>NC_141347.1:26182602-27501352 GCF_057382095.1 Aulonocara sp. 'chitande type north' Nkhata Bay
CGTCAGGTTCTACTTGTGGGAACCTGCTGTGCTTGTCAAACAGGTACAATGATCCTCTGCTGCCCCTCTAGACAAAAAAGAAGTAATGCAAATAAATCCCACCCCTTTTTTTCTCTCTCTGTCTCCCTCACTTCTGGATCATTGTGGGTTTTCCTTCTTGTCTTCACATGGAAACAGAACACTGGGTTCTACTTTAACCGCTCTGTGAAACATTCGGTCCCAGTACGTCCTGACTCATAACTCTCACACACAGGCTTTATGCACCTGCCACATCTTTTTTCACCTTCACTTGTAACTGATGAGCACTCCATTGGGAATCTAAACTAGCTGTTTTCTTCAGCTACATGAGTGAGACACTGATGCATTAAAACCCAGCAAACACAATTTAGATCTGCTCTCGACTGCTGATGTTTTCCTGCACTTGTGTTCAGTGATTGAGGACAGCATTCATCACTCCCAGTGAACAGAGAGCATCATCAGACTGGTCCCGTGATGCTCCCTGTCAAGCAAATTGACACTGGCAAGCTTATCTATAACCTCTGGCACAGTTCACAAATTTCTTGCTTATGTAAAAATATCAGCACAATACAGAAACTCTTCATCACAACAGTCTCTCTACTGAAGAGTCAGCCCCTCATGATGTCAGACAGAACCTCCCCTGGTTGGCGTCAAATACACGACACTTCAGAGAACTTATAAATGAACACCTGTAACACGCTCAGCGTCACACTTACTGCTCAGCTTAGAGGAATCATTCAAACAGGTGAGTAGAACATTGAGATGCTTTAAAATGCTTCAAAGGCCAATGTGATTTTGTACATGGGTTTTAATTCAAGAAGTTTGTTTCTAATCAAACTGCTTCACTCAGTATGTGTCCTTGATAAGAGCACAGATGCCAAACCATATATTAAAGTAACAGATCAATAATTCAGATTTGAGGGATTAGAGGTTAACTCTGTTCCAAGAAATTATCAAAGTGACAAATGGAAAGAGGTCTGTTTATTTTTTCCTCGCTTGACATTGCGCACATCTTCATCTTCATCTTCGTTATGCATGGAGTGACTTTATTTAATAACAAACGGTAGCATTTCTGCGTGTTTTAGCTGTAAAGCAAAAAAACATATGAAATTATCTACAGTGACTAGAATTCTGCAAAGGACAAATCTGAAATTTTTTTAAGAAAAAATAATTTTTGGTGGGTAATTACAATATGAGTTTTCATAAAACATGATAGAAGTAATCCAAATTTCAAAATCAAATATTTAATAGCCTTTGCTTTCATGCATTATTGGATGCAGTGCAATACAATAATCAGCAAAAATCACCTCATCAGAATTTTAAAAATGCAAATCAACATCAGTACAGTGCTGTGATCCACACCTGATTAAACCCTCAGAAATGTGTTCTTTGTCAATTCTGTAATATAGACTTCATTTTCCAGTGATTGCCCAAAGAAAAATACAATTGATTAGATGTGACATTTCCAGGGACGAGCATCTTTGCCAAAGATTACTCCTCCCGTGATTAGTCCCACCGGAGTGTTTGTGGCCTGCAGCAGAAGCACGTCAGAAACATCGCCCACTAAGGAACAGAGCTCAAGAAAGGTCTGTATTATAGCAGAACAGTTCCCTTGATGGCAAGGAACAGTCACAGCCTCTGGCTTTAATAGTTCATTACTGGAGGTAGCTCAGGTGTACTCCATTTAAAAACTCTTGCACTTTCACATTGTTCAAATCAGGCTGACTACGAGCTGCTGCAAACATTCCCGAAGCCCAGAACAAAACCTGATATTTATCAATAAAAAAAGCTGCAGAAGAAAAATCAAAAATCTTCTTGTAGGACCCAAAGACAGAGAAACTAAACTTATGGCTTATGAATGTTTTTATTCCATCAGTCCACCTTTGATAAAATTCATTTTCCAAGTTATCATTCTTCTATATTGAAATTAGCTTAAAGATGAGCTAAATGTCAGAAATGGGCTTTTAAAAGCTCCCAGAAATGACCAAATTCCCACTGACATTACTTACAATAATCTTGAACAGAATATGACCTTTTCCATTTTAATTTGGCAATCACTGCCCTTTTTATCCTTCTGTGAAAGGGTGGTGCTTTTAGAATGACTCTCTTAAGTGAGTTACATGTTCCTAGGGGGAGTCACGTTTCCCAGAGGAGAGTCCGCACAGACACAATAACATGATAACAGCCTGAGGAGAGGCTCTGACGGTGTTTGTGACATGTTTTTACTGTCTCTGGAGCTACTTTATCTCTACTTGTAAGATGAATCTCAGCAGATCAGAAGCAGGGATAATAATTAACAGACAGGCTGTGGCTTCACAGATGTAAAAGAAACCAAAACACTTTAATAACTTCGTGGCTTCAGTGGTATCAGCTGCTGTTTTTTGTGCTTCTTACTGGTCAGAAGTAGCTCAATAATCCTTCTCGCTCCTCTCCCATCAGACTGCTGATTTTTGTGGTAGCACAAACATGGACACAAATGATTCATCACTCAGCTCAACATCCATCCTGACCCAGCTGCTTCTCAATACCACAGCATTCATAAACAGCACGGCAACATCCTTCAGTGCTATTGATGGGTGCGACAACCTGATAGAGGCCGTTCTCTTTGACCTGGCCGTTCAGTGCATCAATGTAATTTTGGGTATCCCGGCCAACTTACTCGTCATTGCTATTCTCATCCACAATCGCAAAGAGCCCTCCACTTCAGACATATTCTTGGGCTGCTTGGCCTTCATGGATGCCTACTTTGGTGCAATGACCCCCCTGAGCTTTCTTAATCTCTACCTCTGGCAGCTCAAAGAGGTGTTGTCTGCCATTAAGTTCTCCTATGGCGTGAAAGACACCAGCGGTCCGTTGTTCCTCTCCTGCATCTGCTTGGATCGCTTTGTAGCTGTACTCTTTCCAATCGCTTTTGGGCAACTTAAACACTTCAAGTACAGGTTAGGCCTCTCAGTGCTGGTGCTCTGCCTCACCTTTGCATACTCAGCAGCCAAGATGGTGGGAGGACTCCCCAACTTTGAAAAGCTGTTCACCGGTGAGGTACTGGCAACATTTACTTGGATGGTGGTGTGTAACGCAAGCATCCTGTGGGCACTGAAGAAGTCCACCGGTGCAGGGAAAGATGCAATGCACCCCATGAAAAAGAAGGCCTTCAAGATGGTGCTCTCTATCCTGTGTATCATCGTGTTCAACTACCTGCCACTTGTTGCTCTGTTTCCATTTGAGGACTACTACTCCCCTCATGTGTTTCGCTGCTACGTGCAGCCCGCGGGTTTTGCCTTTCTGAACATCAGCAGCACAATCCAGCCCCTTGTCTACTTGTCTCGTCTAGAGAAGGTGCCTTTCCTCTCTGACGCCTGCATTAAAAAGATTACTTCCTGTTTCGACCCAGAGAAGAACCAGAATCCACAGGAGCAAAACCCACCTGCTTAGATTCACAAAATATAAAACTATAACACACATATTAAAATCTATGAAAAATAATTGTCTGTAACTGTGAGAGTCAAATCCTGAGTGTAAAGTCCTGCTTTGTTTTTGTTTGTTTTTTCACAGTTTACGTTTTACTTGAATGCATTTTTTTCATAATCAGTGAAAGAAATCTGTATCAAAAATTGAATCAATAATTAATCAACAACTAGTAGACAATGTTAAAATTATAAGCATTTTAATTTCATGTTTTCATAATGTGATGAATTTCTACGAGGAACATGTGAACTATTTGATTGTGTTTTGGCGCCACCGTGAGGACAAAATACATCAATAAACTTTATCCTTCCAGTGAATGTGTGGACCAGTGACTGTGGTGAGGTTGTGAGGACATTTAGGCTCAGAATCCCAATCAGCATCATACTGATAGCAAAAGGAGCATCTATCTGTTTCATGTGTGATGTCTTTCTCAAGGTGCATGGTGCAGGACGGGGTGTATACATTCCCCACATACGATCGTGGCTCAAGAGTTGGGAGTTCGCCTTGTAATCGGAAGGTTGCCGGTTCGAGCCCCGGCTTGGACAGTCTTGGTCGTTGTGTCCTTGGGCAAGACACTTCACCCGTTGCCTACTGGTGGTGGTCAGAGGGCCCGGTGGCGCCAGTGTCCGGCAGCCTCGCCTCTGTCAGTGCGCCCCAGGGTGGCTGTGGCTACATTGTAGCTTGCCATCACCAGTGTGTGAATGTGTGTGTGAATGGGTGGATGACAGGTTGTGTAAAGCGCTTTGGGGTCCTTAGGGACTAGAAAAGCGCTATACAAATACAGGCCATTTACCATTTACCATACCTCTCCAACATAATAATGAATGAATAAGTCAAACAGTGAGTTTTTAACAAGGGTTAGTGTTTGCCACACACCAAAAACTCAGCTGCACCACTACAGGGAAAAAACACTACATATGATTTTATTCAATGTAGTTAAATGTGTTGTATACAGATCTATATTTTCTTTCCTACTGAGTGAACATTCATGCCATGCTCAAATGTATAAAGCACACTGGTATGTTCAAGAATACCACACAGTTAGGTTAACATAGCATACAACCCAAGTGAAAAAGCCATCTTAGCAATAATATCTGTCTTCCAACACCTCTAAAAACTATAAATAGGATGTGTTATTTCTTCCTTTCTTTAAATCCCGGAAAAATGCTTAAGTGTAAAATTTACAGTTCACCATTTTAAAAGTGTTTGCATAACAATCTTTGTGGGGACCAAAGATCTGAAGACATTTTTGACTCAAAATGTGGTTTGGTTAGGGCAACTAGGGAGACTCACTTAGATGTGTCCTGGTCCGGCTGGCACATGATAGTTGCAGGTTTTGTGTATGTTTTGCTCTCTCTCTCCCCGCACTCTCCAGCAGGGAGAGCACAGCACCTGCAGCCAATCCTCCCTCGGATGGAGCGGCAGCGCCCATGGTGGAGCCGGCTCCTCCCGCCCCAGAACCAGGTACCTCGAGTCTTTGCCTACCTGCCCCTGAGCCCTTCACTGGTGAGTGTCATATATTTAATATATATTCTTAGTGCTTATTGTCTGATTATATTGTTTTTTGTATTTTAAGCTCAGACGAGACAAGAACTAGGTTAAGGGTGAGAAGTTGCCCTGCCAACAGACCTTAGACAGGAGAACTGGAGAAAAGAGGAAGTTTCACACACAAAGAGGAACTGAGTAAACTGAGTGTGTGTGTGTGTGACGTGCTGCATAATATAACCATCCTGGCTGCTACCGCAGTCAGACTCCGCAGTCTCTGTGCTCAGTCTCCATTTTCTGGAAAATGTAAAATTAAAGATCATTTTTTGAGTTAGACCACTTTGAGCTGTGTTTTTCTTCGCTGCCAAAAGAATGCAAAGAACTAAATTTAATATGAGCTATCAAAATGTGCAGGGTTTTAATGCAAATTTCATTGATTTTTTTTGTTTGAGGATGATGGCGCAAAACTTGCAGTTTTTGTTCACTTGTGCAACCACGCACTGCAGTGGGCTCAGGCGGTTTTCTGAGGCGACCCCGAAATAACCTATCCTTCTTTTCTGTTAAAGTTTAAGAGTGTGTTTGACAAGGGGTCGAGCCCCAAAGCGGCGGCTCATCGCCTGCTGAATTTGAAGCAGGGGTGGCAGACAATGGCCAACTACTCCATTGACTTCCAGATCCAGGCCAAAGAAACTCGCTGGGGAGAGAACGTGCTGCGAGGTACCTTGTTAAATAATCTTTGTGATGAATTTAAGGACAATTTGACAATGCGGGTATTGCCCACCTCTTTGGGAGCATTGTTAACATTAGGTAAGTCCCAGTTCCTAGGGACTTACCTAATGTAAGGTACCTATAAAGTATATAAGGTACCCAATGAACTTGAAGGCCGTATACATCACAGCTAGGCAATGGCACCTGGCCCAATTTGAAGGCTGCACCAAATGCAGCTAAAAAATGCCTCCTTCATTTCCCTGGATATGAAGGATGGGTCAAGTGCATCCTTCGTGGCCCAGCCTACCCCCTACGGCCCAGCCAATTCCAGTTTCCAAAAATGGCGGCAGCTACTTAGTTTTAATACTCTTACTCTTTCATGCTCACGAAATAAACTTTTAAGGTATTTTCAGGCGAGAACGTAGCTGTGTAAACTTCAAATATCTGCTTGATTTACCAAGAGATCACGCATTTGTAAAAGTGCGCCGACATTTCTGGAGACGTTTGTTACGCACCAGCTAGATAGCTGACTGGGAGGACAAGGCTCACTAAAGCCGGCGAGAAAACCGGACTCCCGGCACATCGTTTTTAGACCTCCCATGTTCTTTCGGTACTCAGGTTAAACATGATATATAAGTCACTTAGATAACTTAAAAATGTTATTGTTTGGCTTTTTTCAGTGTTTTCTGGCCTTCTCGGTCTTCGAAGGACCCAGCCCATGTAGACCGCGACGGCTGTGTCCTCCGAAGGTTGCGGCCCAGGAATTGGGACATACCTGTAGTGTATCAAAGATGATGATCATCTGTGCGCCCGTCGGAGCTCTCTGCACTACATCTCCCACGAGCCTTCGGAGCAATCCAAGATGGTGCCTGAGGGAGCCCAAGCGGAGCTCTGTGAGCAGGGGAAGGTCTTAAATCAGGAGGAGCCCATGCAGTTGGGCCACTCTCGCCTGTCGTCTGGTCTCCGTGTTTGGTTTGTGGCAAGAGAGGCACATTGTGTTGCAATGTGTCCGGCACAATCAAACAAAATTTCATTTACTTGGCTCTCGTCAAACATTTCAATTTAATTACCGAGCCATTGCCACTCTCACTCCAGATTTCCACTCTGTCAATAAAGCACCTGCCAGACATCACCCACATTACAGAACCAGTCGCCCTCACTTTATCTAGAAACCATTCAGAAACTATCAGATTTTTTTTTGTATTTCAAGCTCCTCAAACACCGTTTGTTTTAGGTCACCCCTGGTTGCAACAATATAACCCTCATATTAATTGGAAGAAGACGTGCACATCTGGGTGGGGGGAGTGCCAAGTGGACTGTCTTAAATCTGCCACTCCCCCTGCTTCAGCATTCAAATTGCCACCAGTCTCAGAACCCCCAGATCTTTCTCTGGTGCCATCGGTCTATCATGACATGGCCAAAGTGTTTCGTGAAGACTGAGTGCGGGCATTATGCCCCCACAGGATGTATGATTGGGCAATCGAACTGCTCCTGGGGCTTACGGGCCTACGAGTCGTTAATTCGTATCACTTGTTTAGAATCCGCGTGGTTGACAAATGGAAGACAACCTTTAACACACATCTCGGTCACTTTGAGTACCTTGTGATGCCGTTCGGGCTAACGTCTTCCAGACGTTGGTTAATGATGTACTCGGGGACTTTTTCAACCGTTTCATCTTCGTGTATTTAGACATTATTCTAATCTTCTCTAAGACTGAAACTGAACACATAACCATGTAAGACAGGTCTTCCAGCAGCTGCTTTAGAACAGACTTTTTGTTAAAGGAGAAAAATGTGAATTTCATGTGCAAAATGTTATTTTTGGGCTACATAATCGAACTCAACTAAATGAACTCAAGCCAGACCCAGCTAAGGTTAGAGTGGTTGTGGAATGGCCAGAACCCACAGATTGCCTTATGCTCCTACAGTTCCTCGTCTTCACTAACTTTTATTGCAGATTCATCAGGAACTTCAGTAAAATCGCCTTACCTTTGACCCATTTGACCTCCCCCAAGATCCCTTTTCAGTGGGACCCAGCAGCTCAAAAGGCCTTCACTAAGTTAAAGGAGCATTTCACTACCGCACACATCCTGACACAAGCCGACTTGCACCTCCAGTTTATAGTGGAGGTGGATGCCTGGGATTCTGGAGTCGGCGCCACCCTCTCCCAGCAACGAGATGGTAAGCTATGGCCCTGTGCCTTTTTCTCTCGCCATCTCTCTCCTACAGTGCCCAACTATGATGTGGGAGACTGGAAGTTCTTTGCAATCAAACTGGCCTTGGAGGAGTGGAGGCACTGGTTGGAGGGCATGGCTCAGCCATTTATCGCTTAGACAGACCATAAGAACCTGGCTTACTTACATGGAGCAAAATGACTCAACGCACTGCAAGCCAGATGGGCTCTTTCCTTCATCCGCTTTAACTTCTCAATTACATACATGCCAGGGTCCCGGAATGTGAAGCTGGACGCTCTGTCCCGGCAGTTTTCGACGCACAAGGAGAAACAGGATCCTGAGCCCATCCTTCCAGCAACTTGCACTATTGGAGCAATCACATGGGAGATCGAGTTGGCCGTTCGGGAGATTAAGAGCCGAACCGGATCCCGGAGGAGGGCTCGCAGGGCAATCTTTGTTCCGTCCACCGTCCACTCCCGGGTGCCACACTGGGCTCATACCGCCTGCTTCACATGCCATTTAGAAGTAAACAGAATGATTACCTTCATCCAGCGCTATTTCTGGTGACTCACCTTGTCACCAGATGCTCAGGAATATGTCTCCACCTGCTCTACATGTGCCCGAGACAAATTGGGGAATCAACCACCGACTGGCTTGCTACAACCACCAGCTCAGCCGTGGTTTAATATCATGTGGACTTCGCCATCGGCCTACCCCCGTCAGCAGGTAACAACACAATAATGACTGTTGCTGATCAGTTTTCTAAATCTGCTCACTTTGTAGCACTTCCTAAAGTCACATCGGTCCTGGAGACAGCCCAGCAGCTCACTAACCACGTGTTCGCCCTCCATGGCATCCCGGAGGATATAGTATGGGATCATGGACCTCAATTAACCTCTCAGGTATGAAAGGAACTCTGCTCACCTCTAGAAGAAAAGGTTAGTCTCTCTTCTGGTTACCACAGAGCAACGGACAAACGGAGCACGCCAGTCAGGAGCTGAAGACCGTGCTTCGCTGCATCGTCGCCTCCAACCAAACCATCTGGAGCGAGCAATTGCCCGGGGTGGAGTATACCCACAACAGCTTGAAGTCTTCGGCTACAGGGCGTACTCCCTAGGGTATCAGCCCCCCCGTTCTTGGCCGTGGAAGGTGAGTACTTTGTTCCTTTGGTCCAGTTTCACCTCTGCATGTGTCGCCAGCTTTGGAGGGCCACTCAGGTGGCACTGTTACGCACCAAAGAATGCAACAAACATGCCGACTGGCATAAAACTCCCGCTCCAGAATACACCATCGGTCAGAAGGTACAGTTGTCCACACACTACGTACCTCTTCATACTGAATCTAAGAAACTCAAATCAACATTCATCAGGTTGTTTGAAATCGCAGCACTGGTTAACCCAGTTTCTGTTCACCTTAATCTCTCTCATAATATGAAAATACACAACGTCTTTCACGTGTTCCAAATAAAGTCATGTCTCTCTAGTCCATTGTGCTGAAGAGAAGGGTGTGAGTGGATTACCTTGCTTCCCCCCCCCCAGAGCCCCAGACCAGTTCCCAAGTCACTGTAGGAATAGATCTATATAGCACTGTGATTTCCTCACAGCTTGTGTTTTTATAAGATGTGACTCAACTTTACTACAATTATATGACCCACTGAAGCAGCCAAGATTATGATTTGTATTACAGGCTTTTGACATGAATAGATTATTCTTTATTAAATCCTATTAAGTTGGTATAAATTTGTCCTGCATTGGATTTTATTGTGGATTTGTTTGGTTCTGCATAAACACATTCCCTACTGTATATGTAATTTTTTAAGCTTAAGCTCCATTTGTTACTCTGTTTCTTTTGCACTTGTCCTTATGCTGGTGCACCAATGGTTTGGTTGGAGATGCACAGGCTTAGTGTTTTAATTTGAAAGATGCAGAGAAAGCAGGAAGAATGTGCAGGACACAGTGCAGAACCACAAGAATCCGGTTGTTCAGTGATGACGCGACGAATCCTACTTCCGGTTCTAAAGTAGTCTGCGTTTAATATGGCTTTTGTGTTGTTAACATGTTTAATGTTATGTATTTTCTTCTATTTGATCTCAAAAAGCTCCTAAAACAGTCAGTGATCCCTGTTGACCTCCCTCGGCTTTTATTACCACTAATCATTTATTTAAGCTCAGTTTTTAAAACCTTAGGATGTAACTACAGCCCAGCCCATGCAGCAGTATATGAATGACTAACCTCGTATTGTGGATGGATTATCTCAGTTGTTCTCCTGGCTGAAGTTTGGACCTTTTACAGCATCCTGCCATGCGATTACATTTGTTCCTGACCACCGAGAACACTCACGTTAACTTTTATCGAGTGGAAAAAAAGTTAGCTTGTTTATATTATGCTAACATAGCTGTGTCGCTAGCGGTCACGTAGCACATCATTATATACCAGCTAGCCAAACTTCAGTAACCCTACAAACATCACTGCTGTTTAGTTTTCTGTCTTCATTTATGCTGGAAGTGATAGCAGAGCTGTACGTTTTAATTTGTTTCCAAAACCCTGCAGTCAGGACATGCTATATTGTATTTAGATAGAAGCTAGCGAGCTAACTTCCTGCTAACTTCTAACTCCGTTAAATGTCATAAATTCCGTTTTCATGGATGCCTGGATGTTAAACTCAATTGTTACACCTGGTAGAGCAGAACGCTGATCATTTTATTAAAGATGAAAGACTTTAGACAGTTTTTCAACTCTCAGTAATGCCATAGTGATCGTTTGATATATGGACCTGCAGCGGAGTTTAGACCCAGACACGGCTAGTGACGTCAGACTGAACAACCGGATAGGAAGGATAGGGGGTGATTGTGGCTCAAAAGTTGGCAGTTCGTCTTGTAATCGGAAGGTTGCCGGTTTGAGCCCTGGCTCCGACAGTCTCGGTCGTTGTGTCCTTGGGCAAGACACTTCACCCGTTGCCTACTGGTGGTGGTCAGAGGGCCCAGTGGAGCCAGTGTCCAGCAGCCTTGCCTCTGTCAGTTTCTACAATGTAGCTTGCCATCAACAGTGTGTGAATGGGTGGATGACTGTATGTAGTGCAAAGCACTTTGGGGTCCATAGGGACTAAGTAAAGCGCTATCCGGTCGTTAAGTGATGACGTGACGAAGCCTACTTCCGGGCCTAAAGTAGTCTGCGTTTAATATGGCTTTTGTGTTGTTAACATGCTTTATGTTATGTATTTTCTTCTATTTAATCTCAAAAAGCTCCTAAAACAGTCAGTGATCACTGTTGACCTCCCTCGGCTTTTATTACTGCTAATCATTTATTTAAGCTCAGTTTTTAAAAACCTTAGGATGTAACTACAGCCCAGCCCATGCAGCAGTATATGAATGACTAACCTCGTATTGTGGATGGATTATCTCAGTTGTTCTCCTGGCTGAAGTTTGGTCCTTTTACAGCATCCTGCCATGCAATTACATTTGTTCCTGACCACCGAGAACACTCACGTTATCGAGTGGAAAAAAAGTTATCTTGTTTATATTATGCTAACATAGCTGTGTCGCTAGCGGTCACGCAGCACATCATTATATACCAGCTAGCCAAACTTCAGTAACCCTACAAACGTCACTGCTGTTTTCTGTCTTCATTTATGTTGGAAGTGATAACAGAGCTGTACGTTTTAATTTGTTTCCAAAACCCTGCAGTCAGGACATGCTATATTGTATTTAGATAGAAGCTAGCGAGCTAACTTCCTGCTAACTTCTAACTCCGTTAAATGTCATAAATTCCGTTTTCATGGATGCCTGGATGTTAAACTCAATTGTTACACCTGGTAGAGCAGAACGCTGATCATTTTATTAAAGATGAAAGACAGTTTTTCAACTCTCAGTAATGCCATAGTGATCGTTTGATATATGGACATATATGGTATATGGATATATGGACGGCTAGTGACGTCAGACTTAACGACCGGATACAAATACAGGCCATTTACCATAAGCGTCAGGTTCTACTTGTGGGAACCTGCTGTGCTTGTCAAACAGGTACAATGATCCTCTGCTGCCCCCCTAGACAAAAAAGAAGTAATGCAAATAAATCCCACCCCCTTTTTTCTCTCTCTGTCTCCCTCACTTCTGGATCATTGTGGGTTTTCCTTCTTGTCTTCACATGGAAACAGAACATTGGGTTCTACTTAGCAGAGCCTCAAAATTAACCGCTCTGTGAAACAATCGATCCCAGTACGTCCTGATTCATAACTCTCACACACACAGGCTTTATGCACCTGCCACAGCTTCTTTTCAACTTCACTTGTAACTGATGAGCACTCCATTGGGAATCTAAACTAGCTGTTTTCTTCAGCTACATGAGTGAGACACTGATGCACTAAAACCCAGCAAACACAATTTAGATCTGCTCTCGACTGCTGATGTTTTCCTGCACTTGTGTTCAGTGATTGAGGACAGCATTCATCGCTCCCAGTGAACAGAGAGCATCATCAGACTGGTCCCGTGATGCTCCCTGTCAAAGAAAATTGACACTGGCAAGCTTATCTATAACCTCTGGCACAGTTCAGAGATTTCTTGCTTGTGTAAAAATATCAGCACAATACAGAAACTCTTCGTCACAACAGTCTCTCTACTGAAGAGTCAGCCCCTCATGATGTCAGACAGAACCTCCCCTGGTTGGCGTCAAATACACGACACTTCAGAGAACTTATAAATGAACACCTGTAACACGCTCAGCGTCACACTTACTGCTCAGCTTAGAGAAATCATTCAAACAGGTGAGTAGAACATTGAGATGCTTTAAAATGATTTTGTACTTGGGTTTTATTTCAAGAAGTTTGTTTCTAATCAAACTGTTTCACTCAGTATGTGTCCTTGATAAGAGCACAGATGCCAAACCATATATTAAAGTAACAGATTAATAATTCAGATTTGAGGGATTAGAGGTTAACTCTGTTCCAAGAAATTATCAAAGTGACAAATGGAAAGAGGTCTGTTTATTTTTTCCTCGCTTGACATTGCGCACATCTTCATCTTCATCTTCGTTATGCATGGAGTGACTTTATTTAATAAAAAATGGTAGCATCTCTGCGTGCTTTAGCTGTAAAAGGTGTTTTCTATTTAAAAACAAACATATGAACATATCTACAGTGACAAGAATGCTGCAAAGAACAAATCTGAAATTAAATTTAAAAAAACATGTGATTTTTGGTGGGTAATTACAATATGAGTTTTCATAAAACATGACAGAAGTGTTCCAAATTTCAAAATCAAATATTTAATAGCCTTTGCTTTCATGCATTATTGGATGCAGTGCAATACAATAATCAGCAAAAATCACCTCATCAGAATTTTAAAAATGCAAATCAACATCAGTACAGTGCTGTGATCCACACCTGATTAAACCCTCAGAAATGTGTTCTTTGTAAATTCTGTAATATAGACTTCATTTTCCAGTGATTGCCCAAAGAAATATACAATTGATTAGATGTGACATTTCCAGGGACGAGCATCTTTGCCAAAGATTACTCCTCCCGTGATTAGTCCCACCGGAGTGTTTGTGGCCTGCAGCAGAAGCACCTCAGAAACATCGCCCACTAAGGAACAGAGCTCAAGAAAGATCTGTATTATAGCAGAACAGTTCCCTTGATGGCAAGAAACAGTCACAGCCTCTGGCTTTAATAGTTCATTACTGGAGGTAGCTCAGGTGTACTCCATTTAAAAACTCTTGCACTTTCACATTGTTCAAATCAAGCTGACTACGAGCTGCTGCAAACATTCCCGAAGCCCAGAACAAAACCTGATATTTATCAATAAAAGCTGCAGAAGAAAAATCAAAAATCTTCTTTTAGGACCCAAAGATGGAGAACCTAAGCTTGTGGCTTATGAATGTTTTTATTCCATCAGTCCACCTTTGATAAAATTCATTTTCCAAGTTATCATCCTTCTTTTTTGAAATTAGCTTAAAGATGAGCTAAATGTCAGAAATGGGCTTTTAAAAGCTCCCAGAAATGACCAAATTCCCACTGACATTACTTACATTAATCTTGAACAGAATATGACCTTTTCCATTTTAATTTGGCAATCACTGCCCTTTTTATCCTTCTGTGAAAGGGTGGTGCTTTTAGAATGACTCTCTTAAGTGAGTTACATGTTCCTAGGGGGAGTCACGTTTCCCAGAGGAGAGTCCGCACAGACACAATAACATGATAACAGCCTGAGGAGAGGCTCTGACGGTGTTTGCGACATGTTTTTACTGTCTCTGGAGCTACTTTATCTCTACTTGTAAGATGAATCTCAGCAGATCAGAAGCAGGGATAATAATTAACAGACAGGCTGTGGCTTCACAGATGTAAAAGAAACCAAAACACTTTAATAACTTCGTGGCTTCAGTGGTATCAGCTGCTGTTTTCTACGACTGGTCAGAAGTAGCTCAATAATCCTTCTCGCTCCTCTCCCATCAGACTGCTGATTTTTGTGGTAGCACAAACATGGACACAAATGATTCATCACTCAGCTCAACATCCATCCTGACCCAGCTGCCTCTCAATACCACAGCATTCATAAACAGCACGGTAAAATCCTTCAGTGTGTTTGATGGGTGCGAAAACCTGATAGAGGCCATTCTCTTTGACCTGGCCATGCAGTGCATCAATGTAATTGTGGGTATCCCGGCCAACTTACTCGTCATTGCTATTCTCATCCACAATCGCAAAGAGCCCTCCACTTCAGACATATTCTTGGGCTGCTTGGCCTTCATGGATGCCTACTTTGGTGCAATGACCCCCCTGAGCTTTCTTAATCTCTACCTCTGGCAGCTCAAAGAGGTGTGGTCTGCCCTTAAGTTCTCCTTTGGCGTGAAAGATACCAGCGGTCCGTTGTTCCTCTCCTGCATCTGCTTGGATCGCTTTGTAGCTGTACTCTTTCCAATCGCTTTTGGGCAACTTAAACACTTCAAGTACAGGTTAGGCCTCTCAGTGCTGGTGCTCTGCCTCACCTTTGCCTACTCAGCAGCCAAGATGGTGGGAGGACTCCCCAACTTTGAAAAGCTGTTCACCGGTGAGGTAGTGGCAACATTTACTTGGATGATGGTGTGTAACGCAAGCATCCTGTGGGCACTGAAGAAGTCCACCGGTGCAGGGAAAGATGCAATGCACCCCATGAAAAAGAAGGCCTTCAAGATGGTGCTCTCTATCCTGTGTATCATCGTGTTCAACTACCTGCCACTTGTTGCTCTGTTTCCATTTGAGGACTACTACTCACCTGATGTGTTTCGCTGCTACGTGCAGCCCGCGGGTTTTGCCTTTCTGAACATCAGCAGCACAATCCAGCCCCTTGTCTACTTGTCTCGTCTAGAGAAGGTGCCTTTCCTCTCTGACGCCTGCATTAAAAAGATTACTTCCTGTTTCAACCCAGAGAAGAACCAGAATCCACAGGAGCAAAACCCACCTGCTTAGATTCACAAAATATAAAAATATAACACACATATTAAAATTTATGAAAAATAATTGTCTGCAACTGTGAGAGTTAAATCCTGAGTGTAAAGTCCTGCTTTGTTTGTTTGTTTTTTCACAGTTTACGTTTTACTTGAATGCATTTTTTTCATAATCAGTGAAAGAAATCTGTATCAAAGATTGAATCAATAATTAATCAACAAGTAGACAATGTTAAAATTATAAGCATTTTAATTTCATGTTTTCATAATGTGATGAATTTCTACGAGGAACATGTGAACTATTTGATTGTGTTTTGGCGCCACCGTGAGGACAAAATACATCAATAAACTTTATCCTTCCAGTGAATGTGTGGACCAGTGACTGTGGTGAGGTTGTGAGGACATTTAGGCTCAGAATCCCAATCAGCATCATACTGATAGCAAAAGGAGCATCTATCTGTTTCATGTGTGATGTCTTTCTCAAGGTGCATGGTGCAGGACGGGGTGTATACATTCCCCACATACCTCTCCAACATAATAATGAATGAATAAGTCAAACAGTGAGTTTTTAACAAGGGTTAGTGTTTGCCACACACCAAAAACTCAGCTGCACCACTACAGGGAAAAAACACTACATATGATTTTATTCAATGTAGTTAAATGTGTTTTATACAGATCTATATTTGCTTTCCTACTGAGTGAACATTCATGCCATGCTCAAATGTATAAAGCAGACATGGCATACAAACCAATTGAAAAAGCCATCTTAACAACTAAATCTGTCTTCCAACACCTCTATAACCTATAATTAAGACCTGCTATATCATCCTCTTTAAATCCCAACATAAAGCGTGATTGTAAAGTTTACAGTTCATCATTTTAAAAGGGTTTTTATAACAAGGAGCTAATGGGGTCTCTGGAAAGTTATTATTCCACACTACTTACCCCTGTAAAGTTATTAGTTACTCTCATACTTGTGGTTTTGAACTAAATCAATTAACCAAAATATATTATGTTTGTACATTAGATAAAGATAGGGTAGAAATTTCCATCTTTGTCCTAAGCTAACCAGCTTCTAGCTTTTGTTGCACATACAGTCAATGAACATTTTGTTAGGTACACCTGTTCAGCTGCTTGCTAAAGTAAATATATAATCAGCCAATCAAATGGCAGCAGTTCAATACATTTGGGTAGGTAGGCATGGTTAAGACATCCTACTGAAGTTCAACTTGAGCATCAGAATTAGAAAGGATTTAAGTGACTTTGAACGTGGGATTGCTGTTGGTGCCAGATGGGATATTGTGAGTATTTTAGAAACTGCTGATCTAATGGGAATTTTCCACACAACCATCTCTGGAGTTTAAAGAGAATGGTCCAAAAGAAAAGGGATTATATTGCATCAGTAAGCCTTTCCTCTCAGTTCAAAGCAGCAACTCAAAGAATCACACATTAGATGGGCTACAGCAGCAGAAGACTGCATTAGGTCCTGTCAGCTAAAAACAGGAAACTGAGGCTAAAGTTCATACAGGCTGAACAAAACTGGACAATAGAAAATTGGAAAAATGATCCCTGGTCTGATGAGTTTTGACTTTTAATGCAACATCCACATGGTTGGATCTGAATTTAATATAAGATGAAAGCATGGGTCCATCCTGCATTGTCTCAACGGTTCAGTGGGGAATATTCTTGGCACACTTTATACTGTTAAAATGCCACAGCTCACTTGAGTATTGTTGCTGACCATGTCCATCCCTTTATGGTAAATGGACTGGTTCTCATATAATGCACTTCTACTCTACTGGAGCGCTCAAAGGGCTTTATGACCAAAGTGTACCCATCTGCTGATGGCCAATTCCAACAGGATATTACAGCATATTACAAAGTTCAAATACTCTTAAATTGGGTTTTATGACAGTGAGGTCACTGTATTCAGATTAGCTCCACAGTCACCAGATCTCAATCCAACAGAGCACCTTTTGGATGAGGTTGGAACAGGAGATTTGAATCACGGATGACAAACCTGCAACAACTGTGACACTATTGTGTCACCATAGACCAAAATCTCTGAGAAATGTTTCCAGCACTTTGTCGAATCTGTGTCACAAAGAATTAGGGCAGTTCTGAAGTCCAAAGGAGGTCCGACATTGTACTAGCAAGGTGTACCTGATATAGTGTCCAGTGAGTATACATCAAGCCTGAAGAAGGAGCAATATTCCCATTACAGTAAAATGACTGCTTCAGTGGTAACATTACAGCAGGTCACTCCTCCCCACTTTGATAGTTTGACATTCATTTCATCCCGGGATTACATTTTCTCGCTTGATAAAGAATAAATGAGTCGTCCACTTATTGCCGCAACATTGTGACAAGTACCCTTTCTGGCAGTATTCGCAATGGATGACTGCTCTGTGTATAAAAATATGGAAATAAAGGTTCAGTGAAGGAGTGTGTAAATGCATATAAGAGTGTGTTGTCAGTGGCGTCAAAAAATGACACCGTTCCCTTGTTGTAATCGAGCTGAACTTTGACCTGCTTAGGTGTTCTAGAAACTGTCAGCAGGCTGGGTGGGGAGGCCATTGCTCTCAGGTCTCCATCCCGGAAACATAAAGTCCAGAAGCCATTCTTGGGCCGGGCAGAGATCTCTGTGTTTCTCGGTACAGACATGGAGGCAACACCCAGGAGCCAGTCATGATTACTTCCTGTTTCCACAACCCAGTGGTGACTTCCTGAGCCTAGTGCGGTCATGCCTACCACTTCAGCGCTCATATGGAAGCGCTCTGGGTTGTCAGGACATACACTGGGCTGCTTTGAGTAGTGCAGGGAAGTGAGATCGTCAGACAGGATGAGGCAAGGGTGTGCTGTGTTTGGATCTAAGGTTATGGGAGCTAAAAGACAGGAAATGTGCCAAAAACAATGATCTATTAATATTTTGTTGTGCAATTCTTAGGTAAAAGCGAATAATAATATTTAGGTATACTTACTATAATCAACATGGTCCAGGATTTTTTCCCAGACTCTGTACTTGAGGTTGTAGAGGTGTTTAGTCACATCAATCAGCAGCCCAGACATGTTCTCTGAACCAAGCACTATGCTTTTACATCTGTGATAACAACAGATGTCTTACACTGAGGATATGTGACACTGAAATTATTCTTCATCTCAGTAAACATGAAACAATAACTTGGGGGTAAAATGCAACTGACATATATCAAATCAAAGGTTTATTTATTCAAGTATTAATGATTAAGATAAATGTGCTTAGCAAAAACTGAATGTATACCAATCAAGTCTGAACAGATCCCATTAAACTTAACATTTTACACTCTACTCATGTAAAAAAAAGAAAAAGAAAAAAATGACACAGACCATTAATAGGTAATTACATATTTTGCACACATTTTTGTTTGCCTTTTAATAAACCTACCGGTCTTGTGTGTCTTTAAAATTCTGGGGGAGAGAAAAAAAAACATGTTAAGGCAGAGGCTTTTTGCAAACAATAAGGAGATAAGCTTCAAATTGGACAACACAAACCTTCAACAAAACCATATCGTCTTCTTTCAGCTGTTCCTGTATGATGGCGATGGTCTCCGTAAGACACGTCACCTCAGCTGAAAGCTCTTTCATTTTCTCCTTCATCCCTGCTATCTTTTCTTCTTCCTCTTTTTTCACAGCAGCTAATCTAGCCGACTCTTCGTGGTAGAGGACTTGATGCAGCTGCTCAAAATGGTTCTTGATCATTTTCTGTGTCTCCAGCGCCTGACTCTGTGGGGGGGGATTATCACAAGCTCTTTTATTAGGTCAGGCATATTTTCCTGACAAATATGAAACATCTGTCAGCTCATCACAGGTTACCTTGATGCACATTAGTGTGTTATTGGACGGCATGTTAATTCTTTTGAGGTTGTCCAGCTTTTCTTGCAGGCTCTTGAGGGATAAAGCAAGTTCGTCCTGGAAGTAAAGCAGGCCTCAGTCAACAGACACCAAATTTAATGTGTAAAGTACTTTAGGTACTGCAGATCTGAGTTAATCCCTGAAAGGGTGCATTACATTCAGGCCTGACTTGTGGAGCAGCATTCTACCATAAGGTGTTACCTTAAAAGCAAACTGCAGAATTTGTTAAGATAACCAATAGCTATGTTTGTCTCCCTCACCTTGCAGTCCAGCAGTGCCTCATCTATAGGCGAGCAGTCGTGGGTCTTGTGCAGTTTGGACGACTGACACACCACGCAGATGGGCTGTTTGTCATTGAGGCAGAAGAGTTTCAGCTTCTCTCCATGAAGATTGCAGTTCACCTTGTCTTCCCCTTCCACTGAGCTCAGCCTCCTGACCTGAAGAACAGCCTCGCAAACATTTTTTAGCGCCAAGTTGCATGGAGGGTTGCACTTTGAAGCTTTTTTCCTACAAACTGGACACTCTCGTATCCCTGTGTCCCAGCAATGTTTTAGACAGCCCCTGCAAAAGCTGTGACTGCATGACAACAGAACAGGGTCTGTGAAAATGTCACAGCACACTGGGCACGTAAGATCCTCCTCTGGGAGTGACATGGCCAAGAGCTCGTCACGTATATAGAATAAATCCACAACTCCAACCAACAAGTCCTCGAGTTTAAGTCCTTAATGACTCCACGGTAAACAGCAACAACATAGTAGCATTATCACACCTAATTAAACTTGTCCCCAGAAAGCCTTAAAGCGTATGGACAGCTTAACTATTGTTCTTGACATGAAGTTCCAAATGCTGTTTTTCCTGTGCATGTCTACTGTGGGAGTAACATGAATCATGCAGCAGCTGAAAAAAAGAAAGAGCCTGCATGCAGCATAGCTGGAAAGCAGGAAATAAAGCCCCATTGGCTAGTTGTTGAAGAATGGTGGAGGGTAGCTGGTAACTCAGAGCAGGTCTGGAATGTAATCATTCAGGATGTGACTGTTTTAGCGTTGACAGCCCATCCCACCAGCAAACCTTTGTTTTTACCTGGCCTTAATCTGCATACTTAAAAACTCACCATTCAATTACAGACTGGGAAGTTTAAAAAAAAATCAAACTGTAAAAAAAGGGGAAAAAACAACATCCAAACTGAACTGAGTGGCTCCTCATTCCCCATGTTTCCATTCATAGTAAGGCTTAGCTCTTGTAGCTGTTGAGTTTCGACACAAACAAGCTAAACCTGCCGTCAGCAACGACAGCAGGCCACATTTTAAGACTTGTGAAAATTAACGTGCTGGGTACAAAATGATAAAAGAGACACCTTTTACGATCTTCAAAAAGAAAAAAGAAAAAGGTGCGCAGCTCATGATGGGCAGAATATAAAATAGGTGGCAGCCAAAAATAGATTAAATGCAGACAGCATTTCATCTGAAATCGTACTTTTAGTACGGTTTAAGTCTGAGGAGAAGGCAGCAATTATTCTGTAAGAAGCTTTAGATGTATCCAATGTATAACAAAATGAAAGGATCTTTATATATAAACAGGTAGCCATGATATCCTGTGCAAAATGTAACTGCAACTTTAAAAAACTGGCTTTCTTTTTTTCAATAATGCCTGCACTGTGTTGGTGCATTTTCATAAGGCCACAGGCTTACATATTTACTAATATTAAAACGTCAGACATGTAAGGCCTCAGACTGACGTGAATGTTTCTGCTTTTCCTCTTTACTTCTTGTGTGCAAACCATGAATTGTGTTCCAGAAACATATTCAGCCACACGAGATGAAGATAAAAATAAGCACGGCAAAAGCCATCCTGGGTCAGACAGAAATGGGTCAAGCACTGATATTATGGAGGGAATCATGATGTGGCTTTTTTTTACCTTTTTTTTTTGGGAAGGGGGGGGGGGGGGATAACATCAAGTTAATGCGTTCAAAAGTACCAAATAGTCTCTACATATCACTTTAAGGCAGCTGGATGACTGGTGTTGTTTCATGTGAATATTTTTTTTTGGGGTGTGGGGTCACTGAGTCCGTGAGAATAACGAGACGACCTATTGACACCTGATGCAGCTTCCTCGCATCCTATCCGCCATTTCCACCGCTTTTGGTTCCTCCCTCTCTCCTCCAGTCTTTGGTTGCCATGGCGATGACGTCAAGTTGCACCACCGTTTCAGCCCAGTAGACGGTCTTAGAGGCGGTGCAACAAAATCCCGGACGATCGACTGCAGGAGCCATCATCCTGTGAATCTCCTCTGCTCAGATTCCCGTCTCCTACTCGACCGTCCTCTTACCCACCTGTCCAAAATGCGCGAAATTGTGCACTTGCAGGCCGGCCAGTGCGGAAACCAGATTGGAGCCAAGGTATTTCTTTCTGATTTCTTTTGCTCTATTTCGGTTTTTTTCAATCCGGTGAGCCGTGTGCCGGCTGTCATGCAGGCACTCAGAGGAGCTCCCCTAATCCATCTTCCAGAAATTCTCTAGAACAAACTCTGTGCGGCGTATTTTCTTCTTAAAGCTCATTACATTCCAGAGAGAGGGAGAATCAATCCACAGACGATTTGCTCATTGGCATTCCGTGCAGGGTTTCACACCGAGGACAAGACTGATTCATGCACTGGTATATGCAGGAGAAATTAAGAAATTAAGATTTATGCGACTTTATGCTTTAATAATTCCATGCATAACTCGCATTTAATATCGCCACATTTTTGTCGAATTTCCCATGCGAGTATATCAGCGATTGACTGGAATAGTAATGAAACCTTATTGTAGATGTAGGAGCAGCCGCCCCTCCCCCTCCATATTTATGACCTATTTTTGCCTGATTCTTTTCCAGCCACTTGCTTCTGAAAAAAAATGTCTAAATTTAAACTGAATCAAACTGCAGTATTATCATTTTAACACTGGCATGGATTATATCTTTAGTATAATTAATCTTGTTGGCTATATGGCACCAAAGACGTTTTTACTTTTCAGATTATTGCCATCTGCCAGATCAGACTAATAGACTGCTCTTTTGACTCTACATGCACCAGAAATACACACTAAGCTTTCTAGAAATGTAATTAAAAGTATATCAGCAAATACGTAACTGGAATGAACTTGCATCCCACCTTCCTCTCCTACCACGCTTGTTTTGTTTCAGTTCTGGGAGGTGATTAGCGATGAGCACGGCATTGATCCCACCGGTACCTACCATGGAGACAGCGACCTGCAGCTAGACAGGATCAGCGTCTACTACAATGAGGCCACAGGTTGGTTGCAGATTCACCTCTGCTGCCGTACAGACTGATTCGCATACATATCTCTGTTTTACATCACATCCAGCGTGCCTCTTAAAATTACAAGGAATTATATTGTTCATTCACTTTTGACTGGTTTAGGTGGAAAATACGTTCCACGAGCCATCCTGGTGGATCTGGAGCCTGGAACAATGGATTCGGTGAGGTCTGGTCCCTTTGGACAGATCTTCAGACCAGACAACTTTGTCTTTGGTAAGCTGGGTGAATTTTGTTAATCGAGCATACTATGCTATGTCTTTCCTGTGCATCTTACATTATAAATTGGAATATTTTTGACTACAGGCCAGAGTGGAGCTGGAAATAACTGGGCCAAGGGCCACTACACTGAGGGAGCAGAGCTGGTGGACTCTGTTCTGGATGTAGTGAGGAAAGAGGCTGAGAGCTGCGATTGCCTCCAGGGCTTCCAGCTCACTCACTCTCTGGGCGGAGGCACTGGCTCCGGCATGGGCACCCTGCTGATTAGCAAGATTCGCGAGGAGTACCCCGATCGCATCATGAACACCTTTAGCGTGGTGCCTTCCCCCAAAGTGTCTGACACCGTGGTGGAGCCTTACAACGCCACCCTCTCTGTCCACCAGCTGGTAGAGAACACAGATGAAACCTACTGTATTGACAATGAAGCCCTCTATGACATCTGCTTCCGCACGCTCAAACTCACCACTCCAACCTACGGAGATCTCAACCATTTGGTGTCCGCCACCATGAGCGGGGTGACCACCTGTCTGCGTTTCCCTGGCCAGCTCAACGCCGATCTCCGCAAACTAGCCGTCAACATGGTGCCCTTCCCCCGTCTGCACTTCTTCATGCCAGGGTTCGCCCCGCTCACCAGCAGGGGCAGCCAGCAGTATCGCTCACTGTCTGTGCCTGAGCTCACTCAGCAGATGTTCGATGCCAAGAACATGATGGCTGCCTGCGACCCACGCCACGGCCGCTACCTGACCGTGGCCGCAGTCTTTAGAGGTCGCATGTCCATGAAGGAGGTGGATGAGCAGATGCTGAATGTGCAGAACAAGAACAGCAGCTACTTTGTCGAATGGATCCCGAACAATGTGAAGACCGCCGTCTGTGACATCCCACCCCGTGGCCTCAAAATGGCCGCCACTTTCATTGGCAACAGCACCGCCATCCAGGAGCTGTTCAAGCGCATCTCCGAGCAGTTCACCGCCATGTTCCGTCGTAAGGCCTTCCTCCACTGGTACACGGGCGAAGGTATGGATGAGATGGAGTTCACCGAAGCCGAGAGCAACATGAACGACTTGGTGTCCGAGTATCAGCAGTACCAGGATGCCACCGCTGAGGAAGGAGAGTTCGAGGAAGAGGGAGAGGAGGAAGTTGCATAAAACCTCCGCGCAACTGGCTCCCTGAGCTCCTTTCACCTCGCCCATTACCCGCCCTTTTCACTCCCCCCCATCATGAATTGAATGGTTCGCCACACTTGAACAGATCACTGTTGCTCTAGTGTTAGACATTGGTGTTAACTGGTGCTAGTGAAGTTTTTGGTTCAAATGTTTTTGTATGTCGTGAATGCACTGAACTACTGACATCCTCACATCTGTCCTGTCATTGCCTTGCCGAAGTCAAAAGCAAGTGATTTTAACTGTGAAGCCTTGAAACTGGCGAAAGAATAAAATCTAATTTAAATGCCAAATTAATGCCTCTTTGGGGGTTTTTGTTTGTTTTCTTTTACTGATTAATTTGACGTGCGATCCAAGATTTCTCTTCACCTTACAGCATTAAAACTCCTAGTTAGCAAGTCTATTCTACAACATATAGCTACAAGGACTTGTGCTACACAATGTTTACTAATACACTGCCGGATGTATACTTCTTTAAGAGAATTATCCTAAATATACATAATGGTTTGGTGAATCTCTCAAGCTTCTCCAGATTTAATGTTCTTCACTTCATAGATTTTCAATGAGATTCAAGTGTAGGACAGTCAGTAACATTCACTTTGGTGATCAGGAGTGTTGGAAGATATATCTTGCATCCAGACTCTGTTTATTTCTGACTGCTTGAGGTTTTCTTTCATAATCTTCCCATATCATTTTTTCTTCATGAGTCCTTCCACCTTGACAAGATTCTCAGTCCTAGACACATCGAAGCATCCACACAGCATAATACTCCCACCACCGTGTTTCATTGTTGGGATGCTGTTTCTTTGGTCTCTAAATTCTACCTTTCTTTCTCCAAATGTAAGCAGTGGCTCTGTGGCCAAAAGGGTTTAATCTCATCTGACCAAAGGATGTGCTTCCAGTATGCATAATCTTTCTCCAGGTTGTCCTTACTGTAGCATACTTCAGTCTGGCTTGAAGGTGTCTCTTTTACACAAATGGAGTTTTTCTTGGTCTACAACATCTGAGTCCATTCCTGTGCAAGGTTCTAATGATCATCTTCTTTCAGACTGCAATTTCTGACTCAACTAAGTCATTCAGTTGTTCTGGGGTCTTTCGACACGTGTCTCACTAGCTTTTTTTCCAGTCTTTGAAATCTAACCAACTTGATCTGCCTGTATGTGAGGAACCTTCTTTCCTCGCAGTGATAATGCTGACGTCACATGACTGCGTGTTTCCGTGAGTCATTTACATGCAGAAGCCACTGAAAACCAGGATACGCATTTGTGTGGGGAATAAGACATAAAGACCTGCTCATTTAAAAAAAATTATGAAAAAAGTGACCCTGTGAATTTTCCTTGCATCATACAGTTAACAACTTTTTTACTACAGGCTAACGAGTCGAGCATTTCAGTGCTTTTCTCATGTACACCGAGAGCCTGAACTTTACACTCTGTGGTTACTGAAAATGCTTATCTGCATAGCTATTTTATCATCAGCCTCTGTACACTAATACATACAATAGCTGTGGACTTGTTTGCATTTTTTCCATCGCTGCTCAACCTTTTCAGGCATGTGTTATTTCCTTATTGTTATTTTTAGCCTTTTGCGTAACAGGACAGTGGACAGAAGAAGGAAAGACCTACAACATATAGATCGCCTGCTCTACCTACCCAGCTAAACCAGCACCCTATATCCTATTTTTACTGGGATTTTATACATAAACACCGCTGCTGATCCACCTGGGGAGGACTCGTGAGACTTTAAATGCTTTGTAAAGTTTAATTACACAAATATTAAACAAATATTCAGTTATTTGACAAATGCATAAATAAACACGTGGTGACATTGTAAAACATCTCTACTTGATTACAGTCAATTATGTGCTATACATATGATCTGGTGAATTATTGATGGCCTGTCTTTAAATTAGTGTTGTTATTCAAAGAGATGTCAAGTGTAAACAGTTGCTTCTGATTTCTAGTTATAACCTGACTTCTTTTTTTAGCTCAGAGCAGCTTTGTAAAAAACTAGTTTTCACGAGGATAAGATCTTTTGATTAAACTCATAAATAGAAACTCTTTCCTTTTCAAATGCGATTGACTAAAAACGCAAAAAGTTTGAGGTTAAAGGTCAGCAGATTTTGCATTGAAATTTTAGACAGAATCAAATCCAGCAAGTAATTAGGACTTAAGGCAGCTGGCAAAAAGAAGTGTCGCTAAACTAAAATCATTAGTGGCGATAAAATACTGTAGCTTTTTGTTTTTTTAACTTGTGCAGAATAAACATTTAGACCTCTTTGAAATGTTCAGTTGTTCTTAAAAGTCAGAGAAAAATCCCTTTGGGCGCTTCTCTTCGGCTTACCAAGCAAGAACAATTCAGTGCTTGTTGAAATGGAGCGGCAAGAAAATGCATCATGTTGTACGGTTTCAAAGATCTCTCTTTGTCCTCTCTTAAACCTGGAGACAGTTTTCTCTCAGTGGTCAAGCCCCAATCTGAGAGCCTCGTCACACAGGAAGGCTGCCGTGCAAGTGTTTGCAGCCTGTGTCCTTACAAGGTGTTCCACAAAACCTCAAATGAGTCTTTCCTCCTTTGGTAATTTTAGTGCATCCGGTGCGGCAATGCTGCGTGCACCAGACTGCTCCTCAGCGCTGGGTCTGTACGTCCCTTCGGTCTGCCTCTTCTTTTTGACCACGCAGAACAACCAGACGAGAAAAGCCGAGACTATAGCCAGCACTCCCAAGGTGACTGTAGGGGCCACAATGGCTGCGATGTTGGGTCCCTGCAAACAGGATAATATAACACTTAAAGTCTAATTACATACCAAAGTTATTTACTGTTCTTGAAAATATTTGTCACTTACTGTAGTGTTATTAGATTGGGTGTCACTTGCACTTAAGGTCATATTCCCTGTGAAAGGAGCAGAAACATAATGAATGTTATATCAGTGGAACAGTATTTGTTCCCTTTCCAAAAAATGTTTTAACATATTTATTATGCTTCAAATCCTCAAACAATTTTCAATATTAGACACAAATAACCCAAGTAAATACAAAATGCAGTTTTTAAATTGTGATTTTATTGATTATAAAAGTTATCCAAACCTATCTAGCCCTGTGTACAGTAATGGCCCCCAAAACCTAATAACTGGCTGTGCCAGCCTTGGCAGCAATAACTGCAATCAAGTGTTTGCAGTAACTGGCACTGAGTCTTTCACATTGCCGTGGAGGAATTTTGGCTCACTCTTCTTTGCATTTTTTTTTTTTGATTCAGCCACATTGTAGGGTTTCTCAGCAGGAACATCACTGTTCAAGGTCACGCTGAAGCATCTTAATCAGATTTAAGGCTGGACTTTGGCTAGGCTGCTCCAAAACCTTTATTTTGTTTTTGTTTTCTGGTTTTATTGAGTCATACAGACACTGCTGCTGTGTTTTGGATCATTGTCCTGCTACATAATCCAAGTTGAGCTTCAAACAAACTGACGGTCGGATAGACTCCTTTGAGGTTTTTCCAGTAAAGAGTAAAATCAATGGATCCATCAATTAGATGCTGTTGAGGTCCTGAAGCAGCAAAGCAGGCCCAGACCATCACACTACCCTCACCATGTTTGACCGTTGGTGATTTTTCCCCTCAGCCCACAGAATATTTTTTCCAAAAGTCTTGGGGATCAACAAAATGTTTTATTGACAAATGTGAGACTTTGTGTTCTTTTCGGTCAGCAGTGGATTATCATCTTGGAACTCTCCCATGGATCCCATTTTTGTCTTTCTTATTGTTGAATCATGAACTCTGACCTTAACAGAGGCAAGAGAGGCCTGCAGTTCTTTAGATGTTGTTCTGGGTTAATCTGCGAGCTCGCGGGTCAATTGTCAATGTGGTCTTAGAGTAATTTTTGTAGGCCAACCACTCCTCTTCCAAGTTTTCACCATTTTTGAGTAATGGCTCTAAACTCAGTCCCCCCCACCCACAAGAAAAAAAGTGCTTAATCACAGTTAATTCATGAGTTAAAAATATTTCTTAACATAGAGCCATGTAGGTTTGTACAGCTTTTTTCTCTTAATAAATGAAATCATCATTTAAAAACTCCATTTTGTATGTAAACTGATGTATATAATTAAAATGTGTTTAAATATTATGGGGCTCTCTGTATTTAGATAAGATCTTTTATTTTAATTGGCAAATGCATTTAAACTTTCAGAGTAACCACTTACAAGCATGTGTGAATGTGCACTCATAACATTTAAAGTAATGAGTCTGTTTCCTGGCAACTGGGGGAGACTTTTGAAAGTTCCAGTCTTTGCAAAGAAGTATAATACCGTACTTTTTTTTTTTTTTTTTTAAAGCTACTCATGTAACTCTCAGTGAGAATGAAGAATAATTTTCACATGTAACCAAAGTGTTTGACACATTCATATGCAGATGAATGCAGGAATGTGAAAGGATCTTGAAAAGCTGGCTTCTTAGTAAAGTGCAAAACTGTTTTTGAACCACGACAGAGACATGAGTGTCAAAAATAATGTCTAAAAGAGGAAAAGTGTATCGCTTCTACATGTTATCATGATTGTATCTACCCTTATACATACATGCGTAATGAAAAGCACATAAGAGGAAGTACCACAGTAAAGCAGAAGTTCATTTCAACCTCGTCCACTTTCTAAGCACCTGACACTTGTAAGCATTCCAGTATCGCTACCAGCCATTTCATCTGTGAGCAGCCATGTGATTACTCAGTTACATCATAAAGCCCCACTGGAGCTTCTTGACCAGAGCGAATAGGGAGGAGGAGAAGCTCAGGAATGCACGGTATACCGCAGTCACAATTAGCTGAGTCAAACAGCACACTAGTTTGAAATGTGAGAAAAAAAACCAACTCAAATCTATTTGTTTCTTTGTGTTTCTTTGTGTGTGTGTGTGTGTTCATCATTCAAAAAATCGTGTTAATGAGAAAGTTTTGTTTTGGAAACTTAAGCCCTCCCCACAGTTTCTGAGTCAATCATTTGCTTGGGTAAATAGTAAACTTGCCAAGGACAAAGGTACGACTTGATAACAAAGGTTACAGACGGGGGCAGCCATGTTCACAACTTAAAGTAGGATTCAAACTGACAAATGCAACAGTTTCTCACAGCAGTGGGACAGGGGTCTGTGTCTTACTGTGTAGCATCACCTTCATTTACCAGTTAAAATGTCTGGGAACTGAGGAGAACAATTGCTGCAGTTTTGAAATCACATTTCCTCTCATTCTTGTTTGATAGGAGATTTCAGTTGCTCAACAGTCCCCCACCCCAATGTAACTATACCCATCAGATATACTGTGTTTTGTACTGCACTTATAGTACAAAACACCTCTCCTTTTTAGCTGTAATGACTCTGCGAGATGTTCAGTATCGTGTGAAAATCTAGTTCAAATGATTTTTAAATCATGACATTAGTTTACACGGCACCGCAACATCTTTAAAATTGCTTTTTTGTATATTACTCCCACTCAATGGGGAGCTTGTTCCTATAAATTCTTATCTTAGTCTTATGTTATTAGGCAGTGCTGACATGTTTCACAGTTTCTTAGCAAAGCTTCCTAAGTTTTTTTATGTGTCATCACAGGATGCAATAGGTTTTTTATGTGTGCGTGTGCACAGGTGTGGTCAAAAGGCTGGCTTATTTGTATGGGAGTGCTAAGGAAGGCTTCCAACTCACCCCACACAGGATTACTGCTCAGCACCAGCAGTAAAACACTCCCAACCACAGCTCCAGGTATGGTCAGCACATCCAGGCACGCTGCCATCTCTACCCGTGACCAGCAGGGCCAAATGGGGGCAGACTGGTACAGTCGGGGCATCAGCTTGGGTCCATTTCATTCACAGACAGCCGCCGTGAGGATTTACTGCCTCCATTTGAACAGCTAAAGACACACAACTATCAGCAGTGCAAACGCAAATATCCTCTCCAGTTCACTCAGACACTGATAGACTGTTTTAATCTCAAGCTGAGTCAGGCAGAGAAAACCACAACTACTGAGTCACATTCAGCCTGATGTTGAATCACCTCTAAACCTGCGCAATAATATTTTTACTGGCCTAACAGAAGAACACAGCTCTAACACCTCCTAAAAAACATCATTACACTATCAAATGACAATATGCTGTAACGTGATTCTTTTCAAAGACTTACACACACCCTTCATCCGACTGCTTCCAGATGGTCGAGGCAAAACGAGGAACATCGAACAGGTTGATTCTTTACGCGTCAACTGCTTCCGCCTCACCTTGTCAAAAATGAAACCGCAACACATATGAGTCGGGTGAAAAGTACAGGTAACATCCTCAGCCGACTTCTATCAGAACAAGCCTACCTGAAGTACCCGAGACTACATCCTCGGCTGTCCTATGAGTTGGTCTTTCATCTAAAGCTCTTTTTTTCCCCTCGTCTACTCCTCACTTCGCCATTGGTCACGTGGTTGAGTTTCGTGTTACAATACCTGAGCACAGTTATCTACCTGCAGCGGGGCGAACAGAACCTCCTTTGTGCGTACAAAGTAGAATAAAATGCGCACTTTGCTAAAGCAGAGCAGCGCCGATCTATCCTGTTTCCATCAGGAAAAAAAAAAATCAGACCTTAAAGCTTTTAATCACCTTTATGCAATAATATTTATATTCAGAAATTCCTTCCAAAGTTCATTCAGTTTCTAAAAAATTAACGATAATGATAATAATAACAAGATGCCAGGTTTGCCTTATTTGCTCCAATCTGCACAACTTTAGCCGTAGTTTTTACTCCCTGTGAAGCTCTTACCTACAGCAGCAACCTGCTGATGGCGTTGCATGAAACAGCGCCTCCGTCAGGTTTTACGGTTCCCGTCAGGAGAAAGGATATCGACATTCCTGAGATATTTTAAGGATGAATTTGGAGGCCAGCTGGTCCAGTGGGCTCTAATCCTCTCCTAATCTCTCCTTTCAGACTAAGAGGGGCACAGAAAATGTAGTCTGCTTCGGGCCTAATCTGTGCTAGTCAGAGTTTCGTGTGGACACTCTGTAAGAGCACTGAAGCGTTTTCTGAAAAGCACAGACCTGCTGTGGAAAATTACTCTTATAGTACAGCAGTGACTCACATTGAGGAGGTGCCCCTTGCTATTTTGTATGTAGCCTAATATCTGCAACAGTGTTTCAGTAATATAACGTTCAGTAACCACAGTTTGACATGTGATTCAGAGTGTTTTATCTATTAAAGAAAGGACAGATAAGGCATGAGAAAGTTAACTACTGGCATAACCCTGTCTTTTCATGCACATACACTCACTGGGCACTTTATTAGGTACACTTTGCTAGTACAGGATTGGGCCTTCTTAATTCCTTGTGGCACTGAGTCACAAACCCACCTCATCCCAGTGGTCTATTGAGATATTGAGATCTGTTGAATCTGTAGACGGCATTCCTGTACAGTGAACTCATCATGTTCCAGCAACCAGTTTGAGATGATCTGCACTTGGGAACATGGCATGTTTTCCTGCTGGCATGTTACGTCCCCACGAAGGAATTCTTCGAGTTGCGAGTGTGGTGGCCGGTAACAAATGGGTCCAGAACAGAATGAAAAGGAAAGCAGACAGAGGTGTTTAGCATATAATATGGTTTTATTGCAAATAATCTTAACACAAGGAGTCAGCAACGTCGCTGTATCAATAAGGCCAAAAAGAAAAGAAGAGATCAAAAACAACAAAGGAAACAACTAAAAAAAAAAAAAAACTCCACAACACAAAGAGGCACTTCCCACTTCTCACTCAACTGAACTCCTCACCACAGTGAGACATTTCCAAGGCCTATATGCCCATCTACTCACTCAACTTAAAACCACGGGTAGGACAAACACGCATTGGGACTTTTCCAACATCTAAAAAGACAATGTAGAGCCATAGGGAAAAACCACTTGCATCACACAGTTCTTCCCCAGCCTATATAATCTATATAATAAAGAGGTGATTGCTGACTGGGTCCAGGTGCCAAACGGGGTAATGAACAGCAGGTGCGTCGTGGCAAGAGGGCGGAGTGAAAAAGAGACAGAAGGGTGGGAGGAACAAAAGAGGAGGAGGCGGAGAGAGAAGACCACACCCACACAAGGGAAATTTCAAGAAGAGGCCCTGCTAGGGCCGTAACAAGGGTCATAAAGGGATGGACATGGTCAGTAATAAAACTGAGGTAGGCTGTGGTAGTTAAACGATGCTGCAGTTGGCACAAAGGGGCCTAAACTGTGCCAAGAAAATATCAGAATCAGAATCAGAAAGGGTTTTATTGCCAAATGTTGAGCAGGTTTACAACATTAGGAAATTGCTGCGGTGCTTCAGTGCAAACATACTGTCATAAATTGCGCTTAAATAGACATGAAAAAATAAAAGTAAGAAGAAGAATTAAAAGTGCTACGTAGAAAGATATATGCATGAGTGCAGGTGGTGATCAGTGCCAAACATGGAATGATGCAGTGAACACAGCGTAGGGTCATGTGTTAGGGGTGGGAACAGTCGTACGTTTATTGTTCATGTGTCCAACAGCAGAGGGGAAGAAACTGTTCTTATGGCGAGAGGTTCTGGTGCGAATGGACCGGAGCCTCCTGCCAGAGGGGAGCAGGTCAAACAGACTGTATCCAGGGTGAGAAGGGTCAGCTGAGATCCGAGCTGCACGCCGCAGTGTCCTGGAGGTGTACAGGTCCTGCAAAGATGGGAGTCTGCAGCCAATCACCTTCTCAGCAGAGCGCACAACACGCTGCAGTCTCTGTTTGTCCCTGATAGTGGCTCCAGCGTACCACACGGTGATGGAGGAGGTGAGGATGGACTCGATGATTGCAGTGTAGAATTGCATCATCGTCCGTGTTGGCAGGTTGAATTTCTTCAGCTGCCTCAGGAAGTACATCCTCTGCTGGGCTTTCTTGATGACGGAGGTGATGGTGGGCTCCCACTTCAGGTCCTGGGTGATGGTGGTACCCAGGAAGCGGAATGAGTCCACAGAGGTGATGGGGGTGTCAGTCAGGATGATGGGGGGGAATGGAGCTGTGTGCTTCCTGAAGTCCACAATAATCTCCACTGTCTTCTGGGCATTCAGCACCAGGTTGTTGTGGCTGCACCAGGACACCAGACGTTCAACAACCCCACAACCATGACATCCTGAACTGCTAATATGGTTCTTTCATGTTTTTCACATCACATTGTGACCCATCTGAATGTCTCACCAGAAATCAAGACTCATCGAATCCAATTTAGGTGAGCCTGAGTGAATCACAGTCTCAGCAAGTAACAGGTGGCTATTTGAGTGACTGTTCCCATCAGCTAGAAACAGACTGGCTGTTCTCCTCTGACCTCTGGTAACAACTAGGCATTTTATCCCTGAGACTCAGCTTGAGATTAAAGAAGTCTCTCATCATTCAATACTTTCTGTTTTGGAGACCATTCTCTGTAAACTCTAGAGGTGGTTGGGCAGAAAAATCCCAGCATATCAACAGTTTTTGAAACTCTCAGAAGCTGGCAGCAAGGCTTGCCATGTTCAAAGTCAAATGCACTGAGCTAACTGACTGATTAGATTATTTGCGTTAACAATTTGGTTGGACATTAGGCTGATTGCAGACCAGATATGGCGGTAGAAGAAACATTAAGAACAAATAGCTCTTCTGGTGTCTTGTTTTCTACTTATTTAGTAGTGACCACTAAAGGGTGCAACAAGCACCTTTGTGTGTGTGTGTGTTTGTTGTCAAATAAATGAGCATTACGTGTAAAACAGTATCTTTTTTATTGGAGTCACTGTTATATATTTCACTGTTAGTTTTATCAGGAAGTTTATTTTACTAAAGAAAGCTTCTGTAAGCAAGTTCATTAGCCTAATAGTTTATGTAAGCTGATATAAATACCTACAGTGACAGCCCAGTAATTAATAACATACATAATAAAACTGCAAGAGAGAAGCAATTCAATGATGATTTTAAAAGGTACACTGTTTTTAGAGCAACGTATTTGATTTAACATCTGTCTAAATGTTGCACTTGGCCATGTTTTCTGGGCTGGAATCAGTGTTGGTGAAACTGCTGCGAAGACATGAAACTGCCATGTACTGGAAGTTAATACGCTATAGCAGAATGTAAAAATGTCAAGGAGATTTATATATTTATCTGACTTGTTATCAGCGCTCAGTTCAAAAACCTGCATGTCTGATAGTGTGGAGGTTCATTCATGCCACTGGAATTGGAAGCTTACACATGCAGAAAGGTATACAGAGGTTTTAGAGCAACATATACTCCCATGCAGGCAATGTCTTTATTATTTCAATCTATATTAATGTGTACCCTTATGTCTATATATATCGCTACCATATTTCAAGAAGATAAATCTTGAAATATTAAAATAAAACCCTAGTTTTGAAAAAGTCAGGACGTTGTGTAAAATGTAAAGAAAAAAAAGCATGCAATGATGTGTATTTTATTCACAGCAGAACATAAAACATATCACGTGCAATGTACCATTTTAAGAAAAATGTTAACTTATTTTGACTTTAATGGCAACAACACCTCTCACACAAGTTGGAAAGGGGACAACAAAAAAGCTAATTATGTTAACTGTCAACAGGTCAGGAACATGTCTGGGTATAAAAAGTTTCACGGAAGTAAAGATGGGCAGATGGTTTAACCATCTGCAAAAAATCAAAAAACAATAATTGAACAATGTCAGAATAATGTTCCTCAATGTCAAATCCTAAAGGCTTGGAATCTCTCACCACCTACGGTACATAACATCATCAGAAGAGTCTGAGAATCTAGAGAAATCTCTGAAAAAAACAGAAAAACTCTAATGTTTGTGCCCTCGGGTGTCACTATATTAAAATGTTTCTATCAGGCATGTTGCTATCATGGAAGTCACTGAATGGCCTCACGAACACTTCAACATGGTATGGCCATGACCACAGTTTACCATCCAGAAATGAAGGTTAAAGCTCTATCATGGAAAAAAGATGCCACATGTGAACAAGATCCAGAAATATTTCTCTGGGTCAAAGGTCATGGAAATGGACAGACGCAAAACAAAACAAAACAAAAACAATCCAAACACAAAAACCCAAATTGAACTACAAAGAGTACAAAGAAGACTCAGGACTGCTGAACATTCGCCTCCCCAAATTCTAGCAGCTGGTCTTCTCAGTTTCCAGATGTTTATGGACTGTTGTTAAAATAAGGGGTTTGCTGCATGTGGGTAAACATGGCCCTGTACCACTTCTTTTGAGAAATATTGCTGCTATCAAACTCAAAATGAGCCAATATCTTTCTTAAAATGCTACATTTTCTCAATTTAAGTATTTGCAATTGCATTCTGTTTTTATCCTTTTCAGTATTGGGGTTGCAAGCTGGAAAAAAAGTTGCATGCCAGCAAAAATGTCAGTGAATTTTGTTTTATTAAAAAAATAAAATATTTTGTATGGGCCAAGTGGGAGGATTAGAGTATTGCTTTGTGGCATTCTAAAATTCTGCATGCAACAGCTTATTTAAAATGTGTGAATATATAGTATATAGTTCTGATTTCTGACTACACCTCACATATTCAAGTTTTACGAGTTCAGATTCAAAGCTTAAAAATTAGAGCTAGATTTCATGTTTTTCACCAGTGAACTGAAGACCCTGCTTCTCTGTAGCTATAAACCTGTCCTTAAAAGAATCTACCTGGGGATAGAGATTGCAATGAATGCCATGTCTTTTTGTAAACAAATTTAGATTTTCTCTGCATTCAAAGGGGTTTCAAATGTAACACTTTAATCACTATGCTGGTACCTGGTATAGGTGCAGATGAAACCCTGCAAAATGTACTTAATCTGTTAGTTTAATGGCACGAACTCACTACTCCTCAATCCTGGGTGTGACTCCATAAAGTTTAGATACTTTAGATAATTTCATCACCTCCCTGCCCAAGCATTTATGATGAACTGCAGTCATTAACAGCACCAATAAAATGCCTCAGGCACTGAGTTGGTACATCAGAGCTTGAGGCCACGTTACAGAAATACTTCCAGCCTGATTTACTTTGTTTGTGGTTGAAATAATTACAACAATAATCAATCTGTAGCTTGTTTATTGTGGGTTCGGGCTTTGGTAGTTGTGCAACTAGGGGTCAGTAGAGGCACTTTTCCTTCCTTTTGATCGAGGCCACCCTTTTCCTCTGTTTCCATCATACGCGTGTACAGCTTGCCGTAGACGCGCTGAAACCTGGGTAATACAGTCAAAGCGGCGGGAGAGCGGCAATTTATTCCCAGATTTATGAGCAATTGAATGATAGAAATATTGTTTTGGTGAGTAGTGTGAGCCTAGTCCTATAAGTAAGGCCTGCGTTTCGTGAAAGCACAGGTGTGTGATCCATAATAATTGTGGTAACCGCTTGTGTTGCGAGAGTGTTGCTTTTTAAGGTTCCCCGGGAAACTGCCCCTTCTTACCGCTCCAGAAAATATGGCGAAGGTACAGGTGTTGAATGTGGCTGTCCTAGACAACCCGAGTCCTTTCGGAAACCCCTTTCAGTTTGAAATAACCTTTGAGTGTATGGAGGACCTTGCTGAAGGTTGGTACCATTGCATAACAGCTGTCATTATCGCTTGTGTGAAGCTACAACATAAGTCTGCTAACAGCTACACAGTATTAGCTGTAGTAGCTAACTACTTTTTGTTGAAGTGTAAAGGGTAACGTTGCTTAAAGATAACATTAAAGTTGCATAACAGCATGGCTTAAAGCTATAACAAGGAGAGTGGACGCTTCTCGCACGTCCTGTGGTACTTATGAATATGGTAAAGCAATCTTATTGTTTCCATTAAGGGATAAAAAACAAGTTCAGTGCTAATTAGCCAACGTTTTAATGTTTGTGCGTAAAAATGTAAACAAAATATAGCTCTATTCAAGGATGGAAATCTAAAATTTTGTTTTGTTTTTTTTGCATTTCTTTGTGTAACTTTATGTGGACAGATTCTTTGTACGAGCACACAACCAAACTGAATTTATAAAGCTTTTGAAATATTAAAAACCATTGTGCACATTAACCTACATGTTTACATCTGTTCATCAGCTGATCAGTTCTTTGCTTAACAGGCTCATTTTTTAACAAAAAAATAATGTTTTTGTCACATCATATTTTTCTAATGAAGCACTCTATTGTAATATTTCCTGTTTATAGACCTGGAGTGGAAGATCATCTATGTCGGCTCAGCAGAGAGTGAAGAGTACGACCAAATCCTCGACTCGGTGCTGGTTGGCCCAGTACCTGCTGGGAGACACATGTTTGTGTTTCAGGTATAATTAATTGACACTCAGAAAAAGTAGTCACTATTTGTGACTAATCTGACCAAATCACAACAGCAGTGGAGCTCCACATATATTAATAGCTTTTTGTTGTTGTTTGTTTGCTTGCTTGTTTATCAGGCGGATGCCCCAAACACTGGATTGATTCCTGAAAGCGATGCAGTTGGTGTTACAGTAGTGCTCATTACCTGCACGTACCGCAGCCAAGAGTTCATTCGCATTGGTTACTATGTGAACAACGAATACACAGACCCAGAGCTGCGTGAAAATCCTCCAATCAAGCCAGACTACACACAGGTTAGGATCATGACTGATTTCTGAGATGCAATGCTACCACGACTGTCTATTTTGAATGTTATTGGTGTAAATTACACGGTAAAGGCCTATTTCCACTGAACATTTATAATTGCAGTCAAATTAAAAACCACCACAGGTCATTTGGCTATTTGAAGTAGACCTAAGTACCCTGAGAATCTAAAATGAGTCCCTTTTGGAAATAAATCTGAATTTCACTGGCCTGTTAGGTTGACAGTTGAAAATTTTGATGAGAAATGCATCACTCATTGTGACGCATGCACTGGAGGCAGACCATCGCTCAGTTATATTGAAGTCTTTTGGTACCACTCAGAGATTACAACATTTTTTGTTGTAATTGAAAGAAGAAATAAACAAAAATGACTAGTTCTTCAGATGTTATTAAATGAAAATTTACTATTAATTATTGAATTTCCAAAAATGGAAACTATTTCATAATTATTGCAGAGGTAATGTGCCAATGTTTACAAGAAGCATACTACGGCAGTACTGATTTCATTTTGGCGTTTTCACCTGCTCTTGTGTCAATCACAGATGTTTATTTTATACACAGAAAATGTTTAACATCTACATAGATATTTTGGATAATGCTCAAGTCAGTGGAGAGTGACTTTTTACACAAACTGGACTTTCATTACTTCAAATAGGTAGGCTTTGGTATACTTTGTAAAGGCTGGCCTCATTTAACCTTTATTTTCTAAACCTGAATTGCATTTTGAATAAGATTTTGCTGATTCTTTGTTACGATTATTTCCTCCATTTCCTGAAATATTTACTGTGCTGCAAAAACGATCCTAAAGGAGATTTTTTTTTCCACACCCATTTTTAATAGTGTTTTGTTCATTACAAAATACTGCTACAGACATATCTTTGCTACCATAAAGCTCAATATGAATATGTCCACAGCAGTTGTTTCCAAAACAAGTGTGGCGTTTCTTTGCATAAGTCAACTACTGACTTGTATGACAAGTTTGCAGGTAAGGTTTCTTTTGATGAGTCTTCCATGTAGGACCAGTCTGGACTACATTTCCAGCTCATTTGCGCTCATTTAATGGTTATCTTTTCCCTTCCTGCCCAAGAGATGTCTAGTTTTTGGAGATCCTTACAGGACTAACTACTAGAGATGGACCGATCCGATATTACGTATCGGTATCGGTCCGATACTGACCTAAATGACTGGATCGGATATCGGAGAAAAATAAAAAATGTAATCCGATCCATTAAATATCACGAAAGCACCTCACAAAACTTGCAACACGCCGTAACTCACCTCAGAACGTTAGCACGTCGGAGCAGTATGCATCACGTGATAGAGCGGCTGTGGCATGCGGGACCTGTGGTCTGGATAGCATTTGGAGTAGAGCTGGGCGATATAACATTTTTTCATATCACGATATGTTTTTTTCATTTCAGGCGATATCACGATATAAGCCAAATAACTATATTTGTAAGATTTAAATGTGCCGTTGCTCACAAGTAAAATGTGAAATAATCAGCAGCTTGTTTTTATTTAAATATTTATTTCCCATAATAAGTTCATCCATTAAGCGGACGCGAATGGATGGATGAAGTTCAACAGGGTAGATGTACTTAAGGAACATGAGACTTTTTCAGATAAATAAAGGCAAATATTGCAAACTACACAAAAGACAGCCGCTAAAGCGTTTAAGTTTCAAAATAGAACAAATGAAACAGACTAAATTGTCAATTCCACTTAGAAACAAAGTATTAATTCTAAAAATAAATCTTAGTTTGTTTTACAGAAGAACAGACAAAACTGACTAACTTTTGTCAATATCAAATAAACTGAGAACTAAAAGGAAATTCTCAATCTCTCCTTGTTGTATAGCTGAGCTTTTCAAACAGTTTTAACAGTTACTTTAGTCTGACAAAAGCCGAATGACGAATTAGCGCTTCCAGTCAGAGACTGAGGCTACGTCCACACGTACACGGGTATTTTTGAAAACGGAGATTTTCCGTTTTCGTTTTAAAAACTAATCCCGTCCACACATAAAGGCAGAAATGAAGGAAAACGCTGCTATGAACATGCCAAAGCAGCAGGTGGCGCTAGATTCCTAACCGTGCAGAAATACTGGCCAATCAGAAGTCTAGAAGCCTCGGTGGGAAAAAGTAAACAAAGCTGGGGCATAGAAGCAGAACAGAGTCGTATGTGTGGAGGGACAGTAACTGTGTGTATATGTAAGTATTTAAACACTGCAGAGAGTAGAATTAACAGTAACAGTATTGTAGAAATTCATTTCACCGAAACAATAACGTGGCGCACAGTGTGACGCATGCACCAGTTTATTGTATTTCCAGACTTGCTTTCGGCACAATTTACAGTGCACGCTACTCTGTTTTTTGTCAGACTTGAAATAGCCGAAATACCTTCACACTACGAAACTTCTATGGCTCTTCCGTTCGACAATCTCTCCGGCATTGGAACCATCATCTGTTTTCTCTTCGGTAACCTTCGGTCACGCTCGGTTGATTTTTCTAGTCGGCACACTCATTTCCTCCATTACCCGGGCGGTACGATGGCTGGCTGCTTCCCAAACAAATACACATGTGCGGCTTGGCACTTGTGCTGTACATAACAAGTCACACGACATGACGCTGCGGCTGTGATTGATTCGGCTCTGCGCTACTTAATTTGGATTGGCTGACCTTTTTCTTTTTTTTTTCTTTTTTTTTGTGTCCCGTTTGGATCTTTAGCCATCAGAATTGTTGTCTTAAGGCCAAGAAAGATGCCAAGCGGATTTATTTTACCAAGTGGATCATCATGGCCTTGCCATATTGGTCCATTTGATTGACCTTTATTATAATTATGAATTTATTTTATTTTCAGTTGCTACAAACGGGACAGACATGATTGGGGGATAGGACAGGGAGAAAGAATGAAAGAAAGAGAGGGAGAGAAAGAAAACCAAAGGGGAGAAGAGACGGTGAGAAGGGGGGGAAGAAAGAAAAAAAAAAACAAAACACCTGGGTCACCTGAGAAAGCAAACAACAAAGAGCAACATAATAAAAAACACGGCACCATCACAATAAACTAGCTAGCAGTAGATATCAGTAGATACTAAATAATAAACGATATTGTGCAGCACGCAAGATAGACAGCGCACAATGTGCTTTGAGGCAGCAGCCAAGAAAGCTTTAGTCCGCGTCTGTGAATACCCGTGTGTACACCTGTGTGCATACCTGTGTGGATCAGCATGCTTGTATTCCAAAGGTTTCTCCATGTAACGATCTGCTAGGGAGTGTGGGGAGCCACAGCCCCGTCCTCCAGGGTATGAAGCAGGTATGGAGGAGATCAAAACTCCAGACATCCAGAGGCCCCCAGAACACAAGAGACCAAGGAAGACCAACAGAGGGGCAGCCGCGCCACTGTCCCAGTAAGAGCTGAGGAGAGTCCCAGATGAGGGCTCACTCAGCAGCCGCGGAGCAGAAGCCAGGGGGAGTTGCAGTGACGCGCCCGTGAGCTCCGCCGGCAGCCAGCTGTGCCTGAGTGACCGAGCCCCAGGCCGAGAGGCCGGGGGCACCCCACCTCCGAAGTGGCCCGAGCGAGCCCCAGGCTCCAGGCCCCGATAAGCGGCCGCCAAGGAGTGAGCCGGTGTGTACCCGGACGCCCACCCCCAGACACAAAGAACCACCAATGCACCGACACCTGAGGGAGTCCGCCACTGGCAGGGGAAGTGGTGGGTGGAGATAGGCCTCCAAACCTTGGAGGGCCTGAGATGTCCCCAGAGAGGTGGCGTTTGATACCCAACCTGACATATAGACACAGACATACAGGCACACACAGATACAAACATCCATTCCCACCCTCATGCTCTCATATGCACTTACTCCACACTCAACCAACGTGGAGACAGACATAAAGAGACGCTGTACACACGATCACACTCCCCAAGCGTACTCTACGAACCGGGTCTAGGTACCCTTGCCCCTGGAGGGGGGAACTGCACCCAGACCCAGGTGGTGTTATCCTTTTCCCTGCGGTGGGGAGAGGCAGACCGCCCCGACTCCGCAGCAGCAGGGAGGCCCCACACTCCAGACCGCAGTTGGACGGCCAACTCCTCCTAGCCCCCCCGCTCCAGCAGGCCGCAGAGAACGGGGGTGAGAGAAGACTCCAAACCTCCCTCCACCCGCTCATTGTAGTGTTGATGCATGTGTGTTCTAAGGTGCAATTAAAACCCAGGAAGGCATGGAGCTACCTGCCAGAGAGCAGCAGGTAAGCGCATAGTCCCTCCTGCTAGCCCTCAATGTCTACGTGTATTCAAAATTGAGAGGTGGGCAACGACGCCAGGGGTGAGGTGTACACCCTGATGGTAAATTGGACTCCGTGATTGTGCCCACCCCCAAGATCCTATATGTATGTGTAATGAGAGTGTGAATAATGTGAATGTCTAAGTTGTGGGATAAAATTGAGGCAGAGGCAGCTAGAAGGGGACAGAGGGGGGGGTAGCCTCCTCTGCACCCTGGTGACATACCCCTACTCCAAGGCCCTGCATGTGTGGGTGGTTGTGGTGGAGCGGCGAGGTCTATCGCGATAGTTTAATTTCTCTATCGAGTAAAAGTTATATCGCGATACATATCGTTATCGTTCTATCGCCCAGCTCTAATTTGGAGCTTCGCTAGCAACCTGGCATTTCATCTCCGACAAAGTTATCCCCGAGAGAAGTAAAGCAAGTGTGTAAGTCCATCTCTGAATGTTTGTAAAGCATTCCCGTGTTAAGCTTAACGAGCGACTGCCTCTCGCTCTCCGGCTGCTACTTCAATCGTGAAACTGCTTAAATGATCAGCTGATCGGCTTTTCTGTCGCGAGTCCGTCTTTGTTTTTGGCCCACTTTGCACCAGAAAGAGGAAACCAGCGGCTGAACAACAGCAGCACGTTTAAGCTTGATAAGCTGTTGTTAGAATTTATTTAATATTACTTTCTACACCAGGATCTTTTTCTACGTAGCTGACGCTGGTAACTGTGCAGGGGCGGATCTAGCAAAGTTTAGCCAGGGGGGCCGATAGGGCATTAACTGGGAAAAGGGGGCACAAAGACATACTTTTCTTTCTTATTCTCATTTAAAATGTCGAGCTTTTAATAAATAATTATCTGACACACAAAGTTTTAATTTGATGTAAAATGAATAGAAGTCAATTACTGTATATAGTGACTATTAAGTCTAATATATATACCCTAGTAAGCTATAGTACTTTTTCCTTTGGGAAGGTACCATCTGTGCAGTCTGCAATTTTGTTGAAGAAAGATGTTGAATCTATTTAATATTTCTTGAAAAATAATTGATTTCTGTGCATTTTTTTTCACACTGCATCAAATTAAGGTTGATTACGTCGATTAAGCATCATGAGGTGGCGCGTGAGGGGTGGTTCCCTATTTTTTATTTATTTATTTTTGTTGTTGCTGGGAGTTGGAACCCTATTAGTTAGGTTGCTTAATATTTACGCTAAGTACTCTTTAAAATACCAGAATAGGGAGGATGGTGTAGGTTTAAGTTTATTAGATTGATCAGTATTGCTGAACTATGAAATATTTTTTTTGTATACAGGTATAACAGAATAGCTTTAGTGTAGTTGTTGTTTTAAACTTGAGTATGAACTTGCAGACTTGCAAAATGCAGCAAGATATTTTAAAAAACAGTTTTGTTGATTAAAAAACACTATATCGGATTCATATCGGTATCGGCAGATATCCAAATTTATGATATCGGTATCGGTATCGGACATAAAAAAGTGGTATCGTGCCATCTCTACTAACTACACTTCCTGTGAAGCAAGTGACAGTGTTTTAACATTTTAAAAGAACACTATCTACTTTGAGTGACTCGAAATTGAACCATCTCATTTGCCAAAGAAGACTTGTTGTTGTTCTACATTAGCTTAGTGCAAGAGTTACATTGTATTTGCAGATAACTTCAATGGGATTTTATTGTAAAAATCAACCCTACTTTTTTTTATGCAGAAATTAATCAAATATCTAATTGAAAATGAAATATATGATACGCTTTGCAACTATTACCATACATATGGAGCAGCATGGTGCACTACTGGAGCCCTGAAGTTGAAGCCTTTAATTCAGCAAAGCTTGCACTTTGGAACAAAAAGCGTTGTGAAAGTTCGATTATGACATTCCTTCAGTGGCTTATTCTGTGCCACTGTGAGATTTGTGGTCATAGCAAAGGGTTTTGATTGAAGGTGTCAAATTTTTAAGGTGGCTGACATCTGTGATTAAAACCTTTCACTTACAAATGCAAAAAAAATATCTAAACAGCTTACTCCGATTAGAGTTGCAAAGTTCTTGTTTCCTGTGTGAGTTTATGTGATTAGCTATTGTGAAGAAAGAAAAAAAATACCACACTGTGCCTTTGTACTACTGGGTTCACTCTTTCCTGCCCTGAGTCTAGAGAGCACATGGAGTCAGATGCATTTACACCAGCAGCGTGCCTGTTTTGATGTTGGAGCTAACAGAAAATCAATTAGTAGTCAGGGTAAATGGTAAAGACTTTCAAATGCTGCCAGATACAGTTGTTTGTTTTTTTTTTGGTTTTTTTTAATGTTCATGTACACTTCTAATATCACACTTGGTCTTAAATGTTACACTAGCGTACACTAGTATAATGAACATTAATTAATGTCATATTAATGTTATTTACACTGACATGCAGAAATAACACAAATACACGATGAAGATGAAATAAAACTGCCTTAAATTGTGGTCCAAATGATTCTATTAAAGATGCTGTGTTAGGTATTCCTAAAGAACTTGTGCAAAGAATTTATTTTTATGTTTTTCCTTTTTCAGCTGCAGAGAAATATTCTAGCTTCAAACCCACGTGTCACCAGATTCCATATAAACTGGGAAGGCTGCACAGAGCGAATGGAAGACTGTGAAAATGTGGATCCTTCTTCAAACTCCATGCTCCCGCCATCCTGTCTCCCTGGCAAGGCCCCACCTTTGGGTGTACTCCCAGATAACTCTATGGACTGCTTATAAAGATGGCCCCTGCCCTAAAAAGGTGACGATTCACAGCCCGAAACCTTACTTTTGAACAATGCCTATGGACATTCAAGTGGGAATAAAGGATGTGTACACATCCCTGCCTTATAGCTGCCCTTTATTTTCCCGAGACTTCTCAAACATGAGTTCTCACCCTGGGTTTCAAACAAGCACTTGTTCCAAGGAAGATTATGAGTGTCTGACTGGAATGAGTGTTATTTATAGTTGGATAGTTCTTTCCAGTGTTGAAAGCAATATTGCAGGAAACCTCAAATATGAAGCGATAAAACGGAACTGAAACGTAACAAAGCTGTTGAATGATCCACCTTACTTCCTTTCTTGGTGCACAATGGACTTGTACCTGTTTATGAAGATTTCAGCACTGAAGCAATAGGAAATTAAATTGCAGTTTGATAATCTGCCATTGTATTTGTGTTCACAGTGCACTTACACTTACTTTTCCCATTTGACTGTGGAGTTTTGTATGGCTTATATCGCTTCATGGTTTTTTTTCCTCCTTTTATTTAGTAATTTTGTGTTCCAAATAAAAGAACGGTGAATTTGTTATATCTGTATGAGTGGGTTTCTAATAATTACTTGGATTCGATCTCCACTTGTTAGATATAGGTAACAAGTGCTAGGTTTATAAGTATATTCCACACTTTTATCATATTGCAAGCGCAGTATCACAAATACAAGTGTGAGTATCCCCTCATATTTTCACATTTTACTAAAAATAGTATGTATTAACGTCACAACCAATCACAGATTGCTATGGTAAAGGGGGTGGCTAGGCCACAGAAACGAAAAACATTGCACTGCAAATATGAGGATTATTGCAAAAGCATCTGATTTGCTTTCGCTACAATAATCTCTCAGATAAATAAAGAAAAGCTGTTAATTTGCAGTCAAAATCGAAAGACGCGGTAACTGTTATTGGCATTTTAGCTACTGGCAAGTCCGGGAGGCGGGACGAAGTCGCTTGACAGTCGAATCGCATGAATGCAATGATTCAATGTGTAGATGCTGATCCAATGAGCGCTCGAATAGCTACGCCTCGCACGTAATTGTCTGTGCGCGGGGCCACTCAGAGGCAGGCGAAGGCGGGCCTGGGTGGATGGATGACTGGAGTTTCCCTTGCGGTCTGAAGATTAATGGAAGGGGTCTGTTGATCTGAGGAATCGACTATCAGGTGGTCGGTCCCAGGAAACCATTGCACTTGACGGCTTCTTTGGAAACGAATGAGGAGAAATCAAGTGGGATAAGCGCCATTGTTAAAAAAAACCCCGACTATACTGGACATTTTTTTTTTTAAAAGGTCTCAAGTGAGAAGGCCTGCATACACTGAGAGAGTACCTGGTTAGTTAAGGCCAGACTGCGAGGAACGCTCAGAAGCTAACTTTAGCTTGCTAGTTAGACAGACGGAAGTGGCTTTCGACGATCTGTGCCCGGACTTGAGGTTTTTTTTTTTTTTTTTTGGTACAAAACCAAGCCGTCTGTGGAAATAAATAACAACTAATTGACAAGTTGATTTGTCCGTGCTTGCTGGAGAAATCGACGAGCTAACGCTACCAAGCTGACATCCGCTGGCTATCTCTGCGAGCTAACGCGCTAGGCTGAGCTAACTTAAAGCGGCTAACGCTTGGGGCAGTCTTCTGAGTTTCCCTGAAGTCACAACGGAAGAGTACTGCTTTGATCTACATTTACATTTAGTCAATAATGATAGCTGTCAGCTAGTAGCTAGCTGTCAGCTTCATTGAGTCCAGTGACTTGCGTTAACGGTGTAACAATACTCAGTGACTCGCAAAGGAAAACTGATTCCGAGCCAAGGGACTCCACCATCAGCCTGCCATCATGGGCAACACGCCCACAGCAAAGAAGGGCAATGAGATGGAGAGCGGTGAGTTGTACCCTTTACCTCTAAGTTGAAGCAGCTAGCCCGATCATGCCGTCTGCCCCTTAGATCGTTTTGCTATAGTCATTTCCTGTTTCCCATAATGACAGGTACATATGGAGTATACAACCTAGCATCTGTACTGTGCATCCATAATGAGACCACATTAAAATGCTGCAACGGATTTTCTCTAATATGAAGAAGTGTTTGTCAACCTAGACCCACGAAGGACACCCACCCGTGGTCATTCACCTCATACACTGTCATACACTTTCAGCCAAAGTTGTTTTACTGTGAGGCCACGGTCAACTCATCGGAACAGCAGGGGATGTTATTCATTTTCTCTGCTCATCCTGTGGGAAAGCTCGTGACTGCGAGCCCGAGGTTATATTCAGAGTTACCAGTGAGGATGACAACAATTGGCCTCATACAACAGTCATAGGTTTCCTTGCGGTTTGTGTTTTTTAGGTCTTCACATCAGGTCATGAAAGCCGACGATAACACCGCAAACACAAAGCCCACTGTGCAGCTGCTTTCTTGTGCACTTCTTAGAATCGCTTCAGAAAAATAAAACTAACTTCTCTGTTTTTGAAGCCAGAGGAGAGATGCACATACTACTTTGGATGTTTACATTAACCTCCTAGGACCTGTCGTTCACATATGTGGACATAATATTTTTGGTTATTTAGACCAAAATATTCAATTTTGCTCTACATGGGCCTGATATCCACTTACAAGTACATTATACTGCTACTGTTGTATCAAATTTTTAAATGAATATCCTCATATATGGCTCTTATTTTTCTTAAAAACAAAAATAAGGTTAAAAAAATGCCCAAATATCAAAGAGAAATTAAAAATGCATGCCGTGGAAGAGTTCGGGTCTTAGGAGGTTATGTTTACATTAGGATGTTTACATTAAGTGATGAGTGAGATCTTAATGCAGTGACTCTCATAGAGCAAAAATAACTGTTATCAGTGGAGGGAGGAAAATAATGCCACCAGGACAGGGTCATATGATGCATGAGGGCAATTTGTCTGCAGGCACAAAGTTGGGAGTTGAGGTGTCTCTTGAACAACATGTGATGAGCGGCATTTAGAACAAGGGCACTTGTATGCGTCACGGAGTCTGTGTAATGTGGAGAAAGAGGTGATCTTGGACCATCTTATTTGTTTGTTTTTGTCTAGTATATATTTGTTGTTGTTGTTGTTGTTTTTATAAAAAAGTTCTTCAACAAAAGTAGAATTAAAAACCCCCAAAGAAATGTTAATCATATACAATAATAAGTATTTTTAAAAACGACTTAATTTCTTATGAAAATAACTCAGTCAAAACATTTGAAGTTCCTTTTTAATAGTCTGGATCACAGGGTTGCAGAAAAGTTTTGAGAGGACACTGTTTTATGTTTCCATAACACCATAAATGACGCTCAAGTGTGCAAAGTCTGAACGGGTACCTGTTAAATGAATGTCAGCTCCTTGCTGCTGGTAGAGAGTAAGTGTGAAGAATGGCCTCTAGGCTCTCTACTGTACTGTTACCCATGTAACAAGGCCAAGGCTTTCAAGAGCCCTGGCTCAAAGATTTTTAATTTTTTTTCCTCAGGGTTGTAGACGTAAAGGAAACTGACGGATTAGTAGGTTAAAAACATTGACAGAGGAGGCAGTGCTGCCGGAAGGTCTTTTCATACTTTGTCATACTTCACATCTTTATCAGTCTGATCTACAGAGACAGGTGCAGGCAAGGGGTTGAAAGGCCACACCCAGAAGCATCATTTTCCACAGAGCAGCTAGAGATTAAGGGCAACATGGCAGCCGCCTTTGTTTCCTACGTAAAATGGAAGGACAGTGTTGAGAGCTGGTCCAGGTGTTTAACACGTGTCGCGCCCGAACTTTCCAGGCTGGGCAGGCAAGTGAGACACTGAACTGCTGTGCAGAGCTGACCCACAGGAAGAAGCAGGGCGGACAGACAAGTGAACAGCAGTAGGAAGTGAAGGAGCAAGGAAGTTCCAGCCCAGGCTCTGCACAGTTGGTCATCGCCTCTTCTGCTCTATAGACTAAACAGCCATACAAGGATAGCTTAAAGTTTGGGCCTTTAAGACGACGTTAGTTGAGCATTTTTGTGGAATTCCTCCTTGGTAAAATATCGGGACGTACTGCAGTTTTTAAAAGTCTACACGGGACATCAGCTGGCTTCCCTCCAGCATTGTGTGATGTCTGTAATTCACAAGCTGGCAGGAAGGCTGTTTCATCGAGCTGGACCCTGTCTAGGGGACATAGGCAGTGGAGAAGGCAGACATGACCGACCACAGGAGGAGCTAGAGGCTTGCAACTGGAGTGAGTTTTTATTCTGGAGCTGGGCAGTAGCGTGGGTTAGGGGTGGAGCTGTAGCTCATGCTATGTCCCTTTAGCTTAGTCCTTCACAGGCAGAGGGGAAACGTCTGACAGATAACCAAGCTGTGTTTTCTCGATAATGTTGCACTAAATTAATCTCTTGAACTGGGCGATTGAGTGTCTAACGTTCATGTATAAAAATACATCCGCAGAGCAGAGCACCCTGATATTTGTGTCTGCTCAGTTACCACTTGTTTTTTTTATAGTTACAGTGAAAAGGGGGGCAGTTCTCTGTGCACTGTGCTGCACAGCAAAACACTCAGGCTAAAACTACACAACATAAACTTTTTTTTATTTTTATTCTTTGACTTTCTTATGCTTTTGTCACTGTCCTCCTGACTCTAGTTTAAGACATTTTTCTGTACCTTCACACTTAAAGTGCTCTCATTGGGCTTTGCAAAACGTTCGCTTTGCGTTAGTGTGGTTTAAAGGTTGTTGTTTTTTTTTGTGCATGAACAAAAAAAAACTCAGCCAAGTCTACTTATAAGGCAGTTACACACATCCACACATGTGCAATAACACTAAGTGCAATAATCTTTTCTGGCATCGTTGTATTTTTACTCAGTTGTATATAGCATTCGTATTCTATTTTTATCTTATTGTATATTTTTATTCTATTTTATTCTACTGTATATAGTATATTATTTTATTCTATTCTGTACAGCTGTGTACTGTATTTATTCTTATTGTATTCTAATTTTTGCGTCATAACTTTTGCACTGTCCACTTCCTGCTGTGACAAAACAAATTTCCCACGTGTGGGACTAATAAAGGTTATCTTATCTTATTCCCTCTCACTAGGAAAAACATGCTGCTTCTGAACTGGCAAAAAGCCTTATTGGCCAGTTCAGTCTTTTTTTTTTTCTTCTTTTTTGTAACTTAATAACATCACCCTGCAACATATTTACATAACGGCTTTGTGAAAGTTACTTTACATGACATCCAGAGTGTCATAAGTGCATCAGCTTTGGAAGTTTTTTTTCTTTTAAACCTATGTTGCCTAGATGGGTTTTAAGTGATTTCATGCCCATTTTTAAAGCACAATCACTTTCAGCATCCATCTAAAAAACAAAACAAAAACCCCCCCCAAATATTCTTGATCTTAAATCTTATCCCAAGTGATTGTGTTCAAATTGTGTACACTTTGCTGTATAAAATCAAATGGATTTTGATTTGTACTATCGCTATTTTATTGAGTACTTTACTCAACACAGATCGCCAAGAGTAAAATCATAATTGTTGCATTGTCTAAGAAACTGATTTATGATTTAACTTTATGCTTTGTAATTCACTTACGATGGCAGTGTCCCGATAACAATAGGAAAAAACTCTCTTAACGTCAGCCATGCAAAATGCTATCTTTGATGTGTCCACAAGCCAGGGCTGTGTCAAAATGATAATACTGAGAACAAATCAGAAATTATGAAAATCTTTAACACAGATTGGAGACTTATGAATAAGGACCGGGTTTAATTGTTGTTTTCTTTGTACCTTTTATGCTACAGAGCAACCTAAACTAAGCTGGCATCCCCAGATAATACACGTGCGGAGAACTTAAAAGTGTCTTAGGGCGTGTCCTCGACACTCAAGGCCAATGCCAACGCCCTATTTCGCAGTTTTAAAAATGTTCATCCTGTCTCTTTTCCTCTTGCCCATGTTCTACGTCTTTGCCAAGTGTCATGATTCGTGCTTGCAAGCAAACGTAGCTCGGTGTTATCTCATTTTTGCTGGACCTGCTCACTAGTGAGAGGAGACTGGATTTTTAGTGGAGGGGGGAGGGGAAGGCGTTAAAGGAACACGAGCAGAATTAGAGGCAGGGTGAAAAGTTGAGTAGCGAGTAGTTTACTAGTCTCGTGAACAGGAGAAAAAAGCAGACTAGTCAACCATGGACGCATGAAAACGCAAGATAAATCGAGCACAGTCAAACGGTTGAGGTTAAACGTCGGTTAAACCTTTGCATATGTATTTCAAATCAACATTCGACAATCAAATCACGTTGTAAATGTTGCTGAAATGTGTGACACATTGTGTCATTGAGACACACACACGCACACACAGTCAGATTAGTTAGCAGTCCTTGCACTACCAGCCTTTTTTCCTTGCTGGCGTCAGCCGATACACGACCATTAAGATCCAACATCAAAGTGTGCACTGCACTGGTTCAGCAGCTGTCATCTGCTTACTTAACATCTCGCTTGTTTAAAACTTCCCATCACAGAGAGGGAGAGAGAAAGGGGCCACAGCCGTCTGTCTGAGCTGCAGACCATGTTAGGGGTGGGTGGCATGATGGGAGCATCTTTTAACCATTAATGCTTTTCATTAATCAGATGATGTTTGACTGAGTAGTATTTCTGGTGGCGACTTGCAAGGGCTGCAACATTTAAACATGCAGATGACTGGTCATGCATAGTCCTTTTGAAGAGAGGTATTGCTGCAACTTATAGTATAAGGGTCAAAAACTGCATGTATTTTTAAAGTATGTGAGCATTTTGTTGTAAGAAAAAAAAATTGCTAATGGGTGATCAGTGGGTCCTGTAAATATGAGCAAAACCTTGGTCAGTTAAGCAGTTATGACACAGGATGTTTGTGTGCTTGTGTGTGTTTTGACTATGACAATATAATGAGGTAGCACTCAATACAAGTACAACTCCGTCTATAAATATCTGTGGGGTTCATGACCTGCCCCTGCTCTGCATGCAGCTGATTTGTGTAATGCTTAAAGTTGTTTGGGGGGTTTTGTGTGTGTCGTAAGCCTGCACTGCTTATCAGTTGACCTCAGTGTTGAAAGCCAATCAGACATCTCAGGCAAGCTTAGAGCACTAAACTGATAACACGGCAAACTGACACTCGCTGCTAAATAACCCTGAGATCCAGCAGCATGCATGCATCACAAAATCTCCTATACCTGTTCTCAAAATGTGGGGTATTTTCACTTGCTTAATTTTGTCTGCCATGGATGATTGAAATATGCAGCAGTTCTCAAGCTGAAATTACACAATGAAGCTGATGGTTATAGACATTTTACCTGCATGTGACATTCATTGGAGTGCAAAGGTACTTGAAAATACCTGGGTGGCATAACTATATAGACTCAATGGCCAGTTTATTGGGCATACTTGTTAAAGTGCTTTTTGAGGCAAATATGTAATCAACCGATCAGATGGTAATTAATTAATACATTTATTAGGCGTTTAAACATGGCCATTACCACCTCCTGCAAATTCATTAACAGAGCCTTAGACTGAGGTCAGGAGGATCTGCTAGAGCTGAAAGGTGATTTTAAGTGACTTTCACATTGGCGAGGTGGTTGATGTTGGTGTATTTCAGAAATTGCTGATATACTGGAATTTCCTTCACAGGCATCTTTGGAGTTTACAGACAGTGGTATGAAAAATTGAGAAAATATTGAGTGAGTGGCAGTTCTCTGCGTGAAAATGCCTTACTGAGAGGCTAGAGGTCAGAGGAGACCAGCATTTTGAGCTGATGGGAAGATGACACTTACTCAAATAGCCAATTTGTTGCAACCAATGTAAGCAGAAGAGCTTCTCTAAACACGCTTAACCTTGAAGCAGAAGACCACAGTCAGGTGACAGTTCAGAACGCAAAGGACTCCAGTCCTTTTAGTCCTTTACACTAACTACTTCCTATAAGGACTGTAAAAATATATGAAACGTGTATATAAATAACATCACATGTTAAACAAAGAATTTCCTCTTGTACTGACTTTATTAGTCTTAAATTCTTCCTTTTATGCTTTTAATGCTACTCTCTTTTGCTTTTTTGTTTTGTTTTTAACAAAGTAAGCAGCTACATGAGCTAGCTTTAAAACAAACTCCTCTCTGACTGACTTTTCCAGATTTTGTTGCACACATTCTGTAACCAGGAAAAAGAAAGTACTTATTAGCCTCGGGTAACGCATTGCTTTTGCCTCACCTAGTTTCCTGTCTATATGTGTGTAGGAGCTGCCTGAGCTCCACCCATGGTTAATCTCAGAGCACGGAAGCAACATGACAAAATGTGAAGTAGTCTCCTTTTGCAAAACCTCTAAACGGCGGGCACATCTCCTCTCCTCTCTGGGAGTATCGCTGCTGTATTTTCCTCAACTTTCATCTGTCTTTACTGTCCTCACTGCTGATAACAGATTGCTATGCTTCCTGGCTAGGTTGGCTTCTATTAGTTTTTGCGTCTCATGATTAGAACCGTCAGAGTTAGGGGTGTACCTTTACTGCAGCTTCCCTCTCAGTACACTTCAGGGTGCTCCTTGTGTCCGTTAATGTTTTTTGTTTTGTTTTGTTTTGTCTCTCTGATATTGCAGTATTTGGCAAAAATGTATATCATGCATGAAAATAAGATTGATCCCACACTTCATGACTGGCTGTCAGCTCGCTTGCTCCTGAATTGGTCAGTAAATTAACACATCTGCTCTGTTTAAGATGGTAAAACACTCCACATTCATGACTTTGTCAGTATTTGTCCCCTCCCTGTTTTCATTTCATGGCTAAAAGCCGAGTTCTCACCTTTTACAAGCATTTGATCTCATTTCCATTTTACATACAGCTCTGTTTGCTCATTTACTGCTTTCTTATTCACCGCAAAGGCTTGTATGCTATCTGAACAAGGCCTGGTGTAGACTCACACCTGATTTTGGCGCGCGTTGCGGTTTAATGTCGGTCAACTCGCCCTAATATAACCCCTCTATTCCTGCGTCAGAGTGGGGCAGTGAGGCCCAGGGGAGAGATGTGGGATTGATTTTTGGAGGATCAATTCAACCCTGGCACTAAACAACAGACTCTGGTGCTTTTGGGGTGTGTGTGTGTGTGTGTGTGTGTGTGTGTGTGTGTGTGTGTGTGTGTGTGTGTGTGTGTGTGTGTCCCGGGCAGGGGTGGGGGAGGGGGGTTCACTGTGGTTTGTGCCTTCCTGTTTTGCTAGCGTCTCCTGAGAGTGCCACTTTTTATGTTTCTGAAACACCCAGATCATCTCTGAAAGTTTTTCATCAGTGACATCTGATTGGTTGTGCTAATTGGGGAAAGTTTTAGCTGCTGCTAGATGTGTCTAGTTCATCTCAAGGGTACTTGCTTAGGCCTAGTTTTCCATAGGACTTCATCTCTGGGTTGGATAAATATACCAGCTAGTGTTTTATGCCCCCTCCCCCTGATGATTATGCCCCTGTTTAGATCAATATTGTGTGTGTGTGTGTGTGTGTGTGTGTGAGAGAGAGAGACATGAGAGGGAACAGCAGTGAGTACTTTGTGTACAGAATAAATATTGAAACCAAGCAAGGGACCAATTGATCTGCTCGAGTCTAACGGGAGCAGCACTGTTCTCCATACTATGAGTGCACACTGGAGGTGGATGCTACTTTTTGAACTTGGTCTCCAGCAGAGTGAAAGTCACAGGAAAGACTGAAGACTGCCGGCAGGGACTTTTGGCTGGGTTTTTGTGGATGTGTGGGCCTGCTGACTTGACCAGAGTGCTGTCAGAGGGGGAGGATAGGTCATGAGTCAGTGGCTGTGAGGAAGAGGCCAAGAAGTAGTATAGGGGAGACTTTGCAGGGCTAATGTGTGACAGGAAGAGCTCCAGAAGGCATGCAGGGAAGAGGGAGTCATCCTCACGCTCAAGTGAATCGGGGTCGCGCTCGGCAGATGCTGCAGCACCAGAGGTACCCATAGTCCTCCCAGATGGTAAGAAATTTGGAGCTACAGGAGAGTAAGAACATGGATTTAAAAAATGTATTTATTTATTTATTTATTTATTTATTTATTTATTTATTTAGATCAGCTGTATATCCATTGGTACTCCTTGATACCAGTCCTGTTGCTGTGTCCATATAGCTGCCAGCAACTTCTTTCCATGTCTTTCCTTTGCGCAGTTCCAAGTTATTCCAGTAATGGCTTTTTCTGCTTGGAAGTGGAAGTTGTGCAACTTTCACAGGAAATGTTTTCTCCCTGGTGACCATTCTGCTTCCATTGCTCTCTGAGAGCCACAGTGCTCCTGACATGTTTATAGGAACTTTAGTCTTTGCCATTGTTGCTCCCATCCAATTGTTGGAGCTGCTGGTCTTTTGAGAATTTGCAGGAAATGATGTTTGCTAGATGAGAATTAAGCTTTTCTCTTGGTGTGTGTTTGTGTTTGTGTGTGAGAGAGAGAGAGAGAGAGATGCACAAATGCTTGCACGAGACATTTATGAGTAGGTAGCTGTTTGTTTTTCATAATTAATTTTCAGTTTTCTGATTCCGACATCACTCCAAAAGGACATTAGCCGTATCACAAAGCTGATGAATAAACGACCGAGCATTTTCATTATTGACAGTTGACTGGCTTAATTTAAACTGTGCCCCAGGCTGTTGTGTTCTATTGATCGCCAAAGCAGACAGAAATTCCACATGATCATTTAAGCCTTAACATTTTTTTTTTAAGAGATTTGTACATTTTTGTAGTTTTAGTATTGATTTTAAGGTAACGGCTATCAATTAGCTTTCGCTTGAATTCAATTCTTTTAAAAAGATGTCAAAATTGTTAAGCTTATAATCTGATCGTTAAAAGTCGTTGAGTCGTTCTCCACACTTCATTTATGTTTTTGTAATAACAGCAACACAGAAAAGTGGACTCAATTTTACTAAAGCAGTTGTCGGCCTACAACTGTCACCATTCTGTTTCCAGTACTAACAGTATAAATAGCACACTTCAGCTCAGCAGCTGTGCACGGTGCAATGACACTAAGGAAGAATGAGGAAGGGTTGGTTATCTACATGTTCCCACAGAGCACTGAGATTAACCCCATAAAGATAAGGGGGGAAAAGAACTTCTTCATATGACTGTGTGTGTAAAGTTGTTACAGTCTGTCCACAGGATTACAATGCCACTCAAACGTATACCACTTAGGAATGTCTTTTTCTTCTTCTTTTTTTTTTTTAATTAAAGAAAAAAGTCATCTCCATCCATTTAAGCTGAGTGCAAGTGTTATGACTGTCATTAGTTGGTTGGAGTCCTAAAATAGCCAAAAAATAAACATGCTTCTACCAAAACTTGTTAGTGTTCTTGTTCTGATAAAGGCAGCCTGTTAAATGCAGGATAAAGAAACCTTGAAGATTTCATATGAATGTGTGTACTACTCCCTGAGAACAGGACAAAATGACTTTCTTAACGGATAAATGCCAGGACTCGGTGTGCAGCTGATTGTTTCTCTAGATGTACTTACCTTTCTCAGTTAAGTCCTAAACTAAAGCCCCTTTTCCATTAGTACCTACTCGGATTGACTCTCCACGATTCGACCCGGATCGACTGGTTTTCCATTACAATCCCACGACGTAACTAACATGCGACACGAACACTACAATAAAGGTGGGCGAATATAACAAGAATATACCTGTGGCTTGTCATCAGACTCGGGGATCACTGGGTTGTTTTTTTTGTTTGTTTTTTTTTTTTTGTAGCCATTTCCCTCGTTGGCGGGTTTCAAAAATGGCGTTTTTGACTTTCGTAAACAAGATGCTCTCATGGGTGACACTAACGAGCTGCCAGTCAGCGGCATGAAATCTGACGTCACAGTTTAGTACCTTCTCGGATTGCTTGGAACCCCACCTGAGAAGTCACTAAAAAAGTACCCGGTACCAGGTACTATGACCTAATGGAAAACCCTGAAAACTGTTGATCTGAGTGGCTTATTTCCTTCATTAAATACTACTATAAGACTGCACTGGGGTTTGGACGACAGGTCCTCATACAAAAGCGTGTACTAAGTGTCTTGGAAATGAAGTCCCACACGGAATAGCTTTAATTTATTACACAAAGAAATTTATTTCAATGTCGTTTTGACAAACTCAAACGCAGAGGCGGATTTCGGCTTTGCTGACTACATCCTGACTGATTTATCAGTGTTCGGTATTAGCAATTTATTCGTTTCTGCATTTCTAATGGCAGATAAATGAACATTCGAAAAATATTAAAAGCAATTGAGAAAGGCCTTTTACCATTTTACATGAATTGATGTGGCATAGTTTCTGTCAGAGAGCAGCTGTTTGGTTGCCAGCACATATTTGGAACACCACAAACAACAATGAGGCGATTGGGACAGAATGTAAACTGCTAGATACATAACTACACATAACAAGTGTCAAAGAAAAAGTATTGGTCAATATAATCCATATACCGGATTTTTAAATCACTAAATATTGATAGCAATATCAGTCTTAGTCCTGCATTGCTTGGGTTCAAGCGCTGACGTGATCTGCGTAACCTTTAACATGATAAACTTGTTTTATATAACAAAGACTCTTTGAAACATGACTCCCGATGGTAGTGTGCCAGAAAATGAGTCTCTTTACGCCTGTGTTGCCATTAGTCTTCCATGAATCATCATTTTCAAGATTTCTCATCAGCTTCAGGTTTTATGAGATTTTTTCACCAAGGACATTCAAAGTGACCCCAGACTTTTGAGCAGTATTTTCAAATTGAATTTGTAAATATATGCAGATTTATATCGTTTTACTTATTCCATTATTCTCCAGTGTGCAGTCAAAGACGTTTGAGGCTTCAAAAGATGAGTTTGTTTAGTCTAAGCCTGAAGTGATACCTCAAAGTTGTTCTTTGATGGCAGAAATGTTGATTTAATGAAACTAACCTGGAATTCTTTGAAATTGATCACTTAGTTGTAAGAACAAAAAAAGAACAGACTAGAATGAATAGAAGTTCGTTTAGACTCCAGTTTATTTAAAGCTTTACTATTTCAATTTGGCTTTGTTGTTCATTTGTGTCTTGCTATTAAGTATTGCTGTGTTGTATTATTTTCTCTATTCTGTGAATAAGGTCATCTATAGCATTTTTTTTTTTTAAATTTACAAATTTGACAACTTTAACTATGTGCTACGTATTCGCTTGTTCTCTTTCATTGTTGCTTGCTGGCAGCAGCTGATAAATCCAGACATCCAGTCATCACAAGCATGTTATGTTGCTCTCCAGTGCTTCAATATCCTTATAAAAGTCTTATTAAATTCAGTTAGGTTTGGGTGAAAACTCTCTGAATGGGAATTTTGTTTCTCTTTGCAGTGAAGGAGTTTCTTGCCAAAGCCAAAGAAGATTTTCTGAAAAAATGGGAGAATCCAGCACAGGTGAGATGAGACATAATTTAGTTTCTCCTCATTACTGTGTCACTCTGTTATTTGTAGCATGCTTTAGTTTTAGTTGTGTTGAGGCACTGTATTGTTAGTGTATTTCACAATGAATCGTGACTTGATTAATGTTTCTTACGCTCATTTACTCAGATAGCCAGTGTCATGGAAATAGGCCTGCCCCTAAACTAATGAAAGCCCATTCATTTCTTAAGGGCAGTTCGCCCTCTGCTGGGCATGTGTGTAATAATACAGTTGACAGCCACTTTCAGTCGCAGAATATATAACCCTGCTGGATTTATCAGGCTGTTAAGGAGACGGCATTCTGTCATCCAGACGTGGATCGCTTATGCAGATGTTCCTCGGGGCTACTTTCAGACACGAAAACGGTGTCTGAGAGTGCTACAGGCCATGTGCAGTTTTTCCCCTTAAGACTAGTTGCAGGACTCGATGTGGAACCTACTCTTGTGAACTGCGACCACGCTTTTGAATGTCCATTTTTGCCATTGTTAAGAAGAAGCATGATCTCTGTGTCGCGCAGGGTGCTACAGCGAACGACCCACCCCTGACTCAGAGAGAGAAAGAGAGAGGGACCAGCATAGATAGATCATAGACAATTTTCTCAAACTTAATATAATTAGAAGAGATTTGGTGAAATTAAGTTTTAAATGTGAACATGTAATTGCTTTTAAAGGCATTCTGTAGTGCACCGAGCTGCTTAGACAGAGGCACGCGAGTGCAACTGCACGTGTTTGCCCCTTAATGTAACTGCATGCATTCAGACTTGTGTTGAATGAGATGTGCTCAGATTACTGTAGCACCTTTTATGGAAAATTAACAAGGTCACTTAATCAGCAGCGAAGCCACGACATGTTTAGATGCTGTCAGAGAAGTTCACCATGAGTGTGCCTCAAACAAAAGACGATATGTCCGATTCATAGTAAAATATCTTGTTACTGATATGGGATGGCCTTTTAGTTCAGGTTTAGCAAAGAACTATGTGGGGCTTGTAAGGACAAACAGATTGTGATCGTTCTCTAACTGGCATGGTCTTCTGTCTCCCAGCAAACTGCGGCGTTGGATCACTTCGAGCGTTTGAAGACTTTAGGCACGGGCTCGTTTGGTCGAGTCATGTTGGTGAAACACAAAGAGTCTGGTCAGCATTACGCCATGAAAATACTTGACAAACAGAAGGTACGGTATTTTTGATGAAGCTAATTCAAGAGTATATTGGAGAGTAAATAAATATGACTCAATTGGGTGCTCTGGCTTGTATCATATCATGCCTTGTACAAAAACATTTATACCAAGATTGTATGAACCATTTGTTCTCATATGTTCTTACAAATACTGGCTTTGGAATTTCCAGAAGGTCACGTTGAAGTTTAGACGTTTTCCAGTGTCAAAAGACACTTTCTAGCTTTACATGTCAAAGTTTCGGGAAATTCACACCATAACTACATCATAACTGCAAAACCCCCTGAAACCCTGTGGGTAGCCTGACAAGCACGTCGTAGAAATGGAACTACGCGATGGGTCGACACTGCTCACAGCTATTCTGATTGGCCTTTTCCATACTGTGCATTTTTGGTTACTTTTCCACAGCGTTATTTGAATTTATCGAAATCTGTCCTGAGATGTAATCATTGTTTTGGGGGTTTGTTTTTTTTTGTTTATTTGTTTTTCTTTTTGACAGCCTTCTTACCTTTCTATGTCCTGATCCCTCACAGGTAGTGAAGCTGAAGCAGATAGAGCACACACTGAATGAGAAGCGTATCCTCCAAGCCGTCAGCTTTCCATTTCTGGTGCGACTGGAGCACTCTTTTAAGGTACGCATTTGTGTCCTTCCACTTCTGTTGTTTATCTGTAGTAATTTGGCCGGCTTGTTTATGCGTGCATGCTTTACGTGTCAGTAAGTCTTTCCTCATCTCACTACAGGACAACAGCAATCTGTATATGATAATGGAGTACGTGCCTGGGGGTGAAATGTTCTCACACTTAAGGAGGATTGGTAGATTCAGGTGAGTTGTGTTAACTCTGATGAAAGGCCTCCATGTGCTGTTCCCAGACTTTAAGTATTGAGCCTCGTATGTTGTTTTTGCAGTGAACCGCACGCCCGCTTCTACGCAGCGCAGATTGTACTGACCTTCGAATACCTTCACTCGCTGGATCTCATCTACCGAGATCTGAAGCCAGAGAACCTGCTCATTGACCAGCAAGGTTACATACAGGTATGGGTTACATGTTTGTATTCAGTCATCATCAACAACATTTGCTGCTTAGCGTCTCTAAAAGTGCTCTCCCCGTATGCGACTAGCGGCTAAGGGCTGTTTATTCTGTTTCTTAGGTAACAGATTTTGGGTTTGCAAAAAGGGTGAAAGGCCGAACTTGGACGCTTTGCGGGACTCCCGAGTACCTGGCGCCAGAAATCATCCTCAGTAAAGTAAGTGTTAAGCAGATTAACAGGGGAAATTTAGGAAGCAATTGCTTCATCAGCTTTTAGACTGTGAAACTGCTTTCTTTTTGCTGTTTCCTGTGAAAATTGTAGTGTGAAGTGTTTGTTAGCGGACATGTTTGATGCCCTTTGTTTCTCATGTATTCTTCAGGGTTACAACAAAGCTGTGGACTGGTGGGCTTTGGGAGTACTGATATACGAGATGGCTGCTGGTTACCCACCCTTCTTTGCAGACCAGCCTATTCAGATTTACGAAAAGATTGTATCAGGAAAGGTGAGTTTGGCTACCTGGAAAAATTTGTGTAGGCATTAGAACTGTGCACTTATCCCCAACTAAGGACTCATTTTTACCACCTATTACTGCTTCAAATACACACTGTTACATTTGAACCTTTAGCCTTTATGATTTGAAAAGTGTATAAAATAACGCATTTAGCTTTTCAATTATTATTTCTGAGAAATACTGTCTATGAATCAAGAGAAAAAGTTAATGTCGACTAGGGCTGAACGATATATCGCATTTGCGATAATATCGCGACATGATCAAGTGCAATTTTCTAACCGCAAAGGCTGCGATTATACTCTGGACATGTCCAAATTCATGGGCTGCATCCTCCTGAGGCCGCATTTGTAGACCGATTACGTCACAGCGACGCGCCGAAAGCTGTCCAAATTACTACTATATCCCAGAATTCATAGCGCGGCCCAGCCAAACTCCAGTTTCCAACAATGGCGGCCGCTACTAAGTTTTAAAATTACTCATACTAATCTTTCTGGGTCACAAAATAAACTTAACATATTTTCAGGCGAGAAAGTAGTTGTGTAAACATCAAATATCTGCTCGGTTTATCAAGATATCCCATATTTGCAAAAGTGCTTCGACGTTTTCAGAGGCGTCTGCTATCCACCAGCTCGACAGCTAGCCGGGAGCTCGAGGGTTACTGATGCGGCTGAGAACGGCACAACTCCCGCACATCATTTTCAGATCACCGTGGAGTTTCGCTGCTCGGGTTAAACGTAATATATAAGTCACTTAGACAACCTAAAAATGTTATTGTTGGGCTTTTTTCAGTGTTTTGTTTGTTCGTGAGTAAATCGGTTTGGCTGAGATTAAAGTTATTAGATTAGATAAAATAAAACTTTATTAATCCCCCGGGTGGGTTCCTCCTTGGTTTTCACACAGCTGACTAAACGTCAAACAGAAAACTTATTAAACAGAAGTATGAGACAGTCGAGAATTTACACCAGTGTCTGGTTATATTTTAGATAGCAAGAAGCAGACGGCCGAGTTTATTAAACTCCACCGAGACAGCGGTGACGCTAATCAGAAGGCTAGACCGTCCAATTTCACGCCTTTAAATTTTAAAGGCGTGTTTGTGTGTGTGTTTATACAATTGCTATTATGTTTGCACTTTATGTGTAATGTTACTGACTGCAGAGATCAGTAAGATGTGTGTATTTTTTATTTATTAGTTTTATTTATTTAATATTATTTTTTAATTGAATGACTGTCTAGTAGTTCACAGATGTCGAAAAACTGAGTGTGGTAAAGCCACTGATTTTGTTTATGTATATTTCTGCAATCTGCACATTGTACTGACTTTCATTTTAATGTTTACACCAGGGTTCCTTGTCAGCACTTTATGCTCAGATGTTTGTAAGCTAAAAATAAACTATTGTGTATGTTCAAATATACTGTTGTGATTGAAGAAGTTAAATAAAAATGTCAGTCATCAATTCATGCATCACCTCATGTCATCATAACAGAGGTCTGTCTTCCAGGAAAGAACAGTTTAAAATTAATGTAATATAGTATTGGCCATACTATATGATGTATTGCTTGTCTTTGTTTAATAATACAGAAGACAAAGACCTTAAAAAATAATCGCATATCGCATCGCAATCGCAATATTGGGGCAAAAAAATCGCAATTAGATTATTTTCCATAATCGTTCAGCCCTAATGTCGACTCTATGAGCCGCCGCAAAACTCATAAAATCAAATGCAGACAGGACAGCGCAGAGCACGAGCTGCAGTAGAAAGAAGTCGTGCGTGAAGTGATTCCTCTGTAAAACTGTTTAATATAATGTGTAGTTTATAGCTCCCAAATGTCATCTCTGACTTTCACGTATGGTCTCAACAGTGGTGAGAAAAGCAAAAGAACAACTAGCTGGAAGCAACTCCTTAGACACAAATGTCTCATGCAGCAGAAGGTTCAAAGGAGAGTGGAAACAAATGGACACAACCACTCACAACCAGAGAACCATCAAATTTAATTAAGCCGTGTCTCTGTGCTCTTTATGTCTACACAGGAGTCTTTTAGGCACTGTATTGAGTCGTAGGTACATTAACACCGTAGGTGCATGTTTTAAGCACAGGAGAGTGGGGTGCTTTTCATTATGCTAGACACATCTTCTTATTTCCCTTACTGGTATTACTTTCTATCACATTTGCTTCTCATAGCAAGAGAGAGAGAAAAAGAAGGATACATCAGGTTTTCCTTGCATTTTTGCTCTTCCAGTAGGCTCCTCATTTCTTCAAGGTGCATTTATGATTCTTAGATCTTCCATGATAGCAGGGAGGGGGGGGGGGGGAGGAGAGAGGATGCAAGAATGCTTGTTAGCAAAATGAGAAGAATCAATATATGTATATACTTTGGGCCATACTAAAATGCAAGCTCTTATGCGTGGAGGATTGATTAAAATATAAATGTATCTGCTTTGAGAAATGCACATGACATGGAAAATTGAAAACGGCCACTAGAGCGCCTTCTCTGTAGACATGTTGGTGGGTGTGATTTTCCACCTGAAGGTCTAGAGTCTCGCAGTGTATTTAAGTGATTATACGAGGAAGGAATGAATAGTTTATTCCAAACCAAATATAAAAACAATTTCAACCTTGCATGAGAATATAGAGCCATGAATGGTTATTACACTTCAGTTAAACTTTAACTGAATTAGCTTAATTTTCTAAAGTTGAACTCTTACGTCAGAAAAGTCACAATAAGACATTTTCCCCCAAAATGATCAGCCTTGTGCCTGAGAACACACTCCGAACAAGACTCTGATTGCTTTCTGTGGTTTGCAGGTTCGCTTTCCTTCCCACTTCAGCTCAGACCTGAAAGATCTGTTGAGAAATTTGCTGCAAGTGGACCTGACCAAGCGCTTTGGCAACCTCAGGAATGGAGTCAATGATATCAAGGGCCACAAGTGGTTTGCCACCACCGACTGGATTGCCATCTACCAGAGGAAGGTAAGAGGTTAGCTTTCATGCAATAGGAATGTGAACATAAATATAAACATAGTCTGGGGTCTGAAAAAAGGAGTCGGGGTAAAAGTCCCTCAGACCAGCTGTTTTTCTAATGACCAATAGGTGGTGATTGTATTTAAATCTGTGGGCAAATGACAGATGATTGAGAATTTATGGTCTCAATCACTAGTTTCATGTCTTATAGAACATGGCAATCACATGGTTGATCATTTTGTACATTATTATGACTTTTACAGTAATATTTAAAAAAAGCAGGGGCTGCTTTAGAGCGATGCTACCTCTTGACATGGCAATGTAAAAAAAATACTCCAAACAATGGTTGTCACTATGGTAGCTACACCCATCTTTTATATACCGTTAATGTTTATAAGTGTTTCTTCGTATTTACAATTGAAGGAATGGAGAAAATTCCTTATTACATTCTTTCCTTAAAAACGAAACTGCTTTTAATGAGATTTCGGTCAGCTTAGGTGTGTTTTGTGACTGCGGATAATTTCACTGTGTTCTGCCTGTGTACAGAGGGTATTTCAGTGGAGGTTAATGGGGAAAAATATGCAAAGGTTTTAGTACTTTCCCCTTTCCTTCATGCAAAAAGTGGATTCTGCAGAAAACAAAAGCACTGTGCCTAATTTGAAAACCCATGTTCAGCCTTTGTCAGTATAATATGAATACAAATACAAGTTTGAGCTCCTGAGTTGTAGCTTTTAATTCCTAATTCACAGTTAAAGTTGTCAAAGGATTTTACAAAGTTTGAATAGCTCTGCATAAAACGTATGTTAAGGGCAGCTGCCTTTATAGGTAGACCTGACACCACAGACAGGTGAACCTGTCCCCCCCCACCACCTCACCTCTATTTGTTTTTCAGTTTGATTAAAGCTAATGTGGATTCCCTGCAAAAAGACAAATAACTGATTAATGTTAATTGAATGAATAATTGTGCTGAATAACCAGAATTATGGCATTTTTTTTGCCTTAATCAAGCAGCCTAAGTTCAAATATGGGCATCTGGGAAAGTACATGATTACACTGATGGTCCTGCAGGGTGTTCACAGATTGATTATCAGACAAACATCACAAATATCAATGTAGGAGTGTTTCATCGAATAATGCATTTGAAGTTACACTTTAACCGCTTTGTCTGTGCGTCTGTCTCCCATCTGCGTTCCAGGTGGAAGCTCCCTTTATTCCTAAGTGCAAAGGCCCTGGTGATACAAGCAACTTTGATGACTACGACGAAGAAGAAATCAGAGTCTCCTTCACAGAGAAGTGTGCAAAGGAGTTTGCTGAGTTCTAGATACCAACCACGGTGGTGATATTATGAGAGAGAGGCAGGGATTTAGAAAGTTAAAGGGGGTCTGAGGACAGAAAGCACTAAAGTGGACTGATAACTTGCTTATATGTGATGAGGAAAACGATGTAAAATCCACCCCCCAAATGGAAAGACGGAGGCAAAGTGATAAAAGATCCAACAGAACCAGCAGTGTTGCCTTTTTGATTGTTTCTCAACTGTTACCTTTACACTTTATTTATCCCTCTTGTGTTTTGTGCCAGGGGCTTGACAAGAACAGGCATAGGTTGTGGCTGTTCAGCTAGATTTGTTTCTTTCTGATGGTGTAAATGACATGTTTTCAGTCTCTGCAGGTTGAGGCATTGATTTTTCTGTTAAGGTACTGAATCTGCTAAAGCTCCTTTTTTTTTTTTTTTTTTTTCTTCCCTCCTCCCCCTGAGCGGGCCCTCTCTTCAAGCTTCTCTAAGAGTGATCGTTGTATCTTGTCTCCTCCCCACCCCCGGTCTCCTCTCCACCTCTCCATCCCGAATCTGTCCAAGCAATACCAAGTCCAACAGCAGTGCCTATCATAATGCCAACTGGTTGGAAAACTGTGTCAAAAGCGTTGGTGCAGAGCTTTGGCTACGGTGGCGGTGGCCCTCGTTCCCGTTTTGGTTGAAAGCTTGAAAAACTCTCTGCACCTGCCTTTGTCTGCTCAATGTGGCATGATTATTGGGTAGTTGATGCACTCTGCTGCTTGCCGCTGAAGCAGCGGCGACCTCTTTGATCAGAGTGAAAATGATTTATCACAGTAAACTTCACTGCGGTCCTGCTCGTTTAGGGACCCGCGGGAAGTAAACATGAGGTCTGCATTTAAGTCTGTCTTTCTCTTAGCTGAATTTATTAGAGCATTTTAAAAGGAAAAAAATCCTATCAGTGATCATTTTGTCCTTTTTATGTCGATCTCTGTGCTTGTGTGTTATTTAGTGCTCACGGGTGGGTTTAAAAAGCTGTGATTTAGCAGCAGCTAACATTGTGGTCACACTCTTGACTATTGTTTATTTAAGTCATAGTACATTTATACATGTATATTGATATATATAAATATAAGATAGAGAACATGAAATATCCATCTTTTTTCAACATATGTCTATGTCTCATAGCTGTGAAACTGACTTTAAGATTTTATAAATAAACAGATATTATATAAATTCTGCCAAATTTGCAAACTGAGAAAAATGCAGTTTCCTGTATGTGACTGATGGTGGTGGATTTTAATACGCAAAACAGTAGCAAAAGGTTTCAACAACATGTGCATGTTATTTTTGTACAATATCACTTTTAAAGAAAGACGGCAGAGCTTTGTGCTTTGCTCGTGCCGAGGTACCTGAGATCACGAATAATGTTTAACATTAAAAAGGACAGTCAGTGCTCTATTGGAAGATGGATTGGGAACAAGACCCAGTTAAATGCGTCAAAGTTCTTCTGGGTTTGAGTCATTATTCAGTTGTAGGGCAGCAGATTGCAGATAATTGTCACCGGGGTTGTGCTTCTCCTCTTCCCTGACCTTTTTGCCCCACCCCTCCCCTTTTTGTAATTCTCCCTACATGCAACACCTTCATAGATTTACAGTCCAACCAATTTTCTTTTTCTTTTTTGAACTGTTGGGTTTGGGAGTGTTTTGTTTCTTTTATTTTTCCAGCTTTCTCTGTAACAAATTAAAACCAAGGAAGCAAACCTAAAGCTTTTTTTTTTTTTTTTTTTTTTCAGCCAAGTTTCTTTACATGGATGCAAGACAATCGCAGACCAAATCTTATTGCTGGTTTGTTGAGTGAACACAATGTTTTGGTTCATTGAAGGACTTAACGCTGTCGCCCACCTGCCATCCATACATAGGCCTTAGGTGCTAGACCTTGTCCATCTCACTGAAAAGTTTCTGTGAACTGTTTGATGTGCATCGAGCTCTTTGTCATACAGTCGTGTAACGTGACATGTTTAGAATGTTTTGGGGGGTTTTGGCTCCAGTTGATTTCAGTTGGCTTGAGTGATCATTTTTGGCAGTGTCTTAATACGATTGAGATCAATCGCAGGATGATTTTTTTTTTCTTTCTTTTTTTCCCCTTTTTTTGAGAATGTCTTGAAATGGAGAAGTTTCAGTGCTGTTTGGAAACCTGATGTGTGTGGGGTTTTTCTTTTTCTTTTTTTTAAAAATACATTTAGTTGGCAGGTTTGGTTTTTCTTGCACGTGGTAAAGCAGCCCAATGAGAAGACTTCCCTCTGGGCCTTAGACATGTTTGAAAAAGCACTGTTTCCACAGCTAACGGTCTGGTTGCTGGTTAACCTTTTTTCGGGGGAATTGTTTGAGCATCACACTAAACAGTAAAGTTGCTCACTAACCAAGCTGTCCAGCCTTTTGAACACAGTGAAGCACAGGCCACACAGTTCATTTGTGCTAAATATTTGAGTCCTTTAATACACACTGTAATGTTTTGAAGAGGGCACATGTAATGCCTTTCTACCCAGCGATGACTAAACCGTCGACAGGTAGAAGGCAACGCCACTTGATCCACTTCAGACACCGAAGCATCACACTTTGTTTTTTCTTTACAATACAAGACGTATTGTCACTTTTCTATCAGCTATCAACTGCTCTGTGCTACTTAAGGTTTTTTTTCTCCCGTCTGCCTTCTCTTTTCATCAAGTTTCCACACACACTTCTTTCAAACATAACACTTTTTACATCTGAGATGTTTTGCGTTCATATTTTCTAATTGTATTTTCAGAAAAAGAGAGGAAAAAAAAAAGCAAAAACAACATTAATCTTTCTCCTCATGACCTGGGTACAGTGATTGTGTAGTCTATTGTACCTTTTGGGAAACAATACTGTATATCCTTGCCTTCAACAGTCTTAACTATCTTACCCTCTTCTGGAGAACTTGACAGATACCCTTAGAACACAATGAGTATGTTAAAAATATATATACATAAAGTAATATTTTGCAAAATGTATCATTCCAATAAAGTTTTACTTGTTAAGACTAATATGTCTGGGTTATATGTAAACTTTCTCTTTACTTCGCAGAAAGCAGTTGTAGGGTAACAGCTGGATAAGACAAATAAACATGCCGGTAGGTGATGGCAGATGCTGTATTTCCACCGTCCTGTCTGTTATTGTGAATCGTTTAAGAGGATAGCAGGCGCAATTGAATAATGCAGTGTTGTGTTCATCCTGTCACAGTATGGTGTCAGTTACCAACCAGCTCCCAGCACCCCTTTTCCAAATGTAACCCCAACCATAGTGCACTCTTTTATTTTTTTCTTCCCCCTCTTTCTTTCTTTCCTCCTCCTCACTTGCATCTATCTGCATAAGTCATACAGTTGTATGCAAAAGGGTTTGGCACCCTGCGGCGAATTGCATATTTTTGTTGATTTTTGAACTGAAGACCAATAAATACGACTCCTGCAGCAAACGCGCATCAAAAATGAATTCTCCACATGTTAATGCACTCCTGCCACTTTGATTTATTTAATGAAATAAAAAGTACTTGTGGGCATGTGCTGTTAAAAGCTTCAGCTTGGGTTTCATGTGTGGATCGCTGTCGTCTTGCAGAAGTCAGCCACTTTTTCAGTTGCACTTCCTTGGCTCGATCGCATGACATTTGCATCCTGAATTTGCTGATAGGCAGTGAAATTTTTTTCTTCCCTTTTATCCATGCAATGTTTCCTGTGACACCACCCCAAAGCACAATATCCCCAGCCCCAAGGTGTTCTTTTCATCAGTGCAATTCCTTCCCTCTCTCTTTCTCTGAATATATATGTATAGATATCTATAGATCTATATATGTATCTCCAGTAAATATGACCAAAGAGCTGAGCTTTTTGTTCTCCATACAAGTCTGGCCTATCCAGATGTTGCTCTGCATGCTTCAGATGCTGAGTTTTTATAATAGGACCTCAGATAACGTTTCTGTTTTTAATGGCTTGCATATTGGCCACAATAATCCACCATGGAACTTTTTCAAGAAGCTGAAGCTGAAGCTTTTCCCACTGACTGAGGGAGGGGAGAAAAAAATTGTGAGTTGTTTTCTTAAAGATTAAAGCAATCTGCGAAGGAGTAAGGGATTCAGAATTTCCAAATCAAGAAAAGCCTCAAATCACAAATGGAAAAACTATTGGAATGACTCGCTGTGTAAAATAAAGTGGGCAATTTGGCCAGTGGTCCGCATATGTTTGCACGTATTAAAGGCCTAGAAACCTGAGCCATCAATATGAATGCACTATTTCCATTAAAAAAAATACAAAGCCATGGAGTAAATCTGTTATTACATTACACATTACATTAAGAAAAATGTTAGTGCATATTTGTAAATATGGAGAACATGCAGATGAGTGACTAATTAAATGGAAAAACCTTAAACTTTGACCTTTTCATTGAGGGTATCTGGTGACTTTGTTAAGCTGTGGGTGACATAGTTTGAGCCTATGATGTCTTCTTAGGGGCTAATGGTCACTTTAAATCAATACAGATTTGTCCTAAGTAATCCCATGATGAAACGGGGGTGGTTTCTTTCAGGATGACAAGGACCCCACCCCATCTAAAATGCAGAAAGGGTCACTGAATGGGCTGAGAGACTCCTGACTTAGTTTAACGCCTACAGGAGATTAATAAACTAACAATGCTCTCCGCCACCAAATCAGGATATCTTTTCACGAAATGGTGCAGAAACATTAACAAGGTGCTTTGACGTTATGAGGCAGCAGCTGGTGACCCCAAAACCTTACCAAGATGTAAGTTTACATATATACTGTAAGCTATAATGTAAAAACTATAAATCACTGAAACAGCTTTTGTGGTGGTGCAGTACTGTGTAAAAGCCCTGTGCTACCCCTCATTTCTTTATATCTTGCTTCCAAAGAGCCAAACTTTAACAAATTGCAATGAAGTGCTCTTGAGCAAAGGTTCTCTTGGCTTTTTGGCTGCTTTTTCACTCTTTTTTTTTTTTTTTTTTTTTTTTAAAGAGTCTTCAAACTGACCTATGAATCATTCAAGCATTAAAAAATGCACATAACTCGAGGGATGAACCTGTGTTGTGGCTACACAGACAGCTTAGCAAAGAACCATTTTTTTAAATTGTCTTTAGGCACTTTGTTACTAACAGCTTGTTGCAATATTGCAAAAGCATGTTTTTTTTGTTACATTTATGAAAAATGCCAAAGATAACACAGTTTGAGCATAAGGTAGTATTTGTGCACCAAGAGGGTGATTCTTAAAGGGCAACTAGCTGAAAACTTGGCATATCTCAAAATTCTGAGCCGTGTGTCTTAAATTTGAGGCTAATAGAAGAAGTATCAGGCCTAAAAGACTATCTACAGCAGATGAACAATATCTGAAAAGTCATATCCTTAAGTAATAAGAAAAAAATCCATCAAAGACCTGACCTTAGAGACAGATCTGGCTCTTCAGTTGATCCATCTGCTGTTCACTGAAGCCTCAGGAGAAATGGTCTCAGTGGAAGGGTGGCTGTCAAGAAGCCATTCTTACGGAAGGGAAACGGGGAGAAAATCCTGAGGTATGCCAACTTACACAAAACTGGACTGAAAACCAGTGTCAAAAGCTCTTAAGGAGTGATGAATCCACTTAAGGTCAAGGGAGAAGTGCAACAGTGTGTGTCTGCAACCATCTGTAAAACGTGATGGATGCTCTGCCACGGTATGAGACTGCATTTCAGCCAGAGGTGTTGGGGGGCTCTTATGAATGCAGAAAGTGCCATCAGACTTTAATCCACCATGCAATACCACCTGGTCAGCATAGTGGCTTTATATTTCAACATGACAATGACCCAAATGCACTTGCTAATACAGTAAAAGCATACCTGGACAGAAAAATACACAATGGGGCACTGTCAGTCCTGGGCTGGCCTTCTCAGAGCCAGCAACGTGGGATCATTTGCACAGAGAACAGAACAAGAAGGCAGCCATTATTCAAAGAAGAGCTCTGAATGTCCTTCAGGGAGCCTGGAGAACTATTCCTGACTTACAAGAGAGTTTGGGCTTTGTTGACAAATAAAGGTGGTCATACCAAATAGTATGGACATGTTTCAATAAGTTGCTTAATCTCTTTACCACTTTCCCAGCAAAATATTAGGTAAAACGTGAAGGGAAGCTCAAGACTCCTCCACTGTACTGTAAATCTAAAGGAGAATGTACCATTGACAATCATTTGTATATTCAGATCACTTGTGTAGTGTTTGATGGCTGCACGGCTTGTATGTAATTTGTGGGTTTTGTTGTTGTTGTTGTTTTTGTTTTTTTATAAAATATATGTATTGCCTGTTTGTGCAATGCTTATTTCTTACTTAAGATTTAGGCATCGAGGGGGCGTCTCAGTTTGGTCTGTGGCTTTGATTTGATTTTGCGAAGCTAGGCGAAGGACTGGATCACGTGTTAAGAATTATTTCCGTGACAGGATGTTTACTCTAATCAAGGGTTGAACGATAATACTAATAATAATAGTTGTTGCCAGTTTGTGTTAATCTTAAACAATAAACAAAAAGCTACCTTTCCGACCAACTGGACCACACTTAATACCGAGTGCGGGCGCTCGTTCCCGTTCAGGACTGCATATTCCACCTTAAAAACGCCTCTCGAGTAAAACTTTTCGCTCTAACTCCCTCGTTCCACCTTAAGCGCAAACGCAAACGCAGGAGGCGTACAGCGAGGTTTCCGCTTCTCAGTAGGGCTCGGACCGCGGCTCACGAAAATCACCGTGTGTAACGCACAAGGTTGACGCACTGAGGCACGAAAAAAAAACGGGGAAAAAAGAGAGCAAAGCAAGCGAGCAGAAAAGATGTCTGAATCCAAGTACCGCGAGTGGATTCTGGACACTATCGACTCGCTGCGGTCTCGAAAAGCCCGGCCGGACTTGGAGAGGATTTGCCGAATGGTCCGGAGACGACACGGGTCCGAGCCCGACCGAACCTGCGCAGAACTGGAAAAACTGATCCAAGAACAGACCGTGCTGAAAGTTAACTACAAGGGCTCCATTTCGTACCGAAACGCCGCCAAGGTTCAGCGGAGAAGCAGAAAAAAAGAAGATGTGTCGTTAACAGCGGCTGCGAGAAGGAGCGCCGTGGAAGAAGCTAGTCACTCCGACTTGAGCAACGGGGACAGCGCTTTCGGTCCCGCTGACCAGGACGAGGAGGATTTGGAGGTATGTGGAGGCTGATGCTAGGAGGCACGTTTTCATTGTCATGTCACCTCACAGAAAATTAACAGGTGGGGGGATTGAACGACCACTGTTTGGTGTGTAAAAATAAAACATGTTTTGCCGTGTGTGTGAGAGTGTGTAAGGGAGTGGAGGGGGACGGTGAAGGGGAGTGATTTGCAAGTGCACCCGAAACTGCCGCAGACGGGGAGCGGCGGTTGGACCTCGCTCGAGCGCTGCCGAGGTGGAGAAGGGGAGGGGGAAAGAGAAAAAAACTGAAGGTGCGCGTGAAGGGAGCGTGTGGCACAATTTGTTTCTTTCTTTTTTACACAGCGCGACAGTTTAAAAGCGCTTTAAATGGACGGCGTGAAAGCGCAAACACGGGACGGGGAAAAGTTGAACCGTCCTGTTCGTCCGCAACAACCCGAGCCTCCATTATCGGCAGCAGAAAGCGCTTTTCAAGCCCCAAACTCGGCGTTGAGGGAGGGGGAGGGGGGTGCTGTTAAGGTTCCGCAATGACAGTTGAGGTAGCCCGGAAGTTGAGAAAAGTGCACTTTCATAATAATGGCATGAAAACTGTGCCCCGCTGGTGGGAATTTTATTTCGAAACGTAAGTCTGGATGTGTGTCTCTTCATTCTCTGTCAACGTGGGAGTGGGTGAAGGAGGAGGAGGAGGAGGAGGAGGAGGGGGGTGGAAAAAAAGTCTCAAACACTGCGAATGTAGGAACCTGACGGGGGGACTGTGGGTCATTGTTGCATTTTTGGTTGTTTTATGCCAGGGAAACAAACGGGGCCCGCTGTTGTAAACAGTGTCGCTATAGCCGTGTCCTCAATCATATTTTTGACCGCCCATGGCTAGATTTCCACCGTTAGCCTCGGTCTATACTTCAAAATATGCCCATCGCAATGTGCAGTGTGCTAAAACAGACACAAAATCGACTGCAAGCGGTGACAAAGTAGTTACATTGTGGGTGCAATCACTTCATTTCACCAAACTGCGTTTCTTCTTCGAGCGATGGACGATTGCCGACGCAGTGCTTGAAGTCGAACCCCTAGATCCATTATCGGACGCACTGCCAAGCCCGGTCACGTCCAACGTCGTGGTGTTAGCTGTTTTTTTTTTTTTTTTGTTGTTGTTGTTGGTTTTTAATTTTATTGCTCATCACGTCCCGTACAGTGGCGACATCTCGTCTCTGTGTCTGCCAGCTGTGCGCCGACAGTATTTTAGGAGGAAAATCAGCACCACAAAGCTCTGAAATATGCAAGAGCCGGCAGAAAGCTGAAGTAACATAAAGCGACCGCAAACTGTTCGTCCGGCGCTAGATGGCGGATGCGCCCGTCCGATTTGGGTTAAGCCGAGATCAAATTGTTCTGTGAAAGGCGTGTGTGTTGCTACAAGACCGACTATGCGTGAATGCTTTGAACAGACCCCTCTGCGGGGTGTTAACCAGCTTTTGCCAGCATACGAGGGGGTCAAATGTAGACAGTGACGTGTCCGATAACGGACTCATTCGTGTGACTCTTTTCTGTCCAGTCGCTTTTGCTGTAAATCGTTGACCCGACGCAAAGTCAAAGTAGACTGGTAATCGCGTCGTCCGCTGCTCTTTCTGATCGGAGGGCTGTCCGTCGAGTTAAAGCTCGGCTTTTATCTCCGACTGGTCCGCCGTGCAGCGAGCGGCTCGGCCCTGGAAAGCTCTCTGTTTTTCTTTCATTTGACTATTTCCCTTATTTACAAAAAGAGCACAGACACAAAAACAAGGTCTATACCGCGTCTCCCAACTCCATGCGCACTTTGGAGGAAATTTGAGGAAAAACAACAAGAGCATGAACAAAAAACGCCTCCCATCGGCCCCTTTTGTGCTCTCGCGTGTTAAAATTATCAATCAAGTAGGCCTCTTAAAAAAAAAAAACACGGGGACGCACAGAGTACGTCGGCGGCTCTGAGTGTTTGTGAGCCGAGATGTAAATCATGTTGGGCTGAGATCCCCAGGGGCGTTATGTTTTTGTGACCGTGCCTCGGTGAAAGTTGTGAGAAATGCAGTGCGACGGCTGAATGCCGTTCAAGCGGCTCTTTCCTCAGGAGCGGGGCGGGCTTTCGTGCGCTCATGTGCTCGACTGCTGGGTCTCGGACACGCAGTCGCACACGGCGTGATTTTTCACTCGGGGCGCCGTCGTCGAACCGCTCCAGCAAAAGGAATGTGTGCGTTCGTGAGAACTCTTAGCTGCCATGAAAAAAAGAAAAGACAAGATTGTGTTTAAATGTTTTAATGCAGCGGGGTACATGTTTGTGACGGGAGGGCTCGCACTCTGCGGAGTGAACGCTGTACCGCGGAAAGGGACGGAGGCATTCAAAGGCAATAATTTACCACCACCGCGGTCAAATTGCGACATCAGTACGAGCTTGCCTTCATGTGATACCCTCAGCCTACAATCAGTGCCTCTCAGTGTTCCCAACAATACCTTACAACCTTGTCGGGCTCAGCAGCTTTTTTTTAAGTTGCTGCTAATAACAACTTGATGTCTCTTCCTGCTTTTTGTCCCCTCTCATCCAAATGAAGATTTAGAAACATCTAGAAAGCTTCTGTGCAAATGTGAAATCACGTTTCCCCCTCTGCTCCTGTGTTCCAGGCTGACACCTCTATAGCTATGGACACAGACAGCAATGCAGACGAGGAGGGGGGCGATGAGAGCCGGGATGGGCAGGAAAGACCCTCACCCAGCCACACACATGAAGATGCCACTGTGCACTGTGCCCCCGTGCGAGCTGTCTCTGCTCCCTGCTCTCCCTCTGGCGCTAGGCCCGGCCCCGGGTGCAGCCCTGGCTCCGCTCTGGACTGTGCCTCTTTCCAGAAGGCTGGTGAGAGGCCCAACTCCTTGCCCCCCTCCAGCCCCAGGGCCCTTGCACACAATGACTGGGCTTATGATTCTGCCGTCTGCCCAGCAGAGCGCCAGCACCCAGGAATGCAGAGAGACAAAGGTATTCACGGTGCTACACACAGAGCAACGTGCGCACAAAGCACTCTAATATCAGTTTATGTGCAAGCTTACGCTCAGCTTTGCGCTGGATATGAAAGAAGTCGATGGGAGCTTTTAAACACCTGTGTAATTATTTGTGGGATGTTGACGGTGACAACTGTAATGTAAGCCAGACACAGAGATGCAGGGGAAAATAATATATTCTCATAGCTTAGTGATGATCCAGTCTGAGGCGCATTCATCCATTTGGCTGTCATAAATTTCTCCTATTAGACTAAGTAGAATTTGGCAGGTCAGATGTGGACGATAATCAGCGTATAATTGGTGTTAATTGGCCCACTCTGTGTTAGCAGTGGCCATGAAGCCAGCGGCCCAGTCTGTAGCTCCTGCCCCCTGCGCTGTAAACAACGTAAAGAAAGATGATGGAAGCAAGGTGGAGGACAGAAGCGTCTCGTCTGACCAGTTGGTGCCAGACTCAGCAGCACGGCCGGTAAGGGCCTGTTTTTCCCTTTTGTGACTAACATCTGTATCTGTCCTCTGCTTCTTTGATCCCTCTGCTTCCTACCTGACATTGTCATGTTGAATTCATCTTTGTTCTCTCGTGTTTGACCAGCAGGATGAGACCAGGAATGCTTCTAATGGGAGATCACAAACACTGCCTTTGCTATCTGACAACTGTGAGTTACATAGTTTTCTCTTGTTTGTTTGTGTTTGTATAGCAGGCTTGCAGCTTCTATCTCTTTTGCAAAGCTTGACCACCGAATCGTTCTCTCACTTTGGAACATGGTTTCTAATAGAAAGGGAACTTAAGGAGGTTAACTAAATGTCAACATAATGGGCATAAAGGCTCCATTCTGGTTGTTATTTGGCTTTTTGTACCAGTACTTGCCTTCAGCATTGCTTACGATCTTTTGACTGCTTCACAAGCGTGTGCTGCTACCTGCTGTTCAGCTAGTACCCAATCTAGTTAGAGGTCATTGCAACACTTTGTCAGGACTGACTTGTAGAGATGGGATTTTTAGACTGTCCACAGATGCATGATATGAAGAAAAATGACTACATTACCACCACATAATCAATTAATGATTCAGGTATATCTTGTGGGCTCTTATTTTCATTCTTCCTTAAATTTGATTACATTTATTCCATCCTTTGTGGTGGGCAAAACACAGAAATCTCGTTTTAAAGTCTTTCAGCTTTTATCACTTTAACTTGAGACTTAGCCAGCAAAACAAAAGATGTTAAATGACAAATATATGTTCTTCACCACCACTGTTAAGTCATCTAGGCCCATGACGATCATTAGGTGAACCTGATATGTTGGTACATTCCTAGTAAATCTGTGTTTGCGGGAAACAGTGAACTTTCAGATTTACTAAGGATCTGAGTCAGTTTTTAGGGTTAGTTTCTGTCCAGAAGAGACAGAGGCTTCCATTCTTGGTAGATGCTAGTGGAGGTCTTTAGTGTGTAAAAATGAATGTAGTTTGTTGTGTTTACAGGGAGAAACCTAAAGGTAAAACACCTCAAATTGACCATGGTAGTTCTTACTGCTAAATACCCAATAAGCTACATTGCAAGCCAGCTGTTAACCGATGCCTACAGTAATACAAAATCTGACACATAGATATAAACTGCATATGTGTGGGGTGTCATCTAAATCTGAATTTAACTAATCCTGAAATGGGCTTAGCCAGGATCTAATGTCTCCAATCTTTATCTAAAAGTGATCATTGCAGATCCCTACTTTATTTTGTTCTCTGTTTTATTACTTCAGGGATCTGTCAGTGACTTTACTCATGCCTGAATATCAAAGTGAAACCTGCATTTTTCTTTCCTAAGTGAGACATTGCACACTTACAATGCACAGTGGCAAAGCTGGCATGGAGTTTGCCTTGGAGGAGCGGTACCCATCTAAAACATGGCTGCGTCCTCGTCATGCATCATGTGTATGACAGCAGGCCTGCCAGCATCCTGTGAAAGTGGTCCGGTGTAATAAGGGGCTGTATCAACACTCATTCACCGAGCCCTCACCTTACTGAGGTGTGAAGCAGCTCTAATAGAAAAACATACCATAACTGCAGACAACCCAGTATGACTACAAGAAGCTGGTCCAACATCGCTCTGCTGGATATCAGCGGAATGAGTTTGCACATTTAAAACTGGAGCTGCTTTTTTTTTTTTTTCCTTGAAGAAGATAAGTTAGAGCTCTGTTTTTCATTTTAAGACTTTTCTTTTTTTCTGTTTGTTACTCATAAGAGCTCAGGTTCAGTTCACTTTTTATGAATGAGCTGCCCTGCGGTCGATGCAGATATCATCTGCATTTGAGGAATTTTTACATTTATTATAATGTGATTTCTGTTTGTCAACAGGCACATTTAAGAAGGCAGACACATCATCCTTAACAGCAACTGATGACAATCTTCTGAATGGTGGTAAAGTGGATGACGTGTGAGTATCCTGTTAAAAAAAAAAAAAATATATATATATATATATATATATATAAGTACAAAATACAGCAACTGGCAGGATCTGAGCATTTAGCCATAATTACCTGTCAGCCATTTAATCTGCCAGCCTCAGCTCAGCATGCAGATAGTCCTTGACGGTGTTTGGCCCACACTTTTTGGCAAATTGTCCAGATTATCAGTTCACCTTTGCTGAGGGACAGCACTTAAAATAATTATAGTAAACTACCCTGTGGGTCATGTAAAAGCTTGATAATGAAACAAAACAAGACATTACCTGCACACGGATGCCATATTGAGGTTTTGTGACTCTTCTTGATTTATTTTTAAATCCTGTAATCCACCAGGTCTGTGAAGAAGGAGAAGATGAGCCAGAACTTGTTGCAGTGGACTGTGGCAGATGTGGCCAGTTATTTCTCAGCTGCAGGATTTCCCGAGCAGGCTGTCGCTTTTCGAACACAGGTTAGTGCAGCGGTACAGAGCTGCTACAGAGAGCATTGCTCATACATCAGAGTCAAACCTAACATACTCCATCACTTCATGGATTTTGTTTTAATGTATTATTTTTTTCGAGGCTCTGTATATACACTATGAGTCTGTTGCACTGTTCAAAACTGAAGAATGGTGCCGTTGGGTTAAATACTCAAAGCATATCTTTAGAAACCCAAGCGTAATTCTAATTAAATTCTTTTCCCTCTTTTGCAGGAAATTGATGGGAAGTCTCTTCTTTTGATGCAGCGTAGTGACGTATTGACCGGGCTGTCCATCCGACTCGGCCCTGCCCTCAAAATCTACGAGCGCCATGTAAAAGTGCTGCAGAGGACCCATTTCCTGGAATGCGAAGACCTTTGAAGTGGCGATTGACATGGCAGACTGCTGCATTGACTCAAACTTCCATTTAGCGCCCCCTCTCACTACTGCCCACTTTCATATACAGTATGTGTAGAGGGTGTGTGGTGGAGGGTTTCGGTGGAATTGACTTTCACTGTGAGAATGACCAGAAACTGAAACACAGTCGTCCTACCTCTCATTACGGTCTTTAGTTTTCAGATGGTTTTCATTTCACTCATTGCAACCCCGTTATGGAGGGAAGAGACCGCTGCATTCCGAGTGTTTTAAAGCGGTGCAGCAGCAACCTTTCTGCAAGAGTAAAACACTGGGAAAGTGAAAAGTTTAAGCCTTCCAACCAAGTGGACCACCTACACAGACATGGCTGTGGACACAGTGCTGTCGCAGCTTTGGATGTCCCCTCTGTGTCTGTTACCACACATTCTGTTTACCCAGAAACTGTTAATCACAGAAAACAAAGCACAGCAATTGTGCAGTTTGCTTTTTTTCCCCCTTTAATTTCTTTTTATTTCATGTGATGAGTGCTGGAGAAGTCAGACTATCCAAGTACCTGCATTATTAGGGCTGCCCTTTATATCTTGTTTTTCTTTGAAGCCTTGATAATCAGCAGTGAATAGTTGACAATTTTATAACTAAAGCATCATCTGACAGGTGCTGTGCAGAGAGAATGAACAGCAGGACAACAATGGGAGCTAGAGCTCCATTGCAAACCAGTACTTTTCATAGTTTTTTTTTTTTAACTTGCTAAATAGGTATGAAAGTCACTAATTAGCAGCAGTGAGGTGAACTAAAGCATGACAATCACTGCTGAGAGTCAGATGCTGTGCACTCAAGCTCAGATCTTATGGGTTTGTGTTTTTTCCACATTGAGAAAGAAAAAAGTTCCACCTACACGATGAATAAATATCCGAGTATTTGGGTGCAGCCCTAATCAGCAGAGTCTGATTCCTAACCTATCATTGCCACCAGTAGCTGCTGTTTTGGATTATTTCTTCAGTACCTTTTATAACACTGAGGCCCTTTTCAGACATGGGATATGTGACATTGGTGTCTAAGCGACTGCACTGTCATTCAAACGTAAGCCACTTTCCTGTTAATATTCCTCTCGATTTCATTCAGACACACCCGCAACAGTGACGGAGGCCCGCGGCACACGTGCATCGCAGAGGAATGTTTTACTGCGAATCAGGTCCGGAACAAAGTGTCAATGTCTATTTGTTATTGCTCTTTAGGGCATTCTCTAGTGCATGTCTGAAAGGGGCTGGAGATATAACCAACACTTGAGCTGATATGCTACAACCTGAGGTTTTTTTTTTTTGTTTTGTTTTGTTGGTTTTTTTTTCTCCTTGTATTGTCTTAATTAAAAATGACTGTGGTCCAACAATACAGTTGCACTTTGGGGAACGATTGCAAATAGATGTGACCAGAATATGTGCAACCTAAAGGAACTTGCTTTTACACATACACAAAATAAACCTGCAAGAAATGTTGTTGTAATACTGAATATATTGTGAGACATTCAACGGAGCTGCTCAGAATCTGTTTACAAACAGATATCTCGATGAAATGCAATATTTTATCTTCTCTTATTCCTTTATAATTTTGTCTCGTCTCTCTTTGTGTTTTGATCTAAGCCAGCCACTTGAATTGTAACATTCCACATAATGTAGTCCGCATCTCCAGTGTATTTCCCTCCACGTTTTATCTGTAACACAACAGACACTTTTGCGGAGTTGCAAATAAAACTCGTGTCTCCGCTAAGTTGTTTTGTGAGAGTTTATTACCCTTAAATCAACAGTACACCGAAAAGCAATTGTTTCATTGGTTCGGTGACTTAAAGTAATGTAAACAAACCTTACACTACAGATGGAAATCCCTGCAAAAAATATCTATTTTTCAGTAACAAATTCACTCATCTGATCTTCAAATTCAGCTTTGTGTGAAAAGCGCCTTCAGGGGAAACACAATTCATAACAGTGAATAAACTTCATAAGAGAACAGTGTTAGTATAAAGGTCAGTAAGTAGAGTATTGCATGAGCTGTGTGACACCACCAAGTTTTCAGCTCCAGGCTGCATAGTAAGAATACTTTTGATAAAATTTCACTGATTGGGCTGATAAAAGCTACGATTTCTTTTTAAACTTTTGAATATTGTGCAACACATAAAAAGAATAAATAAAAAGGACATCTTTTATCTTCTAGATTGCATATAACATTAAAATAAGACTTTATTGCATTTCACTAGCTTCCTTTCAATGTGACAGTCCTTCAGTTACCAGTCCAGCACTGTAAATGCCGCTCCTTATTACCTCAGCGCACAGTCCCTGACATCCAGGGGGATGCATGGGCCCTTAAAAAGGACCGCTACCAGTGAGGAGTTGGATGGGTGTAGCAGCTGTTGTTGCTTGTGCTTAGATCTACAGGATGAAGGGCAGTATGGAGGAGCGCAGGGTGGGATAATCCCTAAACTCCTTTAAGTAGCTGCGGTGTTTGCCTTTAGCCCAAACCGTCATCTGGATGAAGGCCACAAGAGTGAAGAAAGCCACAGGCACACACTGGGTCATCACTGTGAAGCCGATCCAGGAGCCGACCTGTGAGTAATAAGTTACAGACACACACACAGAGTGCATGGAGAATGATGGTACAGTTACAGAACATAACCACCAGATGGCAATGCATCTTTCCTTGCGAGGATAAAATGCAGCACTGTACAATGAAATGTTAACCTTTAGCGTTCTAGTAGAGTAACATTAAAAAATACTAATAACACCAAAATGAGCATAGACCCAGAAAATTTCCCTTAAATAAATATATAAATACTGGATGTTATAGATTCATCTACCTAAGGAAAAAGGGTGAACTTCACCGAAATATGGAGTTTGATTTGGGCTTACCTCATATGTGTAGTTCGGACAAGAGACCAGCCAAAAGATCCAGGTGAAGGGGTTTTTTGTTGGATAAGGAATCTTCTTGGTTTTGGAGCCTGAAACGAAGGGTAAACTCAAACTGCACTGTGCGTTTAAAAGGAAATCAGTAAGAAAAGGAGACTGAAAATCACACGTATTGCTGCAAAACGCTCACCTGGTGTTTTGAGGTTACGAAGCGCCACGTGGATGGAAAAATTCCCTATTTGACAGAACTGTGGGGATAAAGATATTCAAAAATGAGCATTCAACAGGATGGTGGGTTTAAAATGTGGAAGGTGACTCTCAGAGAGCTGAAGCTTACCAGGAAAATGTAAAGACCTGCATTCACCTGCTGCTGCCCGTAATCTGTTGACGTGTCACAGAAAAATGGATTAAGATAGAAGTTGGCATTGACTGATGAGCTAAAGTGAGAATGAAAGTGGTCAGCACTTACAGGGTGTGGTGTAGAGAGGGTGGTTAATGTAGTATGCCATCCAAGCTGCAGTAGACCAGTAATAGCCACAGTTCTGGCATAGAAAGCAGGACTATTATAAGTCAAAGTGTCTAGATATTGCTCCACATAGATTTCTAAGAAGAGTAACCCCAAACAAAGTAATAACTACAATGCACAAAGCTTTTAATGTGCAGCACAGTTACCTTAAATATGTTCCTGAGAGGCATGGTCCCATGGGAGATACGATGGACAAACAGTGTCTCCAGAATCCTCTTGATGTAGTGGAAGGAGTGACATATGCAGGCCAAACTGCAACAAGACACACAAGCACAAAGACACACTTACATATTTAGCTGTGATTAATACATCGCCCCGCTGCAGTCCATTACACTTGGCGCTGACTCAGTGTCAACATAGCAATATGCTTCCCAACTGTTTGTCATGCTGACGGGGGAGGCGGGGGGTCTGTGCAAAGCCCGGGATTGTGTGAAACACTGCACCAACATCACAACAGATCTCTGAAAACATGGGAAAGCCGACACTCACTGTACGATCCAGTGCTTGCTGCTGGTGAAGTCATACTTTGGAGAGTAGATGAAGGGAAGGCGGAAGTAGAACATTAAGTAGATGATCAGCGGGCCAGCACACTCTGCCAGGAACACCTGAAGTGAGTGAGGAGACACATGTGCTTTAAGTCAAGGGTTCTCAAAGCTTTGTGACCAAGGGCCAGTTAAGGGATTTGTGTGGAAAGCTGCACATATTAAAAAAATGCACACATTAAAGGAGAAATGTGGTTTGGCAGTATTTTATCTTGGCCTGTTTTTCATTTTATTCAGTATAATCAGTTACATTCTTTGGCAGCAGGAGTAGGATGGTTTAGTGGGATATGATGGCTGGAAGTGAAGAGTTCCAGCTGGATGTTAGAAATGCTACTATACTCACTGGCCACTTCTTTAGGTACACCTGTTTGCCTGCTCTTTTCAACAAATATCTAACCAACCAGTTACATTTATATAGCCTACGAAGGAATATTAGGGCCTCATTTCAGACGGATCAGACGGAAAAGCGCACAAGAGTGGATTTGTACAAAATGAAATAGCTGGTATTGGAAAGATGCAAGGTTATCGATGGTTACACCCCGGTCCAATAAGAGGATGTATGTTGTGTCACAAGACGGCGGATCAATTTGTTTCACTAACTCATCTAAACAAGGCATTTTTTAGTGGGTATAGCAAACATGGTAGTTTGTCTTGAAACAAAAATGATAATCTCAACATTTCGTCTTTTTTCTCAAAATAATCGTTAATGTTTTTTCATTAATGTGGCCCTAATAAATACTCAATCTTACATAGAATCAACTCAATCCACTTTTGCATGTAGACATGCCCCAGGCAGTCTGCTGAAGTTCAAACTGAGCATCAGAATGGGAAAAAAAGTGATTTAAGCTACTTTGAATGTGACATTGTTTTTTGTGTCAGAGTGCTAGTCTGAATATTTCGGAAACTGGTGCCATAACAACCATATCAAGGATTTATACAGAATGGTCCAAAAAAAGAGAAAACATCCAGTGAGTGGCAGTTATTTGGGTAAAAAGTCCTTGCTGATGTCAAAGATGAGATGAAAATGGCCAGTCTGCTTCCTGCTGATAGGAAGGCAACAACAACTCAACCACTCGTTAGAACCAAGGTATGCAAAAGAGAATCTCTGAACACCCAACACACTGAAGCTTGAAGCGGATGGACTACAGCAGAATAACACATCATGTCACAAAGGTTTGGTCAAACTGCGTTCTTAAACATAGCTTGAACAACTCAGAATCCATTACTTTTCTTCATGGATGTGCAGCTGACAAATCTGCACCGTGTGGCTCTGTTTCAACAAAATGAACCAAATTCTCTGAGGAATGTTTTCAGCACATTGTTGAATCTCTGTCATTAACATTAAGGCAGTTCTGAAGATCGAAGAGGGTCCAAACCCTTTACTGGGATAAAGTGTATCTAATAAAGTGACTTTAGTATATTTATCATAATATGATATCATAACAACATATGACCTGTCGATGAATGAAAAGTTAAAAACAAATCAGGGGTTGCATAAGTTAATACCAGGACTACAGCTTTAAATGCTTTTAACTCAGTACCATAAATTCTGGTAGCTTTCAAATTACAGAAATTAACATAGCCTAATTATTGACTGAAATCCATTTAGAATGATAGCTTGTCGGTATAAACCCTATGCCACAGGGAGAACATGCAACTGACACCTGACATGCTCACCAGCTCACTAACAGCTGACACCAGCGTGGCTCTGGTTTCAACAGTCTCACTTGTTAAAGCCACCATGGATCAAAAAGGTCTGTCTACCTCACCTAAGCATTAGGAACAAATCAGTTACAGTAATACTCCTCCTCATATTCAGTATGTACGCATAGACCAGATGAGATACTGGGACAGCTTGTAACACCCGCTTTAAGATCAAGTGACACAGCTGTGAAACAGATCCCCGAATCAGCACCTTCGGCGGAGGCCTGGCTCAGCATGCCTGACTGGTAGCTACTTCTGATCGCTGCTCGTCCACCCACACTGGCATCAGACTAAAGGCATTTTTCTCAGATTGTCTCAGGGTTTGACGGGGAATGAAAAGACTGGGTGGGCATGGGTGAGTAAAGAGCAGCAATGAAACGGGAGTGGTCAGGAGGGATAAACGCCTCAGGGGGGAAATGAGGCCATGAGATTAAATGTCCTAGGACAGAGGACATGCAGTGCAAGAGGTGGGGGTAGTGCAGGGGGGACGCCACAGTAAATCAACTCTACCTGTCACTGTAGGCTGATATTTATATTCAAGAGTTATTGAGTGGGTGAAAGGGTGTCTTTGTATATTTAAAGTGCAAGAATGTTAAAAGATCGTGTCGAGGGGTTTGCATGTTTTAGCATAATAAGTGCAAAGCAGTTTTTGAAAAGCAGTTCTCTTTAAGTGATAGTCAGCAGATTAAAAACAATCCAGCTGTGGCTGAGTCATATCCAAAAGCCAATTGTGCAAACATGAGAATTAAATCCTTTCTTCTAATACAATTATGAGTCTTTAGAGTATATTTAAATCCCAGAGCAGAGGCATTACAGAGCAATGTGTTCATGACTTGACACACAACACTAAATCCAAATGTTGTGTGTCTGTGTACAGGTGGACTTACAGTTCCCCACGTGAGCTGGGGTCCCAGGTCACTGAAGTAAAAGCTGGCTGTGGTTCCCACAGGAAGTGTCTGGAGAATGTCCTCATCTCTGAGACACTTTGCCTCTGAGACAAAAACAGTCACCATCACGACCTGCTCTGTAATCTAGATAAATGCTTTAAAAACAAAAAAGGTGGCAGACTTACTTGGATCTAAGCGTAGGGACTGTCGGGCCGGATACCACTTAGGATCTGTCAAAATGGGGAGGAACTTTACTATTAGTATTCTGAAGAGATTCTTTGTGGTCCAAGTGTCTCACTGCTGTAGCTGCTTTCGTGTTTGTACTGAACATCGCTACCAGATTTAATGTAATTCGGATTCAGCAAAGTCAGCAAGAGTCATTTTGGATGTCGTGCAGGATGAACTTACATGATTTGTGAAACAAAGCTTTAATATCCAAAACAGTGGCAGTTGGCTCCACCTAAAATCAAAATAAAAAAAATAAATTTTGTTAAAGATTGTGTTATTACCAGCAGCACAAAAAACAAAGCTGAAATCATTCCTGCTGTCTTGATCAATTTTGTTTTGATTCCTTGTGAAACTTGTCAGGCTCGTCGACTCTGTTATGAGCCCTCCTTCTACGGACATAGCTTGTAACATTTACACTAGCTACTAATCAAGCCTATCTGCGATGCGGGCATGTGCTGTAACTGAAACAGAAAATTCCTGTCAGATGAGGAGGGAATTCTCACCTCCTAACTGCAACCTCAATAGAAACATAACTGATAATGGCTGCACTCGACTGGGCAAACTGTGAAACAGATGATTATCTTTAAAGAGCATCCATGTGTTCAAAGCAACCATTCTGTATTTTCTTGGCTTCGCTGCAGAGTAAGATCAGGTTTTGCCGCTTGCAGCACAGACTTAACATGTATAAAATATGAAACTTTCAGAGGAGTGAGAACAAGGTGATAAATCAATCCACTCTATGGCATGCTAATGTTTCGAGGCCTTTCTTTTAAATAGGACTTTAGTTATGTGGCTGCAATCAAAGTGATCTGCTGGCTGTTAACATTTTTTTAAAAAAAATCATTAAGCTAAATATAAAAGGTGAGTGTAATTAAATAAAGACCCTTTTGACATCCTCTCACTCACCTTGTCCAGCAGCAATAGCTTCTCCTTTGTCTTTAAATCCACAATCTCCACCTCAAAGTAAACAATCCTTTTGGCCTTTTTGGGGGCTTTTGGTTTTGGCCTCGGTGCGGCTTTCTTCTCAGGCTCTAGTGCATCTGCCTTCTTTGCCTCTAATGCGAGCACATCCATGACACTGTTTGATCCCAAACCTCAATAGCGTGGGGAAATAATCTGTGATATGTCCAGTGACGCTGGTTGTGCTCCACTGGTATGTGTAACAGCTACCAGCTCGTCTCCAGAGAAGCTGTTAGTCCAGTTCAAGAGTCTCTTGTGTCTCTCAGACTCAGTGAATATCCTTCCACTTTCGGAGTTTCTTCCACAGAGGAGTGACCGTAAACACTTGAGGCAATGGCACTGAGCAGAAGTCGGAGGAGAGCTAGTCTAAAACCATGAAGTAGACCTGCTCTTCACCTGAACAGAATCCTGTTCAAGATCCACAGCCCCCACATCACGCAGCAAAATGCACTGAAGACGAAACTGGAGAGGCCCAAGACATAATCCATAGCGCGCCATTTGCGAGGCTAAATATAAGTCGCCTGATTTGCTCTGCTCCGGCTTGGTAACCTTGGGAAGCCACATACAGTACAACCTTAGCCGGTGACAGATGCCAACATTTTCTCATTAGACCTATAAGACACATCTGCTCCCCGCTCTGCTCCTCGCTTGGTCACACAGTGAGGGGTCCCACTGAAAACCTGATCAGTCAGATGAAAGATCTCCACATGCCCACACATCCCTCTATCCCCCAAACCACCTGTGAGGGTTGTTTTCTCGTTCTGAAAAACCACAACAAAGACAAACCTGTTTATTCAGGGCCTGCGTCAGGTCACAGTTTGTGTGCCGAACACATTCTGAAACACTTCAAGGGGGTTTGTTTTGAGAGGCGGGTGATAAAAATTCTGATTGGGAGAACATCAGAGATGCCTTTCATTGCACTGGGTCAGCTCATCATTGCAAATAGCCAGCTGCATATCTATAGTCCAGTGTTGGGGAGTAACGGAATACATGTACCGCCGTTACGTATTTAAAATACAAAATATGAGTAACTGTATTCCGTTACAGTTACCGTTTAAAAAGGTGGTATTCAGAATACAGTTACTTTGTTGAAATAAATGGATTACACTGCGGTACTTTCCTGTTTCATTTTGTCGCGGGTCAGGACTGTTTGGGTTTTGTTTGACAGCTACGTTCTGTTGTTCCAGGCGGCAGCGCTACGGTTGCCATGGTTACAGGGCGACGCTCTCTCTCTCTCTCTGCGACTGTGTGTTTCCTGGGTGAGAGAGCGCCTTTTCGTTGTTGTTGTTGTTGTACTAAGCTAACAGGCAGAATGCTACAAGCATAGCTCTAAAGAATGTAGCATCATGGGCAGTGTAGTCCGTGCTGCAGGGAGAATGGACTGCCATACACATTATGGGTCTGTGAGCGCGAGGAGGGAGAGAGAAAAAGGGGAGTGGAAAGGTTGGAGTTGTCATCGAGGAAAAACGGGAGCTGGAAGCATGTAAATATAATAATAACCACTTCAGCCAAGAAGAGTGCCTGACGAGCCCAGTTGTAAGTAAGCTATTAAGACTCGACTGTACACCGTGTTCGTGTTTTCCTCCGAAAACAATAAGTTCCGTTGGAGCAGTCTTTCAACGTCTCTCTCTGTCTCTCGCAAGAAAAGTTGACCCACACAACAAAGTAAAGCTATTTTTCGGCTATGAGCCGACAGGGACCCCGCCGTATTAGTCAGAGGTCCCTTTACTACAGCTCGGAGTCGCGGACCTTCAGTAATAGTAACAAATCACACAGCAATAGTACATTCACGTTGTTGTAAAAAGCATGATAATATATTAAGTAATCCAAAGTATTCAGAATACGTTACTGTCATTGAGTAACGTAACGGAATACGTTACAGAATACTGTAACGATGGTTAAGTGTTATTGTACAGTGACATGTTGGTGATCTCTGCACACTGTTGTTGTTCCTTTAAGATTCATGTTTGGTTGTGGTGTACAGGAAGGGGTGGGTGGGACCTGGTTGTTCTGTGTGTGTGCCAGGCTGAAGAGAGGGGGAGTTCGAGAGCGCTTCCCCCTGAGTTAACAACCCGCTGGCTTATGTGCCAAATAAACGGACAAACTGAGACCCCAACCGTCTGGTTCTTGTGAACGTTACATTGGTGTCAGAAGTGAAGAAAGAAAAAAGAACCCCAGAACGCCCGACACCCTGTTGCTGGCGACGCTTGCCGTTACGAGACGAGGATGTTGCCGGGCAAGATTAAGAAGGAGACGGAGGAGAGGGAGGTTCGTCCGCGCTCGCCCGCCCATGGAGTGAGGGAAACGGCGCTGCGGCTGTCTGCCGAGGCTGGATTTTCTCCAGGTTTGACTAGGCTCGGGAACTGTTCGCACAGCGGCCGCGATTCCGGCGGGAAGGAGTCGACCTCGCTTGGCGCGCCGTCACGTGATGTAAACAAACATGGCGGCGCCCAGCAAGCTGCAGCGAATATAAAAACGCCTAAGTTCAGCGGCAAGACGCCATGGGAAGTGTTTATCGCACAGTTCGAGCTGTTAGCTGTCGCAGCTGGCTGGTCTGAGGAACATAAAGCTCTCCAACTGGCTTTGTGTCTGTGTGAGGATGCAGCTGCATGCCTGCTGCTGCTGACCGAGGAGCAGAGGGGAGATTATAATGCTCTGGTCGGAGCACTTCAGAGGCGCTTTGGGCAGTATAACCAACCAGTGCTGCTGAGGTCGGAGTTCCACAACAGACGCAGATTGCCAGGCGAGCCCCTCCGCATTTTGGCCCACAAGAATTTCACTCGCATGTGCTGTGCCAGTGTGCCTGCACATGTGATGTGACAATAAAAAGTGATTTGATTTGAAATCGAGTGCCTTTGCCGGAGGGCGTATGACAGCATGCCACCATCAGTGCAAGCGGAGTTAGCTCGGGACCAGTCCTGCAGGCCCTGAGCCCTAAAGAGCTCCGTATGCAAACTCAGCTTGCTCGGCCAGCCACACTCAGTGCAGCCCTGGAGCTAGCGTTGGAGAGGGAGATGCTTGCAGGATCCTCTGGGGGCGCTGATGACGCACACGTGGTGAGGGCTGTGTCAGCACCTGTGGAACAGATGGAGACGCCAGCGGGCTTGTGCAGTTTGGTGCAGGCGGCTTCGCTGCAGTCGCCTTCCCCTCGGGCTGGCCCACACCGCCGACCACAGAGCTGCTGGGGATGTGGACAACCCGGACACCTCATCAGGCAGTGCCCCAAGCTTGCAGCGGTTCAGGGAAACGCCCACGGGCCCGTGTAGGCGGGAGTACACGGGCCTGGGAGAACGACATCCCCACACCACCGCCACCTCCACCCGGTGCGGCCATCGCTGTGGGCTGGACCCAGGTTGGCGGCTTTTGCCATGTTCCAGTGACGATCGCGGGGGTGTCCTGTACGGCCCTGCTGGACACGGGGTCCAATGCAACGCTGGTCCGACCCGATATTGTCCCAACCGGAGCTGCTGTGCAACCGACTAATGTGCAACTTAAGACTGTGACCGGTGATCTGGCCCCAATGAGAGGGAGGGGAGTGTTCCAGTTCAAGGTGGGGGACCTCGGTGTGTCTTATGCTGCCTGGGTGGCTGACGTGCAGGACGCCTGCATCCTTGGGCTGGATTTTTTACGAGCCATTGGCGGTGTACTGGACTTAGGCAAAGGCTTCCTCGTAACCCCTGATGGGAAGAAGGTGCCGCTTATTCCTCCCCCGGTCTGCACAGCATCTGCCGCGGCGTCCACCTCCACCGCAGAGACCGCTGCAGACCCGCCAGCAGAACAGCGAGAGGAGGAGGAGAGGCTCTTAGCAGTGAGGAGTATCTGGTCAAAGAACTGTGAGGGGCTGACTCCACAGCAGCAAGAGAGTCTATGGCAGGTACTAAAAGAGTTTAGTGACATTTTTGCCCTGAAAGAAAGTGATGTTGGCTTGACACACTTGGTAGAGCACGTCATTGAGACCGGGGATGCCCAGCCTATTAAAGTGCGCCCACGCCGCCTGCCCCTGGCTCATCAGGAGGCTGCGGACAGAGAGTTGTGTGAAATGATGAAGGCGGGCATCATAGAGCCATCTGATAGCCCGTGGGCCTCCGCGGTGGTGATGGTGCCTAAGAAAAAAAGTCCTAGGATGCGTTTCTGTGTGGACTACAGACCACTCAACAAAGTGACGAAGAAGGACTCTTACCCCCTTCCCAGGATTGATGAGTCTCTCGACTTAGTAGCCGGGTCCTCCTGGTTCTCCACCCTGGACCTGCGGAGTGGCTACTGGCAGGTGCCACTGTCCCTGGAATCCAGACCGAAGACAGCCTTCTGCACTAACAGGGGACTATGGCAGTTCAAAGTCCTGAGCTTTGGTCTTTGCAATGCTCCTGCGACCTTCGAGAGGCTCATGGACAGTGTGCTGGCTGGCGTCCCACGGCAACGGTGTCTGGTTTACCTGGATGACCTTCTAGTGCACGGGAGCTCCTTTGATGCTGCCCTGGATGCCCTGAGACAAGTGTTGGAGAGGGTGGCAGCTGCAGGCCTGAAGCTGCACCCCGACAAGTGCCACTTCATGAGGAGGGAGGTGGAGTTTCTGGGCCACAAGCTGGGTCGTGAGGGCATCAGCACGTTGGAGGAAAAAATTCACACCATTACCGAGTGGCCCACACCAGCAGACCAGAAACAGCTCAAAAGCTTCCTAGGACTGGCGTCTTATTACAGGAGATTTGTGAAGGGCTTTTCCTCCATAGCCGCACCACTCTTCCACCTGCTGCAGAAGGACCGTGACTTCATCTGGACCCGGGACTGTCAGCAGGCGTTCGACACCCTCCGCAGATCGCTGACAGAGTCTCCAGTCCTTGCCCCCCCTGACCCCGCCCTGCCTTTTGTCCTGGACACTGACGCAAGTAATGTGGGGCTGGGAGCGGTGTTGTCGCAGGTTGGGCCGGAAGGGGAGAAGGTGGTGGCGTACTTCAGCCGGGTCCTGAACAGGAGTGAGCGGTGCTACTGTGTCACACGACGAGAGCTGTTGGCTGTGGTGGCGGGGGTGAGACACTTTAAGTACTACCTGTGCGGCACAGCATTTGTTATCAGAACTGATCATGCTGCCCTTCAGTGGCTGATGTCTTTCAGGGAGCCAGAGGGACAGGTGGCTCGCTGGCTGGAGGAGCTCCAAGCCTTCAATTTCACTGTGGAGCACAGAGCAGGGACGCACCATTCTAACGCAGACGCCCTCTCTCGTCGCCCATGTGCTGCAGCTGGCTGCCGTTACTGTGAGAAGCGAGAGGAAATAGAGCGGGAACTCACGACAATAGACGGAGCAGCACAGCTCGCCTGCAGGGCTCTTCTGATGGTGGATGCAGCGGAGTGGAGGGCACGGCAGGAACAAGACACGGACCTGCTGCCGGTCCTGCAGTGGCTGGAGAAGGGGGAGCAACCCCTTTGGGATGAGGTCACTGGGTTTTCCATCTGTACCAGGGGGCTATGGGCCAAGTTTGCAGCTCTCAGGCTGAAGGAGGGGGTGTTGGAGCGTGCCTGGAAGGATCCTGCCACGGGGGAGGAGAGGTGGCAGGTTGTGGTGCCAAGGTCGCTGAGGTCAGCTGTGCTGGAAGCCTGCCATGGGAGCACTGGCTCCGGCCACTTTGGGGTCTCCAAGACTCTCCGCCGCCTCCGCCAGGGCTATTACTGGGGTCAACAGCGGAGGGACGTGGAGGACTTTTGCCGCAGCTGTGATGCATGTTCCTCACACAAAGGGCCACAGGACCAGTCCCGGGCTCAGCTTCAGCAGCAACCAGCAGGAGCCCCAATGGAGCGAGTAGCTGTGGACGTCATGGGCCCATTTCCTCGCACAGACAGAGGAAACCGCTATGTTCTTGTGGCCATGGACTATTTTACCAAGTGGCCGGAAGCATACGCCATCCCAGATCAGGAGGCTGAGACGGTCGCTGATGTATTAGTGGAGGGGATGTTCAGCCGCTTTGGAACAGCAGAGACCCTCCACAGTGACCAGGGGCGTAACTTTGAGTCCAAGGTATTTGCTGCCATGTGTGAACGCCTTGGGACTAAGAAAACCCGCACCACCCCACTTCACCCCCAAAGCGATGGGCTGGTGGAAAGGTTTAACAGGACGCTGGCCCAGCAGCTAGCCATCCTTACCTCAGAACACCAACGGGACTGGGATTACCATCTTCCCTTTACCCTCATGGCCTACAGGTCGGCAGTACAGGACTCCACCCAATGTACGCCTGCCCTGCTCATGTTAGGGAGAGAGCTGAGAACTCCTGCAGAGTTGGCTTTTGGGAAGCCCCCGGACGTGCCAGAGGCACCACCGGGCCGGGACTACGCAAGGAAGCTGCAGGACCGGCTGGATTCTGCACATTCCTACGCCCGAGAGCAGCTGGCGAAGGCAGGCCTGCGCCAAAAGAGGAATTACGACATCACCACTAAGGGGAGGCACTTCCATGCTGGGGAGCTGGTGTGGGTCTACAGCCCAAAGAGGAAGAAGGGACGGTGTCCTAAACTGGATAGCAGCTGGGTGGGGCCTTGCAGCGTCCTAGAGCGAGTAGGGGAGGTTGTTTACAGGGTGCAGTTGCCTCCTAGGGGGAGGATAGTAGCGCTGCACAGAGACCGGATGGCCCCCTACAGAGGGCAGTCCCTCCCCTCCTTTCCAGAGGGACGTGTACAGAGCGTCCGTGACCCTGCTCAGAGGGACCCCCGACCGGGGCTGCGTTCCCCTCCCTCGGACTCTCCACCCCAAAGCCCCGAAGCTCCGCGTCCACCTCAGGGGCTCAGGAGGTCAAGGAGGGAACGTAGGCTACCACCCCGCCTCAGAGACTGTGTCGTTCCCTCGGGGACGAGGAACTTATTGCTGGGGGGGGCAGTGTAACGATGGTTAAGTGTTATTGTACAGTGACATGTTGGTGATCTCTGCACACTGTTGTTGTTCCTTTAAGATTCATGTTTGGTTGTGGTGTACAGGAAGGGGTGGGTGGGACCTGGTTGTTCTGTGTGTGTGTGCCAGGCTGAAGAGAGGGGGAGTTCGAGAGCGCTTCCCCCTGAGTTAACAACCCGCTGGCTTATGTGCCAAATAAACGGACAAACTGAGACCCCAACCGTCTGGTTCTTGTGAACGTTACAATACATTTTGGGGCATGTATTCTGTATTCTGTAATGGAATACATTTTAAAAGTAACCTTCCCAACACTGCTATAGTCTATGTTCTATTTATAACAAGTAAGAGCACCACAGGGCAGAAGCAGGCAGCAGGCAGCAGGCAGCAGTACGCGTGCATTCCCAGATCACTTCTGAGTCTTGGATTTGACACATTCCAGCTTAACTGGCTTATCAGGCTGTCAGGAAGCTTAACTCCCTCCCGATTCTGCCCCCTCTCCCCTCTCTCCTCCACGGTCTCACTGAACTCTGTCACACACACACAAACACACACACTCTCTGACTCACTCACTGGCCTGCACCAGTTACCAGTCACTTTGTGGAGCATTGGACTGCCATTACCTCATAAGACTTTGTTGTTACACTTTCTCTTACCGTACACTACTAAATCTCCATTTGCACTATTTGCCTATTTGCACTACTCTGCCTGGTTTACACTCAATGTCACTTACCCATTATATTGTATATTGTATAGCTTTCTTGTTATATGTAAAATTGTATTTATTTAAATTTTTACTTTTTAATTATTTTACTTGCATTTTTAATCACTTTTATATTTAAATATATTTAAATGTTCATTTGCTATTTATCTAGGGATTGAAGAGTAACGCAATTTCTATTCTCCGTATGTCCTGTACATGTGGCAGAATCGACAAATAAAGTTGACTTTGACTTTGACTTTGAACTGTAATCCATTTCATGCTAATAAACTCATTTATGTGTTGATCTGGGCCTGCTTCTTTTTCAAGGTGGTTACACTGAGATCTGATCTTGTGACGTCGTTGTGATCCTTCACAGTGATTTGTGGAGCAGCTACAATCGGTTTAGGTTATCAAAAGGCTCTTCTGAATATCCTCATTATTCCCTGTGTAACGTGAGATGAAAAGATGCAATGTAAAAGGGCTTTGAGCTGATTTTTTTTTATATACACTATCATTTTTCACAATGATTGTGAAAATGATTTTCATGCAATGAGAATAAAAGGGCTTTTTATAATCATTCATTCACTGTCTTTGTTTCTACTGCTGTGAAAGCAATCCATTGCACTCTTGTGAAACATATTACCCCTAGGCTTTTTGTTTTTGTGGAAACTCAGTCAAAAAGCCTTTGATTTAGCTCTATGCATATCTCTGTGGCTGTATCCTGATTAATGAGAAGTTGCCGGTGAATATGTGAAAAACCTTCAGCACTTCTTCCTGAGTCAGGCAGTGAGCAGCAGGAAAATCAATGCTGACCCCTTCAGTCCTGTATGTATTTTAGCATGTGTCCTCTAGTAATTATCACACAGCACTGCATAATCAGTGAAACCACTTAATAATTGAACTCAAAGAGTTTCTTTCTATATATGCACCATCAAACATGAACAGTTAATTTAGCCACATCGGATCCTGTCAAATTATCTTGAAAAAGCAAGACACCCCTTTGCACTTATGGGGAATGTCAGCATTAGCTGAAGCTGTAGAGTCTGGGCATCCATCAAGACGAGCATGTAAAATATATTTCGAGACCGTTATGGTCAAGCTTTTACATAGACTCATAGGCATGAATGTCGTGTTAATTTGGGGCTTTAAATAATTTTTTTGAACTGTTCTTTTTAATGACTGTAAGAAAACAAAAGCTCGGTGCACTAGATTGAATTTTTGGGGATTTTCTCTAATCTGCACAGGGTCAAAAGTATATATACAGATATATACACAAACACCCCCGTAATATTTGGTTACACGTCAAGTTGCACCGAGATCATATGTTTTTGGCGCCCATCAACAAGCTTCTGGCATATTTCTTTATATGCCAGAAGTCTCACCTTTATTCTTTCAAACATACCTCTTGTCATTGTCTCCAAATATCTTACTTTTTGTTTTGTTTGATAAAATTCTTCCCCAGATGATATTTGGCTTGTCCATGAGGGCAGCTGCAAATTTTAGTCGACTTTGGAGCAGGGCTTCTTTCTCAATCGGCACACTCTCTGTCCATGTTGATGTAAAACTCACTCCACTGTGGACAGTGATGCTGGAGTTTCCAGGTCATGGCAGGCTGAGCGTTGGTGGTTCCTGGGCTATTCTTTAACGGTCTAATCGATTTTCCTTTTAACCCTGAGAAAATCCAAAAGAAATTTAAACTCGTGCAATTCTTGTTTTTTTGTTTTGTTTTGTATTTTTCTTTTTTCTTTTAAGTCATTAAAGTTATATGCTGGACAATCATTACCATGGCATTCACTCCCGTGATGAATGTATTCAAACGTCTGATCACAACTATTACCTTTAACTTACATGCAGCGTATATTGCTGAAATGCAATAACAATGATGTTAAGATTATTAGACTGATCTGTGGACATTCACTTTAAAATCTATTGCACTTTATTTGATTTCATTTTTATTCCTAAGTGCCTGTGCTATGGCCTATTTGTTAACTATACGCATGTGTTTAGATTTAAAAGGTACAATTCACAAGCCAGATTCAATATTCCATATTCCATAAAATCCGTGCATCATGTTGCATCATGTTTTGAAAGTGCAGGGAATTTGTATAAAGAGCTGTTGTAGAAATATTGCTTTAACACATCTAAGATAATAATAATAACAACAATAAATGAATTTATTATTAATATAAATTGTTACATAACGCGAATCCATAAAGCAGGAAATGGAGAGTTTGATGCTTAAAATGTGGTCGGTGTGTGTCTAGTCATCGTAGTTTCTTATTTTTATTTTTACCCTATGGTATTTCTTCTCCTCCCTGCGTTATAGTACAGCGAGGAACTGGAAACTTGTAAAAAATTACTCGATAGTATAAAAAATTTCTCACGCTGCTAAGTAGTCTGCGCATGCGTACTTGAATGTCACTTATATTATAATAATAAGTGCTAAGAGCTTTTAAAATGCGGATATTTTACACGAGTCATCCAAGCAGTAATAAATGCCTCGATAGGTTCCCGGTTTCGAGTACAAGTTTCTTAAACATTTAATTGAAAACGTCCAGCGCAGCTCAAGCGAAACCGGAAGTTGTCGGGGGTGAATTTTCTTGACTCGGCAGAGATGACCCACATCAGCAGCATCAGCTTCTTCCAGAAGTTTCCTCGCAAGGTTTCGAGTGCGGCATACTGACACACTTACGCAAACGCGGGCAGGCTAGGTGACATTTTCGTCCTCGCCAGTGGGTCAAAGCTGAAAGTTGCTGTGGGGGCTGTGACACTTTCTGGAGGAGCACCCCGACGGCGATCTGAACTATTGCCCGCTGCAGGGACAACTGCGGCGGCGGGGTGAGACATTGGATCCCGGTAACCTGTGCTTCGTTTTACACGAGGCATGCTGGGTGTTTTATCGACGTCAAACCGAAGCTATTGAACAAACAAAAGCAATTGAAAGAAGTGCCGACCGGCCGGTGTGATGGGTAAAGATTATTACAAAGTGCTGGGTATAGCCAGGGGAGCATCTGAAGATGAGATAAAAAAGGCGTACAGAAAACAGGCTCTGCGCTATCACCCCGACAAGAATAAGTCTCCTGGAGCTGAAGACAAATTCAAGGAGATCGCCGAAGCCTATGACGTCCTCAGTGATGCCAAGAAAAAGGACATTTACGATCGTTTTGGAGAAGAAGGTAACCGAACTCCTTCCCCCGGGTTGCACGAAGTTTTGCAGCCTTTGCATTTACCGAGTTTAATCCTCTGCAAATAATGCAAAGCAAAACGTGCATCTTCTTACTCTCTCAATCTAATCGATGTACACATGCATCCTCCTCAGTGCGGTTTCTGGGGTCTTTCTGCAGCAGTTATCTGACAATAGTTGGGTGTACAATAGGGTGCAGCTGGAGAACCTGCTGGAAACAGCAAGTTCTTGCCCGTCCTGTCGGTGTGCCTCTCTCTTGTTATTATTGTGGCTTTGAAAAAATGATTTGTACCTTCAGGCTTTGGTGTCCTTGTCCACACCCTCATGGACAGGGAGGGACAGAGATCAAACTTTGGGATGTCTGGAAGCAGAAAAATATTTTAGCTTCTGAGCATTTACTTCTTGCAAGTAGTAAATATTTTGTGTCAGTTTGTTTGTTTGTTTGCAATCTTTAGACGTTGATTCAAATCATAGGGGTGAATATAGGGTGAATTAAGGTCAGTGTGTTATAAGTGTTAAAGCGGTAATGCCGAGGTATTATTCAACAGATGAGCACCAATAAGCTGATCAAAAAGATCAATAATCAGGTGGCTGTCATCTGATGTCATCTGATAACTACCTTGTCATTAGCAGTGATCAGTGTTTGTCTGTTGTGTTAAGACAACTATGTGTTGACTTGCACCAGTGATGGTGCAGTGAAAACTCTTTTTTTTTTGCAGTCAATTTTTATATAAAGAATGCTTAGTTTCCCAGACATCAAAGGGTAAATAAAAAATAACAGTAAAAACGAAACAAACATGCTATTTCAAACATTGATATGACAGTGATATTTCCCGTTCTTTTTTAAATACTTGGCGATGTTGTCTTCTTCAACAGGATTAAAGGGTTCAGCTGACACTGGAGGCAGAGGACATGGCGGTCAAAGCTGCAACTACAGCTTCCACGGGGACCCTCACGCAATCTTCGCTGAGTTCTTCGGTGGCCGCAGCCCATTCGATCACTTCTTCTTCCAGGACGGGGAAGACGACGTGGACATCAACAACCCTTTCGCAACGTTTGGCATGCCAGGAATGGGCGGCATGGGTGGGTTTCACCGGCCTTTCAAAACCCACCCGGCAGGAGTTCACCGAGCGCACGAGAAGAAGAAGGACCCGCCTGTGGTGCACGAGCTGAAGGTGAGCTTGGAAGAGGTGTTCTCGGGCTGCACGAAAAAGATGAAGATTTCTCGCAAGAGGCTCAATCCGGACGGCTGCACCATGCGCAGCGAAGATAAGATTTTAACGGTGGACATTAAGCGTGGCTGGAAGGAGGGGACGAAAATCACCTTTCCCAGGGAGGGGGATGAGACTGCCACCAACATTCCTGCAGATGTGGTGTTTGTGGTCAAAGACAAACCTCACCCGGTGTTCAGAAGAGAGGGTTCAGATATTGTTTATCCTGCAAAAATATCTCTTAGAGAGGTAAGATAATCATTCCAACATTAATCATGCTAGTTTATCTTTTTAAAGATGCTTATAATCAAAACTCGGCCGAGCACTTGGATGTCTGCTTATCAGTCCTTTTGTCTCCAGGCATTGTGTGGCTGCACGGTCAAAGCTCCCACACTGGACGGCCGGACCATCACTGTTACCTCTAGAGACATTGTCAAACCCGGAACGAAAAAGCGAATAAGCGGCGAGGGGCTGCCGTTGTCCAAGTTCCCAGAGAAGAGAGGTGACATGATCCTGGACTTCACTGTTAAATTCCCAGACAAACTGGCCCAAAACACACGCGATACACTCGAGCAGATTCTTCCGCTGTGACATGTTATGACTCCAAATCCCCAAAAAGTTAGCATTTCCAGCAGCACTGGCCTGTGTACTACCTGGACTTTTGAGGGCAGATTTGGGTTCAGTAGGGTTTAATTTTACTGCCTGAACAACAAATCCGTATCCTTAACCCAGAATCCAGCTTGTTATTTATTTATTTTTTGGCTTTGAGTGAAGGAGACAAAGGCAGAAAGACAAACAGGTGTTCTTTAAATGTTCAGTGAATTGCAGCACTGGGAAACTTATTGTAGTAACTGAGGATTTGATAACATAGCAGATCTTTGTGCGAGTGCTTTAGGTAACACATAGCCAGCTGCTTAACAATACCTCCCTGATGCAAGTGCACTGATGCATGAATGTGGCTAAAACTTCATTACTCATAGGACATGATTTGGGTTTCCATTAAGTAAAATTGAGGCTTAGATATTGTGCGGGTCTTGAAAGGTGAAACTTTTTGAGATATCTGTAGCAGTATTGGTCTTACTAGGAGTTAATAGAGTTTTCTTTTTCATTGATAAATAAAATTCAGTGTTTTACTTGTCGTTTACACTAAGCTATAATGTAAAGCTTTGTGAAAAATACACCTAAAGTGTTCTCAAGGCTGAAAACAGTAGAGCCCTACCAGGACTGATGCTCAGTACGACTCTTATGGAGTGTGTGTGTGTGTGTGTGTGTGTGTGTGTGTGTGTGTGTGTGTGTATATACATATATATATATATATATATATATATATATATATATATATATATATATATATATATATATATATATATAATGAGATGATATTGTTTATAATTATAAAACTGTCAGCCACAACTTTAAATCCACTAAAAGGTGAAGTGAGACTTAACATTCATGTGGATGTTATTACATGTAACACTCACTTAAAGCCCCTATCATGCAGGCCTAGAGGCCAGTTAGTGACCCGCCAACAACCAAAGGTCGCTAGGGAAAAATGTGCATTCCCAGTCTGGTTAGTGAGTGGTTGCTGGGTGAAGTTGGTTGCAAAGAGATATCACCTGCAGATTTCCACGATCACCCAAAGGGAGGTGATGCTGACTTGTCTGCAAACACTTGCCAGCTGCTTGTTGAGCAGAATGGAAATGGAGTAAAAGTTGCACCTATTGAAACATAATAGTTTTGTAGTAAAACACGGGTTTTGCTTTGGAGGTGAGTGCACTCCATTTTTGGTTTGCGTTGCAAGTTTCACTACTGCTCCATGGTTAGATAGCGAATGCTTGCAGACAAATTAGTGTCTTGTGTAGAAGCAATGGGCGAAAGCAGAAATCTGAGCGTTGACAAGGAGGGTTTTGTGCAGCACCTTAATTGTAGGTTATTTCACCTAGCGACAGTCTGCACAAGCAGTCGGGGATGACTGGGACTCAGCGGCCAGTCCCTCGGTCATTACCATTGCTGAAGCCCAAGCTCAACCACTTGTGGCCAGTCTTCTTCCCAAGGTGTCACATCGGCCTCGAAACCCTTTAGGTTTCAGTTGATCTTTGGAACGTGGCAGAGGCCTCACTACATAGAGGGTATCTGACAGGTCAAAGGGGAGGTACCTGTGCACACTATGCTAGGGGTATATTTAAAGAGAAAATGATGGGGTCATTGTTTATTAACTTTCCAGCAGGGCATTTAATAAAATTAGTCACCAACGTACCATGAAGACTTGACAGGTCTCCACACTACACTGTGCTCATCTGTAATGCTGCTCTGTTTCATGTGCTGCAGATTATTGTAAAAATGGAGTGAGACTATAAAATGATCCCTGTTTAGTATCAGAAAGCATTATATCCCAATGCTAATATATCTGGAGATAGGCCAATTAACTTATGCTACTACTAATAATAAGATGCACCTTGATGGACCTCCAGTATTTTCCAGATTTTTAATGGAGGACAACAAAGGCATAGGGAGTTTTCTTTTCTGCAGTTGTAAAGATGGCACATGTTTACTTTTCCAAACTCTTGTTTAACCAGAAGTACACACAAATTATTGCTCATGTAAAATATTTGTTGGAGAAAAAAATGTGCCAAACATTTGTCCCTATCTTATTGTAATATATGTGTGTAAGTATGTGTCTTAAAATTTGCTGAGGACATGTGTGTATCCTGTCACATGACTGAAAATGATCAAAACCTGACTGCATTCATACCCTGTTAAAATGCACAGAGAAATTGATATTTTATACAGAAGTCATGTATTTGTGATGGTTTAATTCATCCTTTTTGTTCTTCTAATGGTGTCTGTCTGATTGCAGATTGAATCAAAAGCCAGTGTGTTTATAATTTCTTTTATCCAACCTGTAAAAATGATATGAAATGTGCTGCCGTTATATTTCACATGACGATGTGAAAAAGAAGTTTAACCTCCAGCTTTAAAGGCCTGCAACCTTTGATCATTCTGTCTTATATCACGAGTCTATTGTGCCAGACAGCTTTCACTCTAGCGTGTACAGAATCGGGTGTTGTGTAGTTTCACAGTTGGGTGACGATCCTGAAGACACAGTCTTTGTGATGATGATGGAAGCTAGTGAATATTAGTAATTTTAGTATCAGTGTGACTGTCAGAGAAAAATAAGTAAACCTCATGATAGTCAGGAACTGCCGCTTCGTCCTGCTTCTGCACATGGTGTAACGTGAATGTAGAGATGTGTAATCTCTCTAATTTCTCTCTATTTTATTTTATTATTTTTTTACAGAATGAATGATTTCTTTTTTTCTTTTTAAAGGAAAACAGATCCTTTTTTTTTGTTTACCTCGTTTATGTTTTGAAATTTCTCAGGTTGGGATTCAGAAGCCTTTGATTTTTAACAACAAAAGTTTTATGAATTGATAATAGGAAATATGGAAATTTCTACTTGGCCTTTCCTATGCTGTGATGATTAGCATTTCCACAATAAAGAAACTGGCAAACCAAACTGGCCAATACTGCCTCACTTACTGTCCAATGTTTTAATTATATAGCTGAATTGTAACAACAGTTTCCCTTAAAATCTTTTCTCAGGTTTCACTGTATCCAGCACGTTATCTAGCAAGCCTCATACATTTTGGTTTAGAGGGACTATGCTTAAATTTAGGGCTTAATTTATTTCAAGTTAACGACCAAATAATATTACAGAAAAATGCCCAACAATCAAATGACCCCTTCCAACCCCCTTAAAGAACCATGTGGTGACAGTAGAAAGGAAAAACTTGCTTTTAACAGGAAGAAACCTCTGGCAGACACAGGATCTTGGAGGGGCAACAATCTGCTGAAGCCGGCTGTGAGGGGAAAGAGAAAAGAAAAGAGGCATTCGCAGAGATGAGGAGAAAACAAACTATCTCAGAGAAAAGATAAAATCACATGGCAAAAAAAAATGCTCATTGCATCATAGGAAGTTCCTCGGCAGCCTGAGCTTATGGCAGCATATCTAAGAGATGGTTATGATGGGGTCTAGTTATTCAAGACTCGTGTGTGTGCAAGAAGAAATATTTTAGTTTAAATTCTAGAACTAACAAAGTGTCAGTGAAGAGAAGCCAATACGGGAGAAAGGCGGTCTGTGTTCTAGTCCCTTTTGCTACTCCCACTTCAGTGTTTTGGATCAACTGGCTCTCCAGAGATCTTTCAGAGCAACCTGACAATAATGATTAACAATGGTCCAATCTAAGAATAACACATGCATGAACTAGTTTGTCAGCATGTCAGACATACTTCAAAAATGACTACCAGGTTCCTCAAAGTGTTACTGGAGGCTAACTTAACCCTCCACTGCATAGCGTTGCCCTGAGGCAACAAACCACATTTTCATGCCTTACACTACATGAGAGACATCTCCATTAGGAGGCAAGATAAAGATCACTATTTTACATGTTTATGGACTAACCTATTTTACAGGTTAGTGGTTCAATCCCTGGCTCCTCCAGTCTGCATGTCAAGAATGTGAATGTGTATGAATGTAGTTAGGAAGCACTCAGTTAAGCAAAAGTGGGTGAATGTGGCATGTTGTATAGAGCACTTTGAGTAATCTGGGAGAGTAGAAAAGCGCTATATAAAAATCAGTCCATTCACTGTCTGAACAGAGTTTCGGCATGTTACTTTTGCACTGTTTTGCATGTTCTGGCACATGTTGTTATTGCATGGCTTGATTAAGGTACACATTAGGCTGACATCTGGGGCCAGAGCTCAAACTGTTCTGGGCCAGCACAGGGCCAGCAGTGTGTCTACAACTGGCCCGTGGCTGCACACCACCTACAGATGGCCCACATACCGCAATGAATGACGGCCCTTTGGTGGCCCAGACCAGGTTTGTCAAATTTTATGATTGATATATTATTAGGGACCCTAAAGCTCCCCCAAAATAGGGAGAAATATTTTATTCCCCAAAAATTAAAAGGGATAATGTCATCCAGAGTACGTAGCTGGCTAGACACCAGGTTTCTGAGGTTTTGTCACAATTAAGAAGTAGAAAATTGGAGGTCAGGAATGCCTATAGTATAACGAACCAAGTTGTCTAATCTGGTTTCATAAATAAATACAGCAAGGTACTATTTGCATAGCAATGGAAATGCATGCAGTGTTTTCTAAAGATGTTACCCAGGGAAAACATGTATGAGGTAAAAGGTATTGGTCGCAGCACAGAGCCCTGTGGAACTCTATGTGACGAAGAATCCCTGTTTACATGAACAAAGTGTGGTAATTGGTATTGAAGTACAGAGACAGATACACTGTCAGAAACTATAAGAATATTAGTGACCCACACTAGTGTTACTTTTGTGCTATGATAAACTCTTCAAATGGACTATTTTACATTTTTTTAAAAGGTCTTGACGCATGCTCAATCATCCAGGTAAGTAAATCCCAAAAGATTGATTCTATTCATCTGGAAGTAGCGTTTTCAGTAGAAGAACAGAATCAACTTTTTGGGATTTTTAATAAGTTTCTGTATTAGTCTTATTTGAATTGTTCAAAGAAACCATGTAATTATTCCCGTTGTATTAAAGTGTCCTTGTCTCTTTTTTATTTACTGTGTAAAAATGAACAGAATTCAGATTAGATATCATCTAGATATCTTCTATTCAGATAAAAATAGCAATTTCGTGGTTAAAACTGTGCAGTCTTGGTTTTATTTTGAAGACCGCAAGCGGAAATACGTCTGTCTGCCTCGATAGTCGGAAATATCATATGCACGAATAAAAAAAATCTGTGTCACTTTCAAGGACACCATAAGCAGCCAGTTAATACATCCAAGCTGTTAAAGAAAAGGTTTCTACAGGGCTTGTTTTGTTCGCCTGTAAAGAACACATCGAGGAACTAGACATACAAACGTCAGCGTCAGAAACACTAAATGCTTCCGGCAAGAACCTTCAAAATTAAAGTTTTATAATTGACAGCTGTCGTAAATGATTTTGGCCTCCAGGGGGAGGTGTATGCTCACAGCTATCAGCGCTCATAAGCGAAATAGCAACAATATCAAAAGTTTAAGTAGACAACGGCATCCAAACGTTTCGTAAAAACTAAAGAAACGCTTCATAATATTCATACATTCACAGTACACATTTATATATAATTTAATGACAGTAATGATGTAACTTCGACTCAAAGATCCTGTAAAATGTCAAAATAGCAGACCTCTAATAGACATATCCATGTGATTTTTTTACTACATTTTAACCAAACATTGCTTTACACTCATGTCGTTCTTATTCTTCTTGATTAAACTTTAAAATCCGGACTATGAAGCAGTCGCTCTGGGGAAAGTTGGTGTTTACGAGAAACCTTGAATGCGTCACTGTTCCACCCCTGTTGGGCTGGCACTAAGCTAACTCTACAGCAGCATACCGACACACATACACACAGATACACTGTACCCTTAAACCTTAATAGGCCAATTTAGCCTGTTCGTTACGCAGAAGTAAGAAATATTAAACACTGTCTGTATAGCTGTAACGTCATTTGCGAGTGCACCGTTAGCAGGCTAACGATAGTTGGCTGAAACTCGTGCTCTGGTAAGAATGACTCGCCTTCCATGTTTACTGCGATCTTGATTCAGCTAGCTAGATAGCTAATCAATCTTGAGAAAGAGTAACGGTGTAACTCACTAACATGGGGGATTGCCAGTCAAAGATTCAGCTGCATGTTTCATGAGCTGTCTGATAACTGTCTGATAACTGATTAAGTGGCCACTGGAGTATTAACTGTTATTCGTTATTTGTGTTGCTACAAGTGGAAGATGTTTGACTGCGTCTTGGAGCTAGCAGCTAACGTTAGCGTTTTCTAATGTAATGAATGTTCAAGCTATAATGTGTAGACAGTGTTCAGAAGAAGCAATTTATACAGCTTATACAGTACTGTGCAAAGGTCTCAAGCCAACCCTCGTTTCTTTATATTTTGTTTGGGAAATTGAGAAGGGGTGCAGTGATTTATTGAAACATGTGCAAACACCCATTGAAATACAGTATGTAAGGCAAAACAGAATTTGTATAATTAGCTTGAATGTCTGTATTTTGTATGACTACGTTTATTCTTCAACACAGCCTAAACTTTCTTAGGCGAGTGTGGCTTTCATGTAATTTTCATTAAGTAGTCTGTGGGAATAGTTCTCCAGGCTCTTTGGATGTTGGCTGTCAAGATGATCCCTGCTTCAGTAATTAAAGTTTGAGGTCTGGGGAGGCCAGGCCATGACTGATAGTGTTCCTCTGCTTTTGCTGTGTTTTTGGGATCACTGTCATGCTGAAATATGAAAGCAGCTAGACACTCCAGACTGTATTGCAATTTTCTGATTGTAATTTTCTGGATTCAGAATTCCATCCGCTTTGCCAAGATCAGCAGTTTGCAGCCATAAACTCCCGTAGACATTCACTGTTGTACCTCTCTCCTGGCCGCCTCCATACTTATCGATGATGATTTGAACGAAAAATGTCAAATATGCCATTGAATTTCAGTCCAGACTTTTCTCTCTGTTTCTATTCATTAAGAATGGCTTCTTGACAGCCACTGTTCCACTGAGACTATTTCTGATGAGGCTTCATTGAGCAGTAGATGGCTCGATTGAAGCTTCAGCATGTCTTTAGGTCCCATTTCAGGTCTTTGCTGGATTTTTTTATTTTTTCCTATTTTCTAAGGACATGACAAGTATTTGGCGTGTAGCTCCTTGAGAATCACCTTGTTTGTGCAAGGATACTATTTTATAACTGTCAGACTGTGTTATCTTCTTTATAGATGTATCTAAAGAAATGGGAACAAATTGTGTTTTCTGTGACAGGATGCTGCAGTGTTTAACAAAGTGCCTCAAGACCGTTTTAAACAGATTCTTTGCTAAAGTTCTGTGCCTTTTTTATCCTTGAAATGATTCACAAGTTATTGTTAATTGGGTAAGAAATAAACAAACAAAACAAAGCCCCCTGAAAATAGTCAGAACCAAGGACTTGACTGTAAATTACAGAAAAAAACCCAGCCAATGTGCAAGATTACAAGAAATTTTGGCTCCCTGGATACAAAAAATAAAGAAATAAGTTGTGACTCTAGACTTTTGCATGCCACTGCGTATGTACAATCCATGGTACATGTATAAAGAAGAAAGAGTTTTTTGTCTCTTGTTTTACAGCTGAAAACCTTCCACTGGAGGCTGCTGGACTTGACAGATCCAGCTATGTGAGCTGCTCTGATGTGTGGATTCCTAAATCCATACAGTGCGTGGTTGAGACGGCTCTCAAGCTGGTCTAGAGGACAACACTATTACTGTGACATACATATCCAGCAGACCTGCAGCTGATTTAGCTGAGCAGGTGTATGTTGGTCAAAGTTGTAGCATAACTCCCCAGAGCTGCCTCCATCCTCCCTTCCTCTCCCTCTGCAACCCCTCATAGGACTACTATGCCACTGGGATTGGGAAGAAGGAAGAAGGCGTCCCCGCTGGTCGAGAACGAGGAAGCGGAGCCTATCCGCGCGGGTCTCAATGTGCCAGGTATGGAAGGCATCGATGGTGGGGTCGTCGGGCTGGGAGAAGGCGCCACCTCCGAAGGCCTGCCGCCGCCACCTAACAGCATGCGGCCTCGCCTCATCTTCCACACCCAGCTCGCTCACGGCAGCCCCACAGGCCGCATCGAGGGCTTCAGTAACGTGCGGGAGCTTTACGCCAAGATTGGCGAGGCTTTTGGGATACCACCGTCAGAGGTAAGCCTTCCTGCAGACATTAATGGATTTGAGGATTTATAGATTTGCTCCAGATATGCTTGTGGCAGAATTTACCTGATGTTTGTCTTCCTTCACAGGTTATGTTTTGCACTCTGAACACTCACAAGGTGGACATGGATAAACTATTGGGAGGTCAGATCGGGCTAGAGGACTTTATTTTTGCCCACATTAAAGGCCAGAGAAAGGAGATAGAGGTGTTCAAAGGCGAGGATGCGCTGGGGTTGACGATCACTGATAATGGAGCCGGCTACGCTTTCATCAAGGTGAGGAATGTTTAAGTGATGGAGAAAGTGTTTTTTTATTGACTCAAGCACCACCGGGTAAAGGCGTGACCCTGGAATGAAAGTGAATCAATTACTTGCTGTAGGGAGAAAGCGATGAGCTTAATAGTGAATTGGATTTTTTTTTTGTTTTGATGGTTTTTCAGAGGATTCGTGAGGGCAGCATCATCCACCAGATCCAGGTCATCAACGTGGGGGATATGATAGAGTCGATTAATGGCCACCGCCTTATTGGCTGTCGACACTACGAAGTGGCCAAGATGCTGAAGGAGCTTCCCAAAGGAAAGGAGTTCACCATCAAGCTGGTGGAGCCTCTTAAAGCCTTTGGTAGGTGCTGGAAGAAGATGCTTGAAAACCTAGTTTGAAGGGACCTGTTAGGGCTTTCCTTTTTTCCTATCATTTATAGATATATAGTTTTATATGGTAGGAATTTGGATAAAAATGTTTTTAAAAAATTACATTAGCATATTTCCCCCCAAAAAACAGTCTGGTTTCGGCCTGCTCTTAACACATTGAGGGTTTTTTTTGTACCCTTAGATCTGTAGGATGTCACTGAGGAAGAGACATCCTTTACATATGAGGGGTAGCCAATCAGAAGAAAGCTGGCTTAGAGCGAGGGGGAGGGCAGGTCAAACAGCTAGTTCTAGACAAAGGATTGAAGTTTTTGGCTGTGGCAAGGCCTAATATGAGGTAAATAAAGGTTATTTTGAACAGTGACTTGACACTTCTAATGTAGAGCAACCCCACAGGGTGTACAGGTTTGTTTTTGTGCCAGGATTCTAGGTCTGCGTCTTGGACCCACCTTTTCACTTGCTCTCTTACAAATATATATTTCATCGTGCTAATAACATCCTTATTAGTACATCAGATGTCCTAAACAGAAACCTAGAGTGGTAAACGAACTACGTTTTCAGTTTTCCAGCTCACGGAGTAATAAGTAGAGAGTAATAAAGAGGATGAAGACTGCCGCAGCAGAGGGAGAAATCTTTAATTATTTCTGAAAAGGTTTAATTCTGTTTTGTAGACATGATTAGCCAGAGATCTGGTGGGTCTAGGTCAGCTTCAGGGGTTCAGCTGGGGACCGGCAGAGGAACCCTTCGTCTTCGCTCTAAAGGGCCTGCCACTGTGGAGGAGCTGGTGAGCATGCCTGCAAGACCTGTGAACTAATAACTGGTGGTTGTACTGTTTAAATAAAATGTCCCGTTGCTGCTCTTCTAGCCCTCTGCATTTGAGGAAAAGGCCATCGAGAAAGTGGATGACCTGCTCGAGAGTTATATGGGCATCAGAGACAGCGAGCTGGGTGAGTGTGAGTCCCCGATGGCTCTGTGAGTGTCTCACTTAGCGTGATGTGAGTTAAAAAAGATCTTATGTTTTTTTTCTTCCCCTCAGCGGCTACCATGGTGGAGCTGGGAAAAGACAAAAAGAACCCGGATGAGTTTGCAGAGGCTTTAGATGAAACCCTGGGAGACTTTGCCTTCCCCGATGAGTTTGTTTTCGATGTGTGGGGCGCCATCGGAGACGCTAAGGTCGGGCGGGTTTAACGACAGAACCGAAGCAGAACGACCTGCTTTGCGTGTGTGCTTGTTACACCCACAACATTGAGCACTACTAGAAAACCACAACACTACCGTCATGAGTTTGTTTTTATTCCACTGCGCACTCTTTCTATTTTTTTGAGTTTGTACTGTTTATTTTTGTTTGTTTTTGGGAGACTCATCCTTAAAAATGAGGATAATCCAGTAAACGGGAGAGGAAGGTGACTATGATGACTTCCAAAGTGCTTTTATTTGTCTTCCAGCTGTTCCCAGAAAATACGAGCACGCCAACGAGCATTTCCTTCGACTGCGTCACATGAACCTGCATGTCATTGTTGTAGTTGCTGGCAGTGGACCAAACACGGGGCAGGTTTCTAAAATGGGAGAAATGGCAAAACAGAGGCTGACACAGAGGAGATTGATATGGATCTTTTTTTTTTTTTTTTGATTGTTGCACTGTGTTGCACGCGCTGTAAACCAACTACGGAAGTGAGCATGGATTACACTGTACCTGTTGAGCGACTCTGTTATTGCACAAGCATGGGTCTCCCTGAAGTACAGTGTCGTCCTGAAACACTAAATGTTACTGTGATGGATCAGTTTTACAAGCATGTGCTGTTACATTTCTCTCCTCATAATGAATTTTGCTGGTTTTCCTTTTTATTTTTCTTTCTTTTCTTTTTAAGTAAAGGTAAAAGGAGTGTTCTCAGAGAGAAGTCATAGTAAATTGTAGCTCCTGACTAAAAAGACCAGAGGTGTTTGTTTACTGTTAACACATTCCGTGATGTAATGAAGTTAACCGTGCAGACTGTCTTTCACACATTTGACAGTGTTTGAGAAAATCAGTGTTCATTTACTTTCATTGAAGTATGTGCTAGGAGAAAGAGAAGAACGGCGGTCTCCAGCTTGTGGCTCGTGTTGACTTGTTATTTTTTTATAGCCGGTGTGTTTTTTATATGAGGTGACGTGATGTCTATTTTAAAACAAGGTTTGCATAACTGACGAATAATGAAAACTTGTGTTGCAGTTTATTATGGAGAGCAGTATTACAGAAGAAGAAAGAAGTGATGAGTTGGAGTAGTTGTGTTTAAAAAAAAAGAAAAAAAAAGAAAAGACAATAGATCTGCCTTCATTTCTTCTTATTTCTTACATTTTATATACTTTGTTAGAAGTCTGCGTTCTGGTGCGTGCGATTGAAAAATGAGAACACTTGAAGCAGAATGGGACCAAATGAGTTTCATCTCCTGCAGTCGTTTGTTCACTGAAAGGAAAAAAATACAGCGGCAATGTTGCGCCAGCTACTTGGTTTAGGTAAACACACGTCTTAAAGAACTCTGGGTGTTTAGCCTTTTCTGTATATCCAAATGTATGAAGCTATTTTGTAGTTTTGTTTGATTCTTTCAGAGTTCATGGATACCTAAATGGGTTATGATGCTAGAATACTGTAAAACTAAGGAGAAGACATTATTTTGATGGCTTTGTATTACACCGGTGTCAGTGTCCAAATATAATGCAATAACATCCACACAGCAGCCGTCCTTCTGTTTCTTCTTTCATCAACTTAGCACAACAAACTGCCCCGTGGCGTCTGGTCTGAAAAATCTTGATTTGGATGAGTTTATTCAACACTTTGAGCCACTATTGTGAAACAAAGAGACAAAACTGCAACAAACCCGTAGTCTTTTCCAAGATTCTGAGAAACCGTGCCCGAGAGCACTTTCTGTGTTTGTGTTTCTTCTCACTCCTGTGTCTTCTTGAAATATAAATGACATTTAACTAGACAGTGAACTAGGTGTCAGCAGGTAATAAGATCTCTCTGGGTCAACATGATAGTGCTGGTCAAGCTCAGCGAGGTCACTTACAGGCCTCAATGGAGGGAGGTGACAAACTGAAGAGCCGCCGATGTTCCTGCCACTTTATAAAGGGGCTTTTTCAGCATTTCTTTAATAGGATTTTCAGATGAGTTACTGCAGTTCAAACATTGCAGACAGGCCAAGTCTCACTAAAAAGTGCAAAGAAAGTCTATGAGACCAAACGTCAAATATAATTGCAATTAACAATAAATATTTTGTTAAACGTGACACTAAATTTGAAGCATGAAGATGAGACAATGACAGTACAAATGAGGAAAAAAACATTGTATTTAATGAAATGAGTAACAAGAGTGTGTGTGTGCGCGCTGCACATGCAAGGATGTCCTCTGTAACTATGAATGTCAGACATGGTGATGTATGAGGCTCTAGAAAATGATATTACTGAGAGGAGATATAGATGGAGAGATGTCATAAATAACTAAATAAGAATGACTAATAATAACAAAGATAATGATAATAAGGACAGTAATAGTAAATACATAAATAAAAGGAACAGAGAAATAGGGTTATGCATAATAATTGAGTAAAAACTATATCTGTAATTGGCTTGGATTTGGCCTTCCTCGCCACATCACCTGCTCCAGAGGGTCCCAAGAATGACAATAATAGCAAAATTACTTGTTTTGCTATTATTATACTTCAAGCTTATTTTTATTCGAGGTTTGCGAGTACACAATGTCTTTGTTCTAGTTTGAACAACAGACCTTTTACCAGGTAAGTGTTACCTTACCTGGTAAAAGCTTAAAGTTTAACTTTGGTTCACTATTACAACCTTTTTTCTACATAGAAGAATTTTCAATAGGCTGGACTGTGTCCAGTTTCCTAAGCTTCCCTGAGGCTAACAAATGAGGGGTGGTGACATGTCCTGTATTTACTACAAGCGAGGTAAACAAGTTCTTCAAGTCCCTGTTGCTCTATAACCTTGGTTGCTCATAAACTGTGTCCAGACTGCTCTCTGGACTCCCTGCAGGGTACTTACAGACAGCAGCTCCCCCTCCCACACACCCTACATCAAGAACCATGGCGTTGCGCCCACGCGCTTCCTCCCAGCCTTTAAAGCTTACCTTCTTTCAGAGTTCTAAGCTAAATTCGTTCCTGCGACCTCGAGCTGTTTCGTCACAGTCAGGCTCCATGCTGGAAGATGAGCTCTCCTGTCCTATATGCTGTGAAATCTTCAAGGACCCGGTAGTGCTCAAGTGCAGCCACAGTTTCTGTCGGGCCTGTCTTCAGCAGTTCTGGAACAAGAAGAAGGCCAGGCGTGAATGTCCTGTCTGCAGGAGGAAGTGCTCGCTGACTGAGCCCACAGTCAGCTTGGCTCTGAAGAATGTGGCCGAAACCTTCCTGAAGGAGCACGGGTGCAGGGGAGCCACAGCGGGAACTGGGGCTGGTGATACAGGGAAACAAGCAGTGACAGTAGATTTTAAGTGCAGTACACATGAGGAAGTTCTCAAACTCTTCTGTCTGGATGACTTTGAAGTCCTGTGCTGTGTGTGTCACACCTCCAAGAAGCACCTCGGACATCGAGTGTGTCCCATAGAAGAAGGTGCTCAGGATCTTAAGGTATTGTACTTTTGTTCCCTTTCCTGTTACCCACATCCAGCTTTAGCAGATGTCTACTCCGCACAGATCCTTGTTATGCTGGAAGGAGTTAAAAGGGAGTTCTTCCTTCCTGCTATCACCAAGCGCTTGCTTATAGAGGTTCACATAATAATTGGAGCTCTCTCTTGTATAGTATGCGGTTTTCACCTTATGAAATAAGCACCTGCTATTCTTAATTGGAGCTACATAAATACAGTTGAACTATTTGCCATTTAAGCAAACTACCTTTGACCTTTTAGTCCTCCTTTGAAAATGTCACTTTACTGCTTTCAAATTGAAGAAGGTGATACTTTTGCAAACTGAGAAAACTGTTAACATTGTTCAATGTACAATAAGATAAATATGACTCTTTATCCTCGCTCTTCAGGCAGAGCTGAAAAATGAGCTGATTCCTCTGAAGAAAAACCTGCGTTGCCTCTATGAAGCCAAGCAGGAGTGTGATGACACAACTGTGCACATCAAGGTATCAATAAACACTCAGATACCACGAAACACTAGAGGACATTGAAGTTGACGTAACAGTGACTGAAGTTGAGCAGTGCAATGTTAAGTGTGTAAATATGTCAGCTAATGTCTCAGAGCAGGTGAAATATACTTCTCAAAAAAGTTAATGTCTAACATCAAATCAGATAAACTTCCAGGATACTGATCTGGTCAGTTAAGTAGCAGAGAGGGTTGATGGTCAGTTTCAGTTGCCTTGGTGCTAATTAGATTAACAACAGGTACTCTAGATGGGCAACAGTGAAACAACCATCCAAAAACATGGTTTTAAAAGTGGAGGCCACTGACATTTGTTCCATTCTTTTCTGGTTTTCAATAGTTTTGCATTTGTCTAGGGTCAGTGTCACTACTTGTAGCTTGAGGCAATACCCGGATTGTGCAGATTGCACAGGTAGTCCGGATCCTCCAGGATGGTACATCAATGTGCCATTTTCAGGTTTGCTGTCTCTCCCGGCGCAGTCTCAGTAGCGTGAAGGAGATTCTAGGAGAGGTGGACAGAGCCGTAGAAAGTCCTTAATCTGTCAGCAGGACCGCTATTTGCTCGTTTTAGCAAAGAGGAACAGGATGAGCACTGCCAGAGTCCTACGAAATAACCTCCAGCAGCCCACTGGTGTGAATGTCATGATGAAACAATCATGTTTAGGGAGTGGCACCATTGGCTAGGCAGTGGCAACACGAAGGAACTGATACCACTGACTGACCCTCACTCTCGCCTAACATAAATCCAACAGAACACTTCTGGGACATTATGTTTTGGTATGAGCTGGTGGGTTGCACCTCAAGTCCCTTTTGAGGAAGTATGGATAAAGAAAGAAAATTAGACTAGAAATGAATTTTTACATTGATCCATATTCCCATGTGTAGAACCAGACTCAGGCCACAGAAAAGCAGATCAAAGAGGAGTTTGAGGAGCTGCGGGAGTTTCTCCGGAGGGAGGAGGAGGAACGTCTGGCCACTCTGCAGAAAGACGATAAGGAGAAGAAAGAGCTAGTGAAGAAGAAGTCTGACAGCATCGCCAGAGATATCCTCACCTTCTCCCATGCTGTCATTGCCATTGAGAACGAGATTGCATCCAGTGATGTTAATTTCCTTCAGGTGAGCAGATCTTAACGGTTTTCCGCATCACATCCATGCCACGAAACACACTGCTTATAACTCTTTCTTTCCTTATTTCAGAATTATACAAACACAAAGAAAAGGTAGGAGGTTTAAAAAAGTATTTGGCAGCGTCATGCCAGCTTCAACGCTAGTGATTCAGCACTACTTTCTTTTTGTGTTTCTTTTACCTCTCACAGAGCACAGATCCTACCCAAGAATCCAGAAAAAGTCTCAGGTGCTCTTATAAATGTGACCAAGCATGTCAGTTCCCTCAAGTACCACGTGTGGGAGAAAATGGTGGATCTGGTTCAGTACAGTAAGAACTCACGTGACTCTGTGACACATTCTTGTATACATCACCAAGGAAGATTTTTTTTTTCTTTTAGAGATCTTTGCATTTAAACAGTTCAACGTATCTCAAATTTCTTTCTTCTTCTTAATCACCGACTATGTGTAATCTTTTAGCACCCATCACCTTGGATCCTAACACTGCCTACTCCTGGTTATCCCTCACCTCGGATTTGACCAGTGTGGCCAACAGCGGATCCCTGCAGCAACTCCCGGACAATCCTGAACGGTTTGGTCATTTTGTGTTTGTTCTGGGCTCAGAGGGTTTTACATCAGGCCGTCACGCCTGGGAGGTAGAGGTGGGCGACAAAGTGGAGTGGATGCTCGGGGTGGTCAAAGAGTCCATTGACAGGAAGGGCCGCATCTCGGGCTGTCCCGAGGGCGGCTTTTGGATGATCTCATACTTTGAGGGGGAGTACTCAGCCATGACAAGGCCCAGCACCCCGCTGCATCTGGAGGGGAAGCTAACTCGAGTAAGGGTGCAGCTGGACTACGACTCTGGAGAGGTCATCTTCTCCAACCCTGTCAATATGACACCCATCTACACTTTCAATGACTTCTTCACTCAGAAGTTGTACCCCTTCTTCTGCCCTGGTGCTAACATCAACGGAAACAACCCCAAACCTCTTAAAATCTGCCCCGCCAAGGTGGCTGTGTGGAACAGCGCGACGTGGTGATTAGTGAGGACCTTAGAAAGGACATCAGTAGAATTGAAATTCATTATATGACCCAAGTGTGAATCAAATGATTAAGCAAATTATGTCAGTGCATGATTGTTGGTAAAATGAGCACGACACAAGCTGAGTGATGACAGCAGTAATTGGTTTATTTCACTTGGGTTCATTTAGTGATTGACTGCAGGTTACGAAGCCAAAAGAGGCTCTTTAGAGTGAACAAGGGGACGCAGTTGCAATAATTATGCAGCAAGGCTCCATTATACTTCTCAGCCAGGCAGGCTGTCACACTAAGCATCTCCTGCCTACTGTCATGAACATCAATATCCCCCTAGTGGTTCCTCACACTGGAACACAATTATTTTCACTTCTAGTTCAGAAAAACACAAACAACCTCATGCGAGTGTCACAGATGATTTAAGTTTTGCTTTTCCCCCCGCCCGGTTCAAATGTGACACAGATCTGTCATTCACTGCCGGTATAATCATTAGAACACACACTTTCACTCATCTGACCTGGACTTTTTTCATACGTGATCATTCTGAATTTAATGGCTTTGCAACAACTGTTTTATAAAATATTATACAGTTTTAGTTTATCTGACTAAGTGTGTCTTTAAGTCTTTAAGTTTTGTACAGTGACTCCTGCAACAGCTTGTTTTCCATGCAATGATGACGCATACACGCAACCATTGTTTGTATAAATGCTGAACATAATTGCTTGGTAATTGTCCTTAATTAATAAAATGATCATATTCTGAGACCACTCTTGTCCCTCTACATTATTTTATTGCGTCCTTTATACAAGATGTAACTGGAAACTTGATCTCCTCTTCTCCACACATGGAACTGCCAGGTTGCGACATTGAAAAGGCTGTTTTGTCCTCTCCTGTCGGAGAGGAGAAGGCTGGTACAAAAATGTCAGTGCAGAGGTTACATGTTAGTAAGATCAAGCTTTTGGGTGGCAGATCACTTACCTTTATGCTGCAAAAAGAAATGGTAGGGATGATGATGCATGCGATTTTAGATCTTCTTCTAAAGGGGAAATGCAATCTAATGATGAGGACCAGAAGGAGCAAGAGTTAAAGTCTGCTTTTTCTAATTTAAAAAATACAAGACAGCTTTAGATGTAGTATTTTATCCTCCTCAGTCCTTATTTTGATGCTCAACATTATTGTGGACTTTAGTCTGCATGTTCTCTAGCCTGCCACCCTGCAGGGGGCCTTTGGTCAGAACCCCTGCTTTGTTAATCAGCAGGTTGAGACCCACTGTATTCACCAGGGAGACCTCCTGCTGGGTGTACTGTTTTATGCAACAAAGGTCAGTGGCGTCTGACAGAGAAAGAAAGAAAGTGGAGCATCAGGGGCGGTCAATAGTGAACAGTCAGATAAATATCAGAACAGTGGGCTAGTGGTGGAGGCGGGGCCTGTTTGTTCCCTGGTATGTACAGACTATAACAGGAGAACATCCAATGATCAGGCATAACATGACCACTAAAATGTAGCGTGAATAACACTCAGTATTTGTTCATCATGGCGGGATTTATTAGGGAGCAAATGAACTTTGTTCTCAAAATTGATGTGTCACAAGCAGGGAAAATGGGCTGTTTGTCAGAGCATCTTCAAACCTGAAGCTCCTGTGGGGTGTTCGCAGTCCACAGAGGTGAGTATCTATCAAAAGTGGTCCAAGGAAGGGACAATGGGGAGCCAGGGTTCACTGATAAACATGGAGAGTGAAAGCTGACCCATTTGGTCCAATTCTAGAGATAAGCTAACGTAGCAAATTTCTGTAAAAGTTAATGGTGGTTCTGGAGATGTCAGAATACATAGTGTATCGTAGTTTGTCGTGTATAGGGCTACATAGCACAGACCAGTGTCCGTGTAGCCCGTGCTGACCCGTCCCAACAATGGGCACAACTGGACCATAAAAAGGAGCACAATAATGACTTTGAGAAGCTGACTTCAATTCAATTCAATTCAATTTTATTTATATAGCGCCAAATCACAACAAAAGTCGCCTCAAGGCGCTTCATAGATACAGAGAAAAACCCAACAATCATATGACCCCCTATGAGCAAGCACTTTGGTGACAGTGGGAAGGAAAAACTCCCTTTTAACAGGAAGAAACCTTGGGCAGAACCAGGCTCAGGGAGGGGCGGGGCCATCTGCTGCGACCGGTTGGGGTGAGAGAAGGAAGACAGGATAAAAGACATGCTGTGGAAGAGAGACAGAGGTTAATAACAGATATGATTCAATGCAGAGAGGTCTAATAATACATAGTGAGTGAGAAAGCTGACTGGAAAGGAAAAACTCAATGCATCATGGGAATCCCCCGGCAGCCTACGTGTATTGCAGCATAACTAAGGGAGGATTCAGGGTCACCTGGTCCAGCCCTAACTATATGCTTTAGCAAAAAGGAAAGTTTTAAGCCTAATCTTGAAAGTAGAGATAGTGTCTGTCTCCTGAATCCAAACTGGAAGCTGGTTCCACAGAAGAGGGGCCTGAAAACTGAAGGCTCTCCCTCCCATTCTACTTTTAAATACTCTAGGAACAACAAGTAAGCCTGCAGAGCGAGAGCGAAGTGCTCTAATAGGGTGGCATCCAAATTCCCCAGATCTAAATCCAAGTGAGCATCTGTGGAATGTAGTGTGTAAACAAGTCTGATCCATGGAGGGCCATTTGCTGCCGGTAGCACTGGAACATTCAAGGTGGATGGAATAATGAAAGAGGAGGACTACCTCAAAATTCTTCGACGTCACCTCAAACCAACAGCTAGATTGTTGACATGTAAACACATTTGGGTGTCCCAGAAGAACATTGATCCTATTCACATCAAAACTGGTTTTGAAGGCTTCTGGACTACATCCCACAGTGGAAAAAAACAGTTCAAAGAAACCATTAAAAAACAAAAATATCAAGATATTCATGTATGTAAACTTCTGAACACAGATGCTGTAGTGCCCTCACTCAGTTGGACAACAGGATGCTTCTTTTGTCACCGTTTCCTGTGTCTGTAAATACATAGAAAGAAATTTAAACAATCACAAGATGCAATCCATCAGTTATACTATTTTTTTTGTCTTAGCTGCATTTTTGCTCCATCTCCTGTGACATCATTTTAAACACATTTTCTATTACAGTTAGGGAGCAGTTTACTGCGACTCCTATAAAGTGGCACAAAGGTTTAGGGCTGTTACCTCAGCTGTGGATTCATCTGACTTCCTGCAACAGTTTTCTCACTGGGTGGGGGTCCTCTGTTGTCTCCAGTGTTAAGCATGCTGACTGGCTGAAGCTCCATTTCCTCTGCCTCAGTTTGCACAGTTTAAGCTTTCTCATTCAGCCTCAGCTGACTGTTTAGTCTTTAGCCTGGACACACCCATGTTTGTTCTGTCGCTATGCCTGCATAATATCCATTCAATATGACAAGTAAAGCATGTGCACAGGGGCCCTATTTTGAGGCTTTTCCAAGATAAAATAAACTTCAGAGCAAGAAAAGACACATATAATGGCAAATAAAAGAACCCAGACATGATGATGGTGATAACGTGTAAAACATGCTGGATGAGGAGGAGGATGAGGAGGAGTGTGATTCGTGTTAGTCTTTTTTTCCAAAGCCCAACAAGAACAACATGTGCAAAGCAATGAAAACAAAGGGCTTCGTGGTTATGAAAAGAAAGGAACTCACCCAGTGAGATGACCGTTGGTTAAAAACACACTGTCCACATTAACTTAACTAACAGCACAGACACGAGGGGCCGTGGTAGACTTATGTAAGCCATATGGGTGCGCAGACCAACTACTAAAACACATGCAGCAGTATTATGCAGTTGTACGTGAGCTCGGTGACATTACAGTAGATGATTTAGGGCCATTTAGTGTGACTCATGCACAGTGTTGATGTAGCACAGCAAAAATAGCTTCTGAATGTGAGCTCAGTAAACCACACAAAAGACTGTCAGACAATTAAACGATTCATTTAGATAAGAAAATAATGTGAAAGCACTGATGTCAAGTAGTTTTCATCAACTGTGTTAAGCGCTTAGATTCCGTGTCTGGCATTACAAACTAATAAAAAAACAGCAACAAAGCAATGACAAGCTGTATGGAATGCCTTTAATATATACATATTTCCACCTGTTATAATGGCACTGAAGCTACAGCAGTGGTGTTGGCAGGGATTTGTATTCCCGGCACATGATTGCGCCATTTCTGTGTGAAACGGCGCACTCTGAATATCTGGCAAAAGATTTACAGAGGCTTGCAAATCCTTGATAAACAAACGGCATAAATGTCCACAGTAACAAATGATTTACTCTTCAAAAGAGGAAAAAAATTAACCTCGGGTGTGGAGAGTGATCTGAACAGCACGCCGTTCACTTGTTTTGAGAGGAATAATCTTCTTCGGAAACCAAATTGCACAATAGGTTTAAAACCTAAAGAAATGTCTTGTGAAGGTGGATATTTATAGCAGCGTGCAATAAATATAGCAACAAAAAATATATATATTGTGAGGCTTATAATTTAGCTTCAAAACGGACAGTCTCTCAAATTGATGTTTATAGGCTTCACAATGGTCGTATTTCTTGCAGGGCTCGTCGTAAACTGGATGGCATGACACTGGAGTCTCTGTACCTTTTATTCTGTCCGTCCCCTGCCTCTCTAACATGCGTGTCAGCAAAAGCAAGCTGGCAGCAGGACGGCTCACACTGACACTGACACAAGCAGAGGGAGGTTTCGGGAAGAAAAACAACAAATGTGGGTCCGATTTGTTCAGAGAGGACTCGCATATGTATATTTAAAAAACTATGAGAAACTCAGACAACAGTGTGACCGAATGCCCTGCACTGATGATATAAGCTTGCTGTCCATTATTGAGACTGGTGCTCTTTGGATTCCTCCGCTGCTGGTGAGCGTAAACTGAGTGTGTGAGCGAGAGGTTAACAAAAAGAAAACCCCAAAACGACCCCCTCCCAGAAAATCTCACGAGGGAGGGGTGCAGACTGTGGTGTCTTCTTGAAATACGTCGAACGACAAAAGTGTGACAACACGGGAAAGGACATAACAACACATCCCTTGACTTTCATTTGGCAGCAGCTTCCTTTGGCTGTCCGGGTTTGAAATTGGCAGTGTCTTGCTTTCGATCCATAAGCATACGCACGCGTACTCACTCACACGGTGCAGCCATACATACTCACAGACATACATACAGTACATGATGCAGTACATAACATGCACGTACACAGATATAAATACGTAAAGGTTTTCTTTAAATGCACTTCTGTGTCCGCAGCTCTCCGCTTTGAAAATAGGAAGGTGCATAAATAAAACATTCCTATTATAGAAAAGGTCCATGCATGCCTGGCACCTCTGGGTTTGCTGAGACTGAATGTGGAGGAAATATGAGGGCTGTGTGCCATCTGGCTGTATCCCCTCATATCTCACCACTTCATAAATTATGCTTCTTCTTCGTGATTGTGTCGTTTGACTCTCGGGCAGTACATTAGTCTCTCTCGCTCTCTCTCTCTCTGTCTTTATTTATTTATTTATTCATTGTCCTTCACAGATGGGTGCTGTCCTGCGTATCGAACCTGTGGCTCTCTGAGAGCCCGGTGCTGCACTTCCTGCTACTCCCTTGATTAGGTACCAAGGAGAGGGGGTCTGGCCTGATCAGGTACCTGGAGATGGGACAGAGGACAGATAGACCACAGTAGTATTTGTCATTTTTAGTGCTGGTTTCACTTATAGCACTAAAAGTGTGCTGCCGTATACTCACACAACATCATGGAGCTCCAGTCTGGTGTCTGGAGGAGGGTTGATGAGGATGTATGACAGTCTGTTCCCTTGGTCTGTCATCCCGTCTGACACAGGAAGAAAAGAGATTAGTAAGGCAGGAAATGAAGTAGGCACAGGATACACAGCAGGCCGTGCTACATCCGCACATGCAGAATAGGCTTTATCTTACACTGAGTCACATGACAGGAATTTGGATAAAAATGGACACAAGTCCAAACAGTGTCACAGATAGTAAACATTAGGGTGAGCGACACAGATACTTTGCTTAAGTAGAAGCAGAAGTTTGAAAAAATAAAAAGGCTGGTATGATTACAATGATGATTACAGCGTATTAATGCGTTTTTTTTTTATTCATGCAGACGGTCTAGGTGTAGCTAATTTTGATAAACAGCTAACAAAATGTTAAAAATATGTCACAGAAATACGTAAATTATGGAATTATTCGAAATAATTATGTAACAATTTGAAATGTGCAAATGCAATCGGAGGATTTTCACATTATTTGTAAAAAGGCTTGAAAATATTTCTCAGACTGAGGCTTGTTACAGAAGCTGTGTCCACCTTTTACATACAGCCTCTGGTCCTTTTAGTATAGTTACAGACTTGGGGAATCGATGCCAAGATGCATTAAAGCTGTTTTAGTAGCACACGGTGACCTGACACCTACTTGTCTCCCGTCTGTGTGTGCTACATCCACCACTCAAAAGCAGGAACAGTTAGATTCCTACACAAATTGCTGCAGACTTACTGAATCCACTTGGAGAAAGGCCCAAATGTTTCATCCTTGTCCGCACCAGCGCGTTGAGTTCCTGCCTCTCTGAGCGCCTGAAAAGAGTCAGTCTCTGTTGGCTGATCCTCTCTGCCGCACTGCCGGGTCCCCCTTTGGACCCGCTGGAACTCCGACCCCCCTTCCTGCTCAACCGCCGTGCCCACTGCATGCTCTTCCTCCTCAGCAGCGGGTGGTCTGAAGAGTGCGAAGAGGTGGAAATGGGCTCCGAGGATGTCGAGTTCCGGTGGACGCTAGTCCGGGATAACAGGGGCTCCCTGGGTTCTCTGGTGTCCTCGTAGTCCTCAACTGTGATAGATACCTGGGACTGAGACCCACACACAAGCAAAAGCTTACACTTCCTCATATGTGAAGTAAACCTGTTATCACGCTGGTCTCATTAAATCAGTTCTGCGGCAGTTCTGTTTTCTGATTTCTCAAAGCAAAGCGGGATTAACACTTTATCTTATTAGAAACAAATGATGAATAAAAGATAGATTCTTTGAATGTAATCACAAGTGTTTTTTGGCAAAGCTCTCAGTTCCCAAAGCGCCATGTTTACTATGCAGATTTCATTCAACTATGTCTGTTTCACTTCGCGGAAACACATCAAAACTAAGCTCTAACTGTCTTCACAGCTATCAGTGTCTTCATAACATGAACAAACAGGATTAGCATCAAGACAGATTCTTCTATTTAAACTAATCCAAAGGGAAAATTTCCTGACTGATTTTTTTATAGCGAGGAAACTCTTTAAAAGCAGAAAGTGTGTTCATTGCATGCAATCTAATAACCTTTAGATTAAAGTAACTGCAGTGAGCAATTTCTTAGCCATACAACACCAAAACAAGAGGAGCCGCTGACCTCAGAGACCGGAAGCTTGTGGGCCTCCGTTCGGTAGATCCCTATGGGAATGTCTCCAGTGGACGAGCATAGCTTCTGGTAGAGCCTGCCATAGTTGCGGATCCACAGGTCGTCTTCTGTGATTTTCATCTAGATGACAAACAACACAATAATCAGCATCATAAGCAGTTACAGTCCAAACACAGTTTGAGCTCCTTGTGTCGCTACTTACGGCACAGAGGAAACCTGATCCCGGCATGGAGTCTAAACCAAGCAGCAGCCTGGTGATGGAGATCATGTAGTCCTTCACAAATGACTGGCAGAACATTCAAACAAAAAGTCAGTAGATATAGATCACACTCGGCACACTCAGGAGAAGGATCTTTGTTATTCAGTAAGAGTTTGTCTGAGAAACCTGGTAGAGGAGAGTGTCCAGCATGCTAACGCTAAACACCTTCCCAGCAGCGAAGGGCAGGCGGAACATAAAGACCAGGTTAGACCCCTTCTCCCTTTCCTTCTGGAGAACAGACACACAGCATTTTTTGGATTACACAAGTCCCAAAGGCAATAAAACAACAGACTGTAATCACCACAATCTTTTTAAAATCTAACTTCTTTAAGCTGTTATGAAATCAAGCTTCCTTGACTTGAAGTTAGCGCTGACAAAGTGACATTCACTCTCATGGCCACATTAGACTTTCCTCTGCATCTGACTAGCATCTAATGTTGGATTAAACTCCCACCATGCATAGCAAAATCAAAACAAACCAAAAAAAAAAAAAAGAGGTTGGAAATCCACTAAAGGCCTTTTTCCAACTGTGAGCCGATGGCGTTCATGAGAAATGTAAATTTATCTCATCACACTGTTGTTTCTGTATTGAAATTCATTTTAAGACTTCAAGCAGTGACTAATTTACTGCTCTGTTGATTGATGTTATTGATGCCCAAGGGGGATTCATTAGCTTTCACGCAGAGAACAACATTATCAACAACAACAGATATTAAAAAAAGCAAGATGTAATGGGTGAAAGGAACAAAAACCACAAGCTTACGATCAATCACACGTTTTACTCTGGGATCATTAGAGGAGCTGTGGCAAAAGAGCTCTGCAAATCAATTTATTTTGAAAGGCACACTAAAGATTGGCTTTCACACTGCCAATTTTTTCCCCTTATGCTGTTTTTTCCCCATTATAAGGTCTGTATTGAAGGAAATGACAGTAAAAGAAAATATGGAGTTTTACCTTTTCCAGTTTGGACAGAGCTAAAGAGTAGTGGTCTTTGACTTTAAACTGCATGAAGCGCATGTTGGCCGGGTGCGTGAGCTCTGTGATGATGCTCAAACCTGGGAACAGCCTGACAGGGGTGGAAACGAGAAGGACACACAGAGAGAGATATTAAAATTTGAAGCTAGTGTGTGAGATTGAAGAACAAGTTTGGGCAAAGCAGACCTGAACAGTGTTTGGACGTTGACGATGGTCTTTGCATCAGCCATATAGTCCTCCTCAGCAATCATGGAACTCTCCTTGTCAACCACCACCATGGTGTCGGCAAAAGTGATCCCACATCGCAGCAGACTGTCCAGACTGTGGAAAGAGAAGGAACGACGATTAAAAAGCTAAAAATAAGAATAAAGAAATAAAGAAACAAGCAGATTTGGGTTGTCTTACTTGTCGATAGAGCCCACTGTATAGAACACCATGGGGAACCAGCAGATTGCCTCCAGGAAGTCTGCTTCGGGTCTAAACCAATCAAAACACAAATAGACTTGAGAGTCCCACCGGTAGAGATTTATACACACAATGATAAAGAGCTAACGTTCCCACAGTGACAGACCCCTCCTCACTCAGTCTTGAAAAATAAGGCACAACCAAACAGCCTGCAGATAAAGCTGAAAATAACAGCACTACACAGGAGTGACTCAGCTTTTTATTGCCTTTTTATTGGATTCCACTCTCATTTGGCCAACTGCGCTTGTGTACCAGCCACAAAACACGACACAGGATTGTGGAGAGCATTGTCCTGAAAGCATTCAGCGTTCCACAAATCATGTTCGCCGTGACCAGTTTTTCTCCTCCACTTGCTATTTACAGAGGGACTCATTCTGCCATCCTCTGCAACCTGTATATGAGACGCAGCTCACCACCATGCTGACTTTGAAGCCTGAGTTTCCAATAACAGCCAATGCATCACAAGAAATAATAGAGATGTTGCGCTCACATGCTCTCCAGCAGGAGCACAATAGGGTTGAGCTCCTTCCTCGGTCGGTAGTAGGCCCGCAGCGGCACAATGAAGTTGTACAGACCATTCCCCGCACTCTCCGCAGAGACAATAATCAGCTTGTTTTTGAAGCCGTAGGAGCGGGCATCCTCGAAAGGGATGTGGTGACAAGCCTAGAAAAGAGCAGTGATGGAGGATGATGGCTATGTCAGCGTAGAAAATAGAGAGAGCAAGCCATTTAAATTTCATACCTTGTCTAAGCGCAGGCAGCAGAAAGGCATCTTTTCTTGCAGGAGGTGGCACAGTGCAGGCGAGCTGCCGATGTATGGCGAGTTAAGCGGGTATCCCTTCACCCACCTGCAGCACAAGCCCACATTTATCTCTGAACTTACCCACTTCCACATGTTCCCACATTAAATCACTCTACTCACTCGCAGTGTTGACCCCACCAGTGGGCTCTCTCATCTTTGTCACTGTCCTCCTTGCCTTCTTCTCCTCCTTCGTCCTCGGACTGGTCTCCCAGAAGGTCAAAGGTGGGGTTGTTGACGCCGTCGACTAGCTCCAGGACAGGGGCGATGCTGTGTCGCCTCTCCTCTGTGGAGTCTCCCATGGCGGGAAGAGCCAAGGTGTTGGCACCCCCGGTCTCTGTTCTGGAGCTGCTTCTGCTTCCTCTCCCACTGCCAGGTCCTGCGCTTCCTGCATCCTGGCCTTCTGGACTGCTGTCACTGGAGTCCTGCAAGTCGATGGCAACTGTGCCTAAAACACACACACACACAGGATCTAAGCATGGATTCAGGTGTAGATCAGCAGTTTTCCTCATTGTCCACTAGGTGGTGTGTTTGTAAAACCACAGTTTTCTGGCATTATTGCTCTTGTCAAGTGTGATTTACTCCATAATAAAATAGATGGTAATTCCTCTTCAAATGCTATGAATGTTTGTTTTAATCTCTTGGATAAATTTCAAATTTGAGAGTGCATAATTCTGGCAGCTGTGACTGAGCTACTCTCTAAGACAGTTTAATAACAGGTTTGCATTTTTGACCAACACAGAAACTGCAAGCAGAAGGTCAGTGTGTAAATGTTACACAGTCTTTGTGCGGCGCCCATCTGACTGACCCATGCTGGCGATGATACTGTGGACTGGCAGGCGGGTGAGTCCATGGTAGATGCTTTGGTGCACTCCCCTGGCATTTCCTCCTGTGCCACCCCACGATGGCTCCCTTTGGCCCCTGACAAATGCTGAGTTCTCCTCTTTGGAGATATTGATGTAAAAGCAAGTGTCAGAGGCTCCCATGATGTGGCACGGACCAGGGTTTAACAGGATATTGGTTGTGTCCAGCCTACGTACTCCGATTAAGCACACCCCATACCTGCAGCCAAACAGACAAGATCAGCTCTGAATTGTGCAACGTCATGTGCTTTAAAAGCTTTTGCAGATCATTGCTTACTTTTTGTGAGCGTGAAAGGAGGCAAAAGTGAAACTCTTCCCCTGGTATTCCCCAAAGAATTTGCTCTCTTCCAGACGGATGTGATGCACCTCATTGGCCGAGCACCGTCGGTAGGTGCGGTGCCATTGGTCCGCCGAGCATGCACCGCCCTCCCTGCGAGGAAACATTTGGCCATGTGGGGAAAGACTGACCTTTAAAACATGTTACACAAAACATCCAGCTCTTCCATCAAGGCTGAGGAGGTAACATCTTATATCTCTGTCAGAGCCGCTGATCAAGAGCACAGCGATGCACGCATGGACACCCAGGCTGTCTGAACAATAGGTCCCAGATGAACACATTCGCACAGTTAGGAGGACAGCAGTTTACACAGGGGGATACGGCTTAAGACGCGGAGGCTAAAGAGGTGATAACAGGAAGCAGGGGTGTGGGGGCAGTGTGAATGTGGGAGGCTTGCAACAAAGACCGTATTACATAAAAAAGTGTTATAGCAAATTTACAGTTTACAGGAACTAAGTGCAAGGCAGCGGAGGAGGAGGACAAATCCTCGTCATGTCGCATTGTCGCAAATGGCATCACGTCCAGATATAGATGCAAACTTATGAAACACCCTGCTTTCGCATGTTGAACCATTTTGCTGAACTGTTAAATGTTTTCGGCCTTTTTGCAATTGAAAAATATGTTTATTGCACTCACTTGTGTGAGCAACATTTGAATAAGCTTTAAATAAGAAGCTGCTGGTGTAATGTGTTAGCTATTTATCTGACATTTTTCATTTAATTCATTAGTTCGTGTTTTTGTTTTGAAAGAAATGCTAAAAACATATAGCCTAGCCACAAATCTGCACATATTTAATGGTGTTACAGCTACCGGTAATTGAAATATTTGAACACAACATCTGTGAAAATTCGCAATTAAAAAAATATTTGTACCCCACTCAAGTGTAGCGTTTCCCCTTGAGATGATCGATATAATTGTGGTAATTTTGCCTCTGCACACCACCATGATGGATTCCTAATGAAACAATCAAGATGTGATTGAAGTCCAGATTTTTAGCTTTAATTCAAAGGGCTTTTGCAAAACAAAATGCAACACTGTTCAGTATTTACAGCCATTTTTATACACCTGCATACAATTTCAGATGCTCAAAATTAATTAATTGGACAACTGCATGCTTTTCAGGTATTTTGCATTAAAACTGAAGGCAAAAAGACCTACAAACAAGCAGCAACTGAAGGTGGCTGCAGTAAAGGTCTAGCAGAGCATCTCAAAGGGTGAAACAGCATTTGGTGATATCCAGGGGTTTTAGACTCCCAGCAGTCTTTGACTGCAAAGGATTTTCACCCAAACATTAAAAAAGCCTTATATCTAAAATATGTCATTTTGTCCAATTAATTTTGAGCCTTGGAAAAATGGAAAATTCCTAAAAAACCCCCCAAACAAACAATCCAGATGTTTGTAAAATGTCTTGAATTAAAGCTGACAGCTTGTACGGAGGCAAAACTATGAAAAACTTAAGAGCAAAAACATTCCACTTCATGCTTAACCATGTAAACAAACACTGTTTCATACCTCACGTTTCCCTTGCAAACAATGGAAGTTAGCGCTATCTGCAGCACAGTATGCAAACTGTGGAAGTTGACAGAGAATTTGGGATAACCTTGAGCACAAACGTGGGAAAAGAAAACTCTACCTGTTGAGGGCTTGAAAGGCTCCTACACGTTGCTTGAAGGCCTCTTGGTGCGCCGTTCTTGAAAAATAAAGATGAGTGACAGTGAAGAGACGCGACGCAGCCGAGTTTGACTGCTTACTGCATTTTTGAATTTCGAGACTGCAACAGCGTACTGTGGACAGTTAAATCGAAAGAACGATAGGAAGAGAGAAAACAAGTGAACTCACTGTCCTCTAGAGGAGTGGATCAATAGAGTGATGAGAGTTGAGGTACCAGGGCACACACAGTTTAAAGCCAGCATGGCATACTTAAACTCTTCTTCACATACCACATGGTCTGTAAGCACAAAAAAGAGAACAGGGACAAAGGATGCATCTGCAAATCGCATTGTTATTTTTAAAAGTTGATCTTCTTCTTTTGCCTGCTCCATCTGACCCTATCGCTTTCTTCTGTCATCTCCTTTGTGGTCTTCCTCTTTTCCTCCAGCTTGGCAGCTTCACATTCATCATCATCTATTCAGTATGTCATCTATCCCTCCTCTGCACATGCCCTAACCATCTTCTCCTCCATCTTCTACCAGCATGTAACATAGCAGCAAAACGCTCAGTGACGCCTCGTGCCTGGTGGACAAGGGTATTATCTGCTTGGAAGATAAAAGTGATTGCTCACAACAGCTTCTTTTATTGATTTGCAGTGACCCTTACCTCCAAATGTGGACCACAACAGCACGAACTCTCACTTCAGGAGTCAAAGGTTGAACTTTTTCCTTTAATTGGTCAAATGTCTATAAATCGATGGATCCGGGTCAAAGATTAATAATCAGACCAACGTATTAAATAGGAATATTTTCATTTGAATTATGCAGTTTTTCTTAATTAACCTTTTTCCCACCACATGTGCACACAGTCCAAACCCAGTGCTTGGAAAATATGTTTTGTTTATCCAACTAACACTTCAAAACTCAACGATATTCATCAGACAATTACATGAAACACAAACAACACATTTAGGCATTTAAGGAGCTGCAAGCAGCAACTTTGCGGCATTTTTTCTTTGCATGCAACACATTCATTCAAATTATTATTAATTTTTTGCTAACCAGAAATAGTTTAGTTTGATGTTCATTTAATTATCTGCTCAAAACACTAAAAAAGAACATTTAAATAAATATGGAAGCTACTCAGGAGTTTCACTGAACTTTGTGCTAAATAAATATTCCCAAAGAAAACTGTTGGTTTTATTTACTTTACCTCTCCTTTAAACACGCAAAATGTAGCGTGCATTTTACATATTAGACTGTTATTGTGGCTCTATCCTTAACATTAAAGGACACGAGCGCACAATCAAATGTCACTATCTCACATTGGAATATGTCTAAATGTCACCTGACGTTTGTCACCGTCCCCGTTGACTCAGATGGGATCAATTTTATGTCGCTGCTCGGTTTTTTCTGTTTGTTTTGGGGGTTTTTTGGGTGGGGGTGAGACCTGGCAACAGGCCGGTGATTCAGTGTCAACCCCACTGAGCCACCTTCCACTCACGTCATTGAGCACTTAACGTAGTGCTGCCTGGGTGCCAAGCGAGCCAAACTGAGCAAACGCAGATGACGGTGCCTCGTTTACCTGTTGCTGCTCAGCATCCTCTTTGAAAGAAAAACCAACAGAGCGATTAATGTTTTTTGTAAGCCAATCAGAGCATCCATTTCTCCTGCTGTGTAATTCTTGATTGCATTATCGACAGTGGTGAGCACACGGGCATGTTAAGGTCCTAAAGTACAATTTGTGCACTGTATCATTGAATAACCGGTGAGAAATGTCAGATCCCGACTCAACTCAGCCGCTACTGTGAGAAACAGGAGGCCAGCTATGATGTAAACGCAGCTTGTGATAAAGTAGCAGACTTTGTGTTTGTGTGTATGTGTGTGCCAGAGGCTGAGCAGGTGAGAGACGTAACAATTGAAACTGCTGATTGTGAATATTCTGCTAGAGAAGTAGTGTTCTTTCGGCTCAACACATCATGATGCAGCTCACAAACAAACACACTGTAGGATCTTGCTATTCTGCCTGTGAAGTCCTTTCAAAGCAGAAGGTTTTATAGAGCAACAAGCATCTGAAGCCTCCTGAGCACAAAGACAAAAACACTGATGTTGTTTCTACAGAGGAACAGTATTCATTATTGTTAGACATGCATTCCTCCCTCTTTCTCTCTCTGAGTCTCTCACACACACACATTTCCCCAGCTCCCAGTGCACGGACGTGGTTGCCATGCATCAAACTGAATCTTATTTTTCCAATATTTAATTTCCAGTGTCCTTCTCGCACCTTTCCTCAACACCGCCCCTTCGCTTCCAGTTTTCTACCCTCAAGCACGGCCCTCCTTGCTGCCCTCTCTCCTTCAGGTGCCTAGACCCAGACCAGGAGTGAAACCAATTACTGACACTAGAACACCGCACATGCACAAACACACATAAGGACACACTTTTTGCTTCCTGTCATGCTGACTTTGAAGGTCTTGGTTTTCTATTACAGAGAGGCATTAAAGGTGTAATCCTGTTTGTGCAAATGTGCATATCTGTATGTAAATGTGGCTATTGGCTCTCCCTGCAAGAGTGCAATTACAACCTGACCACAGGTCGGCCGGCGAAGCTAATTAAATCAGTCGGCCTTTATTGCTTGTACAAGTCAGCTGCTATCAACACCATGCGGCTACAATAAGTTGTGCTAATCAGGGAAACTGGTTATTGTCATTAAAAACAAAAACCTGGACAGTCTGGATCCAATTTTTTATTATTATTATTCAGATACCTCAGGGGTTTCCTGGCCTGCTCCAGCATCATACCCACAGATCTATAATGAACCTTGAGCTGTTTTTAATTCACTTTTGCAAATCAAATTAAATCTTGTATCTCTTGCTCATTAATGCCTCCCACACTATTGCTTAGTGAGTCTATTCTAAGTAGTGTCAAAACAGAGCATCTGTACTTACAGTAATGCGCATGTGACAGCATGCTATTTGCTCTCTGAGTCTATCTACCAGGCCTTGAGGATTCGAGGACGTTAAACTCGATTTATTTGAAGAGCCGTACCTTGTATACGGCTAAAGTCCTATTCAGAACTCAAGAATTTTGTATTCAGCACTAAATATTTGATACAATACTCACATCACCCAGTGCTAAATCAATACTTTGAAATGATTAAGGAGGATTTTTGTGAAATAACACTTAAAAGCAAGTCATAGATTTTACAGCAGCTAAACTCTCAGCACGGGAACGGGAGATTCACACTGCTTAGCTCATGAATTTATCTTTTTGCTTATAAAAAAGGCCAACAAGGTCTGCCTGTGCCAGTGTGGAGTTGAACCTGCGCTGCAGGAGAATTGCCTGTGGTAAGAGCTCTTCTGCCAGGTTAGCTTAACAGCAGACCTCATCAAATGAAGGGGATTTTCTTTGCCAAGGTAGCAAAGTAAAACATTAATCATTGATAGAGACAGCTGGGATGAGGGCGGTAAGCTAGAATTGAGTCTGACTTTCTCCAGGGCTGTAGGCAGAGAGATGTGTGAGGAAAGGGTGAGCTAGCGACCGAGTGAGATAGAAACAGTGGGAGAGAGAATGAGAGAGAGAGTTTGGGTCCTCTTCTTTCACTCACAGATGATTGACTGGCGTCTTCTGTTGAGCCGGAGAAGAAGGGAAGCTCTCCAAAAGGCAATGTAAAAACTCACAGAAACCCTCAGAAGGCTTAAAGCCAAGCTGTGCCAATCTGTCCGGCACTTCTTTAGAGCAGGAAAGGACAGAGAGCTCTGCTGCTGCTGCAGCCCGCTGATAGAAAAAGGATCCAGATTTAGCACGACAGTTGTTGACGCACACTCGAAAATTGTGGTGAACTTTCCAAAATGAGCATAATGTTCTCTGCGGAAGCAAAGTAAAAATGCTTACCTAATCGTCTGTCCTTTTAGACAGCTACGCATCATCACCGGTGACAAAGCAATTCCAGTCACATTATTGGGCAAAATCAACTGTCAAATTGGACCAGGAGAACACACACAGACGATGAATATAAAAAAAACCCTGAACACTTGAACCCCACAGCGAGGGGGCGTGAGGTGGTGGTGAGCGGAATGACAGTGCCAGCATCCACAGAGCGTGAGGGGTCTCTGAATAGCTACCATATGCTATGACCTCGGGGTGACGGTGGCTCAGGAAGTAAAGCAGGTCATGTACTAACTGGAAGGTCGGTGGTTTAATCCCTAACTGCTCCCAGTCTGCAAGCCAAAGTAAAAATAAACAGTGTGTGTGACTGAGACGTGTTGTATAAAGTGCTTTGAGTACTCAATTAGAGTAAGAAAAGCTCTTTATCAGAAGCAGTCCATTTGCCTTTACCAGACATCAACCCGTGGGAGATGTTTTAGACGACCACTAAATGAGGGAATACCATTTTGGAAGAATGCTCTTTCATCCATTAGAGCTCTAGAGAGACTTGTAGAGTCAATGCCATCAGGTACCATTTCATTATTTCCTGCATCCTGGTGTGATCAAATAATAGTAGCTGCATTCAAATGACCAATAATTTGATTTCACACTCACTGCCCACCTGCAAATTTGACATGGAACTTGTTCTCTGGCTTGAGAATCTGGACGTAAAGGGGGCAGTTTGGAGCGAAGTCTTTCACCGCCCATGCTCGAAGGATGGTCTGGTGATCCTGAGAAAATTAGAAACAGAGAGTAGTGAGATAAATGGAGTGGCAGAGAGAGAGAGCGTGAGAGTGCAACAGAGGGAGAAAAAGAGAAAGAAACCCATCATTAGCTCGGCTATAATAATCCCCTTAAAGCACTGATTGCATGCAGCAACTGAATGGTCCGTGCAACATCTCAGAGTAATAAAATACTGACATTTTATGACAGGCTGTGGCAAGAGCATGGAGAGAGGGAGCTCAAGAAGACTAGCCCTGAGAGAAATTTTGAAAAGTCAGTGAAAGGAAAAACAGGAGTTTAAAGCTGCGCGAGGCTGCACTCTGACACAGCGGCGCTCTGAGCTAAAAGGTTATCTTGCTAGAATTTAGTAACAAGGAAAAAACTCAAAGTAGCCGTGGCTGACAGGCACGTCAGTTTGCGGGTACTAACAACAAACCAAAGAAATGGCTAAACTGAAATTTCAACTTCACGGATCAGTTGGGTGAAAAATAAGGGCATCGTCGCTGCATGTTAATGGAAGAATAACTTCCGTGTCAAATCTCGTGGCTCTCCAGTAAAAACTTGTTGATGTTTTTCACGGAAATGTAAAAATGTCAGCCTCGTGATGCATGAAAAGGTGTGCTAACAATTAGCAGACCTTGAAAAGTCCAAATGAGAGAGTCATGCTCGATTGCCTGAACGCTGATATTTTAAAAATGAGATAGTGATATTATTCTAGTAATACACCAGCTTACAAGATATGAATATTAAAGAGTTGCTCTGTAATGTCAAGCACGTTTTTCTCTTATTCTCAGTTTTAGTTCTTTTGCACTGCAATTAACATGTTAGGGGAAATAATCAAGCTAGAAATGAATGCCAAGTCATAAAAAGCTGCTACCAAAGAAAACTGCTATTTTGCTAAGTCTGGTTATACTGATGTTTTGCAGTGTGAGGAATTGTGGCAATACAGGAAAGTGGGGAGGCACGTACAGCAGCAATGCGGTCCACTTCAAACCGGTTACTGAGGATAAAGCAGGCCTCAGCATCGTCCATCCTGGAGGGAGTTAGTACAGCATGTAGCATTGGGAGTGCCGGAGAGAGAGGGAGAGAGAGAGAGGGGGAGAGAGAGAGAATTGGGGAAGCCATGAAACACAGGAAGGAGGGTGTTGTCATGTTATTGAGCGAGAGGATAAAAGAGGAAAAAAGTGGGACAATAGAACAACAAATGTACCAATGTGTCTTTCAAGCCCACGCCATTTAAAGATGAGATAGCAGGAGGCGAGGAGACGGGGAGATTAAACAAACAGGCTTGTGCTCCTTTTTCTTTTCTTTCTCTGTGAAGCTAGCCTAGGGTGCTGCGTCTGTATTATCAAAAGCCAGGGGCCAAAAAATATGCAATATGACTCAAACCGCAATCACAGCTGCTACTTAAAGGCTTGAAGGTGCTACAGGTATTAATTGCGAGTTCGAGCTTGCAGACGCGAGGGCCTTTCATTTCGAGGTGTCTAAACTCAGGTCTGTTGTGGATTTCTGTTTTTCAAGGCTGGATTGATGTGATGATAATAATAGTTTACTTCAGACTCAGCGACTCACTTGGCCCTCATCAGGTCTTGGTCTTTGAGGGCAGATCCTTGCAGATAGATGACTCTCTGGGCCCACAGGGGGACATGAAGGATCCTCCTAACTTGGACATCCATCTCCGCGGGGCAAAGGATCACCACATAGTAGTCCTACACACACAAACACATGGGAACGGGTGTTAACCTACATTATAACCTATATTTAGGTAACACTACCTGAGGAAATGCTGTCAAGCTTGCCATTGAATTGGAATTTAATTAGTTATAAATGTTTTAATGAATGAAATCCAAATTTCCAAGTACGCAAAAAAATGAAAATACATCAAATTAATTAGATCACAGCTACACTAACCACTGCATAATATATATACTGTTACATTATTGGATCCTCTTATCAAAGGAGGCAAATTAATGAAGTTGGCCTATTTAAAACTATGGAAAATGCATCTTGACGCATGCTCAATCAGCCAGGTAAGTAAATCCCTAAAAGTTGATTCAGTTCATCTGGACGTAATGTTTTTAGTTTGAGAAATGTTTTCATGGCTCATCTAAGTCTTCAGTCTCAGCTGACTGCAAGTTTCCCCGACCTTATAAACAGAACATTTGCATAGTAATTGAAACTAACACCACTGAAGGAACAATGGGCTGTGAGGTTGTTTCTCCCACTGAAAACACTATGTCCAGATGAACAGGATCAACCTTTGGGGATATGGAACTGTTTTTCCTACTTTTGTGCTAAACTGCTCAGATTTCCTTATATAGTACATCTAGAGAGTATTCACAGAGTTTCACTTGTTCCCTATTTTATACCTTAACCAACCTGGTGGATCTTGAGAGGTTCAGCAAAGAAGATCGAGAGAAACTCCCCAAAGTAGCGGCGCCCGTGAATACTTTTTGGTACATGTTATTTTTTGTTGTTGTTGTTGTTGTTTTTTACATTTTGCAATAAGTTCAAGCAATTTCTTTTCACTTTGTCATTGTGGAGTATTGTGTGTAAATTTGTATGGTCACCTTAGTGTGGCGAGGTGAGCTAGAAGCACTGCTTCCAGGGCAGAAAAAGCCATTAAGAATAAAGTGGACAGGTGCAAAAACTGCTTATCTCAAACAACAGAAGTGTGAATAACGCAAAGCCACCCTGGTAGAGTCCTAGATTTAGCCCCAAAACTATAGATGATATTTAGAGAGATATTTTATTCCCTTTAAACCCCACCTGTGGAGCAGACCAATCAAAATAACCCCCAAAGAAACAAATAAATATGCACACATTCATTCAAATGAATAAGATAGCGGTTTAATTTTTCCTACTGAAAAGTTCATTCTCTGCCTTAAACTCAGTCGACCTGGCACCTGGAGAGGATCATTACAGACAACAAATGTGCACACACAAGAGCCCCCAACCTCCCCCTTGTCCTACTTAAAACCATTTGGAGAGACCTGTAGCCGGGGGTGAGCGAAGAACTCATTGAGGAAGTCCATGAGGAGGTCGATCTTGAGACAGCTGACACACAGAACCACGTGTTTCTCCGTCTGTGCCCTGTAGCGGCTGTAGTTTCCTCCAGACTTCTGTCGTTCCATCCACAGAAAGGCCAGCTGCTCAAACTGCATTGAGAAAAACATCCATCACATTCAACAGATGGAAACTGGATTAAGTTAGCCTGGATACAGGGAGGAGCCAGGTGGTACATGAAAAGAAAACAATGCCTTGTACTATATAGTGTTTCCATGTGATTAGGGAGAGTGTTTGAGGGGAATTAAGACAGGTGGAAGTTAGTTCAGCATAGCGAATGAATGGAACATGATAGCAGATATTAGCATGGGAAGGCAGGGCATGGAAATAACAGTAGGCTTAAAAGAGAGCTCCACAGAGAGACTTTTTTGTTGTTTTTTTTGTCTGAGCTCTGGAAAGTTGTGCGAATAAATGGGTAGTTTGAGGTTTTAACAGATGTAAGAGTGATCTACTTTCTTGCAGATTTCCACAGCAAAATAACAAGCTATTTTACACCTGACACTTCATTCAGTCTGAGGGGAGAAAAGGAGCATTTATTATCCCGTTTGTTCCCCCGGTGATTCCAGCAGGTCCAGAAAGAACTATCATGATGCAATTTTGTCTCACTCCATGTAAGCAGTTCTCCACAAAATCATGGTTGATACTGTTGTTGGTCTGAACACACATATTTTCATGATTTTTAAGTTTATCAGCCACAGTCACAATGAATCTCCGATGTTTCTGGCCATACACCTACATCTATCAGATTTCAATGGGCATATTTCATTAGTGTGCAGTTTTTCTCTATGAACTAATCATTTTGGCCCAGATAAATGTGATCACCTTTATGTTGAGATAATGTCGGCTTATTAAAGGGTAAAAGCATCATCCAGCTACAACAAATGTGTTTTATTTCGTCCTCTTTTAGACTCTATTACAAAAGTATAGTGATTTTTCTTCACGCTGGGCAATTTGAATTTTAAACAAGAGAATTGGATTAAATTTCAGACTTCTTATTTTAATGGTATTTACAATAATGATTCTTTTGAGGCTCAAAATTGCACAAAATGTCTTGGCAAGAGAGGTGGATTTGTTGTGTGTTGGGGACAGTTACAGGAAAAATCAACAGAGGAAGCAATAAGAACCAGAGCGATGGCTGAATCCTGATGTGCTCTGCGGCTCTCCTGTGCAACCTGGAGTCTGGTCATGGCAGGATCAGAGTCAGACAGAAGGACACACTCACACTCGCAGAGTGAGTGGGGGTGGAGTTGCGTTTGTGGAGAGAGGGCAAAGGGGTGGGCCAGTTTCTAAATGTCAAAGGTATTTATGGATGAAAGATAGAGTGAGGGGCCGAAGAGGATGACATGATAACCACGTCAGTAATCAACAGCATGCAAGTGCAAATTTCCCCAAAGTTGTCTTTATGGTCATGATTTGTGAAGTTATTTGCAACCATGGAGCCCTTGCTCGTGGAAACAAAACAACACAGATAAATAATAAAAATAGTGAGATCATGCTTGTGTAGGATGCAGTCCTACACCTACAGTACAGTGTGTGTCTGCTTATTTGATGCCACCAAAAACAGAGAAAAAAAGTTAGCAACAATTTGTAGCGTCATCACTTGTGTAGCAGTAGTGAGAGCGTGAGAGATTTCCTGCCCACAAAAACCTCCTAACTGCAGGTACAGTATATACACAGTGGAAATTTATCATATTTTCGCCTTCGAGTCTTTCGGGAGACAAACAGCTAGTGCAGCTTCCTCAGGGATAAAAGCTTTACACAAATATGAGAGACAACTGTTAGGATACAGAGGGACAAGTGCATTTGTCAGGGTGTTTTTATCAGTCGCTGTACAAATAGTGTGTTTGTGTGAGTGTGTGTTGGTAAACGGTTGCTCCAATTCTCTGTCATGAGGTTCCCTCAGCGGAGCAGTTAAATGACAGGAGAGGGATTTGGGGAATTGAGTGAGTATGGAAGACACTCTTGTTGCTCTCTGAATAAAAATTGTCTTGCAAATCTATGTAGGCTGCAGTGAGTCATCACATTATTGTGTGATGGGGGGGAAACACAAAAAATATTAGTGTTAAGTAGGAAGACTTTATGTGTTGTGTACCAAGAAAAATGTTAACTTATTTCTGATGAGTTTTAGACACATCTGTGGCTAGTTTATCTCTTATTTTTTACCTCACTACAAACTGAAGGAGAGCTCGAAGCTGTTGGTCGCTTGAAAAAAAATTGATGGAGATGGACGAAATGATTTTTGCCGCCGCTGCTTTTATTTAAATTAATCTGAGTGCTGTTTAAACTTGCTCTGCACTCAAACTTTAGCGCTTTCACTTCTCACCTGGATGGGGAGCACAATGAGGGCCACAAAGATCATGATGACCACCAGGAGCTGCGAGGGCCAGATCTGTGGGGTGACATCGCCGAACCCCACTGTGGAGAAGGTGACCACGCAGAAATAGAGCGAGTCGAACAGGGTCAGGTTGTTGCCCGCTCGCTCGAGGTGTTGAATGCCGCAAATGCTGATGAGAGAATAAGAAAAAGGAGCGGGCATCGTTGAGATAGAGACTTCACACCTAAGCCATAGGCACCTGCTTCACTCGGCGAGGTATGGGCGCTCGTGGAGGGGCAATATCCACAGATAACTGTTTTTCGCGCCTGTGCCTATATGTGTGACTTTGAATGTGTGGAAATGGGAGTGAATGCACGCCCGAGTGCATTTATCGAACATGGTATACTTTAAAATGAATAGGTGTGCGACTCCTGGCTGGGCATAATATCATAATTTTTAAGGGACAGATGAGTCAAGAGGCAAATGTCAAACCCGGAAATGGTCGGAGATACTGTGTGAATGAACTTCTGGATTAGCTCAGGCTTTCACACCAGCAAGCTGCCACATCCTCCAGTGCACTGAAGAAATTGCCAGTTGTCATCTCAGAGCTCTATCTCACTCTTACAGTTACCGATTACCTTTCTGCTCTCTGCCTTTCGCTCTCTTAGCTCCAGTGGCTGCATTTTTCATTCTCCTCTCGCTCTCTCTCTCTCTCTCTTTTTTTTTGCCTTTGCATGTATCACACTAATGGTCGTCAATCTCGCCCTCTTTTCCTTTCTCACTCCATCCATGGCCGCGACACCGTTCACTTCCCACTCAACCTCTATCTAATGTCCTTTTTTTGCCTGTGTTTTTTTGGCCCCGGCTCTCAGTGTAATGTCAGCAGTAAGGGTACGCACCACGTAAACATGAGACAGACCAGTGTGCTGATAAGTATCACCACCTGGTTAAACATGGCTGAGTGCGTCCGCTGGATCGCCCTGTGGAGATCGTTCTGCAGAGAGATGGTGAGACAGATAGGAGTCAATGTATGCAAATGACAACAAGCTAAGTGCTGCATTGTGCAAGTGTAAAACGAGGATGAAATGTAGCTGATGGACAGCAGGACAACTTTAAATGAAAAAAAAAAGCAGGAATATTGAAATGCACTAAAAATGAGATAGGCATTGCCAATTGCTGGAATATAAAAAGCAGCAGGAGAGGGAGGTTACCAAATAATGTGAAGCAGCCTTAGTTAGCTGGATGTCATTGGACTGACTGAGGGAGGGAATGTTAAGTGCCTCAGGAAATAAAATCCATGTTATTATTATAAAGGTTTTCTGACTGATTTACCTTTGTAGGAGAGTGTTTAAGATAAAACTGGTGAGCTGAAATGGGAAACAGAGGAGGGCAATTGCATGCCAACAAAATAGCATAATAGAGATGCTGAGATGAAAAAAAATGGACAGGGACATTGCGCTCCACTTACTATCATGTTCTCCAAAGCATGCTTGGCCAGCCAGCAATTTAAAAAGACAGGGATGAAGAGATTTCTGAAGGATGGCAAAATCACCTGTCGAGAGAAAAAGAAATGCTTAGGCTTACTTAGCTCTTATCGCTCTGTTTTCATATGTTACACAATCATGGTCTCTGGCAGTAAAGGGGGTTCTGTGCATCTTGGGATATCCTCACGGTTTCAGGTACTGGATAGTGATGTGTGATTTTTTTTCATAGGTGGGTGGGACTACAGTGCTTGAAGCCCAAAACAAATGGCTGCCTGCAGAGACTCCCCGTGCCGTCAGTGCTCAGTAATGCGTATCCTTCCACTTACAGTGATCATGAAGGGAACAGCGCTGATCATCTCCAGAATGAAAGGAACACGTAGTACCTGCTCCCAAACGTTGCCCTGGAAACACAAACCACACACAGGGGTCAGGAAACTCCATTGTCTTGGCGACCTTAGGAGATTAACACATAACAGGCCCAGTTACCACAAAGTGCAGGGGAACAAATTGATGAGCTTTTGCACCATACAATAAATCGGGGTGTGTGTTAGGGTTGTATGACTGTCTTTTGAGGAAGGAAGCAGCATTACTCAGTTTCCACTAAGCCTTTCTGCTCAATTAAGATGTCAGCCATAGCTGTTTTTATGTCTCTCCCGCCTGCATATGGCTGACCTGAATCTGACTAGTGTAGGTGGACAGGCATAGGCTATGTCCACAAGAATCAGTCAGCTCTAAATGCTAAGGTCTCTAGCCTCCAGAGCAATCTGCAGAGAGAGCGCCTTATAAGCTTATAGTTTCAGATCCAGACACACATTGATGAATTGCTTTCCCTCTGCCTGGAGAAGGGCGGTCCTCCCCAAAAGTGCTTCAAATGTGTCCATAACAGGACAATGCTGAGGAAGCCTCAAGGAGCTCTGAGGTTCTTTCCAAATGCAAGAGCAAAGGAGCAGCATCAAAGGAGAACAAAAAATGTCAATTTATTAGAGTGTACCTAGAAAATCTGCTTTTGGTTCTCTAAAAGAGATTCCTGTTTCAGGGACTACCCTAAACAGCAATGACATAAAAAAAAAAAAAAAAAAACTAGAGTGGTGGTGAAAAAGACTTCTCCTTCGATAGGTCACATTAACTCACCAGAAATGACTACAACCCAGAATTTGACACAAACAAACAACTGAGCAGGAGATGAGGTTTGCTGCTTCCAGCTGGTGATTCTTGGTTTGTTTTATACCTGCAGATGTCAGACAGTGGCAGGGTACATCCGTGCACATTTCCAAGGTGAGAGTTGTGCCAATTAATGCATGTTGCACAACAGCAGTAATTGAATTAATTACTCATTGCTCAATTATACCATAAATGGAAACTACTCAATCTACCAGCAAAACAGGTATAGCATTAGTTCAAGCAGGGTATGACGTCACTGAGGAGGTAGATCAGGTGGTCTACTAATTGGAAGGTTGGTGGTTTGATCTGCTCACAATGCATTCATAAGAGTGTGAATTTACTTCAATAGAATTCAAATTAATTTGATTTATATAGTGCCAAATCACAACAACAGTTGCCTCAAGGCACTTTATACTGTAAGGTAAAGAGTCTAAAATAACAGAAAGAAAACCCCAACAATCAGGCGGCCCCCTATGAGGCAGCACTTGGCAACAGTGGAAAAGAAAAACTCCCTGTAATGAGGAAGAAACCTCCAGCAGAGTCAGGCTCAGGGAGGTGCAGCAAATGATTGGGGTTGAAGGGAGGAGACACACTGTGGAGGACAGACACAGCTTAATAATAACTGATGATTAAAGGCAGAGTGATGTAAAATGTTCAAAAGAGTCCTTGCATAAACGTTTGTGTAAATGGGTCAGTGAGACAAGTTATATAAAGTGCTTCAAGCGTTCAAGTAGTAGTAGTAGTAGTAGTAGTAGTAGTAGTAGCATAGAAAACAGTTCATTTACCATATTATTTTCTACATCCGGGGAATATCTCATAGAGGGTGCCACGCCATAGTTGCTGTTCATCTGAAAGCCACTTTGCAACCCACCTCAAATTACAGATCCTCCTTTCGTGTTGCTTCTGACTGTGACTATGTGACTGTGACTTTTAGCAAATGGACATTGACTACATGGAGTTTTTTGCCCCCACCTTAGCATTTAGGGGCAGCAGGAAAGCTCCCAAAGCAGAGCTGTGGCACCCAAATAAAATTACAGCAGGTGTAAATAATATTCATTTGAGGACATTTTATCAATTGAGATAATCTTGTTTAATCCACTAAAGAGATTTTAGGTGCCAAAGAAGGTCACAGTTTGTAAGCTTCAGCTTCTTTTTTTAAAAATTAATGTAAAAATGATCTATGGTTGAAAGACAGAATACCATCACTTCAACTTTAATAGCACAGCAGAAATGTCCAGTGGACAGTCACCACCATCAAGCATCAGAAATCCATCCAAATCCCCCACATACACCACCACAAACAGGCTGGCCAATGGGGTCGTGTGAGTGGCTCACCTTGTAGCTGAGATACACGAGTAACATAGTTTCCGAAAAGCTGATGAAAGCCACAAGCACCTGCAAAAACAGAGAGCGAGAGAGAGAGTAATGTGGAGAAACAGACAGAGGGAGAGCAGACACAGAAATTAGGAGTCGCAGAGATGGGGAGCGTGGGTGGAATCAGTGGGTGTGCTGATGTTTGAGCTTCAGAAGGAACAGGTTTAAGTGAAGCAAGAGACAGCCTGGTGTCTGATGTACATTTATATGTATGTGTGGGTAACCACATTGTAACTGTAAATATATGTCAAGTAAGAATGAGCTGAAATAATGTGACCCAAATTGAATTGGCAATAAGCCGTTAAAGCATACGCAGATATTTTGACTTCTGTGCATTCGTGCATGCAGAAGTGATCAGACACAAAAATGGAGGCCTTGTTTACATGGGAATGTTACAGATGTATCTAACCTGCAGTGCCCACAGCGGTAGAGGTCTGTCAACCCAGATGATCAGCTTCCTGCAGAGGTGGGAAAAAAAGGGAAGAATGCAAAGTGGAGGAGACAGATGTCACAAAGAAAGAGAAAAAAAAACAGGCAGACAATGTTAAAATTACACTAGACTAATTCAACTGTGCTGATAATACTGTATAATCATCATAACTGGATAATTATCATATTGTATGAGGTTAAAGGAAAGTAACCCCCCACTCCCACCGAGGAAAAAAAAAGAACCTGGGCTTAAGGCTGCTTGGCACGATGCTACAAGTCTACTGCCTGGAGCAGGAGGTGGCCCATCCCTTTCCTGAGCTCACTGAGTCAGGCTCCTTATTCATTTGGCGCCAGAGCTTAGCCAATGTCATCAGCCACCAATTAGATCAATAGGTCCCTGAGCAGGAGACAGGGCAAGGCCCCAGGTCCAAACACACCTCCTGGATTCTCTCTCTGCTCCTGTATATTAGATACTCTGTCTTCACTAGATCACTGTTGATTAGGCTGCACAGGCACTGCGTGCATATTATGTTGGCAGGTAATCCATACAGCTGAATCGTGATAAACGAAGGTGGATCAGTAATGTTTAATATCAACATTGTGGATTGCATCAGTTAAGCAAAGTCGCATTGATTGCATTATACAACATTTCCGGCCGGAGAGCTGGTGTCGTGGATCAAAGTATCCCAGGATGGTTTCATGGTCCTATTCTGCAGGCTATGCTTACCAGTCAAACTCACTCCATGGACGGGATGACGTGTTTTGTTTGGTGCAGTTAACTCCGCTCACACTGCAGGGGGTAAAACCACATGAACAGCATGAATAAGACGTCTTCATCCCAGCAGCTTTCATCAAAACTGGACTGAGCCACTAAACAGTTCAGTTTCCAGACTTTTTTTCTCTTCCTCCATAAAGTTACGGGATACTTTATACACACACACATACACACTGCTGTCCCCTCTATTGACTTGTTGCTTTTGCTCCTGCTATCAGAGAACCTTCTTTTACCCAGTTGAGCCATTGTTCACGCCATATTGCTCACCAGTCCTGTCTTTGCTCTTGCGGGTTGTCCAGCAGGACTCGGACGATGTAGAGGAGGCAGCTCAGCACTTTTAGAGAAAAGTTGAACATTCGCACTCGCAGACCTGCAGTTCGAAAAAGAAATAGTCAGCGAGTCAAAGACAACACCAATACGGCAGAATTTATGAAGATACAATTTATTCAATGCTATCAATATCCTTGATGCATGATTTAAAAATGTGACACCGAATAAAGCTCTGCAGGATTCTTTTAAGCAGTGCAGTGCTCTTTGAATCTGTTATGATTAAAGCTTCAATGAAGACATGACACAAATTCTTAAGAAATAAATCCTCTGGGCAACTAGGAGTATTTCATATACCACTAATTATCACTACCAGAAAGCTTGAAAGTCCTTCTGAAAGTTGATTCATCTCATCTTTTCAATGTGCATTTCTGGCCAGGACTAACAATGCTTGGCCTAATGTAGCTGAAGTGCACGCGTGTAGTATATTGCCTAACTAGTAAACAACCCCTTGATAATTCACAATAAGCCAATTACCTCCCCCCCAAAAAGCAACTTGTGTATTCAGTAGAAATGTAGAAATATTAATATTACTGTACACCATCCTTGTAAATGAGCACACTGATAATCAAACCCGCTACACAGACTTTTAAGCAGGCACAGAGAGTGGACAAGTTGAATGTGGTGTGGTGTGCTGCCATTCTTGCAGAGCAAGAATGGCAGCACACCACACATTAAAACGAAACACGTGTTCAGCTGAACAAGTGGTTTAAAAAAGAAGACAGCAGACAAGAAATTCACTCAACCAGGGAAAGCGCGATCCCGAACACGGGCAACTTACTGGATCTTTGGTTTTTGATGAAGAACAGCTTGAGGCGCTCCTTAAAAGTGTTCTCGTTCACATAAAACTCCACCTGCACCCTAAGAGAGGTGATGGAGAGATGGGCAGAGTCAGTAATAGGCAAATGGAGATAACGACGGTACAAGAGAACCCAGAGGAAAAGTACTAGGAAACTGCTTCAGGTGACTGAGGAAATAAAATAGCTGGAGTCAAGTCATGAGACAGATGAGAGGAAGCGAGTGAAGTGCTATGAGATAAAACAGGGTAAAGGTGATGAAGAAAAACAACACAATTGAACAAATTCGACATAGAAAGGGTGATAATGATTATGTGACCACGGAAAAGTATGTAAATAAGATGCTGTGGACTGCTGCATTAAAGACTAATGGGTTTTGGAGGAAATGGTGTTCCTGCTTGTCCGCCTGCCCATAGGCCCAGACAGCTGCAGTCACTCTCGTTATCTCCACTGATTAAATATAGAGCAACAAATTACTTCCCTCTGATGTTTCTGCTGAACATGGGAGGCCATAATTACTGCTCTTTCTCCCTTTTCATTCTGGCACCCTCCTGTTAGAGGGGCCCGCACGCACACACATTACTGTACACACATGGCCCTGAAACACACACCTGCAACTGGGTCATTAGTATTATTAGACCATTCATGTGGCCATCTGACATGGATTCTTGTGGAGAGATATGATGAAGAGCCACTCTTCAGACACCTCTTACATGTGTACAGACACATAATCAGGCACTGTCACACATAGACTGTATTTCCTGTCTGACCACCTCGGGGGAGAATTCTCAGTAGCTCCCCTTTCATCCTATGGAGGGAAGAGTGGATGACTCAGGTCGAGGATAAAAACGCCAGGCCCGGCACGCCGGTGGTCTCACACAACACAGGCAGATGAAAGAGAGGCAGAACAACTGTGGTCTATTCTCCTGTCTGCAGGAAGAGGAAGAGGTGACTGCATTGGTGGCGGTGGTTGAAGAGGTTGTGGGGGAGCCTTCCCGGGGTTCCAGAGTGACGTTATACCACCATGAGGTGCACACAAATCAAGATAAAACTACACACCTTCCCAGCAAGGGGGGGGGGGGCTTGTTGGGGTGGGGTGTAATTGTCGTCTCTGTTACTATGGCAACGCAGAATTCAGTGTCTTTTTCCTTGCCTCTCTTATGAGCACATGTGAGCAAACACACACTTGTGGAAAGTGTTCAGCCACCGGAGCTGATGGCCCCGCTGCAACTTGTCGACGGTTCCCTGCGCTCTGAGCAGATTGCTGACAATAATGCTTTCACACACATGATGAAAAACACACAAAAATAATAGAAATCCAGATGAGCACGGGCTCGCGAAAGCCCAGAGATGTGCAACGGCACCGTATTGTTTGCAATATGGATACTGTCTTCCCCTGTGGAGTCAAACTCAGTGTAGTTAGTTAATTAAACTTTAGTCAACAGTTAGTTTTACTGTTGAAAAAAACAAAAAAAAAAACAAAAAACAGTTAGTTTTACAAATTATAACATGTTTACTCTTCGTTAGTAATGTTACAATTTACGATATTATGTAGTGAGAGTTCAACACTGTGTATTTTTTAATGATTACAATGCTATTGTAGTTTTCTAGTAAAGGTTTTACTGTATTATAAGTGTATCCTGTCTAACTCCTCAAAGGTGGACACTTGGGCACGGCACTGTTGGCATCGTATTTCAATTTACTGGGTCCACTTGAGCATCAAAGTCTTTTTCCTAAACCACAGACAAGTTGTTTTAGTTTGTAAATCTAAATGGTGAGTGAAAATGAAACTAATTAGTATGTAAAAAAAAAAAAAAAAAAAGTACATTAACTGCTATCTAGAATTTTTGGCTGTAGACTGCTGCCTCCACCCATTAGCCAACTTACATTCTCTTTAAAACTCTGGGAGGTGCGTGTCGTCATGATAAAAAAGTACCCTAGCTCCACATTTTGGACAAAAATGAAAGAACCAATCTCGATAAAAATATGTAACCAGTTTTCAGAGTATATTATTTTTTTTGTCCTGTGATTGGCACTGACTGGAAAAACAATCCAAAGCTCAGCAAGTAACTAATAATTATTTAAGAAATGCAAATTTATATTTAAAAATCTATTATAAAGTGTAATTAAAGTGTAATTAACATAACATATTCCACATTATTAACAATGGCTACTATAAAGTGTTAGACTGGATAATTCAGCTGTACATGTGTTTAGTGACAATAAAAGGCATTCTATTCTACAATAACCTTATTTGTGGTTAAAGTTTTATATCCAGTGTCAGGTCACATTACTGTGCACTTTGCCATCTTTTAAGGGTCACTTTTAGTATTTCCAGTCAGCTAGTGTTGGCAGGTCTGGTGGACCCACTGCATTTTCGTGTTAAATCAATACACCCCTTAACAACAATTTATGTAAAAAACAAACAAACAAACAAAAAAACTAACAGATGTTTATTTTATTAGTGGTTAATATTTGGAATTTGCCTCAGTTAGATAACATTTATGAATAAAAGTGCTGTTCTTTTTTTTTTTTTTGATAAAATGTTTTAGAAACTGAAAAAATAATCCTGACCTAACCATCCTAACAGGTAGGGAAAAAAACGTGTTGATCTTGAACAAGTATAATTAAAGGAAGGGTTCTTAGCCCTACTGAAATGTATTTCTTTGAAATAAATTAGAAGTGAATCATGTTCATGCCATATTACATATTAGTCCCAACAATGAATAAATGATAAATACTGATCGATAAGTAACAACTCAGGCAAAGCTATTTATTTATTGTGTCCCACCACCAATTTGCAGCAGGGACAAAGCGTGACAAACTACAGATGGTTTCTGCAGACATACAGCAGGCCATGTAGAAGGAGGACAGAGTGTGGACAAAGGTACACGGAATCAGTGTAGTCCCGAAAACCACACGTGTAGTGTCAATGTGTGTGTATAAAGTCATTGAAAGAGTTTTATTTTATACGTTTGTCACAGGAAATGAGCCAAAAACAAGAAGTCTGAGGTTCAAAATGGTAATAAATTGTGTCATTTTTCCTTTTGGTAAACAATGAAAACAGGTTTACCGGAACTAAACATGAGACACGGGTTAATTAAAATTGGTCAAACAGCATCTAAGACACTTTCTGCATTGCTTTCATATTTCAAAAGTAACCTTTCTGATTATGTCTAAAGCTACACTATATTCTAGTAAACATCAGCTCCTCTTACATTCTTGAGTGGGGCTTCTTTTGAAAAGCTCCACTGTGCCAAGTTCCTGGTTATCATCCTCATAACAAAAAAGGTAAACACTCAAATTTTTACTTTCCCTTGAACTTATCTGGCCTTTTACAACCACATACATCTCAGGCTGCACTTTAAGATCTGACGGTGACAGTGTTTTGCTCTCCTGCGCCAAAACATTTTTATCGCCTGTTTGTTCTCATCTTAGGACAATTTAGGTGACATACGTTCTTAAATCCTGCCATCTGAGTATTTATTCATTCCAGAAAGTCCTCAAAGCCTCTTCATATTTTGTGAGACGACAAGAGGATAATTTCAGAGGTCATTCTAGCCTTGATGTATTTCTCTAAGCAGAAGCTTTTCCACTTGAGTGTACAATAGAGGATGAAAAGTAAAGTGGAAATATAGCCCAATAAAGACTTGAGCCGTAGGATAGATTGAAAGTCGGGAACTTTAATCTAAGGGGAAGGTGGAGGAGAAAAACATATTAAAAACTCATAAAGAGCATTATTTCAAAACAAAAGACAAGCAATCACATCACGATGATACCCCTGGGCAATAGCCTCGTTCCCGCCCCAAGGCCTTCTAAAAAAGTGAAATGAAAATAAACGATTAGATAATTGTGGGGGAAAACTGGTTTGGCTCATGTTGTGCAGAAAATAACATATGTCACTGAACTGGGGAACAGCGAGATTCATCATGAGGGAGAAACTCCCATAGAGGTCCTCTCCTCTCACTCTCTGCTCTGACGCTCCTTCAATAACGTTGATTGATCAAGCTAATTATTTACAACCAGCGAAAATTATCTTTTGGAGTAAAACTAACAGCTTTAACAGCTGGAAACAAGAGCACGTGACTAAAGAAGCATTACAAAAACGAGCCTGGAGAGATTTCACATTTGCATGGACGTGTGTGACGGGGAGGCAGAGGGAGAGAGGGAGGACTGAAATACAGACAGATAAATGTAGTTAAACAGACGCAGACAGATGGACAGACAGACAGAAGGGGACATGCGGAGGAGGATCTCTGAGAAACACAGAGAGAGAGAGAGAGAGAGAGAGAGAGAGAGAGAGAGAGAGAGAGAGAGAGAGAGAGAGAGAGAGAGAGAGAGAGAGAGAGAGAGAGAGAGAGAGAGAGAGAGAGAGAGCTGAACCTCGTTCTCCTGCTGCTTCCACCCATGCCTGAGCTCCATAATGACACAGCATTGGCCGTCTAATGACACAGTGGAAGAGACTAAAGAAACCCAAATCTATGCGCACAAAGCAGCACAACATAGGCTCATTACGACCTCCACACTAAAACTCTGAAATAATAGTCATACCAGTGACAGAGAACAAGCAGGAAAATAAAGTAATCGAGGCAAAGATTCTGTCAGGGAAATCAAAGCTTGTTATGTTTAATGAATGAAAAGATGATGCCTTTGGAAAATTAAGTCCAAAGAAAATATTAAAATGTGCTTTAATACACGAGAGGGGGAGTTTTTCATTGGAATACACATAAAAAAAATTACACTAGCTGCTTGCAATGAAAGTCAATAACATATAATGACATTTATACACTCGTCCGACACTTTATTAGGTACACCATGATAGTAACCGTTTGAACCTCCTTTTGTTTAAATTCTTCCCAGCACAGATTCAGCAAGATGCTGGAAACATTCATCAGATATTTATTCCCATATTGACATGTAGCACCACACAACTGCTGCACATCCATGATAGAATTTCCTGTTCTACTACCATACACTGTGCATTTACCCATTGCAACACATCCCAATGGTGGTCTGCTGGATTGAGCTCTGGTGACTGTAGAGGCTGTTACCAATTAGAGATGATTTCATGTTATACTGTTGAAATAACATGTCATAATGTGGTCATAATTCATTCAGACCTGAAAACATTTTTCCAATTTTGAGGACCACTTTTGTGAATTGGAGCTTCGGTTTCCTGTTCTTAGCTGAAACCCTGGCACTGGGTGTGGTCTTATGCTGTTGTAGCCCATATGCTTCAGCGTGTGTGCATTCAGAGATGCTGCTCTGTATACTTTGGTTTTAAATTGTGTGTATTTGAGTTACGATTGCCTTTCTATCACCTCAAAGCTGTCTGGCTTTTCTCCTCTGATCTCTGGCAACAATAAGGTATTTTCACCCAGAGCATTGTACCTCGCAGGATATTATCTCTACTTTAGACTCATTCTCTGTAAATCCTAAAGATGGTTGTGTAGGAACTTCCCCATAAATCAGCAGTTTTTGAACTCTTTATAACAGCTCACCTGGCACCAAAAAACTTGCCAAATTCAAAGTTACTTAAATTGACTTTCTTTGAATATTAGCAGGCTGTCTTGAGCACGTTTATAGGCCTCAGTAGATTAAGATGTCATGTGATTGGCTGATTATATAGTGTGTATAGAATGCACATCTACCTCATATAAAGTTAGTCTTACAGTAAAACATCGGACAGTATCAAGGATTGGAGTACTCTGCCAGGCATTTTAAAGAAGAAAAACTCCATTGCTGCATTTATTATCTGGATTTGGAATCGCCCAGACTGGAAGTTACTAGAATATTGGAAACATCACCAAGGCTACATGAAACAGCTGGAGAATAGACGAGCTGATGCTGCTACATTGCAAGCCCCAATCCGAGCAGCAGTGAGGAAACATCCACCTGCTGATGTGACCGACCAACGCTCGGCTGGAAAATCTGTTTGAAAACTCAAACAGGACGACAGCAACTATTTGCTCCTCTTGTCACATGCCAACATGCCCTGAGCAATGCATGTGGCAACTGTATGCTAGAGCTGCCTGTAGTGTATGTTTAGCTTTGGCTAATTTTAGTTGTTTGTTCAGTCCCTGCACAATGAAAAAAAGCCCTTTGTCAGAGATTCTGCTCATAATCCTTTACTGACAGAATTTCAAATAAGTAAGCAAATAATGTTTCCTTAAAATGACTGAAAACTAAGTGACACCAGGATAATAAGTAATACAGTGGATTGTGCTTCGGATTAAAAAAGAAAGTATAGATTTCAGTTTTGCAATAATAAAGCTCTAAGAAATCCCCAGGAAGACTCCAGCCAGTTAGATATGTTAGTAGGATGAGGGTTAAAGCTGCACCTAAATATTAAAAAAGCCAAACATCCCAGCATCTCAACAAGCTGCTGAGTTTTGCAGAAGAGATTTGAAACCTCAAGAGTCCCATTTTCCTGCTTAAAAAAAGGTTAAATAAGTATAAAAAGGAAAGAGCTTTCCAGAACAATGAGAGCTCATGCTAGGATAACATGGGTTATCTCATGTTGTGGAGTCCCACCAGACTGAGAACAAGCTGTCATTAAAGCAATGGGTGGAAGGGTGGAAACTAGATATTCTGTAGTTCACAGACTTTTTTTTTTTTCCACAGTCAAATCTTTCCTCAAATTGTCAAGCTGATGTTCCAGCGATTATAATCAGTCTTATTATACCACATTTTTTCTCCCTACTGTAAGGACTATGGCTACCAGCGCACACGAGAGACTGTGAGTCACACCTTTTCACAGCAGACTCCAATCTGCGCATGAATTAAATGAGTAAATAATGATCATTTTCAATGGCAGTGATAATACTCCTGCTAAGTTAATAATTTTTATGTACACGAATGAATAAAAACCTTTTGTATTTTACAGGCCTGTAAGAGGAGAGAGCCCGTGGACACTTGTGCCAGTCGGTTTGAGTTAATCCAGCTTCGGCTGCTCCGTCCTCGTGTCACAGCAGGGATGCTCGGGTGTGTTATTGATGGCTCAGTTCTACTTAGTGGAGGTGCTGCTTTTATGCATGCTGCCGTAGTTAGTGGGATGCTAAAGAGAACCGAGCCATTGTTAATTCCACCTGTGCTTTCCCTACTGTGATAAGCCAAGATGTCTGCTGGGTAAAAGGTCAGTGATGGCTTTTCCCCCCTTTTTCTTTGGAACTGGGTTTTTCAATCCAGTCCAATTCAATTTAGCTTTACTGGCATAAGCATAATTCAGACACATGATGACTAAAAAAACCAAGTAAGCTGCTAAACTACAGGTGCACCTGTTGATTACTTTACCTGAACAACTCTCAGTAAAAACACTTTACAAAGGTTACAAGTTGTGCATCCATTCAGGCCACAGATGCATCCTTTAATTACACCTTTTTTCCCCCCATGAGGTATTTAATAAATACAGTTGCTTTACTTTGATCAGTCCAAATTGAGTCCATCAGATAAAACTACAGTGCTAAGCAAAGAGCAAATGATCGTCCTGGCAGACAATTAATAGTCCTGAAGCACTTCCAAACGCAGGTGACATTTACACAGATCAGCCAAAACATCAAAGCCTCCAAAAAAGCTCTGACCTGTTGGGCAATAGATGAGGAACCTCTGGGGGTGTCCCGTGGTGTCTGGCACAGACACGCTGGCAGCAGATCCTCCAGACTGTGCTTGTGTTTCATAGCACAGCAACACGACTGGCTTGATATTTACAGGCTTGGCTGTTACGCAGCTTTTTGGGGGCAAGTGCGGGCCATAAAAGACATCATTGCACATTTATTTTCCCATACAATTGAAGAGGTTTAAAACTGTCAATTCATCCCTCAAACCTCTAAGACGTACAGAAGAAGTGCTAGAATCAATAAAATGCTTTTAATCTCTAAAAGGATGAGAGCAGCGCACACATACAGCGTAAAGGTTTTTAAGGAAGGTGTTCCCATTGATGCAGCCATTACATGTGTTTGACAATTTTGAAGTGAGGTGAAAAAGAATACAGAAGAGATTGGAATGAGAATATGTGTCCATATCCTTGCTAAATGAAAATCCATTTCTTGTGGTTAAAAGGTTTTTTTTTCTCTAAGACCTCAATGCAAGAGATAACACGGACTGAGGAATGATATAAAAGATGCAGCCGTTTCCGTTTTGCCCCTCTTTCTAAATACCAATCATAGCTGTTGTGAAATTGATTTTACCACTCCAATGAACAAAAAGCTACGCTTTAATTATCATTCAATTATGACCGAGGTTTTAAAAGTGTTGTCTTTTTATTGTTTGTTTTTCACTCTGTAACTGAGGGGGAAAAGAATCCACACATGTCAGTGCCATGACTGATTCTCAGTAGATATTTGCCAGGACAAAGAACAGCAGGAGCAAAGGGGCCATCGTTTACAAGAAATGTGCAAGGTAATTTAAAGCATACTGACAATAAGAAAATAGCACTGGAGTCTTTGGTCTGAACCATTTCCTGAGCAAACTCTGGTTTCCCACTGATTAAAATTTGATACATATTATCTGTACGCATGATTCAGCCATCATCCACCGCTGCTTCCTAGTGTAGTCATCTTACCTCACCCTTTCCTGAAATTATCATCTGCTGCTTATTGCTTAAAGGATCTGCTGACACATAGATGCAGTCTGTTTTGTTCACCTGAAGGAAGAACAGAACATGATGGTTCATTTTAAAGGTTGAATTTAGAGAAATGCACCTCCTCTGCCTTGGCACTATTTCCTCACTAAAAAAAAAGGAAAAAAAAAAGAGAGACATTAATTTCTCTTATCATGAAACAAAATATAGGCTGAATTGATGCAAGTCATTAAAAATCACGCAATGCCATCCTATCTCCCAAGTCTCTTAAGATTACTTTAGTTTCAGATATGCTCAGACATTTAGCATTTGATTATGTCAACATAAGATATTCATCTTTTTTATTGCCAAATAACCACTTTGAAGACGACGTGAGATGCAAAGAAGAGTGAAACATGAGAGGAATCATCTCTCTTCACTGTCCCTGGTGTCCCTGGGGCTTCTTGGATTTCAAAGATAACTCCTGAGGTGTATTAAGCTAACATAGTTTGGGAATAGGGGAGCTTCAATCAGTGGACAACTGCATTTGTGATCTCCCACAATAGTGTAGCACAGCTTGCTGCCCCCACTCTGATGCCATGGGACCTTCCAGCAACATCCAAACACGGCAAGAGCCCAGAAGCGGTCAGGCACATGCTAGTCAGCTCTACGGCTGTGTTAGCATCCACAGCAGGAAGGCACTTAAGTGTTGACAGCACTCATCTAAAACTGAAAGGCTGGTTAGGGAATTCAATCTTGTGGTTACTAAGCTCCAGCGGTGGGGAAAAAATAAAAACAAATAAAAACAAATAACCATGAATCTAGATGACCATAAGAGAAACTGCCATCATTTTCTTTCAATAGTGTTAAAAAATGCATATCAAATACAATAAACCAGAGCAGAAACTGCCTCTGTAATTACTATATGATTACTATTACTATGTTACTATATTAGTTTTACATCTAGAAAGAAATCAAAAAGTGGTTTTGAGGTTTAGCTGACTGTGAGTTTCTTTTTATATGCATCTATAGATCCAAAACTGCTTTCATTTTAATATGACAGTTTTTTTGAAGGAGAATAACGATTAGAAATTAATTTGAAATGAACCACTAATATGCAGATCTTGAACCTCCTTTTGCCTTCAGAGCTGCCTTAATTCTTCATGGCACACATTCAACAAGGTGCTGGAAGTGTTGCTCTGAGAGTTTGGTCTATATTGGCTCAATAGCCTCACACAGCTGCTGCAGATTTGTTGGCTGCACAGCCATGATGTGAATGTCGTGTTTCACCACATCCCAGAGGTGCTCTGTTAGACTGAGCTCTGGTGACTGTGGAAGCCATTTAAGTACAGTGACCTCAATGTCACGTTCAAGAAACCATTCTGATGGTTTAGCGACATGACACCTTACCCTGCTTGAAGCAGCCATTAGATGAAGGCCAGACTGTAATCAGAAAAGGGAACCAACAGCCTGAAACTGTTGATAGAAGGCAACATACATCCATTTTTAAATGTTCTTTGCACCAAGACTCATCAGAACAGGTAAAGTATTTTCCATTTTCTGTTGACAACTTTGGTGAGCCAGTAGGAATTGGGTCACTCATTTCTCATTCTCAGCTGCCGGGAGTGCCATCCAGTGTGGTCTTCTGCTGCTTTAGCCCATTTAAGGTTTAATCCAGAGATGCTCTTCTGCTGAAGATTCTCAAAAGTTCAGCAGTTTTGAAGATACTCAGACCAGGCCAATAGGCACCAACAATAATACCACATTCAAAGTGTGTGTGTGTGTGTGTGTGTGTGTGTGTGTGTGTGTGTGTGTGTGTGTGTGTGTGTGTGTGTGTGTGTGTGTGTGTGTGTGTGTGTGTATGTATATATATATATACATATATACACACACACACACACACACACACACACACACACACACACACACACACACACACACACCATGTCATTGGAGAGTCTATTTCCAAAGATTTTGCAAAAAACTTGCCAAATCTTCTCTGCCAATGGCAAACAGCTTATTATACTATTATCACTTGTTTTGTGTTATTTATTGGATTGGATCATTGAAGTCTGGAGAAACAAGGCATATTGGTAATTTAACAATTTCTTCATTTAAGAAACAGAGGCCTGAGTAGCATGTGGACGAATCATACACAGCCACAACAGCCTGGCACCGCCTTCTCATGCTGCTCACCAGCTTGGTAACACACTGATGTGGGATGGCATCCCATTCTTTAAAGAGTATTGTTCCAAGTCAGCCAGTGTGGGTGTGTTGGTCATTCTGGCATGAACAGCATGCCCAAGCTGATCCCACAACTGTTCAGAGTGATTGAGGTCAGACCTTCATGGAGGCCATTCCATCCTCTCCACTCCAAATTCTAGAGGTAGTTTCTAATAAATCCCGCTCAGCGTTTTATCAGTAAAGCTGCAACTTGGTGTTGAGGAACACCCGCTTGAAGCTGACACTAACTGACCGCTGTACCAGAATCCATGCTGACAGGTTCTGTATATATACATACATATATGCACACACATATATATGCGGGGTTGCTACAGTAACAAAAAAGAAACTAAAATGTGACTGTGATAAACTATGACACTGCAACTAAAATGAAATGTCTCTCATGTCTCTCACTCTGCCTTAGGTAACGTCTTCCCTGTTGTGCAGACAGCCTTGTCACAAAGAGAGCAGCGGCTCATGTTCAAAATATTGTTTACAGCAGAATTATGCTCAGACTGCCTATACACCCTGCTTTTCCCCCAATCATACCCTGTCATTTGTTCTAAAATAGTTCTGTGTTTGTACCACATGCAACCCATCCTGTTCTCCTATATTAATTAGAGTGTCATTTATGGAACACCTTTTTAATTAATAGAAATTAATTCATGAGACCTGATGCTTTAGTTTTATTAGCTCACTTCACTTTATGTTCCAAGCTTTCCATTAACAATTCAGACCCCCCCCCCCCTTCTCCCACTCACCCCGCCAATTACTTTCCATTAACAAAGTGTTTCTAAGTTCACTTTACATATTTTCCAGAAATAAATGTGCAGACACGTACAGGATTCATAAATGAGGTGATGAGCTCCTCTTCACCTCCTTTCTCTCATCCAGGCATACATTTGATAGATATCACTTTTTCAAGTGACTGTTTATCATAAAAGCCATCTATTGCCAAGAGCCTGTTTTATGTCAGTTCTGGCTTGCGAGATACCCATGATACATAATACATCTCTGATTCCACAGTTCTGGACAGAGATAGTCATCAGCTTTATAATCTGAGTTATGAAAGATATGAATGAACCTTACAGGGGCTCTAAATGACACACTAAAGGACTCTGGAATCCACCTTAGTGCCAAATCAAAGGACAGTAAAACTAACTGGAACATGAATATTGACAGTATTGATGGATCATGCGCCACGTTGGCCTTACTAGATTAAGACTTGACAGGAAGAATTAAGAGAGAAGAAAGGGGAATAGGGACACGAGGAGAAAGGAGAGCAGACTGAGACGGAGATTAAGCGAGAGAAGATGTGGAGGCGACAGCCAATAAGAAATTGTTTTAAGGACAAAAGCCTGTCATTTGTATGGTAATCCAGGACTCAGACATAAGCTCCCACTGAGGATTTCTACTGTGGAGCAGAGGAGACTGTTGTATTTAATTCACCTTTAAAACAAATTAATTATAGAAGTGGAGAAGTGTAATAGTTATGTGTGCTTCTATGTTGGCCATTTTAGCAACTTTGAGGAAAAAAAAGTACCGGTATTGCTCTGCAATACAGCAAAATGTACTTTCAAAATGTATAAAATATGTTAGAATAATAATGCATATCATTTTGGGTGAAAGAATCATAGCCTTTTGTAAATCTTTGATTAGTGATAACAACCATGCCATGAATTAATCAGTTACAGGACTCAATATCAAATTCATTTCAAGCAAAAACAAGACAGCTCCTTACTCTGGCAAAATCCGCCAGCCTGCAAAAGATCTGTATTTAATTGTTCAGTCATCTGGCATTTCCTCTAAACAGAAGCCTCTGACTCGCTGCCAAAAAAAATATAAATGGTAACCATATAAACAGAAGAGTGGCAATAAAATGTTTTTACGTCTTCGCTCCCGACACAAATGACAAAATGACCCACATTTAATTATTGATCAGTCACCAGAAATAATCTTGATTTAGGTTTTGGAGTTATGGGAGCGATAGAGCTAACAATAATTGGCTGCGGCAAACAAAATTTCAACAGCCGACCCCCTATTCAAATTCTGTCTTGGACTTAATTCTTATCCCGTTTTATTCACTGCTTGTTCCAATTTGAGGAAAGAAAATGCAGCCACTGCTGAATTGTCAAGACAAAATCTGATATGTTTGCAGTTTAAGCCGAACATGAAGCGAACTGAAGGACCGGCAGGGGTAGACAGAAAAGGAGTCATGCACCACACCGATAAATGTATAGTCAGAAAGATCAGATCCCTGTGTGTGAAATAAATTATTAAATCGATTCCCATCTTTAAAAGCCTGCTAGAAATTCTTAACTTGAGGACCTTTTGGTGGCTACGGTAAAATCTATTCGACTGAGTTACAGGAGCAGTCTGGGGGGTGGCTACACGGTATTGAAGGCACTTCAATCAGAAACGAGAGGGATGGTGGAAATGTGAAGTGAGGGAGATGTACGGACACACACAAATGCACACACGCAAACACACACTTAGAGCGATGCAAACAGAAGAGAGGAGGAAAGGGAAAGGCCAGCGGAGGGTGACAGAAGAGGGATTAAAGGGCTCAGTAATGCATGTTTTTCCAGAGCACACTGTACCATATGTGTCAAGGAGATAAGTTATGCATACTCACACTGACATTTTGATGTGAGAAAATATGTTGGAGTTAGGGGATGTAGTCATACTGTACAGAGCTATCTGTGCACCTGAGCCCAAGGGAAGTGTCTGCTTATTTATTTAGGGTGTTTGTGCAGAGGCTACTTCTATAGATTTATGGCCTACAGCAGGAAAACTCTGTCACTATCAGTCATATTTCTCACTTTGCTCCCAATGAGGAACTGAGATCAGCATGCTGACCCTCCACTCGACTGCTCTTTCATTTTCATTTGTGTAAGTCGGCGTGCGGATGCTAAGAGAAATCTATGAAGCGTGGCAAAAACAGACATTGGAGGTATTTTTTGTTTACAAAAGCTCATTATCTAGGCAGTGGGTAAACAGCTAGTGCTTGTGTGTGTGCCAGACACTAGAGCTCTGACAAATGACAAAATAACATGCACAGTACACACACCATTAATCAGTACCTGTGTGTCGTCCAAGGCACTTAAAGGATATTCCTGAAACGCCAATCAACATCATGTGTTTGCGAGTTATTACAGCACATCTGTGGCACCAGCATACACAGAGTCCTCTCCAACTGTCTCAGCAGCCCTTCCAACCAAATTATTCACATCCACACTTCAGCTGTGTATTAATTTGGCTTTTGAAAGATTCATTTTGGTTAAATTACCTACTGCATTGTCATTGGATGTTTTGTTTCCCCCCCCTCTCCTATAGAAGATGAGCTATCTGACCTATAAAAGGGTCCTCTTGTGTCTCATAGACTTCTAAGAAACAAGCATCATAACCTCTCTAATCTGGTGACTGAGGTCACACTGCACTGACACATTTGTCCTAGGGCAATAGCTGACAAATTACAGAAGGCTGGGAGCAGAGAGAACAGGCCTTTTTAGACTTTTTAGCTGTTCAGAATAAGAGCCCTAAGAGGTCAGGGCCACAGAAGACCAAACATACAAGTTATAAATCCAGGCAATGCTTAAATATTGACCGATCGTGTCCTCTGCGTTTTTAATAACAACTTTCCCCAATAATCTGTTTTGAAACACCCACACAAGCCCACACGTAAGGGTTTTTGGGCCTCAATTCCACATAGCAACAAGAAATACAGGCACGATGGAGGTTAAGCTTTTCCATTAGCCAGCATAATGAAATTGTAGAATTAAGCAATGCATATCATATATAGCACATCAAATCTACTGGAGAGTAAGCAAAGGTTAATTGCTAGTTACTGAGGGAGACCATTTGAAACTGCTTACCCAGGTGGCAGATGTTTCACTGTAAATCTCAGAAACGAGGGCTTTAGGGAATACATAAAAAGGGAATAGCCCAATGTAGGCATTCCTTGCTGTAACTGTTCTTTAATTCTTCTCATTTGAATTCAATCAAAGGATTATTTTGTAACACTTTATATGTGTAGATTTGCACAAACGCGCCTCTTGCACGAAAAGAATAAAAAAAAAAAAAAACAACTTAAGATTAAGGTGTCTTTTAAAATATGTTTTCTTCTATGCTTTCATATTGCCTGTATTGTCTTAACAGTATTATCACCAGTCGCCTCTGCGCACACAGGGAGACGAGAAAACCTGTTGCAGCAGCGCCCTTTAAACAGAACTGCAAAGCTGACCATAAAATTCTCCGAGACATTCATGCACCTGATCTGTTGAGATCAGGGTGATTTGATGGCGGTGCAAAAGAAATGAGTACTTTGTAGACACAGTGATATAATGTTCTGATGTTGTACTGATGCGCAACGGATTCGGTGCGCCGTGCGTAAACGCTACAAGCAGCTGCATTCATACCTGTCGTCGCTCTGCCAGTCCCCGAGCAACAGGTCTCGGAACCGGTACCGAGGGGGCAGCGGGAGCACCTCCTTCTCCAGTTCGACCATGGTCCCCCTCCTCAAAACCCAGAGACAGAGACAAATACCACCGCAAACCGCACCTCCACAGCGAGGAGGTGATCTCCTCCAAAACCAACTCAGTTCCTCTTCCTTCTGCTATTCAGAACATAAATCAGTAACGAACACATTGATACACCTCATGGTACCGTATTCGTCCTTCTTCAGAAAAAAAAGAAAAAACATCTCTCTTCTCTGCCACCCGTCACAATGCAGCTCTACTTTTCTTCACACTGAGGCAACAGGTCGAAGACGTTCATCCGTCGGTGGGTAGGGGTCGCTCCACTTTTCTGTGACAGCTGGAGAGCAACTGGTTGTCTCTCTTTAACACCAGCATCCTCCCTGCCTGAGCTCCACATGGACGCACTGACTGCAAATGTGTAAAGAAACGTCGAGGAGAAGCTGTTGCCACTTCCCCCCCCTCCCCTTAGTCTAACCAAAATAAACATCGACAAAAACTGTGATTTTAATATTATTTTCAATCAGCAATAAGCTCTCTCTCCGTCCACATCTGCTCTACACTGTGAACGATAATGATCTCTGTAACCCACGATAATAATAATTAAACTGTTACACATACGCACACGTGATGCCCAGAAATATCTACTGCACTGTAGAGACCAGCGCGGATCTCAGTCGTGAGTCTATTTCGGCGCTATAGTTTTCCACATTTTTCTTCAGTATTATTCTTTTCATAAATATCAGCTGTTGGTTGTTTTCAATCAGGAGACGTGTTTGTCATGTTGGGAATTGCTCTGCTTTAAAAATACATGAGAGCAATTTATTTAGCGCAAGGCTTTGGTCGTGCATATTCATTTCCAGACACTTAACACGATTCTACACGGCTTACCAAATGAGCTCTGAGTGCTGCTGCTCTCTTACTATGTATACATATGCTAAGTGTATTCAAAATACCCAATCAAAGCAGAAGATACAAAAAAACAAAACAAAAAAAAAAACCCCACACAATTAATCACAGACTTTAAATAAATAAATAAAATGGGAATCCAGGCCACCATTTGAATTCTGTATCCTCCCTTAATGGACATATTCAATACACATATGTAATTAAGGGAATAAAAGCTTTCAAACTTACCGCTTTACAGTTTCAATCAGTACTCAAACATCTGTGCTATATATTAGTCGGTCACACTTCACCTCTTAGGGGTTTAATCTTGTAGAAACTCTTGGTCACAACAGAAGAGGTGATGAAATTCAAATACGGTGCTTAAGAGGCCTGTTGACCCAAAGCCGCAGACAACAGGTGTTATTCAAATTAACTTTCATGGATTAATATTGATAAAGCAGCCTCTCCGTGGGCTCCACACAAAACCAAAACGTCAAAAGGCTTACTGCCACCTAAGGTTGATTTGATCGATGTTGGGCTTGGATTGTAAGCACGTTGGCGTCAGTGCGTTTGTAAACTCAAATGACTCATCTAAATGTAAATGTTTGTTATTTTGCGCTTCCAGACAGATTAACTTTCTCCCCAATTAGGAAACTTGCACAAACATATTCAGGTTGTCGTAAGCCTGCAGTAGTTGTATCCATTTCGCCCTCTGGTGGCCAATCAGGAAGCAATCTTCATTCATCTTTGCAAACAGCTGACAACAATTTGTCTGTTAAAATTAAAGTTAAAAGCTGAGAATATATACACGTCGACTATTACTCTGCCTTTGGTAAAAAGGAAAAAAAAGGTACCTCTGTAATACACTTAGCCATTAAAACATTAAAGAGGTTGACAGGAAGGCAAAAATATTTAATTTCAAGTGGGTGAGCCTGGCTGTGTAGCCATGGTAACAACACAAAACTGTCTGCGGATATCAGAGGAAATAGTTCATGTGTTTCAAACCTCATTTAAACTGCATTCAGTCTAACATTACCATAATGTGTACTCTGAGGACAATCTGCAGAGGCTGCGTAAAGCAGCCTGTTGCAAGGGACAATCGGCTTTATTCCAGTAGATCAAAAGCCATTCTCCTCACCGCCAACAAAACAAGCAATTCATATACAAATACAGACAAAGAGTAGAAAACAATCAGCCATAAAAAAGTCATTTAAAACAATATAAAATCTGTCAGTTGAGATGAATAGCGAACAGTCATCTCCCAGCTTCTAGTCCAAAGTAACGTTAACAGAAGCTAAAGCATCCACAGCCCAGCTGGGGTACTGGTCACCAGAAGGAAACAGTCGCTTCATGAACGTCCGTATGAACTCAGGGAAGCGGCCTTCCACAATGCTCTCTCTCACAGAGCGCATCAGCGTGAGCTGCAAAGACAAATGATTGATGAACTGAGGAAAAATAATGCGATTCTTATTGATCTGCAGTGGGAAATGATCTTCTGCTGTGCACAAGGTCAGCTACAGGTCAGTGTCCTCTGAGGTAGTATGTTAATGTTTTGCAGCGATCCATTAAAAAGTTAATGAGGCATTAACCATCAACCATCACTCCTGGACACTCCAGAACCACCATACAAGTGGCTTAAAAAGAAAAAAAAGAACCAGCAAACAAATAGGATGCGTAATCGATTGGATTATATTGGTTACGATTTCCTAACACCCATTTTGGCGACATATCTGTAAGAATATTTGGCTTTTTGTGCTTCTGATTATGTCAAAGCAACAAAACGAGTTGTGCTCCTGCCACACAAACCATACTGAAGGATTTAATAGCCATCACTGAGAGAAGGGTATCGTCACGTCACATAAATTTGAAAAGATAGACATTTTTCTTCATATTTCTGCCAGAGAAATTCAACTTTCAAACATACTGTGAAAAATATGTCGCACTTCAAGCTTATTGACTGAAGATGGCAGATACAGGAGAATAATAAACTGATTAATCGTCAGATTTATTCCATGCATGTGCCTTTTTAGTATGTCGCCTGCTTTGAAGCACATGAGAAAACTGTCAGAATAAAATAAAGAAACCTGTACTTTGTCAGTCATAGAAGATTTTGCTCGAACTGACCTGGTAGGCGATGTTGTGGATAGTGATGTGATGCATGGCTGCAGTGTCACTCTTAAACAGAGCATGCAGGTAAGCTCGACTGTGCCTGAAAGAGGAAATGCAGACATTATTTACATTATTTAAGTGCTGAATAAACCCCCCGCCTACCCAGATTTTGAGCTTCCTCCTTTCACAGAACACTCTGCTTTTGTCTGCAGGACATTTTAGACCAAGTGATGCCAAAGGACTTATTTTTGCTAGTCTTCAAAGATGTTATTATCTAGATTTAATTTTCTCAAAATAAATAAATATAAAATGAAAACAGGTAGAATAAGAGCCAGCTGGCTAAAAGAGCTGTTCTAGGGCACTAAAAAGAACTTTCTAGGCTTCAATTTCTGTCACAGTAAAGAAAATGCTTTGGCAAACTGACTTACTTCTTGCAGGTAGGACACTGGCAGTCTGGGTCTATGGGCTGGAAATCTTTGGCATACTGCTTATGTTTCACTTGGAGAGTTCCCCAGGGCACCAAGGCAGAGCCAAACCTCTGAGAGAAAAGAACCATGACTGTCAGAACAGAATGAAATACATCTGAAGTCAGTTGTGGATCCTAATGCGATTTCTCAGAAGGTAAAGACGGATTACCGCAGTGCGTGTTGGGAAAACGCAGTCAAACATATCACATCCCAGGGCGACGCATACCACCAGATCCACAGCATACCTACAACACATGACCATGTGAATTTATTACGTGGTTAAATGTACCACAGCCAATATTCAATTACATTTTATTTAATCACAACAGCCGTCGCCTCAAGGCACTTTATATGGTAAGGTAGACCCTGCAATATTACACACAGAGAAAAACCCAACAATCATATGACCCCTTATGAGTAAGCACTTTGGCAACAGTGGGAAGGAAAAACTCCCTTTTAACAGGAAGAAACCTCTGGCAGAACCAGGCTCAGGAGGTAAACAACCAGGTTCTCATGATGGATTTCAGTGAAAACCAGTAAACATACCCTACACCCATGAGATAGCGGGGTTTTTCCCGAGGCAGGTGATCAGTGCTTAGTGTCACCATCTGCCAGAAGTCATCCTTCTCTTCTCCTCCACTCAGTCCGCCAATGGCAAAACCAGGAACATCACGCTTAGTCATTTCTACAGGAAGAAGAAACAATATCTTAAGTGAAAGTCTGATCCCTTATCTTGAATTCTGATGCCCTTTCCAAACTGCATGGCCCTTTAAATAACTCGGATTAGTTCCTCACCACGCCCTGATATCTTTGTTTCACATAAGCTTCCTCAATAGACTGAAACATGTAAACTTTTTAGTTAATGCTGCCACTTTTCCACTTACTGAAATAAGTGTAAGAGGAAAAAGTGATCAAGGCATTTTAGCATGTATTCAGCCTTCATAAATACGATGAAATTATTCAGCTTGATTTTCAATATCGGTACATGAAGAAAGTGAAAGAGCAAGATTAGTTAATGGAGACCCACTCATATTAATTAAGTTAAGTTTGACCAGTATCAGCACATTATAGATCTAGTGGTCATCAGCATATAGTCATGTAAGTCCATGGAAAAAAATAAAATAAAATCCAGTAAGTGCCTCCCACCTGAGCTCCTTAGAAGCAACAGATTTCCTTGTTAAAAAAAAAAAAAAAAAAAAAAAAACTTGGTATGTGTTATGAAGCTATTCCAAAAGAAATGTTTTCCCAGTTTTTAGGTTCTTAAAGTACATATTGGTGGATATACTGTTTTTTAAGACATTAGAAAATTTGACAAAGAATAAATCATGGCTAGAAAATGGTATCAAAATTTAGGTAAATATATTTGCTGTAACTTGTTTTGACCAGACACCCAACTCATGTATTAATATAACCCTGTGCAGTTTACACAAATGTGCTTTTTTTGATGTTTTCTCCAGTGAATTATTAGAAAACATAAAAAACCCAGGGTACCAAGATTAACTTGATTAACAAGAATATTAACAACATATTAACTGGTGACGCTGTGGTGTTGAAACTGTTATGTCTCTCTGATATTGATGCTCAAATGCAGGTTATAAAAAAAAAAACAAGCTGAAAAAAGATGAGATTTGATTTTGACTTCTGACATTTGAACGGGTGTAAAATTGATTTTTTTAAACACAGCCCAAGTGTGTTTTTTCAGCTCGGAGAATTTAATGTGACTATATTCTGTATTTTAAGTTATTTCAGCTCTAAAATGCTGGAAAAATACAGTGAATAGTGCCACGAAAAGTGCCAAATTTTAGCCCACCCCACGTATGTCTAATATGGCTTTGTTTTCTTCGAGAAGCTGTAACTCAGCACATATCCTCTGCAGCACATGTAGCAAAGGGCACATCATCTGAGCAGACAGTGGTGAGGATGCATCAGCAGCTTCACATTTCACTGATAGTTTGTGATAAACAAAACTAATAATTCCCCCACTTTAACCTAACTTACATACTGTCTGAATATATAAGATAGTACCATCAAAAAGCAAGAACATTTCCCTGTGTGCTTTTCTTCCAGCATGCCTGCCAATTTTAGATCAATCCGATCACAAACGGGGGATCTTAAAGGACTTAACAGTCAAATTTCAGCCTTTATATCAATGTGCGTTTGTAAAGCACATCAGCCAAAATATATTTATCATTAAAGGAATCTCAGTGTCAGCATCAGCCTCTGTTTGTTTGTTTTTTTACCATCTAGACAGGCCTTGCGCAGCTCTGCATTCAATCCTCCCTGAATGATGGCAAAGAGGTTTTGTTTGTCTCGATTTTTATTGGCTGCTATACAGCGGTCCAGCCAGCGAACGGATCTATGCATGGCCTCTTCTACCCGTGGTCCTGTCACAGTACTGCTGACCACATCATCCAGCTGCATCATGATGTCTGACCCTGGAAGAACACAAAGAAACATGGAGGTGCTGTCCGTCAGCCACAGAAATACTGACGAAAGCTCAGAGTATCTGCTGGTTAATGCTGAGTCAGTTATTTTACTCCTTGCTGACCCAGACTGTTCTGTATGCTGATAGACTTCTCAGGACTTAGTAAGATTTCTTTGCCGTCGTAGGGGGACCTGAACTTGACTCCTTCCTCCGTAACTTCGGAGAGCTCGACGAGAGACACCATCTGAAACCCTCCACTGTCCTGTGAGCAAAGAAAAAGGAACGCGTGGTTTTTAAGACAAAAGTTTCCAGTCACATGTTGTACTTTTATTTGTCATCCACGTATGACAAATAAAATGTGAAGTTAAACTCACAGTTAAAAGATTTCTCTTCCAGTTCATGAACCCATGCAAACCATTGGCTTTCTCAATCAAATCGGGACCCTTTAGGCAGCAGAAAAGACATTTACACAAGAAAACTGACATGAAATCGTCAACAAATGGTTTATGCCCAGTAAAACACGAGATAAAAATTTAATTTGCGTTATAGCAAACCTGCATACCGGTCTCATTCCAAGGTGGTATGTGTTTCCAAGGCAAATCCGACATCCCAGATCTTCCAGCTGATCCACAGTGATTCCCTTCAGGGTCCCCTGAGTCCCGACGGGCATGAAAACCGGGGTGCTAACGGTGCTATGCGGCAGTATTAGATCACAGGCTCTCGCTTTAGTTACTGGGCATTCAGCAACAATTCGCAAAGAGAGAGGAGACAAAGCTTTCTTTAGGGACATGTTGTTCTCTATAGTTTCTGTATGAGCCCCACACTCTATGGGGGCAGCCATGTTTTACCGATCACGTGACATGAACGGACGTCCAACTGACAATCGTGACGACCAATTAGAATTATCTGATTCGAGCGTTAAGACGTCCAATCAAAACGAAGTTTGGTGAAGCGGCAGCAACATTAGCCAATAAACCGCTTTTATTTGCGCAAGAGAGGCGGGGCTATAGTAACCGGCACCGATAGGATGTCATCTTCTGTGACCGGATGGTGTTTGTGTAGAGGAAGTTTTGCTTGCGAGTTTTCCGTCCGTTTCGACTGCCTGGGTATTTAGTTGAGGCGTTTTGTTATTATACGATATGATATTGGTGTGAACTGCATTACTGGGAAGCGCACAAGTATTCAAAAAGTGAATAAAAGCCCGAGCTGAAGAGGCGGGGTTTTAGCACTCTAGAGTAACCCGAGAGCACCTTGCTGCTAAGCTAACGTTACTGAGCTCGCTAGCGCGGCTAGCATTAGCCTCTGGTCTGTGTTGAATTGAAGGGGCTCTTCAAGCTCACGAAGCCATGGGGAACCGGGGCATGGAAGACCTGATTCCCCTCATCAACAAGCTTCAAGACGCATTCAGCTCCATTGGCCAGAGTTGTAATTTAGACCTTCCTCAGATCGCGGTGGTCGGTGGGCAGAGCGCTGGAAAAAGCTCGGTTTTGGAGAATTTCGTTGGCAGGTAAGTGATAAGTGTTAAATGAGCTAGTGTAGTGTTACGCCCTTCTAACAGGCCATGCTTGGTCGTACGTTGTCAAACAGCCCGTTTTTTGGTCTGGGAGGTACGGTACTTTTGGAAATGCCAGTCGCATAAAGCTAAGCTAACGTCACTTTCCCAGAACGTAACGTCAATATTGATTTACGCACTTGCGCTGTAGATTCAACAACTTCAGATACATACTGTTCTTGTGTATTTATGTAGTGTGATATTTGTGTTACGATCTTAAAAAGAAGCTTACTTTTTCTCTCTTTTCTTTACTTCATACAATTTTTTTTTTCCCCCAACTCGATTGGACCACCAACTGTTGTCTTGCATTTGCTGATAAATTCGTTTGTCCTGCCCAATATGTTTTAATATGATTAAAGGCTTGTTCTGGGTTGCCATTTTTTCAATAGACCTTAGTGCACGTAATCTTTCCTGTAATCTAGCTTAATGGGCTTTTCCCCCTTTTGTTCTCATATTGATAACTACAGGCCACACCCTGAGAGTCCTGCAGAATTTATATTACCAACAAATTTAAAAGATGGAGGGATGACTGTTTGTTTTACAAGGGAGGGAGTTTTATTGGATGGTAACTGGCAAGGTGTATGGAATAAAAGGGGTATCGCAGTGTAGGCAGAAAGTCACCTAACTTGTATTTTTACAGCTACTTATTGTATTTTGACACAAAACTTTGACCTCAAAGCAGACTGTCTCTCTTTACAGTGCTGACATTTCCTCAACATAGCAGACATAACTTCCCTTACCAGCTTCCTCTTTTGTTTCTGTTTTTGGCCAACGTTTAGAAATTATAGAAACAGACTTGACATCACTGTTTTTTGAGATGCATTGCTTTTAATCTACGGTCCTCCTTACCAGACTGGCTCTATCATTGTCATCAGGCTGGTCTTGTTGTTGTCGCCTGCAACAGCAATGAGTGAGATCACCCTGCAGTAAAAAGAAACATAACAAGTTTGCTCTGTAGTAGCTTGTTTAACAGGATTTCACCTCCTTTGAGAGACAATCAGTGTGTAGCCCAACCCACACACGTATGCAGGCTGGTCGGCAGACTGGAGAAGGCACATTGGCTATCAAGATTGAATGCACATAGGCTTTTGGTTATAAAAACGGAGACAAGAGCATGTTGTAACTACTCTCGGGCAAGAACATGCATGCAGATTAGACTTCCACTCAGTGTGCAGTAATTCGGACGAGTGGGACTTTGTGCTGGGAGAACACTCAACACAAATCGGCAGCAATTAACTTGAGACATTTCATGGTGACCGTGATTTGCTATCGTGCTGGTTTTCCACTTTATGCGTGTTTACAGGGCAAACATACATCCATGTGCTGACAAATTATTGTAGCATTGTAGGCTGTTCACTTTCATGTACCTTTCATAAGGTGTGCTTAATATTGAAAAGAACACCATTTACTCTGTTTGCATGTTGATGCTGTGCGGGTGAATTTAATGAGGGCTGACCAGCTGAAACAATCTTACTTCAACCTCGAAGCACGGATCTTGGAATTTGTTCCCTCCATTGGGCATTTTGACATGTAACAGCTGTTTCTTGATTTTTAAAATGACACCTAAAAACACAACCATATGAGGACTATTGATTATCCAATTAGTGCTGTGTACAGGATTAGTGCCACTGTGAGCCACACACCACAATTGGGATGCTAACACTGGGTTGTTTTTGGCACCTGTGAGGCATGGCTACTGGAAACAAATGGAGGAACATGTTGAATTGTTTTTTAACTTCACTTGTAAAACCCTTGCTAAACCTGTATGTTGGCAAAGCTACGTATAGGTGTCCTGAGATTCAAACAGATCAGTGGTTGATTTGGGGAAAATTTAATTTCCTTCTGCTGTGCAGATCATTTAGAGTAGTAAAATAAGTCAGGCTAGGCACACTTTAGGAGTTGCTGTACACTGCTAAAGCATTGGGCAAACTCATGAGTCATTGTTGACTAAAAGGTTTGTTTGAACCGATACCTAAACCTTGTACCATGTGTTCTACTCATTTAAAAAAAAAAAAAATTCAAAGCAGATGAAAATGATGCGTGTAATGGTGTTGTGGAAAACTTCATTTGCAATTCTCTGTGGTTTCGCCTTTTTAATTTTTAATTTTTTTTTTTTTTGTGGTGTTCTTTTTTCTTTTCACCATGAGTACTGAGCTTCTGTTACACTCGGTAATGGCTGATCTGTAATTTCCCCAGTGACTGAGATCTTTTCTTTGGTGAGGTGCATGTTGTGTGTAAAAGGCTGGCTTCATATCTGTGTCCTATGGGATGAAAATAATCCCTCTGTTTTTTTTTTTGTTTTGTTTTTTTTTGTTTGTTTTTTTCCCCCCCCCTTTTGACGTACCAGCAACAATAGAAACAGTGTCACTTATTGCTGGGAAAACAACTGGGACAATGGAGTGATGATTCTGCCACAGACTGTAAAAGCTGCTCGCTTTCTCTCTCTCACCTGAACTTCATGCTGATGTCATGATCCACAGGTGCCAAGTGACCTCACCGCCTCACTATTAATTTAGCAAATGTTTGACCGCCACAAAAAGCACGTCGGATGCTGCTTGGTTTCTGCTTTAGATTTCCTGGTTTCACTGGAGAGGGAAAACGTTGGGCTGGTTTTGGGATCATGTGACCTAACTTGCTATTCTTTTGGCCTCTGCTTTCAACAGCATTAGTGTGGAAGACAAATATGTTTTGCGTGGTTGATCCACATTCTTGCTGGGGAGAAGTTTGTTTAATAAATTACTGTATTTCCCGGACTACAAAGCGCACCTGAATATTAGCCGCACAAGCTAAAATCAGGGGAAAATCCTGTTTTGTACATACATTAGCCGCACCTGACTAAAAGCCGCAGGTGTTTCAATGTTGACTTATCATATGTAAGAGAATATGCACAAAGGGAATTGTCAGGAAAGAGATGGCTGTTTGGAGACATCACTTTTATTAATATTTTGAAAAACAAGTTATAGGTACATAACAGTAACCTACAGCACACCAAAAAAATAGATTCGGACTACCTTTTAGGCTCAGGTGCAGTGACACAGCTTTAACAAGAAGAAAAGTCAGTCATTCACCACCATCTTTCTCTTCTTCCTGCGCACTAAAACCACCAAAGTCCTCTCCTCCAGTGTCGGATACAAACAGGCTCAGGATGGCTTCGTCATCCACTCTCCGCTTCTCTCCTTCGTTGTCACTTTCAAAACCAAAGAAATCCTCGTTGTCAGTGTCAGAGTCGAACACCCTCTGAAGGGCCGTGGCAGTGTCCTCCTCTCCATCATGCAGCAGTCCAGCCCTTCAAAATCCGTTGGTGATCGTGGATGCTTTCACACTTTTCCACGCTGTCAGAATCCACCGGTGGAGTTGAGCATAACTTGCTTTTCGCAAGTTTATCGCCGCTCATCATCCACGCCTCCCGCTGAACGCGTACCGCTACTTTGAAGTTTGTTTTTTGCGCTACTTCGTACGGCACTACGTTGCCTGGCGGACGGACATGTGACTAACATACCACTCTTGAACCCCGATCCTTCCGCCAGGCAACGTAGTGCCGTACAACAGCGGAACACACAAAACAAATCGTCTTATGATATGACAAAAATCATGGACAATCCATAGAAAAGCCGCACCTGACTAAAAGCCGCAGGGTTCAAAGCTTGTGCAAAAAGTAGCGGCTTATAGCCCGACAATTACGGTAGCTTGTGTTTCAGTCTGTTGGTACGCATCTAATCTTATTACATTATCCACCCAGCCAACTTAATGAGTGACCTCAGGTTTTACTGCAACACTGACTTGATTGACTAAATAAATATTTACAATAGATTAGATTAGATAGAACTTTATTAATCCCTCGGGTGGGTTCCTCTGGGAAATTCGATTTCCAAAAAAGCACAGCACCGACAGAAGTTACAGAGTTATACACACACACACATATATATAAATACAGAGACAATATAAATAAAATATACGAAGGGGATAAATAGAATAAATTGGAATAAAAATAAAAATACAAGTGAAAAAAAAAAATAGTCTGTATTGCTTTGAGTTAATTTACTGGTCCTTACCAGAAGATATACTAAGGTATTACAAAGAAAAAAGTAATCTGTGTAGTTAAGAACTATCTTGAATAATAAGCAAATTTTCTTTCTGTGTGTGTTACTCTACTGAAATGTTTATGAACCAGTGCAAGTATTTTCAGTTCAGAGATGCTGATCACACCCATGTCTCTGTTTTGGCTTTGGTGTGTTGTGATTTCATTGTATCAGTTGGGCGCAAAGACGTCATATCTTGTAGTGCAAGCTGGCCTGGGCGGAGGTTATTATCAGATCTGTGGCAACTACGCTGCAAAAACAGACTTTTTTTTTTTAAGTGTTTGATCAGTTAAGTTTAAAGGGGACCTATTATGCTCACTAGAATAGAGTGGCTTTGTTGTTATCTCCTTTTGTGCAGGTCTTCATTTCAGCCGCCATCTGAAACAAGCTACTTTAGCTCTATCTTCAAGGACTTCCTTCCTTTGAACTGACTTTCTTCTGATTAGCTACCCCTTCACAAATAGCAAATTTGGATACCAAGCAACTATATCCTGTACACGTCACAAACACCCAAGAATAGGTGAAACTGTCAGAAACTCTCTGAAGCTTAGAACTTTGTCTTGATCTGATAAAATATTTTAAACATTGCTCTGCTTTGATTTCATGGCACATTTATCAAAATATGACCATGTTGACATAAAACCTATTCACTCAAGGTTGATGGTCAAGCTTTGCTGTCCTTTCTGCAAGTACTCTGGCATGATGGCGGGAATTATTGAGCAATTCAAGCAGAAGTATGGATGCTTTTGTGTAGTGCAATCAAAGAAGAAGGAGCACACTCAGTTGAGTGGCAGAGAGTGAAGGGATTTTCCACTAAGCAGTTGGATTTTGGTAGTGCTTCAGGAGACTTTGCTGCCTGGCAATGGCTCTTCGTGCTCTCATTGACAAACTGCGGAGCGGGAATGTGGATTGCCATAATTATATGTTCATAGCCACTCCAGAGACCTCCTGAAGTCCCACCAAACCACAAACACATTTTTTTTTGTGTGCTATGCCCTCCTGGGAGGACCTGCTGTGACTTTAGCATTTTTCATTTCGGTTTGTATGCTTGAAAAGGAGACTTTGTACCCCTGTATAGGCATGAGGAGAAGGAGGACAGGGTTGCTCTGCCTGTTTGTAAGAGGCAGAGGGTATAGGGGCTGGCAGGCAGGGGGAGGGGAGTTGGCTCTCATTCTCTCCCTTCCCTAGTCACTCTTGATTTTGCTTTCTCTTGTGTTCAAATGAAGGGAGGGCAGCGCATGGATTGATGCTCTTTGCTTGGCAATGCATAATGCATCAAATGATACACAAGCTGCTCAGCCTCTTCTATCATTTACAGCGCATCAATAATGGAACCCTGGCCTCTTGCTTCTTTTCAATATGTCACTGCAGTTTATCCAATTCTGTCTGCGCAGACTGACTGGCTCAATTCTGTCCTTGCTGTATGTCTCCTCAAAAGAGCACTTTGAACCAAACATTATGGGCACTTTATTTTATTGCTGTGGATCTTTTACCAGTGACCACTTGTAGAGACCGTAAGATGGGATTTCACTACCGAGAAGTCAGTGGAGAGTATCCTTTACCACCAATGCTTGCTGGCTTCCCTAGACAGCTTCTTCATACCATTTTCCACATCTGATCTAATCTTGTCACACCTGAAACGCACAAAGTGGCTTTCTTCTTTTTCTCTCTTCTCCTCTTTTTTTTTTTTTTTTTCTCTAAATCTGATCCACAGCTTTCTGCCTTACACAGCACCAGTGGTGAACCACTGACCTGTGGATTTTTGCTGACCCCTGGTCAACTGGTGAGAAGGTTTGGGATATTCCCCACTGTTTGATCACAGTCTAGGCCTAACAAGCAGTGAGTAGTATGGAAGCTCCCCTCTTTTATCCTGTGGGTGACACATTGCTTTCATCCACAGGGCCCTTAGACATGTAGGCCTGGTAATGAGAAGAAAAAGAGGATGTGGGTTAGTGACGCACTCATCACTTCTAGCAGTATTCCTGGCCTGGGAATACTGATTACCACCAGATGTAGTATGTTTGTAGGGCAGCAGACTTGACATTCAAAATTTATACGGGTCTGCAGAAAACTGGGTGGAGGCGTTTATCTGAAGGCTGACTAAGCAGGGTTATCCATGTGGTTAAAAATTCCATAGGTACTCTGTCACTTTAAGAGGAACAAAAAAGGTAACTGAGTAACTTCTCATTGTTTCCTATAAGCTTGGTGTCTCAGTTGTGCACTGTTGCACCCGTTGTTTGTTTGCTGTCATCTAAAGCTTATGCACTGCATTACATTTTGCAGTTGGCATGATGAAAGCCAGTTGTAGGTGCACCTATTCAACCTATTCTCCGACCTGGGGCCTAGTGTGGGAAAAGCATTACATGTTGCTGGCATTGACACAAAATCTAACAACTGCTAGCTGAAACTGTAGGCCGGAGATCTGAATCTGATAATGGCTTGTTTTTCAAGTGGTTTACAGATAGTGAAACTACATTTATGTTACTCAGTCGAAATTTTGAACAGGATGTTATGTTCCATAGTGTGAGATGTGCTTTTCTTCATTTGTCAAAAAACTGCACATCCAAAGCCAACATTTGTAAGACCCTAACAAACAAAAATCATTATTTCATGGTTACAACTTGTGATGATGCTCAGTTAAAATCAATACAATGAAGTTTAACGTCTGCAGTTGTTGTCCCTTGCCGTGTTCATATTTAGGAAGCCCATGCAATGGTGACTTATTTGTTGATAGTTTTGTGTTTGGCATCTACCATAACAGATTTACAGGATTTAATGTTAAAGACAAAACAAAAATAGAATGGCTCTCATCTCTTTAACTCACTTTCAAAGAAGGCCCAAAAGTGCATAAAGACAACCAAAAGACAAGCCATTTGGCCTGCTTTGAACATCACTGACACTTTGTGGAGTTATCCAAGTGGCTGTAGAAAGTGGTAATGGTGGACTTAAAGGCAGCCTTATGTAAATGTGTTATATTCATGTAGATAAACCAGCAGAAGAAAGGGATTGACTCCAGACAAGGTGTTTTGCTATGTTACAAAACACAAACTCCAGACATTTTATATACACAAGCTATGTAGCACACTAAAAGCGAAAAACACAAGACAGAATAACATAAGACATCATTACAGAGGAAAAAAGTCGAAACTCAAAGTTGCCTCCTCAGCTTTGCTGCCACACATCTTCTCCCCTGGAATTGAAGTAAGCTTTTGGATAATCATAACAACACTGAATTTTCTTTAGCTGTAATACAGATAAATGCACCGCCTATGCACATCTTCAAGCTGAGTTTTAAACATAAAAGAAACATACAACAGAAGTGAAAAGATTTTCTTGTTACACCAAAAAGTTTCAAGACACGGCTGGAAGCATTATACACAAGTTTAAATGTTACAGGGGGAAACTTTTCTCGATGTTGAAGAAAAGGCAAAACTATTTGGTGAGGAGAAGAATAAATGTATTCCAAAATTGCTGAACTATTGATACAGATGATAAGTTGCATAATTTTATTGAACCTACAACTGCATTCAGTAAACCACACAACTCTCTGTGGGTATCTGGCGTGGTCTGTGTCATAGGGCTGAGCTAGTCGATTCATATTTATTTTTATCATTTATTTATTTATTTATTTATTTTTAAATTCAGTCTTTCAGCCTATTCATCTGCTTTGAGAGGGATCGAGGTTCCACAGTTACCAACTCCATGAAAATTAAAGATTTAGCTATAAAGCCTGTCCATCTGTGCTTGGTCTTGGGGCTTATGTGATATCTCAGCAGGAGACCTGCTGGTGGTCTTGTCAAGACTGGCTTCCCTGCCATCACACTTTCAGACATTTAGAGTGGCGCCTGTCCACCTTTGGTTTTAAAAGTATTAATGCTAGTCGTGAAGCTTTTAATGCACTTACTTCAGGATAATTTGTTTTTGACAAGTCAAGTAATGGTATCTTCTCTTAATCCAGTCTCTTTATCCGTTTTGTACTCTGCCACGCTCTATTCAATTTTTATCTTCCGAATCGGTGCTATTTCTAAGTGGAGCATCAAGGTTTTAGTTAATCTTTTCATAAAATATGAATCCCATCACTAGAGTGTTTTTCCAGGTTTTACAGGTTGAATATTTCTGACTGAAACTGTAGTCATATTTTTCTCTTGTCAGACAACAAATTTTAAATTGTAGCCCATGAACTCGACAATCTAATTAGAAATTTCTCCAAAGCTGTTGTGCTTCAGTGATAAAACATTGTTTCCTGTGTTACAATAAAAGCTTAGCTGGTTATTGGTCGATGCTGGCATTTAAAAATATTACAAAGAAAGTTGGGGACTCAAAGTTGTGTTCTTAGCCTAATTGCGACATAGTGACTCAAAGCTTTTGAAAACCTCCGTTTACTGAGGACACACTGAAGCCTTTGTGAGACTTTACTGGTTTAATGTGTGCTTCCTCTTTGTCTAGTTTTTTTTTTTTTCTGTTTTTCTTTTTTAAGATATTGCATCAAATATTAGTTTAACTGTTTGCAAACCATTGAACTGTGAATCGCAAATGCATTTAAAGCGGTAAGATAAGCACAGGTGCCTTCATTGTGTTCTAAGGATCACTGTCTGTGGACGTCCTGGGGGATCTGTTCTTAGATGGCATTATAATTACACGCTGTTTGGTTCATTATGAAAGGAGATCCATAAATTGAAAAATGAAGTTTGTGTAAGCCATTGCAGATATGACCATAAATTCTGTTTTAGGGTGCATTTTGCTCATACTAGCAGCAGTGGGTGTGCCTGTATTGGTCTGTCTTGCTGTAATGATGAGAGAAAATGACTTTGTCACATTTAATTTGTTGTGAGTGAAGTTGGAGGCGTGAAATTCTCCTGTGCCCATCAATTTACCAGAGGCCAAACAGTGGGGAAATGGACATTGAGTGCAGTAAAGAATTGATGTAACTTTTTCTTTCTTCCTGTCTCTTTCTTTTCATCTTGATTGCTTGTATTATGTCTTTTGTGTCACCTTTACAAAGTATCTGGTGTTTATTTTTTTATTTTTTTCTCTCTGTCTCTTTCACTCAGGGACTTCCTTCCACGTGGCTCAGGCATTGTGACCCGCAGACCTCTAATTTTGCAGCTGATCAACAATAAAGCAGGTGAGTATGTCAGTCCTGTACACAGCCACATCCCAATCTCCTTTTGTAGCTGCCCTGCATATGGCCTCTCGGTCACAATGCCTCAAGCTAGGCACACTGTCTTCTATTTGCTGCTTTCATCCATTTAATATTTTCTCTCTCGCTCTCCCTTTCCTTTTTGTTCCCTTTGTCCTCTGTCTCCCCATCTCCCTTGTAAACGTTACCCTGTCACTGTGTGTAGAATATGCTGAATTCTTGCACTGCAAAGGAAAGAAGTTTGTGGATTTTGATGAAGTGCGGGCAGAAATTGAGGCAGAGACCGACAGGATAACAGGCTCCAACAAAGGCATCTCTCCTATCCCAATTAACCTGAGGGTGTACTCCCCACACGGTAATGGACACAAGTCTTTTTGAAACTTTAATCACAAAGTCCAGAAAATCATTTTTTAAAACTCTTTGCTCTCATGTACATATTAAGACCATTACCCCCCACACCCTTTTTTTTTCTAAGCCATTGCAGATACGACCATAAATTCTATTTCAGGGTGCATTTTGCTCATACTGTGAGTGTGAATGTTAATCCTCTGTTTCTCTTTAAAACTGATCATTGTTTTAGCACAGTACTGTCTGATAGGTTAATTTATTTATACAGCACACTTTTGAACTTTACAAATTAGCTTTCCAAAGGTCATTCTCTTATTGCTGGATGGTTCTTATAATAAAAGCCTTTGGGTCAGCTGTAGAAAGAAATAAAAGTCACTGTTGCATCCATGTGAATGATAAGCCATGTTAATGTAAATAACAAAATGTAAAGTAAAGCTGCAGGGCTATTGCAACTTTGCATGCTGAGATGGTGTGCTATAATCAGGGAATGCTGCAGCAATTTCCTGCATGCATGTAGATGTTTTCAGGGCTGTCAAGTTACAGATCACTTCTTGTGCCTCTAGTTGGTAATGGACAACACACCAATTATATGTCATGTTGCCCTTTATCATGTGTAGAACCCACAATGAAAATATCATGTACATTGAATGATCTTTTTCTGTTCTTGTTACCGGTACATGATGCTCTGACTGTGGCCTGGCATTGGCATTTAGTTGTATTTATGCGTGGAGTCTTATCAAGAATGCCTAGTGTGGAGCAGATTGGACAGTGTGCATTTGAGTTGGTTACTAAATGGCACTAAAATTTACTCTTGACTTCAAAATGGTGGATATCCTTTTTGGTTTAGGACTTGCCTACAATTTTATCTGTACTTCTTAATGTGTGACGTGTTTACCAAACCCTTAAAATAATACAGAATTAAGAATTTTTAAAACGTGTCACAGGCCTAGCTAGTATTAATAAATAGAACTGACCCAGTGTCAGTGCTTAGTCCTAATGAACTTAAAAATAACACCTTACTTGAGCAAACAATGATATGTATGGGTGTTTCCTATTTTCCATTCAAGAAACCTGATTATCTACTTTAATTCATCTGAAAAAAAAATATGTGTTTAGGATTTATGTTGACTTCTGTCCTTCTATGACTCAGTGCTGAACCTGACACTGATTGACCTCCCGGGAATGACTAAGGTTGCTGTAGGAGATCAGCCACAAGACATAGAGCACCAGATCAGGGATATGCTGTTGCAATTCATTACCAAGGAAAGCTGTCTGATCCTGGCAGTCACTCCTGCCAACACTGATCTGGCCAACTCTGATGCTTTGAAGATTGCAAAGGAGGTGGACCCACAGGGTAAGCGTGCATCTTTGTAGTAGTCTAACATTCAAAGAGCAGGCCTCCAAACCCAAAGTTTTAATTAATACACTTTAACATTGCATGTTATGATGCCTATTACCTTACCTTTAATCTGCTACTCCTGTTTCATCTGCACTTTAGTGTGGAGCAAGTCTCCACATCTTATTTTTTCGCCAAAGGCCTCTGCCAGTGATGAAAGACACTGATGTAATATGTATTGTTGTGAACTGTTTGGAGTTACCAGGATTTGTGATTTAATTACACATAACATGTGATTTGAGTATCATTACATAGTTATACACAAACATCACCTCACTAAAGTAATAACACAAAAATCCCCTAATTTTCATGTAAATGGAGAGCACATTGACTAGTTGCTTGAAATGTGTAGTGAACTATGGTTACAAACCCAATTCCAAAAAGTGTTGGGACGCTGTGTAAAATGTAACTTAAAAAAATGAAATGATTTTTAAATCTCATAAACCTATATTTTATTTACAATAGAACACAAAACAAAGATCATTTAAAATGGACTGAGGCAAAGTGAAAAACTTTTCTGAGGTCAGGCAAATCAATTAAAAACATTTGCTGTATCATTAAATCAAAAATATGGTAAAGAAGACCCAGGACTGATGAGCATCTGAATTCCTAAAAGTTCAAAGTAGGGATCCTACACCGTAGTAAACATGGCCCTGTCTCAGGTTGTTGTTGTTGTTGTTGTTGTTGTTGTTGTTGTTGGACATTTGCTGCCATCAAATTAATTTTATTTTTTTCCCCTTAAATTAGTACCTTTTCCCAGTTAGACACATAACATGTTTTTATAGTCTTATCTGAATGAAATGTCACTCTGAGATTTGTAAATCATAAGAATTTATTTCCATGTTGGTTACAAATATCACATTTCTGAAGGTTTGTATAACTACACTTAATTATGTGCAGGTCTGCGTACCATTGGTGTTATAACAAAACTGGATCTGATGGACGAAGGGACAGATGCGAAGGATATTTTTGAAAATAAACTTCTGCCACTGCGAAGGGGTGAGGATTATGCACATACTTACAGGAATATGCATTTACTTGGCTTTAATTTTACACCTGGAATGACTCTGTGTGTGCGTGTGCGTGTGTGTAGGTTACATAGGTGTGGTGAACCGCAGTCAGAAAGACATTGATGGGAGGAAAGACATTCGTGCTGCTCTGGCTGCTGAGAGAAAGTTCTTCTTGTCTCACCCAGCCTATAGACACATGGCAGAACGCATGGGTACACCACATCTACAGAAAGCACTTAACCAGGTTTGCTAGTGGTTGTCTTTTTAAATTTTGTTTTAAAAAATGTTATCTTATCTCTGCCATGCCACCGATATCCTAAAAATAAAAGGCTACCTTTTTTTCTATAGCAATTGACCAACCACATCAGGGATACCCTGCCTGGTCTGCGCAGTAAGTTGCAGAGTCAGCTTCTCTCCCTAGAGAAGGAGGTTGAGGAGTACAAGAACTTCCGTCCAGATGACCCGACACGGAAGACCAAGGCTTTGTTGCAGTACGTGCAAATTAATATTTCTCCTGAGAGAAATACAAACAGCATCATTAATTATCTTGTGCTGAAATAAAAGTAGAAAGGTTGTGATAAAATGCCTGTTTTACTTAAAATCAATACCACTTTTTTGTACCATTGATGTTAAGTGCTGTTATTACAGATAAATTTGTTTTAATGAACAGCAAGCAGGGTATTCACAAAGCCACATGTGTCCTTCATCAGGATGGTGCAGCAGTTTGGTGTGGACTTTGAGAAGTGCATTGAAGGCTCCGGGGACCAGGTGGACACCAATGAGCTTTCGGGTGGTGCCAAGATCAACCGCCTCTTTCATGAGCGCTTCCCCTTTGAACTAGTCAAGGTTAGTACTGTGGCATAACATGCATAAAACAAGCAGTCGGACTAGGGATGGGTATCGAAAACCGGTTCTTGTTGAGGACCGGTTCCCACTGTTTCAATTCCTAAGAATTGTTTGCCATTTTTGCAAACAATTTCCTTATCGATTCCAGTCGTCCCGAAGGACGTCACCACGTTGCGGAGCGTCATTTACCTGGCAGGAAACATGGCGGCTCAAATGCTCAAAAGTTTGGTTATACTTTACGAGAACGGATGTCAACAGGGCAACTTGCAAAGTAGATATTTCATTTAAAGGAGGAAACACTACGAATATGCAAAAGCATTTGCTCACAAAACACGCGATGACCTTAAATGAATGTCACGTTTTTAATTCCGCTCCGGACGCGTGAATCTCAACCCAGCAGCGGTAACGGTAATGCGGCAGGTAAATAATCAACTAACAGTGCATATTATGTTAGTGAGATCTGCCTTATTACAAAACCTACTATTACTGTGCGCTGCATTTAGGTGACCATGATGAGAGAGACAGACAGAGTCTGGCTGGCTCAGATGCTGGCAGTTCTCATTGCAGTTTACCGGTAGCGTCTCCTTTCAGGCCAGGATATACAAATGTCATGCACCCATTTGCCACAGCAGATGCCCCCGATTTTCGGTAAGTGAATGTGTTTAATTGTAGGCAGGGACATTACTGGATATTCTTGTGTAACTGCTACAGAATAATTTATGTTATACTTTGTTATTGCTACAGAAGAATATTTATTTTATTATTTTACATTTACAATTTTTTTTTTTTTCTTTTTCCTGGGGACCCTGTGACACCCCGTTGAAGAGCCGTAGGCTGGATCTCTTAAGATCTCACTGTTGGGTTTGTAAGGCCATGTTACTCCTAAATTTCTATTTTCTTCAAAGAGAATATATAAAACAAAGTTTTAAGGTAATTGACCTCAGTGTTCTCCTTTTTTAAAAAGAATCGATAAAGAATTGAATCGTTAAACAGAATCGAAAATGGAATCGGAATCGTGAAAATCTTATCAATACCCATCCCTAAGTCGGACACAGGGAATCAATCATATTTAGATCAACATGTACTTGGAAAGTTTGGCTTCTAGGTTTGATTTACATACAAAAAACCCCAAAACAACTTTATATCTTTTCTTTTATCCAGATTGTTTTTGATGAGAAGGAGCTACGGCGAGAAATCAGCCATGCAATCAAGAATGTCCACGGTGTCAGGCAAGTGGAATGGGACAAAAAACATCCTCCTCCCTTCGAAAAAGAAACTCAATAATTGCCTCTTTTCTGCTTCAACCTTAAATACTGCTGTAGCCACACACTTGATTTTCTCCCTTCATCAGAGCTTTTATTTTACTGCAATTCAAATTTCCATAATCAAGCCTTGGAATCATAGACTAAAAGTACCAATTAAAATTGGTGTATTCAGTAAGTGTTGTATGAGAATTTTAAATTTTTCTACTTTTCCTCAGTGTTCTTTCAATCCCTTTATCTCCTCACTGCAAAGCCACCCACTCCTTTTTTTGTTACTGCCTGCCAAAGTATTCGGTTATAATGCGATTTTGTGTTACATGTATCTGTATTAGCTGCATTTGTGTTGTTGTGTATTCCTTAATGAAAATCTTCTGTCTGTCTTATCTCATTTGTCCTTGTGTGTTTTTAATTATACGCACATTCGGCCGTCTTTGGCACTTCATCTCCACTTCTCCTGTCATGTTTGTCAGTATTTACTTAGTATTTTTTTATTTTATTAAAATTTTTTTTTGGGGGGGGGGGGGGGGGTGTCTCATCGTGTGTGTGTGTGTGTGTGTGTGTGTGTGTGTGTGTATAAATTATATTTTATTTATTTATTTTTTTTACCAACATCTCTGTTAACTGTCCCATCTGTCTGCCGCTGTGCCTCTGTCTCTCTGTGCATCCTCAGAACGGGACTGTTCACTCCAGACCTGGCGTTTGAGGCCATCGTGAAAAAGCAGATCGTTAAGCTGAAAACGCCCTGTCTCAAATGTATCGATCTGGTCATTCAGGAGCTCATCAACACAGTCAGGCAGTGCACCAACAAGGTACTGCAGGTGGTCCAGCATCTCCCGACCCAGAGACATTGGGCGGGGGAAAGCATGGGTGTGCCAGAGGGTGAACTGACACGGGACATTAGCATCTTCTTAGAAGATGTAGAGAAGCCTCTGCTAAGCTACCAGTGTTTATAAGGAGGATAAAGAGGAAAGTTCTGTGCAGTTTGCCCTGGCTTCACCCAGCCCCATGAGCTCTGTGTGCAGGCAGCGCTGTCGTGTTTTGGAGTGTTGTGACGGGTAACGTGTTGTTGTGGATAAGAGATGTTTTCTGGACTGAACATCTCAAGTCTCTCCTGGACAAGCTGCAGGTCTCACAACTCGATGCAGAATGCCAGTGAAATATAGGGTGGTCTGTAAGGTGCAAATTTGGCATTAGTCATCACCATATTCACCTCATTTAAGAGCGACTAGCTAGTGAAGGAAGAGATGTGAAGTATACCTGCAGCTTGTCTTTAACCGCTGCTTGGTTTTGTCTGTTTGTGCCTAGAAATGACTAACTGAACAACAACTTCTCTTTTTATTTCCTCTTTTTTCCCTTTCCTCTCTTTTCAATTTTTCTTTCTTCAATTCCTGCCTCCTGCTGTCTCTCTACCTCCTTAACCAAATTCAATCGACCCAATGACCTCTCAGAACGGGGCTCTTCACCCCTGACCTGGCTTTCGAGGCGATTGTCAAAAAGCAGATCCTCAAACTCAAAGAGCCCAGCCTTAAATGTGTGGACCTGGTGGTTTCTGAGCTCACCGCACTCGTCATGAAGTGTGCAGTTAAGGTAACCAGGGACACACCAGCCAGGAAGATGGCATTTAAAAAAAGGGATTCATTTTCTTTGTAAATGTGTATCACCGTCATCGAGTTTTCACCCCAGTGAAATCAACTCCAGACAACTCTTTGCCACCACACCATCTGTGTCCACTGCATTGAATGTGTGCATCCTCCCCCTGCCGTCTTCGTACTTTTAGAAGTTGCCACGCCATTTGGCATCTTCTTGGCGCGTCAGATTTGCTCACATTTGAAATATTAAACACAACTATAAATTTCCACCAGCTGTCTCCCACGTGCTGCTGGACCTAAGCATCAGCTCATTAGAGCATTTTTTCCCCCCCACCTCCACATTGCTTCTGGTCTGTCTGAGCAGAGGCGAGCCCACCGCTGCTCCCTTTCTGACCCACATGACAGACTGACATTCTGTTATCTGCTGAACCGGATGGAAAGGGAACAATGTGAGTCGGGGTGGGGGAGCTGAGATGATATTCAGAGCCCTAAGGGCTCTGTGGGTGCTGTGACAGCTTGAATGAAGCGTTTCCATAGCAACAACTCTACACTACCATCTTGTGGACAGATGAAGGCTCTGCATCTAAAGACATGATTTAAAAAAAAAAAAAAAAAAATCTGCTCTGTTACCCAGGCATCCATAGTCCCTGTCTTTTTCTCTGCCTCACCCACCCTGCTATTTCTCATCCAGTCTTCATTAATATAACTACTACAGTCAGCTAGAGACGACTGTTTTACACACACTCACAAAAATACAGGATTATGCCAACAACAAATATCGAGTGCGACAAAATTGGATCTTTTGTGAAGTCATCTCTGGCTGATTCTGCCACCTTATATAACAGACGGTCATTGTGGCTTTAAAGTCTGTTTATGTGCGTGTGCTGGATTGTGATTGCCTGGATATGTGTGACACTGCAATGTCACTTGACTATCTCTTTCCCTTTTCTTTGTTTCCTACTTATTTTCACTTCTCACTCCTGTTTCTCTCTGATACTTATTGGTAAGTCTTATTAAGCTCAAGCTCACATGTAAGTGTGCATGTGTCTCAGTTCAAGGCCGCAGTTATGTGTTTTTGTTGCCTTTCAGCTCAACTCCTACCCCAGACTGAGAGAGGAGACTGAGAGAATTGTCACAACTCATGTCAGAGAAAGAGAAGGGAAGGCCAAGGACCAGGTGAGATGCTGGCATGCTGATTAAACATTAGTTATCATTTTTCACGTGCAAAAAATGCATCTACAGTTCCTGTGTAACCTCAGTCCAGTAGTTGTATGTTTGTTTTTTTTAAACCTGTCCTGTCAAACTTTTTTTTTTTCTTTTCTTTGTTGTGCCGAACATATTTTTGCTTTCCCAAGTAGAGCACAGTAGACTGTGTATGCTATTTTATTTATTTACGTTATTATTCATATTAATGTCCTGTGGTTGTTACGCTGGAGCAGACTGGGGGTAAAGGCCAGATAGGTGAAAGATGAGAGAAGAAAGCAGAGAACTAGAAAAAGAAAAGAGAGAAGGGAAAAAATAGCAAAGAATGGGATCGGGAGGGGGGTCGAGAGTGAAGTAAACAGACACGCTGGGTCTCCAACTGCTGTTTCTGTAACAAAGCACACACTGATGATACATGGCACCAAAAAGACAAAACAGAGGGAGGTACACAAACAGATATACCATTTTGCTGACAGAGAGAAAGACGGAGACAGACAGGGAGAAAGACAGAGACCCTCCAAGGGGGCAGGTTAGCAAACACACCAAAATGCCCAGTCACGCACCCCAGAGCCACCAAGCGCACGAGGGGGGAGGGGGAGGGGGGGGAGTGACACATGAAGTTATGATATAAGTATAATTAATAAATATTATAGTTTGTAATGTGAAGAAGTTCATAGTTATTGTTTTTTACTGTTATTATTGTATTACATTGTTGCTTTTTAATACCATTTTTATATTGTTAAGCACTTTGTGCAGCATCGGCTGTTTGAAATGTGCTATATAAATAAATTTGACCTTGACCTTAACATTTTAACACCTAGCATTAACTGTATCAATGACTCATCGAGCATTTTTAGTTTCTACATCTGCTGATCTTCCATCTGAAACACGAAGAAGCACATTTTTCCTTTTTAAAAACACCCTTAATCTCCCTGCAATTCTTTATCGGTAATTTAAGGTCATGCTATGCTAGTTGGCCTCTTGGTGTCTGCATGCATTCTTCCCAGTGACGCACAACCATGTTATAAAATGTTTTGTCTCAAGTCTATTCATATTTGTGGTTATCAGAGCTGCAGGTGGATGCATACATTTAAGAAAAAAAAACAGATGCCTGTTATATCCTGTATATTATAACACTGCATGCATTATCAGGTTTTTTTTTTCCATAAGGTTTGCAACTGTGTGTGTGTGTGTATGTGTAGTCCTAGTCATCATTGGTATTTAGTGCTGCAAGTGAATTCGTAACTGATAGTTTGACCAAATGAGTCAACATAGATTCTAATCTCTTTAATATTCAGGGGAAAAAAGTTTAATTGGCCACATGTGCTTTAAATATATTCCAACTTCCTGTTAATTTGACTCATTTCTGCTAAATTTTCACAGAAATCTGGCTTCTGAGAGAGAAGGAAAAACGTATTTATTTCGTTTCAGGTTTAAATTGTCCACGCTAGAGTTTCAGTCCTGGTAGCAACACTTTTAACCAGAAATCAAAACAAGTTGAGCTGAAATTCCTATTCTCAACTCCACTGCATCACTAATGCAGTACTGATGGGCTGTATCACAATGACTGTGTGAATTTAGTTTTAAATGTCAGGGTTTATTTTTGTTCAGTGTGTAATATCACAAGGGAGACTTTCTATTTTGTGCTCACTGTAATTGGTGTTTAATTGTGACCTCTCCCTCTTAATCATAACTTTCTGCTAAGGTTCTGCTGCTGATTGACATTGAGCTGTCCTACATCAACACCAACCATGAGGACTTCATAGGCTTTGCTAAGTAAGTACCCCTCTCACCTCCACCTTCTCCAGCCCAATTTACAGCCTGCTGTCTGTGACAAGTGTCTCACTGAGGGCAAGTTTGATGAACTTTAATTTGCCTTTTGTCCGAACGTGTGGTTCCATTGATTTTTTTTTTTTCTTGATTTTTTTTTTTTTAAAAAAAGAAAAGACATGTAATACGATAACTTTCAGCAATCAATACGCATGCAATCCAGCTCTCACTTTAGACCCTTGACAATCACTGCACTGCTCCTGATTCCAGTCATTTCCTATAATAAGTTTGTGTCCATAGATGATTGTCTGAAAATGCTAGCCAAGGCACTATGTAGCTTGTTTTCCCTTCCATAGTTTTCCGTGGTGTCTGTCATATAAATGGCACGCACACAGCAGTCTGGCTCACAGCTCTGCACACTTTCAGTAGAATGTGCATGTGTCGTATACTGATTAACTATGAGAGAGTAAACCCGTTGGTTTGGTTTGAAATTGGAGAGTGAAGTAATTATGCATTTTTAGAGAAACTAGTTTCTGCTCTCTAGTTTCTAGTCACATGGTTGTGGAGAAGTCCCAATGAAAAGCAGAGGAGCGATAGATGGGGTAAAGATTACTGGAGTCAACAGCAAGTCGATGAGTGGGTAAAGACTTCACAAAAAGTGTTAGTTTGTGTCAAATCAAAGTAGGCGGCTTAAGCCAAACCGAACATCCGTGTTACCTCCCGCTGATGGTATTGGATGTTAGCAAGCTTACAGGGTTGCAGTTGGATGATTTGGACTATTGAGTGCAGAGCTCCAGCTTATAATTACATACATGTTGTAAACTACTGTGCCTCAGTGTGCAGCATGCCAATTAGTCATTTAGCACATATCTCTCCCTCTCAGTAAAGTGGATGTTACATTGATCAAGGTCACTTTAGATGCCGACTTCTCCCCACTGCATGCAGCATTACTTGCTGAGCCTCCAAACAAAGTCAAGCATGCTCGGTTGCTTGACTATAAACACTACTTATGTTGGCAATGAAGAGAGAAAGTGCTGACGTTTTACTGCATTGACTTTAGATGCTTTTGTGCACTGGAAACTAATTTGCACATTGCAAAGTGTTCACTGCGTTTGTGGTATATCCCTAAGCAGTTTGTGGTTGAATTCGTGTTCTTTTTAGCATAGTAGTTACAGTAGCATGTAGTTGAGTGACGCTTCCCTGCTCTGTGTGGGTTGTTTCATTGACCAATAACAAAGCAAGCCCCAGAGTGTGTGCGTGTGTGAAGGTTTATCCTCTGCATGGCAAGCGGATTGATGAAACTTGTCGGCGGTAAGCAAGGGCTGTTTAACGGTTCTCATGACATCACTTTCAGTCTTGACTACAGAAGGCTGGATGATGGTAGCTCCCCAGTGTACGGCAACAACAGGTGGGCAAACAGAAAAGATTGAGGGTTTTGTCTTATAGCATTTGTAAGACCATTATAGTCCCCATGTAGTGCAAATTCTTCCCCAGCCTACTTCCACATCCATGTGTGTATGTATTGGTTCAATAATAATGACGCCATGAACATCTTAGGTAAACCCACACAAGTCACTTGTGAATACTTGTGTATTTTAGAGATGTGGTATAAGGTGTGTTGTGATCTCTTTATGTGATGACAGTGCTCAGCAGAGGAACACGGCTGCGAACAAGAAGAGGGCCATACCGAACCAGGTATGTTTGCTCGGTCAGCTTTTCACCAATCCCAGATTTAATCTTCCTTTACTGACGCCTCCCATTACCAACCTGTTAATAAACCTAGTGAGCATACCTGACATAACTTAGCAGTGATAAAGACCCTTGGCCATTAATCTATCTTGACCTACCTAACTGTTAATGACACTGACTGTATCCAGTCCCAATCTTTTCTAATCCTCATGTTCAACTGGCTGGTCTTTGCCAATATTGTTACAAAGCTGGTACCTCTCCTTTTCTATTTTATTCAGTGTTTTGTTGAAAAGTTTGTTTAAATTGTAAAGTGTATTTGAGGCAATTTTTAATATGATTGTATTCCCGCTAATTAGCCTCAATGGCATTTTCAGTAAGGGGAGAGTTGCCTTAGTGAACTTAAAGAAGACCCTGCTTCACTGCTTTATTGTTATTTATTTATTTATTTTTAACGAGCATTTGTCTCTGGCTGTTATTAATTGCTGTTTGCATGTGATCTAGGCATGATGGTGTGAAGCAAAGTAGCAATTGATCCCCAAATTATATTGATTGTTTTGCCTTCCCATTAACTCACAAGCATCCTTTGCTACAGAATACAGAATGTGCATGGATCCTGCACCTATCAACTGAGCAACAAATATGACATAACCAAATTGTGGTATACTTGAAGTAATTCTAATTGCATGTAATTCTCTTGCTCTCTCTTTCTCTCTATACCTCTTTCTCCTCTCTCTTCATCTTCCTTTCTCTGGTTGCCAAATGGATTTCCTCTGTTTTCCTCCTGTGTGTGTGCACTTCCTTCAAACTGTCATTCCTGCCATTTTACCATCTTCTTTTCAACCTTCCTCATTACTGCTTCACTCCTCTTCTTCTCCTCTTTCCTCCTACATCTTGTCCTTCATCTTCATTTCTTTGCTTCCTTACCTTATTTATTTTGGCTTTGATTTTATACTACTCCCCCCTTTTTTTTTTTTTTTTTTTTTTTTTTTTTTGCTTTAATCTCCCCCCTCCCCCCTTCCTGTTACTGCAGGGTGAGATTCTGGTAAGTACCCCTCAAACCCACACCCTGCCCGGGGCAGTAGGGGTAACTCATGCAGAAGAACTGAGGCCATCACAGAAAGGTCAGCTGGTATAGTTAGGCTTCAAAAACAGGCTGCTATGAAATAACTGTTTAAACAGCTAGCTATAGCAAATAGCACTTTATACTTTCATCATAATGAATTGTTGTACCTCTCTGCAGCTTGACGCACTAGGAGAGGTCTTCGAGGAAAAGGTAGAGTCTCAGGACTGACTTAAAGTGATATCAATTACAATTCTGACATCAGCACGTAGTCCAGTAATTTGGACTGTCTTTAGAGTAACACTCGGCACATTGACTTCTGTAATTCATCACTTTAATATGACAGTAATTGTCATTAATTCTACATTTTGGTTGCTACTAACATTTTCTCTATTGAATAATATGAAAAAGATATGAATTATTTTGTGCCCATAAAGGCTTTTGGCACTTGGCAGTGCTTTGTTCTCTCTGTTAAGGACCAGAGAAAGATAACAAGGAACTCTTCCACCAGTAACCGTGGAGGCGTCAGTTCTCCTGTCCTTGGGTTTTTACCTCTGCTGCTGCCTCATGCATGGTGACTCAAAAGTTTGCCTTGTGGAAATCATCCGAAGTGTCGCTGGGGACAAAATGGGTATTGAGAGTGGAACAAATAATAATAATAATAATAATAATTACTCATTTCCTTTATGGATTGGTTGTTAGATTAAATTCATTACATTCTAAAAGATACCTTCTTACTAATCAAAGCTGTATTTGTACTATGATTGATTATGACTTTGGGATTTCTTTAATTAAATGAAATGTTTTGGGGGTTTTGGTCATTTTGATTTTCTTTTTTTAATATTTGACAAGACAAATTCAAAATGTCATTATTTTTATTTTTTTTACACCAATCCTATGAATTTCTTTCCTTTGACTCTGATGTAATCTAACACCTTTAATTAACCATTGCATCACAAAAATTTAGATTTAACTGACTACAGAAACAAGAACATCTCACCTGTGAAATCCTCACATCGCTTATGCAAGCTTACATTAAAACAGGAAGCAGTATTTCTACCTGCCTTAAATCCCCTGGATTTAAGTCCTTTTATTGCTCTGAAAAGTTACGTTATGTTCATGCCAAGGCAAACTACCACGACTAGCTTCTGCATTCCTAACTCCTCTCCCATGTTTATGTTGGCGCTTTTGAACCAATTAACCTTTATTTCCCATTGCTCACTCCAGTCCTCTCCTGGGTGGAAAAGGAGTGCAGGAGAGAGGTCTAAAGCAGGTTTTGAAATGGACATTTCCACTTAGATGCAGTCTGCAAAAAAGCACACTTCTCAAAGATAGTTTCACATACTGCACTTGAAATGCATGAAGCTCTGTGTGAGAAAATGGAGAGACCATGGTTACACTGGTTTCTCCATAATGCATGGACTCTTCCTAAATTGATTCCCTCTCCAGCTCTCCACTTCAGATTTTTCTTTGCTTTTAAATTTTTTGTCCCGCTTGTGATCTCTGCTAACTCCGTCCATCTGCTTGGCTCTGTGTTTAATCTCCTTCGCTACAAATCACTTTTCCTTCTTTACCTCTTTCTTTTAAAATCAAGTAATTAACACTCTTTTCTCAAAGTTCAGCTAAACCCATTAACAATGCTGCTCTCTAACTTCCAGTGCATAGGCTAGGCTTTACTGACCCGCTGGCATTAACATACCACCGTCGACCTTTGGTTTTTGACTTTGTATCAGAGCAGCCATGCTGTGGGTACTATCAGGACCCATTTGGTCATTTCCTTACTGTGGACTATAGACAATGAGGCCTACATCCCTCTTTTCAACCTTGTAATGCTTTTGTATATAGTCATCCATATTACATGTGTATATACTAGATAAATGTGCATGTTTTTCTGTTCTTTAGTCACTCCATTTTGTCATAGTTTAGCATTTTCAGATTCTCTCTCTTTTGTGATACCTAGTTAAGTAAATTAGATTTGTTTAGGTACAATGTTTAATATGTACATAAAAAGAAAAAAACACAAACATACCAAGGCCCAGCAGGTAAGCGGGTAAGGTTTTATTGTTGTTAAATCCCATAATTAATGGAACTTTATGGGATCCACATTTCGCCAGTGCATGAACCTCATTGTTAAAGCTTTCCCTCAATCCTCCTGGTACCCCTCTCTCCCTACAACCCTTCTCCGTCATATTCTCCTGACCATACAGGTGATCAGGAAAGGCTGGCTAACCATCAACATCAGCATCATGAAAGGAGGCTCCAAGGAATACTGGTTTGTCCTGACTGCTGAGTCCCTGTCCTGGTACAAAAATGAGGAGGTGAGAAGAGTTGCTGTGTGGTTAAGACGCTGCTGCTAATATAAACTATCCCAAATGAGGATTTGGTGTCATTTCCCAGCCTAGCCTAACCAATGTGCAGACTACTGTTCAGCTGCAGCCTGATGAACAGGTAGTCTGAACACTGGGCAGGCGAGGTGGGGGTTGAGGGGTGAGAAGGACTCTGATGGGAGGAAGGACCCAGAGGTCATTACGTCTGCATGCTGCAACTGTAGGACCGAGGACACAAAGAGTAAATATTATCTCAGTAATCATACATATGAAGAAAAAGCCACGTGTATATAGGAACTGCTTATTACTAAAACAACAGAAAACTTAAAATTTTAGTTTTTTGTGTGAAAATGCAGCATTACATGAAACATTTTAACCATTACAACAATATGTTTAAAGTGACTCAGGCGAGTGACTCGTGCCAGCCCCTCTTGGCTAAACAGCAGTGTCTAAATATGTTTTGTAGAAAAGATATGTACTGAGTCTCGAATTCAAGGAAAGGAGACAAATGTTCACTCCAAGAAGCATGCGTGCCCTGATGGATAAACTTAAAATGATCAGACTTAACTGATTTAACTAAAATGAAAGTTTGAATACTTTTAATAGCATGAAATTCATAAAAAAAAAATCATCACATTGCTCACCCACTTGATCGTCCTTAGTTGTATCCATTCTTCCACCAAGATTATTATTATTATTTTTTTTTTTTTAAAAAGAAGTCATCATTTAAAATATATATACACACACACACACACACAAACGTTAACTGAAAGGGCGTCCTCACGTTGGTAGCCTTTTGTGAAAAGTCGAAGAGAAAGGAGCGGTACGATGGTGGAGGCAAACTGACGTGGCAGGCGGGCTGAAATGTTCCAGCCGGGATCTGACTTTGGAATTTGCAGGAAATCGTACTGGGTTACGGGGGCCAGAGCAGAGGGAGGGGGTGATTGTGTGTACAAGTGTGCATGTGTGTAGACACTTGTTCACATGAGTCAGCCTAAATGATTTAGGAATTGGGTGTATCTGTGCAAGTGCGTCGTTATGCACACGCACAAAGTTCAGTTTTATGTATTTGTTCGCTTTAGTCAGGCTTGTCTGTTTGTTTGTCTTTGCACGTGCAGTTAAAGACTTAGCCCCTGTTTTTTTTTTTTTCTTTTCTTTTTTTGCGAGTGTGTATGTGTCGTGAGGGCGGGGAATCATGAGGAACTGAGTGATGTAACTCTTGGGCCTGCACCCCGCTCTCTGTGGTTGTGCAGACATAAATGCTTCCAGATGTCTTTGCTCAACAGCGAAAGCTGGCACCCCATCCCCCTAGAGCTCCCTCATGCTCCTCCTCCTCACACTCATCATGCATTTCTTCATCCCACCAGCCTGGTGGTCGTCCACACAGAGGAAATGCATTCCATCATGTCTGCTCATTGGTGTCGAAGTATCAGAGCAACGCTCTGTGATTTTCATCTACAGCCTACAGTTGAAATCAGAGCTCTTCAACCCTACATAGTATGTAGGGGTTACACATCAAATCATTTAGAAGTTCTATAAGTAACATTTTTGAGTTAAGTGAAATATTCAAACAGAGAACATTTTCTGTGGTATTTAAAGAAAGCAAATGAAGAACTGAAAAAGAGTAAGGGTTTTTGTTTCCCACAGAGAAATTAGAATTTGAAAAGGCCTCCAAAGTTTGGGGGGAATACCAGAAAAATTTGATGCCATTAAGGACAAAGAAGGCTCTCTATAAAATCCCAACCTGATGAATAATTTTTCTACTAGTCTGCTTTGAGGAAAGCTTCATATGTTTTAGTACCATCGGTCATTTTCTGAAAACTTGACTCTGAAATTTATTTTTGAATTTTATTTGTTTTTCAATGCTTTTGTAAATTTCAGTAAATGTTATTCACATCATGAGAAATGTCTTGACTATTGGGAGGTTTAAAAAATTTATGTGTTAAAAAAAAGTCCTTATGTGTTCTCTGTTATATGTTCAAGGTTTGCCTGTTATTATTACTTTGTGTCGTGTGTAAAAACGTTTTTTTTCTCATGCTAGGAAAAAGAAAAGAAGTATATGCTTCCCTTGGATAACCTGAAGCTCAGAGATGTTGAGAAAGGCTTTATGTCCACAAAGCACATCTTTGCAATCTTCAACACTGAACAGAGGTCAGTCGTGTTAATAATAAAACCCGTACTTGTTGACCGGTATTCCTGCAGGCCTATCTTTTCCTTGTGTGTGCATGAATTTGTGTATTGGAGTGAGGCTACACACAGCCACTTGTTTATCTCTACAGGAACGTGTACAAGGATCTTCGCCAAATAGAACTGGCATGTGATACTCAGGACGATGTGGACAGCTGGAAAGCGTCTTTCCTCAGGGCTGGAGTTTATCCAGAAAAGGACCAGGTATGTAACAAAGTATTTCTGTTTGACTGGTTCTTTTCCATTAAAGAACCAGAAAGCATTCATAATCAAGCACAGAGTTTGGACTTACTGTGCAACTATAAACACTCTATAGCGCTTTTTCTCTCTTTACATTTTCAGGAGAATTTTCATATCTGCTCCTATTACAGGAAGTAGATGTGTGTAGGCTATAATTCTGCTTCATCTTTGCTGTTTTGTGTTTTGATGTTGTGGTTAAGGAGGAGAATGAAGAGCCTTGCCCTGCAGATACATTCTCCATGGATCCTCAGTTGGAACGGCAGGTGGAAACCATACGCAACCTGGTGGACTCGTACATCAGCATCATAAACAAATCTATCAGAGATCTTGTGCCCAAGACCATCATGCATCTCATGATCAACAGCGTAAGTTCAGCAGTTCTCACCACCAGACCAAAGTAATTGACTAGACTCGAAATACGCTAGAAGTAGAGTTATCCAATCACATTGGAAAATTTCTTTTGGGGGGAAGGGTTTGTTTTTATAAGTTGGGCATAGCAGTGTGCAATTTCTCTGACGGAGCAGTGATCATGTTGCGGTGGGCCATACTGTGGGAAGTGACATGCGTATTTAAGTTACAAAGTTATGCAGTTGCACCATGAAATGGGTTCAATCGGTTGATAGTTGCAGAAAACAGTTGGTGCCCACACCCATACTGTGTAATGCCTGAAAGGTGTGGTGTTTTCCAGCACTATTCAACCATCGGAAATACAATATGAGAAGAATATATATCCCGACAGTGTCTGCATGTTCTGGGTCTGTTACTGCAACACTGCACTGTATTTCACTTAGAGCTTAATTGGCTTCTTTTCTGCAGATTCTCTATGACAGCCACTTCATACAGTGCATAATACATTCAAGCACAGTTTCTGGTTAAAGCGGATCCTAATTGTGAGGATATGTCCTGTGAAAAATGCCAACAGTAACTGTATCTCAACCTAAACTTTAAATGAGAGCATGTACTATTGCAACACTCTGCATGTCCTAAAATATTGCACTTCCACACAGTATCCCTCCTACGCACTCAAAGTGTATTTCTGTGAACTGTGGGAGGACGTAGCATGTTTTTTACTAGTTCTGTTGATCGTTGTCTTTCTTAAAACAAGCTTTTAATTGTACTTACAGTACTAAGTGTATTTGCTGTAGAACTATGGAGAACAGTTTTTAGTTTTCTTGTTTTTTGTTATTGGCATTAGTCGTGCATTTTATTTTGACACAAGTTCCTAAACCTGAAGCAATTAAGAGAATTTATGAGGCATCCTCACAGTAACTTGCCCACTGTCCATTTATTCTGATTTATTATTTTAGTGAGCCTACTTTGACATCTTCTAGCAGTCCAGCAACTACACATACACACACTTGTAACAAACTCCTACACGACTGTCTAGTAAGCAGCTCTTTTGCCAAGACTTTCAAATATTTTTGGTCACAGATCTATGCGTATTTTTCTTTTATGAGTAAGTATTAACCCCATAATATCTTATTAATTGGAACCACATACTACAGCCATTTTCCTGCTCCATATCTAAAGATTCTGTCTTGATTAATATGTCCTCCTTATAGGCGAAGGACTTCATCCACTCAGAGCTTCTGGCCTACCTCTATTCATCTGGGGATCAGAACATCCTGATGGAGGAGTCGGCTGACCAGGCCCAGCGTAGAGACGAAATGCTGCGCATGTATCATGCACTCAAGGAAGCACTGGTCATTATTGGCGACATCAGTGCCAACACAATTTCCACCCCAGTACCGCCACCTGTAAATGACTCCTGGATGCAGGAAGCCAGGTGAGGGTTAACGGGGTGTGAATGTAATAGTTGAAACACTCTTTCTCTAATCACACAGGAGAATTCATGTGATCTTTGTGTTGGTTTTCATTTTCCTTTCCGTTTGTCATGCACTAAACTTTTTCTCAGTCCGACCGCTCAGCGCAGGCCAACTCCTACATCATCCCAACCCCCCAGCCGTCCACCTGCTGTGAGGGGACCAACACCAGGACCTCCCTTGAACCCTTCCCCTGCATTTGGAGCACCACTCAATCCCTCCCCGGCCTTTGGTGCACCCCCAATCCCCTCCCGCCCAGGCCCGCCCATCAATGCCTTCAATAGCAGTCAGGATCCCTTCAGTGCACCCCCACAGATCCCCTCCCGGCCTGCTCGTGTCCCTCCCAATATTCCCAGGTAAGTTTTATGATGTGACCAGCAATGCGTGGAAGGTGTTACTGTGATTTTTGTCGCACAGACTCTCTAACACTTTGTCTTTGACGTCACATCATCGTGTTTCTTTCGAGAGTTCCAGGCATGGTTTGTGGTTTGTCTGTCGTTTGTATACATACCTATTATTTCTGTATGCGTCATTCTTTCCTGAGTCTCAAGTTTCTCTTTGTCACTCTTCTTCCGTTCTTCTCTCTCTTCTGCTTCTGTTTGGGAAGTTTGGTTTCTTCACTGCCTCTTTGAGAGCACATCTCACTTCTTGTCCTGGTTTTTCTCTCCTCGTTACAGCCGAAGACCCCCTGGTGCTCCTTCTCACCGGCCCACCATTATTCGCCCTGCTGAGCCCTCCCTGCTAGACTAGACCTGTGGCCGAGTCCACCTAAGAGTGTGTGTATTTGTGTGTGGATGTGTGTATCTGCACAATATAGGCAGGGGCGGGGGCTCAAGGGGAGGGGCTGACTGATAGTAGTGCATAACATGCAACATCCAGCCGCATTGATGTCTGTTCAAGCAATGTTAATAAGCTGCTAATAATGTGTTTATAAATGCGCAGGAAAGAAAGCAAGCCCTTAACCACTTGAATATTGCATTTGACTGCTCTAAAAGAGGAAAACAAATGGCTCATCTGTGAGATGCATTCAGCTTCTGTCATTAGGAGATGATGTGTCAGATTCAATATTTTTTAAATGTAATAACTGGTTAATTTCCTTTACAGTTTATTTCCTGGCAAGGTTCTCAGCAGAAGTACATTTATTAAGTTATTAACTGGTACAGGCTGGGTTTTTCTCTCCCCTCCGCCCTACTTTTTTTCCCCTTCAAAATAAGCCTGGACGTTCAAGTCTAGGTTGGTCTTTGTAATATACACCCATAACCAGCTGTTCTCTCGGGTCTCCTGATTTCATATTGGAAAAGCAATGGCTTATTATCACTGTTCTTTTTTCTTCCCTTGTGTTGCTTTATTTGAGTGAATTTGTCCTTTTTAAATGACAGTTATACATGTAGCTTTAAAATGAAATCTTAATCTCAACAGAGTGTAAAAACAAAGAAAAAAAAAGATACAGAGCAGGGTTGTTTGACACTGAGAGAAATAGCTTCGGTTCCTCCTTCAACTATTATTTTCCTCAATGAAATGTTATTCATTGACCGTTATAATCCAAGCACTTCTAACCGCCTAGCCTTACATTAAGCCACTCATAGCAGGGATGCTGTAGCTTGTTACCATAACACTATGCACAAAAGTCCGGGGGGAGGGGTGGGATGGATGCTGTCTGCACTTTCTGGGAAGCTTTCTCCACTAATTTGGAGATGATCACGTCTTGAATTTTAATCCTTCTAGTCTCAGTCATACCTCAGTGAGGCCTACAGCCTTGGAGGAGAGTTAATTCCTGGATTAGCGGATTTAAATAGAACGGCGCACACGGTACAGTTTTCTCTCGGAGAGGATAAAACTTGATGAAGCTGAGGGGTGTGTGGACAGATCTGTGATTCAGAGCGTAAAGGTGGTATTAAGTATAGATCAGATGTTACGTCTCTGTCTGGGCTTAATTTTCAAGGAAATTTTCTCTCACTTATGCTTCCATGCATAAAATGATCCTGTATATAGCTGGCCTATTCTGGGGAGTTAGCTTATCTCTCATTTTATTATAGGGTACATGACAAAGCATGCTATCGATCATAATCCAAGCCCAAAATGTCAAAATACAACGGTAGTCATCAAATTAAAGAAAGCACTAGCACTCATTTCATAGATTAGACTTCAATAAAGGTGGGAAAAGAGATTATTTCATTGTGCTTTATTTAAAATCTGGGCATTTTTTTTTATTTTTTATTTTCCCCCATTTCTTTTGATGCTTTGGTAGCAATTGTATCATCTCTGTACAGGTATGTTCAACTCAGCCCCCCAGCTTCGCCTGGACTGTTACTTGGGGTTTTGCTACAGGGATTATCTGTCTAAACTTGGACGTGCACTTGGTTCAGCTGTGATTATTTGATGATGATCTTTTGATTGCTCTTTGAACGTATTTGACCATAATAAAAAAAAATATATATATATTTTTAAGTCTTTAAGGGGAAATTGGGAGTTACATTGGGCACTTGTTTTCTGTTTTTTTTTTGTTTGATCAGTAGTGGTGAGCAGGTGCTTGGATTTGTGGTTTACAAAGGCACATCCTGTCAAGAGAAGCTCCCTAAGATGGTAGTCTGCTTCAAGGAAAGATGATTAATTAGCCAGACTGACAAATCAAAAAGCTGTTTTAAAAAAAAAAAAAAAAAAATGCAGCAAGATCCCAAACCACTGCTTCTTGAGACAAAATGTGCCTTTTCTTCCTTTCTCAAGGTCTGGCTTTCAGTGACAGCACCAGGAAGAATAAAATATTCCTATCCGGTCTTTATACTGAAGATCTTTAATAATGGATCTTCCATACTCCCCATGGTACACAAATTTTAAACAACTAAAACAGATATTTATTGGTCTAGAGTTTAAATCTCTGTGATTGTCACTTAGACCTGCCCTTGGGAAGGCTAACCTGTAAATGGCTTGTCATATAGTGGGCTGTGAGCAAACTGCCTTTCTCCCTAATGGACGTACCCATCTTTCTTCGAACCCAACTCTCGGATCTGGAAGACGGGGATTGGAAACAACCTGCAAACATTTTTTTTTTCTTCAAACCTTGTCAAGTGCCTCTGTAGCAATTAATTGATTTGAATAAACAACATGAACGGATTTAGAAAGGCGAGTAAATAAAGAGGTGTTGTGTACAATAAAGGGACTGGCTCTGGTGGTTGGTGTCTGTTTGTGTCTTGTGTGGTCTTCTCTCTTTCTCTCAGATAATGTATAGAGCATTTCCTGGTGGTCCTCTCCTTTCTCTTTGCTTTCGCTCTCCCTCTCTCGGGCTAAAACAAGCCCATATTCCTATGGCAACCTTCTACTTAACAGCCTGCAGAAATGCATCTTGACAAATCCTGTGGTGATGAGCAGGAACACTACATTTTTGCAACATTAACTTTTAATCATTGTTTCTCTGTGGGCCAAATCATCTTCCAATAACAGCTTCTCAGATTTTCTCTTGCAACACTAAATTGAGATCATACATTTTTCACACTGATGAAAGATAAACGGTTGCTTTTAGTATTTAGATTTTTCCAGGCAGTATTTAAAATTCAAATGTGAAATGCACTTCCCTAGTATTTCCCTTTGCTTAAACAAAAGGTCCTTCTATCCCTCAGCCGGCACCCGCCACAGTACAAGTGTCCTTGCTGTTTTGATAACTGGATCCTGAAGGGTTAACATGTCAACGGCAATTCTTTACTGCGTGTCACCAAGAGATTAATGTCAGTTGTTCCTGAACAGGCGCCCGGCCCCTCGTCGAAACCAGCAGTGACCTTGGCCGCTCCGCAGTGAATGTGAAATGACTCCAATGACAACAATGGGAGCAGAAGAGCACGTTTTAATTTCACTTCATCAAAACAAAGAGGCACTCCCAATAACGCTGTTACAGTCCTGCAGCCTAACTGAAGAATTCAAACTGAGTGGCATGGTTCAGGGTTTTGTTTCTTTCTTTGGGATAATGACACTAATGATTGTGGGCACAAAAAGCTGAAATAGTTTGAAATCTCATGGTGTACTTTCAGTTCTCTGTTCCCAATCCCCCAGAAGACCTTAGAGCATTTGTTTTGTATCATTTCAGTTCTGGTGCCAACTCACAAAGTGCAGCAGGAGAATTGTATTATAATTTTTCATGTATCTGCTCAGTGATGCAAAAGAGAGAATGCCTTTCAAGTGGTGGAGCATTACCACAATAAAATGATTCATGGCAGAGTCTGTAACTGCTCACAGTTATAAAAATAGACACCTGGTTTTACTGACTTCTCCACCTTAGTACCACAAAGTGCAATTGCATGAAACAAGTGACTCTGATGCCTTTTTCCCCAGCCACCTGACTGTTATTGTTTTGTGTAATATTTAACTGTCATATAGTAAATCTAATCAGGGACTTTTCTTTTTATGATTATAAATATTTATTTTATTACAGTTACTCTTTTGCATCATTTTGTTGTTTTTTTGTTTTTAAAGCTTTTAAAAAGCTTCATCATGCGCTTTCATGAGGTGACGTATCTGATAATTAGTTTTTTGGTGTTCTGATAATCTTAGTTTCTAGATGTGCCAAATGTAGTGTTTGTAATTCAATAAACTTTCAAGGGAGAACAACTGACGTTCTAGCTTCCCTAATGAAACTTTTAACAAATACCGGTGCTACAGGCATCCACTACTGTGCTATAAATGTGATTTCAGGAATGACACAAAAGCAGAAAGTGGTTTCCACAATGCATCAAAGGGAACAGTTTTTGACAATTAAAAAAAAAATCCAGTGCAAAAACCAGCTTTTTAAAATGATGTAAACTATTCCTTTAAATTCAGCTCCCATGTCAGTTGAGTGTTTTCTGCTAGTCTTTCGTCGATGGAGGTAAGGATGGTTTTGTTATGTGCGGACCTGCTTGGTGTTGACAAAGAGGCGTCGGAGGGTGTAAATTTGAACAACAGCAACAGTGAGCATGACCGACAGGTTTACGCAGGACCAAAAGGACACTCGCCACAAGTTGTCCTCCAGAAGGTAGCGGTCTCTCGCCTCAAATGCCCTCAGCATGGCCTGGACCTGATGGCTTTTCTCCAGGTGCCGGTGCACAGAGTCCATTCTCGCCTGGAGGGGGACAAAAAAGACATTAAGTGGATTTAAACGAATGGCGCTGATATGATAACCAGTTGTAGAGTAAATTTAGATCCAGGACATGCATAATTTTATTTTCTGCTCTCACCCTGATGTCTTCCATTTTGTAGTCCACCATGCTGTCTGAAGTTACAGTCTCTAACCAATCATCTTGGCCTCCGTTTTTGCTGTTCTGATTATTAATGACGACCTCAAAAAACACCATCTTCTCTGACATTTTACTGAAGCTGTTGTCAAAACATAACCGGTAGTCTCCATCAACTGTGGGATCCACCCTACAGGAAAAAGAACATTTTGAAGACAGGTGGCCGATCGATATGAATCTCCCACATTGTATATGTCTTGATACACATTCAATCATCCGGGCAAGAAAGAGTTTATCTGGACAACTGCGAAAAACTGTGATGAAAAATTTCTCCTACTGAAAACGCAATGTCCGCTAAAATGTACGTTATTAGGTAGACTTTAGACCTTCTTCCCTTTAATTCAGTTCAGATTTGTATAGCAAAAATCACAACAGGCGCCTTCAGAATGATTTCTTCTGACCTCCAGAAGTGCCTAATTCAAGGCACAGATTCAACAAGGCGCTGTAAACAATCCTCTGAGATTTTGGTTCATATTAAAATGATGGCATCACACAATTGCAGCAGATTTGTCAGCCGCACATTCATGATGTGAATCTCACCTTTCACCACATCCCAAAGGAGCTCTATTACATTGAGATCTGGTGACTGTGGAGGCCATTTGAGAACTGTGATCTGATTTTCATATTCAAGAAACCAGTTCGACAGCTTTGTGACATCATGGCATATTATCCTGCTAGAAGCAGCCATCGGAAGATGGACACATTATGTTCTGTAAACCCAAAAGATGGTTTTATGTTTGTGAGGGTTTTTTTTCTTGCTTTTTAAATTTTTTTAAAATCATTTTAGGGTTTGTAGCCTACAATTTAAAGCACCTTGAGATGACAGTGGTCATGAAGGAGCTATATAAACAGAACTGAATTGAAATGAAGCAAAAATCACAGCAGATCAGCTGTTTTTGAAATACTATGACCAGCCCATCTGGGAACAACAACAGTGTTGCATTCAAAGTCACCTAAATAACGTTTCTTCCCCAAAATGATGCTTACTTTGTCATCCTGAGCATACCTACATGCCTAAACACATTCATTTACTGCCCTGTGATTAGCTGATCAAATATTTGCATTAAAAAGAACTTGAACAGGTGTATCTAAGTCATTCTTTACGTACATTTGTTTAACTACTTTTTAATAGAAATACTAAAGAGCAAGAGAGACTGCTCATCTCAGACTGAACAGATACGCACATGTGGATACCATCAGACCTCCTGAAGTCAGAGACTAGCCGATGTCCGGTGGGTGAGAGGAGGATAAACCCAACATCCAGACCTGACCCTGCGATCACCTGTAACAAAAACAGGGATTGAAGTCAGTATTTGCAAAGGTTTGAAGTCACAATCACACAGAATTCACTAACACAGCTCATTTCTTTTCATCCCAGACATGCAGCTTACATGTGAAGCTTCTCTACTTTACAGGTTCATTTGCAACAGCTGCCTGAAATTCAAATTAGAACCCTGATAGTAGCCTGAGCGACAACCTAGCTCACGTGTTATCCCACTGTCTGAGTTCTAGCCACACAGTTCTCAGCAGTTAAAAGTGTTTATTTCAGCACCTAAATAACCCACTAGTTAATGAAAAGCACAGGGTCAGACAAGTTTAACACCCAAGATAGGAAATTGATGAATTTTATCAGTGACTGACTGAAAAAAAAAAGGATTTTGTCAGATGTTTACTTCTGAAGCAGGACTGGAACTTAAGGATACTGAAGGTGTAGTTATGTTGTTTAATGATTGTGACTTAGGTTTCCAAATGAATGCATTAATGCTACACGGAGACATAAAGAGTCATGACTCAGAACCAGCACACCACCACAGCTGCAAAGAGATTGCAGTAACAGAGTGACCGCGATACTAACTGTGGTCTGATTATAGGAAGTTAACCAAAGGTTATTCTGAATTTTTGAAATGAAAGTTTCTTTGGATTTATGCATTGTTGTGTGTGTGTGTGTGTGTGTGTGTGTGTGTGTGTGTGTGTGTGTGTGTGTGTGTGGGTGGTGGGGAGATAATGCATAAAGATAGATTAATCATTTTGTGGGTTATTTTGCTCCCCCTCTGTGTTATGGCTTCTGCAGCACCAGTGGTTTTGTTATCTCTCTCTATGCAATGCCAAAGTCCAACACGTTTCTTGTTTTTGAGTTACATATTATACACAAACTTTTTCCGGCTAAAGCAAACATCAGAATAAACTCTGTCCGTGTACAGACAAACACCAAAGAGAGAAGTTTCCACTCACCTGGTATTCAACTTCCATGCTGTCGTTCATCGCCGTCCTTTGGTAAAAACACTCTGTGCTTCCAGCTGGTAAGAGGAACGTAAACCCCATGTTTTTGTTTGGGCCCAAACCCAAAGTCAATCCCAAAGTCAGAGTTAAATATGCCAGCAAACACAGCTGTGCAGACGCAGTCATCATGTTTTGGTGGCAGTGCATAGTCCATTTATTCTACTTTCACCAACTATGAGCCACTTGTTACACATTTGCTACACAGTTTTCTGCATATCTCTAATTGCTTACTCGCACTCTGACAGTTGGAGAATAGCCAATAGATAGCACCGCTTCCCTTAAAAGCTCAATGAGTGGAGCCACCGTTGCGACCAATAGCGCTTTGCGGTCTGAACAGCAGAGCTGACAAAGCTGACATGAAGTAATTGGTTTGTTTAAAAAAAAAAAAAAAAAATTCTACAAAATTTCTTCGAAGACAAAAGTGCTATGTTTTTCACATTTCATTTCCCCTTTCTCTTAATTTTCTGGTTTTTACACACGTAAGATCACTAACGTTGTAGGCGAACTACCTGACATTTTCCTTTAGGTGGAGCTGTTGATGAGATAAAAAAAAAAGAATAGAAAGCAGGCTTGATATTAAAAAAAAAGAGGCACAAACATGATTTATGATGACTTCATGAATAAATAAATATACGTTGTATCATAAAGTTTTGAGTTTGTGGAGACTGGGTCCATGATTGCTGAGCTTAGTGTTCACAGAAAATGTTGCTGAGTGATTTCCATTGAACGGTCTTTCAATGGAAGATCATTTATTTACAGCCTAGAGACTATGTGATGTTATTTCTCTGTCACTTTATTATTTTATTCTTGATATATAGAAGAAGAAAACCCCCAAAACAAATCAACGAAACCCAAAACCACAGAGCAAGTGCCAATTTACAAATCACTGGAGGGCGACAGACTGAACAAACACTTTTCTTAATTTAATAAAGAGATAAAGAAAGGAAAATTATGTAATACTGTACTGAATGTGACTAAATGTGACTTCTCTCTTTTCAGAGTGAGTAATAAAATCTTAGTATGAAAAGCTCATTATTTTCTGACTTTTCTTGCCCAACCTTCCCTCTCCTTTCCCAGTTCTCACACCTCTCATTGGTAGATGGAGATCTGCCACCAGTCCTCACCGAGGCCTTCCCCAAACCACAGTCTCAGGCCTAGATCTGTGCTTGTTCCCCCCGCCAGTCTCTCCCAAGAAACACTCAAAGTGAAGATGTGAAAATGATAGGACAAATAAAAGACATTTACCACTGCTATTAGGAATTAATTAAACTGTCTTAGGTCCACTTGGGTCAGCAGACAGTAAAGGAAGTTCAAATTAATGTTCACTTCCTCTGTAGTGCTCTGTGTCATATTTTGTTTCTGTTTGTCATACTTTTGTCATCATATATATATTTTCATCCTATGATTCACCTTGCATCATTGCTCTCTCACTTTCATTGCATCATGTACACATTAAATCATCATTAATCATGTATTCCTAAGCAGGTGTTTAGAATGATCAAATGGAAACCACTTCATCATATTGTCCATTACTAGCATATTTCAGAACCACTTCACATACATTACTTTAAAAGGATGGTATGGTAAGCTCATACACTAATATGCTAATACAATCCAAGCAGCTGGTACATCACTGGAACATGCTTAAACAGAAGTTTTATTGAAAGGATGTACCCCCACGCTTCCTTCCCCTTTCTCATTTCTCATTTCTCAGGCTTCTCATTAGTTTACGGGGATCTGCCTCGTCAGGGAGCCTCCATCAGTCCTCTCTGAGGGCTTCTCCAAACAGTAGCCTCGGCTCTGTGCTTATTCCATCTGCCATTTTCTTACAAGAAATGTTGTCTAATCTAATTGAGGATGTATTTGATGATGATGATGGTATTTGTTGGGTTGTAGGACATGCTGGAACTGTATTAGTGACAGTATTTAACAGTAATCTTGTACTTTGTTATATTTACGTGTATAGTCCACTACAAGGTCAAAGGTCGGGAATCCTTTTCAGCACTAAGCTGGTAAAATGTCTTTCCCCGTATGTCCATCACATCTTTTCTCATCAGAATGTGAAATTGTCCAGCCCCTCACCTACTGAAGCCTCAGTGACAAAGTACATCTCACTAAAACTGAGTTTTAACCTTCTTGGATCTTCTAAATGGTGAATATTGATACATTTAATGTACTCCGTTCATTCCATCCATTAAGCTTCTCTCTGGACATGTCCAAACCATCTCAGCCCTGTCTCTCTAACTCTGTCATAGCAGGTCTCACTGTCATCTTGTAAACCTTCCCTTCCATTGTTGCCGCTATCCTTCTGTCAAGAATCATCCCTGACACTCATCTACACCCACTCCACCCCCTAAGGGTGGGTGGTGGAGTGGGAAGGTGGTGCTTCTAATGACATTTAACAAAAATTGAAGTAGGTAAATAACTGAAAGAAATTCCACTATTAAATCCATATCTTAAAAAAAAAAGAAGCTTTGTGTGGCCTTCAGAAAAAATATTTTTTGTACCTATGAGACTGGCAAGAATTTAAACAAATCCCTAAATTATTTTAGGTAAAATAAGTATAGTCTTAAAAAAGCGATGTCGATTTTTCAAAAACTAGTCCACCACATCATCCCAAGAACAAACTGTTTGATGCAAGAACCCTATAGGGTTCTTCTTGCTGGCACTTTATAAAGTGCCATTACAGGAACTGTAGGTCAGGTATGAGGGTTAGAGTGCATGCATCTCGAATCAACCAGAGATTGCACATTTGACCTACATTGCAAAACCGTTGCAGCTGTTTAGAGCAAAACAGCAGTTTGCAATGACCTTACAGGTCGTTTGGAATATTGTGCTCTGGAGACACAAATCAAAGTTAGAGTTGTTCAGCAGCACTAACAGCAGACCAACCAAGGACAGCTTTGCCACATACTGATGGAAACTTTATTGTGTTGTGGTTGTTTGTTTCCTGGGGGATAAACGGCTCTCTGCCATTGCCATTCAGCTTTGAATTCATTCTGCATTCTGCTTAACATGAAGCCATCTGTGCCAAAGCTGAGTGGACTTTTAAGACAGCGATGGCCCTTTACACCAAGGAACGACTTAAGAAGGAATCACTCAAAAAGAAGAAGTGAAGTGGAAAGTTAAGTCAAAGGCAAGATTGAAATGACATGTTCTTGCATTTTACGCTAAGACTATGTCACAGATTGGTGGAAAATTACACCTATACATTTTTTTAATTAAATAATTTCCCCTGTGTTCAAGCATAAAATGTTTATCTGTAGGGAAAGCGTCCAACAAATTGCATTGGGTGTGCATATTTTTTTCCCCATGACTGTTATCACCCTCATGTAGAAGCTAAACGACTTTTTCCTGCTAACCAATGGGATGCTAACTGTTTACTAATTAGATGCTAGTGAAGATAATGAAAAATTATATTAACCAGTGCTACGTATTACCAGCACTGACTGGATGGAATATGCATACTGTTTAAACCTCAAAATACTTTCTCGTAAAATAACCAAGCCTTGGGAGAAAATATATACATTTTAAACCCATTACTTAAGGTGGCTTGTGACCTTTTAGGGTCTTTCACAAATGTGCTTAAAGTGACAAAGGACATGTGTGTACAACTTTGGTCTGTTACTGTAACTGTCAGACCAAAAAGAGTGTTAACGAGGGAGGAAGTGGGACTGGAGACATTCTGCACTGCTGCTGCACTGAAGTGGGAGGGTGTAAATGGGGAGGTCAGAATGCATTGCTCTGGGTCTTCCACTCACTGAATGTCGCCTTCAACCGTGACACTTCAAAAACGATTTATTGACTACACTGGAAAGAGTGACATAACCTCGGAGTATCCTTTGGGTGCGTGCAGTTCAAGTGCACGTTGGAAGCTCTCAAAGGTGCTTTGGTGATACATCTCAAGACTTCTGTCTCTGATTGCTGGTAAGTTTGCTCCACTTGAACCAACCAGAAGTAAGCCCACCCATTCTGAAACTTCTTCACACTTGCCTGTCTCTCAGGTCTCTCTGTCTTTACTGTCTTTTTGAAGTAGCAGCAGCTACTTCAGTGAGAGCGCCTCACTGAATTCTTTTCCATTTACAGAAAAAACCCAGAAAGTATGGAGAAGATTAAATATCCCTCTGTGTGTGTGGTGGACACCCATGCCACAAGGCCTCCAGTGCCCCCCAGGCTGATCCAGATGCGAAAAAAGACCGGGGTGGCTCAGATCCTGCTCTTCATGCTGGTGAGCGTGGCGCTGTGCGGCATGGTCATAGAAGCATGCTTCATCTATGGACTCTACCAGGCCGAACATGTAAGTATCACCATTTCTGTACCTTTTGCAATTTCATTCTATGATTTATTATTAGCTCATTGTCTCGGTAGATCTTTTTTCCATTAAATATCTGTTTCAACGCCTCTGAATCTCGCTTTCATTGTAAGAGTTTATTCATTGTTTACCACAGTGTTCTCACTTCCAGTTTTCTTTTCGTACTTTTTCACAGTATTCTCCTACATATTTTCTGTCAGTCATTTTAATAACACTTTCACTCAATCAGAAGTATTTGTAATCAGAAATGCGTTTGGTTAAAGGTCACAGCAGATTGCTACAGGTCTTGATTTTCTTTAAACCTGAGTTTTTGTTTTATATCATTGATATTGTCATAATTAAACATGTAGATGCATAAATAGGCATAAAAATGTAGATTACTTTGAGCTGTATGTGAGAAAGTTATTAAAAATGTAAATTTCCACAACAGAATAGAATAGAATAACAGTTTGACTTAGAGAAGATCCTATTGCAGAGATTCTTTATGCAATATGTATGTCTGGGTATCTGGAAGGGTTTGTGACGCAAACACAGGGGCTCTTGTGATAGAAATTCTGCTGAGATGAATTTATTTTCAGTAAAAACTGCTGATCATGAATTTATTTCACTATTATGGGGAAGAGGGCCAAGCACACATGGAGAAGTACTCTAAAGTCCAGCTCATTTACGGACAACTTTAATGACGTGCATGTGGGGAGGGGGGAGACATACTTTCTGAGGCGGTGGACGTACAGAGTCAGTTTCCTGTACAGCACTGATGCACTGTGTAGCTGTCACGTATTATAGAACAGAATAACAGCAGTGGCGTTTTTGAGTGTGTGCACAGTGTACAAACAAGGGATGATGGCAAAAAGGAAGTGGTCTACTTCCGGTATCATGATAGCAATCTACTTTCTTCTGTCCTACCATTCTCTGCAGAAAAACAATGCCTGTTACAATTACATTTTAATATTGTTAAACTTCTATTTTCACAACTTTGTTATCCACAAGAGCCGATTGCATCTACGCATCTACATGTGCACGCTCAAAAATGCAAATGCACATTAAAAATACATTAACCCTCTTTCGTTTTCGTTGCAGACCGACTCAGAATCGATCTCTAAGCTCATCGGAGGTGAGTCTCAGCACTTTAGACACAGATGACGAGCACCTTCCGTTTACTTATTCCACACTAGATAAATAATGTTTCGTCCTCTCACAGTTACAACTGCCACTGAACAACCCAGTTATGGTATTCCTCCCTCTAAACCGGTTGCACATCTGACAGGTAAAAACAGCATTTCCCTAACTGCCAGAAACATAATGTTTCAGTTATTACCAAGATGCATAATTAAGTACATATTGCTCTTCACAGTGTGATGTTTGCACTTTATTTTATTAGAATGATTACATTTGTTCTTATATTTTTCAGATGGACAAGATGTAACTCATGCAAAAAACAAAATGGCATGGAGCATGAATGCAGACCCTCTCCTCTATGAAATGACCTACAAAGACAAAGAGCTTAAAATTCAGAAAGAGGGTTATTACTATGTCTATTCCAAGGTTTTCTTCTCAGACAGCAACGGATTTCAGCATCGTATTAGCATGCATACTGACAGGTATTCAGGGAATATCACCCTCCTGCAGTCCAGGAAATATCCTTCACATTCAAAAGGCAGTCAAAAAACACAATCCAACAGTTACCTGGGTGGAGTGTTTCACCTTTATAAGGATGATGGTATTTTTGTGGACGTGAGTGACACTGCAAAAATTGTACGCCACAAACCCTCTGAGAATGTCTTTGGTGCCTATATGATATAGATGCCACATAAAGGCTCTAAATGAGAGTAAATTAAAACCTATAAGTCCTCTCAGGGGTTTGTGATTCTCTTTGACATGAAAAAGCAGGTCCGTAACCGCAAGGAAGGCAAGTGTCAAATCCTCTTTGTGCCTTTGCACGTTGCAAAGTGCAGGGCTGTGCTGCCAGCTTTGTTTCTGCAGATGTAACTCTCAATTTTGTTTTATAAGTGTAACGAACAGTCGGACAACAGGGAAATTTGATATGCTTATATGCTTGTGTATTTGCTTTAAAACAAAACTTTGATTGTTAAAATATGATTTCTAACAGTTCATTTCTAATATATATATACATATTTCACAGATTGAACTTCAGATTGTTGCTGAGTGTTCATACTAATATCAAAAATAAGACTGTAACCTTTCTTTTTCCTACTTGCTGTAACACGTACAGCACACTATTTATGAATGTTTTTTATTATTAAAGAAAAAAGCTCATTTTTCTGTATTTATATACATTAAGTCATACAGTGCAATGAAATAAACACATAATAATTTAAAAGACCTGTTTGGTTTGGTCTTTTTTGTTAGCCATGCACAGTAAGGGAAGTGTATTCACTTCCTGCCGTGAAAGATGAGACCGTGATACAGGCTCAGTGGTCTCTGTATTAAAAATGTTGTCGCCCACTCAGTCCAACCACACAGCAGTTACTGGAGGAACTTTTTTTTTCAATACCACAATGGCCCAAAAAGTAAAGTGTCATCATGTCAGCTTCTTCTCACCTGAATGTATACTGGCAGCAACATTATTTAAGGTTTAAAGGTTTAAAGTGGATGTGAAAAATGTCAACGTCTTCATTGTTGGTTTACTTTTCTATTTACTACTTTTTTTCAGTAGATTACATCGTTTCTTTTCAAGTCACATCTCGGCACAACGTGCAACCATGACAAGGTCTGTGCGAACGAGAAGCTCTTTGAAGCTTTTTTTTTTTTCCCCTTTTTTGTATGTCCCATGCAGTCACTGTTATACTTTCCCTTCATCTATGTGTGTTCGAAGAAGACACCCACAGAGTTGTATATTTGTAAACTGAAAAGGAAGTGGTAGTGGGGGCTGCCGGGGGGAGGGGGGTGATAGCAGCAGATTGCTTGGCTGACTCACTTTCCAACCCCAGACCCAGAGAGAAATGGCTGGTGAAAATGAAGCAACATGTGTGTGTGTGAGTGTATGTGAATGAATATGTGTATGTGCATGTATGTGTTTCTATGGGTGGGTGTGTAGGCTGAGTGATTTCTCTAATTAATTTTCCCTCAGCCAAGTATGGATTACTCAAATTGGGAAAACACACTTGAGAGCTGAAAGTGTAACTCCAGTCCAGAGTTTAGTTATCCATGAGCTGAATGATGTTTGCTCAAGTCTTCTGGTCTTTTAATAACACATGTGTGAGTCATGATCTTCCAGCGCTGGCTGACCTGTGAAGTGTGAGAGACGACGGTAGCGCAGCAGCGCGAGCTGTATCAGCTGTGTAGTTTCGAGGCCAAGCATGACTTGTATAGAGAATTTGTGTGGGCTGAGAGTACTCTATCACCGGTTATGACATGAACCAAAATCTTTACACTTCCGTATATGAAATCAACATTTTCCATTTATAAAGCAGGTCTGTGTGAGATATTGATCTCTTGAGCACTGCTGATTTTTACAATCAACTTTTGAAATAAGGCAAAAATGGCCTCTTAAATTGAACCTTTTTTTTGGCTAAAATCACACAACATAGTTTATGGAGAATATATTTTTTTATGCAAAGCAAAACTGAAAGAGGAGCACAGCAAACAGTCCGCAGCTAAATGCTGTCCCCTTGTGTTGGTACAAATAACAGTTTGGGCTTCTGTGGGGGCTTTCCCCCCTCTTCAGAACAACTCTAAAACTTTGAGTGGGGTGAACTGTAACTCATCCACTGGAGTTAGGGATCAGTTTTTTAGTATCAAATCATAACAATAATCACTTTGGTTTGCTTTATATCACGAGGTAAAGACCCTACAAAAACACAGAAAACACCAAGCCTTCACTAATGCTGTGTCTGTACAGAGTTCTGAAGCCTGACTAAAACTCTTCAAATAAACCAACAATCAAAGGACCAGCTATGAGCACCTGGCAACAGTGAGAATGACAAACTCCCTTTTAACAGGAAGAAACCTCTGGCAGAACCAGGCTCATGGAGGGTCAGGGACTGGAGGTTGGGGCAGGGAGACAGGACAAAAGAGCTGAAGTAACACTGCATCATGAGAATGACCCAGGAACCTAGGCCTATTGCAACATAATTGAGGACGAACCCAGGATCACCTGATCCAGCCCTAACTATAGGTTTTATCAAAAAGGAAAGTTTTAACCTCAGTCTTGAAAATAGTCTTAAAATGTTGCTAAAATTCAATGTGGGAGCTGGTTTCACAGAAGAGAGGCCTGAAAGTTGTAAGCTCTTCCTCCCATTCTTCTTTTAAATATCCTAGCAACCACAAGTAAGCCAACAGTCTGAGACTGAAGTGCTCTATTGGGGTGATATGGTACTATGAGGTCTTTAAGGTAAGACAGGGCCTGATTTTTCTAGAACTGGTATATGAGGAGAATGAATGATGAAAAGCCAATAATGGAGAAACATGCTCTCTTTCTAGTCCCTGTCAGTACTTTTACTGCAGCATTTTGGATCAACTGAAGGCTTTTCAGGGAGATTTTAGGAGAGCCCTGTCCTATCGAATTACAGTAGTTCAGCCAAGAAGTAATAAATGCATGAACTAGTTTTTTAACATCACTCTAAAATTAGATGTTTCTAATTGTAAAGATATTGCACAAATGCAAAAAAACAGTCCTACATATTAGCTCAATATATACACTGAAGGATGTAAAACGACTCTAAAATTTCTCCCAGTTTTACTGGAGGCCAAGGTAATGCCATTCTAAGTATCCAGTTAGACACCAGTTGCCGTAATTTAGAAGCAGGAAATAAGAGATCATCCAGGTCTTTTTGTCTTTAAGTTGTTCTTGCAATTAACTAATTAGTGAGTGTTATCTGGCTTCATGGGCAGATAAAGTTGGGTGTCATCTGGATAGCAGTGAAAATGTACCCTTTGCTTTTTAATGATAGTGGCTGTATAAAGTCAACAGAACTGATCCTAGCACGGAACCCTGCGGAACTCCATAATTAACCTTAGTGTATGAAGTGTGTGTGAAGAGGACTGTCCCTTTATGCAAACAAATTATATGTTCTTTCCAATTGGAATCCATTAGATAGATATGATTCATTCATGACCTTCAATTATGCTGTTTCTGTACAATGATGAGTTCTGAAACCTCACGAAACTCTTTAAATAAACCATTCCTCTGCAGATGATTAGATCAAAAATCTGCAGTTGATCAGATCAAAAATACCCAACTTTGCAGCTTTAAAACACCATATTTACAGCTTGATTCAAAAATGGTCTAGAACTGTGTGGATAGTGTTAATTAATAACAGCTTTATGGAGATACAGGAGCTGCTCAGCCGCTGGACACAGACAGCTGTAACTGACCTGTGTGTGTGTGGGTTAGGCTTCACCTCTGCTATTAAACGTGACCTTTCCACTGTGTTTGTGCTATTGTTGTCTTTAGTAGAATTTTAATTGGATTAGCTGTTAAATAATGATGCCTGTTGTGCGGCGGTAACCAGCCAAGAGATCTGTACTTGAATTTTAACAAGAAAAATTCTTCTATTGTTTTAGTCTTTTGCTAAATATCAGAAATTTGTGTCTGCGCATAGCACTCTTGTAGCACAGTAGTGTATATATCCAAAACTGGGTAACCCACACACAATACTCTACATGACTATTTAACACTACAGGCTGAAGGAAAAATATGTGAGTGAGAAATATTTGAACTTTTAAAGATTTGACATCACTATCATTTTGATTCAAGTTTAAAAAAACCGCTGTGACTGGATTTACAAGCTTACTCATTTCAGACATTTTCTAGTCTGACAAATCTTTTATTGTAAGAGGTGGCATATTGATAAGGGTTACAAGAAGAAACTGGAAGATTGTTATTCAAAAAGTGCATGCTGTAAACATGTTTCTAATGTCTAAGTTCTCTCCATGATGTCTGGGCAAAAATGATGTGTAGAGGTTATACACTTTCTCTGTGTGGATACACCATTTATTATCTTGACATTGGGCAGTGGAAAGCAGTAGGAAGGGAGCAACCAAAATCAACCCATGCAAATGCATCTAAGGCCTCTAATAAAAGAGACAGAGTGGGTGGTAGTTTGCTATGTCTGCTATCAATTTTTACATCCTGGACCTCTTCGCTGCAATCGAAAGCTGTGGTAGCAACAACTAATTGACAGAGCACTGAGAGATATGGGACTCGTTTGTGGCTGAGGTTTGGAAAACAAAAGTTTTCAAATGAAAGCTGGAAAATGTGCCTCTTGACTGTGATGACTAATGTTCCAGTGACCTTTTTTGCTGCTTTACTGTATCTCTGTCACTGCAATTTAGGTCACTGGATGTGACTTTGAATGCTTTGTATGAGAAGCATTTCTTCTGTTTGCTTTGTCAAGAGTCAAGAGGACATATTCTTCGACAGCATATAGACAGGGAGGGTCCCGCTGTATCTTTCTATTAGTGATTATGTGGTAATCCAATGTTAACTCATGACCTCTCACTTTCATATGTAGGGTCTCATAAATGACTCAAACCCAAAAGCCCTTAATCACTGTTATCGTGTCCTTTGATTCATATTGAGTTTGTTTTTGTTTTACAGTCACATCAAATACAATAAAGACAGTGAACATTTTTAACTAAGACGTACTCTTATTTTTTTCATAACAATGGTTAAAGTCAAATTTAAACACACACATTTAGCAGGTCTCACAGAAATCTTTTCAAATGCATAAGCAGCTTCCTCTTCCACTAAAACATCAAAAAAATTACAAAAAGTGAAAAAACCCAGTATTTCTTTCAAATCTCAAACACATGAAACTTACCGCAACAACCACTGCGACTTGTGTTTTCACGTGTCACAATGTATAGTACATGTAGTCAAGGATGTCTGGAGCTTATCAAGTCATTTCACACTTATCTTTAGACTAAAGAGATGAAATACTCAAGTATGTTATTGGTCAAGTAAATCAAAACTACACCTTTGTGCTTTCCAAATATGAATTACATTCTTTTAACAAACAAAGTCAATTCTCTACATAGATTCCAGTGACTCACTACCAGTTTGCGACTGGTACACCCTGTGAAACATTATCACTGAGAAAATAAACATTCATAGATTATTAGCTGACCTGCCATGGGGTTTTTTGTTACATCCATTATGTGTCTAAATCATATGCTGCACATGGTTTTTGTTGCGAGAAATAAATAAATAAACTTAAATACAGAATTCATACAATGTTAACAAAACAAGAAATGAATCAGAAATTAGAAAGTATAATCTGTGCAAACATCAAAAGCAATCTCCTGCTGAAAAATGTGACACTTCAGCACAATAAATTCTTGAAATCAACTACTAGATATTTTAAACATGCAAAGCTCTAACAAAGAAATATCGTTTCAACAAGTGAGATCTGTCAATTCTGAACAACCCGCTTCAAAGTTTCTGTTTAAAACAGCTATTTGAGAACAATGAAAACAATCCAGCTTTGGTTCTAATTCATTAAATACACAATACATTACATACATTGCGCTGTTTTCAAGTGTGATTTTGTAGTGATGATACAACCTGAGACCAATACCCGGTCTGCTATATCTACTTTACAAAACTGAACATCATTGAATCATTATAAACCCTGTTTAAGGCGAGCTCTAGACCGGAATGTAAAAAGAGACGAGGTTTTCATCCAACCTCTTATTGAATTCCCCTTTTTTATGCATCTTTTACAAAAATTGTTAGGTAAATTGCTGATCTGGAGATCAACTGGCCAAAATCAAAGTGTGATCCATCCAAAGTGAACAAATACACCCAACAAGATTCAGACTAGGTTTGCTTCAGTGTGGGTTCCAAAGCTGGAAAGGTGTCGTGCACTATGCTAAAAATAATGAACTTACATCTAAAGCCGTGGCATGAAGATGATATCCAGGTGAGTTTTACTGTCATTTTTATCAACACAACTGAGTAATAGGTCACTAATGTTGAATATCAGCCTCTCTCCAGCACCGCACTCCACTACCTTGCTGAGAATACCTGTGGTCTTTGTTTCTTTGTTAATCGAGCCCTTTAGAAGAATTTTGGGGTCTTTGTCCTCCGGTATGTACACCAGGCTCACACTGGATTGATCTGTTATGGAACAGGCTGGACGCACTGCAACCTGAAGATTTAGGAAATAGTATCCATCCATGTTCAGGCTCAGGCCATTGTTGACTTTTGAAATCAGGGTTTTATCTGAACGAATTGGACTCCATGTTATATCACTTTCACCTGTGGAGGACATAAAATAGACTGCTATAGATGCTAAATTTGTTTTTTCTATATTCAGTTTTTAAATCAAATTTTTTTCCTGAAGTAAAGTACATTTGACTGTATTCATTTATTTACTGACTGTATGTATTTCATGGGATTACATTTTTTTTCTTCTGACAAAGAAAGTATAAACACAGCAATATTTGAATGGGGATATGATAAATTTTAAGTGCAGATAATAAATTGAAATAAGAAAAACATTACCTCCCGCAAACTTAAAGCTGAGCATTTTTCCTGTAATTGAGGAGAGGCTAGAGGGGGCGGTGGTTGTCTGTTGAAAGAAGAAGAAGGGATTTATCACTCTCAAAATAGTAACAGTAAATGTGGTGCAAACATGACTTCCAGGGACACACACTCAGGCCCAGAGAGGCTGCAGTTTATTCAACGTGAGACAACAGCAGCTTACAGCATAGACTGTGTACTAACTTCAGAAGGAAAATGAAGAGACAACAGTTGAGTTTAGTGGCATTTCCCCGAATGTGGCAATGACGTCACTGAGCTTCCTCCAAGAGGGGAGGAGAGTGGTTAGACATACGTAACTCATAAGAAATGGAATTAATCTGACATACATAGTGCAGCATCTATCTCGCTTACTAAACATGTGTACTTATAGTAAATACATGTAACATCAGCAGGACGTCTTTGTGGCATGAAATAAAGGAAAATGGACAGAGGGTGAATGTTTAACACAAAAGTCAGGAGAGAAACACAAACTCTGAATAAATCTTAGAAATGATGGATAGCTTACCCATCTCTTTTCCGTGGAGGAAATTTTGGATGATTCTACAGCACTATTTTCCTAAGATTGGAAAAGGAAACAAAAGTGCTTATACTAAATACTGTAAGAGGATTTCGGGGTGGAAACTGACTGAAACTCTGAAATTTAGGTGCAATTGTGAGTTTTAACATAGTTCTACAAAAGAACTAGCTGTCATCCAATTTCTTTTAGGCAATCATTTGTCAATAAGATGCCTTTTTCCACTGTTTAAACATTTAAATATGTTTCTTTTCTATAAAACTACAGATGACTTATATTTTCTCCCAGTAATAAACTTGCGTTTGAATGAAGTAAGGCATCCCTGGTGCTGTATTACTGTATCTTATTTTATTCTGTGGGAAACCAATTTAACTCAAAAACACTGAACATTATGAGAAAGCTGTCACTGGGTGTTATGACGGGGGTCTGTAACCAAATGTAGACCACAGGCATAGGTGTCTTTCTCACCAGCTATGCTACAAAAACCACAAAAAAGAACAGCTGTATGGCACAGATGTTGATTTTTTTTCTGCCCTTCGTGTAATTTATTCAAAAAATGATCATACTATTGTAATGTTTTAACCCTCCTGTTATGTTGCAGGTCAGATTGACCCAGAACAGAAGAGATGTCACATGTCATCTGCATCACTACAGAAAATGAAAAAAAAATCAAAATTATAAAAGAAAATTGTAAAATAATCAATGCCAGTGTTTCTGACACTTTTGGATGAGTAAATTTGCCCAAATGAACCCAGGAGCATAATTGGTGTTCCTGGAAACCAACATAACAGGAGGGTTAACATAGTTCTACAAAAGCACCAGATGTCATCCAATTTCTTTTAGGCAATCATTCGTCAATAAGATGCCTTCTTCACTGTTTAAACATTTAAATATGTTTATTTTCTATAAAACTTCAAATGACTTATATTTTCTCCCAGTAATAAACTTGTGTTTTGAATGAAGTAAGGCATCCCTGGTGCTGTATTACTGTATCTTATTTTATTCTGTGGGAAACCAACTTAACTCAAAAACACTGAACATTATGAGAAAGCTGTGACTGGGTGTTATGACGGGGGTCTGTAACCAAATGTAGACCACAGGCATAGGTGTCTTTCTCACCAGTTACCAGCTACTACCAAAACCACAAATAAGAGCAGATGTACGGCACAGATGTTGACTTTTTCTGAAGTTCATGTTATTATTCAAAAAAATGTTCATGCTACACTAACGGTTTTAAAAAGAATTTACCTTTTTTTGTCTAATCGCTAATCACCATAGTTAAAGTATTATTCAAAGAGTTCTCACCAAGCCTTTATGTCCTGCTGTGAAGTATAGAACGAAGAACACAATTAGGAATATGGTGATTACGGTGTTCCACAACACGAGGATACGGATCAGTAAATTCTGGGTAGGCTCCGGCATCGTCAGTCAAACAGCAGGGTTCGGAGCGCTCTTAGCCCGGGGAACGCAGGAAGATAGATGTTAAGAAACGACGACTGTACAAGTCCTGAGTTTCCTCTGCTGTGCACTGATGTGTTACTTCGCTTCCTGAGCTCACTGTGTGGCCTAAGTATCTGAAGTATCCAAATGGTACTTTCCCCTGTATGCTACTGAAGGGAGACACAGCCAGATTATATCTATATCTCTAAAGGGACTGGCCCTTTTCTCCTACTCACCACAAGTCACACAGACAGGAACAATACTGACAGCTGGGAGAAAAGGAAGGAGTGAAACTTTGACATAAATATATGTTGAAATGTGTTCTTAACTTCCTTATTTATGAAGAGACTGTTAAAGTGAAAATTTTAGGATATTTTCGTGGTTATTACAACACTGAAAATCATTACTTTGCTGATTTTTTTCTATGTGTATTTCTCCACTAATATTAAAATGGAAGGGTAAAGATGTGTACCAACATGACAATATGCCTCTGTTACAGTTTATCCTTAAAAATATTTGTTTGGAACTGACGCAAGCATCATAACCAGAGATAAAAATAGTAAACTGAATATAAAAGAAAGAACTGTCGCAACATAATTCAACCACATATTGTTGACTTATCAACAACTTATCTTAAGTCTGATCTTATAACAGAATGTCACTGCAAAATTTAGCAGTGGAACTCTAAAAATGTTGTGATGAGCTGTTTACTATTTGCGCTTTTTAAAAATTCCCACCTGCAACTAAATTCTGCTTGTGGTCAGTAAATGTGGTTTCACTTTCTCTGTTTGTACTTTGACAGGGGAAAGTTTCATGGCAGCAAAAACAGGATGGGCTTTGGTTCAGGTATGCGTCATCAAACTCAATCACTCAGAAAAAATGATGCATGCGGTGTTTATGACTGGGAATGGTCAAGTAACAGAGCTGTAAACAACATGCCCAGACTTGTTACATGGATACATTTTAGTTAAATGAAATTATGAGAAGCAAAAAAGGAACAAGAGATTGTTATGTTTTTTTTCTTTTGATAAGATGGGGAAAGCCGATGAGCAATTGTTTTTTTTTTAGGAGTCAGCAGTATCGAGTCATGTGCATGTTTAAAGGACAGTGAGAAACCCCTGCTGTCTCTCATTGTGTGATGAATACGATGACATGAAAGCAATGATTCTTTCTGCAATGCAACTAGCTTACTTCTGCATTGTTGATGATTCACTATTTTCCAAAACATAAGCCAAAACAAAGTGCGCAACTCATGATAAATCACAGTACAACTTCTGAGGCACATACAATCTATATCACATTCTGATCTTATCAATGCTATGTTTGTGGGAGCTGGGCTAACAGAGCACATGGATTTTCTTGTACAAGAATTGCAGCTTCCACATTTTATAGCCACAAAGGAGACAAAGTGATTTTTTTTGTTTGTTTCTTCTATTTGAGTGTCTTTGATTTAGTGTGATTTTAGAATTGTATAGCAATTTTAACCCTTCTGGAACAAAAGTGTTATCCAGTGCCCTTTGTAGTGGACAGCAGGTCTTACTGCCTCACATCCTGAACTTATTTTAATATTTCAGGAAGCAAAGGGCAGGACGAGGAGAAAAGGACATTTACTCAGAACTGTGAAAGGAGAGTCAGACTTACAGCTGTCAGGAGATGAGGTGGAGCAAGGCCAGCCATTAGAGCAGGAAGGTGAAAGCTCAGAGGAAGACATACCAGCCTTTGAGGAGTCTGAGTCAGGGCAAAATAATGGCACTCCAGAAATATTGTGCGAGGGCTTTGAAGTTGTCTGGTGTGGTTTCTCAACTGCCACATTGGATTTGAAATCTTTAGGCATTCTGATTTCTAGAAAACACACACACACTTAAAGTTTCACTTCTGTAATGAATTACATTTATGAGGAAAAAAGCATTAAAGTCTATGTGTCTTGTCTTTATCAGTTGAATTCAGCTTAAACAATACATGAAAGGCAAAAACATTCTTCAGCATATCTGTGTTCACGGCATGACTCAGATAACACAGGATTTGAATTTACTGTTTCCTGTTTTCAGCTAATAGAAACTAATAAGACAGATTCTTTAAGATTAGGCAGTCCATCAAAACAACAAATGTTCTTGGTGTTAATGATAAGAGACATCTTGAAGAGCTCTCTTAACTGAATACAGCAAGACAGCTTAAATCTGCTGAGCCCACAACTTCATAGCCCTAGCTTACAAGTAATAGACTTTGTGTCATTATTTTGCCATCCACTGTTTACATATCCTTCTCTGAACTTTCACCTTCTTGCTGTAAGATCAGACCCCACTCCACCTGCATCTCCTGACAGCACTAAGTATGAAACTGACTAAGTAAGACTCTCCTTCCAGTTCCAACATTTGCTGTAGCATGTGACTGTCAAATCTAAATATCACAAATTTTTATTCTGGGTCTCAGGAGGATTTATGATGACTTACAGCCATCTAGTGGCCATAAATCAAAAATGCACAAAACTGAGACCATCAGCAAAAAGGAAAGAAAAAGTTCAACGACCAACAAAAGCTCGTACTTAGTTTCATTAGTAGTTATGATTATTGCCCTACAGTAAATGCAAAGCTGTGATACTGTGTTCCAGACAACTGAAGATGGGGTTTTACTACTTTTACTGCATCACTGTAGAATTTCCCACAGAAAATACACAATTCAACATAGAGAAACAGTTTCCTTTTGCTTTCTTTCATTTCTCTCTGAATACTCCATTTCTTCCGAGTTCAAAACTATGGTTGTGGTTGAAAGATTGTTGTTGTGGTTGAAAGATTGGCTGTGCAGTATTGTATTGAATTCTTTGTATTTTACTTCCAAGGATCCAGATTTACTTCTAATTTGTAGAAGGTTAGTCATGGGAAATATTTCTTCAGGCTTTTAGGTTTCATTTCATTTATTTTCAGCCCAGTCCTTCTATATGACAGGATCTTAAATTAAATCTTTCTTTTACTTTCTCCCCCATTTTTTCTTTAATTGAATCTCTGACACAGACAATTGATAACACAGTTTGATAGGCATAAAATGTGTTTTTACACTAACAAACAGCTATTGTGCAAAAACATGGAATATTTTGCCATGGTGTGCAGTAAATGGTAAATGGACTGGTTGCTCACATTTATACACCAATGAACGCATCAAAGAGCAACTTTGGCTACAGTTTGGCATGCAGACTGCCAAAGATCAGACCACCAACCGTCCAGTCAGGAAGTTCTGCCTCCAACAGTCACCCTGCTACCTTAAAACATCTGAGGAAAGTGGCAGGCCTAAAAAAAACTATCTAAAGCAGATGAACAATGGAAGTCAAGAAGGGAGAGAAGACTGAGGTATACAAAAATACACAAAACTGCACTGAAAATCAGCAGCAGCAGGTCTTATGGAGCGATGAACCCAAATTTGTCATTTTTGTGCAAGTTGTCATTATTGTGTACAGAGGAGGTCAGGAGAGAGGTTTAGTAGTGAGTATCAGCTATCTGTAAAACATGGTGGAGGCTCTGTCATGATTTGGGGCTACATTTTAGCAAGTAACGGCGTTACTAACGGCATTACTTTTTTCAGTAACGAGTAATCTAACTAATTACTATTTCTATCATTACAACGCCGTTACCGTTACTAACAAGAAAATGCTGTGTGGTCGCGTTACTATTTTTCAACAAACAGAAGGTTGAAGCTGTCTTCAGCTTACTGCATCTTATATCAGTTGCACGGAAGTAGCTTCTGGCACAACACCTGGAGCCAATGAGTGCTGCTGTTTGACTGAGGGAGAATAAAGTAGTCGTGGTAAGGCAATCACATGACCACTTAAAGACAAAGCAACAAGGTGATAGATACCAGTTTATAAATTGTGTTGATAGGCCACGCAAAACCAGAGTCATGATAAACAATACATACGCGTGTTTTTTCCTGAATAGTTTCATCACGTTTACTGTCTAAGGAAAAGCGCAAGCAAGCACTCTCTGCTTATGACCAAAAAAACCCCCAAAAACCAAAACAAAAAACAGCCCTTTCGTGTTGGTGGAAAAATGCACCATGTCGACCAATCAAAAATGATATGACAACATGACATTTAGTTGTTTAGGAAGAGGGGGAAGGTTTAGGAGTGATGGCGAGAAATACAGAGCAGAAAAAGAAAGAGACTGAGTTTTGAGATGTGAGAGATGTGTGACGTTTAGCGTGTTTGGAGCGTGTAGTTAATGTGTTGTCTTGTGTAGTTAGTGTTTAGTGTTGTGGATAGTTTTGTGTTGTGTGTCAGAACAATGAGGCGACTGCTGTCTCCAGGTAGAAAACAGGAGTGATACACCTGCTGTCAGACCCGCAGGTATCAGGCTGTGCTGTTCTCCTTTATAGTGGACAGAAATTTTTGGAGTGGCACAAATAATTTGTGTGGCATCTTATTGAATGCAGTTTGAAATGGTTATAAAAAATGGTAAAAGGTAAATGGCTGCAAATAACTTTGTTGTTTGTAAAACTTGAACAATTTATATTTGTATTTAAAGTTATGAAATATGATTCATTAAACATGTTTGTGGTTGTTACAGTAAAAAATATAACTTTTTTCTACTCAAATGTTATGTTTTTTGTCTGATTTTAGATCAATTGTGTTAATACCAGAGGTGGGACCAAGTCATTGTTTTGCAAGTCTCAAGTAAGTCTCAAGTCTTTATCCTCAAGTCTCAAGTCAAGTCTCAAGTAATGTCAGGCAAGTCAGAGTCGAGTCTCAAGTCACTGGTGTAAAAGTCAGAGTAAAGTCACAAGTCTGAAACTTTGAATTTCAAGTCCTTTCGAGTCTTTAAAAAAAAAAAAACGAAAAAAGTATGTTGCAGTTATATGCTAAATGTAAATAATATACCATGTAATTTTAAAATCTGTGTTTTTCTCAACACATGACAAAATAGTGAACTTAGAAAATATACACAAATTGTGAAATTGCACCTCTTTAAAATGCAGCTCAATTAAACCTAGCTCCAAGAATAATTTTCACCGACAGTTCTGAGATAAGCTGCATGTTATTCTTGGATGCGGTTGTAGGACCAGCTTTAAAATCGCATGACAAAAATATCATACACATTAAAAAAAACTGTATCACCAACGTAGCCTGGACAACATTTGCTAGTTAGATGAAGTCAGCTATCTCATTGTAGCATATTTATATGCATATTTATAATTATACGGTTCTTGGAGTGAGTGCACACACTCATGAAGTTTAGTAACTTCAGGTCACTGCAACAAGCCCAGGTACAGTTTACCGCCGGATGGGTACAGGACCTTGAAATGCACCGTGTAGAACGAAAGACCATCGTACGTATCATAAGTTTACCAGTCTCACAAATTGTCGTCATAAATACACATTCCTTAACCGTTTATTAATAGGACCTTTGAGCTCAAGGGTAATTAATTAGTAGTGGAAATAATTTCTGGTACCCATCACAGAAATGTAGCAGTGACAATAATATTGTATGCTGTAATCGTACTGGGCAATTAGTGATACAAAACAACTGTTTTATCCTGTGAATAAAAGTATATGTTTTTGTCAATGTACCATAATAACAGAAGCGAAACGCAATATTGTGTCAGGACAATTCACTATTTATGCACAATAAATAAAGGAGCATAGCGCGACAATTTCTGTTCAGCGCCAGACTTGCTTGTAACCTATATCACCAATTATGTTATGAAAATGATGTATTAACTACTAAAAAACACTGACCTTCGTGTAAATGCTTGGAGCAGACTAACCGTGAGCTGGAGTGTTCTGGGACGTTATATTTGATCTTTGAATGGCTGCAATCCAGTCGCCTCTTTGTTACTTCGGAAACATGGCTTGAACAATTTCTCTTAAACGACGTAATCCGATAACAACCGATCTCTTTACCCGTCGGCTTCCCGTGGCTGTCATGCGACCGGCTATTGCAGTTAATAATACAACAGCTTCTTGACATTTTTGTGTTTCTTTTTATCGCTGTGTGACTGATTTCAATTGAAAGCCTGCGTGCGCTAGTACCGCTTGCCACGAGTTCCCAGAATCCTTTGCGGTTTTACCCCTGAATGACGTCACATTTTCAATTTCTATATAATATGTATGTTAAATTTTATATTTGGGGTGAAATATCAAGTCTTTTCAAGTAAACCGGTTCAAGTCCAATTCAAGTCCCAGGTCATTGGTGTAAAAGTCCAAGTCAAGTCACAAGTCTTACAACATTTTTTCAAGTCAAGTCTAAAGTCATAAAATTAATGACTCGAGTCTGACTCGAGTCCAAGTCATGTGACTCGAGTCCACACCTCTGGTTAATACAGTATGTCAAAATGAAAACATAACTGTAAATTCAGACATGGGAGGTTGTGCTGATGATACCAAACAAGGCAAAGTAAATAGTTTTTAAAGGTGAAATGTAGAGGAAACATCAAAAGTAGTTAAAAAATAGCCAATTATACCCTGGACCCCAGAGGGTTAAACATTTTTTTTAAAGTAATGCAATAGTTACTTTTCAAATAATTAATTACTTTAGAATCTTGTAACTCAGTTACTAACTCAGTTACTTTTTTGAAGAAGTAACTAGTAACTATAATTAATTACTTTTTCAAAGTGACTTTCCCAACACTGGTGCTGTCAGGGATCTTCTCAAAACTGATGGAATTACAGAAAAGTGCCATCAGAGTTTTAATCCAGCAGATAAAAAACTATCTGGAAAGTCTCAGATTAGCAACCACTTCATTTTTTTAGCATGATTGCAAACACACTGTCAGTGCAGTAAAGGCACTCATAGATAGAAAACTACACAATTAAACACTATGAGTCACAGGTTGGCCTCCCCAGAGCCCAGACCTCAACATTATTGAAGCAGCATGGGATCACGATGACAGAAAATGGATTAAAAGGCAGCCAGCGCCAAAAAAAGAGCGTTGAATGTCCTTCGTGTAGCCTGGGATGTTTTTTTCATTTCCACTTAAACTGGAAGAAATTACAAGAAAGAGAGTTCAGGACATACATAATGTTGATTTTCAAGTTCATTAGAATTGTACAAACTCTGTTTTTGCCTAATATATTGTATTTCCTTGGATGTTTTCATATTTCAGTAAGTCACTAAATAAAGAAATTAGTGGTGACTCAAGAAGGTGATGAAGTACTGTAGGTGTGAATGTGAGCATGGACTAATTACAACTTGGATAAGTTGCAGCTGTAAAATGGATAAGCAGCTAAGAAAATGCATCGATGGACTGATACACATTTTTAGTTTACAGAGATTTAGCAGATTTTTAAAAAAAATTATGGAAAATACAAGATAATCCATTATTATTTGGGACCACACTCCTATATTGACATTTTTCCTTTTCTTAAAAAGTTTATCCAAATATGAACACACATTTTCTCTCTTTTTTTAACAAAAATAAAAAAAACAGTAAAAATGAAAGAGCTCTGAAAACATCCATAAAAATGACCACTACTGGAAGGCTTTTGAAATGAAGCAATGAGTGATATGTGATGCAGTTATAATCTAGCTTTTGGTGCTCATTGCAAATGTGCAAAGCTTTTACCTAGACAATAAGGATTAACCTGCTAATCCAAAAGTCAGTTTAGATCCATATCGTGAACTTTTTGTGCCGTTTACTTGCACAGCAGATGCATCAAAGGTTATGAAATAAAAGAACTGAGTCAGAAAAAACAAGGGTGACATATATTTGTTTACCTGTAACCCTATGAATGCACTAATGCACCATCTGAACATCAATGATTTCAAGGTTTTGTCTCACGGTAGGCTTTAACGTCTACTTTTTACAGTATGTAAAAAAAATGAAAGAAGCATAAAAAGTGGAGAAATATTAAAACAGTGCTTGTATGTTTTCCAGGTAACATTCAGTTTTCAGTTAAAAAAGGGAGTCTCCATTTCCATCAGGCTGATGGTCGTTTGCGCTATAGAAAATGAGAGATTTTGAATATTAGATGGGAAATTACAATAGGTGCTTTTGGCCATTCAAAGCCTAATAACTAATGAATAAGGTAGACGAATAATTCATAATAGAAATAACAGCTTGAGCATCAGCAGATGGATGAATAGCTTAAAGTATCAATTTAAAAAAGCTGATGAACTTTTCAGAGGCGAAGCAGTAGTACTTTAATCTTTACAGCAGGTGGCAGGATACCTCCAACGAACAAAAGCTTTAATAACGAAAGGAATCAAATGACCTATACAGCTTTGGATTAACAAATGAAATATCATGATATTTCATAAAGCCCTTATGCCAGTGGGGCAAAGACTAGACTTATATCACGCTTTCAGATTGTTTTATTGAGTGGTCTGGCAGACAATCAAGCAGCAGTCAATATTATGGAAATTAAATTAGCTGTATAGTGAGGAAGTCGTGTGCCCATTAAGGCATAAGGCTCAGTGCAATAAAAATGCCATTAAAAAGTCATCACAACAAAGGATATAAGATTACTTTCTACAAGGACACACTACACATCATTATTATGGAATGTATTTATACCCTCGTTTTGTTTGGTTTTGGTTTGTTGTTTTGATTGTGTAAAATTTCTGAACAACAAACTCTTAAAAAAAAACAACAACAACCCACATGTCCTCTGAACTCCAGAAGTTGTATGTGGGACACGTCCTGACACTGGCGAGGCAGTTTAAGGCATGGACATGTACCCGGTCATGAGGTCAAATGGATCGAACTTGTTAGCAAGCTCCAGTCTGATCGTTACATATTGATTTTCTAAGTTTTTTTTCCTTGCCCCAACAAAATGCGTAAAGTCAAACCCACTACCACATACCGGAAATAACCAACTTAAACGCATCAGCACTACTCGACTTGGGATAGGAGGAGCAGTCACGGGGTTTATTTTGAAGTTCCATTAATGTGCGCTGCTGCATACATGTTTCGCTCGGGACGTTTCAAAGTAGTCTGTAGAGCACGCTCCAGCGGTAGAAGTTTGTTGTGACTCGGTTTGGTCGGATGCTTGTTTTCCTCTGTCTGGTTTTCTCCTGCCTTGCTTCGCCCCCCCCTCTCTCTTGCCTTTGGATGACCGACGTAACCTCACCTCGCGGCCGGTTGCTTGACCAGGGTCTCCTGCTGTCAAACTTTAGTTGACATGATTTGGCGCACCGACGACGGATGGACTTAAAGTTTTTGGGATTTTCATCGTTTGCCAGCCACTACAAACGTAAAGGACTTACTGGAACCACATTCGAACAAGTTGTCATTAACTTTTAACCAGCCAGAGACATGCAGAAGTTAAATTCCACCGGTACTCACAGCAGCATGCTCCCCCAGGATGAGGAGCTCCAGCGGCGGTTAGCTGACAGCGGAGGATCCGGGGAAGGGAGGGAGAACGGAGCTGGGAAACAATTCCTCACCCAACCTGAGGTGGAAAGCTCGTTTTGCACCAAGAGGAAGATGCTTGTTTGTTTGGATGTGTTGTGCCTTTGTATTGGTAAGAATTTGTGTTACTATTTCACTTAACAAGTGTACTATTTTAAATCTTTAAATACCTAGATCAGTGTTTTAATGACTCTTGAATTCTGTATTTGCTTTTTCCCTAATGTCATAAACAAAGTTGGTTTCAGACAAGGGGCAAAAAAGCACAAACTATCCAACGCTGGATTGGGATTTGTTAAAGTTAACGAAGCTGCAAAGCATTTTTCCAGAAGTCAAGTGGAAACTGCTCAGACTGGAGCAGAAAACTTCAGCTCGGTCCCCTCTACATGCACGTGGGGGCAGGAGGGAGGGAAGAACCGGGGAAAATGTGGGTGGGGGCTCAGCTGGCAGCAGCTGAGTTGTCCCGGGAATTCATCAGTTCCCATGGTAACTCTCAAATTTCCCGGGAGAAGAACGTGGGAATAAGGATAAAAACGTGCCCCGTGCGTATGATCTGGTGCTGAATTACCTCTATGCAGAGCTCTTTAGCCTCTCTCAGGGTTAGCTTACTGTTTGTAGCCAATAATTCACCACAGTGTGCACAGAAGCCTTGCTTATATAACTAGCAAGCTTCACATCAAGAAACAAAAACTGCCAAGGCCACAATCAACACAGAAATGAGACCCAACGGAGATACTAATCACAACCCAAAAAAGTTAACTTATTATGGAGAAAAACAAACTGGCAGTAGATTCATATCAAATAAACGATAAAAGCAGTAATAGTCACTAACTCAGGCTATAACGTGATTGTCCAGATTGCTTTCATTCAGTAAAAGGGAAACAAATTGTCATTCTGTTCTTCCAAGTGCTTTAAGATTGGTCGAATACTCTCTCAGTGTATTCTTAAAATCTACTTATTATGGCCAGCGTGAGATTGAACTTGCAATGCAGCAGAACAAACAGAACCTCAAACACTCAAGTTGAAGAGTTATAATTGTTCAGAATCAAAGTAAAAGGTTGTTATGCATGTTGACATGTGCTTTAGGCCTGATTTTAGTGCCACCTTTTTAAAGATAGTAGAACCGAATCACATGTTTTTTCTTCTAATGATGCAATGAACCATATCTAAGGACTTTAATGCTTCTGTGTTGTTTTCAGGGCCAGTGCTAAGCCACAAAGGGTATAGGGAATATAGAAAAGTTAAAGGAAGAAAAAAAAGAGTTCTACTTCTACCTGAAATTTGTAAAATACCTCAGAAAGGTATTTTTGCTTGTAATTGTTTCATTAACTGTACTTCAGCCCCTTTCTATTAGTAGAAATCCTCCTAAAATTTGTACACAGAGTTTGTTTGTTTGTGTAATAATACATAATTCATAAATTCCATGCCGTCATCTCACATGACTGCGAAAGGGACGGGAGCACCAGTGTTGTGTGAATTAGTGTTTCAGCTGCAACTGAAGCCAGAACCCGTCTAGGCAGACCGACAGGTCTCAGGCTTGGCCGTTAAATCTTAGGAAGTAGCCTGGCAAACTCGATGACAGGTCGAAGTAGTCACTTTTCTATTCTGTACTATGTTATTCTTAACCCCTGCAGGTATACTATTAGCTGTTTAGTTTGTGCACTTTTCTGCAGCTTTGTTCTGGGTTTAGGAAGTGGCTAGCAACTGAGCATCAGTCAGGAAAGTATAGGAAATGGGCTCTCTCAGTTCTTCCCCTAAGACATAAACCAAGCACGCCACTAGCTTTCTCAAAAAACTGTGTGCTCTGACCCTTCTTAGCCCCGGTCTGAACCGATAACAGTTCTGAGCCTGTGTTGCTGGGCATCAAGCTGAACACAGCTGAGCGGATTTATAAAGTTTGTTGGACTAAAACGTTCAAGTCAAAGCTCAGCAATCTCTAAAGTCCCGGTTTGATTTGATTCTTTGATATGTTCCTGGTACACTTTGGCAGCAAACGTGTCTGAGAACATACTGTTACACGTTTTCAAATAATGACTTGCAGTAATAATGCAAAGGCACAAGGTATTAGAGTTTGTGATTAAAGAGATTTATCTTACTGATTTTGAGAAGTAGAGTCTTTTTTTTTTTTCAGTTTTATTAAGCACAGTGAGACCACAACACTAGCTATTATATGTCACAGATAACAATCAAATGTCCTGAAATAAGATGTAATTTACAGTACAAGGCATTATTTCCCCTTATTGTTGCATACAGTGCTGTATGGGCTATTGGATTACTCCATCCTGACTGTATCTGTCTCGCAGAAGCCCGACATTGACTCATCTATGGGCATTTGGCATTGAATGTCATCAATTGTTGGAAATGAATTGGACCCTTCATTTCTCTTGACCCTCATATGTCTGACTAATCAAAATTTCCCTTAAAAGTGCCTTTATCAGATTCCCTCAGACAGTTGACCCACCAGCGTTATTCATCCTTTAAAGGGGCTCATTCACAACTGTAAAAGTGGAATTTGGCCCTGAAGCACCGCCACTCTTTATGCAATCAGCTGAAGAGGGATTCTGCAATGTTCTGAGGTTATCGCTGTCTCTTTAGGGCTTAATTCACATTTGAAGTGGCGACGTGAAACTAGTATGTTGTGGTGTTGAATGAGCTTTAATCTGTCTGTGGAATGTGGTGACATTGAACTCATTAACTGAGGCTTTGGCTGAGTTTACCTGACCTGATTCTTTCTCAACACCAGGCTTGTCTAATATTGTTGTACTTTGCGTATCGTAGTGTTGATTATGGGGGTGTTCGGGCATGCACATGATGCCTGACAGAGATGGATTGTTTTGGTTAAGCTCAGTGCCAGTAAGTTCCATGTGATTTGCAAACTGCAATTTGTTTTCAAGTCTTTGCCTGTGTGCTAAAGTGTGTGCATGCATTATTGCTGGGACTGGGACTCAAAGAGAGATGACAATATTTTTCACCCTGTGGCTGCATGTACTATGTAGAGCCCAGCCACGCACATGTCAGGAGGTTTGAGGTTTTTGTCATATCTGACGAGCGTGCAGGGACAAGACTTCTAGACTATGCTGCTATTTCCCTCCTGCGCAGGTGGCCCTGACTCTATCATCGCCATAATAAAGTAACTCTCTTTAAGGGTAACTGAATGAAAACAGCACTTGAGTAGCCTGCTGCACAACAAAAGCTCATACAATATAAGTGAAACATAAAGAATGTTATGAGGCACGACTTTTCTCTAGAGGTTAATTACAGAGCTATGCCATTTTCACACATGCCTGAAATGCAAAAGATCATAGCCGTGGTTAAAATGATACAGTTTACATGGATTGTGTTTTTGTGTACAATAGAAAGAGAAAGCTGGAAACAGTTGATTGCTGTTGTATGTGTGTCAAGACATGAAGCAGCTTGCCAGAACAAGATGACTGGTATCTACTTAAGTGATCTGAATACTGAAAGGCCTGCCTCTTTCTACCCTACATCCGCTTGTATCCGCTTCTCTTTTTATTATCTTTTCTTCAGCCGAGCTCTACTTTGGGACCAAAGGTGTCCCACTGATGTAGTGAGGCGTGTGAGTGTGTTTTACGTCTCCATGTGTTTTGGGCGGGTGTCAGATTTTTGTTAGAGGATTTTGGGTTATACTTATTTGGCAGAGAAAGCTGCCAAGTGAGTCAGGCAGCAAAAGGCTGACATGTCAGAGCGTGCAGTTGTGTATAGGCTCCGAAATATTAAATTGTGTGCGTATGTGTAAAAGTGTGGGTGTGGGTGTTTTGTATGTGTATGAGTCATCGCTGTTAACTACCCTACTACAGCTGCCATGTGCTTGCTGTTTGTTGACAAATTTGCCGGTCTTGTTTTGCTGTGTGTCTTAGGCCCTGACTCTCTGAAGTTAAGGAAAACATTGGCGTCAGTCTGCGGCTGACAGATGGAGCGCCATTAAAAATGGCTCAGTCAAATCATTAGCTAGTGGAAGAACTGATTTCGCTTTCTGTCCCCTCTTAGTCTATTAATGCATCTCCTTCCCGTTTGACAGTGCTGCAGAGTTACAGGAATCCATTAAGTGCGCTGTTGCTCAGACAGACCACATGGGCCTATTCACTTCACTTCTCGGTACATCTTCCTTCACCCATTAGCACGCTGGAATCGACTAAGTCCCACGTATCTATAGGCTGAGGGGCAAGTAAGAACTTGAATGAAGGAAAAGCCCCAAGGGTGGAGAGGGGAGTAAGATCCGGAAAGACTGAGGAGGCAGAATCTACAGTAGGGGTCAGGGGTCAAACCCTTGGTTGCTCGAGGGATCCTATACACAGCTGTCTGTTTATGTCTCAATGAGGAAGTAGTACTCAGAACCAGATAGGAAATGTTCAGACAGCAGATAGCTTCAAATGTACTTTTAATGAGACAGCTGTAATCTTCTCCTAGATGACGATTCCATAAGTGCCCAGGGTGGTCCATAGGTATTAGCTGTAATGAGCGAATAAAGATGTGTGTATCGCTCTAATCCTCAGCGCTCATTAGCTCCAATGGGCCTGGAGAGGATACCAGAAGACTGTCTACCTGACTCCGAATACAGGCTGTAACTCCGCCTTTTCGTCTGTTAGAACTAACGATTTGTCTTCTGTCTGTCTCCCTATAAGAAAACTTAGACATTCCCTCTTGGCGCCATTGCATAGTTACCCATCATCGGGTACATTTTATCAGTGTGTCTCATCTCACCTGCTGGAGACCATCCTCCCTTAATCATCTCAAGCTCTGACTGTCCTAACAGCACATTCCCCTGCAAATCCGAACACTCTGACAAAACAGCCCTGCAGGTTTGAACTCTTTCCATCCATAGAGTGCCACCGCAATCATGCTGTACCATGCTAAATACCTCTCCAGCAGTCTAACCCAAAATCCTGTGTCATTTTCACATTGCAGACTGGCAGCTCTCATCTCACAATGCACGCCCTTACCTTCATGCCACAAAAACCACTGGGGAACTCTTTAAAGTTTCCAAGATATGCACCACAGTGGCGGGTTCTTTATGTTCTTACTGAATCAGACAGACAGACTGCTTCAAACTTCCCCGCTCCGGCCCTGAACTCCAGAGTCAGGCTCCAGGAAGCAAGGCACTGAAGTGTGGCAAGAACAGAAGCAACTGTGGGAAGCATGTCTCTACTGGCTAGTGGCAACAGTAACAGTGGAAAGGGCAGGCAAGAAATCTCCTGGTGCACTGTTAGGAGTTGAAAAAGCTAAGTTTTTAAGCGTCATTGTGTTTTATTTTTCATGGTCATGGAGACGTAGGGTTTGCATTTGCTCTGTGTTGAGTTATTAATGTAGTGCATTAAACCTCCATAAATATTAACATTTTTGGCCAGCGAGGTACTTTGAGCGGTCGACTGTTTCTTTCTGGGGCCCCTGTTTTTGCCTACATTACTGAGTTGGGTATGGGCTGATAAATGAAGCAGTGGGTGTACTTAAACAGTGTGTGTGTGTGGAGTCCAGCTGCAGCAGATGTTGATGATAGCAGATGGTTAACAAAACTCTGTTGCGGCTTCTCAGCCCGCCTTTGTTCTTCACTTAAAAATCTCTCGTCGACGCCATCAGGGCAGACAAAACAGACCCATCTCCCAAAACAATCCAGCCAATTATGGGAAAGTAAAAGAGTGTGTGTGGGTGTGTGTGTGTCAGTAAGGAGGCTAACACTTACTCTTCCCCCATTCCTCCCTTACCTGGATTGGGCCACCAAGGAAGAACAGGATGTACCTGTCATACACACACTGCACTTTAATTGAGTTTTTTGCCATCCGCGGTTGCCAATAATAATCACAGCCTTGGTGCGAATGAATTCACCTGCTGACTTACCTGCCCTACAGTACAACTGCCTGTGTGTGTTTGTTCTTTTGTGTGATAGAGAATTATGCAGTGAGGCGCACAGACTCTCTCTGGACTAACTTTTAAAACAGTCTTTTGTTTCAGGTACAAATTCTCAACTCTGCCTGTAATGATCTCAAACTGAGAAGGGATTAGATGAAATAACAGATCTTATGAAGACGGCTTCAGTCATTATTGCACAAATAATTGCAAAAACCCACCCAGTCCATCTGCAGACTGCCATTTATGAGCGTACTAGGAATGCCGTCACGCTGCTTCCTTGTAATGTTGTTACTGGGGATTATGAACCTCGCAGAGATTCAAATTCCAACACTGCGCGATACAGTTCACTGGCTTATTATTTTTGAAAGGTTGACTTGAAGGTAAATAAGCACCTTAAAATTTAGTTGTGATCTCCTGGCACATGCAAGCTGGTGAAGAGCTCAGTGTGGGTGGACCACCCGTGAAGGGTGCTGCACAGGCCACGCTCATCCCGGTCCCAGGTCCTGCAGGCCACATGGCTCTGTGTTGACAGGTCACTAACAGTCTGTCCTCTAGCTTTATCAAAGGGCAAAAGTAGAAAGAGGCCTGTGCAGTCAAATATTATTGAGTGTGATGGAAACAGATGACCATTACTGTGGCTTGGAGATAGCTTTAGGATATGTCATGCTAATCCATGAGTATACACAGGCTGTTTTTTAGTGATAGAAGCAGCAGCATCCATACGAGTGAATTTAGCTCTGTGATAGTGATTGTGGTGTCTGCATTAATGGCTGTGTTTTGGATCGTTAGGGGGTTTTTCTGTGGTTCATGGCTCTGGCATGGTTGGTTAATTTTTTCCAGGTGTTTTTTTTTTTTTTTTTTTGCGGTGTGTTTTGGTTGTCTTGTTAATCTATGCGGCTGTGGATTTGGTTTGTCTGCATCTCAGTGAGGTTTTTTTTTTTTTTTTTAATGTGTATGTGTGTCGGGGGGTATTCTGCCTGTTGAGGCGGGGTCGTGTTTACAGAGCGGGTCCCATCAGAGCCCAGATCTCTGACCCTCACATTCCAGAACCACCACTAATCGCCTCCGTCTGCTGTTCTTTAAAGAGGAACCTTTGCTGCATGTCTCTTGGCTCCATCTTTCCAGTTTTTCTCACCCCAGTTTTACTGCCCCCCCCCCCCCCCCCCCCCCCCCCAACACACACACACACACACACACACACACATCCATTTGTCAATTCTCTGCCCTTGTGGCCATGCATCGCAGCCTAGCTTTCAGTCCAACAATGAATTGATCAGTAGATGTTGAGCAACATGACTTGAAAGTATGTCGATGAATTCCTACCATCTGCCCTCTTTTCTTTGCACTCCTCCTTAAACCACTTTTTTCATTTGCTGTTTTTTTATTTCTTTATTTTGTTGCTTTTGGTTGTTGTTGTTCCCCTCTCACAGTGAGCTCATTCTGGGCTGTGGTCATAGATGTGTAAATTAGAACCAGAACAGTTTCTCAGAGAGAGGCACATATCCCCTCTTTTCCTCCCTTCCTCTTTCCCCTTCTTCTTTCTATCCTTTTGACTATTTGAAAGCATTCCTGCTTTGAATGTTAGGCCCAGTGAGCAGCACATTTTGGCTCTTGGAGCCAGCCCACTCCTCTGACTCCTTTTGTGTGCTCTTGCAGGCCTTCCTGGTCTGGCTCTCTTTTGAGCATGTCTTGGCCAGGTGCAGAGGTTGGCTCACAGCTGCCTGACAGATGAAGTGAGAGTCTGTGGAGTGTTTTTCAGTCATGTTGTGAAAACATTTTGAATGTAGTTGTAAAGCATAGAGGTTGACTGTGACATAGGAGCTTGTAATTTCTTTAGGATTGTTCACAAACTAAATAACTAATGTGGTTTCAAGTATGTTTGCTCAGTTTTTCTCTTGTGATATTATCAAGGAGCTTTTTAAACCACTAAACCACTTTTGTCATGTTTAGTGATTATTGCATGCAAAAATGGGGAAGCATTACAAGCCGTCTCTGACTGACGTGACACTTCCTTCGCCTTTAAAAAGTCTTACAGTATAAGTGTTTGGACTTTAATGGAGCTTCTCACCATTATCTCTGTGTCAATACAACAAAATACTGATTTCTGGAATCAGATGAGGGGCTTTTAATGGATTATATGGAAACCAGAAAGGGTCAATAGAAGCCCCTGTTCAACACAAAATAGTACTTGTTGTTGTTTTAAGTATTTGTTTCATTATTAAATGCTAAAATGTATCATCAGTGTTTGATTACCCCCAAACACAGCATGTCTCTCTCAGTTTAAAAGTCCTTATAAAATGTCATCAGCGTTTTATTTTAGTGGATTGTTGTTGTTGTTATGTTGGGGCTTTTGCATAACACTTATTTGAGAGGAGCTGACTGTACTGGAGAAAAAAATCTGGGTGTGGAATCAAATACCTCACGTCTCCACTTGGGTATGACATGCATAGGGGTATTATGATCAAGTGATTCAAAAAGATGCATTTCATGCAGGTAACACAAAGGCAAACATGAACTCTCATTGAGGTTATTTATTTATCTACCAATTAGCACAAAAGCAAACACAGGTACTCCATTGATCTTAGCTAATGTAAACTCTCACTAGGATAACCACAAGATAGATAGATAGATAGATAGAAAGAAGAAGTTCTAATAGATTATTTTACTAGCAAAACATGTTATATGAGGCACATCAGTGAGCTGAATTTCCATATGAAGAATCTGTACATGTGTTATCTGGATGGGATGAGTGAGAGATTGGGGTCAGATGTGAGGCGTTTGCTCTGTGTGCTGGCGTCACAGGCTCTGCTATCTGTCTACAGGATGTTTCCCTCTCTCCTTCCCTGCCGTAACATCTCATGAAATACATGGACGCGAGCTTGTTTTTAGTCTTTGTTTTGTCTTTCTGGGAGGGCAGCTTGACTTTGACTGCAGAGTTTTTTTTTTAACACACACACATTTGACCTATGTCTTACTGTATCCCAGCCTTAATCACGTCTCCCGTGCCTATCAGTAAGTTCAGTAAGGTTGAATGAACAGCATGGGAGTTTAGTTGACTCTGTGTTTGGTTAAAGCTGATACGGAGCCAGTTTTGGCAGATCTCAAAGTGGACAAACTGTAGCTACCTGCTGTTCATCAAATACTCATTTCCCACTCTTTTCTTTCAAAATTTGGTGATTTATCATGATTAAAGGAATGTTTTCAGACCCTTGTTTATGTGTTTGAGTGAGAATCCTTCTGGCCTGGTTTTAAATGTGTATCCTGTGTTCTTTTCAGTCACGTAGTCTGAGAGATTCTCTGGCAGGAGCAGTGTTTTGGCCTGGGAGCGTTCCAACCAACGAGCAGGCCTGGGATGATAGGGAAAGGCACAGAGGTTAATGATTAGTCCCATGTCCTCGCTGCATTCCATGGGGTGACAAGGGGACATGGGATAAGGGACAGAGAAATGGAGCATGCTGGGACTTTAGAGGGATATTGGCTATTAGTGTTAAGTACAATGCAGAACAAAAGCCGTGCCGCTCAGCCCTCGTTTGTGGAGCTACAATCACCACCTTCCAATTCGTCATTTAAAAACTGGTTAAAACGCTAATTTTCCCCAGTGAACTTTGATCATGAGACTGCGTGGTGATGTTTACCTAAGCAAACCAGACCTTGGCCACTTTCACCTGATAGCGTAAATTCTTATAATTAGTGACCAGGCAGTAAACATAATGTGAGACAGCTGTTAATATAAGTTAAGATGGATTAAACTGTGAGTCACTGCTTTTGGCTTGAAGAAAACATACTTGTTTAACAATACACAGTGACTTTATTGTGTTCTTTGAGCACACTGATGTTTTTGTGTAACATGCTCTCAATAACTTCTTCCTCCTTCCTCATCTGAATTCTCCACTGTCATGCTGCCTCCATTTTTTCACATCTTTTCATGTCTGTCAGCCTTCTCCTTCTCCCTGCTCCCATGTTGAAAGCAGCTATGTGTGGAATTCCCTGATCCCCAGGATTCTGGAACTCATATCACCAAATGACTGACGCTTTAATGCTACCCCCCTTTATTATGTTAGGCCATTTTCATATGAGTAGACAGTACCGTTGTCCATGTATCGCGCTGTCTCTTTTATTTGTCATCGTTGTTACACAGACCACATCATAGATATTCATCAAGCCATCTTTTGTTTTGTTTTTTTGTCTGCCTCCACTCCCTTTTTCCCCCCCGACCCCCACAGCCTCCATCCCATTTTTTGCATGCGAGATGAAGTTTGTGACTCCCTACAAACGAGGCTTTTTCTGCGGAGACCCCAGCATCACTTATCCCAACATAACGACCGAGGCCATCCCCGACAGCCTGCTCATCGCTGGTGGCATCGCCATCACTGGTGTAGCGGTAAGACAGTAATTGATGTTATGTGTAAGGACAGTGAGTTAAAGCTATCATCATCTTCTTATAGTGTAAATGTGCTTGTGTTTGCTTAAAAGTAAAACAAACATACTTTCACAGTATTTGTTCAGCCGGGCAGTATGGCAAGTTAAAAGTTGTCTCCTGTCTTTGTTTCTTTCAGATCGCTGTAGGTGAATGCTATCGTGTGCGTTTCCGAGGTGTGCACTCACGAGCTTTTGTTAGAAACTGCTATGTGTCATGCCTGTACAAGGAACTGGGAAGCTTCCTGTTTGGCTGTTGTATTGGTCAGTCTCTCACCAACATGGCCAAGCTAAGCGTAGGTCGCCTGAGACCCAACTTCCTGGATGTGTGCAACATCACATATGCATCCATTAACTGCAAGGAAGGCATCTATGTCCCTGCAGAGTCCATAGTCTGCAGTGCGGAGAAGAAGTTGGAGGAGGAGGCAAGGTGTGTGGTTTATGTGCAATTATCTGCTTTCTCAGGGTGCTGTATACAGAAACCCAAGTTAATGTGTAACATTTGGCTGCGTTTATGGATCTTCTCTTTCAGGAAGTCCTTCTTTTCCGGCCATGCTTCCTTCGCGATGTACACAATGCTTTATCTGGCAGTAAGTCACCTTTGCTTCACAAACAAACAAACACACCCAGTCTATCGGCGAACAAATCTGGAAAGTTGACCTCTACATACACCTGAGCTCATATTGTGTAATTACTGTATTCACCCCAGTGTTTATAGTATCAGAGGAAGATTACAGTTCTTGCTTTGTTTTCAGTTTTTAAAGACAACACCAGCCCCTAGAGGCCGAGAACAATGCTAATTGAACATGTGGAAAGACACACCAAGCCATGTGCTGTTAAATACATTCACGGTTCCCGATCTTTGAGAGAACCAATTCTCTACAGGCAGCCAGCTTCCAACCAAAAGGGCTGGTGAGACAGAAAGATAGGGAGGAGGAGGATTTGGAGTGGGGTAGAGAATGAGGGAGAATGTTTTCCACAGGGAACATGAATAGATGAAGAGACTCCACAGACAGAGGAGGCCTTGTTGTGGGTCTCATTTAGTCGAGGGGGGAGAGCTGAATATGCCTGCTGAGAGATCGACAGGCTTCTTTCAGCAATAGACACCCTCTCAACCCTCCAAGCCTCCCTCCCCATCTCTTCATTTTTTTCTCACAGCACACTGCCCTGTAGTCATGGGCGCATTGTGAGAGAGAAGTGACAGTTAGAGGGAGACAAAAGCACATTATTGTCTATGAAACGTTCACATACTTCACATAACCATCATCGCTAGCTGCTAATTAATGGTTTTCAGGTGACATAAATATTTGTATTCATCTGAGATGAATGAAAATAATTTGTTGCTTTTCAAAACTCAAAGTGAGGAGAAAACCTTCTCTATTTGTACAGTGCTGTGTCTTATTTCTGTATATTTCAGTTATAAAGAGCCAGACTTGCAGGTTGTTATTTTTGTTTTGTCTTAAGCAGTAGTTTTCCAGACTCTCTGAAAGTCTTCTTTCATTTTCACTTCAGTCCATCTGTCTGGGACTAGAGGAAAGATTTTTTTGTTGTTGTTCGTCAGACCACTTACTGTAACACTGACCTATGAATTGTTCAAGCATAACACCTATCTTAGTCACAATCTAGCAAATAACCAATTATAAATTATATTTTTAGGTACTTTGCTACTAACGGCCTGTGACAAAACACATAATTTCTTCCCATTTCTTTAACCGAATCTATGGAAAATATGTTCGAAAGGGATAAAATAACAGTTGCACCAACAAGGTGATTCTCAAAGAGCATTTAGCTCAAAAACTTTACATATCTGTGCATGGTGTACACTGTTTCCTTAAAATATTTGAGGAAACTAGATAAATGGAAGACAAAATACGAAGTTTCAAGCCTAAAAAAACTAAAAGAAATCTACAGCAGATGAGCAGTATTTGAAAGTCATGTCCTAAGAATAGGGGGGGGGGGGGAAATCCAGCAAAGACCTGACACAGTACCTCAGAGACACAGCTGGCCCTGTCCACCTACTGTTTGCTGAAACCTTGTTAGAGATAGTCTCAGTGGAAGGTTTGCTTTCAAGAAGGAAACCGGGAAGAGAATGCTCCAGTATGCTAAATTAGACAAAAACGTCACGTCTTCAAGTCATTGTGAGTACATACAGAGAAGGTCAGGAGAGAAGTTCAACAGTGAGTGTCTACAGCTATCTGTAAAACATGGTGGAGGCTCTGTCATGGTTTGAGGCTGTATTTCAGCCAGTGGCGTTGGGGATCTTGTCAGCATTGATGGAAATATGAATGAAGAAAGTACGTCAGATTTTGACTCACCGCTGGATACTGTTTCTGAAGCATCTGATTGGCAGTCGTTTCATTTTTCAGCGTGACAATGCAGTGCAGTAAAACCATACCTGGATATAAAAATTCACAATGGAACACTGTCAGTCATAGACTGACCTCACAAGAGCAAATCAAAAAAATAATAATAAGAGAACAGAACAAAAGGCAGCCAGCAGCTACAGAAGAGCTTTGAATATCCTTGAAGATGCCTGGAGAACTATTCTTGAAGACTACTTAAAGAAATTACAGGGAAGCTTGCCCAAGAGAGTTCAGGCTATGTTCAAAAATAATAAAGAAAATATCAATTTATCTTTCAACAAATCACTACATCTATTTCTTCTTTACCTAGCAAAAGATAAAGAAATGAGGGGTGGCTCATAATTACTGCACAGTTTTTTTACAAGTCCACAGCAAAATGTTCCTTTTTGAACCAAAAGAGAAAAAAAGGGATGAATATTGTGGGACTGACTGAGAGGAATGAAAGGGTAGCGAACTGAAAGGAAGAAGTGGCGTGACTAAAACAAAAACCTAGTGTTTTTTTTCTCCACACAAGCACGCACACACAGAAGTTGCTGCTTACAAATTATTTGACAGAGCTTAGACAACCTAGTGAGAATGTGTCAGACTTGCAGCTACACGCCACCATGACCTTGCCAGCTACTTGTGTGTACAGCAGGAATAGTGACACCTGTTCTCAGTTAAGATAGGAAAAGGAGAGACAGCGAGGATCGGCTTGCCAGCAGTAATGTAGACCACATGCTCCCCAGCGGCTGTTTGACTCAGACATACCTCCAGCCACCTCATAAAGCGAGCCCTGCATCTGCATTCAGCTCGACCTGTGACCCCATTTTCACGCACACAAACAGGACCTCTGTACTGTAGCGCTGATGTACGGGATGAGGATGAACAAAAGCAGGAAGTTGGGTTTTAAAAGTGCTAATGAAACCATGCCAAACTTCTCTTCCCCCCTCTGGGCAGCAGATTAAATGGATGTTCATGTTCCACTTAGTTTATAGAACTTCAGTCATTAGACATAACCATAAATTTATGTTTGTGGGGGCATACATTAGCACATAAGTGCCCATAGCCATATATTCACTTAGTAGTGAAAATAATAATGGTATTTATCTTCTTTTTTTGCAGTTCTACCTGCAGGCACGGCTGTCGTGGCGAGGAGCTCGGCTATTGCGCCCACTTATACAGTTCTTCTTAGTAATGATCGCTGTCTACACCGGATTGAGCCGCATCTCAGACTACCGTCACCATCCCACTGACGTCCTTACAGGCTTTATTCAAGGAGGGCTCACCGCATACTGGGTGGTATGTTAAAATTCACTGTTGTCTAAATAGCCTGAATACCAGTTATCCTTTTCCTCACAGGGTTTGTTTCTCGCTGCTTTCTGCTGACTGTGTTAGCTCAAACACTATGCTTTCTTCCTCAATTTCCACTCTCTGTTTATAAACAGTGAGTGATTGACAGCATGTGTGGTCTGCGTGTCTTTCCTGACAATTGTTTTTTTTTGTCTGTGCCTGCAGGCCTTCTATATCTCCACCATGTTTAAGCCCTGCGCCCGCCCAGACGGGTCTCCCACTAGCATGTCCCTGGAGAGTCCACTGTCCAGCCAGCAAACTGTCTGTTAGCAGGTGCATGCAGTCATTTCAGGAATCGGAGGATCAGAGAAGTGAACTGCAGAAATACAGGGAGAGCAGTAGATAGCACAGGTGAGGAGCACAAAGAACTGAGGAACTAGTTTAGAAGAAAGGATATCATTCTAAGAAAATATTGAGAGTACAATCTAACCTGCTTATACTTTTGGTATATTGATATACACGCAAACATACAGTCATCTAACACATATAGACATAAGATAAATGCAACAAGACTACAAGTCAAACCCGTCCAGTGGAACAAACTTTGTGGTAATATTAGAAATATTTTTTTATATATGAAAAAAGATTAAAAGTGTTTATTTTTCAAGATAAGTTGTAGAAGCTGCTAAAGTTGAAAGCTAGTTTGTTTTCTTCTGGTATGGAGGGCTTTGGCAAGTGCGTTTGCTTAGCTTTCAAAGCCGAGCCAGTCACCCTTTGGTCACGGGTTAGAGATGAGAAAATACCAGCCTCGGTTTTTGGTTTTTGATTCCTTGCTCAGCTTGGAAAACATGAGCCAGCAGCTGTTAACTGAGACCATCGGACCTCAGATGTAAAGACAGCTCTGTGCAAAGTGACGGAACAAGCACAGGCTTCCTAACGATCTTTGCCTTCAGTCGCACGACGTGCCACTAACCTAAAAAGTCGACCCTACACCACTGTGACTACATGATAAAACACATGTAAGCAAAGGACAACAATGTTTGAGCTGTGATAGAATGCCATCTTTCTCTTTTGAGTAACCAAGTCAGTGACTGGGAGCAATCTGACCAGGTAATTTGTCTTCCCATTCACTGCCACTTTCCTGCTACTAACCACTTTGACTGTGTCTCAGAGGTGGAGGTTTTGACTGAATTTTGTAACCTCTGACCTTTTGTCCCTGGACTCCAAACTCTTGAGCTGCACCTTGATTTATGCCACTCAGACAGGAGCCGTGCAGCCGCGATCCCAGCGGTCCTCCTGTGCGTCTTTATTAATAGCACTTGAACATAGTGGAACCCTCTAATTATAATCAATATTATATATTTTATCACAAGTTTGAATAATCAGTGTTTATTTTTGTTAATGTCTGACTCATACACTATATTCTTTTCATGAAAAGATAATTATTCAAACTGAATGTAAATAGCAATTTCATTTTATAAACCACAGAACCACAGAATTTCAAGTATTAGTTCAAGTTTTGGACCGTTTTTACATGTTTATGTAAGTGTTTGTATTTACGTTTTTGTCGATCGGGTACAGAGAGTTGCTCTTGTACCTGTTGTAACTACTAGACTGAGCCACAGATGTTATCAGAAAGCTATATATATTTTTGTGTTCCCAGATATTTTTGTTTGTTTGATTTGTCTGTGAATGCCACAGCGGCAGAAATAACCACTGTACTCAAAAGAAAACCAAACCATTAAACCATCGAATGTTGAATGTTTCAAAGTTCTTCTGTCTTTTTTTCATGTTTAGCTTCGGCAGACTGAAAAGTGCCTAGCACACCTACACATACTGAACGTCAATGTATCAGTGTTTTTAAAAAAAAGCCATTTAGCCTTTTCCTCATATGGGCATTCATTATTTACGCGGGGGATACCAAACATGGTGTGGAGGTGAGGAAATCTTGAGCTAAAATAAAACAAACATTTAACAGAAAAAGTGATTTTAACCATGTGGGGTTTTGAAGCTTCCACTCCAGTGCCCTCGTAGTTTCCTTCATCTCTCTCTCCTCCTTCACACCCTTCCTCGTTCTGCCCCTTCTCTGCACTCGGTCCTTTTCAAGTGCAGTGGAGCATGATGGGCTGTTTCGGGGGGTCATGCTACCATGGAGATGCTTAGCCAGATACAGGTCAGGGCGTCTGAGGCATTTTCTTTGATTTCTTTTTTCTCTCTCTCTCTCTCTCTCTCTCTCTCTCTCTCACTCACACACACACACACTCTCACTCTCACTCTCTCACTCTCTTTCTCCAATGTACTTCGAGGCTTAGGGAGGGGAAAAAAGCAGCTCAGATGAGACAGAGAGGGCAAAAGAGAGAGAGAGAAGAAGCGAGAGCTTCAGTAATGTCTGTGTGCATAACGATAAGGTAAGGGGACGAGCAGGGAAAGTGGTCCAGTAATGAGGGGGAAGCGTAACGGAGCAGTTGGCAGAACAGATGGGCTGGTAGATTGGGGAGAGTAAGGGTAATGGTTGTGGGCATCAGGGTGGGAACAAATGTGATCCCGTTTTTCAGGCCTGTTTTGTTTTATAGGACTGTAACTGAGAAGCCTCGTTTTATTCCTGAGCAATACATATATGGCTGTGGTATTGTGACAGCTCCTTGTCTGTCTGCCTCACTACTTGTTATTGTCTAACGTTTAGGTGTGTGTGACCGAGCTGAGCTTACACGCCCTGTCAAACATGACATCTCGTTTACACTGTTACTGGCCTGCTCCTCGGTAACCCTTCAGCCCTAATGGAAATGAATGGGAGTCAACAAGCAGAGGCAGACTCCTCTCTGTGTTCACATTACTGAGGGCCTCGCTATTTGCACTGCCGCAATTGTGCACACAGTAGGTCAGCACTGTTCATTTCGACTGGCCGTGGTATTTGTACTGTTATCTCAACAGGTGAAAGCCATTATTGTCCACACGCTTGACTGTGAAAGAAAATTAAAACCACTTTTTCCTTCTTCCTCATACTTAACTTTGGGCAATTCCTTGATAAGATTCTGATTTTTGTGAAATTGGACGGGAGCAAAAATAGCAGTGCGGATGGCGGTGCTGATTCTCAGCAACACAGAGATAAGCGTGCTGTGGAAGGCACGTAGCTCACCTGCGTATCTCTTTGTGTGAGAGGAATAGAGTACACGTGGGAGTAAAGTTATCATATTTGTTTTTTTTCTGACAACGATAACATCGTCAAGAAATTTGTAGATTATCCAAATTTTATGGGCCCATATTTGAAGTGATGAAATAGCCCTTGGCGCCTAATGGAGATACGAAATATCTCTTTTCACAGAACTAATGTAACCTGTCTTTGTTTACTACAAAGTAAAAGCTGCTTAGGAGTGAAAATTGACTTAACTGTTTGTAAAGAGGAAAAGAAATTTCCTTGCATAGGAGTTTTCGTTAAGTATTTACCATACGTCTCCGAGGCATTACCGACTTAGTCTCTGGAACTCCGCTGGCCTCTTATCCAGCTGTAGTCCAATTCTTAATAGAATTAAAAAGGATTAATGGGCTCTTTAGTGTGCTTGAGTTCAGGCCTGCTCCCCCCAGCCTCGCTGCTATGCGCATTTTTAAATCTCCTATAGTAATGACAGTGAGTGAATGCACAAGCTGTAGCCATTAGGCACATCATGTCCTGATGTGAGTTTATGAAAAACATTACTTTGCCTGTTCCCACTTAGATAAATTGTCTTGCTTCTCCTCTCTTCTCCCTCTCTCTCTGTGCTCCTCAGGGATTAAGATGTGCCCAGCCACGTTGACTCACTGAGTGAGCTAAGAAATCAACACTTAAACTGATCCACAAAGTACTAATGAGGACCTACAGGTGGACAGCTGGGTGCAATCACTCCCAAATGGGAAAACCTATGTTAGTGTGCATTCCCTTTGATGCATGAAAGCAAAATGCATACCTTATTTATCAGTCAGGCACATATGTACACATAGATAAGGCATGGAATATCTGACGAGATCAGCGTAATCATGGCGGCTGATGAAGATAGCACCCCTTGTCACATCCTGGCACTGTTATGCACCTAACTATACAGCACTGGAGCTCAGATTCACTATTTTTTGAAGCTTATATGAACTGGTAACCACACATGGAGACTTTTATAAAGGGCTCTATTAAAAGAGAGTCAAAAAACAAGCTCCTGCCTACTGAGACCCTTTTTTCCTGTTAGCTTTGCTAAATAATAAATGAACACGGGATTCCTCATACGTATATTTGTTCAAAAGCAGCAATGTGGTCTCTGCATTATTATACGCATAGCTTATAACTTGCCCTTAAGCCACTATTTACCATTTTAAAGGTCATATTATTGTCTTCGCAAAAGCAAGGAAGAGTTAAAAGAGCACAACACATTGGAAAGGCCACCCATCGTAATGTGTGTTGAGTTCATTTTAGTGTTAAGCTTAGGATGCCCTTGGTTACCTGGAGCTTCTCTTTTCTGAGGTGGAGGAGTCTTCAGCCAGGGATCTACTTGTTTCTCATTATCTGTGTCATCTATAAAACAAACCTAAAGTACATGCCCATTCTAGATGGATAAATCTGACATGTAAAAATCTAGCTCACAGTCATAACAAGCCGGGTGGACTTTGACAAAACATTCTCCAATAAAACAAACTTATCTAACAGGGTCGAGACAAGACCTGTTGTCAATAGAGATAGCCAACTGTTTTGTTTTGCAGCCTGAAGAATGAGGGATGCTAAGTGAGTGTGTGTGCGTGTGGATGAGTGTTTGGTTCCTGAAGACAGACTGGAATGTAAAAACAACATCTCTCGTCTAAAAACAATAGTCGAGACTTGTGAGGTGTCAGTGACGACGACCGCAGCAGAGAGGTGGGAAGGTGGGAGGAGGATCCTGGGTTTCAAGGTCAACACGCTCAGCCTCCTGCAGCACGCACATTCGCGAGTGGCGGTAATATGATGGTGACATAACACTCAGTCTTTGCTGGTACGCGCAGTGGAATCATGCAACAGCTCATTTATCAGTTAAGTAACACTGGATGCATGTTATACCTCACCACTACAGGTCTAGGGAGCTGGTCTCACATGAGATATCACTTGGTGTGAAGAAAACACGCTGGGGGAATATACATCACGTCATTGCCTTCATTTATGCAATAATATCTCTGTATGAGTTCGGTTTGTTTACACATACACACATTGGCTTGTTTTTAAAAGCTCATTTAGGCCATGACTCACTCCTTGCCTTACACATGCTATCATAATCCACCATAGACTCCTTACACCTTCTATTTTACTTAATGTGGCTTCTGTGAAGAACATTGTTAAACTATCTCATACGAGAGGATTACTATGTGTCAGTGCAGGATTAAACAGTAAAGAGAAAGAATTACACTATTTGTGAAGCAGTGTAGTGTGGACAGTACGAGTGAAAATTAAAAACCTGAGGTGCTGAGGTCACGCAGCTCTGCAGTACCTCAGGGAGCAAATGAAAGGCACTCGCTGGTGCTCAGGAAACTGCTAAGTACAGTGTAGGCCTCTCTGTCTTCGCGCCCCAGTGTGTATGTGTGTATCCTTTCATCTATTTTATGTGCATGTAAGTATGATGATAGCTTAGTGCCACTAGTTTAATGAGCAAGCACACAGGCAATATTCTTCTAATTCCTAGTTATGACTGAGGTGAGCTTGTGAGTAACTTGTGTGTGTAATACTGATCCACTAGCATCACTTGCCAAGGAAAGCTTGTGTATAATTGGCAGATTGAGGACACTCATTAGAGTACAGTAAGAAGCTGATATTATATTCAGCAACAGCAGTGACTCATTATCATATCTGTCGCATGGTCTTATCTTCTTTTGTAATTTGTGTCTCAAGCATCTCTTGAAATGAAAGCTTTTTCCTCTCCTCCCTCCCCAACACTACCGGACAACAGATGGACTGCACGCACTTTTACGATGGATTGTTTACAGTTATTTCATATAATTGTCGAACAGTGTCAGTCTGACAGTTACAACTCTGCTCTTTGCCTCTGTCCTATAATTATGTTTCTCCTTCCCCTTGGTTTGGTGGCAGATGATGACAGCGGTGGAAAAGCCAGGAGAAAAAACCTCCTGCTGGAAAATGAGGACTGATGGCAGTGACAGGCAGATGATCCCAGGCCAGGAATCACAGAGGCATCTACCTGTCTAGACATTGAACAACTGGCTAGAAGTGGCATGTTGAAAAATGTTAAAAATGTAATGTGGTTACATTTAACTTGTTGAAGGTGTGAATCACCTGCTTTCATGGATTTCACTGAACTGAGTGCTATTCAAACACCATAAAACTTAAGAGTGAAAACTGGCTTTTTTTCCCCACCATAAATATTTGACATGTAGAGGAGAAAATTCAAAGGTGAACTAATAACACAAATGGCAGCACCACTCAATCTGAATATCCCGGTAAGGTACCAGAGCCCTGGAAGTAAGGCATCTAAATGACACGTATCCATTGTTAATGTTAATGTGGGCTTTTTAAGCTGCTACGTGTCAAAGTAGCTGCTGTGAAAATGGCCAAGTGGCACACTGGTTTTAATGAGAAACTTTAAATGGTTTAAAATGTGCCTTCTATGTAGTGTTCTGCTGTACTACTCTCCATTCTCTCTCCAGTTTTTCAGGTGAGTGCCTCGCTGATCCGCAGCACAGCCAAACACAAGGCTTTGCTTATTTAACAATAAGGATCAGCCAAGTGTGAACAGCTACACAAGAGCTGGCCTAACCAAACATGACACTGATAGACATACGGACTTAACTGACATTTTAAAGCAAACCAGCAGCCCCCTGTTTACAAATCCCCGACCCCAGATACTCCATTCACAGTGTGTCCAAGAAAGGCTGGATACTGTTGTGAATCACAGGGAACAGTACAGAGAGCAGCTTCTAAACAAAATTAACCGAATGGGTAATTTGATGTGAATTTCTTGCATACTTTCTCAGGAGTCCATTTAATGTGCAGTGCATGCCAGTGCTTGTAAATGTGCTTGTGCGTGTGTGTCTCAGAACAAATGGTAGTGTTTGTGAAATGTGTTGTACTATGTGCATGTACGGATGCTGTGTGTGACGTTGTGTGTGTGTGTGTGTGTGTGTGTGTGTGTGTGTGTGTGTGTGTGTGTGTGTGTGAGAGAGAGAGAGGCTACAGAAACAACAGAGGGCAGGATATAAAAATCCTGATTGTTTCTGAGGGATTATCCTTCACAATGCACAGCTTTATCACAAAGCCTCGATTGCTGTAACAAGACACGCTTGCCCTGGGTTTGCCCAGCCAAATACTAAGAATCCTGAGTTACCCCAGCAGCGAATCACAAGGGGGGGAAATGAAGAGCGCAGAAAAAAGAAACACAGGGGAGAAGGAGAGCAAAGAGTCGACACTAGATCGAGTGAGTGGATTGAGAGGGAAAGCGGAGAAGAATACACAGAATAAGGATGGGAGAGAAGTACACAGAGAAAAGCAGGAGTTGAACAACTTCAACTGGAGGCCATGCCTCAAACAGGGGTTTGTTTTCTGACAGCGATCCCTCTCAGGAGATTTGGCTGGAAAACATATTGCAGTTATAGAGCCTGTCCAAGTTGCGCAACATGTGCTTCAGCACCATGTGAACAAAAGCTGCTGTGCATCATAGCATGCTGTGCTGCGACTGTTTTGCGTGGCATAGCCTAACGCAGGTCCACTAAGCTTTTGTATTAGAATACTGATAGGCCCTCAGGCTGAGATTTAAATGTAAGCAAACATCTGCCAGATATATGAGGTTTGGCAGTGTGGAGGAGAGGTGCTTTTTATTGGATCATTTTATTTGCTTCCTTTTATAAGACTTTCTCAGTAGGATCAGGTTGCTGTGCCTGATCTTACCAAACTCTGCAAAGGGGAGCTGTGGTTTTGGCTGACTGTGGAAGGGGCTTTAATATGCGCACATTGTAGAAAGTGGGTTTGGGTGTGCAGAACGTTGTGTGAGGCCGTGTGATTAAGCGTAGTCATATATTCCAGTGACAGCTTCATTCCTTTCACATGTGAAGAATATTTGTTTAGATTTGCAAATTTACTTTAGATAATTGTTCATTTGTTGGTTTTTGAAGTGCCATTATGTAACCTCGTTGCATGCTTGTGTATTACAGAGCACAGTGATACATAACTGTAAATAACGAGATGGATGTCATATTTGTGCACATATTTCTCTGTAGGGGAGCATGTGTTGATGTTGAGGTGTTTGGTGTGCTGGCAGTGTGCAGATTTCCTTCTGTGATATCAAACCTGTCCCAGTGGGGGTTTCAGGCTTCACACTGAGCCAAATGGACAGACTAAAGTTTTGCAGCAATCCCAGCGCAACATGCTAGTTCTCCAAACTTTGCTCTCCTTTGGTCTTGCACTGAGAATAAGAGATGATACTTTTTGCCATTTTATGTGAATACACCCCTGCTGACTCTTTGCTTTCCCTTTTAAACCCAGGAAAATGGAAAATGCTATGATTGGCTAATATAACTAGTAAGATTGCGAACATGATACTGTTGTCTTAAAAGCAGTTACTCTTAGTCTATATAGTATATACTGTTTCGGTTTACCGTGGGGGTATTTTAAAACCGTTGTGGAACTATGCAAACACAAGTGGGGTACTGAGCAGCCAGCGCTATTGTTTCAGACCTACTCAGGATTCTTGGGATGTCGCTTTGCCTCAGCTTTGACTCCACAATTCACACCACACACCCCATAGTGTGCTCAGATTTTGTTTTAACCCGAGGTCTAGAATAATAAACTGCATTTTAATTAGGCTGATTTGCACCTTTTCTTTTGCTCTTGAAAACAGTCTGCTAAAAAGAGGTAAAACAGAACAGAAGAGATGGTATTTAGTTTATGCAGCAAGATGAAAGCTGTTTATCTCTCATCACGGCTTTTATGAACGGAGCAAGAAGGGAAAAGTTCAGACGGGCAGTCAGATGACTCAAGCAGCAGTACTGTAATCACTGATTCACACTAAAAATCCCATTTTAACTGTCTGGAATCTATTCAGTGAGATGTCAGACCTAGATGCATGATGTTTGTAAGAGCAAACCCGTGTCATATGGCCATGTTTGTAGCTTTGTGTGCGTTTGCAGGCTGTCCTGCGTCATCTCTGCTCTGCTGTGTTTATGCAGAGGCTCCATGGATATAGAGGGACAGCAGAATATCCAACCCCTCCCACTGTCACTTGATATTTACGGGAAATGGATCAGATGATTGGACAAGTTCGCTTCTACACATTTCCCCCCAAAGGGAGCTGAGCCAAGTTCATTTACTCTTTCATTCATGCCCGCTATGATGCTGTCATCTTTATTCATTAAGGATGTAGTCAAGAGGTGATGAAGAGTGATGCAGAGTTAAGCTAGTTAGTTACGCCAAACTGGCTAATAAGCAAATTTCTTCATCTTCACTGTCCCTTTAGATTTTTCCACACTGAAGCCAATGTCATAATTATGTTTAAGGTGAAAACTCCACAGTGCTTTTGAAATTTGCTAGAATATGCTGGCGAATTATTGCCGTGTAATAAACGGAGCAGGGTGAAAGAGAGGTTAGGAGATGGTAGAAGATGACAGATCTGGAGGGAGAGAAAGAGAGAGGGGCCCGTATCGAGTGACACAGAATACAGTCTGTGTTTTCTCGGTGGACCAGAGAAGATGCAGTGCAAATGAAGCATGCTGCACCATGGCGGCCTCTGCTTTATCTTTGCACCGTGTCTCTGTGTGTTTGCATGAAAGTGAAATGACAGGGGCCTTTTTGAGGCCTCTGTTGTCTCATGGTTCCAATATGTTGGGAGGACTCCATCCACTAACAGTTTCCAAAGATTACACTAGGATAACTTTAGCCACGAATTTTTCAAATGTATCCGTTTGTATGGTAAAAGCATCCTGCTAAAATACAGAACTCATACTGACTTACAACATGTAAGCAATTATGTTTGATGTCTTATGTTTTTCAGCTTTGTTTATAATGAAAGTAACCCTCTGTGGTGATTTCATGTCACTTCACGACAGGCTGTTCAGTGTGTCTGACCCACATGGCTAGGGCCTCCCCTTGTGTTTAGTGTGCAAAACTACAAATGAGAAGGGCACTCAGAGAGTGCATCTTCCACTGAGACTATATATTTCACAGTTTCAAAGAAAGTGATCTGCAACATAAATTACAAGGTTCTTTTTTTAACCACACACAACCTTTTCACCAAGTAATGCAATTTGCCTTGCTGGTCTGTTTTTGTTTTGTTTAGATTTTTGTTTTTCAGCCCAGGGTCTCAGGTCACTTCTGGGCTGGAATAAGTTCCAATATGGTCCCAAAGAGATCAAATTTCAAGCTGGGATATTATGTCCTTCTATTTACTGAATGCTACCACTTTCACCAATGAATAATGACTCAGATACTACAGATACTTTAGGTTAGTAAGAGCTAAAAAGTTTCAAAAATAACCATACGTACATTAAAAAAAACGCTTTAACACCTTTAGCTGAACTATAAGTTGTTTGACTTTACACTCAGACACAGAAGAAGACCCTTAGACCCCTCAATCACTGCATATATTTAGAAACACAAATCCCCCTCTGTTTTTTTTTTTTTTTGGAAATCTCAATACCATGACCATGAGCACTTTCTTATTTTGGGGTCACTGTTGCTTTCATGTTCCACATCTTGTCTAGTTCTCTCTCAGCCCTTGGTATTTCCCTAGCTCCTTTTGTTCCTCCTTTTTGATGTTGCTATCTCTGGTCTGGCTACATATATCATTACGGCCTGTAGAGGTTGTTCCTATGCTGCCATGATTGGCGTGTCTGTGCTGTCTTTCAGTTCAGCTTTCTCGTGCCATTCGTGGGATTTCTCGAATGGTGATGCAATACAGGGGCCTGTCCACCCATGATGGTTCCACTTCCTGTTCCTTATTTTTCAGGTTTCTGCTGTTTGAGGTATTCACTAAACGCATGATCAGTTGTGGCCATCTTCCTGTAACACTCACAGATCTTTGTTGTTTCATCCTGGATTATGGTTCTGACACTCACTAGTCCTCGGCGACCTTACTTCCGCTTTGCATGCTGTCTCAGAGAAGGAGCTTCCTTGTCTTGAAGTCAGTGGGGACAGAGTCTTGGTAAATCTCGCACTTGATGGCAACTTGTGCTGTGGTTTAAAGTTGGCCTACAGTCTTGTTCGAAGTGTAAAAGTGGACGACCGGTCGATTAGAACTTCCTTTTTTTACACAAAGCGATCGAGAAGATTTTTTGAAGGTACGTGTCTAATATACAAAAAGCCCCGTCTGGCCTTTATAAATTTTTGTGTGTATTTTAAGGCGATTAACTCTAAAAATAGTTGTCCTTGGTTAAATTTTCGATTTTGAGCTTTCAAATTTCCTTGTACGAACTTCCTGCTTTAGGTTCGGTTGTCTTCGAAAAATGCTTACTAGAAGCTGCCTGATTTTCCCAATTCTATTCTTCACCGGGAAATCATTAGGTAAGTGATGCAGCATTGTAAATACGTATTTCTTTATAACCAATATCTTATTTTCACTCTTTTTTTCTTCTCGCAACATCTGCGTCATCGTTTCCTGGTTCTTTACTTAATGTTTCCGTTTGCTTTTCATTTTCTTCTTGCTTAACTTTAAAATACAATTAACTTTACGGTTCCCTAATTACTGTCTCGCAGCATGTCATCAGATAAATGCTTCTTGTGCCGACATTAAAACCCTCGGTGGATTCACGTTCAAACATGGATCACTTCCCGAGGGAAGTAAGATTTATGTCTACGACAACGGGGTAGGTTGGCCTCTTTCAGACTTTAAGTGAAAGCACTTTAGGCTTCTCCCTTTTACACCACAACAGGTAGATCTATTTGATTTGCCGAGCCCCCAAGCTTGCGAAGTGAATGTGTAAACCACTACTTTACGTACAAAGAATCACAACATTTCTAATTTAAGGTCCAGTAGATTTATAAATGATGCAAAAATTGCATATATGTCTTCCCCAAATCCCTGTGTGATAGCTACACCAATATGATTGTCTTTTTCCCATCAGACTGGTTTAATGATTGTGGGTGTGCAGTGCTGGAGAACAAAAATTTCCCTCAAATGTGTTACGTGTAAAGTAACAAGCCTGTTTTGAAAATGTTTGGAGTGGACAGTACAGATGTTTGTGTTAAAATGTAATGAGTAAAAGTAAAAAGGGGTCAGAAAAATGAATACACAAAGTATACTTGAAAATTGTAACAGTATAATATAAGTAATAAGTATTTTGTACTTTGTTACTTTGTTACAAAGTATTTGTACTTTGTTACTTTCCACCTTTGACGTTTATTTCTTTTTCTTTTCCCAACAGACCAGTATTGGCCATGCTGAACTGCGGAATCCACCCTCCATTAGGTTGTCATCTGAAGTTGTACACATGGACAACAACTCAGTGACAACAGTGAAGTGCAGAGACATCACAATTCAAAGCATAGTTCCTGATGGATTGAGGAAGGTACTTGTATGAATTAAATCAGAGAAAGTCCTGTTTAGGGGTAAATCTAAAATGTTAACTCGTTCCTCTGTTTCTTTTTAGGGAAAGCCTTTTGTCAAAGAACACTGCACCTATTTCAAAATTATCGGTAAGGCAACCTATTTTTATACTAGAATACATTAATAAATGTTTTCAAATTTAAAAAAAAATATGCCTCATGTTTACATAATATACTGCACAAATCAATCATCTCCTTTTCTTAAGCTGATGTCACAGCTCCAATTAAGACCGATCCCAACGAGTCACAGGCGTTGCCGACCCTCATCTGTGAGTGGATCCCGTGTGCTCATTTTATTGCTTTATTGCATAGCTGTTGTTAGTACTATAAATGGATGTGAATGAATTATAACTCAAGTGTTTTGTGTTAATACAGATTACATTTTGCCAGCCATTCTAGGGATAATCATAATCATAATTGGGATTGGTCTTCTTCTCCACAACTGGAAAGCACATCTGGAGTGAGTTCTATGGCCTTGGCCTGAAAAAATCAAATTATTATTGCCATGTTACAGATTAACTTATATAATGTTTGGCAAAGATTAATAACTTTTTTATGCTTCTTTTTGTTCAGGCAGCAGCACAGTGAAGCCAGTGTTTCTGGGTTTATAATGTACCTACTGACTTGCCTCCAAAAGACAGGAGAGGGACAAGAAACTAGGTCTGTCTTACTTTTAACATACTGCATGTTTCAGCTTACCTGCTTACCAGAAAGTATGTGAATGTATTTGTGTTACAGGTAGTTAAATCCCCTTCAGTGCCTCCAACTTAACATATAAAAATGAATGAATATTAAAAGTTAAAAAGGGCCACATCATTGACAATAATCATTGTACTTTGTTTAACACTTAATGTTAAATAAACTCATTTAAACTGGATGCCCGTTGATGTCACCGGTGTTAATTTAGAAAATGCTTCTTTTAAGACCCGATGAAGGAAGTGACGTTTTACCACAGCTTGGTGACAATGAATTTCTATCAGGCTCTAATTATTGCTTCTGTTTTGTATTTTTATTGTTCTTTGATACTTTGTTATTTATTCTTTGCCATTCTTCTCTTCTGCAGAGCTCCCCCTGGACAGCGTATAGATAATGAGCAAGGCACTGCACTTGAATGTGTAGTTGTTCAAAGGTTAGCCTGACACTTTAGCATTAAAACTTTATCCACTATAACCTTCTTTTTAATCTTTCAGTCCAGACACTGTCTGTGTCTGTGCTTTCTTATAACAATGTGAAGTCTAGACTCTAATGTGCTAAAAGCTACCTTTGTCTGCATAGCACTGAGGCTGATGTCAATACTCCTCAATCCCCCAGCGTGGACCGCAACTTGAGCACAGAGAGAATTCAGCTAACTAAAAAGTGAGAATGAGAATTGGGTTTTGTTTTTTTTTGTTATTGTGCCTAGTGCCTATTTTGTTCTTGAGGTTTATGTCAAGTAAATGCTGTTTTTTCTTGTGGCATCCTTATCTATTATTTGTTTTGCAGTGGAGACATCAGTACCCACAATGTTAGCAGAATCTCTCATCACCGCTCTATGAACAGGTACACTTTTGTCTCTGGTTGGGTGCAAGTTTCTATCATATTTTTATGTTTCCCTTCAGTGTGTACTATTACATAACCCCTATCTCCTTCAGGAACTTCAAGAAAGAACCAGGAGGGGTGAATAGCGACAAAGGACAAAACATTAGGTAAGTCTGTGATGATTTAAATCAAAGCAGAACACATTTTTGTTTCTTGTTTTAGATCTTAAGAGATTGTAATAGCTTCGGTTCAGGCTGTTTGCATGTTATGATGATCAAAGGTGTTAGTAACATACAAAAATAATAACCAGCATACATTTAAGCTGCATGCCATCATGCGTTTATAAAACGATGTAACCAACGGCAATAAAGATGAAAAAACAGACAGTTTTGCAACATTTATGCGTACACATGCACCACTTTATAGAGAATTGAGTAGCTTACCCTGAGGGTTTATCACGCCCATTTGATAATGGCTGTGAATGCTTCTTCATCTTCAGCGAACTGGACACTGGAGGTGCTGCTGGTAATCGTGCAGAACATGATGAGACTGAAGGACAACCACTGCTAACCAGTAAACGGTGAGACTTGCTTGCTTGCGCTGCCACTGAGCTCTCATATAGTAACTATGACTGAGAAGAAATCTGTGTGATTTTCCAATTTCCAGTCTCCTTCATACCTTGTTTAATTTGGCCTATTGCTGCTATATGTTCCACTGTCGGGACTAACTTTACTAACAGGTCTCTGCCTACACATCCCAAATGTCAAAAGGCCAGACTGAACATCAGAGCTTGTCTGACACCCACTCAGAAAGTGAGCTGTGCTGTAACTGGGAAGAGGTTCACGTCTTTATTCCTTCTCTTTCTGTCTCCAACACTTCCAGTTTTGACATGACAGGTGAAGCCGGACCATTGGCGAACAAGGCTGGCTTTGACCGAGACGGAGTCAGCAGGTGCTCAGCTGTACCGGTGAGGAGGAAGATTCCTTTGTACTTTTTTTTTATTATATCCTCTCTTTGTTTTGTTGTTCTTAAGAGATGTTTTTTTTCTTTTCTTTTTTTGTTGCAGAACACTGACGTGGAGTCACAAGAAATACAAGAAGTAGGAACAGGAAGTAACCAATAGCAACAACAACAATATAATAATAATGATGATAAGAATAGTAATAATAATAATAATAATAATAATAATGCATATATTATTTTAATAATAATTATTATAAGACATTGTCACACTATATGTATGTTTGCTTGCATTACCTTTGGGATCAAGTCCAGCATTTTGTTTAAATGATTACTGTCAACCTACAATATTTTTTGCAAAGTACAAACTTGCAATATATTTTTAGCTGAATATTAGTTAAAAATAACTAATATAAATAAATTAAAAATTATATATATATATATATATATATATATATATATATATATATATATATATATGATCTCACTGTGTTATGTGATTACATCACATCTAAAAGTATTTAATGTGCATATCTTTTTTCATTTGCATAAACAAATTTAGGCAATAATTCAACACAGCCGATCAGATAATATTCATTAGGGTCGTTCTTTTCTGACGAGCAATAATTATTTGCCAGATAATTGCAGTAACTGGCACAAACTGGTAAAAGTAAAGTAACAATTACATTATGGCTTGATGAATAAAATAGAAGGCAGTAGATTAATTTAAAATACTGCACAGTGGGAGATTTCTTACTTGTTATTTTAACAGCTTGACTTGACCAAAGGATGGGTGGACCAAGATGCTAGAAAACATACCACATATACAACAGTGGCACAACACTATGTTAACATTATCTATATAATAAATAAGTAATAACATGATATATAATGGTATAATACAAGTATACTGTTAAAGTGCATATAAATATGTATAACCCCACCAAAAATTAAATGATATTATATTATAAATGATTATAATTAGTGGCTTTATTATGATAATTATCATAATGCATAGCCTGCGCTGTGTCTTTCTCTCTATATATATTCTTTTTTTGAGTTTATATTAGTTAGCTTTCCTTTCCTCTACTATCATTGCATGCATCTATTCCCAAATTCTGAATAATAGCTTATTTTGCATTAGTTAATTCCCTGCACATTTTAATCAGAAATTATAAGTTTCTTCCCTTTTTTGGAAAAACTATTGTCATTTTTGCATAGGTTAGTTTAAGTGTGATAATTGCCTTAACATTCATGTAAAAAAAAATTTTTTCTTGTCCTTCAAGTTTGAAATAAATTCTAACTTGGATTTGACTGTTTCATTGAGTGTTTTTTCCTGGTTTCCTATTCAAAGCAACACTTTTCAGCATTAAACCACAAGGGGGCAGTAAATAGTCACAAGTCCTGTGCCACTGGGGTAACGGTAGCAATTTACAAGTTATATTACTTTTGTTGAGTAATGGCAACACAGTTAATGCTTGTGTATTTCAGATTGCTCTAACTTCCATCACCATCAAAATATATTTAGACGTATGACCTTTCTATGATCCGTAACTGTGGGTGGAGCTAAACATGCTCTTCAATAGATCAAGCCTCCGTCACAGTGCTGTGGCAGTGCAGTCATTGTGGGTTTTTTGGACTGAACACTGTTTTCTAACATAGTGCTCTGATTTGTAATGAACCACTACTGGGATATTAAACACGCTGCACTTCACTTGATAATTTAAGTGTTATATACTGTATGTTACAGCACTTAAACAACTGGTTGCCCCTGTGGCTTGATGTATGGTAGTAATTACACTAACGCATGAACACAGAGCAGTTCAGACTGAACTTAATACATCTCTTTTCTCTATCTCCCGGGATCTGCTGACAGCTGCTGTGAGTCTTGTTTTGTCAATATCGGACTCTATTTTAAGCTTCTCTAAATGTGCAATGACCTTGAAAAAGCCTCTTTTTACCTTTCAGACAGACTGAGTGCCAGGAAGTGAATGTGGCTAGGGTTAGAGGCTTTGTTGCTCGTGTTTGATATGTTAGTGTGTGAAAGTGTTACTGTAGCAACAGTGAAAAGAGGGTGATTGAATGGTCAAGGCTTTAGAGCGTCCCCCTCTCAGGGAGTTTCACTGAAAGGACAGGAGCGAGGTAGGGGCTGGGCAGATGGGTGGACTGGTTGGGGGTGGGTCATCATACATGTACGACATACCTTTTTTTCTTACATCATACTGTAACGGCCAAGGTAAAGTTGCAGATATGTTATAATTATGGATGGATGCACATTCGATATTACTCACCAATGGGTCTTCACTGTGAAAAGGATTATGACCAGTCAGGAAACAAAGCTCAGTAGGAGCTGAACACTGATCACACATTGGGGATAAGTGGGCTTAAGAGAAGCTGCAGTAAATGGGCTGCAATAACCCAGACACTTAAGTGTGTCATACCTGACAGATGTAGCTGATCACAATGTGTAGTTGGCTCTGGAGTGTGCTAAAGGCTGTCTAATGTTGTGTGCTGCTGTGGCTTACTTGACTGCTGCCAGCAAACGGTGTTGCGTTCAAAAGTCAGTAATCTATACTCACACTGCAGTTATTAAATGATTACATCAGGGATCACACCACACTGTATGATTAATTAACCTTGACTGATGCTTTGTAAAGCCGGCTCTAGCAGAGCAAGTATGCCCACTGGTCTGCATGTACATACACATACGTATGAAATGGTTTAAAGCACCACTGGAGTCTGGTAATACTCACTCGGGGTTACTGTAGTGCAACAAAGCCTTGCTCTCTGCAGACAAATATAGGATCAGTCCTCAGGACCTTTATTAGCAGCTGTCCAAACACCAGGAGTCGGAGTTTTGCCTCTTAAACTGACAGCTTGCTTCTTTCTGCATGTCTTTGATCATTCACAAATATGCTTTGGACACAGCAGCATTTGACAAAATCATCATGCCAGCCACCAGGTCAAATGGTGTGCACATACTGTGTGGTTCAAAGGGGAGCTGACTCAGGAAGGGGCTGACTCAGGAAGGGGCTGGGTTGCCTGGCTTCAATCCCCTGCTTCCTCTGGTTCTCAAATGAACAGCACAATATTGTTGCAACCTGCAAGATAGCCCATGAATAAAACATAGCCACTGTATTAGTGCTTAAAGACATCTTTTCATTTTCAGTTTGAACCATATATTGAAGTTTATATGCATATAGAAAAGCGGAAGATTAATAACAATTTCTCTCTGCTGGTTACCTCTTTTAGCACGCTGGAACATACACAAGTACAGAAGCAATTATGCTGTGCATCAGTGCACAACCACATACACACAAGTGTGCACCACAGTACAGCTCCTTCAAGACATTCCCCAAGAAACCTTCAAGCATGAACAGTGTATATTTTAAATAGTTTTTTTATTAATATGTGCTGATACAAGGTCGCTTTGACCTGCAATGATGGAAACACTCACAGAAAATCATCCCCTTTGGCCCAAACAGCTATCAAAGCAATGAGTGTGAGAAAACAAAAATCAAATAAGACAAATGAACATGATTCCTAAAAGAAAACCAAAGTGTTATATTTACCTCAGTTTACAAATGTCTCAGCAGTACATATTAAATTATCCATTTCATAGAAAAATCACAGAAAGCTCTAGATATGGTGCTATATGTAGAACCCCACATGGCACAATGTCAGTGCTCACGCTGCCATATAGCTTGCTATGTAATAACCACTAGCACCCAATGATTTACCTCCTTAATGTTAAGCATTTCAGGTATGTGTAATACTGACCAAGTTCCATTGTACTGAGCTAATTAATACAGCTCTCAGATGATCATCAGGATATCCCATCCATAACCACTGAAGCCAGATATTATACATCTGGTGACAGACACCACATGGGGCTGAATTTTTTGGCCTGTCCCATGGATGATCATGGATTGAGATTACTACAGCCATGAACAGGTGCATGTAGGAACTGTTCAACTCCCCCCAAACCTCAAGCAAGAAAGAAAAAGACAGATTCAGCCTGCTCCAGCTGTGTCAATTGTTTTATTCTTGAACCTTGTAATGTCAACATGTTTAATCGTTTGGAGAAACCCTTGTTGTCCAGGAGCCCCGGGTGTTGCTGGTACCACGCTGTGTATTAAAGATCAGAACTTTCCTGAAATGCTGGCACAGCTCCACAGACACATACTCAACACAAAAGTTAAAGAGCAAAAGTTCATTATTGTGTTCATCCAGTACCTCTAAAGAGTCTTAGTAACTACTTTAAAGGAGTCATGTGGAGAAGAAGAAATCAATAACAAAATAGTACTACCATATGATTTGTTTATATTTGCTCTTTAAAAATCTCTTTAGGAAAATCATGGTGCATTTGCAGGCACTGTAAAAATCGTGCTTTAATTGGCTGATGCGGCAGTGGTCTCATTTTCACATTTTTTTTTGTTAAAGGAAGCATCCGTTAGCTCAAACAATCCCATCATCTTTCTTTCCATCACAGGCAGATTTGTTTTATGAATGAACTTGAGATCTGACATGCCAGCTTGATCAATTTAAACCATAAAGTAATAACTTCTGGTCTGCAAACCACCGTCAGAAAGCAATCTGAAACAAAGTAGCACATCCATCTCCTTATCTCCAGATACGCTCCTGCACAGCCTCACTGCAAACCCCTCTCACCAGCCGTCCCTCCCTCTCTCACCGCCTATGGCTATATATTTGTGACATCTGTGACATCTCTGCTGATGCTGTCCCTCCTCAGTCCTCCTCACGGGCCAGTCTTTGCAGACACAATGACCCTCTGCTCCTCTGGCGCTGTTGAATTCACACACCGCTGTCCTGCCGCTTCTGTACCGCCCTCCTGGTGTGATATGGTCCACACAAAAATGTCTGCGTGTGAATGGGTCAACTGTGAGTGAACAGACTGAAGTCCTGCTGGGACCGCTGTCTAATGATAGACTGAACAATGGCACAAGCTGCAGGGGTGAAACAGCACTGTGTCAAAGGTTGGGCATCCAACCTTTTAAACAACTTCCCACATAACCACTAAAGCTCACACGTCAGGCCTGCCACTGGCTTGGAAGGTTTGCAAATCTAGACAGAAAACAAGAGAATGGAGGTGAGCGAGAGTGAGTTCACAACAATAAATTAGTACCCACTGTGTTATTATTGTAATCAGAGGTTTGAAGGGCTTTGAATGGTGAAGAAACTCCCATCGTGAGAGCCTCCATCCGACAGCGTGGGCCGCGAACCTTCTCCTGTATAATCACCATCATTTACAGCAGTGCAGCCCTCCACTGTTTATTGAGATATTAATCTGGGATAAACAAAGCTTTTGACAAAACAAATTAACACTCTCAAAGAAGTGCTGCACTAATGGAGTCCACTGAGATTGATATTAAAATGTGGATGAGTTTTGGGGGGAGGGCCCTGGGTAGTGCTGGAAAAAAAAAAGAAAAAAGAGAGAGAAGCAGGCCCAAGGTGACGCACATTCCTCTTCGCAAAGGGAGTGTCTGTCTAAACAGCGTTTCCCCCTGGGGCGAGTCCCAGCTGAACACTGGAGATCAGCATCAGCAAGTTATATCAAATACAATGAGAGCAGGATAATGATGATGGTGTTGAGAACAAAGGATACGGATAATGATGGCCATCTTGAGATTCCCATTAACACTTCCACCCTGGAGTGAATTGTTTTATCTTCAGTCTTGCTTGTTAAAATACATTCAAGTTGTCCTCAGTTGACCAGTGAGTGCTACTATGATACCGAGCCCCCACCGCTAATTCAGCCACAAGTCCCGCGCCGCAGCAGAGCCCAACACATGTCCATATTGTCTCTTCATTTGTAAACCGACAGCTCTGAAGCTACAAATCCAAGTGACGCATGTATCATCAGACCAGTATTGCACATGTTTCCCCTATGGCTCAAGTGATGATACCGCAACCTTTTCCTTTGAGCCTCATCACGATCTGTGTCCCATACAATGTTACTTACACAAATGATCAGAATAGCAAGGAAAAACGGCGGCAAATCCGTGTAATCCCCTTCCCTTATCTGTCTTTAACCCCTCTCTCGCTCGCTTTCAGCCCCAGGAGCCTTAGCTAAAAAGCTGTCCTTTGGGTTCTCTTAGAAGTGGGACACTCAGGCCCTAGCCAAATGTCACACTGCAGTGGATGCATCTATTTTCTGCTCACGTCGTATCCACACATCACACTCTTTTGTAGCTGCAGGTTTGGGGGGCAATAGTTAAAGAGTGCCATGAATAAATCAATGTAAATAAATATTCCATAGATATATAATCTGATAAATAAACCATAACAAATACTTTTAAATAAAGGGTAAAGGAAAGGAAACTCTTCCTTTTAAAAGGTCAAATAGATTTCAGCCAGATGAAAGGAGTCTCACAAGTGGCTCTCCCTAGACAGCTCATTTTGCTTGCATAAGGTGGCATATTGGAAACGTGTTCCTCGCGATCGGTCAACCCTGCTTGTCATTTTCATGCTATAGTGTTACCTCTTGTCTCTCGAGGCAGGCTGAATTTTCCTGTCCTCCTTGTACCTGAACGCAGCGGTAAGAGCAACTTCCATTTGAGGCAGAAAAGTAATGGCAGCTCTCTGAGATGAGTATCCCTCCTTCTCTGATGTGCATTCAAGTCAAGTCACAAAAATAGCCTTTCAAATGTGTACGCACACACACATACGCACGCGCTCACAAACCAGACACTTATCAGACACACCCAGGCTCCCGGATACATTCGCACTTACACACATGCACACAGGAAAATAAGGAGTTGTCACATTAGGTTATGGAGTAATGCTGAAACTATCTTTAAGAAACAGCAAAATGCAATATTCTCTGAATGCAAATCATTATCATACATGCTAAAACCCCATGTTGTTAAAAGTACGTAATCTGGTTATATCTTCCAAATAATACAAGAACAAACCAAATCACTTTATGGATGCTGTCGTTCACCCACAATGCTTTATCGTGCTTTGTGAGGCACAGAATGACATTTGACAACATCTATCTCGCTTGCCCCGCACCTCCCACTCCCGCTGCCTTTGCCAATTCCACCCAGGGAATGTCAAAGGTCAAGCATTAACAACATGTAATGGATTATATCACATAAAAATTGTGCCAGGATTTTTTTTGTTGTTCCATTTTTCATTTGTATAAATAAAACCTATTACACATCTTAATCTCTCTCTCTCTACCACTGCCTTTTGATCACTAGGGAATTTTAGTGAAACACTACTGGAACGGCGAGAGAGTGAGAGATCAAGCAATGGGGGAGAGAGATAGAGTGTATCATTCAGGTCACAAACTCCAAAACATTTTATTATTTTTTTCTTTTGTCAGTTTGTTGCAGTACAAGAAGTCATTTCTCATAGTATTTATTACTTTTTGTTGCTTTTGATCATCTGGTGTCTCTATTTACATAGTAGGAATAAAGTAGATTCATGTGTTGTTCCTATGTACACGGTCATACCAATTGGTCGGCCGGTGCGATTGTGACATTTACAGTCTTGCTTGTCACAGCACCGCACAGGGATCGAGTCCACTTCAACTGGCTAGGCTCTAACAGCAAAGTACAAGGGGAGGGGGGCAATACCAATCCGCGCTCGCAGCCCCTCGAGGATGTAGACCAACAAATTGAATACTCTGTTCAAAACAACAGCAAGACAGTCATTTAACTTTTCAAAATGCCTAAAGCAAACGACCAAAGAGAACAGTGGAGAGGATTGGCCAGTCTTAAGGGTGCAGGGTCTCCTGTTCTGGAGGGGTGGTGCAGTGCCTCCTCAGTCTCTGTCTTTACCTCCACTCCGCCGCTGTACAGAGCTGTCTATTCACAGCACGCAAAAATGAAGGCAGTTACCCTAAATCAGCTCCCCCTGCCTGCTTGGAACAAAAGCTCTTGCTCCCTTTTACTTAGACGGGGTACTTTTTTTAACTTTTGATGTTCAGTAATGAGCACTTGTAGATGGGTGAAAGTATATATGTGTGCGTGAGTTTGCCTTGTGAATGTTCTAGTTTCTGTTCTGGCTCAATAAAAGATATTTTTGGCAACAATGAAGAGCTTTCTGTGTGACATATTTTAGATTATAATAGTGTACTATATTCCCTGTCTCCACAGCTAACTACTCCTATCAAATGATGACTTGAAAAAGACCTATGGATGGTAAGAAAGGGAAATGAGATAAAATATAAAATGATATCGCCATCTCCGGAGGCAGGCTCGAAGAGAAATTACATTTTAAAAAAAAAGCTTTAACAAAGTTTTTAAAGTTTTGAAAAATCCAAAAGGTAAAGGGGGTGGGTTGGTACATTCAGAGTGCTGGACTTGGCCTTAGGGTACCAGAAGAACTGGGGACGACTGGGGTTAGACAGAGCCGATGAACACTCTGTGGAAAAACACCCATCCCTCATCTCCATAAGACTGGGGAGGGTTGAAGATAAAGCCTGCATCTGCAGAGTCAGCCATGTATCCCCCAGAAAGTCAATTTGTTTGCTCATATGTTAGTTAAATAAAAGTCAAGACAAAGAAAGGCAACCAAACAAGCAGAAAGTGGAGAGACCCGAGAGAGAGATGGGCTAGGAGGAGGCTCTGGCCATCACATCAGTCCCCAACTTCCTCTTTAACCTCCAGTCACAGGCTGGTGACCAGCTGCATCTGTCCATCACCCTCATTGTGGACAGGCTCTTGGGCCTGGTGTCCCTCCCCACTTGGTCTCCGGGGTGGGGCTTGGTAGAAGGTCTGCATTGGGGCCCCACGAGAGCCCAGGGCAGGCCTCCCGGAGCTGTAGTACAGCTCCTCCGGGGGCTGAGCTGAGCGGGGCACCACCTCCAGGGGCTCAGGACTGCTGTCAGGGTAGGGTGAGTCTCGCAGGTTGGTGATGCTGGTGTACAGGGAGTCATGGGCAGGAGAATCAGGCGCTCTGTTGCCTCCCTGCCCACCAGCACTTTGGCCACTGTGGCCCAGGCTCTCTGTGAGATCGGCCGTGTAGCTCTCCGACTCCTCTGGATCGCTCTGGTAAAGGACTGACTGGGCACGCTGTAACAGCAGGGGCTCCTCCAGAGCTTTATATAGCAGCTCTACATCCTGTGGCGTACGCTGCCGCCCCTCTCTCAGAAAGTCCTCCTCTTCGTCCATACTCGCAGATTGGTCCGGCCCAGCTGCTGTTCCCCGACCAACTCCACCGTGAGGATGTCCTCTGGCCAGGCTGCCATACACTCTGTCTCCTACTTCACCTCCACCTCCTCCACTTCCTCCTCCAACACCACCTCTCAAGTTGTTGTGCACAAGTTCGGAGATGATCATTTTCTCGAAGGCCGCAGCATCAGAGAGGTTTCTTCTGACGCCTCCGCCTCCCAGAGCTTCTGAGCTGCGGGGATTAAAGATGGGTGGGGGAGTTTCTCCACTCCCACCACTTAAGAAGTCACAGCTGCCCCCACCTCCACCTGCTGGGCCACCACGCAGGGAGTAACTGTTGTTGAAGTTACCGTTCAAGGGCAGGGTTTCCATTCCACACGGGTCACGGGGCTTAGATAATGTAGTCTCTGGATCCAAACAAAAGGACAAAGGGTTTTCGTATTATTATTATTATTACCATTGTTATTTTGTTTCATTGCGAATCAAATTCTAGTGAGGCAAGAAAACAGTTCATTATACTTACTTGGGTCACGAAAGGTTCCTGTGCATTGCAGAGAAAGTCATGCGGGGTGAATAAAATAAAAGGCAGTATTAAGCAACTGTTTTTCAAACATTTCTAAAAGGGAAACATAGGTGGCAGAAAAAAGCATCCTTGTTACTCCATCCCTTCCCCCTCTCTCTGTCTCTCCCGCTCTCAACACCAACCAACTCTTGCCAAACACCCAAACACATCCGCGGTCACATTACCTCTGATTTATGCAGACTTAGTCCCGTTTTTTTGACACCTTCCTCCAACATTTACCGTACATCTAAGTTCAAGAAAAATATTCTGGATATTTATTTAGTATTGTCAGTGATACCTGGATACATACATAATTCATACAAAAGCTTGTACAGTAGCAGTAATGTTTATTTTATGAACTTCTTTCCACACACCAAAGAAATGGTGCTTTTTTTTCTCTCCCGCCCCCCTCATACCAAATCACTATCTCAGCAAAGCAAAAGTCACACAAAAAAGTGAGAAGCATGTTCATTTTTAAAATTTAATGTGTAGTACGACTTTAATCAACGTTCTTCTTCGATGGTGGTGTGGGTAATTAGACATTCTAATGAAGTGCTCTCCCTCTCCTCTACCACTCTCTTCTAAAAATGACTTGGCTGCCAGGCCTGTGGCCATCAGCCTTGACGTATTGTGCAGAGAGGCTTTAAAATATTTAAAAGAAACGCCGCCTTAAATTTCAGTCCTCAGACACTTAGGCTGATACTCTGCGGGTGTGCAGGAAACAGCTACACACAGTAATACTTCTCAGTTACCAAGTGAATATTGGTACTATAGTGGAGCAATTAACAAGACATGTCTTATTCTGCAGCTACTGGCATTCAAAGAGCCGGGCTAGAACACCGCAATGCAATAACACAGCTATTAGGCTGAGTCCCACTCTGAAACAGAAGCAAGGACATAAATACACACATACCTGAACAACCTACATCCAGATGGACTGTTCATTTTCACAAAGCTGTCTGTTCGCCTTCAGCAGCCAGCATGCTTTAAGCCGACTTTTTCTGACTGGAAAGCGAAAACCATCCTAAAGATTTTGGCAGTCACAGCTGTAGCTAAACTTCTAATCAATTTGTGGCTATTCTCATGAAGATTCAAGATCTGACCAGATGGCTGGTTAGGCTGTAGGCACTGTTTGGCTCTGTTCTGCTCAGCCTAGTGAATCTGTCTGACAGCTACATAGTCTGGATAAAAAAAAACAAAAAATACAGAGACACACGCACATGCACGCACACACTGGATGTATACACCATGCCAAACTGCTGACAGAGTAACAGACAGAAGGACAGCAAGCTGAGCACATACTCTACGCGCACACATACAGCAACAAAACTGCACACACAGAGTGAAGTGTTCACGAGGAGCTAACCAGTAGAGTTGAAGACACCAGGTGAGGGTGGGGTGAAGCTTTCAGCCAGCAGAGTGTTGTAAGGAGAGGTACCAGAGCGAGTCTGTAACACTGGGTTTGTCAGAAGGTGGTTCCCCATGGTTGCTGCAAGACACAAACATTTAAAGTACAAACATCATCATAAAAATAATCATAAATTTGCCCCAAAGGCATGCAAAGTAAGCACAGAAACATGGCACACAATAAGTGTGACATTCTGAAATGCACATTTCCAGACTCTAATAACATCTGGAATCACCAAAATATTTACTGTTTATTCAGATGGGGCTATTTTTGTTATGCCAGTGCTTTATGGAGTAATGCATTTCACAGTGTTCTCCACCGTGTTCATGCCTGCTGATTGTAACCTTTGAGTAAAAATACAATTGCAGGGGAAAGTTACTGTTTAGAGCGTTGCTATTCGCTTTTTCCATCTGACAATGCAGTCAGATGGGAGAGACTAGTAATGCATGCCATTATGTAGTCTAAGGGTGCAGCCATTGAAACAGTTAATTTCACACTGAAACGTGAATGCCACTACAAGACAAATATAATTCAAAGAAATGGCACACTGAGAATGTTGTATAAAGCCCATGTATGGCTCGGGCCTGAGGCAACTCGAACAGAAATGCCATGAAATTAAAAATAGGACAGCATGACGGAGAGTCGTCCAAGGCAAAGTGCAACCTTCAGGTCTCCTGCAACCCGTTCATCACACAGAAAGGGAACAGGGAATTCTAGAAAAGTAAAATATGCACTCACACACAGCTATTTATTTGTCATTTCCACTCCTCTTACACTTCCTCTGTCCATCTTTCTGGCGTGCCACACAAACCCCTCTCTCTTCATTCCCTGGCTTGCTTTGCTGCGTTCAACCACATTTTCTCAGCTCCTTGTGCCAGTTTTTTTTTTGTCCAAACACCACCAAATTAGTTGGGATTAGCTGTCTGTGTGCACCACACAGGAATATCCTGTAGAAAATTAAAGAAAGCCGCTTTAAGTGTGGAGGAAAAGTAGGGCAAGGCAAATCATCGGAGGCTCTATGTGTGTATGCGCATATACTGTAGGCCTTTTTTTTCCGGGACCGATTACTATTGTCAGGAAGAGATTGCGGTTCATAGAGAAGTGAAGTGGGGAAATCAAAGAGATCTGAGATGCCAGTGATAACAACACAGCATCTCTCCTCCAGATTCTGCCTTTTTAATTACTCCTCCATGATAGCGTCTTATTCTACATCTCTCTTTTCGTCTCCCGTGCTCCCTTTTGTCTTCCGCTTTCTGCCAAACTTTTCAGAGAAGTGAAGAAAATAAAGGCTTCACAGCAGAGTTGTTTGTCTCTGACAGAGTACCATAGAGTGATCCACATAGTGTGTGTCTCTTCCAGGCCTGGTGATTGCTCTGTCTTGAAGAAAAGACCCAGAAAGCGACCCACCAAACACACAAACACACACATCCACCTTTCATCCATCCAGCTCACTCGCAGCACACCTCACCTCTTCCTCACCCCCTGCCTTGCTCCTGTCACTCTCCTCAATTAGAATAATTACCCCCTGTTCGCTCACACGCTAATCAGTTCATTAAAAACAAAATGGATGAAATTAGCATAGAGAGTGACGGCTGATTTAGCGACTGCCTCTGTGTCATGATCAACACCCCACCCCCCTCCCCAAACCAATCTTGAACCTGAGCCAACCTTGATCGTCTCAGTGTCACTGATTGCTGCGGCAGTGACGCCACCAGTTGCTTAGGCTGAGACAATCAGTGACTCCATGCATGCTTCTGTTTTTTTTTTTGTTTTTTTTTTTACTTCTTCACGTCTTAAATATTTGATCTTGCCCTCTTCGTGTGCTGCTTGGAGTTCGGAGGGGACTGCATGCATCACTAATGTGTGTCTGGATGAAATCGATCTCATGGAATAGCTAAAAGAGTTGAAAACTGGGACAGAGATATCAAGATTTCTGTCTATTTCTTTTTTATTTTGTGGGAAATATATTTTTAAAAGGAGAATATAGCACAAATATACAAGATTTGGCAATGCAACACAAAAAGTGGGAGCACGTGTGTCTGAAAAAAAACATCACACAGCTGGTGATTTGTGATTTTGTCTAATTTACAAAGTAAAATGAGGAAAAAGAAAATTAAAAAAATGTCTCTTGGTTGTTGAGCGGCAATAATTGCCTGGGAACGTCTTCACAACCTTTTCTCGTGGCAAAGGAAAGTCAAAAAATCTATAACTGTTGTAGTCAAGTGTCTTCGCCGCCTCTTTTTTCCTTTTAATTGATTACACATAAATCTGCTTAATTAGCTCAACTGAGAAATTCATGCAGGATCGTGAACTCACTTAGACGAACTTAACACATATTCACAAAATATAGCAGCTGAGCTTAATATACTGTAGGTCTGCAGCTGCTAAGTGCTTTTACTGACAAGCAGCTGCCACTGCACTGCAAAACCATCACCAACCAGCCTTTAAACATTTTGTTATTCAGTTTAAACTGTTGCTGCCGGTGACTGCTCTTTGCCAGCTTGCCGGAAAGCTAAAAGGCAAATAGCATTAAAAGTTGATCTTAGCACATTAAGGACATGAACATGTACATATCATTTTATGTTCATATTTAACACCCAAGAATAACGGCTCTGTCCACGCTACTCCCATTCTCTATTTTCTTTGTTAAATGCTGTAAATCTGTATGTGCGTTACGTGTGTCTGAGAATTTCAGCGAGTATGATTTAATGGAGGGAGAAATATAGAGAGGGAGGTCTCACCACGGTTGAGTGTCGGGGTGCTGTTGATATCTCCCGCCATGAAAGAAGATTCCGTCTGCTTCCGAACCGTGTCGTTCCACATCCTGCGGATCCGACTCTGGAAGAGGAAGCATGGTGCAGTGAGTGGCAGTAAACACACAACAAGTTAAATATAGAAACACGGCGGGTAGACTTTGTAACTCAGTGGGGCAGCTGTAATCAAAACTGTGGGGCTCGCTCTAATCTGCAAAGAACAATAGGCAAACACGCCAGACAAAGAGACTGAGGCGTCGAGTAAAGAGAAACACAGCTTTGTCATGTTATCGTGACGGAGGCTAACAAGCTTGAGATTTGTAAGACATGACTGTAGTAGCCGATGTAATTGTTGTTTGGAAGTGTTATTACAGTTTGAAAAAGCTTGTTTGCCGATTGTGAGCAATAATTGCCATTGTTTGTGTATGTGTCTGTGCAGCTGCGCATATGCCAGCATCTACAGTATTTTCCAATGACGTGCATGATGCCTGTGTCTATATATACACCATGTGGACTACAAAGGATATCTTTATAACTGAGTCATCAAGCCTCCCAAGCAAACGGCTTTCAGTAATGGTTAGAAAAACTGCCAAACATTTAAAAAATAAATAAAATAAAGATTCAATTTTCACAGTAGAAATAAGAGTAAGCCAACTGATTAGTGGGCATCATTTGCACGTCATAAATCATGTAACGCACTTTAAATGTGCTCCGTGTGTGCACTGATAAAAAAAAAAATTATTTAAATGTTGCTTTTGCACCTTTTGGCTTAGGCTGTGGGCTGACAAGTAAGTTAAATAATTAAATTCAAGAGCATTTAGTAATCAGTGAGTCACTGGTATTGATGAGCAATCAAATCCCAGCAGATACTCATTTTGTACTTCATAATCTTACATAAGAGACCTTTTAAACAGGGAGAAAATCTAGCTGCAGAGTGAGAAACCATGCCTAATTTTGAAAAGATTTGCTTTGTTTTTACTTTTTTTTTTTGTTTAAAAAAAAAAAACAGATAACATTTTTCATTTTGTTCCACTAAAACAGTCGTGTTGCTGCACAGGCTGTTTTTACTCATTATTTGCTCTTAGAAAAACACCATTTTAAAACTCAGCAGTGTTTTCCACTGATGATATGTTTGCGAGTGTTTATGTGTGGGTCTGTGCTGCCTGCACCTGTCTGTGGGCTGCTGCATGGCGAGCTTGGCTGCCACTGTAGTAGCGGTTGTTGGCACGGAGGCCCGAGTTCTTCAACGAACCGTGGGAGCTGTTGGTAGAGGTGCGGCTGCAGCAATAGGAGTGACGCAGACATTTACTGTACTCCTTATGGACCTGTAAAGAAAATAACACCACCGGCACAGTGGACAGGTTTGAGAGTCACTCATAAACACAAACACTTTCGTTTCTATAGGCTAAACTGAATGTGGAGCAACAGAGCCTTTTATCGCACAGCAACAGCAAAATGAAACAAAATCCAATATTTCTGAGCACGTCTACTGAATTTCAATTAGACTGGCACATCCATCCATTTGTTCATCTACACAACATTTCAGCTGCTTAGTCGTAATTAATTGAATTTATATAAAGTGCCTTTAAGATGTAGTTTGGAATTGTTACCTTCTTCTGCAGGGCACAGTGGAAGATAAAGATGAACATGCCCTGGAAGGCATTGAAGGTGCTGAAAAGGTAGGCCATGATGACTGTATTCTCGTTTATGAAGAGGAGGCCAAAGGCCCATGTCAAGCCAAGTAGAAAGAGCAGAGTGATGGCCCCTAGTGCCCAGGACCTGATCGAAGCGGAGAACGAGGTATTAACTAACACTGAGTTGATGCACAGATACACTAAGACAATTTGAAATGTCTTTTTTCTTCAAAAATAAAAATGTGTGAGTCTCACTGAGTAATTTGAACTCACTTAATATTATCCAAGCGGCTGGAGTCAGGTTTAAGTGCCGAAGAGTTGCGTATCATCTTGTGCAAAGTGATCATGAGGAAAATGAGGTTGAGCTAAGGAAAGACGATAGGAAGAAATAAATAATGTGCAGTGAGCACTCTAGTCCAAAATTACTGACTTCATATTGTTAATAACATTGCAAAATTGCATGCTGGTGAAATACTTCTGACTGCGGGATATCGAAATATGGAAGCTAATAATACTGCTTGACAGTAAAGCTAATACCATAATAACAAATGAAACTGGTCCAATGAAGCTCCAGATGAAGTAGTTATCCACTCGCAGCCAGCATCTGGAGTGGCACAGAGGAAACAAGTGAGTTATGCACAACTAAACCAACAAACAACTGTACACTCACACTGAGCTCATGCACATGAATGCACACACTATTTCTCTGTCTCAGCGGATTATCTTATGAAGGCTAATCATCAAGCTTTGGCTAAGTGTGTTCAGAGAACACAGTCTGTGGGGAGGTGCAAGAGCCCTTCACATGGCACTGCATATTACATTTCCATCTGGGGGAATAGCATAATCCTACTTCTCAATCTGCAGGTGCAAAAGGCCTGTATTCACACGTACGCTTTCTTGGTCCCATAGCTCCTGTAGTCTATGGCTGCAGAGATGCCCACCACAAGTGCGGGGAAGCAGTAGCCGCACAGATAGTAGTACTTTTTGCGTGAGTACTCGCTCTCAAAGACCTCCACCAGCATGAGATAGAGCTGCACACCCTCCAGACACATCCAGGAGAAGGCAGCCAAGAAGAAGAAATGCAGAAGGCCAGCAAAGATGGGACAGGCAATCTGAGTGTGGCAGCCATGGAGAAAGCAGAGAGAGGGAAAGGGGAAGAAGGAGGAGGAGAGAGAAAATATGAAGTTAGAGGAGGAGATACAGTTAAGATTAAGGTATATAACTGAGTGAAACCACAAGAGGATAGAACGGAGTTACTATCTGGAAGTAGTGCTGGACACTGACAAGGGAAAAATGAAAAGCTGCCCCTGGGTCACAGGCTCCGTGCATATTATTGAGTGGTAATTCATTACTCAGTGCAGTAAATGTTTTATAGAGTAGGATAATGACACAGTGCCTCGATTTCAGCTTCAAAGTCATTCAATAAAAAAAAGTTAAAAAGTCGCCTGTGTTGTGCTTAATGCCATTTTCAAACCGGAATATGTAAAAAGTAACTAGATCTTGTGATTCAGTATCATTAAATGGGCACAAACACTAAGCTTTAAAGGGGGACATGTAACAGTAAACGCAAAGGTGGTAAAAAATATTTTATATCAAAGAAAACAAGTAAACCTCTATCCATAGAAAGTATCCGTTTGCTTTGCTACCGACTCACATGGTTTTCGGTCTTGTCGATGCCGATGAGGAAGAGCAGCTCTGCGATGAAGAGGTTGATGCAGAGATTCTTGTGGATGGTGTTGCGGTCAGTTTGGAGCCCCCGCAGGAAGCAGAAAGTGGAGATGCAGATGGCAAGACACACCAGGGAGATGACAATCCCCACCCAGGTGATCACAAAAAGGAACAGCTCGTGTATCTGTCCCTGGTGTTCAGGTTTGCACGGTGGCAAGAAACAAAGGTGTGTGGGGGGAGGGAGGGAGATCCAAGGGTTTAGGTTATAAAGCAGTATTGGGAAAAAGAGACAGCGGAGCAGAATTGGACAAATAAAGAGAGAGAAATTTAGAACAAAGAATAGTGGAATAGGAGATAAGCAGCAGAAACAATAGGGGGATGGATAAAACAGGGGGAGGGGAGAGAAAGAGCCAAATTGCCTTATTTAATATTTGCAAATATATGCAAGGAGCTAAAGTGTGAAGACAAGAGACAAGACGTCCTGAAAAAAATACATGACATTCAAATTCATGTGAATGTCAGTTAGAAGTAGAGGGACATGAATTTGTAAGCCTGTGCCTCCCTGAATGTCAGAGTGAAAGGAGGAAAAGAGAAAATTCAAAACAAAGAGCTTGTCAGCCTTGAGAGGGAACATTAATGTGCATGTGTGTGAGGGTGTGTGACTAAGAGTGAGCGAGCGCTAATGCTCACACGAGTGAACGTCTGCATAAATTACCAGGCTTGCAATTTAAGTGTGTGCCTGCCACGCCCTTGTTTACTTACGTCGGGCTCGTGGTGAGCCATGAGCACCGCGAAGTTGGTGAGGTGGCTGCAAGAGCAGGTGGTGTGTGTGTTGTTAGTGTCCAGTAGCCTGCAGCCCTGCGATGACCACTGGCCAGTCATTGAGCGCTCGGAGTAGTTCCAAAAAGAACAATTTGGAGTGTTGTAATTGTGCGACTGCAGAACAAAAAAGAGAGACGGATGAAGGAAAACATCAGTGGAGGTGCATCTTTCAGAATGACAAATGAGAAATTTGAATTTGCCTACCTTTAGATGTTTAAGCGTGAAAATCACTGGCTGAGTGAGAAACACTCTGCTGGACTCTTTGTTGATGGAGGCAGCAATCACGTGAGAGTTGACCACCAGGCGCTTCTTATCGTGGTTTGGTCCTTCCATTTCCATCTTCACAGTGGCGTTCTCAGTGGAAAGAAAGGATCCCAAATTTTTATACAGAATGAATACCACCTTGACTTGTCCTGCACATAAAAAAACAGACAAATTAATACCGGAAAATAAATAGAACAGTGAAAAGTAAAGTAAGTGTGGGGTGAAAGGTGTATGTTAAATGAAATGGGAAACACAAATGAAATTTTAAAAGGGGGGAGAGCAGAAAGCGAGGGAGGGGGAAACCAAATACAGAAAAAGGGCCATAATATGGAAAGGGCTGGAAGAATGGCAGCGACAGAGAGTGGGGAGTGACAGGGTGAGTGAAAGGGAGACAGAGAGAGTGAGTTAGTGAAGGTTAGAATGATGGTAAGGACCGTTTCATTTTGACTGGTGGAAGAGAGCGAGATTTAATGTGGAGGGCAATGGAACATTCATCCCTCAAGCATTCACAGATCTCTTATTATTCCATATGAATATTTCATGTGCGTTTGTTTCAATCATTCTAATCTCGTTCCCACTGCAGAGCCAAGCGGAGACAGAAAACAGAAAAGGGGGATGAGGGGGCCATGGAAGGAGGAGGGGAGCAATGGCGTTGGGGGTTGGGGCGGTAGGGGTGCTGGGTTAGAAACAAGAGAGATGGGAGCGGGGGATAAGATGGTGGAGAGAGACGGAGCGAGGGAATGGGATGGGGAAGAGAGGAGAGAGGGAGTGCTGAGATTGCTCTGTCAGACTGGGGCCGATTGTAATCTACACGCCTCCCCAGCTATTCTATTAAGACTGCTGTTAAGAAACCATCAAGAAAAGAAATTGTCTCAGCGCTTTTGTTAATCTGATTAGCCTATTATTATGAACCAATAACTTAGTCAACTGCATGCAGATTGTTTTAAGCCTGCATGAAAATGCAAATGGAAACATTAAGAGAGAGGCTGCACAGGACAGTGCAATTTTTCAGACAGGGATGGGGTAAGGGTTGCTGACCGTTGCGGCTGTACTGTTTGATAGTAGAGGCTGAAAGCTGGATGGTGCTGTCACTGGCGTAATTTTGCGGGAAGGACAAGTCCTGCATGTCCATCTCTGTGTTTACAACGTGCACCTGGAGATCTGATGGTAGAAACACAGAAATTGGTGCATATTTTTTAATTAAAAAAACAACAACCACAAAACAAATTTAGAGCCACAATCTGGAGTTAAAACTGCACATTGCATTTGAACAGCAGTCAGTACTGGCCTCAATTCATGTGTACAACAATCCTCTGCCAAGGTAGAAGCTGAGGTAGAGGTATATTTTCAGTGCTGTTTGTTTGCTGGCCTGTATATCTGACTGATTTGTTTTAAATTTACTTCACCATTAAGCATAAACTACCAGAGCGAATTTCATTAAATTTGCAGCGGCTGGGCATGCTCAAAAGACAAACCCATAAAATGTTGGTACAGATCCAGACAGCCACTGTAAAAGGCAGTGATAGGCACTGTCCTTGGCAAATGACTCTTGAGTGTCCTTCTAGTTAACAAGATTTATATTACATATTTTTGATAAAATAAAATATAAGCAAAAAAGAGAAAAAATGCTACTTTTTGATTTATTTTTTTTTTACCTTAAAAATTCGTGATTATGCTTTCATAACAGAAGTAACAATAAAAACAACATCTTGATCTTGACCTCACTGCTGTTTTCTTACCAATGCTGGGCGCTCGGTCTGTAAAGTTTTTCCCGTACATGTTGTTGGCCAGCAGGAAGGCTCCTTTTTCCAGGACGTCCAGTAGCATGGTGGCAGTGTGAGACTGCTCTGTGCTGTTCATGTCCTGCCATGACTCCAAAGCCTCAGGACGGAGCAAATTGTCCACTGTTTGCACCACCGCCTGGCCCGTGCAGAAGGCATAGCATTAATGCTAGCATCAATAGCATCAGTAATATGATCGATATTAGCAAGAACACTTTACAATATGGCACATACATAGTAAAAGTGACAAATGAGGAACTAATTTAACTTTTCAGGAAGTTTCTCGCTTTGATTCTTTTGTCTACTTAACACAAGTAGGAACACAAATGTAATGTTAGGCAATAGCAAGGTAATCATGAAGTTCAGATGCATCCCTAGCAGCTACTTAGCATTTTACTCAATAGCACACCAGGTAACACAAAATAACAATTTCATTATTGTGCAGTAACTGCTATTGCTTATTGAATTTGTGTCATTTAGAACCCAATCCGGAGTAAATCCAATTCTATCTAGTAACTAATTATTAGACACTGGTTCATTAACACTGTTTCCAGCATTGTGTTCTTTCAGAAAGAAGTCTTAGGTACTTATTAGCCATTAAACATGTTAGTTCCTGATTTGTTTGTCACTTTTTTGGTAAGTATTCATTTTGTGAGCTATATTGTAAAGTGTTACCGTATAACATTAGCACCTCAAAGTGCAAAGTCTATTGCACTATAACTTCCGAGAAACTCACCACTTCCTTGCACTACATTTATTACTCTGCTATGTAAGACATATTACCATTCTATTTCACACTTACAATTCATTTAATGGCAATTTTGATGGTTGTATCAGCTATCCAATTTATTGGAGTAGCCTGCTTGATGAATCATGTAATTCTCTTGCTCAGGCCTCTCAAAATGAAGGATTGACTGCTGCGTGGAATAAAGACCATTGCTGTTAAGAAAATGAATTCAGCATCAGAATGCACTCTATCAGCTACAGAAGAAGAAGACAGAGGGTGTTTTTCGTTTATCCTCGGATCAGTGAGCTACCTTTGCAGTAAGTGACAAAAAATAATGGTCGAGTAACATACTACACAGCAGCCTTTACATTCATCTTGCACCAACTGAGATTAGAAGATGTGGGGTCATATTACTATATGCTGCAGACAGGTCAAAGCACATAAAAGACTGCGCTGCAGAGTGCCGCATTTCATCATTACAGAGAAGCATACACAAGGCCTTTTCCTGATATTAGATTACGGCTCCCTCAGAACAACAGATATTGCACAAATATTGAAAAAGCACAGAAGGGTGTAGTAACACCAACTGCTGCCTTTCATGCTATAGTCAAATTACATTTTCTCAAAGCGACAGATATTGTCCCTTATTGTGAAACACAGTGAAGCCAAGGGCACTACTATGCATTTAAGACCACTCAAAGTGCAAAAAAGCCACAATTAAATCACAGACAGATGACTTCTTCATTAGTTGAAATGTAATTTTACATATATGCACACCATGAGCAATAGAAAAACTATAAGAGCAGCTTGCCCTGCTCTGGAAAATACTTTAATATTTAGTACGTGGTGTCTGGCAGAAGTTATTCTACATCTTACTCACACTGCCTTCCAGAACAAACCAGAATTTCTAAAAGTGATGATTCCAAAAGCAGCATCCCCCCCCCTCCCCCCCACTCCCCCCCACCCCCAACAACAGCATCCAATACACACTCAACACAAGGCTCCAGCCTGTCTCTCTCAACCACCCAGGTTAGGAGGGAACTGAGGAGGATTAATGGCAAGAAGGCAGCGGGTCCAGATGGCATCAGCTCGAGGGTCGTCAGGTCCTGCGCGGACCAACTGTGTGGGGTGATGGAGCACCTCTTCAACCTGAGCCTGAGGTTGGGAAGAGTTCCACAGCTCTGGAAAACCTCCTGTGTTGTACCAGTGCCAAAGACTTCACGCCCCAAGGACCTCAACAACTACAGGCCGGTGGCTCTGACATCCCACCTGATGAAGACCCTGGAGCGGTTGGTCCTGGCTCAGCTTCGGCGCCTAATAAGCTCATCACTGGACCCACTTCAGTTTGCCTACCAGCCTGGCATTGGAGCGGATGATGCCGTCATTCACCTCCTACATCGTTCCCTCGCTCACCTGGAGACCGCTGGAAGCACTGTGAGAATCATGTTCTTTGATTTCTCCAGTGCCTTCAACACCATTCTTCCCTCGGTTCTAAAGGACAAGCTGGTGAACTCTGGAGTGGACCATCACCTCACTACCTGGATCCTGGACTACCTCACCGACCGACCACAGTATGTGAGGACTCAGGGCTGTGTGTCGGACAGGGTCGTCTGCAGTACGGGGGCCCCACAGGGAACGGTTCTGGCTCCGTTCCTCTTCACCATCTACACTGCAGACTTCTCCCACAATTCCACCCAGTGCTTCCTGCAGAAGTTCTCTGATGACTCTGCAATAGTCGGCCTCATCACTGATGGGGACGACAAGGAGTACAGAGGACTGACTCAAGACTTTGTGGACTGGTGCCAGCTGAACTACCTCCAGATCAACGCCAGTAAAACCAAGGAACTGGTGGTAGACTTCCGCAGGCACAAGCATTCTCCACTGCAACCACTGAACATCCAAGGTATGGACATTGAGGCTGTGGACAGCTACAGGTACCTTGGTGTTCATCTGAACAATAGACTGGACTGGACTCATAACTCAGACGCCCTCTACAGGAAAGGGCAGAGCAGGCTGTACCTGCTGCGGAGACTCAGGTCGTTTGGAGTGGAGGGCCCACTCCTAGAGAAATTCTATGACTCTGTGGTGGCTTCTGCTATCTTTTATGGTGTGGTCTGCTGGGGCGGCAGCATCTCTGCTGGGGACAGGAAGAGACTGAACAGGGTGATCCGAAGGGCCAGCTCTGTTCTAGGATGCCCTCTGGACCCAGTGGAGGTGGTGAGTGACAGGAGAACGGCGGCTAAGCTGTCATCCCTGATGGACAACATCTCCCACCCCATGCAGCAGACTGTGACAGCACTGAGCAGCTCCTTCAGTGGGAGACTGCGGCACCCACGGTGTGGGACGGAGAGATTTCGCAGGTCTTTCCTCCCCACTGCTGTCAGACTCCATAATAAAGACTTTAACTGATCAAGCACACACATCCATACATATGCAATAATACTAAGTGCAATAATCCTTTCTGTCATCGTTGTATTTTTACTCAGTTGTATATAGTATTTGTATTTGTATTCTATTTTTATCTTATTGTATATTTATTTTATTTTATTCTACTGTATATAGTATTTTATTTTATTCTATTCTGTACAGTTGTGTACTGTATTTATTCTTATTGTATTCTAATTTTTGCCTCATAACTTTTGCACTGTCCACTTCCTGCTGTGACAAAACAAATTTCCCACGTGTGGGACTAATAAAGGTTATCTTATCTTATCTTATCTTATCTTATCTTATCAATCACAATACAGAGCTGAAGAAACTTCATCCACAAGCCTAGTCTGCTCAAGGATTTATCTTCCCTCAGCTATTCTAAGTCACAGAGCAGTCCGACTCCACAGGCATGTAAAGCAGCTAGATAAAAGAGGAAAGCTACCTGGATGTATGCCTTACAGGTCCGCTCTCTCTTCTGAAGCTAGAAGGGAGAAAAACAAAGCCTGAAATTAAGAAAAAAAAAACTAAACAAAATCAGAAACCACTTTTTTGCTTATGAGCTGCTAAGTAAATCTGCATGACGCGAAGCATTCTTTTCTTATTCTTGAGTTAAATATATCTTATCATCAAGTGTGTGTCTTTATTCACGCACATACTGTTGACACTCTCTTCTACCTTGTTGTAGTTTCTTCCAGCTGGTTCCTTGTTTCCAGGCCTCAGGGTCTGAAGCTGGGCATCCAGTATATCCAGCAGCTGCTCAATCAGTCGGACAGAAGAGCTAACATCTCCAGCCTGGATCCGACCCCGAGTGTGGTTCACCAGCTCGCTAGCTATGTTGGCAGCATTTTCCCCACTCTTTATCTGCACATTAACACACAAACCCCAAACTGTTCAAATGTTCTCACGCGTACCACAACCACAACAATACACATGCTCTGTACACAAAACCCTCAGCTTGATGTTTTTTCAGTAATCAGATTTCCGTCTTCATTACCAGCTCTTCCTGCATCATTGTAAACAAAGATGGACCTTGTACAACACATCATGAAGTTTTTATTCTCCCTAACCCTGTTTCACTTGCAAATTACACCCTTAGCAACCGCCTTGCAATTGCGATTGATTTTCGCCAAAAGGAGAAGGTATAATGGATTCTTCAATGATGTTACTTTTCAGAGCGCTGCTACTTACCCTTCCAGGCACATGCACACACTTAAAAAACCTTTAGGAAAGCTGCTCAGCGGCATGCATGGCTAAACAATCAAGAATTTCTCCAGCAGAAATGTAGCTGTGTTAACGAGAGTACTCCGAATTCCACTTTGAATAGACTGTGAAATCTGATTACTGTCAAAATTGGGGAATGATCAGATTTCCGCAAAGTATTTAGTAACACAGTTTGGAAATTTAAATAGCAGTCAGCTAAGTTAATCACTGGGCATCATCTAGAGACCATGACGTTTAGCTACTGCACAGGTATAATGGATTATATGAGACTACGATCGAAGCAAGACAAAATGAAATTGAATTGGCTGACTTCTATGCAAGCTGTGAGACGCTACGGCTGATTTTTTTTTAAATAAGTTACCCTAGCTGTAATTAAGGTATGTTACCTAAAAAAAAAAGTGAGTTAATTAAGTATTAAGAGCAGATGCCTTGTAATAAAGAGCCACTTGAAATGAGTCTGTATTTTAATCAGGACAGCCCTAGAGATATGTTAATGTGTGTGTGGAGGTGGACAGGGAAGATAGTCGGGGCAGTGGGGCACAGGAAAGGGACAGACCCATGGCCAGGGAGTTTGACTCCAGGTCTCACCTTCTGGGCTACCTGGTTGACCCAGGGGGAGGTGCAGTTACTAAGGTCAGGACCCCGTGGGTTCCACATGACCTGATCCGCCAAGCACTGGAATGAAGCAATGCCTAGAGAAAAGCAGAAGAATGGGAGGGGGGGAGGGGGGGCAAATATATTAAGCATTAGGCGTCTCAAAAGTGGGAGATTTTTTTTTCTTTAAACAAGAAAAATGGAAGGAAATGAATTTTAAAATTACTCAAAGTGTTTGAAGATGAGAGAGAATCAGGAAGGAGGAGGTAGAGCAGAATTTCAGAGAAAATGGGTCAAAAGTGAAAAAGGTTAAATAATGAAGTACAGGTAATGAGAAAGTGAGGGAGAAAATGACTGGGTAAGAAAAGGTTTCGATGATGTAAAAAGAATGACTTTAAAGGAATACGTCCTCACGTAGCACATAATGCTTACTCCGTTCACACAGTCGTACAGCAAAGACATCAGGTAAGATCTCTCACTGTCAAACACCTGAAGGAAAGCACCTTCCACCAAACCTCATTTCCAGCTAAGTTTTTCTGTTCAGTTACGGGGGTTCAGAGAAAGGACAGCATGGGGGGATTAAACCAGAGGAGGGTCTGTCTGCTGCTAACACAAATAACCAACGTTAAGTTGCGAAGAGAAGGCAGAGAAGGGAAGAGAGAAGATGGGACAGGGGACAATGCAGCAAATAGGGCTGTTCCATATAACGATATATATCGGATGATGATATAAAAACATCTATTGTTTCATTTTACGCTATCGTTTGTTTCGTGGTGTCGCAAAATAAACTGTTTACGGCAATATTTTCTCATCGTTTTGATGGTCACTGTAGTGGCTCTACTAATTTCTTAAAGTTCTCTCTTTCTCTTACATTTAATATAACCACACTACAGACAGACAAGCGTTTGTTTTTATGCGTTGTCGTTAGCAACAATGACGGTAAAACCACCGCGTGTCCGCTTGTTCCACATAAACCTTTCACAATAAAGCTCAAGATCCTGTTGAGACTTATCAAAATAAACTGAATCACGTGAAAGAGCAGATTATTTACGGATGAGAAGCAAAAAAGAGCCGTCAGGTGCTAAAAAATAAACCTTAGACTCAAACGTTAGAACAGGCTTTTCCCCGTAGCACACTGTGTAATAAATACTCACAAAGAAAACTTATGTATAAAAATGGAAACACTTCACGCAAGTCGAGCTGCCCGAGATTCACAGAATTTACAGAAAATGTTACATTTTTGTGATTTATATCGTTATCGAACGATAGATGTCTTAATATCGGGATATGAGCTTTTGGTCATATCGCACAGCCCTAGCAGCAAACGTTTCATAGTTGTCGAAAGGATCAGAGCAGATGTGGCATTGCATTTCATATTCCCTTCTTCCTCTCTCTCCCACTGATTTTTCTCTCCTCGCTGTTACTGTTCTCTATACTCTCCTCTATCGACCACAGATTAGGTTTGAGAGCGCTGCCAAGACGAGGCAATTAAGCCTGCTGGTGATTTAACGCAGAGAGAACATAAAGAAACAGCAAAAGACACTGGAAGAAAGATGGAGGAGATTTCTTTTTTTCTGCAACTACAGAGTTTTTTGTTTTGTTTTAGGTATTTTGGATGTTTAAGAGTAAAGTAGCAAGCATGAAGGGAGGTGAAGCCTGTGTTGCCTTGTCTTTCATTTTATTATTCGCCACTTTCAATCAGCTCTGTTTCTCTGGGAGATGAGCCTTTCATTTGTGGAGGACGAGCTTTCATCTGCAAGTCCTCAGGGACCGTGCCTACTGGTGGGACCAACGCAAGGATGGAAGACAACAACAGCGGAAAAAAACAAGTGTGAGTGCCCAAACGTGCTTATCACTTGGGCACATGCGCTGATATATATGGCAAACACCCACATGGTACTTTATGTACGAGTATGCTTGAAGCTCATATGATGAGTAAAAAAAAAAGAACAAATGTTTGAAAATAAATGCACGCGGGTTTTTCTCACCTAAAGATCCTTTAGGACATGGACGGTCCACTGTTTCTCCTCGCTGTGTTGTTGGCCACTGGACACCGCGGACGAGCTTCGTCTCGCAAAATTGTGGCTCTGAGCCTTGAGGAGGGTGAGGTGGCCGGCGGGTGACAGGCACAGTAGCAGTGATTGGTCGAAGATCGGGATTCTTGTTGATGGAACCGATTGGGCGCGAGGTGGGGGCCAGCGGGCGGGCAGTAGAGGGGCTCGCACTGGAGGTGAACGGCCTTGCTGGAAGAGTGGTGGTCACTTGAGTGGTGGTCAGAGGGCCTGAGGTAACCCAAGAGTAAATCACAGAGAGACATGGAAAAAGAGAGAGACTTAAAAGGGCTTGTAAGGGAATTATTAGAGAACAGCAAAACCTGACAGCAAAAGCCAAAAGCTAAGATCAAGATAATGAAGGACACTTGCATCTGAATGTAAGATGTCTCTCAGAAGCTGAGTTCAAAAGTTAGTCTGACAATAATTGGGGTGGCAAATACTTTTTTGAGTCTCTCAAAGCCAGTTCTCCGCAGAGAGGAGGAGAAGCAGAGGGAGGAGATGGCGAGAAAGCAGCATCACAAGTCAGGGAGAAGTAAATAATTTATCAAATGTATCAGAGAAGTCACCATCACTAACAACCAAACCTAATGCGAAGATAAAAGCAAGCCATCACAACTACAAAATCCTAACTGATCAAACGCAGAGTCAGCACGCAACTCAGACTGCTGCCGCCCGTCTGTCTCTGCCTCATCTCTCTCTGGGCCTAATCCGAGCTTCATACAGGCCTTTATGCAGCTCAGATGTACAGTACATCCAAACCGCCTTCTCATACTGATGGACTGCCAAAATGCAGTGTGGCGTTCCCATTTCATCCTCTGCCTTATTTCTGAATGGCTTTTTCATTACCCATGACACAGTGATGCTTACATGAAGCGCTACAGAAGTCATACCCGAGCAGCTCTTCTTTACTTTAACTATAGCTGGGGAGAGAACTATAATCGTTTGATTCCAGTTTTTGGAATTTGTACTTTAAATGCTTTTCTTCATCTTCCTGCTTTTTCTGGAAGAAAAATGTTTTCTGTTGAAAACATTCATAGTAGTGTTTGTGTCAAGAGCATATGGGTTTATTTGGAGTGACAAGTGTAAATACTCAACGTGTCCAACTTAGTCACATGTTTAACATCTTGCCCAACATAATTACCAAATGAATGTTAACTGTCATGCAAGTTTTAGGGGGAAAGAAATAACCTTATCATCAGCTTGTCGGTAGAAAACATGTATGTCAGTATGCACAGATTATGCACAATTGTTGTGACTTTGCATCTTTACATCACCAAAGTGGAAGTTAAACAAAAGATAAAATCAAGATGTAGTTTTCGTTTTATAGTAGTGGAGTTTTATAAAAGTACTGCAATAACTGCCCAGGAATTATAGCCATTTTCACACCTTTACTGGAGCCACTTTCATTTGCTGCTTGTTTGTGAGTCTTTCTGCATTTGGTTTTGTATTTAATAACTGAAAAGCATGCTCTGTTGTGTAGAAATCATGTGACTTGGTAATTCAAGAACATCCTATTTTTTTGCCTTGAAAACATCTTTGTCTGCTTTCGCTGCGTACTTTGGGTCATTATCCATTTGCGCTGCACTGTGCCATGTACATCCTGCATCCTCCTAATTCTACCAACAGTCACATCACCAATAAACACTAGTGATCCAGTTCCACAGGCAGCCATACATGCCCACGCTATAACAATGCGTCCACCATATTTGAACGATAACGTGATATGCTTCAGATTATGAGCCGTTTCTCTCTTTCTCCATACTTTTCTCTTAGAACCATTATGGAACCATTATGCTTCAAAGTAATCTTGGTTTCATCTGTCCAAAGAATTATTTTCCATAACTGTTCAGCCTCTCTGGCAAAGTCTAATCTGGCCTTCTTTTTCTCGAGTGTAATCAGTGTTTTGCACCTAGTTGTAAGCCCTCTGTATTTCCATTCGATTGTATTTCCATTCATGAAGGCGTCGTTGATTGCAGGCTGTGATAATGATGCACCTACTTCCCTGAGAGTGTTCTTGACTTGGTTAGATGTTGTGGAGCTGTTTTTCTTAACCATGGACATAATTCTATTATCATCGACTTTAGCTGTCTTCTGCGGTCTTTCATGCCTTTTGGTGTTGCTGAGCTGGCCAGTACATTCATTGTTTTTTTAAGAACTGTTTTCTTAAAAAGATGTTTTGAAGATTGTTGATTTAGCCCCTCTCAAAGTGCTGTCTCTGATAGGTTTATTTTGTTTTTTCAGTCTACTGATGGCCTCCTTCACTTGCATCGACAAATGAAGGAGGCCATTCACTGGAACTGTCAATATAATTGACCATTACATTGAGAGCTCCAGTGAAAAGCTAACAAATGTAACTTAAACATTTGGAAACAACTCCAGATCTTTTATCTCTTTAACTTGTCATGGAATAACAAAGGGGTTAGGTGTCATCTGGTCACAGAACTGCTTGTTAGTCAAGTGTCTAATTACATTTGAGCCTCTAAAAACAAAAAAATGTCCGCAATAATTAATCTAATACCTTAGCTGAAACCTTTGAATTAAAGCTAATAGTCTTGACTGTTTGATTTAAAGTCCACTGTGGTAGTGTACAGAGGCAAATTTACAACTTATGGACCTCGCTGTATACTTGTTGTTGCAATCTCATATTTTACCACTCATGACTCAAAATATCTCATAATCAAAAAGCTAAACATCTATAGGAAAAAAATGCACATACCACACACCAGTATTTGCAACTGTACTGTACACATGATTCGTCTGTGTAAGCTATGGGATGGGGTGAGATCTCTTCTTACCAGTGGTAGGATCTGGTGGTCCAAACTCCAGCGGGTAGCGCAGCACATTATAGTTGTTCCAGACATAAAGCTGGTTGTCTCGAGGATTATAGTCCACAGAGGAAATATACTGATAAGGATTGGGAAAAGCAATGGTGACACGTTCCTCTCGAGCATGATTGGTATTATAGGCAAACGCCACCAGGTCACCCGTTGCTTCACTGTCATCGTCCTGGTAGACTGATCGCACTGCATAAAGCACTCCGCAAGCCATGAAGGCGTTGGACGCCAACCTCTTGTCAAAGCTGGTCTCCCAGGTGCCTTCAAAGCGCAACGTGTAAGGGTTCACCTGTGGGCAAAGAGGAAGTATTCAAATGGCTAGTTTTAGCAGGCTTGAATCAGCAACGTTTTAGAGGGATTTTTACTTTTTATGGTTGTTAAAAAGGTTCAGGAAATTGCGCCATTTAAGATTAGTTCAATGGTTCGTTTTAAATATCTTAACATCACTCAGTTAGTGGAAGTTTTAAGATCAAGACAGAAAGATAGATGTTGGAAACACAGTCTATATAAAAGATGGATGTAGCCTCTGGGTCTGAGGAGTCAGTATTCAAGTACCTTAATCCTACATTCCTTCTAATGCCAGCAGGGGGTGACTCATCTTGTTGTAAAATAAAGACCAATTGCATTGAGGTTTATGAGAAAATTACCCCGCTTCTTACTTGATGTAACCTAAATGTAAATAGCTGCCTAATGACTTTGTGATCCCCTTCTTTATTTTCAGGTCTGATTTAACACAGCATAATGTTTATTTTGTTGTTATTAAAGTTGAATAGACAGTCTTGGATAAAGCAAGTTAGGCTTGAGGGCTTGGACTGAAAATTCACTACTGAATTAGGCATGCAGCTAGGTGTGTTTCTCAGTGGATCTGCCGAAAGCCAAAACACAGAACTTGAGATTGAAAACAAGTGAAGAAACCGACGTGTAACATCACAGTAATGATGACGTCATCGTCAATCTCCGACAGCTTGGCAATGACAGAAAAATCTGAAGCCTGTCCATCACCAGTCACTTAATTTTGACACATCAGATGACTGATGGTGAATCTGAAGACTAAGCCTGTGATAGCCTTAATTAAGGATGCGCCAGTCTGCTATTTAGATCGACTATCAGTCTGATACTGATCCCAGAAGCTGGTTCGGATATTGGTGACAATGAGCTGATCCAGTGACATACCTAAGATAGAGCAAAAGAAGCTTTTAATAAAGGGTCAGCAGCTTGGAAGTTTTTATTAATAATTTCTATTTGTATGTTTGGAAAAGTCTTCACTTAACTGCCAACTATGGTCAAATTGAGTTCACATGACTGAAAAGATCTGCTTGCTCATTCACCTTCACTCTCACTATGTCTGCTCAGAGGCATTATACAAACTAGAAGGACATTGGCTCATTGTAACACTCACAGGAAGCTTTTATTATGCTTACACTAACATTACACCTGTCATCAACTCAATTTATATTATTTCACTTCAGCTGAATCTTTTCAGCTCTAGTGTGTGAGGAGGAAAACGCAGAAAGGAGCTCAGCTGTGAATGACAGCAATACGTAGTAGCTTAATTACTCTTATGTTCAAATAAAAGGAAATTTATTGTGGGGTTTTTTTTTGGCATTTCTGATTTCACTAATAAATACAAACAATTCAGTAAATCAGTTAGATTTTATTATTTTAGGCAAGCTGTTTTAAGTTGACCTTGATGTTTCCGTACACATATAAGAATAATTCCCAGTCTCTTCCTTATAGTGAGGAATACAGATTACTAATATAGCACTGGAATTAGCTTGGTACAAGGCATCAGATTAGAAATGGAAGAAGTTGGATCAGTGCATCCAAAGCCCAGCTTGATTTTGAAAAAAAGCTCCCCATGCCCTCTTAAACTAATATTTTTTTCCCCTTGTATTAGGTACTGTGTTTGAGTTGTTTTTTTTAAAAAACCCTCTTAAATACGACTCAGTACTCAAAATAACAGGTAAAATTATATATATACTCCTCGTCTGGCTTTTTTTTTTCAAAACGTTGTAATAAATAGCAAAACTCCCCACAAAATAAAGCATTTATTTCTGTTGAAAGTTATCGCTTTCTTGTTTGCTACTTTGTCACTCCATTACTCTGCACTGTAATAGCTCATGCAGGGTTTGATATTTCAGATTGATAGTTTAACATATACGCTTTGAAAAACAATTTCCTGGTAAGGTCAAAGATAGTGATAATAAATGAGACACGACTATCTGAGCTACACATTAATTTTATACCCTGTTTATATAGGAACTTTCTGCCTGATTGCGGTTTTGTTGGCTGAGAAACAAAGAAGCAACTGGCATTAAAATACGAATGCTTCACGTTTACGGTCACATTTTGAGGCTGCAGAGTGAGCAGGGCAAAGTAATGTGACTTTGTATTACAGAGGATGAAGAGTATTATATGTTTAAAGTGCAGAAAACAATTCTAAATCATTCCCACAGTTTTTTGATTGTAAGTTATTAAATCCAACACTGCGGGGCAACTACAAAATAAATGAAATATTTACCATGCTGGAGGGGATTATTCTTTCTCACAATTGGATTTGAAATTCAGCCTAACCTTTTGCAGATGATGTTTTTGTGATTCATTTTTGGGGGCCAACAACATCTCTTTAATCTTATTTGTCAGTGCACTTGTGTAATCTCAATTCAAGTGTGACATATGACCTTTTGCCTGACTAGTCAGATGAGATTTTAACATAATCCACTCCCGCATTTATAATCCACACCTCATCCCCTTCTGTGCAAACTGCTCTCCCACCTGGCTGACCACCAGTCGTCCGTTGTTCGATTCAGTGGCGTAAATAACCCACAGGCCATTCTCATCCACAGCCAGGTCAATGTCTGACTTCCCTCCCCAGCGGTAAGGTGAAGTGTCATGATAGTTGGCGTTTGTGACAATCGCCTCTCCACTCTTGATGCGCGTACGTAGGTCATACTTGACTATGTTTCGTGTGCGTTCTTTGTTGTAAAACACCGCCCCATCGTACACAACAAACCCCGTGCCGTCAACTCTGTTGGGTAACCTGTTGAGACAGAATCCAGATGAAGAAATCACTTCTCCAATTCTCCATTCTGCATGGCGATGCCCCCAAGATGGCTAATGGCAGGCACACAGACACCACAATAAGAGCATTCTGCTATCGCCATCCATATCCACATCAAAAGCCAATAAATCGATACCGCAGCAGATGCCATTTGATCATCCAAGACAGTGGGAGGCGCACTCACTTGTAGGTGGTGGTGGCTCGGCTCTGTTTGAAGTCTTCCCAGGAGGCATACTCATACAGCATGTCGGTGCGATAGGGGGTCCAGGGCATGACGTACAGACGGTCCCCTGACTGTAGCGGGTCCTTACACCATGCCCCCGCCTGATGCTCTGCCTCCTGCTGAGAGCTGGGCACCTGCACCCGCAGCAGTGTCCCCGGACACACAAATACTGGAGCAGTAGAGAAGCATTGGTGCAGAGAGGAGGAGAAGAGGGAATAAAAGGAAGAGACAGAAAATGAAAACAGAGCATTGAAAGAAATAAAAGATATCAAGGCAGTGGGAGGGGTGGGAGAGAGGAAATGGGAAAAGGCCAAAGACCATTGAAAATAGAACAGGAGAAAAAGACATGGAGGGGTCGAGAGAAAGATATGAGGAGATAAAAATAAGTTGAGAATTAAAAAGGAGACAAAGAGTAGGGGGAGAATGGAGAGATGGGAAAAGGGGAGTAAGGTGAGGTACATTATCAGATTTAAAATGAAGGAAAACATAAAAGCTCGTTTGTAGAACTTCAGCATTGTGGTTGGAAACCATTTGGATATGATAAATGGGAGATTTCTGGCTGCCGCCGCAGTTTAAATGTAGTCTCTAATCTAATTTATCTTGGCCTACTTTTTATTTGATTGTGCATTTTCTATTCCAAAGGCCTCTGTTTCTTTGCTCTGCCACTGGGTGGTAAAACAGTAATTGTGGAGTTTGTTTTCTTAGGACTCAAATTTGGCTCTCAGTCAAGAGTAATACCTCAAAGAACAAAAAAAGTATCCTGGGGTAAAGATGTGAGGTTGGCTAGGCCTCCCCTTCCTCTGCAACTGCAACTCAACATCACCCACTCACAAATATTCCACACAAACAAATACATACACAAAGTCTATTCCACACGGGCAAGTACACGCAAACAAAAACAAGTGGAACCCCTGCACACCATCCATACACAAACAAGTGCACACAAACACACACACACTAAGGAAGTCTACTTCAGGCAGGTGGAGGTCACCCACAGGGGACTGCTATAAATTAGCTGGTTGATGCTGTGTTATCCTGCTGGATGGCGAGAGCACCCTGGGACCAATGGGAGTGTCTGGTTATCTATGAGGAAAGCTGCTGGCATCCTCGGCACAGTGACATCACAGCAATAGAAAACAAAAAAGCATGAGGGCAAGAGAGTGAGAATGTTGGTGGAACTACAGAATAAAACATCTGACGAGCCTGCCACATTTCCCCACTGGTTTATTTATGAAGTCTCTTTGGCTTGGGGTTACAACAGAACTGGACACTGGTTGGTCACCTAAAGACTTAACACATCTTAGGCCTAACTGGACTCGGAACAGATGACATAAAGAGCCCATGGATACCAGACAGACACTGGAATTCACACAAGGATGGTGCACAACATGCACGCACACACCCACAAGCCATACAGGCACTGTCACACAGTGACTGTTAGAGTGATGGATCAGACGAGGCTCAAACTGTCTTGAATATTGCATGGAGTCTGGTGCAGGAGGGGAATCACAACAGTAAGATGGAGGAGTTACTTCAGGCTTCTGGAAATCCAGCCGTCTCTTTCTGCTTTCTGTCATACTGCTGTTGATAGTGGATGGTGCTCTGTGGTGCTGGACCACTTAGGAATTAGCCTGTTCTGTCTGAGAGGTCCAACAGGGATTGAGACTGGCAGCCAAACACAAATCTAATCAAACTCAGGCATAAACAAACACTGAATACAGACTCTTCACAAGAGGGAAGCTTGTCATGCTCCACTGTCAAACCAAAATGTTTGCTAGAAAGTACTGATGCCTGAGGTGTTTGCTTTGCAAATATGAATGTGGGTGACTGAAATATGCAAAATATTTTTGAGAGCAATGGTTAATCTGGCACTGTGCTCCAAAATATTTTCAAACAAAGGCTGCGAAGGGTAAAATATCATCGGAGTAGATAAAAATGAGTGTGGAGGGAAAAACAGCTATGCACAAGTAGGACATCCCCTTAAAAGTGCAATGGTACTGTAAATAGAGAAATAAACTCTATTAAGGAAGGCTCTGCATGTAGGTGACCCATAAACAAAGCCAGGAACAACTCTGCCTCAAGGTAAAATAAAGGACAAAGAAAAACAAACATGTAAGCCTAGTCTCTACTGTTACAGAAAGGATGACCTAATAGAGAAGTAAGTATTAAAAGACATGCAAGCATCCATCCCTGTTGCCATATTACAGTGAAATTGAAGGCGCAGTCGAGCAGAGGACAATGTAAATGTGTAATGACTCATAGTCCCTTATCCAATAAATATATTGGAGATATATATATATGTTGTAAACCTGCTCAACATTTGGCAATAAACCCCTTTCTGATTCTGATATATATATATATATATATATATATATACATCCATCCATCCATTCGCTTATCCTTTTCAGGGTCGTGGGGGGCGCTGGAGCCTATCCCAGCTGTCATAGGGCGAGAGGCAGGGTACACCCTGGACAGGTCGCCAGTCTGTCGCAGGGCCAACACACTGGGACAGACAACGCTCACATTCACACCTAATGGCAATTTGGATTTTCCAATTAACCTATCCCCTCAAGCTGCATGTCTTTGGACGGTGGGAGGAAGCCGGAGTACCCGGAGGGAACCCACGCAAACACGGGGAGAACATGCAAACTCCACACAGAAAGACCCCGGCCTGATGTTGGAATTGAACTCAGGACCTTCTTGCTGTGCGGCAACAGTGCTAACCACCGTGCCGCCTAGTATATATATGTAAAGTGATATATATATATATATATATATATATATATATATATACACATACATATACACATATACATATATATACATATATATATATATACATATATATACATATATATACATATATACATATATACATATATATATACACATATATATATACATACATATATACATACACATACATATACACATATATATACACATACATATACACATATATATATATATATATATATATATATATATATATATATATATATATATATATACATACACACATATGACAGAATGAGGCCAAATTATAATTTTTGGATTCCACAGGGTAACAGCTTTATAGTCACACAGAAGCAGCACATGTGTTGGACTGTCACTTGACTGAGTGACACAAGTTAATGGGGGTGGATGGAATTTAAATAACGTCACAAAATAACACTGATTCTGGGTGGATGGGTGGGTGGATGGATGGATGGATGGACAGAGCAAGAGCTAAGACTAAATATATCTTAGTTACTGGATTTATGCTGTTGAGTCAGTGTATATTGGTACACAAACCACCTTTGCTGCTATCATCAAATTGCGCTGGCTTTAACAGCGAATTAACATCATAAATGTTAAATGTCAACCAACTGTTTTCTGTTGCACATTACATATTAGCATTTTTGGTATACAACCTGTGAATACCAGCTTTGACCTCTCTTGTATTTGAATTTAATCCGTTGTTATACAAGCATTCATATTAAAATCCCAGATAGACAGTAATGAAAGGTTTGAGATTGGAGCTTTGGTTGAAGATGACTTATGTGGAGATGAGTCACGGCTGGCTTTATTACTTGCAGGTAACAGACAGAGAAGAACAAGAATCATTTATGTCTCCAATATAGCTACTGTCTGCAATACAATTTACTCTCAATAAATTGTGCCCACCAAAGTGTTCTCCCAAAAATACTATGTGATTCTGCTCATTATTGCACCTAACCTTCCAGCCATGGGGTAAATTGGCAGTAGTCTATTTTCTTTTGGACTCATCACCCCAATAACACTGCAGCTCAGCAGAGAGTGTCTCTCTCTGACTGTCATTCTTTGCTTTCCTCCTCCACGTTCCACTCTTTTGCTGCTTTGTTGTACAATCAGTGTGCGTCAGTTTATTCTAATGAACTGACTGTTGGGTGGGCTCAGTGTCAAAGGGGCTCTTCAAGGGCCTTTAGGCTGTATACACAGGCCATGAGGTACACATATACACGCACCCATTCACACACTCACAGGGCAAACAAAAACAGTGGCCACGCTTCACACCCTGCAAACCCTGCCTAGGGGGCTTCATTAACTCTGGCCTGCGCTTCTCAGCCTTTCCGACTGCTCTCCTGTTTACCAGCTTTTTCTGCCTCTTTTGCTCTGCCTCCCTTTCTCTCGCTCCTTTTAACTGTGAAGGGGAATTGTAGCAGCTGGGAGCCAGAGCAGCAAAAATCTAGCTGTAGAGTATAGTACAATAGGCTATTATGTCCACAGTTTGAATGAGGTATTAGGCATTAGGCAATAAGCATTAGGCATAAGTCTTGAGATTAGGTATTATCCTAGTCTGGCTAGATCAGGTTAGCTGTAGTAGAGCCATCTGGGATTATGTGAGATAAATAGATTAATTCTTGTTTGGGTGAGGATGGAAATCTTGGAGTCATGATTATCCCAATGAAGTCACTAGGCAGCGAAGACAAAACCACTTCTTTACCCTATAAACTAGCCAGATGGCTAATGAAACTTACCTTATCAGGATTAAAACCCAGGCTGTAGCTATCATACTCTAGCGTGCCAATTACCACCGCACATACTAGGAAATGCTGCTGTAATAACTGACTATTTATCTCCATAATCCCTTTCCCGTGGAGGCACAGGTCAGCTGTTACATGTCAATATGAGGCTAGAGTGTAAAGTGATGAAAGCTCCGCAACTTTCCTGAAAATGACAGTGAATTTCTCCCATTAGTGTCTCTCACCCATTTGTGATCGACTGTTAACACAATTAAAAGTGAACGCTGACAGCTTTAGGCTAAATTTAGACTTTTCATTTTCGTTGTCTTAAGCATGCTGTTTCAACGCTCGATGTGACAGCGTCATGGTGATGGTTAATGTCTGACTTTGATGATCTAAACACCCCCTGCCAATAGTTGGCAGCTGTTTCTTAAGTGGTGTCCTTGTGGGTGCTTTTATTCCCACTATATATATCTATATTTATTTTACCTAGAGGGATCTGAGGGCTGTGCTGGCTCTGCTAGCCCAAGCCTTTGCCCAGTCCAGTCCACAGTCATGGCGTGCTCACAGGACTGACTGCTGAGAGCGTGCTGCTCTAATTGAATCCCCCACCTGTTACTGGCAGGTGCAGTAAATAGGCAGCAGGGGGCAGGATGGAGCATGGCATGGTAACCCGCATCCATGCTGGACAAGTTAATGGGCTTTAAGAGTTAGTGTGTGCGCATGAGTGTGCAGTGCAGTGAGTCTCCTGATGGTATGTTGGTGCATTCATTAGCCCATAAGTGTTTGTAGATGTGTCTCAGTGTGTATGTGGATGTCCGTGTGCTTGTGTGGGTGGGCATGCATGTTGAGAGAGAAAGAAAGAAGCACAAAGAGAGAAGAAGTGTGAAGAAGGATGCAAGCGTGTTCTGTGTGTGCAAACAAGAAGAGAGTGGAGTAAGAGAGAGTAAATAGGTTATTTCCTGTGAAATGAGAATTAGGAGTGAGTTAATTTGCTGAGGAGTGACAAATAGTGACAGAGAGAAGAGAAAAATAAGGAAAGAGAAGGGAGGGGCTCGCCTTGTGTTTCCGCTTCCTTTTAGACTATAAGGGGCGTAAGGTTTTGGGAGTAAAAACACAGTACAGCAACAACAAGCATACACAGACATGAAGCTTGAGGACACACACGCTCTCAGAAAAATGCATGCAGGTACACACTATCCAGACAGTTGAAGAGGCAGGTATCAAACTGAACCTTTATCAACCCAAACATTCACCCCAGAGAATACCCTTCACTGAGACCAAAAGAGGGCTACAGCAAGAGATAGCACCCACTGAAAGCAAAGTCTTTTCTATGGCGTGAAGCTGACACTGAGTGACAGGAAAGTTGATCAGGACGAGGTTGCAAAGGATACAGGCAGCAGATACTGTAGAAAACAGAGGGGCATACCCAGAACAAGCTGACTGAGGCTTGAGAGGTAAGGAAACAACAAGCCTGCACAGCTGAAACATTAACCGAGCCTGCTACCTACCCTCACCCTCCCTCTGCTCTGAATCAGGTCTCCTAGACACACTGTCTCTCCCTAACAGCCCTGAAACCAGCCGCTGTGTTTTGTATTCATGACCAGCTGCTTCACTCACTCACGTCTCTGTTCTTTGGCTCTAACAATGCAATGGCTTCTACATATACAGTCAATCCTCGCAATCTTCTCCCTGTGCCACTGAAAAGAGTGTCTGCGCTGCCACGGTCACATGACCGTGCTTGTGTGTGGTGGGTCATTCCTAATGAGGGGATGCTGCCTGACTCATCGTCTCTATAGCAACCACTTTTCCTCCCTTTTGCCATTCACAGCCATTCTTTGTATTTTTCCTGTCACACAATGCAGTGGTTTCCCACTCATTCCCTCTCACTTCTCTAAGTCACATGTAGGGTTGTTTGTGTAAGTAATGGTTCTGTCCTCAGATGGTCTCCAACTCCACCCTCCACGGTGATACTGGGATACTGCTCAGCAGTCTAACACTGCTTCCTTTAACTGCTTCTTTTCCTTTATCAGCAAACAAACTGGGGGTAAGAAAAGACAGTAGTTTGGTCCTGTCATAAAGGAAATACTACAATGACGTGGGTTGTTGGGCTGCTCGACTGTCAGCAAAAAGGATGAGAAAAGAGACAGAGGGAATGATAGGAGGGGAGAGGCGGCTAATGCCGACACAGTCATAAAATTGCCTCATAATAGGTAGGTTGACAGTGTGGTGGACATTCATTGAACAGTGGCATCAACACCAAGAGATACAAGTCATCAACCCAAGAACCCAATCTGTCAATCAGCGGATGAATCAGTAAAGATTATTTGTGACAGACATGGGCAAAACACAACTTTGGAATATTACTTCAGCCACGCACAGAGAAAGGAAGAGATGGATAAAGTGGACATGGGTAGGAGGGCAGACAGGGGAAAGGGTTATGTATTTAAGTGTTAGTGGGAAGGAGAGCAGTAAATAAATAGAACCAGTTGGTTGAGGTGGAAGCAGGAGGAGGGGGGTTTTGATGCTTTCTATTCCACTGCAAGCAGCAGACTGAGCTAAAATGGCTGCTTGCAGTGAGAGAAAAATGTGACAATGATCTATGCTAATGAAAACCACAGACACAACAGACAAAGGAGTCCATAAACCAGGTAATGGTAACCTCTAAAGGAGTTAATTCCTCCAACATATGGATCCAGATACGGTGCCAGGCAGGGAAACGGCTGAGACAGATGTAAGTAGGGTTTCAGAGAGTGCTGAGAAGGGTGGGGACCTGAGAGCGGGGGGAGGGTACAGCCTCATGGAAACTGCTCTCTACCTGATGTGTGCCCTGCCAGGTCTATCTTTGCTTTTTAGTAGCTTCTGATTGTGGCTCCTGGCCATGCTGATTGGGGCTTTTTAAGAGAGCTTGCGGCAAGGCCCGGCTGCATCAGAGAAGCCATTACGAGAAGCCGAAGCCCTCCCTACGGGGGATACACCTCCCTCCACCATCTCCTCCCCTCTCCTTGAACACATAAGGAAGTGGATGGAAGGGATGGACTGATGTGGACATGTACTGGTGGAGGAGGGGAGGAGGGGGGGGGCAAGACAAGTTTATTGTGCATGTGCAATAAAGAAAACAGAGAGGTGGCGGGGATAAAGTCTGCAAAGAGGTAGAGAGGGCAGAGAGAAGAGGAGGAAGAGCAGTGTAAGACAAGATAAAAGAGCCTGCAGCTGCCTGTGATGGTCAGATGTGATCTGAGAGATAAACCAAGCAGTGGGAAGAGAACAAGAGAAAGGAAGGGTGAGAAACACAATGGAGAAAATGTGTTATAAGTAAGGGGTAGTGAGAGAAGAGGAGTTAATGGAAACGTGATTAAATAAAAATGAGCAGAGAAAAATGGGAGAAGGACACTGAAGTACCTGGAAATGGGACACTGAGGCAATGATCTGACAGCAACTTTGCCAAGTTACTTTGTTATCTTAACAGATTTGTTTTGTTTGTTTGTTTGTTTTGCTTTAAGATTTCAACAACAGCAAACTTTGAATCTGTCCTGAGAAACTAAAAAAAAGAAGGCAAGAGATAAAGCATGGGAAAAAAAGAGCAGCTGAATAATGTGAAGAGAAAGAGGAGAACGTGTTTTTTTTCTCTCAGATCTGTAGGGACAGATGCACTGAAATATCGAAATGAGTGAACAGCTACTTGCGAAATGCGAATATATGAGATTTGAATAATGAGACAGTTCTATTGTCAGGCGTGTGAGGCAACAGAGTGAATATGAAATATGGTTTCTAAAAAGGATGGGAAAAGAGGAAAATATGCCATCCATGAAATGACACAGATGCATGTTGTCTGTACATTTAGGCTGAGATGTGCTTCTTCATACAGGAAAGGAATGATGTTAAATTCTCGTTTATCTCTCTTAGATACGGGACTGACCTTCTGTGATGCTTCTTTTCGTTTGTGTGTGTGTGTGTTTGTCTGTGCATGTGTTTGTGTGTGCATGAGTGCAGGTCAGGCTGGTGTCATCAGAACCAAGGAGGAAATCTAGAAGGACTTTAGAGTTTTGGTTACAAGTCAAAGAGAGATAGAAAGAGAGGAGCAAAGGAGACGATTAGAGATCGAGAAAGAAAAGGGAGGGATATCAACATCAAACATGACCACTACACAAGGTGCTGGGTTAGGAGGGAATATGGGGGAGGAAGGGAGACAAGGGAGGAGGAGGAGGAGGGAGAAAGGGGCGAGCTGTGGTTGTTATGTTCATTGTGGTCTTTACCTTTTTGATCCACTTCTATTCAAGCATCGGAAAAAAGGAGAAAGAAGGAGACAGAAGGAGATAGAAAGATACAAGAGAAAGACAGTAAGAAGGAGAGAGAGAGAGAGAGAGAGAGGGGGGGAAAGTAAAGGGAATGAAAGAAAAAACAGGTGCAGGAAAAAAGAGAAAATTGAGATTAAATAAAGCGCTGTCCTTTCTCTCTCTCTCTTTTGTTTTTTTTTGTTTGTTTTTTTTAAAGCAAGTTATCTGTCTGTGTAATGGTTGGCTACTCAGAGAAAGGATGGCTCAAATGGAAAATGAGAAGGGGAAAATGGCCTGACCTGGGTTGAAATCCATTTCCATTTCATTTCAGATTTATCAATAATCCCCCAACAACACAATCCACCCCCAACCACAAACTCTCGACCCCACCTCCACCCATCTTATTGCTACACCGCTCCCTCTCTGCAGCCCTGCTTTCCCTCGTGCCCTCGTGCAGCTTCAGAAACCTGGCGGAGAGAGAAAGTGAGACGGGCGTCTTTGTGCAACAGTCGTCTTCTGCTGTGGAAATAAGCAAGGAGCAGAGAAGGCAGAGAAATAGATAGAGAAATGGGAGATGGTGATGAATATGCCTCTATCTGTGACCGGTTATCTTTGGAGAGATCGTTGAATCTCTGTCTCTCTTCCACTCTCTCCAAGCGCAGTTTGTGTTGACATTAGAGCGGTCCCTTGATCTACAGAAAGCGGTGCTTTTGGCTTTGCTCAATTTACAGAGTCAGGATGCCTGCTATAGAAGCCAGCAAAAACACTCAACCCATCGACCATCTAATCAATGGGGAGCTGCTGGCTTGCCTGGCCGAGACTGGCTCATCAAAGAAAAAAAGAACAAACAACAGGGGAAAGGGAGGGCTTGACAGAGTGTAACGCCTGAGAAACACAGAGAGGAACTGAGAGGCACAGTCGGGGGGGAGGGGAGGGAAAATAAAAAAGGGCAGACACAAAAGAGAGATGAGAGAAATATCTACAGCGGGCTCATCACACACAAATCAATAGATTGGTGTGTTGAGTCACACTGAGGCCTTAGCTGACACGGGCAGGTAAGGCGTGGTTCCCTCAATATCCATGACGCTGGTAGGAGTCTGCTTGTGTTGGGGTGTTGAGGGAGGTTCACGAGCAGCTGGAGACTATTGGAGAAGCAAGCAAAAATTTCAGCTCCGCCTTTCACATTACAGCACTCAGCTTCTCTCCATGTTTGCTGAGGCACCAGTGCCGTGAGAGTTGTTCTTCTAATGTCTCGAGAAAGACGCGTGTCAAAAGCCACATGGCTGGTGGATCCCCGCTGTGAGCGTGATTGTCATGTATGTGTCGTGGAAAGTCCCCGGGGAGCGCTGTGAAATTGTCACGACACCTCACCGGGTTGCCCGTAAAGATAGGGGAAAAAAGCGATAGCAAGAGAGAGGGTAAAAGAGAGAGAAAGAGAGTTTTACAAAGACAAACAGAATAGAAAAGAAAAAAGAGTGATAGCAGCGGTTGCCTTAGCTGTGTGGGGGATGCACCTCGGCAGAGGCGGCATCAGCATCAGCAGCCACATGATCATTTATCATCATATGCCAAGATCAAACTGGACAAACAACCTCCACGAAGACCTGGGGAGTGGAAGCCACTTTCAGCCTAGAGGGGTAAACAAGGGAAAGAAACTAGTGCAAGTTTTGTGATGCTGGGGCAGGGACCAAAAAAAAGAAAAAAAAAAAAGGCACGTTACATGCCTGCCACCAACTGTGAGTGCAATCATTAGCTCCAAGGTTAGGGGAGGCTGACACTGGCCACAGAGCATCCAGAGCTTTCATCCTCTCTGTGAAACCGCTGCAGGGGGTAGATGAGGACACCAGAATTCAAATATACAGAGTTTTTCCACGTTCCAGGTTTCTACTGACTGCAGAAGCTCAGCTCTTCATGCAAGTGTGACACTGCAGTCCTTAAAAAGTTGTTGTGCTAAACACAATATTATAAATGCACCACTGTGTATGTTTTTCAGAACAGGAGGGAAATGATGCAGTGACATGTAGAGAGAAAACGAGAGAGAGAGTGAGTGAGAGTGAGAGAGGGGAATGAAACTTCTTCAATGCTGCAAAAAAAAAGAAAGACTAAAAACAAAGAAGATGGAAGACTTCTGTTGACACTGTTCTTCCATTCTTGGTTGTCCTGAAAAATAGACACAAAGAAACGACACACACAAGATCTTTACAGATTTCTAAGAACACACACACACACACGCACGCGCCTACACACACGCACGCACGCACATAAACACAGAGAAAGGAGAAGGAAACTCATCAAACTGTCCTCACAGTGAGTTGGAGGTTAGTTTAAGGCCACCTTGGTTGTTTGTCTGATTCATTCAACGTTTCTCTTTCAGGGATCTTCTGAGAAATAAGCCACTGTCCTCTCCCCTTAATCACTCCGCTCAGCGCTCTCTACAACCCTATCAATTACTCCCACACTAATGAGTACAGCTAAAACACACGCTCTCAAATACGCACACATATTGCTGAAGCACTGCAGGAACACTTGGCCTCCTTCTAGCGTGTCCTCTTCTGCTTCTTCTTCCTCGGCCCCTTCCTATTGTCTCCTTCTCAAACTTCGCATTTTTCACAGTAAAGAGCCATCTCTTTCCATGGCCCGAGCAAAGCTTCCTGCTTCTCATTCACCAGACATGTATGAGTCACTCATCTAATGGTGTCCCTATACATATTAATAGAATTTCATTTTCAGCTACATCAAAGTGTTTCCCCTCCTCCCCTCAAAACTTGTCATATTACAATGCCATTATTCCTGCAACTGACAAACTCCTTCCGACAAGTCAACTATCATTTCCAGTGGCTTTGTGTCCAAAAAGTGATGTCTTGTAATGAATAGGCAGTGCTGAATACATTTGTGGGGAAGAATCAATTTTATAAAGTGAAACAGCGGCAGAGTACCAAAATATAAATGGAAAAACTGGAGGATATAAAATTAAGCTAAGAAACTCTCGACTGTAAAGCCTGTACAGCCACCTGCACTGTGCATATTAACCAGATATATAAAAGCTGAAGAAACAAAAGAGCCACAGGAGAAGGTCTGCTAGCTCTGGCATGGCTAGCATAGATAATCCCAATAGGGAGCATTAGGAATCAATAATGATGTAGCACAGTGTTCTGAAGAAAGAGCGGGAACAGGTAAGGGCTCCCTCGTGGGATAGATTTATTTTAACTCTGCGTACATCTATGTTAAAACTGCAGTGTAGGGGTTTAACTGCAGTAAACACATCCTGCAGTTGTATCCATGGATCTGTGATGTCTTAATGGGATCTAGCAGGCTACGGCAGGCTGTGCCAGTGTGAAATGAGAGTTCATTTGAGCCATTTTGTCGTCTTGTGTTCCGGATGGCAAAAACAATGCTACGTGGCAACGGCTGGGCGGCCTTGCAGGGCTTTTTGGCTCGATGAGATATGACTTGACTAGTTGGCGGTTTGTTGTATTTTGCCAAGGCAGTCCCACGCACAGCAACACACACACATACTTGTGCAAGACCCTTGTCTGAGCTCTGCCAGCTGAGGTGTGTGGGTATGTCAGCTCAGCACTGGCTGTCACCGTGCCGTTTCAGGTGACTGGAAACACAGCTCTCACACAGAGGACCCTGTCAAAAGCAAACATCGCTCGTAGCCATCAACATGGCTGCACACCATCTCAGCTGCCATGCCACACAGCCCTTACATATCATCTCTCAATTGTTCACCTTTTTGTCAAGACAACCAATGAAAACCATGTGTCAGGTTTAGATGATACCAGAGTGCCCAGCAATCCCAACCAGACATAAATGATGGGGCATTACCAGAGCGATTAGCTGCAGCAAATTCAATTAATCTTGACAAATCTCTGCTGAGGCAGAACTGAAGAGAGCGACGCGCCCCCTCTCCTGGTAATTAAAAGTGGCCGAGTTGAGTGGCGTGTGGTGCGACGGTGACTAGGTTTTGGGATGAACAGTTCCAGCTCTGAGTCTGAATGTGTCAGGTCGTATTTAGTTTGTCAAATGAGCACAAATACATAGAGCAGCCTGCAGAGTTTGAGTAGCGTGCATCGCCTGTGTACGCACGCGTGTTTCTATTTTTGTGAGGGTGCGCAAGTTAAGTGCTTTTGCTTCTCCAGTGGAGGAGAGTGGCAGAGGACAGGGGTAATTGGCTCTTCTTTGTCACCTCAGACAAGCGAGACTTTATATCATAGGAGGATCAGCTTCCAATTTTCTAAGTCGTGCCATACTTCAGGCACAATCAAGAAAGTTTTTTTCCCCCAAACACAAGGAGGAAAAATGCAAGTCAGCAGCTATTTAATCATCCCTTTGATTGCCTTGCAGTGAGAGAACAAGCTCCCTTGTGCAGTCAGGGGGAAAAAGACAAGGTTAGAATGCATGAGGAGAGGAAAGCAGGCACAACTAAGTAATGCTACCTTGACCCTCTGTGGACAATGCAGGAAACCGAGCAACAGCACAGGACTATTAAAGGACTAACAAGCAAAGTCATATCAGTGTGGAGGGAAAAAATATAGCCAACACAAATATCAACTGGAAGAGAGGGAAACCTAATGTAGAGGACACTTGAGAAGAACTCTTATTACCACTAGGAAGGCTATGAATAAAATCCACACCAGAAAATATCACCCAATGTAAGAAACCAACCTTCTCATATATGACTCTAGCCGCAACCTGAGTCAACACAGTCTCTCATAAGCTAAACTAAGTGCACATAGCACTGAGCAGAGGAAGGGTGAGGACTGAAAAGTGGCACCTGGAAAACCCTGGATGCTTTGCATATTTGTACCTGTAAAAATACAAATAAATAAATAACAGGGACAGCAAAAGAAAAATGATAGAGTGGAATGATAAGCTAGTGTGGCAAACTGGTGGTCAGAGAGTAAAAATAAAGGAAGAATAAGCGTAGCAGGACAAAGAATAAAGATTTAAGACCGTGGAGTGAAGATTGAAAGTCAAAGACAGAGAAGAAGGGCTAAAAAAAGAGGTGATGCTGACTGTGAGAAATAATAAAGCGAGTGTGAGTTGGAGTCCTCAGAGAGAAGTGATAAAGAGGAGGGTGAGGAAGAGGAAAAGAAAAGGAAGTTAGCAGCTTGGTGTAGTCTTGATCCTGTGGTTCACTTCAACTGCACCTGAGGAAAAAGTAGAGACAGTTATCCCACACCCTATCATGAGAAATAAATAGCTCCCCCACCCCAGTAATGTCCTCTTGTCCTCCACCCCTCTGACACAACACTCTCATACTTCCCCACCACCCTTTCCTGAACCCCAAATTCTGCGTCTGCCCAGTGGAGGGGAGCGCCACTGCTCCTCCCCTCCAGCCACGTGCACCTGCACAGTGAGGGGATCAATGCTGAGAGTAATAATACATGAGAGGGAGGAGGGGAGACTGAGCGGAGATTTTCACATGAGTGAGGATCAACACATCACCGTATAATCCTTGCTGTGTCTGCTCCTTTGGCGGTGTGAGTGTGCTCTTGTTTGTGTGTACATGCTTGCTCAGAATGGAAGATTCAAGAGAAGAGAGAAAAAAGCAACGGTGCCCCCTCCCCCCCTCCCTTTTTGCAAGTGTAAGGTAGACTTGTGTGTATGTGTGTGTGGGCATGTGTAGAGTCACACCTGCCACATAGTTTTGAGCAAAGCAGTGAGGAAGCCAGCCGTTACCATGGGGACATTAAATTGTGTGGCGCTCCAGGTCATGTTGTCTAAAATAAGCCCTTTGCTGTTTGTGTTAACATTCCTATTGTGAGGTGTGGTATTCCAAAAAAAAAAAAAAAAAAAAGGTGTGGTATACACACAACACCCCCTGCCTTAAAGTCTCACTGTGCCCAATTTTAATTTTTATTGGAAATCAGAGGGACAGCAAAGGTGTTTGGCACCAGATAAAGGCAGTCGCCTGCCCCTGGGTTAATCAGTGCATGAGTGTGGGGCGGTGTGCGTTACACTGCTGTGATTGCCAATAAGGGCTGACCCCGTGTTTGCTGTGGGTGTGCGTAAAGTGCTTATCGGACCCTGTGTTTGTGGAGCACCTTCCCCCATGTGAAAATCCCTCTCAGCTACTGGTGCGTCAATCTGTCGATGAAGAAAAAAGGTTTAGTGCTCTGTGAGTGTGGGTGTGTATGTGCCTGTGCAGTGTATGAGAAAGAAGAGAGAGACAGAGAGAGCAGGTGAGGATGGCTGTCTGTCTTGTTTTGCTTTGACTGTGTTGAGAAAATCCAGAGAGAGCGAGTGAGCACGAGTGAGTATAAGAATGTCATCTTTTTTTAGGGTTCGGGGTGGGGGGGTTGAAGAGGACTAGAGAGGCTCAGGTGAGGGTACAGGGAAGGATGGGAGGGGCGGTGAATGGGGTGAGGGAGGGCGGGGAGGTGGAAAGGTGTGACAGGGTCTCAGTACTCACTGTAGGGGACACACTCATACTGGATCTCCAAGTACTTGTAGGTCCCTGGGCAGGGGTCTGGGAACACGTCTGACCCCGCAACCACCACACACTGAGTACGATTATTACACCTGTGAGATGAGACAGCAGGGTAGGAAGCGAGAAAAGAGAGAGAAGGGAGGAAGCAAGTAATAAAAATAATGATGAGTGCCATTGTAAGAAAGACAGGGAGGAGGGGTTGTATTCCAAAAAAAAAATAAAAAATATCTTCAGGCTCTGAAAGACAGAGGGAACGGTAGGGATGGGAGTAATTTCACACTAGACTAGATCATGTGACAGCTGCACCCGAAGGGAGGTGGAAACAGAGGGGGAAGGAGAATGGGGGGGGGGGGGGGAGAAGTGGGATGAAGGATACAGAGAAGCATGGAGGGAGGGAAGAGGCAGAGAGAGGGCGAGTGACGTAAGACCTCCTCTCCTGGGGGATTGTGAGTGGGAGCAATTAGAGGTGAGAGAACAGGGAAGGACGAGGGGGGCTAAGGCAGATACTCTACACCACACGCACAGGGAAAACATTCATATGCACATAATACCTACATCTAAACCGCATCGCTGCATGCCTTCTCACGGTTGCACACACCGAGAAACACATCCACACAGGAGAAACGATACACATCCACACGCATGTGCACTTAGTTATTCTCACCACATAATCCTTCTCTATCCAGCTTTGAGCATTTCCCCACTGCACACTCTTTCTCTCCATTCATATCTCAAATCTCTGCTGCACTCTCTCTATCATCCTATCATTTCTACAAGTCTTTCTTCTTCCTTTACCCCCTCAATTTTCTCCTCCACCCCCTACTACTTCCCTCCCTCCCTTGCTCAAGCTAGCACCCTGTGCCTCCATTACAAGCGTGATGGATAGCTGGAAGAGAGCTTCCATTGATCTGAGCTAAAAGGAAGCAGATGCTGAGCACAAACACAGAGAGCAGCTGTAGGAAGCGCTACAAATACTCCAGCAATAAACATATAGATTCTCATGCATACATGAAACTAAGCGCACTCACACACTCACGCGCACACTCACGCGCACACACACGCGCACACACACACACACACACACACACACACACACACACACACACACACACACACACACACACACACACACACACACAATTCCTTACAAATAAAAGTTTTGCCAAGACACAGCAGCATTAGTCAAGTATGCTGACTTCAGTGTTTCCCAAAAGAAACGTTTGAATGCACAAGTTCAAGTGGCCCCCGGCAAATTGCCTGTTAGTTATTTTTAAGTGAAGAGAAGTAAATAAAATCCTGGAGCAAACACACATTAAACAACTAAACTTCCTTCAAATATTAATGCTTTTTCCCCCTTCTTTCATGTACTTAAAGTTGGAAGTTACTTTACTAACAATTCCACCAGTATAGTCTCAAACTTCATTATAATGTTAGCAAGAGCTGTCACTAAGAATAGTTAGTTGATAACAATTTCCTCCCAAATTGTGCCACCTGCTACAATTATTGTCATTTTGTATTCTTAATTAAATAAAAATGAAACATTAAATTACATTTAAGGAAAGCCTCAGTTTGACATTGGTTTTACTTAATGTTATTACAAAAAAGATCTACAATTTGCCACAAGGTGCCCAAATTGTGCATCTGAAGAGGAAAAGCAAGTAAATCTAGAGGAACTGTGTTGTGAAATAAAATCTTGTTTCCTCTGCCAATACCGGGCTCTTACTCTGCACAAACACACACACACACACACAAGATCTAAACAGATCAATAGTCACCTCTGTGACATTATCTTGAAGGCGTCGGGCAGGTAGCACTGCACATTCTCCATCTGAAAGGGGTCTGCGTCACAGATTTTGTCATCGGTGCGGCCATAGTTAGCCGTCTCAATCATGATGACATCACTTCCAGGGCAACGCAGCTCGATCGGGTAGCCTTCACAAGCCAGCTCCCGGCGCATCAAACCGAAGGGCATCATTGACCGGCTCAGAGCTGGAGAGGAAAGAGAGAGAGGCAAAGTTATTGATAACTCATTGAACCTTAATATACACTTTTAGGAGGCACCTCGTTGTTCCGTGTAATTGTAAATCATATATGCATGTTTGACAGGAGCAGGTGGTATGAAAGTGGTTCCTGCAAACGAGCCATTATTGACTTGCCTTCATTGAATGGTAATTTTGCAGTGCTACTGATGCACAGCCTGGCCGACCACTTTCCACATATTGGCATGAAGGATTTGGAGACATACCAGCTTTTGCAATGAGATACTGCACCACTTGTGAAACAAACTGTGAGAGTTTCAAATGTTAACAAACTCCTACACACTGCCAGACAGCAGCTTATCATACTCATCCCAATGTACTTTCTCGCATCTTTTAGTGTATTCTACCTATCAGAAATGTTGGATTAGGTCTGAGCAAGAGAGGAAATAGAGGTGAAAGAAGTAAAAAAAAAAAAAAAAAAAAGAGAGACAGAGAGCATCTGTATGCATTTTCAACTCTGGTGTGTACACCATTTCCACACCCACTGCTGGTAATCAGCTGTCTGAGAGGCATGTCAATGTACTCCTGCGGCTCTGTGTGGAGAAGGGTCAGCAGGGAAAGCGGGGTACTCAGGGTTAATCACTGAGCCAGGCTGAGAGGCATGAAAGAGGCCTGCAAAGAGGTGCTGAGAGAGACACTCATTGCCTCTCCAGCTCTCTCCATAACTGCATACCTTTCCAACTGCTTCTCCATTCAGCCTAAAAAAAAAAAAAGGCTGCCAGCTTCCTTTACAGTGCAGGTGGAGGCAGGGGCACAGAGACTGAACAGAAGTAGACAGGAGTAGAGTGAGTGATCTGGAAGTGAAACTGAAGGACAGCCAACGCTCCTTTTGTGAGCCTCATGCCAGGCCCTGTGAGAGCTGCTATCCGTGGTACTGAACTGACTTTAAAACTTCTTTTGGGAAAATGGCATCCTTAGATTTGGAGCTGCTTCAGAGATAGCTAGGTGTGGAGCTGTCCGCTGTCCTGAAGGACCAGAAGGCTTTGACCGAGATCTCCTTTGCAGTGTCAGTAAGGAGGACATGATACATATTACCCAGATGGTGGGAATCCTGTGAAATCTACACAGAGTGGCGGTAGGTGTACTTTAACAGGGTGCAACTTCTTTATAAACCAAGGCTTTCACTATATAGCGCTTCCCCTTGCCAGACAGGCTCAGCAGCAGACAAGGGCACTGAGTCAGCCCCTCTCCCCCACTACTCTTATTGCTGAAACCCACAGAGCAGGGCTGTTTTCCTTTTCTGACACTGAGCTAGCAGTGCTTAAGTTTCAGCCACTGTCCATTCAGAAGGAGTGCCCATCTGGGTCAATGTCAATGTCAGTCATCCCAGACATGCTCTGCAGCACTGTGCTACATGATTCACTGCCATCAGACTTGCTCATATTTCTAAATGCCACCCATTTATGCAGCAGGGACTTCAGTTCAGTTGTGTAACTAACGCCATTAAGGCTGAATGACTAGCACAGACAGACTTCAAATCTTTTATGCCTCGCCAGAATACAGTGCCAGTGCCAAATCACAAAGGCCTAAATGCAAAAGCGCATACTAATTAAAGCACATGGAGATGCAAACAGCAGGCGAGGCCAGACAAACAAGTCCACACTCAAACGCACAAGACCCACAGAAGCAAATTAGCACATACGCAGACGCACTGTGCAGACGAGTATGCAAGATCACATTCAAGCACACATACACTTGCACACATCCATGCATACACACAGAGTTCTTGTGTCACAGTGGGGATACAATGCGTAGTGTCAGTGTGTGGCCTTGTCGTCTTAACTACCCTGTGGTGTGAATACGCAGCAGTGTACAGCTGGCCAGTGATTATAACCTTACAATGAGCCAAGAGGGAAGTAAAAGTGAAGCGGGCCACCAGGAGTGATCACACTTAGTCAGCTTACACTGTAGGTTGGCGCAAAGAATATTAGTCCCTACCAGAGGCAGCAGCTCACTCATTAACCACACTTTATATACCAAGCAAATTTAAATGGTAAATACAGCATTTCTGGCTTTTCAGTTCCATATACTGCCACTGAGCTGCGAAGATCTCCTTTAAGCTATTTCTTCAGCAGAGTTTCAAAAGAAGTGCATATATTTACAGTACTGTGTAAACATCTTGAGCCACTTGTCATTTCTTTATATTTTGCCTCTAAGAAGCCAGACTTTTTTCTAATTTTGTTAAAAGTGGTCTTGAGCACCAGGCTTTCTGATGGTATTTCAAACTTTTAATTTGGACACTGACTCTATTTTCTCAATTTCAGTCTAGTCCTTCACCCTTTTCAAAGAATTTAGTTTTGTTTGTTTGTAAAGGCACTTAATATTGCACTATGAATAATTTATAGGCATATAAAAGACAACTAACTAAAGAATGAACGTGTTGAGTCCACACAAAACAGACAACTTGGCTTATCTCCTGATTTAAAAAGATTTGACCACATTGAAAAAAAAAGAATTGGCAGAACTAACTAACTGGGCTCTATCCACAGTTCACTAAGCCTTTATCAGGAAAGGTCTCAATAGACACCTGTCAAAAAGTAGTTGGTAAGGGAAAAAAAAAAACAGGGAAAAGAGGCGAGGTACGCCACATAACACAAGAACTAGACTGAAAATCAGTGGAATGATCAGTATGTACAGGGAAGGTCAGGAGAGAGGTGCAACAGTGAGTGTCCACAACCTTCTGTAAAACACAATGAAGGCTAATGGAGGCTTTTGAGCTCTATTTCAGGCAGTAGTGTAGACACCACTGCCCGAAATGGAGTTGGGCTTTGGGAATCTTGTCAAAAATGACGAAATTATGAAAAGTACCATTAGATTTTGAATCACCATGCAACACCATCTGGAAAGCAACTGATTGGCAATGGCAACACATCTGGATAGAAAAACACACACATACAAACGTACAACAGAACACTATCAATTATGGACTGACCTCCCCAGAGCCCAGACCGCCACATTATTGAAGCAGGATGGCATCATCATGACAGAAAACAGAACAAAAGGCAGCAAACATCCCCAAAAAACCTTAGAATTTCTTTTAACTAGCCTCGAAAACTATTCCTGAACACTGCTTAAAGAAGATACAAGAAAGCTTGCCTAAGACAGTTCAGGCTGTATTGTAGCAAAAAGGTGAATAATAATGGCTCAAGACATTGGCACAGAACTTTTTGCACAAAGCTCAACAATGTACCTTTCATAAGCTTTATATAATTGTGAAACATTATGTGGGATATCTCACTTAGATCTTACAGTTACACTTTATATAGTCAATGACTAGGCAAAAGTCTGCTGAATCACAATGATATGTACTTGATTATGAAACATTACCAAATTTATGCAGAGACTGTTGTATGGACCTAAATCCGTTGTCTTTTTTCCCAGGTATAACTTTCTCCGGCCCAGCTGTTACAGCATATATTTAGCCTTAATTGAGCACAGCCATTATGAGCCAGTAAATTTCAGTGTGGCAGCTAGATAACTATCCTATTTCTAGCACCCCTGCAAATCTCTGCTTGTGTCATTAATATATCATATTTCACACCGACATAATTCAGAGCAACGCAACCACTTTTTGACAAGTTGCAGTTCTAAGGTGGGTTTTAAAGTTTAGATATACAGAAGGATTCATCTTGCATCCATACAGAAATTTCTGAATGGTGTATTCACAACAAGCATGGATCTTATTAACTTGAGGGATGGATTCAGTGTCTATGTGTGTGTGAGAGGGTGTGTGTATGTGGTAGCGTGCCAGCCAGATGGCCTGAGGCCTAGCTGGAGCTGTGACTGGCTCTGAGCTGAGCTGAGATGAGATGAGCTAAGGATAAGCTTGGCCTGGCCATGGGCTATGATTGTCCTTCACTCTGCAGGAATCCATTAAGGTTTCAGGGTCTCTTTAGCCAGCACACACAGACACACACAATAACACACATGGGCATTTAGTCTTGTCTGTCAGACTCATAATAGCTGAATGGAGTGACTTTCTCTGCAGCAGCCATATGTATACTTGGATGTAATCCCTCGCAGTAAGACTATGACTTATCTCCTGTGGTGTATAAAACTGCATTAACAGCCACCGTGCTCAAGAAATGCTACCAATTGTTACACATACCAATAAAGGGCCAATTCAGTAATTATACGAGCTGATTTTCATGGATGTGGCAGAGTGGAAGTGACAGAGGTCACACACACACAGCCACACAGCCAGAGCCCTGGTGTCACTCCAGGGCAGCTGGTGTGAAGGGCTGAAGCGGTTGGCTTCAAATAGAAGCTCCATACAAATTAAGAGCAACAGAGAGAACTGATTGGATTTGACTCATTATCCTCACACAGTAATTAAAGCCTGAGGGTGGATAGATGCTTGAACCATCAGACAAGAACATAATTTTGCACAAGTCAATCTAGACTTTGCATGCTCATATGCTCTCTACTCCTGTTAGTCTTTAAATCTATTCTTAATCTTACGTCTGTAGCTGCAGTGCACATAACAACTTTGCGCGCAAATCCGATATAACTGATGAGGAGCGATAAGAAAATCTTACCTGCAACCAGAGCCATGCCCAACACTTGAGAAAAGTTAAGAGAAAATGTTTGGTCTGTTATGTCAGTACTGACTAAAACAGGTGGCATTCAAAATGATTTTACATTTTCTGTACGAACAGACAAAGATTTGTCTTCATCAGCAGCGATGTGCTTTCAAACATAAAAGCATCTTCATTTCACCACCTCAGACAGTTTGACCTTGGGATGTATTATCACCGAGGCTCTCACAGAAACTATAGTGTCTTTCTCTGTGAAAGTTTGGCCTTGGAGGTATCCAGCAAGTATGCGACTGAGTCACAACAGGAGATTATACTTGTGGAGCTCTGTGGCTCGTGGTGTGTGCTTTTGGAAGAGTGTTTTTTTGTGATGATATGATCAGCCCTTTTAGCCTCTCTGTCTCCCAGTACTACTCATTAGCCTAGCACTGAAGCATAGAACTGGAAACATTTTGTCCAGTAGTGGGGAGGTTTCTTGTTATATAGGTCATTTTCCTATTTTTGCCCACATATACCAGTGGTATTATTAAAACACCCCTTACATCTACATATACCCTTAGCATTAGAGCTAACGCAAAGAGCTAACTCCCTCATAAGTTTTAGGTTAGTTCTTTAGTAAAGCTGGCGAGGAAGAACAAGTAATTTTACAGTCATTGGACAGAACTGAGAGGTCCCAGTGATGGGGATCCCTCTCCAGCTGATCCCAACCAATTTCTAGAGCTCCTTATCAGCTTAGTGCTGCATCTTAGCGACTCACTTAGCACTGCGAGTTAGCGTAATGACTCACTGGAGCATGGCCTGTCACCACAGACAGGCTGAGGCGATGTGGCCAGAACTGTCACATCCAGGCAGCCTTCAAGCTGAGGAGTTGTGACAAAGTGACATGCTGAGACAAACCTAAAGGCCTAACATGAGGGTGCGAGGGGTGGGGGCAGCCTGAGCTTGTGGGACAGTGCGTGTGCATGTGTGTGTGTGACTTTGGATGGGAGGGAGAAATGCTGGCCTCAAAGCTAGGATGCTATCTCATCTCTGACTCCTCCGCCTGTCTGCTGCAGGCAAAGGAGACAGAAGAGATGAGATGAGGAGTGACTGTATAGGGAGTCACCAGTCTTGCTATAAGGTCAGAACACAAAGCAGTGCCAAAATGACACACATCCACTGTGATGGAGCTGAGTCGCACAAGCACACAGGAGGAAGAAATGGAATGGCACAGCAAATGAGACAGGGTAACAATGGAAAAAGATAGAAACCTTCAAACAAAGTGCTGGCAGCAGATGAGCATAACGACTATTCTTTGTGGAGGCACAAGGTCAGTGACATAAAAGAAATGAGGCAGACAGATTCGTGGGAGAGGAGGCCTCCTATTGTTGGGATCTGCTCAATAAGACAGCTTCTCTCCTCAGCAGCCCCGTCCTCTAACAGAACTGAATTACAACATAGCCCATAACATTACATCATTCATAAGAGAATTAAATGTGCCCCTGTTGGAAACGGGATACTTACACTCTCACACAACACACACTCAGGCATTTGCAATTACGGACAAGCACATACACACAAACTCTCGCAGGCAAATGCACACAAGCTCTACCCATCATCCATCCTCAACCTCAAGAACTCTCTCTCGCTCTGTGCGTTGACAAACTTTGCTGTGGGGGGAACTAGCAGGCATTGCATAGATATTAAGACGGGTGGTTAAAAAAACCGCTGAGACACTGAACAACATACACACAAACTTGAGGAGGGAGGCGAGACGGGACGTGCTCATACTGTCAAACCACTTCATTGCTAGCCCTGGCGCCTAATTATGCAATAAAAGTGCCTCAACACGGGGAATCGGCATAGCCCAAAATAAAAATCAGCCTGCCTAAAAAGTAGGAGATTCACCGGGTGTAAAATATCCTCCATCTCCCTGGGGAAGGGAGCAGTGCTACAGGCCCAGCACAACTCTATTCTGTTCTATGTTTCCAGCACATATCAGAGGAGGCAGGCCAGCAGACAGTGAGTCAGACCTAGATTCATATAAACACTGTGCTGGGGTAAAACTGCTGGTGCTGCAGGGAAACAGCCACAGGGATGAGGGAGGAATGGAGTAGAGACAGAGAAGCAGAGAGAGGAAAGCGGGGAAGTTGGCGAGGAAATGAAGAGCAGAAGCAAGTGATGAGAAAAAAGAAAGTCAAAGTGTGGAGGAGAGAGGGGAAGACGGAGTGAGTAGCTTGTGCGGAGTGCTGTCAGAAAAAAAGGTGTGTGCAAGTATGAGTCTGTGTGTGTGTGTGGATTTGAAAAAGTCGTAAGTCGCAACCGGAGACCTGTTAGGAAAGATGAGTGTCAAAGCCCGGCCCCGCTGCTGCATTAGACACTTAATTAACCTCCTTATACACTAAGCCAAAGGTCCGGACGCTTGGACAGTGTGTGCGCCTGAGTGTATTTTCACTCTGCATGTTTATGAGGTGATCGATCTGTTTGCGAGTATACTTATGTGGTTAACTACAGCACGGAGGATTTTGTGTGCTCCTCTACTTTCATGTTTTCATAGCTACAGCATGAATTAAAATATTCCTCCTACACTTACAGGCCATTGTATTCACTTGCACTGTAATGAGTAACACTGTGAGTTTCCTCCTCTCTCTGTGTTTTTCTTTTTCACCTCGCACCATCCCTCAATCCCTCATCTAATTTCATCCACCTGGAAACGATCTCATTTACCTTTACTTGTCCCCAACACACTCCCCTCATTCTCCCCACCTCTTAGCTTCACCTTCCTTCCCAGCCCTTTACCTCTAGTTTCTCATTTCAATTCCATTCTCCTCCTTTACTCCCTTTCACTGTATTGCCACCCTCTCTGCTGTGATCTAGCTCTGTCTTTCTTCACTTCTCTACTCTCTCTGCTCTTGGTTTCCAGCCGTAAGCTGCTGCTATTAACTATCACTCTGCATTCCACAGAACACGAGATAAGCAAATGCCCACATTCTTAATCACATAACATGCTTGATACATACACACCTTTGTACATGTTCACAAACCAGCCGTCTCACATACACACACATGCAGTCCTGTACGGCTACAAAGCCTCAAAGTTACACACCACGGCCCGGAGAGAACAGAGGCAGCTATCACGCGACTGCACAAACAGGAACACAGTACTCAATCCTTGATGTAGAAGCTTGTTTGCAGTACACAAATCAATGTACACAAACTAACATGCCCTTGCATACACACGACTACAAGCAAACACAAACACACAAACACACAAACAAAATGGGCGCAAACACACATACACTAACATGAATGAATAAACAAAAAGGCACAACCCCGTATACAGTCACAAGCACATGAGAGCGGCGTGCGTCATCTTCAAAGTGAGGTTTGAAAAAACACGCCGCCACACCGCCCCGTCGGTCCCTCCTTCTCCCCCCCCCCCCCAACGCCCAATATATGTTCAAAGGCCATCCATTAACCTTTCACTCACACAGGCCTCTCTGTGATCTACTGCTCTCAGCCAAGGGCTTTGAAGAGCACAGTAACTCTCAGCACCAGGGAGCGAGCAAGGGAGGTAGCGAACGAGATATGACAGAAGGCAGAAAGAGGCGAAGAGAAACAAATAACAACGACAAGAGATGTGCGCTGCTAACGGACGGGAGGTAGAGGGTAAGGAAAGGAGGAAAATGTGGCTTGCAGGAGGCAGCGGGGTTAATCTCAATGATGGAAGCTCGATAGAAAGTGGGGTCGAGTGATGGGGAGAGCTGAGAGTTTAAAAAGGAGGAGAGCAGAAACGATGATGGGCGAACAGAATGGGAGGCCAGGAAAGAGATAGGAGGGAGTGTGTGAGGAAGTATATCACAGCGCAAAAAGGGGGTATAATAGCTAAGGTTTTTGGGGGGGGGGGGGGGGGGGGGGCTGAGAGACTGGATGAAAATGAGAGGAGAGAAGTGAGAAGAACTGACTGTTGCAAATAAGATGAGAAAGCAACAGAAGCTTGAAAACACACACACAAGGGGCACTGAGAGAGAATAGGGAGAAAAAAGGCTTTAGAGCAGCTCTTTATTGCAAAATCCAGATGATATGCAATATTCACAAGCCACTAGATTAGCAATTAGTGTCAGTAAAGGCTGTGGATTTCAGCTTTATGAAAGAGAAAAGCCACGCTAAAGCATACTCAAAGGTCATTTTCAGACAAAATGGGAGCATTTACTTGTCTCAGTGAACACACAACATGCAGTTTGGATGGCCTTGGTCTATAAAAATCCAAGCTATTAGAAATGAACTTGTCTCTATAGTTTATTATTTATGTCATTTAAGTCCAGCAATAGTCAACTGCCTCTGTGATCCTGCAACTAATATTTGTGTCAAAGGAGAATTGGTCAAAGTTAGTAACTGTACTCTTCTACTGAGCATCCTTCCCATGTGAACACGGGGATGTGAAATACACAAGACTGATCGAGATTCAAAGTTACCGTGTAGAATTAATTACAAATAATAAATCACTGCAAAGTACCAGGTGTTGCAAGCAGGAGCAATGTGAACCTGACAGGATACAACATGCCTGTCTCTAAGAAATTCTGTTTTTCCAATTACAGTGTGGTTGCTCATGTAATCAGTCACTGTCTGAATTATGTTCAGAGGCACCTTAAAAAAAATAACTACATTAAACTATGCTGAAGTTGCCAGGATAGTGGCTGAGGTAACACCGGAGACTAATTTTGAATTAAGTTCAAACAACAAATGTACTTGGCTGAATAAGTATATATATATATATATATATATATATATATATATATATATATATATATATATATTACACACCAGGTCTTTAATCAAAGTGATATTTTTAATGCTAAAATGTAATTATTGCTGTTATCCATGAATTTTCAAATTTACTGTTTTACAAAAAAGCAGAAAAAATGTGAAGCACATTATGATTTTTTGATTAAGATGCCATTTTTTATTTGCATTCCTGAGATGAAAATTTGTCTTAGTGACTGAATGTTACACTTACACAGATGTCCAATGTGTTATTTGCCAAATAAATAAATAAATAAATAGAAAGGTAAATATATAGGTTTTTGACAGATTTCTAAAACATGTTTTTTGTTTTTTGACAGGCTATTTAACAAGTGTGTTAAACACACGCACACACACACACACAGATATATATTCTTCATTTCATGTCTCAGATCTCTATCCACAAAAATGTGCAGTGAGTGCTTAAATATGACCATAAAAATAGCGAGTGGGTACTGTACTACATATGAGCAAGAACATACAAACCACTATGATAATTGTAGTGACACTTGAAGTAAAGCAAAAGGAAGAGCTAATACATTTTTGTCACAGCAGTCGATCACTTTCTTCAAATCTTTGAGGTAGAGCGCTGACTTTGGTGAGTGATGCACTTTCTCAGCGCCTTTGTAGTTCTAAAAGTATTTATGAATGCAAATTAATTGCATTCAGAATTAATTTCAACAAGGAAAGGATCTTTACTATGTTCCCGTCATGGACTCATTTAAATGCAACTGAATCTAATCAACTAATTCAGTGATTTAGTTCAACTAATTCAGCTTCAGTGCTCTGCTTGACATATACTCAAGCGAAAAGTGTAGAGCTGTGAGTTAACAAAATGAAGGGAATAAGGAAATACAAAATGCTGCTTGTGAAGCCTCAAAGTTACATGCTGTTTAGGATAGTACACGGCGACAAAAAGCTATGTGTTAGTAGCACTCTTTTATTGCCTCCTCTAAAGATATTATTGGCATAAGCCTGTCAGAGTCAGCTCTTATGAATTTATGAGTAGGTCACTGTTTTAAAATTACAATTTTAATATTTCTGCAGGACTGAAAGACGTGTCTTTAACTGTGCAAATTCAATATTGGATTTTAAGACCCTCACTCACTCATTTTTTTTTTTAAATCTTTGCTCCCACTTTTAAATTTAGGATATGGCAACATTTGGACCTGGAAAAAACTGTCAGCTCAGACATTTTAAAAAAAGCATCTGTCTTGCAACAGCATAGTGAATTCTTTATGTAGCCCTCCATTACGGCTGTGCGATATGACCAAAAGCTCATATCCATATCATATAAGACATGTATCCTCCTGATAACGATATAAATCACAAAAATTTAACATTTTCTGTAAATTCTGTGAATCTCGGCTCGACTTGCGTGAAGTGTTTCCAGCTGGGCGTCGTGTACCTGGAGTCGAGTGTTTTAACGATGTATGAAACTATACATTTTTAGACATAAGTTGTAACGTATATAAGTATTAATTACAACGCGTGCTGCGGGGAAAAGCCTGTTCTAACATTTGAGTCTAAGGTTTATTTTTTAGCACCTGACGGCTCTTTTTTTGCTTCTCATCCGTAAATACTCTGCATACTCTTTCACGTGATTCAGTTTATTTTGAAAAGTCTCAACAGGATCTTGAGCTTTATTGTGAAAGGTTTATGTGGAAAATAAACAAGCGGACACGCGATGGCTTTACCGTCTTGTTGCTAAGCACAACGCATAAAAACAGGCGCTTGTGTGTGGTTATATTAAATATAAGAGAAAGAGAGAACTTTAAGAAATTAATATAGCCACTACAGTGACCATCAAAACGATGAAAAAATATTGCCGTAAACAGTTTATTTTGCGACACCACGAAACAAACAATAGATGTTTTTATATCGTCGTCCGATATATATCGTTATATCGAACAGCCCTACTCTCCATGGAACAAAAAAAACAAAACAAAACACCGAGCCCTGCATTACAGAAAGCAAAAGCATACACTGAGAACAGTCCCCATTCAAACATTGTGTCACCCTTGGAGAACAGTCGAGAGACTAAGCACTTTGTTGAGAAGATGTGTAAAAACAGCTAGTCCCCTATCCTTAAGTAATAGCTACTGTTCAGGGGAAAAGGCAGGGAAGAAAAAAAGCCAGGCAGAGGAGGGGAAGACAGATAAAAATGTCTGCGTGTGCACTAAAGGACCAGGGGCCTTTCCACACGACTGATCTGAGAGCAAAGGCTTAAATACAGGGGAGATGAGAACAGATTCAACCAGTCAGCTGGCACTGCCATCCTGGTATGAGTGGCACACACAAACACACACACGCACACATACACACAAAAAGGCTCATACGCACATCTATCTGGATATGTCAGCACTCTCACATAAACACAAAGATCCATACAGACTCTCGCATGCACACATCACCATGCACTCATGGACATACAGGCACATTATGCACTATACTGTATGCTTGCAAATTCATACCCATCACATTGCAGACTGAAAGGACCTACAAATAGCCTTGTAATGGTCTTCCTGCCACCACTGGTGCACATAAATACGAATACACATGCACACAGCAACGCTTTACACTGTGCTAAATGAAAGTTCTGTGTCAGGGCTTCATCACGTACAGCGCAGCTGCCTGCAATGCCTGCCACATTAAGCAAGCCTAATGGGCTTTCAGATCAGCAGCACTATGTATGAAGGGTGGTACATTCTCAAGCATTCTGTGGAATCAGCGGGACATTCTGTTTGTCAAGGTACGCATGTCAGGCTGTCAGGGAGACTGCCGGGACAAAGGGGTGGAGGGATTTTCTATATGCCAGTATGATTATGACTTTATTTGCTTGTGTTAGTATGAGTTTGTATTCACAGATGAAAATATTGTCTTTTGTCTCACGCAGCCATTGGATTTCAAAGACAAATGAAAAACTGCACAGTGATTTAAGGGAATAAATATTCACTATGTGAGGCGTACGTGTACAAAGCTCATGCTGGTTAAGAACATTTGCACTAAAGAGCTACTTCCAGAGTAGAATAAATGGGTGTGTGTTAAGGGTAAATATTAGAATGTGCAGCCAGGAGCAGAGTGAGGTTAAAGCATCGCAGATTAGTTGGGACACGGAGGATGAGCAGGGAGTACACATTAGACTGTGAAGCCATGTGTGATGATCATGCAGGTTTCCAAATGAGCTTTGATTAGTCTAAGAGGGATTTCAGCAGATCTCATCACATCAAAACCCTGCGCTCTTCCTTTAAATTCCACTTCCCTTGTTCTCCTTTCTTTTTCTCTCCTGCTCCTCTGGTCACACTATAAAAGAGAGAATGAATTTCAGCCAAAATTTGACTGCCAAAATTATGTGCACCAAAACAGTGTGGGTGAACATGAGCCAATGTAAATGTGCAATGTGCCTGATTCCAATAGAAAAAAAATCTTCTTAATTTCATCCAACCAAATGTTCTGTCTGTGCGCTGATAGTGATTGTGACTGATTATTGCTGTATTATTACTATTCCCGAAGTGCCAGGTCATGCAGATAGGTGGAGGCTTATTTTCATACAAATATATACACCCACAAGTAAAACACAAAGCAACATGATGCCAGTGGCCTAATGGAACACAACATGGGCCACACAGATCTGATGCAACCAAAGGAGAAAAAAGAATAGCTTCTCAAATTAGAGCCACACCTGTCCAATCATAGCTTTCACTGGGGAACTGTTAAATCCAATATTGATATCAGCACTAATATGAAAACACACCTTACTGTTCCCCACTTTCTTCATCGCTAGCTCCTCCCTGCGGTAACCATGTGTCCTTAAGCTCCTCCTCTTCATTCTGGCTGTCCATCACCCAGCGGCTCATTGGCACAGAGTTGACGGAGAACATACAGCAGATGGTGTGCTGCTGTCTGTGTGGCAGGCCACTAGCAGGACACCCAGCAGCCCCTCCTTTCCCTCCTCGGCCCGCTGCCTACCCCTGCAATTCCCGTTCCTTCCCTCATACATATCTTCCAACAAATACACAACACCCTCCAGCATCACTTCATCCCATCCAGGTCACCTGCTGCCAAGCTTACAACAGCTAGCGCACATGCGACACAAAATGAAACATCTTATGGTACATGGCACATTCAAGGAGGTCACACATATGGCACCATTACATGCACGGATTTCCCCCTTATTCTCTTGCCACGCTCCAACTAACATCAAGATGACAAGAAATTTTATTGACATTCTCACATCCACCTTGCTCAGACACTCTCTCTCTCTGTCTCCTGTAGAGAGAGTTCAGTTAATGAAGTGCAGCTTTTCTAGCCTGGTCAGCAAGTCAATACACTTACAACCTTTATCACATGTATAAATATTGCATCCTCATTTGCAGTAACCTCAGGCCAGGCCGACTACAAGTAACGGTGAAACCAACAGAAGCTTACAGTGTGTAAAACAGTCTAAGCTGGCTCGTTGAGTTAAAACAGAATCTTAACGCATAAATTCTGAATCCAGATGCACACATGTGCACTCGTCATGATATAGACAACACTAGAGAATTTTAATATTACATACCCTGTGAGGATGGAGCAATGTTGCTGGAAGCCACAGCACAAGTGAAGACGATCCAGACTGCAAGAGCCATGCTTGAGGCCGAGAAGTGTAAGGAACTGGTCTAGGTGGTCAGAGGTGGTCAGCAGGCACAGGTGAGTTGGGGGGCACTTCCTCAGCTTACACCCACTTTGAGGGTGAACCTGCAGGCAAAGGGGAAAGAAAAAACACGGAATTAGGAGCCTCTTTAAATTCTGTATGTGCATACGTCAAGAAAAAGGAAATTATTTTTTCTTCTCTGTACAGCATTTAAATGAGAGAAGAGGAGAGGAGAGGAGAGGAGAGGAGAGGAGAGGAGAGAGGCTCCCCCTGTGGTGGTCAGGTAGAATGATCAGTTGGGAAATCGGAGGCCATTTTGTGCAAGATGGCTTGGCAACAGCTGTTGCCACTACCAGCTCATCACTCTCAAGTGTTTGGACGCTTGATTGAATCAGACTTGCTACATATGTTTTGGGGCTGTTAACAGAGTTATTTTCACGTGAAAAATGCATGTCTTCTCTATGTGTGCGTGTGTTTGTGTTTGCAGGCGTGCATACAAATCGAGACAGTGAAAAGCGGTGACTCAGTCAGCGGTGCTGCGGGGTTCACACATCTCATTTGCCTAATGAAATAAATCACAATCTGGAACTTGAGCTCTGATTTTTTGACAGTGGAGCCTGCTCTGCCCCTTCAGGGGCTAGAAGGCAGAGAACAGTAAAGATGGTATCGTTATAGCTAACACTGCTCCTGCTGAGTTTGCTGATGGAGCAGACAGATTGGTCTACATCTCTTTGTGTTGTATGAGTGTTTGTTTGTTTTAGTGGGGAGCCGGTTGCTTTGTCTTATTTCATTTACTGCATGATACACACACATGCTCTCTCACACACACGCTGGGATACTGTATGGAGCTTTTATTGACTCCATTCATTTTCTGTGCTCTATACCAGTTTCAACTAACCTACAGTCAGCACTTCACTCTTGCTACCAATCAGCCACATAACATAACGCATGCTGAATATTATTTAAGTCCACTCAAGAACACCACCAGAATACACACTTGTGACTTATCAGGGTCTGGATACAAGATATGTCTGCAGTATGTGGCATTGGGGCTCTAGTAGATTTGGGGACATCATGGATGGCTTTGCTCCATGGTATGGTCTGTTGAGTTTGGATTTGGGATCAGTGCTTTGGCTTTTCTGGTTGTATTTCTTGGGTTTCCTCAGGCACTTTTTTGCAGTATGAGTGCATTTTCCAGCTTGGTGGTGCCAACACCATGAGCAGGATGCTTTGCTCAATTTTTTTTAGCTTTCTGGGATGTGTCAATGTAACATTCAGATGTAGAGCATCAACTTTTCCGTTCACTTTGGCTTTCAACAGTTTTAATGTTGTGGTCGATGGTCTATTGTGACAGTTTTAGCTCCACATATTTGTGTGAGATAAAAAAAAAAAACGAATCCTAATCTAGAGCCAAACTTTCCAAATGCAAGAAAATAAATCTCGCTTAATCACACACAAAAGATCAAACATAAAAATGCATGATTGTGATAAATCTTTAAGATGACAGATTTAGTGCATATTGCAGACTATGTGACATCCTCAAATAGTTCAGAGAAATTTTTATCATACTATGTGTATATCTGTACAAAAATAAATGTAATCCTAATCTTGATTATAAACCTGAACTTAGAATACAAAACAGACAGTTGGGATTATAAAAGTCCCTGCATTTTTCATTTATCAAAGCTTTTCATCCTGCTAAATATGTCAACACACACAACATCACGCAGGCATGGCAGTGCTTTTCATCTGGTAGCAAAGACGGCAGGGCGTGAGCGACTTCGCCCCTCTCTTTATCATCGCTGATTTGGTTTTTCCTTCGACCTCTCCAGCCCCGCCTCTTTGTGACCTTCTCTGATATTTAACCTCTTCCCCAGTGGCAATGCAGGCCCACAACCTGCCCGGGTGTCGCTGCATGGATTAGTATGTTGGATATCGCAGAGTACAAGCAAGGCAGAGAGAGAGAGATGCAGAGAGCAAATAGCAAAGAGGGAGAGAGAATAAAAGCAGAACTGAGTGGCAAGCACATTCACAGCAGCTGTTCTTTGCACCAGCGTTTATTTCTATCATACACTGTATGCACAACACACAGACACACACACACAACCTCTGAACTAATGCAGCTTGTGCCTTAATTTGAGTGTTGTGTGACCACCCTCTATGATCAGCAGTTGAGAGAAAAGGACATGCTCAGAGGGAGGGCAGGAGGGACAAAGAAAAAGTAGAAGAGCAGTAAACAAACAGCAATAGACATGCAATGTACTACTCAGCTCCACAGCTCTCACGGCATTTACTCTCAAGCTATCCCGCAGCCCCCACCTCATCCCCAATCTGCAATGACACGCATTTGTTTTTCCTACCAACATTTGTGCTTCAGTGTAAGAAAAATCTGTCTTTTCTCCTGTTTCTTTTGATTGTGCTTCTTTCTGTGCTTTTCAACAATAGCTCTCCTGTGGTCTCTGAAGAGGGCCGGGTAAAGAGAGCAAGGAGGGAGGCAAGGCTGGTGATTGAGGGAGAGAAGGAGAGAGAGAGGGAGCTGGGTGGATAAATTGGTTTTATTTTGTGACAAAAAAGAAAGCTGGCATTATGAAATGTTCATTTTCAGTGTGATGGGGAGGGAGAATGGAAGGAATAAAGGAAGAATGCAAGGCCAAAGTGAATGAAATGAGACAAAAAGAGATGACAAAACAAAGGAATGAGGTGATCAAGAAATGAAAAGAGAGGAAGCATCACACAGACCGAGTAACTAACAAATAAAGAACAAAAAGAGAAAGGGAAGTGAAGGATGACTTTCTGTACAGGGAGAATAAATTCTAGAGAATGGGAGGGGAAACAGCTGAAAATAGCCAAGTGAGAACAGCAAAAGGAATAGTAAAAATGGACGAGTAAAGGCAAAAGGGAAAGTATTTCTTCTGCTTGTGTCTATGAGTCAGCGTGCCTCTGGGTGAAAGAAGGTTAGGACTCTTTGGAGGGTGTGAGATGGGTGTCTTCTCTCTTTGTGCTCTCCCTACTTGGAGGATGTTACATGCCTGAGGCCAAAGCCTGCCCTTTTGCACTGATCACATCCACCATTATTATCATCACTGTTTCTCTTCTAATAGAGCAGAACATCATATCCCTGTGAGACTGGAACCCACAAAAAGCGAGAGTGGACGGCAATTTCAGAGCACTGGTGTAAAGGTGAGGAGGATGACGAATAAAGCAAAGCCGGGCAAATGGCGATCGCTTGTGTTAACACAAAGACAAACGCGGCAGATTTACATTTAAGTGCACAGATCTGCTATCTTGTTTCACATGCTACACTCTGTTTCTTTAGCTATTAATTTACAGGCCGCCTTGATCCAAAGCAAATAACCTCATTATCCACTTCTATTGGATCATTACGATAATCACCATGATCATTAGAATCTGTTTGCTATGGCAGACATGCTCATCAAGAACAGGGTGACACAAGTCCTTTCAGTGCAGAGTGGGGGAAATGTTAAAAGCTGTGTGTGTCTGTCACATGAACCATTCACGTTAACCCCATCACTCAAATCATTTCTGTGCAGAAGAAAGAGGCATTTAGTAACATTACCTGACCAGAATCAAGAGACAGAAGAACAAAGAGTTTACGTAGACAGTTTTTGCTGCATAATTAGAAAAGCTGGTGCAACTCTCAGAGCTGCTACAGCTTCAGGCTTTCTCTCTCCTGTTTTCTCCCACAAAAGGGAAGTTGATATCAAGGTGGAGGAGACAAGTATGATAAGTGTGAGTGAAATCACTTTCTGTGTGTGTGTGTGTGTGACTGGCCAACGCCTCGGCAGAAAGTTTTCCAACTCGATTGAACAAACGCTGCAGCTTTTAAAGCAAATTTTCTGAGGTTTCCAAAAATAGCTTGTACCCATAAAGTGTTCTGGGACCTCCTAACATCTTAATTAGCATTTCAGTGCATTCGAAAATGAGGTATGCTGAGAGAACAAGCCAAAATCATGCATGGCAATGGGGGGCGACGCGGGGATCACGATAACACAAACACAAATTTATTCAGCTGGGAAAACACTCGTGATTGATTTAAAGATTTGACAGTCATAAATTATGACGGTCAGTTTCTTCATGCAAAGAGAAGTCTTTCCATCTGATGATGAAGCACAAGCGCTTCCCGTGCTATTAGGATTGATGTTTATGCCTCAGATGCTTCAACAACAAATAGTTGGTTCAGTAGCAAAGCTCCCGCTATGAAGGAAATGATTGCCTCCTAGCAACCAACACAGCCGAGCGTGCGAAACTGAATGGCAATCACTCACTTACAAATCAGAAAGTGATGCAAACTGCTGCATTAAATATTTGTAATCAAGTAAAAATTCAGTTCAAAAAGACATGCGATTAAATTGGAATAAATTGAAAACAAATACATGTTGTATTTACTCTGCGCTGCTTGGGTTTGGCATCAGTCATGTCCAAGGCAGGCACTTCATTTCAGAGGAAAGTATTATTTGCGGAGGTTATCTATGCCGTATTGTGTATAGTATGATGAGATGGCAAAGAATGACAAAAACCTGTGCTTTGCCTGGGGGCCTCTAAGTAATTCTCCCTCTGACTCATTGGTGCCGAAGCTTTGTCACACTCGATACTCCTTTGTACTCTCTTGAGTTAGGCAAGAGGGAGCCATACAAGGAAGTGTAACAATAAATTAGGATGAGATGGAATTCATTAATTACTTCTTCACCTCCATAAAACTAATCACTCGCCAAAGTGAATATAATTATCCTACTTTTCCTTTCGAAATGTACCAGACATACCATGAAATATCATTATCGCCACCATCTGCAATCAAGCTTTGCTGAGTGGGAGTCTGTACTTCTACTGACAAATCTGTCTTCCAAGATGCTGAGGTATGACAGTCAAATTTAATGATTAAATGATTATCCAAATTAGCCCAATTGGTAAGTTGGACTTAACAGTTACATCTGCATGTCAAAATTAATAGAGAACATGCAATCATATCAATCTGGTACTGACAAAGAGTTTCTCTTAATTTTAGTGCTATTTAAATTGAATGGATTGAATTTTGCTTTATTGAGAAAAAGTGATTCGAAAGAAAAGGAAATCATGAAATTTTCATTTCATTTCATAAGAATTGTGGCATTTTCCACAAAGTACAATATGAGCTCGGTACACTTAACATCTGATAGCACCTTGAATAAACCGCTGCCCTCCCAACCTCTTCATTGTTATCCTCCAGTTGGGCCTATCGTTAATCTCCCTAATCCTTTTTGGTAAAGCTAGCATGCTAGCAACGACAACATAATAGCATTAGATATTATTCCTACACAACAACCTGATTTTATTGCATTTGCATTGATGCTGAGCAGCCCACTTGCTTGACCATAGTGAGAAATGATAGCCTCCTGTTATGTTAACACGAGAGCAGTAATTTAGGATGGATAATATTGTTAAGCTAGCAGCAGCTACACAAGCACATTCAGGTCAGATCATCCCAACACCTCCATTTACTGGGGTAGGTCAGTTAAGGGCGAAGCTCTGGTGTGGTAGTATCTTGCTGGCTGCAGCAGCAGGGCTGTTTATATAATGACACCATTGTGCCGTCTGTGTGCAGATGGAACATCAGAGCTCTTGTAATGGCCTGTGTATTAGGGCCAATGTGTTTGATTACTGACTCAGGGAGAGCAGGGATAGGCTGTGTAGTCAACAGGGAATAAGACTCTCTCCAAAAGAGCAACCCAGTGAAGAAAGACCTATTTGAAGAAACAGAAGGAAAGAGGGAAGAGACAAAAAACAGGGGGAGACTTTAATGGAAGTGTGCTTTAAGGGAATGCAAATGAGACAAGGGAATCTGCAGAGCTGCAGAACACAGTGGAGAGATATTACATGGCTAGTGTGGCTGCCAAAGAGGTAAAGGCAAAGGGAATGGGGAGTGAGAAAAAAAAGAGCCATTCTCACTTTATTCAACAGACACTCCTCTACATTATTTCCTGCTTCAGTATCAGCCCTTGGATGTAACTCTCCACAAACCCCAACCCACACACCTCCTCATCTCTAGAGTATATGCTTTGACTATTAATATTATTTCTCCAACAGTAGTAGATGTTTAAAAAGTCACAGTACCTATAAAGCAGTCAGTAAGAGTCCAATATTCCTGAGGGACAGCTGTACATGCTAACCAGAGTACATGAATACCTGAAGGGGGTCGACTGTGTGCGATAACAGTGCAGCATCTGTGAATGAGCGATAGAGATAGGCTGCTGCTAGCCACCGAGTCAGTCTGTTCGTCAACACTGACACCGCGCTGAAGAGAAGCATGCTCCCAGCCTGGTCTTCAGTGTCTCCAGTGTGGCCTGTGATTTATTGTGGCTGTGGAGAGCTTGTCACTGTTCATTATTACTGATGCAACAGGAGGCAATGCCACTACCCATCAATGCTTGCCCTGTGATGCCTGCCATGGCTGCCAGAGGAAGTGACCTTAGCACCCACCTGTCTTCTCACACAAATACTGGTTGCAGCCAAAGTCTAATGAGCTCTAATATCTTACGGGGATTAAACCCTTGACCCAGTTTGGCATCCATCCCTTAACCAATGTTAACCATTTCAAAAATATTTATTCAGCTTTATTCAGTCAATTTCGCACCAAACAAATGGCAAAGCCTTATTTTATACAACACATAACTTTATCTTGTTTCTAATGGGGGGTTTTTTCCTTCCCCATTCTTCCTAACCTCACAGTCAGATTAGATATACTCACTATCTGTCAACCTGCGCTGTCAACTTTGTCAGCGTGAGTTGCACTGCAAATCAATGAAATGAAATGAATAATTCACTATGACCATTAAGTCTAAACAAAAAGAGTGATAACTGCCGGCTCCGACATTAATCTTCTGAGCCACCAACAATGGATTATGATATAACATGATAATGTTATGAAATTGTACTCTCTAGTGACGCTCCATCCCACCCTTTTCACCGAGCTGTTCCCAGATGTCACTTGGCTGTGACTGGCAGGTTGCCACCCCAAGTGCCTGTGCACCGCCAGGCCCAGCTAGATCCATCTTCATTAAGGACAAAAGCGCTGTGAGTTGTGTGTGTTATTATCAGTGCCTATTAATCTGAAAGCTCCAACAAGGCAATCCCCGTCTCACTGTTGCACTACAGTTCACAACAGCAAAGCACATGGAATGAAGAAGCACACTATGGATGCAAACCAGACACACTGAGAGTGTGAGTGTCATCGCTAGCCAGAGCTCGCTCTCTCTAAAAGTAACAATGATAACAGACTTAAACAATTTGTAGATATTGTGTAGACAACACAAAGTGAGGTGGGAAAAAATGAATTCATAGCTGTTTAGCTACCTTTGGGATTCACCCGAGGCAAACTGTAGACACCACGTCCCAAGTGCTGGTTTATGCTAAGATGCACATAGTCAGGGCTCGGAGCACTTGCACACATGTTCGCACACATGCACACAATCACACATGTACACACACTGAAGAGCCCACTGGGGCACCACATGTGATGTTGACCCAGTTTAGATCTGTGGCACAAAGTAGAGCAGGGATTCAGAACAAAAAGAGACAGTGACATTTAAAAATAGGTTGACATTCTTTTCATCTCATTGCTGAGGCCCATACAATGGAAGTATCCATCTTTTGTGTCAGTGGCACTATCCACTAATTATTCCGTTACATCTTCAACCTGCCACTTTAGAGACCGACATTCTTTACACGGGCATCAGTTTGGGTTGAATGAAGCTAGTTAGTCAGAAAGGCCTACTAAAATCTACGAATGTACGCATTTTATTGGGAAAAGGCAATTATTTGTTACAGATGAACTATTTGAATCATTTCCAATGAAGTCTGTGGAGGACTGTGATCACAGGGTGAGTAATGAAAAGTACCAACATTTTGTTTTTATAGATTTTTGTTTTGTACATTGTTGTACCGTGATTAGTTAACAAAAATTTGTGTTCAATTTTCCAGTCATCTTATGAGACGTTGTACTTCTATTTCTAAATATCTTTGAAAAAGCCACCTTTTAATTCATTTTCCAGGCTGATGGTTTGAGTTTCTAACACAATAGCTCAAGAGTGCTGTTTTTAGCAGCCCTAATGTCTAATTCGCAGTCTCATACACACACACACACACACACACACACACACACACACACACACACACACACACACACACACACACACAAAGACACGCAGCACTTCAGTGTGTTTTTTAGCTTTTCAAATGAGAGGACATTAATTAAACCTCAGATGATTACATCTGGACATTTATCACCACACTGCTTTCTCTCCTCATGATAGCCGAGAAGTAGATTAACTAGTTTATGCCAATTTAAATAAAACCAAAATTTAACTTGAACTGTACTCCCTTGCCCATCCATAGCTGTCTGGAGTTATCCAGAGAGATTATTCTGTTGTGGGTCACAGGACTAGAGTGCGGGTGTGTGTTATCCCAATGCAAACATATCTACCTTTTCCAAATGCATATGTCAGAGTGATTTGTATTGTGGAATGGGGTGAGTGTATGTTTATGTGTGTGTATGAGTGATGTATCTGATTTGATAGTACTGACCCCAATCTGCCTGCCAAGGTTATCCAGCTTAGGGATGTGCCGAGTGGGCATCAGGAGATTCTGACACAGCAGGCCTGACTGCCCCAATTTTAAAACATGGCTGTCAGTCAATTTCTTTCTTTTTCCCCCATCTCTTTGTACCTCTCTGTCTACACACACACACACACATATTTGAAGACATGGACACAGCACACCAGCGGTCTTCATAGCCACTTAGGAATAACTGAGTAGCATTCACGGGCATGTGCACAAACAAAAACACATGCATCCTATTCAACTAAATGTCAAGTTAATATGTACCTGTAAACTGAAAGAACTAAACTGGTGATCATTTTTTAAGAAACACTGCTAAATACAAGTGCTGCAAACAGACAAGGGGCACATTCATGTTTCTGACACATTCCCTTTCAATCAGACAAGTGCATGCATTCATGCTATGAGGTCCTTGAGGAGGAAAACGTGGTGGTGGTCTGATTATTAGACAGGACCTCTGGGAGAAACAGCCCAAAGCTTGGGGGTTCAGTCAATCCGGGCATAACAGGTGCTACTTTACACTGTCTGCTTCTGTTAATTATCAACAAAGCAGTGCTGGAAACATTTACCGGAATTCACACCAGGTGAACACCCATTAGTGCATGGAGAGTACCCAGAGGGTCTGTACAGACCACCTCTCCAACTACAAATCATGGAGTGAAACTAAGCAACTATACACACATGAACCCAGAAATTAGATGCTAGCGAAAGTACTGTTCAGTATCCACACTGTGTAATACCATTACTCTTATTGTCCAAATATCCTCAACCCACTGCATTCAGTCATCATTACTGTGCAATATTTAACACGTTTCCGTAACCTTTCCTAATCTTTGTTTATTCTTGAATATGTACATAGCGCTGCAAAACTGTGCACCTTACACCCCCCCCCATCCACCCCTAATTTCTTTTACATGTCTGTGCTGGATAGGAATTGCTTTTAATCTCATTGTACATGCGAATAATGACAATAAAAATGCATTCTTCTCTAGTCAATTCAAACAACAGAACTGCAAACGCTGCTATGCACTCATAGCACATGCAGTGGTAGATTTCTGAGTTACGGACACTGGGCTAATGGTTACACCTAAACACAAAAACATTCACACACAAGAAGTCAGCTCTGTCTCTCTCCTCAGTTTCTTTTTTTCTTTTCAAACACTCATTTTTCCCTTCATCCCTTCCTGTCCCCGGAGGCCCGAGTACATCAGTTCATCGACAGTCTGGTCGGTCTGGTCGGTGGGCTCTATGGAGCCTCCTGTTTGATGCGACCTTTCTGCCCTTTCGTTCTGGGAGTCTCAGGCATCTGGTCACTCTGAATCATTCCCTCCGTCTGCTTTTGTTTGGGAAAAAAGGTTCGGCAGAGAAAGGGAACCAAGCGCATAAAGGGAGATGAATCAACAGACATCTCATGGCGCCTGCTATCCAAGTGAAGTATAGTACTGTTTGAACTCATCCACCTTATCACCCCTCCCCTTCCACCCATCTCCCTTCAACCTTACATTTCTCCCCCTCCACACACCGTAATCCCCCTGTTTTGTGCCTGCATGCTCCCGAATCCCTCACTGGTTCTCATCCTATTTTCACATCTCATCATCATATCCCAGTTTGCTTCATTCCCATAAATAATGAAAGAGATTCTGACTGGGTGAAAATAAATAACTCTGAGCCAATCAAGTGGGGACTTGCAGACATTCCACCAGATGCTTTCACCAAAGCGAGACAGAGCTTTGGTGGCTCATATAAGAGATGTGTGTAGGCTATGAGGCTACTGAAAGAAAAAGTAAATTATTCAGGTGGCATTCTATTTTGCAGCAAAGTCGCCTAAACCAGTCTACTTTTGCTCTGCTTAGAAGACTAGAGCATAAAAAACAACAAGAAACCAAAAAAAAAAAAAAAAAAAAAAAAAATTTTTTTTCACAAAGTGAAAAATTTAAAATGCAAATAGGCATTCACTGACAACAGCACTCAGTCATAAACTGAAACACCCTTAAAGATAACTAAACACATGCAAATGAGCTGATTAGCTAAATATGCAAATTAATTCATTATTTGTAGAAGGCATTTATATGTTAATTGACACATGGCTCACTGAGGATTAATTATTTATATACAGTATACATTAAGCATAGAATAATTTACTAAAATGCATGTAGATAAAAAGATAACAATTATGTGTCTTTATTCTCTTCTTTCTGATCTGACATATTGCACTGACCAAAAGTACAAATTGAGAAAAATCTCACTCTCATGTTCATGAAGCTGAACAGAGCTTCTACGAATACTCCAAAGCAGAACGCTTGCTTTGCATTCAGAGAGGATGGGCGTGGAGGGAGTGATGCTAGCTGTGAAGCTCTGTAGGTTTCTCTATTCTCCTTCTCTCTCCCCTTCTTTTCTTCTCTTTTTTTATTGTGTCTAATCCCCACTTTCTCTTGGCCCCTTTGACCTGTGCAGGTCTCACGTTTCTGGCTCTCGCAGCAAGCATCCAATCGATAGATGGATCTGACTTTACCCTGACTCAATAACCTTTCATGCACATCCTCTTCCTCTAAGGAGTGGATGCGCATGTGTGTGTTTGAGTGCGTGTGCCATTAGAGGAAGGCTCTGGGTCTGCATGTGCAAGTTTGTGCTTGCAAGGCATGGTTTTGGGCTTTTTTGGCAGAGTTGTTGATGTGTGTGTGCGTCTGTGTCTGCCAGCTTCAGTCTCTCACCCTAGGGCCTAGAAGTCACGGCAGTGTGAAAACAGATTGATTTCTCCCCTCCCACACACAAACAATTAACTACACAGCGCTCAATTAGACACACGCTGGAGACGCCTCCAGACAAGCCTTTGCCTTGACCTGGGATCTGTTTCCTGCACACCAACCTATAGTACTTCATTATGCCAACAAAGCATGAGAGGTGTGGAAGGTGATGGGAGCAACTGAGATGATAGTAGGAAGGCATTTATGTGCCTTGCTCGGACAAAATTAGCTCCTCCTGTTGTGCATGGCATCTTCCTAGGATTATGTGTCCCAGCACAAAATGAGCCAAGATTATCTTTAATGATGTCAACGGTGTGCAGTTTCATTTTCACTGGTGTTCACACACTGCTCCACAGCTTGCGCTGCTAGCTGAGTAAGCGGAGTTAGGATGCTAATTTAAAGACAGGGGAATTCCAGTGGAGCGTGGAACTATCTGTATCAGCCGCCCCATGTCCACCTTTGGGACCAATATCCACGTAACACATGTTGATCATCCAGTAAAGGACAAACAAGGTTGTCATCCCTCCGTCAGCTTTCTGTCACTTTTCATTTTTCCAAGTGAAACACTCCAGTGAGCATGTCTTTCTCTGTATCCCTCTCCCTTTCTGTGAGCCAAGACATTTGTCAGAATTTCAACAGTGTCCACTGCTTGAGTAAATCGAGCTTTGTTTGTTGGCTGCCTAGAAAAACATGTCTATTGTCTACGTCTACTCAAGCAAACACAAAATATCTGCTATTTACCATCCTTAAATCTTATATTAAAGGGTGATTAATTCAACTCCGAATGCAATTAATGCCACATCACTGTTGGTTTTAAAAGGGATTTTTTAAACCCTTATGTCCCTGCCAGGGCTTTAAGGTCATCCTCGCAGTTATTGTTAGTTCAGCCCAGATCTCGGTTGAAATCTAGAGGCGATCGATCGTTTGCCTTTGCTGCACCTGAGTTATGGAACAGCCTCCCGATTGGCATTCGGGAGTCTGATTCTATTTTTTCTTTTAAAGCACGCCTTAAAACTTATCTTTTTGAACTTGCCTTTTCTACCCGTTAAATGCTGACTGTTAACTGCGACCTATTGCATTAACTTTTTACTATTCCTTATTCTTGGTGTTCTCTATCATGCGGCACTGGGTCTGCTATAATCTATGTGCTGCAGTCCATTTTATTAGTGGCTTTCTACTGTGAACATTGTCTGCTGTTCTTATTATATTTGATATTAATCCTCTTAACTGTATTATTTTATTGTTTTTCTGTAAAGCACTTTGGTATGCCTAGGCTTTTAATGTGCTCTATAAATAAAGGTTGTTGTTGTTGTTGTATTATTACATCATCTATCATCATTTTAACACATGATCAAAATACCATCAAAATTCATTCAAAATTCAAATTAACCAAATTCATTATTACCCAATGAAGAAAAAGACATAAAAGAAAATTAAAATGCATTTCCCTTCATAAACATAAACAAAGAGTGGGACTCAGGGCATTATTTCCACAGATATCTTTCCACTGCCACATGGCCAAGTTATGCCATGCTTTGCATGTGTCATTCATAACACATGCTTGGACTAAGGGAGATAATATAATTCTGAGAGAATGCGTGTGTGTGTGTGTGTGTGTGTGTGTGTGTGTGTGTGTGTGTGTGTGTGTTTATGAAAGCCACAGCAAATGAAAGAGAGAGAGAGAACGAAACTGAGAATTCATAGGAGTACAAGCTCCAGTGAGTGTTAACATTTCTAATTATCTCACTGTCACGTCTGGAGGCTAAGAAGATAACACCTGAAGTCACCAGGGTGGAGAGCAGGCACACACACACACGCACATAGTACACAAATACTCACACACAGCCAGTCCCACAAGCTGATACACCTCCCACCTCCTGCACTTCCATGCAAGGCCTTCAGATTTGTCTCTCTCTGCATGATTGCCTCTACCTCGCACTCCTCTTTTTCTACTGTTCCCTAATTTTTTCTCCCTCTTTTTTTGCAGTCACACCCTCTGCGTGAAGTATAAAGTGAGGTCCAGCTTGCAGGCTCTCCCCTGTTTACCTACGTATACACTGATGTCAAGACGCTGCCTTTGCCTCACCCCTGCTGCCCATTTGCAGGCAAGGCCATCACTATACTGCACATTTGCACTGATGTTTATCCTTGTCATGCCCATTGAACATGGTTTAAATCCTGTGTTTGATATTAAATCCCATGCTATGGGGCTTGATGGTTACTCTACTGATCAAATAAGTACCAGTGGGAAGGCGGATGGATTTAACTGGTTTTAGTATGCACAACAGTCCATTCCGCCTCTGATCCTAGTGTACATCACAGCTGAGGGATTTGCATTCAACCCACAGAATAGTTTGTCCACTACCATTTCAATTTAAACCTGTTTTTTTTTTTAAATATACAGAGACATAAGATTTGACTTCACAGTATAGCACTTCATTACTAGGTGTGCCATCATAGCCAACTTGCTACATTCTACAGCTTGCTTAAAGGTTGATAAAATATTCACAGACCAGTGTGTTACAGCAATATCTGGAGCTGTGAAGGTTTTTAAGGTCAGCTTTCACAGAGACCAGCTCTTGCCAGGCTGTCCTGTTTTGCCTACAGATCCTGTAGAAGGCCTTTTGGTAGTGACAGCCATTCTCCTGTGACTTCATTCTGTCACCCAGCCATCCGCCATCCCTTCCCTGCTAAATGCATGTAGTGTGAAAGCTGGCAACATTTCTACTGTATGCCTGGGTCAGGGTGACTCACTGAGTGCCAGAGATGTGGCTTTTGCTCTTTTAGACTGTTTAACATTATAAGGGCAAACGGAGAAGAGTCTTGAAATATTAATCACTTCAGAATTAACAGATCTGTCAATCACAACAGCTACAGTAAATTGCCCTTGTGGCCGTGCATGGGCTTCAGTGTCACTCTCAGCATTTGCAATGTGAAACAGAGACGGAAATGCCATATTTTCTCCACAAGACAAAGACATGTGTACTATGCTGTTCAACCACCAAAAAAATAGCTTGTACACAGGCCAACAATGCGTGTTTGTCAGTGCAGAAGCACAAATACATCACTTCCCAAAACAGCTTCCTCCTCAGCAGCAGAGTCCGCCAAACTCATGTCTCATAATCCAGTCTGCTGACGTTCACATAGCTATGTCCTGATGGTCTGAGCTGCAGCCCAACTAGCCAGTTCCACCAGCACAGAGGTCCAGTGTGATTCATGGCATTTCCCGCTCCCATGGAACCCAGATCTCTTTTGTTGTGACATCACAACCAGGGCCCTGATTGGTCACCAGATGTCTGCCCTGATTGGATTCTGGCCCAAACTGTGCCGACTGAATCACTGGCTCAGTGCTACTCTGGATGCTGATCCAGCCCACCTGCACTGCCCAACAAACACACACACACACACACACACAACCAGAACACTTGCACATGAGCAAAGATACAAGCGCACAACAAGTATGGGTGACATTCAATTAAAGATGTCCATTCATAAAAATAAGTCACTTAACTGCCAACAACTATATCTTGCTCCTTTCAATCTGTCTTTACCTTTTATATGTCTTGTCAATTGATTTTAAAGCACTCCTTTTTGAAGATTATGGCCCTTTAAAATCTAAGTGCCCTTGTTTAACTTAGCTTAAACGACTCTCCCTCTTTGCTTCGTGGGTTAGGCCTCATTTCAAGATTTCTGAGCACTGTCCTGGGAGACATAAAGCGTATGAGAAAGCAAGGGCATTGGGAGAGAGAGAGAGAGAAAGAGAGAGAGTGGTTTGCTGTGCTATGTGTCCATCTCTAAGTGTATCAAGGCTTTTACGCATGTATCTACTTTCGTTCACTGTCTCTGTTCGGCTACATGAAGCAATCAGCAACCCTTAAGTGCAGGCATTCTCTTTTAAATACAGTACAAATGGACGTTAGCTTCTACTTGAGCCTTGAGAAGCACTCCTGAAGCCTCTCTGATTGAGACATGAAACCAGAGCTCTCTTCTATTCCCTCCTCTTCCTGCATACCCAAAGGGATGCCTGCAGCGCAGGTCTCTAAAGATACCCCTGGCACACACATCCTCACCAAACACAGCTCCCGGAGGACAGCTGCAGGCATTCTGCAGTGTCCATCCATACAACCCGACCACCGTTTCACATCTTCAGTCCCAGGGCTGCACACTTTTCAAACAGTGGCATTACTCTTGTTATTTATTCTGGTCCTTCAAAATCCTCATCAAAATTTCCCTTCTCTGTTGTTTCAATATCCTCTGTTTTCTTTATGCACTTTCCTGTTGTATCGCCCGGCTGATCAAACACTTGCATCTGCAGCTTTTTCAATCCCTCCAGAAGTGAGAGAGAGTGAAGCAACACCCTCTCAAAAGCCAAAAGGAAACAGAAGCACCAAATTTGGCAGAGGAACAGACCCCCTGCTGCACCTGTGCCCGTTCAGGCAGATCAGTATTTAGCTGAGCCCGCCTGCTGCCCCGGGGACAATGAGAAGGGATGGGAGGATGGACTGAGGATTTGAGAGGAAGACTTGGACACCATTCCCCACCCTCTGTGCCAGCGTTACAGGTCGAGTGGTCCAAATGTGTACTCGCTGGCGCTAACAGACAGCTGTTTGGTGAGCTGCCTTTGGGCCAGCCCCTCACAGACATGAATGTGAAGAGTAACACATTGAACATCTTGTCCAACATTGCCATTTCCTCTTTTTCTCTAGACATGAATAGAAAAAAAGTAGTGTAAAAGGGATCGCGCGTACAGGAAGGAATATAAATAAAATTATGGCCACAGTTAATCAGATGGTGGTAAATAACAGATGGTGTTTGACTTGAAATTGCTTCATGCAGAACGTAACAGAAACTGTTAGAGAGACCATTACTACCTTAACTTGTGCTAGAATGTAATATGTGCTTTGCAGATGTACTTAGATTGACATCACCTGTTTCTGCATTTTAGCACATGCAGGCACAGCATCGTACCTATCTCAAGTTTGTTCCCCAAGGTTGTCATTCCAACAAAACAAGCTTTAAAATTCAGAGAGAGACTGTCCGCCCTGGTGCCAAACACTCCCTTACCCCCTCCCCTGTTATATTTAAGAAAGCTGTTGATCACACCTGTTCCCGCTTCATCCTCAGATGTGGGAATCACGATGAAGGGAATATCACTGAATGTCTTATCTGCTTAGGAGCTGTGACGCTGTGTTTCTATGGTAACACTCCACCCGGTATTACAGTCATTTTGTTATCTTTTCTTTTACTGCCAGCTATTCTCCAAAAACAGCCTAGGCCCTGCAAAAAGGGCCAACAGGAGTGCTTTGTGAAAAGCTAGCCAAGAAGAGAAAGCCAGTTCCATGTAGGCAACTGATTTTGTTTTCTGTCTGTAGATTTTCCCAAACTTACCTTTCTCACATTCTCATGTTCCCTACGTAGTTATCATGGGAACATGAAAAAGTTGTGGGCTTTTCCTGAGCTGTTCAATACCCATGTTTAGAGCACATTATTCACAGAGGAAGACTTAATTCATGAATCCATTCCGCTATTGGCTAAGAGCTATCTTTACCTAATTATGCACAAAACAGACATTCATCAGACTGGCATTTGTTTGTGCCTGTGTTTCCTCTTGAATAAATGAACATAACAGCCTGTGGTGAGGAAGTAACACCCTCCCCCCAAGAGCCTGGTGTCCTACAGGGACGTCGATCTGCATGGTGACAAACTGTTGGTCTGATCGGTACAGCCCATTATTGATTGCTCACTGATGATCAATTTCTCCTACTTTTCAGTATCATTATTGCAACAAATACCATTAATGAGGAATGGTGTGCCTATTATCCTGTCCCATAGATATATATTCTTACTCACACACCTTTAAATTTTCCACTCAAATACATTGTATGTTCTGAGGCTTACACACACAAAGAGAAAGAAAAAGGCAAGAATCTTGTGGAGTCTGTGGAAGAATGATAAACTTGACCTCATACCACACAAGGGGAGTGTGTAGAGAACAATGGAGAGCAACACAAGGAGAGGAAAGATGAGAAGGGATGTTAGAGAACATACACTCACCATATCACTCTTTCCCTCTTTCCTGGGGCTCTTGGGCTTTGGAAAAGAGGGGAGAAGGAGAAAGAGCTGACCAATCTCCAAGGAAACAAAGGACTTAAGGGTAGTGGGGGCAAAGTTAAAAGGCAAACCTGAGCATAGACAACGAAAGCAACTTTCCTTTCTGTATGACTCCGCCAAGGATTATAAACATATATAAGGAGGCATACTAGGGAAGTAAAACTGAGTAATGGAGACATGGGGAGAAAAACAAGAGAGACAGCAGCACAGAGGGAAGCCTGATGGGAAAAGACAAAGAGGAGGAGAGGGAGGGAGGGATGAGGATAGAGATTGAGCACATAAGAGAGTTGTAATTTGCCTAACGAAAGAAGAGAGTGACAGATAGTGGAAAATGAGTATGTTGAGAGGAGGAGAAAATGATGGGCTAGTGAACATGTTGGTGAGTCGCAATAGGTTGAAGGAGAAACAGCACACAGATGAAAGGGAAGAAGGTCAGAGATGCAAATGTAGGGGGAAACGGAGAGAAAGAAAGTGAGAAAACTCGTCTCTGGGCGTCAAACTCAAAGGGTGGGGGGGGATGAAAGCTGATGAAGATGGAGGCATCTTGGGTGCGGAGACTGGTCTTTAATCAAAATGTTTTTTAATTAATTTTACAATTAAGGCACTGCTCGTTAGCTTTGGCGCACGTAAGGAATGACACCGCAGTGTTACGCGTGTCATTAATATAATGATGACAGATCGGCGTTCCAGTGGGACCGCCTCTGCTCTGTGACAGCTGGGTCCTCCAAACACTGTCACCTGACTGGCGTGACATCACCTAACCTCATTCAGCGTGGCTGCCAGCGGCACAAGTGACATGGCCACTGCACGACAGCTACTGCACACCTACTTGGCTCTGCTAGTAAGGCCAGCGACACAAACAGAAGACCTTCTCCTTTCTTTCTCGTCGCCTCTCTCCCTCGTTTCATCATTCAAACAAATATATAGAAGCAAATAAACAGTTAGGGAAAATACACTCCCACCCACCTTCTAACAAAAAAAAACGACTAAGGTGCACTTGTGTTATGGTATCACATTGTATACTGTTTCACAGATAATCAGTCGCACCAGTTTGCATACAGGGAGAACCGGTCAACCGAGGATGCGATCGCCACAGTGCTGCACACATTACTGAAGCACTTGGAACACAGGAACACCTATGCACGGCTCCTCTTTGTAGACTACAGCTCGGCTTTTAATACCATCCGGCCATACAAATTCCGTCCCAAACTCCACCAACTGGGACTTAACTCCTCTCTGTGCAACTGGATTGTGGACTTCCTCACTAACCGTAGACAGAGTGTCAGAGTGGGTAAGAACACCTCTTCCACCCTCGTGGTCAACACCGGTGCCCCTCAGGGGTGTGTTCTGAGCCCTCTGCTATACACTCTCTTCACCCATGACTGTATTTCCTCCTGCGCGTCCAATCTCATTGTTAAGTTTGCAGATGACACTACAGTGCTCGGACTTATATCCAACAATGATGAGACAAACTATAGGACAGAGGTGCAACAACTAGAGTCATGGTGCCACGACAATAACTTGGTCTTAAACACCAAAAAGACCAAGGAGATCATTGTAGATTTCTGGAAGAGGGGCCATAACAACCATCTGCCTCTCTTCATTGGCAGTGAGGCGGTGGAGAGGGTGAGCAGTTTTAAATTCTTGGGGGTAACTGTGACCGAGGACCTGTCCTGGGGCAACCATATCACCTCAGTTGTACGGAAGGCCCAACAGCGCCTCTACTACCTGAGGAGACTGCGGAGCGCACACATTCCCAGATCTCTGATGTTGAACTTCTACAACTGTGCCATCAGCAGCGTTCTGACGTATGGATTTCTAGTGTGGTTCCCCAGCTGCACCAAGGCCGATCAGCAAGCACTCCAGCGGGTGGTGAAAGAAGCTGGCAGAATTATTGGAACAAGTCTGCCAGAGATCAGTAATATCTTCCCCACTCGCTGTCTGAGGAGGGTGCACAGTATCCTGCGGGACCAACATCACCCTGCGCGCCACCTTTTCCATCTGCTGCCCTCAGGGAGAAGGTACAGGTCTATACAGGCCAGAACATCCAGACTGGCCAACAGCCTGTATCCACAGGCTGTGAGGCTCCTGAACTCTCTGCCCCCCTCTCACGGACAATAACCATATCCAACTTCTTAATAGCAATGAACTGGTCTGCATTGGTGCATCATATCTTTATTCTCTTCCCCCTCCTGCCCCCCCCCCCCCCCCCCCTCTTTCTTAAATAGATAACTATCATATCTGATATCATATCTCACAGTACAATAATATTGAATGGGTTGCATTGTTGTATTTTGTCATGTTTCTCAGGTCTTTGTCTGAATTTCTACGAACATTATTGCTAAGGATTGTCTTATTGCATTGGAGTCACACTGGGTTAAATATGTACACTTGGGTTTTAAGGGGTATTTATTATTTTCTTCTTTTTTTTTGGGTTGTATGGAAGCCCCAAACGCAATTTCATTGTTCTTGACAATGACAATAAATAAATAAATACTAAATACAGTCACTAAAGGAGCAGGGCAGACGCACACACATCCACATACCGCACACACTGCTGGTGCCTCACTCTCTTATACACTGTTGTCATGGCAACCCCATTAAGGGAGGACAGTCAGGCAACAACTCTGGTGAAATCATCCTGTCTCCTTTCTACCTCTCTCTCTCTCTCGTTCTTTCACACACATGCATCCACCTTCCCTTTCTTTCACTGCCAGCCATTTCTATTTTGTCTCCCTCCATTACTTTTTCCTTCCTCACCCATTGTCCTTCTCCTCCTCTCCTTGCATCACCCTTGGCACACCTCTCTGCCCGTCTCTCTCCATTACTATGCTACCTTTTCATCTTTTCACCTCCAGGCTCCTACATCCCAGGTGAATGTAAATATGTCATCTCACTTCTCAAAGGCTCACTGCATTTATAGCTGACTTATGTTTGGGCACAATCCCTACATTCACACGTACGGCTATCTGACTGTCTCACGCTCTGCCTGTCTCCCTTCCCGCACTCATTCTTCTAGACACAGATTTGTGATTGAGCCACCTCCTTTTTTTGTACTCTCTCCAATTAAAGGTGAGATTTACAGGGGGAATCAGACAGAGGGCAGCCTCCGAGGACAGCTTTAATAAGGGGTCTGTGCTGCACTGCTCTCTTTTTCATGCTCTCTCGCCTTCTCTCTTAGGAAGATGGCTTGCCATTTAGCAGTTGCAAGGACAGGAGACAGGAGAAACAGGTTACATGATAACCCCTCCCTGACAGGAACATTAAACACTGGCCCAGCCATTAAAAGCTAGCCAACCAACAATGATCAATGCCAATTTGCGGGTGACCCAATGCAGTTGAAATAATCACATAAAGGTGATCTCTAGAACTTAACAGCTAATATTATTCAAGCTCATGCTCTGAGACTTAACTGCCACATTAGTTCCAGTAGCCATCTCATCTATCTTTAGTTCACCAGCTGCTGTTTGACTCACTCTGTTGCTTAACAACTTCATCATAACAGTGGCACATGCTTACAAATAATGCCTTAATGTTCAGAAATCATCTTTCCACGCCTTTCTATGACTGATAGTGCTCATCCCTATGAGGCACCTTTTTGCCACAACCCAGAGCATCATGTCTTAACCCTCGCCCATCTTGATCCACTCTAGCCCACTTGATGAGGTAGATAAAACAGTATGGTGGAGAGCACATACAGGATGCTCCCACGAGAAATAATCTGCAGATACAATGAGCGAATACAGGAGGATAAGCAGCATGGCCCTGCACTAGCAGGAAGCCTGCACGATGAGAAGACAGGCGAAATAAAATAAATAGGGACAGAGACAGAGGAGACAACAATAGAGAAAGTGAGTAAAGAAATGGAGGGCATGAGGAAAAGGCAGGATGGGGGAGGCTTCATTAAAGGAAGCAGAAAGGAGAGCGTGAGGAATGAGTAGGTGGTAGCATGTGAGGTGATGAAAGAGGAGAAGAAGGGGGAGCAAGCATTAGAGGAAGACGGAGGCATCTGCTGCTGCTCCACATGGATGTTTATCCAGCCTGTGGCTTCCTAACAGATTCATAGTAGAACTTCTTTCACCGGAAGGTGCCTCTCACTTCACTCTATGGTCCTGTGTGTTCATGTGTGCCAAAAAACAAAACAAAAAACTGAAATACATTTCTGTTCCTAATAGTCTTTGCATGAATTACACACTGGCCCAGCAATCTGCCTTTGCCTAAGTATGGAATGGATCTTTCTTTGCATGCATAATAGCTTTGCTTTCACTGGCTGTAGCTATGCTTCAGTGTAGTTTAAGTAGCACGACCCCTTTAGCGACTGATGGTTGTGCCCATCCCTGAGAGAGGGGGAGGGTTAATATAGTGAATAGTGTGAAAGAGAAAAGAGGAATGTTTATATTTAGCTACACACTAGACTGAATTTTGAAAGCACTGGTTATTACTTAGCGTATATACTGTACTGTTCATATAGACTGACCGCAGAGTAGAGTAGCTGACTCGCAGCGCTGTGTTCAGGGCCAGGAGAAGCTACGTCATGAGAATTGCCTCTCAAAATGGAGGGGAGCGGATAGCTCTATGTTGCAGCGTGGCTTTTATGAATATTTGAAGCAACCATATCGCTAGACTCCTGGTTGTGGCTTGAGGGGAAACATGGGTGCGGGCATAGAGTGCTTGGCAGTACAGAGAGGCCGGGGTAGAGAGAGGATGACGGGAGGGGTAGTGGGCAGTGGCGGAGGCAGCAGCCCATCCTGAGGCTGGCAGCAGGCAGTTCAGTGAATGAAAGCAGGGCAGGTCATGTGTGGGTGGGGAGGCGGGACTCTCCTGCTGCTGAGACAGATGCCACGGTTGTTAGGCTTAATTTCTTCTGCCAAGCACCACCCAGAACTGGCCAAAAACAAACTCAAATGCTTGTGGCCAGTGTGTGTGTTTGTGTGTGCGTGGCTGTGCTCGAGTGTGCGTGTGTCAATAGAAAGAAAGAGCACTGTTTGATTCGGTATCAGGCTCTAACAGGAGCACACACAAGCAGAGCAGTAATCGTTTATTGTTCAATCCCGTCCACCTTCCTCCTCTGTTCTCCGAGTCACCCTCCTATCTCCATTTCTCACCATCAATCTTCCAGACTCTTTCTAGTATGTCTTTTCTCTCTCCCCCCATCTTTACCCCATCTTTCCCTCTGCAGCAAAGCTGGCTCCCACTGCAGTGAAAAGAAAAAAGACGGAGAGAGAGGATGGAGGCACAGAGACCGAGAGAGAGAAAGAAGTGTGAGATAAAGGAAAAGCAGTGTGGCATTATTGGCTCTAGTTGATCTGATCTGAGCAGATTACAGGAATACACCACTCACAAACTCACCGTTTTGCCTCTTGAGCCTCACATCCCATCACTTGTCTGCAAACACAACACACAAATGCTAATGCTTACACACAGACACTCTCTCACACACACACACACACACACACACACACACACACACACACACACACACACACACACACACACACACACACACACTCTGCCTTGAGCCGACACCCACACCTGTGGCCTGTCTCGTCATTCTGTAGTCAGTGCCCGTCATACCTAACACTACATTCACCTGAACACTTGAATGCACACATCATTCACTACAGTGCTTCCTTCCTTGTCAAGAGGCATCATCCATGCAGCAAGTCATAATTATCTCTTGACTAATAATTAGTAAAATAAATACAGCAGCAAAAAAAAAGAAGAAGAAAAAGACTGCAGAACACATTCTTCCAATGTACTTCCATAATGTGTTCATTATGAACACTTACGTTTTTCTTTCTTTCTCCTCACTTCCTTCTTGACTTTGCTCAGCCCAGCTGAGTTGAAGGTTGCTGGGGTGGGGGCAGAGCAACAGCTTGCGCCAAGCCCAGTGTGACATGTTTTGACTCTTTACTTACACATTAATTCAAGTATTGATTATGTTTGTGTTAAGCGCAAGGATAAAGAGCGCTGGGAAGTCAGAAAAACACGAAACTGAATTCATCAGAAGCCACCATTACCATTCAGGAAACAAGAAAAAACACTGCTCACACACACACGCACGCCTTCACACACACACACACACACACACACACACACACACACCCCTCAAGTACCAAGGACAAATGCATCATACATGCACAGTACACACTGAACGCACACTGATGCAACTGAAAAGCATCACTGCAGCTTTCATACCCAGATGCTGCCTTACTTAGAAACATATGCTGACACACACACAACTGCTACCACATTCATTTCATCTGTAGCACAGCAGGTCTTTGGATGCCGATCCATAAACATTGATTCACACTTCGATTCGCTCTTATTCATTTTATCTATTTACTCATTCATTCACTTATACATTTCATGTCAAAGACCTGCCAGCTGCCGTGGCTAAGGTCTGGTAATTGAATCATGTAAGATTTTGATATTATTATTTCTTTTTTTTTTCACTAATTAGACATAAAAATCTTATTTTGTTTGTTGTGGAAGCGGTGTGTCTTTTTCCATCAATCAAGCGGGAAAAAACAAAGCATTTTCTGCCTTATTATGGACTGAGACATTTTTCGGTCTCTAAGCTGATAGACATAACACTGACAACTGCGAGTTGTTAAAGTAAGACTTTCTTTAACAAACCTGATCAAAACTGCACAACAATAGGAATAGCATTTCAGCACCTTGGAGAAATGTAGCAGCTGCGCATGTGCATCACATTACAAATTCTACAGTGTACATTGGGCAGTAAAACAGTAATCTTTCACTCACACACACACACACACACACACACACACACACACACACACACACACACACACACAATGGAGAAAGCACTACCAGAGTGAATCATGGTGTCTGAGTGGTAGACAGGTCCCACAGACAACAACGGTGTAAATTAAATTCCATTTAGGGCTAATCCCATTTCCAAACCTCTGCCGGGTCTCACTGCTGTTGTGACAGTCAAGGAAATCTGTCTCAATTGTTCACTGCTACACTGCACGAATTGATGGTGATACACGATATAGCATAAATAATGGAGCTTGATCACCAAGAGACAGACCCTGAAGGAGACTACGACAGGGTCAGAAAAGAGTGCTGCAGCCAAGGATGCTGGGGAGTTCACGAGATGAAGAAGGTGAGAGAGACAAGCAAGCCAAACAAGTGAAAGCCTGATGAAGGAGCAGCAAGAGCAGACAATGTATGTGCATTTATACCACGCAAATTCTCCTGACATTTTATACTCAGTACTGTCTTGCTGGCGGGTTACTGATGAAGAAGAGGTAAGAGGGGGAAGGATTTGAGTGCAGCACAGGCTGGACAGACAATAGCCTAATCACAAATGTCCCAACATCATCCCAGTGACAGTGTTGCACATAAAATACGTCCACACACTTCTTGGCGTCGAAAGCAAATCGGCCATTGGCATCCCAAGGGAAAGAAAGCAAGAATAAATTATCTTGCTGCTCTCTAGTAACAGCTCCTCTCTAATCGAGCACTGGCATCACTTAGTGTTCCTCTCCCTAGGAGAGTAAATAAACTTGTCTATTACATGAAACAAAATGGTTCCCAGTTATAGCATGCCAAGAAGCTTGAGATTATTTTTTAATGGCGTTTAAGCTGAACTAAAAATACAAGCCTCAATTTTGGTACTCTCTGGGTGACAAGAGGCAAGGATAGAAGAGGTTCCCTGAAAAATTACACAGCCCAAACCCACTTTCTATAATTACACAGAAGATGAAATGAGGTGTTCAAATGTAGCTGAGCTTTTGTGCCAAGGAGGCTAGAAAGATGCTCATCTCCTGGGCTCATCTAAAATGATGTAGAAACGACAGTAGCCTGACACATAGATATAAATGTGCAAACACCATCCACCTACTTTTCCTATTTACATTCATTCCACATCCAACTCGAAATTCACATCCAATTTTACAGTCAGTTCACGTCCAAGCTGGCACTCAAATTCAGCCACTTGTGCATGCAGCCTGTATTCGCAGGTCAGTGTGGTTAAAGCTGACACTTTCTGTCAACACACCCATCACTAACCCCCATTACTCACTCACTTAGTCTCTTCCATCATGCCTCACTCATTCATTTGCCTGCAAGCGCACATGTGCAACAACGCCCCCACAATTTGCATGAACACACAGAAACACACACTCACTCCCCACTTGTTTGCTTAGCAATTTGTTCATTTGCTCAGGCCTTCACTTGTTCACAATATCCTCGCCCCTTCATTTGACTTTCCTTTATTGTCCTAGCCACTCATGCTCTCATCTGGTCCCCTCAATCTTTGCCACCACTCCTCCATCACATGCTCATTCTCTCATCCACTTGTTCCTTCTACTTCTCACCCATCGGTCTCTGTCGCACACACTCTTTTTCTCATCCCCATTCGCTTGTCTCTGTCACACACTCCTCATCTAGTCCATCCCACCCTGTCCCTTCATTAAACTCATGAATGACACACTCACTCACCTCTCTGTTCATCCTCCACTCTAACTCTCTCTGACCAAGTGTGTTGTCTCCCTCTATGTATAGATTGCTTCCACTTATTCCAATATTAGATTTAAGAGCTCCTTTAAGTGCTAATCAGGTTGTCATCCGTGCAGCCAAAATCAGAGGCTTGATAAATAAAGGCTTGTCTTTGTTGGCTAGCGGCTCACTGTGTTTAAATAGGTGACACTGGAGTGCATTCTAAGCACACTAGATCGATGCCAGAACCCCTGGGGTCCCCTGAAATGGTGAACAGAGACAAAGCTTAGCGCTCGATAATAACACAAGGATAGGTAGCTTGCTCCCTATTTTCAGAGGTACTCTCCCTGGGATTTTCCTCCACTCTCCTCACTTTTTTTCCTCATCCTTTTATCATGACAGACCTTTTCAACTCACCACTTAAACACAGAGACCTAAAATCTGACACCTAAAACCTTTATTTTTGTACATTACACCGAAGATTAAGCTGTTGCACTGATGGAAGAGCATTAAAAAATACCTACAGACACAACAAGCACAGTTATCTTCTATTCCCAAGCAGCACTCTCTCCTGGCCAATCATCCCATCATATCCCACTATGGCCAATTTGCTGCTATGCCTAATCCTGAAGTCAAACTGTTCGCCATCACTTGAAAAAGTGTACCAACAACCCTCACTGTCACCTGCAACGCCATATCAACACACATCTCTCGCTCTCTAAATATATATATTAGAGGCGATCGTGGCTCAAGAGTTGGGAGTTCGCCTTGTAATCGGAAGATTGCCAGTTCGAGCCCTGGCTTGGACAGTCTCGGTTGTTGTGTCCTTGGGCACCCATTGCCCATTCACCCGTTGCCTACTGGTGGTGGTCAGAGGGCCCGGTGGTGCCAGTATTCGGCAGCCTGGCCTCTGTCAGTGTGCCTGAGGGTGGCTGTGGCTACAATGTAGCTTACCATTAGGGGTGGGTTTTGATAATCGATTTATCGATTAAAATCGATTATCGTGATATCGATTCATTAAAATCCTGAATCGATTTTTTAATATAAATTTATTTTGCCCAAACACCAGAATCTCAGGTTAAACCTCACAAAATTTCAACAACCACCAAACAGCTAAAACAGTAAATGAGAGCAGGAACACGGATTCTGCACAAAGACGTAAGCACTGACTAAAAAGCGCGGACCCGCCGACAGATCTGAATCAGTGAGATGTCGCCTTTCTCACCCGACGGCACGGGCACGGTCGGGGCTGAAAGCCGACAGCTCGCTGATTCTGATGTTTCGGCGGCCCACGCTTTGTGTTTACACCCTTTTGCGCTGATTCTAAAGCTGCAGGTTTTATATCTCTCCAAACAATATTGACCGAACCAACAGCAAAAGAAGATCCAAACTACGCTTCACATAAACATTGTCATGAATTCCCTCTGACTTTTGCTGTTTTGCTTCCACCATGATAAAATCACACTTCATGCACAGCTCTCTCTCTCTCTCTCTCTCTCTCGCTCTCTCTGTATACTTCAAGAACAGTTTCCCATCTAAAAATCTGTTTTCTGCATTATTCGCTTGCTTGTTACGCACAATTCTACTGTTGTTTACAGCGCTGTCGGCCGCTGTTTGTTTTTCTTTTACTTACTTCCGAAAAGAAAACCTAATTTCTGCCGTTCAATAGGCTTCTGAACTAATTTGAACTTTTTAAAATTATGCAAAATGCAAAACGCTTAGCCGTGTCTCTAATAAAACCTCTGTAACTTCAGAGGTAATGTTCATATGTTGATTAATGGTTTTCTTTTGTTTTTGATGTACTGCAGAATATTTTTTATAAAATCCCAGGCCAGGAAAATCAATTTCATGTTTTTCTGTGTTTTATCTTCAGCTACTTTGACACAAAGGCATCTGCTGTGATGCTTACACCTTTGATAAAGTCTGTCGAGTGTCAGCTTCCTTTTTATAGATACAAATAAATGTAAATGTACTGATCTGAATTATAATATTTCTGACTGTCTGAGGAAAAGTTTCCCAGATTCAAATTGAATTGAATCAAATTGAATCAAATCGTGGATCGAATCGATTTGGGACCTTGTGAATCGGAATCGAATCGATTCTAGAAATCAGTGACGATACCCAGCCCTACTTCCATCACCAGTGTGTGAATGTGTGTGTGAATGGGTGGATGACTGAATGTGTAAAGCGCTTTGGGGTCCTTAGGGACTAGTAAAGCGCTATACAAATACAGGCCATTTTACCATTTACCATATATATATATATATCTACACTGCTTACACACACTACTGTAACACAGTGCCCTTCCTTTACTCTCCTCCTCGCTCTACCTGATCTCACCCTGCATCAACTTACATTCCCTCACATGAAAGCTTTACACCATGCAACGCCACTACAAAGGTCCACCTCTCCCTATGTGGCTCTTTTCCTTCACTTTGATTTTCTGTCCATCAAGGGGGCGTGGATTAGTGCTCTCTTGTTTATCTCCTCGTCAGTTTTATCTATCTATCACTAAGCCATCCACTGTGTGGCAGCGGCCCCAGCACTGCATTAATCCCCTATCAGCCAGCCAGCCATCCATCACCCTGCTGTCTATCACGTCAGATCCATCATCCGCCCATCTGTCTCACACTGCCCATGCTCGGAGATGATCTCCTCGGAGAGCCCCACCAGCAAGTCACAGAGGGCGGAGGGGACAGTGGGGCAGAAGGAAATTAGAGGGAAATGCAAAAAGAGAGTCAAGATTATAAACTGCTGTTCTTTCTCTCTCCCTCCCTCAGCCCATATCCTGCTGAAAGCTTTCACAACATGCTTATTAGATGTTGTGTTTTCTTCCTTTTAATTTGCCTCTTTTCCTCGCCTGCTAATTCTACCCAATGGGAGAGATGGCAGTGGTGGGAGAGACGTCTGCTAGGACGAGGGTCGTAAATCCCATAAAACCCAGCTAAAGTGAGAAACACTAGCCCCTCCTTTTCTAGCATGTTGGAGCAAGGAAGGGATATTGTCTAAAGCCTCCGGCTTTAAAACAGCTCAATATCTGGGTTCATCAGGGGTCATTTGTATTTCCATCCATATCTGCTTGAATCAAAAGGTGAGTTAGGGGGGCACATGAGCAGGAGAGAAGGTGAGTGTAGGGCAAACGTTAGTACACTCGCAAAAGGAAGCAGAATTCACAAAGGTGCATGAAGCGCAGGATGAAGGGGCAAGAGAGTGCAAACAGGCACATATTAGGAGAACCAGTGAGCACACAGACATTTAGGTCTGTAAACTGCAAATGGTAGGTGAGCAAACAGGTATGTATGTGGGCTGAAGCAGCATAATAATTTAGACTAGTCGACAAACAGTCTGTGTCTGTGAGGGCAGAGCAAATTATGTAGAGGGTAACAAAAAGAGCAGAGAAAAATAGGCTAATGTAGATGCTTTCAGACTTATTACAGAGGGAAAAAAGTGAAAGTCTAAAATGTAGTCTAAGAGCTCAAAAGAGACCCTAAGTACTAGATCTGTGGGAAGCAGTTTGTTTAAATACAAACCATAACCTGTTTACTATGTGCAACCACCTCAAGGTGATTGCACGATTATGGTTTGCAGTAACTCGATTTGCTCGGTAGACGATGTTCGCATGATGCGTTTGATGCAAAGCAGCCAAGCAAAACATGTTTTTTGCACCACAAGGAAAATGTTCAAGTCTGTTTTGCTGTGATGATCAGTTTACAGAGCCCTGTAACACAGGCTTTGTTACTTTACTTTGAAACACAAAAAGACACTTCTCTGTCACCCAGAAACGTGTTGTGCTTTTTCAGCTGACTGTCTACCTCCAGCCGTACCTTGGTGTTGTACATAAACCCACTGCTTTGCATGGAAACAAGGAATAGTGAAGTAAAGCAAAAGATTGATTTTGAGGTCAGTCACCTAAGTCAGCCATTCTTCAACTGTGGCTCCAATTTAGCTAAGATAATCCAGTTAGCATGACTACATGACTGCTGCAATAATTTGGTTATGATCACGTTATTAGCATTCATGTAACCTCTTCAGGTTAGGTGTAGAGGTATTTTACATTGATTCTGGTGTTTGCTTTTATTTTTTTAATTTCAGCCATCAGAAATCTCTACAGTATAATTATTACATGACTCTTTGTGAGAAACACCAACAATAGAAAACATAATGGAATCTTCTTATAAAATGAATAAAAATGCCCTCCCATCACGCCCACCTTATTTGTCCCTAAGCCTCTTTAATACAGTGTATTTTAGTCATACACCTTATTAAATATACAGTGTAATATGCACAGCAGAAATGTCAGTGGAATACAGAATGCTGCATTCGTCTGAACTTGAATGGTAATTATGACCTAAGCAGTGGTCCATGTCATATGAGTGAATAAATACATCGAGTAAGAGTTTACAGTGCATGGTTCACTGTATCCCCCGTTAATAAATTAGCACTTTCTCCTACAATCGACAATAGCTATAGATCTCCGATCGCATGTAGCGTCTTATACCTTCATGTATTTTAGTGCTACTGTAGACTGATGCCCAGCCCCAGAAATGCATCATTGATCATTTCTCAGTACAGTTAAATGGTTTTTTATCCTTGCAGGATCCATTCTAGGATCACATCTGGGACTGCAAAATGTCTTGTGAGCACACAAGATGCTCCATAAACACAGGAAACCAATTGACAGCTGAGATATCTGTGTAACAGCAAAGCTGATGATTACAGCAGACATAGAATGGGAGAAAATAGATGTGCAAAGCTTCTACTTTTATCCATAATGAGCCTAAACAAACATCTCCAAACAACTGCTTCTTCCATGGGGCAGCAGAATCAGATGAGACAGCTGTCAGAAAGCATCCATATCCATCCTGAGTTAGCTCTAATTAGAACTGTTCTCCTTCTTCTGGCCCTCTTTGACAGATACTGCTCAATCACCACACCGGTGCTGAGCACTGCTCCAGCTAGGCCAGTGCAATTAAATTGAATTTTATTTTCATTTACGATTTTGGCTTCTGTCCATAGTGAGGCATGATAATTCAATTCAATTCAATTCAATTCAATTTTATTTATATAGCGCCACATCACAACAAAAGTCGCCTCAAGGCGATAATTGAGATAACAAGACGCTTTTGTTTGGCGTCATAAAAATCTAGTGCACCCCTTTCATTTACAGTGGTGCAATTCCATTCACACCGGACTGTGGCAGGTTAAAATTACCACCAGCTCAGTTAAAGGAAAGAGAAGTCTCGGTTTACAGGATAGGTAAAATGCATTACGTTATGCATTTTACGTCATGTTATGTAATCTCGACCACAACAGTGTCTGAAATATTAATGATCATGATTTTACTTCAGCCCTACGATATATTATCTGCAATGACAGAGCACAGTACTAATACAGGGACACCTCACATGTGGCACAGTCCCCATATATGCATATACTGTACTGCGCAGTGTGTGTATGCATTAATACTAATCGCACAAGAGCCGAGTCTTGATGTGATGAGTCATTAGACACAATTCAGTGGCAGCATGCTTTTGCAGAAAAGTTATACCTTCCGAACATTGCTACAGAGAGAAAGACACACACAGATACATGTATAAACAGCTGCACAGCCAACACACACCTAAATTATTTCGTAAACACTGAATTAATCAGCTCTTAGACAAATGGCTGAATAAATACTGTAGATAACCAAATCAATATTATACACTCAATTCATTTGAGTTCACAGAGATGTCAAATTCCGCATAGTTCCATAGCACACTGATTAAACAGGCACCACATTAATTCAGTAAATCAATAAAACCAATCCGTCAAATAAATCAAGTCGCATGGCCGACTGCAGCCAATTGGAGGGCAAGGGCACATTAGAATTCCCTTGCTCTAACTGCATATCTGTGTCAAGCAGGCAGAACACTGATTTACTGTGTGGATTCCACAATTTGTTGAATGAAAATGATTAATCCATGAAACAATAACCAGGGTGCCAAGAAGGCACATGGTAATTCTATAATGATCAAAGACTCAATTAAATCCATTCCCATTCTGTTTCCTAAATGCCTCTGCAGCTGCAGAAAGCATGTGTGCGTTTGTGTCTTTGGTGATCAGTTTATGTTGTGTTATGTGTGTCTTTTCTGTATCAACTTGGGGATGTGAGCTGATCAGGGGGCAAGCTGTGCTTTAGCGAAGTCCTATTGTGGTCAGGTGACGTACGGCTCGTGATCATACACTAAAAGCACTACAGGAGGACAAGCGGTGTGAACGTAATTGTTACTAGATTAAAAGTACAATCATATTCGGACAGACAGACTAGCTACTCTATTCAATTACAGACATGTCCTTCACCATCCACAGTGTAACCTCTTGCGGTCCCCATCTTCAGATTTTCATTTTTCATAAAAACGTTTGACTTTCTTTTGTCCCCGTTTCAGACAAAGGTAACAAAGCACTCGATAACTAAAAATTGCTGCACAGCAGTGTAGTTTTTAGAAACAACGACAAAAAAAGAAAAAAAAGAAAGAACCCTCCATATAACCACAGAGGGTTTGCTGAGCATGCATGGTCATTTTTAGCAGCATCTTACCTCACATTGATTCTGTTAATACCACACCTGGGTGCTAGTTGTTGACTGTTTCAGTGGAAAAAACAAAGCTTTATCCACTCAGAGGCATGAGCATTGCAGCCTCAATACTATCTTTGCAATGCAAAGAGGAAACTGTACTTGTGCCTCTATAGCTGATCAGCATAGAAATATCTTGGATTTTGCAGTTCATTCCCATCACTCTCATCAACCCCATGTACATGCATCTCAGGTGTTTCTGAAAGCATGCTGATAGACCCGGCTTATGTTACCTGCCTTCTACCACAACAGACAGAAAAGTACCTTGCTCGCTAATGAACATGATGAAGCAATTAGCTGCTAGAAAGAGAGTAAATTTCACGAGGTGGCCAGAAATATATCAAATAATTATTCCCGTTATGCATCTACCAGCTGTGTAAATAAGCAGGTGTTTGTTAACTTGTTCACCGTAACAACTGATACTCAATCACTGTTTACAGATGCTAATTTAAGCAAAGCATGTGAAAACTGAGACTTGTGTAGTTGCTCTTTAGTGCCATCAGCTAATTGTTGGGAATTTAAACAATTGCCTGGACACAAACTCACTTTTACCTCAAGACGATTCCTACAGGACTGTGCCGCGTTCTGTCCAGATAAGTTTGGCATGTTCGCTGCACAAGTACAAAAGGGAACATTATAACAACAATATTGTACTAGGCCGATTAAAAACACACACACACACACCCAGAGCGGCAAAAAGGTTAATAAGCTGTTGCACTCATTCACTTTTGCATACAGTGTCAGGGAGGTGAATCTATGATACCACAAGTGTGGGTAGTACTTTGGTTTGTGTCCATATGTGCAGAGGAGCAGAGGGCATGAGGATTGGAGAGGCGCAGCACAGGCTAGTCTCAGGTGAGGCATGCATAGTCCCAACATAATTATAATCCTTAATTAATCCACCTCGGATGCTCTCTCTCTCTCCCTCTCTCTCTCTCTCTCTCTCACTCACTCATCTACCTCTCTCTTGAAGTCCATTGCTCTAGGTGTTTATGGACTTTTTCCATCACGGTGCACTTCCCCCCTCTCCGTCTTATCTGGCATCATGTAAAATGCTCTGGGTGTTTTTGCAGCTGTTTATGTATATACGTGCCCTTTCATACCTTTCTCAAGGAGCTCCATCTCTTCTCCCATTCCCCTCCTCCCCTACCTCATTTCTTTTTTTCTCAATCTGCTTTCCTCCAGCTCCCATCTTGGCAGACAGGAAAACAAGCAGCTTCTCTCAGTCCCATGTTGTTTCTTGGTGTTCTCAGTACTCACAGCACGGAACACAGAGACATACAGACACAAACATGCTCACACCAGTCCAACACCATATACTCCAATGGGAGTGCTGCTGACACAAATACAAACCCACTAGGGCCGTCCCTCTGTGGAATGACTCAGGTGTGTCTCGCATGAACACAGCTTGCAAGGATCCTGTTTATAAACATGTCTCTCCTAATTCTAGTGCCCAACAGAATGCCGGTATAGCAAAGACAACACCGAGTAACTCCTGCAGTCATTGACTGCGAGAGGTCGGTGGCAGAAAGCGAGAAAGGAAGAGGATTGTGCAAACGGAGAAATAATAAAGGAACAATGAAGTTCCATTGAAGATGAAGGGTCTGGACATGGCACTAAGCAGAAGGTAATGAGGATAAAGGTGTCAGTATTGACGCAGGTAGAATGAGAGCACCAGGTGTGAGGAGGAGTGACGACTACTTCTGCCATTACCACTCAGTCTCTCGCTCTGTCCATTTTGGCCAAGCCAATTAGAGGGGCTCATCCACCACTCCGCTCTGCACCCTCCATCAAGCTATCAGAAAACATAAGGATTGATTGGACAAGCTATTAGGTCAATTGATCCCTGTTTCCTTTCATCTGTGTGCTCCTCCTTTTTCAGATGGATAGCTTAGATGTGGAAACCTACTCCAATTACCTAAAGTTTCACCTTTTGTCTAGTCAAAGTTTCTCCCATATGCTCCTTTTGGGTATTTAGTTTTAGGTGAAAATTTGCATTTAGAATTTTATAAATATTTGGGTTTACTTGCACATATTTGCATTTATAGAGCTTTCTGTGACCGCATCCACGGTTCGCAGAAGGACTGAAGTTGATCTCAATGGCACCATTGCCATTATACACCTTTGGCAAGAGCTGCCACAACTTACTTTCCAAAATGCCAGACAACCCACAGGGCAAAATTATACTGATTTGTGATCATTATTTTCAAGTACCTTTAAAATTATATCCTGCCACAGGGCTTTGAAAACCTGTAAAACGCATGTTCATAAATGAAAACTGGAAAACAAATTGATTTGATACCTGGGATTTAAAGTTTTCCATTAATTTTTTTTTAGAAGCAAAGGTGACTGGACAGCTCAAGTAGTTTGGGTATATGTTTGCCTACCTATCTAAACTCTGAATATCCAATAAAGGCAGAAAATTACATAAAATAAAAAGAGCAACTGTAATATGGTCACTGAAACTCCAGCGACACATTTGTTTTAAACAGAGATCCCATTTTCTCTGACAAATCAGTGTAAAACTGAATGAATTGCTGGTGAGGCTGATTGGTCACATTGAATGAGCATCACTGAGTCTTTCCCCTGCTGTACACCCAGTCGTCTCTCAGTCGATAGACACAACCCAAATACACCAGACACTCAATCCAATGTGTTGCTACATGGACCAATCCAGCTAATTTAACACCCACTCCATTTATGAAAAAGAGTCCTCATCGATTTTTTTCTGTTCGTGTGCTCTTATTGCTCCTGTTCATTTTCGCCACGCCGGCGCCTACACGTGCTCAAGGCTGGCAGCAAGTGAATTGAATTAGTGTGTGGTGGGGTTCCTGTAAGATTGGCTCCTCAAAACCCACACCTCCAGACTTTCTCCAGATGTAGCAGAGACGCCAGAGCCGATAACCAACAGGCTGCAGCACAGCTGCGTGACTACATCACCGATAACTCCACAGCACAAAGCCCGGTAGCCTCACAAAGGACATTCAATGCCCATCACTTCTGCACCTCATTGCCACAGCAAAGAAAGGCACTGTTTCTTGGCCGTTATATATATCCCTGGCCAGTGCAACCTCCACTCTTCACCCCTTCTATTTTCCTTTCCCGTCTCCCTCTTTTTGCTGCTTTATATCCAATCCATTATTGCATGTTTATCCTCCAAAAATGTAATCTAGCATTTAAGGGGAAAACAGCCAAATGGGCTTAGAAAACATAATATGGTATTTTTGATTGCAATAATTAGTCCAACAAAAGCTGTTAAAAACCATTTCCAGTGTATTTTGTCAGCAGTGGTAAAACACTGAAACACAATAACTGTCATAATCATAATGGTTTTCCTGTCAGGACAAGTCTTATCAGGCTAGTGACAACCCCAGAACTGCCACTGCCAGGTAAACACTGCTAACTACAAAGTCAAGGAGCGAGGAAAAGCTACCTGGCACTACACAATAAAGAGCTTCTGGGTCAGTCCAGAGAAAAACTGCCCAACAGACACGCAGAATTTGGACATAACAAAAAGGGTAATAAAAGAATACTCCTGCCCATTCACAAGGGGCGCACAGGTACCCAGGCAGCATCCCGTGAGACAATAATAACGGGCATGGATCCCATCACTGCCACAACCCTCACTGGTTACCTCCACCCTAATAAGATTGAACAGGCTGAAGAGCGCTTCTTAATCTCATACTGTAACGATGCTATATCACTCATCTGAATGCTTTTTGTGTGCTATGCAGAAATCAGATTAAGAAAAAAATGTTTGTTAGCCATGTATTACAATGGAAAATAATCTTCAGATTTATGATAAATCTATATATATTGACCACGCACATATCCGAAAATAAATTTTTTCAATGGCCTGCTGTACGTGCAAGGATTTTACTAATCCAATATCATATCTGGGAACCTTCCATCATCAAAAGACAATTCTGAGATTAAGTTTATCATTTGAATATACTGCAACGCCATAGTAGAGTTCCTCTGTTCTGTACTGGAATAAATATTTGCCTTTAATTCCCTCCTGGAGATTGAAATAGCTTATAGTGGCATTATGTGTGCACAGTAAAGTGTGTGTTGTTAAGTGGGCATGTTAGAACACCATCACCACATATGCAACAATTTGAATTAATTAAAATTATTCACTTTGTAATGAAAAGAGAAATGGCTACATGCGTTATCGTGTGCACTTGTAGCTAAATAATTTTTGTGTTTGCCGCACAATGTTATGAAATTCTGTGTCTTGACTTGACTGACGGATGGCTTTAATTAACAGATTTTCATAGCAAACGGCTCCCTTCTATTCTTTAGTGATTATTCATTTATTTTTTATTTTAATAACATGTGTAATTGCCCACTGAGAACCCAACATTTAAAACAATTTGATCGCAAAACAGAAAATTGAATTGAATTGCGTATTTATCTGTATTATACGTGCATTTTGAATTATGTTATTTGCTACCCCAGAGGGCATTAAAACTGTAGAATAATGTACTGCTATACTGTTACTACAAGCCACATTCAGTTTCATTTCATACCATCTTATGTGTGAAAAAGATGTCACTGGCTTTCACAGGTTAAGGATAAATCTCCATGCAGTGTCAAAATCAACAATCCAGCTTTTTGGCATGTAACATTCAATATGTATTGCTTCTAGTAATTAACAATCGTGACAAGAGCTTCTTTTTTTTTTTAAATCAAGTATTACAGTGACAGAACAGGTGTCAGCATTTTTTTGTAAATCCAGTCAATGTTATTTTTCTAATGTGTCTAATGTGTGAAACAGAATTATGCTGAACTGTCCTGAAATAACACAGGTTATTTTGTAAAAATCATCAATTCTTTTTCCTTTCCGCTAATTTTCTATCAACAAAGTTATTTAGTCAGTCTTGTCAAAGAGCTGTAGGGATCTAAACAGCAGAAAGCAAAATGAAAAGAATTTAAAAAATCTGAAGGTGTAGTCGCTTTGGGAACTTAGCACTGTTAATCCCATTTATAAAAAAGATCAAGTGTACGTGTCTGTGCATGTGTGCAGGCGCTCGCACACGTGCACAGACATACATGCTATAAACGAAAACATGAGTATGTGCATTTCTCATGTTCATATAGACTCAATGACTACACTTTAAACCTAAATGGATAGAAGAATTTAAAAAAATCAACCAGGTTCTGTATACAGTGTCTTCTTCACAGCCGATGTTTTAAATAAAATAAAACGATGATCAAATCCTGACCACAACATTTCAAAGTCTCGAAAAACTCAAGTAAATCTAATTCTGATAAGTGACTTATTAAATGTGTGACAATCATTAATGCCATGCTAATATATGACTATTATTCAACCATTGAAAGCCGGGAATAATTTTTCTGATGGTGATGTGACACACAGACAAGGGGGAAATAAATCCTTCTGTCTTCCCGAGGAGTGTGTTTGGCAGTAAACCAATTCCAAGTCTGGCTTCTTGAATGCCCAGATAACGCAATCAGACAGTTGCAATATTGCTGTTTTACCACCTGAAGAATTTAAATTTCATTCAGCCCCTTCAGAATAGTAGACATGCCAATTTTTTCCCTAAGAATTGGCAGGGCAAACACAATGCACCCCAGTGAAATGAGGGAAAGAATGAGGGAAAGGATTACAAACTGAAAATAACTGTTTTCAGGGGCTTTCTTGTTTGCCTCCTCAGGTTCAATTTTATCATAATAACACACAAAGACAAAAGGTTTGATTTCATCTATCAGAGCTGCAATACAGTCGGCTGATGCCTTTTTATTAGAGATTTTATTATTAAATTGGGAATTAGCTCAGCGTAGTAACATTATAATGGGGTTATCATGATTTGAACCCCTAAATATTAAGGGGGTCACATTTGATTAAATTTGGATGTATGACAGTATGCTTCCTGGCTTGGTTTGTAGTGAGGTGATATTAAGACAATAACATAATAACATATTCTGTTGCCATTTTGTGCACAAGCTATTATTAGAATGTCAGATGGGCTAAATTTAACAGAACTTCTCACATAGTTTGGGAGACCCAGAAACACTCAAGGACTCCCCAACAGCTAGCCTATAGTTAATGATTTGACAAGGTAGGATTAATGATGTAGTCTTGGACAGGGGGTTGGACAGAGTAGTTCACACTGAGGCTGTACACTTGCTCTGATGCATTCCTCTAATAATCAATTGGTTACTTCATTTCCTTCTCTAATTGAAGGAACTTGCGGAGCAAAACCTGAACAGAGTGATTACAAAAATCACTTCTGTCACAAATATCCCAGAACATCTTGTTTTTTTTCTTGTCTAAAAAGAGTCGTGATTTGCCTCGATTTCCCAATGTCAACTGAAAACACTTCACAGCTTCTTCGCTTTTATAGGACATGCACACTGTCACTTTCAGGCTCGCAGACCCTAAGTATTAATTAAAATTGCCAAAATCTGTTACTGTCCAGGCCACGGTGCAACGCACAGGCCCACAGACGAGAGTTATACTCGCAGATGCGACTAATTTAGAACATCCAGCACGCATTTTAAATATGAGGCGACTGCTGTTGACGCACCGTAAACATGAACTTCGCTACCTGTCAAAACATAAAATATTACATAAATAAATCGTATTACCACGTCTGAACACCTCACGCAGGCTCACAGAAGAAGCCAGGTTGCTGCGCATTACATGCTATTACTGTCGCACTCGTATCACATGTATTTAGAGCACGTGTAAAATAAAAAAGCTGGACATCGATCCTACCTTGTTTCCTCCAATCTCCTTCTCCTTGTTTTCTCAGTGTGTCTCATTCATTCTCGTTTCTCTCCTCACTTGCCTCCTTCTCCTTTTCTTCCCCTCTGGTTATCACTCGTTTTTTCTCCTCTCTGGTGCCGTCTTCGTGCGGATGCATAAGAATTAAAAATTAATAGCCTGCTATCTTAAAGACGGGAGACAGGGGGGGGGAAATCCACCCGACTAAAAAATATGATAAAGCCAATGGAGGGAAAATCCTCACGGACAAAACAGATTCTCACGAAAATGCGCCCGTGTGGGCATCAAAATAAATAACGGCGACGACACCATCCTGGTAGAAAAATAATATTAGAGCATGCGGAACACTTTAACGATGAAGGTGACGGAAATGTTAAACTATAGTTGATTAGTAAGAAAAATTAAGTTGTAATTCTGTTGTCCGTCCGCCGCTGGCTTGGTGGTGAGCATTTGAGCAAATGTGTCACCGTCGCAAAACGTCTGCGTAATACAGACCAGACTCTTGCATGCCTGATGTGTTTCTGTTACACGCTTCCCCCCCCCGAACTGTCGACTCCTTGACTTCGTGCAGCTCTACAGTGTAAAAATCATCCGTTGGAATTAGGACAGTCTACACAAGTCACATGCGGTTATCTCGTGCGTCTTGACGCACAGAACGGATCACTCTAGTTTCCCTCTTTGTCGACAGGCAGCGCGCACTCTCATCAGGACCGTCCACACGGCATTTTCAACCTCTGCAGTTCTGCATCAGGCCAATTACAACCTAGCGCATTCGTCACTGGCTTTCACATACAGTTTGGTACCTTGAAGACAGTTTCATGACAGTTTTATAAACAAGCCTTAGTCGACCTAAGTTAGGGAAATTTAGTCTATACCACGTCTGCCCGCCCACTAATGAAACGGCTTTTTTTGTATAACATTAGCACCTTTTCTTTTCTTTTTTTTTTCCAGATGCCTAACCCACGTGGTTTCCCAAGGTGGATTGTAGGAACCGCCAGAGGTCCTCTAAATGGTCATCTGTAATTGCCCTGCAAATTAGGTGTAGCTTAATTGCACACAGTGTAAGCAAATCGTCTTGAAGTACCTGCAAGAAAAAAAGGACACTGACTATTTGATTCCTACATTAACTTTGCTCAGAACCACCTTCCACCTTTCTCTGATATATATTTCACTATACAAACGGTTCCAAAAATGCTGTGACTGTTTTGTCTTATGCCAGCATGTTTAAAAGACGCTGGGGCAAGGTCATCAAAGACCTGGTTGTATAATGACTGAAAAATTCTAAAAAAAAAAGCCTAGTGGAACATTAAGTGATTAATTAGTTTAATTAGCAATAGGTCACAAACATAAGTGGGTATAAAAGGAATATATAAGAGAGGCTGAGTCTTTCACAGGCAAAGGTTATAGCGGTGCACCGCTCTGTGAAAAAGCTAAAGAGATAATAGATCAGTAATTTGAAAATAAGAAAAAAACTGAAACTTAAAAAACTGAAAATGACATGATCAACAGTAACATAAATCTCTGTACCGGAGGGCATTCACAGTGGGTCTGCATTCACAACAGAGCTTATTCTAAAGCAGAGCTCACTCTATGGGCTCAGTAACACTTTCCTCAAACCTCTGGCAGTGAACAGAGTGTAACTACATCCACAAATACAAGCAAGATCCAGAATCGCTGCTGCCTTCTCGGTGCCAGAGCTCATTAAAGACTGAGGAAAAGCAGAAAACTGCTGTGGAATGACTGATCAAAATTGGAAACTGGCTTTGGACATTATGAATGCTGCATTTGCCTGGTTAAAGAGGAGAGAAGCCATCCATCTTGTTATCAGAGTACAGTTTAGCAGTCAGTGTTGTGATGGCATGGGTGTGCATTAGTGCACATGGCACGGGGAACTTGTAAATCTGTAAAGGCCCCGTGACTGTTGATTGATATATACTGATTTTGGTAGAACATGCAACTACTCAGGTGACTTCCTTATTTCATTCAAGTCAATGCCAAGCCAGATCCTGCACGTATGCCGGTAGCTTTCCACCCAATGACCCTTTCATCCAATTATAACACCTGGCATATTATGACACAAAAAATATGACAAAGAAGACTGTTGAACTGTTGCAGCAGCTGACATTTTGCTTGTAAAACTACAAGTAACACAACTACTGCAATTTGCTTCCTCAGTACAAACACTTACAGAGTTCTCTTAAACGAATCAGAATCAGAATCAGAATCAGAATACTTTATTGATCCCTGGGGGAAATTATTTTTTGTTACAGTGCTCCATTTTAAACCAACATTAAGACAAGACAGACAATACGCTAACTAAGAATAGTACAATATATACATATATATACATACATACATACATACATACATGAAGACGATGATCATCACAATGGTAAATACATCTCTTTCCCAACTTTTGGAGAAAAGAACTGGGATGGATGTTGCTGCATCAGACATAAAATTGGTCTATTTTTTTACCCAAACCCAAAAAATTCTCAGTTTTCACATTTAATTTGATATGTTGCCTTTGTCTTCTATACGGAAATAATATGCAAATCACTGTAAACTGATTTGTGCATCATTTTAAACTGCATGCATCTGTATTTTAAAATTAAACAGCCAGTGCTCTAATCCAGCTACTTAGCCTGCCACTGAAATGCTTTCACTGCATTAATTTTAAAGAGGTGTTTCACTTAGAAATCGTCCAAGTTTTTTAAATAGAAAAGACGTCATTAAAGACAAAGTTCTATCCATGTGTCAGCATGAAGTCGAGGTGACTGAACCTTGCTGCTAGAGAGGTGAAATGTCTAATGTCAAGATGGAGCTGAAGCTTCAGTGCAGGACATTATGTTGACTGTGTGTTAAAGATTTATTTTAAAAGTCCAACAATTTTATACTGTATGGACAGTTAATCAATAAAACCGCCATGATAACAGCCATTTGTGTGGGAGTCATTTAAATCAACCATACAGCAAGTTCTCTGTGCTCATATAAGACTTGTAGATTCTTCACTTATGTGCACCATGTATTAAAATGTATCTAGGCTTTTTATTTTTTCCATTAGTTTCAAAGCACTTAAAGAAAAGTTTCTAAATAATGTCAAAGCACCAACATTAAAAAAAACCTACATCTTTAAGATTGCAGTCTGCTGCCCAGGAATAGATGGATTTTTCAAAAGATTGCTTTTCTGGTTCTTCTGGTGTCAGACAGTTTGTTGAAAAAAGAAAGCGTGTTATACGGCTCTGAGTGAGTACATTGGCAGGTGTTCTCCAGGACGTTCACAGGTGGGTACAGGTTTAAGGGGGTGAAAGTGTATGGAAGGAAGGAAGAAAAAAATCAGCAACTAAGTGGAGGCATTGAAGCTTCTTGGTAGTTCTACTAAAAGCAGTTGCAGCTGCTCACTTTTTCCGGTAAGTGTAGGCCTATTCTTTTAAGCCTGTTTCTCTTGGGCCAAAATTAGCATCCCATTTAAGGTCACCGAGAATTACAGCTGCACCTTGATAAGCAAACTAGCAAGCTAGGGCTAGGACTGGGTAGTGAGAGCTATCCTCCAAATAAATATGGTACTCACCAGTTAAAAAAATAACACTGGCTTCAAACCAGTAGCAGTCGATGACATTTATATGGCAACATTCCTACACTGCCTAATGATGCCTTAAAACATAAATTACATTACAGCATTACTTTACTGTTACCCATGGAGACAGCCACAGACATTATAATAAGAATCTGAGGCAGACATGCGATATATTTACAGTTCCTCATCCGTCGTCCAACTATACAGGCATTCAGTGAAGTAGCTTTAACATTTATGTCCTTAAATAAACTGAACGATTTAATCTGCTATTATCATTCAAATGCACCTGTTTTAAAAAAGTTACGTATCCTCACTAAAAGCACTTTTATTACGTGGATATTGGCGCGTGTGTCTGTGTGTTCAGTGGAAATTGTTTTGCTATGTCTGCTTGAAAGCCATTAAATAGATTTAAATTTGAACCAACTACTAAAAATGCAGTTTTGTTTGACTTTTATTTTAGACTGAACTTGCCATGAGTAATAACTCTGGATTAATCCCAAGAACTCTTTGTCTCCAGGTGAACATGGGCTAAGTTCTCCAGTGCCAGATGAAATTATTTAACTTCCATATCACATGCAATAATTGCACCAGTTTGGGGTGCATGTTGCAATTTTTCTTTTTACTCTGAAAATCCTTTTGGCAGTTTCTATTGTGGTAGCTAATGTTGGACTCTATTGAATAGGCGCTACATGCCGTTGCCACTTAGCTTTCTGTTACACAGTACCGACTCTGTTATACCACTCTCAAATCTAGGCAATTGACCTTCACAGGCTGTCTGACTCATTGTGTCAATAAACACAGGGCATAATGTAGTTTGTGCTCTATGGCGGTCTCACACTTTATCAGTATTTTTTCAGAAACAGATGTTATTCATGCAAAGTCACAGTACACTGTATAATTAGGCTGCAGGCAAACCGTGCCACCTGGTCCACTCTGGACCGCTAAAAAAAACAAATGTCGACAAAGTTGAAGCATCAAGTCTTTCCTTTGTGCTTTGCAAAATCTGAACAGTTGTTCACTGCACACTGGTCTCTTAGCAACAACAATAGTAACTCTGATTAAGTGCTGATTGGCCTCGTAAGCGCTGCTCATAAATAATATGATCTCTGAAAGTCAAATGATATAAAAGATAAATAAACATAAAGAATGACAAAGATTTACACAAGCTCTTGATTGAGAAACTGAATGGTGTGCATTAGATAGTTATGATGGGATGTTGTTTGGTGTTGAAATACATAATAAATACAATGAATAGTTTATAACAAAACTAATATATGTGCATTCAAAACAGAACACACAGTTACATTATACTGTAGTGCATTATAGTGCAAAGTTCATGGTGCTCAAATATATGATCTGCCTTTTGTCTCTCCACACATGGTTGTGTTGTTTTAAGAGGCTCTCAAACAAATAGATGCAACTCAGAAACACACAGGAAGCTGAGTGCAAATCAAAAGCCCAGCTTTATTCAGAAATGCACTTTATAGACAGCACATGGTAATTACTCTCCTGCTTTCACCTAAATAAATTGATCCAGATAAGTGTTGATAAAGGCAGTGGTTAAAACACAGAGCTCATGAAAAAAAATGAAAGAAAATCCAAGATAAGCGTGAGCGCCTGTGTAGCACTGTAGCGGTTTTTGTGCTGATGTGTGAGGATGTTCTAGCACTGAATAATTTCATTGAGGCTCAACCATGACTGAAAATCTCAGTCACTGTTAATAATCATTCTTTTTCTTCATTTGTGTTCCATGTTGCATTTAGTTTCTCAATACAGCGATGACTTGCTCGATAAGACAGACTTTATCAACAAAGCATCAGTGGTCCTGTTTGCCTGAATGTTTTCATGTGTTCTCCCGAAAAGGCAGAGAAAATGGACTCATACAGCTGGCATACTTTAATTTGTTCTAGCTCATGTTTGATTAATGCCAATTCTTCCTAGTCGGAGCTCGTGTTTGTGCGGCACCATATTTACATAACACCTTACCCTATTTGCAAATAGCTCCTATTTTCACAGTTATACGGCTTTGTGTTTTCCACTGATTGACAAATTATCTCCTGTACCACAAACCACAAAACCAAAATTTATTTTTGCAATACTTGTTATCAAAGCACATCACATTTCACAATGTGCTCTATAAAATAATAAGCCGAATAATGGTTGTGTGTGTTTTTGTACAGATAAGGTTGCTACTTAGCAATATATTAAAACATGATATGCATTACTTCAGAATTAATCCGTTTCATACAAATCACTGCTATTCACTTTGTGTATGAATGAAAATTAATCAAGATATTACCTGCATTTCTTTTCAGCATGTTGCCATATTGTCGGCAAGTAAAAACATAGTACTACAGAAAGCCACCATTATTGGAGGAAGTCTTTACTGCCTTTCATGCGTGCCCTGTGTAGTGTAGTCGAGTAGAAGACCTGTGGGCGTACAAATGAACACAATAGCAGGAAAGAAATTGTATGGTATTTCCAGTACTGAAAGGGGAGGAAACCAATGAAAAGGGTTTAAGAGTCTAACAAAGCAGACATCGGTATTTGGAGCCAGCAAAGCGTTGGTGTACCACCTCTGCTTTTATATAGCAACCTGTGACCACCAGAGCGCTCTTCCTATCACTCTCTTTCCATTGGGATGATCATTGTAAAAGCAGTATTTCAACATTTCCAGAGACTGCATCCATAAAGATACCTCCACCTCTCCCTCTCTCTCGTTTCCCTTTTCTCACTCACACTCTCAATCTTGCTCTTTTGCTAATTTTCACTCACTGTGGCTCTGTGTCTCGGTTTCCCTTTTGCAATATGACATCGTCCATTATCTGCTCTTAGTACTAATTGGTGTATTAACGCCATGCTGTGGGTGACACAGTGAGAGAGAGGAAGAGAGAGCGAGCTTGAGAGACCGAAAGAGAGAGGAAGAGGAAGAGAGAGAGAGAGAGATGCAGGATGAATATGGATGAGGCAGACGCAGGGAGGGAACGAGGCTCTGGGGGAGGCGAGTACAGAATGAGAGAGAATGGAAGGCCAAGGTAAATCTTTTCAGCTGCACAAGTGGTTAAGAGCAGCATGGCAAAATGACGAGTGAAGGGGGAAAAAAAAGAAACCATCCTGTAATGGCTTGTTTTTTTTTTCAGTTGGCCTTCTCTGTATCCCTTTCTATCCTGCTTTCACCGTCACCACTTTCAACCCAATTATCCACTCTCCCTGGCGCCACTGGCAGCATATGGAAATGTAAATTACAGGCAAGATGGAGTTGTTGTTTTTTTTTTTTGAAAGATGTGGAAGGTAAGCAGCTCTTGAGGATGGGGAGAGTAGGAGGAAGAAAAGAAAGCGATGACAAACAACTGAAACTGAGGGGCTGCCTTTAGTCCCAATAGCTTGTCAGTATTGCTACTTTATCAGATATACAAATCCACCCACGGAAGAAAATATAGTAGACTGAAGTTGATTTATGTTGCTACATACATACACACTGTGAAGCTCAAATAAAAGTTTGCATAGAAGAGAGTATACATTTACAGCTTTAATATTATATACACCCAAATATAACTTCATGTTGGATGAAGTCCCTTGAATAAAACTGACATATCAAGTATACATATCTCCATATATCTATAGTAAGTACGGAAAGGGAACCTCAACACACTGAAAACATCACCAAACACCAGACTGTAAACCTCATGTAGGCATGAAGGAATACATAAAATGTCAAATGTTCTGGAAGGCCGTATGTTCATGTGTTAGTGCAGCTATAGGTCAGCATCTTTTAGCAAATCCACAACCATGTCTGCTTGGGAAGGCTCCTGCCTCTCTTAAAGAGAAAATGCTGTGTTCCAGTCTCTTATAATGCTAGCAAGAAAAGCCGTAATGGTGAAGTGGGTTGGAAATGATCCCCTGTGCGGAAATCGTTAATCTCAGAGGCTGTGAATATGGAAAAAGTTGGACGCCACATCAGTAAAAGGAGGACTCTTTTTCTTCAGCAGAAATGGGGACAACTGAAACTTCTGGGGTTGATTATAATCTGAATTTAAACTGATGAATTGGACAATTGCCACATCTTTAGACTAAAAAATCATGAATTGGATTTTGCTACATAAAACAAACTACTGTGCAACTGCAAAATATTGTCTCATTGCGTTATTGATGTCACAGCATTTCTCGCCTGATGTACCTGTTTAGTAGCATCTCTGTAGGATTGTTTATATATATATATATATATATATATATATATATATATATATATATATATATATATATATATATATATATATATATTGTTTGTTCATTTGTCTTTAAAAACTTGATAAACAGAATTATGACAAAAAGCATGATATACGCACGTGCACCATAAATAAACACACTGATGCCAAACACACACTTAACTACATGAAGGTCCACCAACACGGTTGCATCACATGTTTGAGGGACTTCTCACATGGGCCAGCCATGGGGCTGGTGAATAGCTGCTGAAACTCAGGATACAGAGATCAAAGATGCTCATCCTTTCCAGTGCATGTGACATTGAGACACATAGAGGCTGATTATTCAGATAAGCAGATCTATCCTCGGGGGTGAAGACAAAATGGAGATGAGTGTTTTGTTCATTATCATTAAGATCTAGCTTTTCCTCTGTTCACCTCTCTTCTCTCCACATGCTCATATTTCGCCCCCGCAGAGCTGATGAAGCCAACTTCTCAAATCTGCAATTTGCTCAATTATTTTCAATTATCCCGCCATCGCTGCTTCTATCATTCCCCTTAGTTCAATTGTGAACAGAAATCACTTGTTGATTGACAGCAAAGGCCAATTAGAGACAGGAGGAAAACTCTAACCCTTATGGTAATTACGGTTGATTGGTGTCACACAGACATTTTACAGACCATACACACTGATATTGGTAAATGTCCCTTTTACAGTGCAGCCTCTTGTATCTTATCACAAACATACTGTAGAATTAAAATGGATTCTTGCTGAGGTCATTTAAAGTTTTGCCGAATTTTAATATGCTTTACTGTTTCTTTACATGTTGAGTGAATATAGTGCACTGGGAAAGCTTTCAAAGCAACGCCTGAGACAGTATGAATTTCTGTCTAGCAAGAATCCCGTGTCTGTGTGCCTTTAGCACATTAACTTCAAGGTAGTTCTGTCTCAAGGCTTTAGAGAAACTCTTCGGCAGTGTGCACAGAAATCAATGATGAACTGCTTTTGAGCACGACAAAGACCCACAAATTCAATATACCTTCAGCAGTTTTGCTGTCTGAGTTTGTTCACCATATTGTAGTAGCTTAATGTAGGGTAGTTCAGGCAAAACAGAAAATCAGTTACTTCATATATTTTCATTTTGTTGTGCATCTGTGGTTATCTTATGTGTTATTAGTTTCTGTGCGCCATAATCCATTTTTTTGTTTATTTTGTAGACGGTAATGAAAATTTAAAATTTGACCTCACTACTGCTTTTGTTTGAAGTTGTATTACCGGAGGTTATGGTCTACCACATTATTGATTGCTTGTTCTCCAAGTAAATATATGCAGACAATTACACATAACACGGTCGCATATGCAGAAGACACAGGTGACTATTTAATAAATTTTTCTAAATTAATTTGCTGTATAATAACTCGTTTTTATTTTAAATCTGTCATTCACAACAATGTGCTACATTTGATAGCACAGCACATGACACGCAGTGTATTGAGTCACAGTATCTTAAGTTGGCAGATATATTTTGATAGTTATTTGGTGATTGTAAAGGACACATCTTTCATAAAGTAACGGGAACACACATTTGTAAACTTAATAAGTGTCTAAAACAATCCCGACAGAGTCCCGGTTGTACAATAAAACGGCATTTTAAAGCAATGTTCACGAGCATCCCACAATTTACTTCATATGTCATGAATGTTATGTAATGAACACATGCTAACAGCCATGTTTCTTTTTCCTTCATCAAACATTGTAGTCATATATAGAAAGCCTTCCTGAGTGCAGCTCAACATTTCCACATCTCAGACTAAGGCTGATTTTTTGTGTTTCTCCTGTTAAATTTCAAATGACTCTATGGGGAAAAAAACAAACAAAACTTGAACCTTTCCACTCAAGCCTCTTTATTCTGTGCCGTCTTGAAATGGACATTTTATGCGGTACAAAGCTATTGACTTGCACTGTTGTTTGTGACAAGTAGGCTGCCAAAGCAAGTGGTGGTTACTCAGGACTCCCCTAATGACATTATGGGCCTAATGAGTTTTAATTGGGAGAAGATCTTAACTTGCAGACCTAATTGCATCTGATTAAAGACAATATTAGTTTTACTCCTGGCAAATTGGTTAGGGAGGCTTGGTAAGAGGGTTTTGGATGGCTCAGTTGTCTCCTTATGGAAATATTGCACATATCCCCAAAATGGTCTTGAAGCAATGGAACATAAAGCAAAGGCAGAACCAGGTGAACAAACACTCAGCTTGCAGTGATGATATAACAGAGGCATGCTACAGAGGGAATGAAGGAAGAGGGATAAGACGAGCAGGACTGAAGATTAAGAATTCAACCAGAACAACCCTGTTTCTGACCTCTACAGCTTCTACAGACACTGGGTGATCGTGTGATACGTACGCCTTTAGATTAAGGGCACAGAAAATAAGTCTCTTGTACACAAATCTCACCTCCCGGTTATTATTTTTATCTGCTTCCTAGCAATTCTACTTTCAGTTCTTAATAGCTGAACTGTTGCTAAGCCTCAGTACCAGTATGTGTATTTTTGGATTTTACTTGGCTTACAGTTTTCTCAGGAGTGGGAGCAGTGGAAATCTTCCCTAGAACCCACTTTGCAGTTAAATTTTCCAATCTTCAAAAAAGAAGTATAAAAAAAGTGGGGAGGAGAGGAGACTGCTAATTCTCAAACCTGAGAGCCAATGATCTCATCTATGCCCATCTATTTTCAGGGGCTGATAACATTTAGCTGAGATTTAAATTAACTTTATTTCATCTAACATGCATGGATGTTAAAAAAAAAGAAAGAAAAAAAGTTGTCAGATCTTCAGAAAATTGCATCAGCTGGTATATCGCTCTTAATAAAGTTGTCCTGTCCCTGCAGGACTTGGAAAAGAAATTCTCCTTCACACAATCTAATTTGTTCAAAATCACAATGTGGTAAAAATGATCATGAAGGGTCATCATAGTTTCACTGGGAGAGCGAACTTGCCGTTTACGGACATTGAAGTGTCATTAATTAAAAAAAATGTAATTGTAATTTATTTAATTGATTAAAAGCGGCAGGATAAACAACAACAACTTAAGTTATTACACATAATTATATTATGCTCATGTCTGCATGTTAGTATACACACAAACAAAAACAAGTACACAAAAACACAGTCCTTATTCCCTCCTCGTGGCATCATAAATATATGCCCTGGATCAGCGGTGATTTAAGGCCAGACACAGGAGAGTATAGTAAATTATGCGTGTATGAGGCTTCATTTCCTGCTCTTCTTAAGCACTTGCTTAATTGCCATTCTCACCTGAGCAATTGTATAATTTCCTTTATTTTTCTCCTCCTCTGCCCAGAATATGAGTCTATAATGAGCTGTGGGTGTCCCCCAAAGCTAAGCCTGGCGCCTTGAAATAGGTTTCACTAATTTACCAATTAGTCATAAGATACAATTAGTGTGCAAGTTCCCTAAGTCCATGAGTGCCCCCACCAACGGCCTCCCTACTTTGATTGTTCAATCTCTGCAGTGATCATCACTCCATTACTTGGCTCATGCTCTGGCCCTGCTCTGTTCAGCATCGCTACAAAAGCGAAGTCCCACCTGCACTTTGGATATTACTCTAACCCTATGTGCCTCTGAGGGAATCGGTGTGGGAGTGGGAGTGTGTGAATGTGTCTACGTCCGCAGCTCTGGGTTTCTGTTTAAGTGCAGCTGGGACCGGTTTCACTGACCAAGAGGATGAGAGCTGAGGAGGGGAGGGGTGGGCGTCTGGAGACTACAAAACTTATGAGAACTGAGATAAGTTACCAAGCAGCAAAGTGAAAGTTTGCTGGAGGTGCAAATCTAATTTATGGTTGGAGAATACCGTGTTGTGTTTCTCGCCTTAGTTCGCTCAGCCATTAAAACTAAACCCGAGGACAAATAAGAAATAAAAAAACAAACAAACCAAAAAAACAACACAACAAATATCAACGCTGCTACGCTCGCTGCTGGTTGTTATTATGCTGTGCGTGAGGCTCTGGGTGTGCAGTGATCAATATGTGAGAGGTCATTTGTCAGTGCCTTTTCCAGGGTGAAGGTAGTTCATTTTTCTTGATGGGAATACAGCCATCTTATATTGGATTTCTAATAATTTCTAATAATTGCAGCATATTACCTTCTGTTTTCATCAGGGTCTTATGCATCTTATCTACGAGTAGGTGGGGTCAAGATAAAATAAAATTACAAACTTATTGCTCGGGGAAAATACAACCAAATTACACAAACAGTAATGCAACAACTAATAAATGCTGATTTTTTTTAATTATGTTATTATTCTATTAATGCAAATGGTCTCAGGGATAAAAATAATTAGCACATTAAGATTTGTACCCAAGAGACAAGTTATCAAAGTTAATATGTTTTGCCTCTTGATGTGTATGTTGCATCTTAATTTAATATAGTCTTTAGGTTCATGTGTAAGAAACAACAAATGTTAACAAAAACGTTTTATTATTAGTCCATATTTCAAAAGCAAAAATGTGCAGAAATGTGCTAAAGAACAATCAATTGCATAAAACAGTGAGCCAGGTTTTAGCTTCAGCACCTTCTCAGTTAGCAGAGACTGAGGCAGGAGTTTCTGTGTTGATTGCTATTGGCATAAAGGGACACTTACAGTGCGATCACACCAAACATGTTTGGAGCGCTTTATTGGAACTGTGGAACAGTTACTGTGAGCAAAAACAATGCCATTTGATCAGCAGATAACTGCGCTGAGACTGAGGGAGGGCTAACTATGAGATAGAAAGAGACAATTTTTTATGATCTCTGTGCAATAAACCCTCGCAGTTTACTCACAGTGACTCTTCATGTCAGCAGACATGTGTAAGCTGCGGCACAGACTCCAGTATAGGTGACGAGCCCTGCATTTATTGCTGCGGCTGACTTCAGTCCTGTTTGATTTGGAGAAACTTCTCTGAGAACAGAAGAGCTGTTTTATTTGTTTCCAGCACAGCCCAACAAAACTAACCTTGGTTTAATAAAGAAATCATTCAATAATAACTGGAACCTTGGCGTGATTTTACACCGCGCATTGCTTGAGTCGCTTTTTTCACACAACAGAAGTGCAAAATAAACACTTGGTTAACTTTTCTGAGGAGTTTAAAGAGCAGTTTGTCACCTGCAGCTTTTAATCAGCAACTATTTTCTGTTCCTTTACTTACAAAAACAAAAATAATCCAGAGATTGATTAAATGTTGAAAATGGTATAAAGTATGTTGTCCTAGGAGCCATCTTTAAAAATCAACATGAAAAGCTTATTTCCTATAATTGCTCAAACACATAAACCATTGCATGTTTTGCCTGTTTAATGCTTCTTTGCACTCGTATTAGAAAAAGTTTGGCTAACATTATCTGTAACTGCATGCAGCTCGGAAACAGAAAGCAAACAGTAAACTGTGAAGCTGAATTCAATTAGATAAAAATAAAGGAACCCTGGATTGTTAACCTTGTGAATGTTTTTTTATCCCAGTGCAATGGTGGACTCCGAACATAATTATTATACTGTACAGGCCATTAATGAATGTAAGCACAGTGAAAGACTCGTTAAAAAGTAGTAACATAAAGTTATTAGAAGTTGTTCATTTAAATCAAAATTGTAAATGTGCTTATGAAGCCCGTGAAGACGATGCAGCCCAGGCAACATACGGGGTAAATTAAAAAATCATGTAAATTTGTTCATTTATATGAAAAATATAGGTTGGTTTAGAGTTATCCTCGCACTACACTCAAAAGTAATAATATGCATATATTTCACAAAAAAATAAAATAAAAAATATTTTTGTGGTACTCTAAGTTACGTTAAGGCAAATGGCATCGCTTTTTTCCCACTAACACCCTCCAACACCTGTTCTGAAAGCATGCAACTTTGAGAAAAGTAGAAAAGTAGGTGGATGTTTTTTAGTGCTGGAGATGCACACAATGCATTTATTCAAATTATCAGTACTATTGTCTACCAGGATTGTTCTTAACGTCTCTATGGGACTTGGGGAAAGAACTTGAATTTTTTTTAACGTTATCGTGAGTGACCTAGAGTGGATTTTTATTGCGTCTGACCTCCTGAAGTCTGAAAATGTTCCTGTATCAGTAGAAACCTTAAATCCCTGAGTAATAGGTTATAATTAAAGCATATAATTTAGTCAATTAAGCTGCAAAGCAGTTTAAATTAAAAAAGTTACATCCCATCGGTGCATATCAAATATGTATATCCATTTATTGACTTGTCATTTTCCTCTGTGTCTTTCACAAACCTTTATATCAGCTACTCCCTCTCTCTCTCCCTCTCTTTCATTGTACCTTCCTCTCTCACTCACTTCCTCTCAGAGGTTCATTCCCCTCATGCTAATGGACAAACTCCCTCCCCCCCATGTCTATCTAATCAAAAATCAATTAAAAACACCTCGCCGCCGAGTCTCCAGAGCTGAGGCTAGGTTGAGGGTGGAATAGAAACGCTTCCCGCACCTCTTTCTCTCCCTTTCACAATCGCTCGTCTCTCCCCCTCTCTCTTACTCACTGCCTCTCACTCACTCTTCCACCTATGGTCTCGCTCACTCTACCCTAAGCTCCGCCCTCCTGTCTACTGGAAGTTGGCAACATGATTTACGAGAACGGAGAACTTAATTTATATATTTTTTTCCTCTTGCATCCTCTCATTTATTTATTAGATTTTTCTCCCAGCCGCCTCTTCCTGTCTCTGGTGTGGAGGGGAGGAGGAGGATAGAGGGAGAGAGAGGATAGGATTAGATGGAGAGTGGTCTCGGGGCAGACCAGTAGACTGGCAGGCCTGCAGACATGGAACAGATCTGTCCCACACTTAATGGCATTAGTGCCGTCCCTGAAAGGGGGAGGGGAAGCCAGCAGGGAGACAGGCTAACATATTAAAACTGCTTCTATACCAGACGCTTGTCTACTCCACTCAAACTCTAACTTCAACTCCAACTCTCTTTCTTTCTGGGTGTGTTTGTGTTGTGCAATTGAGTAAGTGTCGGCTCTTAGCTGAGATGTGATATTCTGTGTTTAAACAAATTTAAACAGCAGACCGCATCAGAGTTATTTCTTTCTAAATATGCTCACACTGCACTCGCTGCAGGGGTAGCACTGAGCCAGTGCCCATCCTGCGCACATGTGGATTCAGGCAGAAAACTTGCTTTCCCATTGTGTCAGGTGCAAATAGGCTTCAGCTCAATAGCTAACATAGCCCACGGTGAAAGTGACATGTCTGTCGACTCTGTCTGTGTGGATAAAACTACAATCACTCCTTCCTCTGCACTCTCTCCTTAACTCATTTACACTTACCCTCTTCCCACCAGGATTTTACACATCTTACCAATCTGTGTGACTTTGGTGTGATCAGTGTTGGATTGCTGACTGTCAGCACACCTTCCAAAACTAAATCCAAGCCTCGCGGCACCCTCGGAGCCTCAAATTACCCTCTCTAACCTTCCTGGGCAGCACACTCATATGACACACCACTAGAGTTCCAGGAGCATTCAGAAAATGCAAGAAAAGGGGAGTGAAAAGGAGGAAGAAGCCAGTATAAGGTGGAAGACTGGAGTCAGCAACAAAAGACCAGAGACAGAAAAGAGTCAGTGCAGACATAGAGAGGAGCGCTCTCCTTAAAAATGCACATATCAAGTGAATGAGACCATGAAGTGGCTGGGGTAGAGGAAGTTGCCAAGGAATGTGAGAGGACAATGACAGACAGGTGGAGCCAACATGGTGTGTCTTTTGATGGATGGAGCAGAGAGTTAGTAAATATACATGGACCCCGCCCTCCAGCTCTTTCAGCTGTCTCAGCACAGCCTGGCGTGGATGGATGGTAGGATTTTTTTTTTCCCCCTTTAAGAAAAGGTTAAGTCACAACAATATTGTTGTGGATCATAGAAATATTAGCAATACTTCCCTCTCTGTCAAGCGAGTTTGATTTATCCATCTTCCTCTGAGCATGCTGCGGAAGAAAAGGAGGAGGGAAAGCAGGGACAGGGGGAGATCGGTAGACACTAACAGCCTGGGGAGTGTTTTCTCTTTATCTGTGTGTCACAAAGGCCACCCCTAGGTACTGCAAATGTGTCTGGGAACAGCTTTAGAGAGAGGTATTGATCCTACTGAGTACTCCTACTGTATATAGCCAAGCTCTGCCCACATCCTTGCACCCTGAGGAAAACTATACAGGAACGAGCCGTGCTAAAGGTCACCCTCTGATGGAGATAGGAGCTGCAAGTGTCTATGCATGCCAATGTCTTAACTAGCTTCAAGCACTATTATTAAGTTGAAATACATGCACGCGTGCATAGTTATGTGTAGTGATTAATTCTGTTGCCCCAGAAAATTGGGCAGGGAAAACAAAAAATAAACCATCAATATTTTAATAATATATTAATAATTGTTTACAGAATATTTATGATCATGTGGATAAAGCAGTAACCCAGAGTCCAGAAATGATCAAGATAAGTTATTGCTTATTTTTAAGCAACAAATTATACATTACAAAGCTTTTCTGTCACCCATCCATTACTGCAGCTCCTCATGCTTTTAATTTTTTCTGCTAGTTGCTCGGTTCAAGGTAACACATCAATTCCGGTAACTACATTTGAATTTTCTGTCCCTCACTGTCTCTAAATTATCCTGCAGAAAAAGCAAATTATTAGCAAATCACATTTTGACATTGTGAACAAAGTTACAACAAGGTTGAGTTCATATTGCTACACAATAAACACAATTGCAGTGTACTGCGCCACGCACTGTTAGGCACATGTTTACAATACTGCATCAAAATTTTGAGTAAACATGTTTAAATGCTTAGTAAATACATTTCACTTCACTCACATGAGAGTCGAGAATATGTTCCGTTAAAATACTCACTTAAGACTTTATTGTGAACATTGTAAGTAATCTTATTTATCTGTCCATTGCTTAGCAATTTCTTTAAACACTGGATGCTGAAATGGTTTATTGGATGCAGTGTTATGAGCAGCTGTATGTGTTTAGCCTGCAGTTAATTCTGGATGGGAGTGAATGTCCATTAAATGTAATCTTGTTTTTCAGTCCAGCGCTCAAACCACAACTTCAGAGAATTGGCCACCGATGAAGACATCATCCATCATCCTACTGACACTCTGCCAGAACACTTGGAGATAAATATGGAGGCTTTTCAAGTTGTACCTGTCTTTTAGAAACCACATAAACCAACATAGAGCATGCTAGAATCATAATTCAAATTTATTTCTGCAAATCTAAAGTGTAAAATATGCCTATTCATCAGGCACTTCTCACTTTGTCAGCAGCACCTTTTATCCAGCGTCATTATTTCACATTTTGATGCCCGGTGTTTATGTTTGTGTGTGCCTCTGTGTGTGCATATGCGCAAGCTTTTCAACCTCATCTAACCTCCTGAAAATGTATGAAGAAAACCAAAAATGATCCACTCACAAATTCGAGTTCTTGCTTTAATGAAATAGTGCTTTTGCAGCTAATCTGAGGAGTCCAGTAGAACACTTATCTCAGCATCAACAGTGCTGCAGAAAAAAAGCTGCCATAATCGGATTGCTGGAGCTCTAAAAGGTTTTCTGTACATGGGTTCCTCGCTACGCCACTGGGCTCCAGGGCCAGACTGGGCACTGAAGCCTGACTGCCAAGCGGACTGTCGCTGTACAGGCTGATAAAGTCCAGAGAATCATCAGTTTCTTTGTTTGCCACCACAAGTCTACAAGTAAGATGATACTAATTACAGGCTTTCAATATGTGATTGAATCAGCAAGCAACACAGATGCAGAAGTTCACAGATACACAACACCCACACCTCTTCCACGCTAAAATGATACACTATGTAGATATTATGGTATCTGTACATGCTCTCTCCCTCTCTCGCTCTCTCTCACACACACACAGACACACAAATTTTAGACTCTGATTTGCTTTTGTTCTTTTTTTCTCACTGTACACCTACACATCAGTCCATGGACTCACACAGAGGAATTCATCTATCAGTGGTTCACTGTGCCCTGAAGCAAGTGAGAGCTGCAGCAGACATTGATCAAACTGACTTCTAACATGAAGAAGTTCAAAATCGCACTTTTCAAATCCCTTTACTGCCAGCAACCTTCCACTACTGAAATAAAAGAAGGCACACACACACGCACACACACACGTTATTACACCCTGTTGTGTGGCAAACGTGAGCACAAAAACACAAAGATGCCCATTCACAGGCAGTGTTACAAAATGCTACATAACCCTGGCATTTTTAGATCGTGCTCACGCATAAATGGCAGCGATGCCATTCACACTCCTCAAGTGAATGACTGGGAAAATAATTCAGTAATAAATCAGTAATAACAAAACAATTAAAAAGTGAACATGAAAACAATGAGTGAATGGTCTGTCACACTCAAATTATACGTCTGCATCAACTTGCGCCATAACCGCAATTTTAACTCTACAATCCTTAAAATGTAACTACACAGCGGATAAAAGGAGTTTCTGGTTACTACCTAAGTTAGGACATAAATCTATGTCCAGCAGAAGCTTAAATCAAGCTTTAAGCAGCCAGGTGGGATTTAGGCTTTATCTTCTTCATGAATTAGTCTTTTAAATTAGCACATTGTATCAACACATTATGCACACAGTATCCTTTCTCATTCCCTCAGTTTAGTGATTTGCACCTTCAAATTGCTTAATTTATTTAATTGAATTAATAATTTGTGCCCTCAAACATTTACATCACACAATCAAATTCCTTCCAATTATAACTGTTATCACCTCCTTTTCATTCATTTCATTTGTCCTAGCCTTTGAAGAGTTCTTGCAATAGAAGCTGCAATTTAAAACCTTTTTATCAGCTTCGGATTCGCTCTATGTTACTTAAACATATTTCAGAGGATAGCGGGTGAACTCTGTTGAAAAAGAATTAGTCCTAAAATGAAGTGAAGGGTAAGTAGTTTCAAATTCAACCATCTCGATTACCACCGAGGCGCGAAATTCCTTCCTTTGGTTCAGATATGCTTTCTGAATTACTCAAAAATAACAGACACCCATCTTCCTCCTCCAAACGAAGCCTGTTTGGCGACCGCAAAAGTCAAGGAAATGTACCATCTTTTTGCACAGCAGCTCCAGAGTTATTAGCCTTTGTTCCAACTGTTTTGCATATTCAGCCTCCCTTCCAGCCCACATAGATGTTAATTCACTCCCACACAAACAGATCGGTGTGAACAGGGCAAACATATTTTCCATCTCTCTCTCTCTCTCACTCTCTCTCACACTCTCTCAACTGTCTTTCACTGCTTTTAAAGAACTGACATCTAACACACTTCACACAACTGGGAACGCACATGTCCATACACACACGTATGCACGCGCACACACACAAAGGTGCAGAAAGTCCGTTTTTGTGAGTCTCTCTCAGTGTGCTGGATCAGCTGAAATAGGATCCATCCCTCAGATCCCGCTGTACCTCTCACACATACTGATGTAGTCTGATCTTCTGTCAGAGAGATGGCCTGCAGGGAGCGAGTCAGGGGCTTATAGCACAGCCTCCTGAGACCATCTCAGCCAGATGCTCAAGGAGTTGGAAAGCAAGAAAACAATAGCCACTACAGACAGCCAGAGATATTAAGGGGCCAGGGCTGCTATTCTGCGAGCCTGAGCTGCTTTACTCTGCTTTATAAGACATCACCACACAGCTCACGTCTGGCAAGTCACCAGAGTTTTGACGTGAGACAAATGTAGTATATAGTGATATGCCTCAGGACAAGTGCACATACTCGCTAACACACTTGTGCACATTTGTACAAAGGGACACACGCGGACTTAGTTCCCTATGGCAAAAGTGTCACAACAGTGGTCAAGAAAACACACTGTGTCGAAGCAAATCTACTGAACAAAGGCTTCATGTGAGTGCATGACTGAATTCAAATAGCCACAGCTCTGACTTTCCAACACGTATTCTTTTACAGACAGGGTTTTATTTTGAATTTGTTTAGCCAACATTTACACAAGTTACAACCAATTTCGTAATCTATGTGATGTATGTGTCTGCTTGTTATGCAGCTTGAAAACGAAGGTGTTGCAGCTGTAATCACAAAAAGTGTGATTCACAAAAATGCTACAAGCAGCAATGAACATGTTATAGCCAGTGAAATTAATACATTGAAGAAAAATAATACATGGGAAGAGTAAGCTGGAGTTATTATAGGTTAACGTTAGTCACCCTTGAATACCAATTTATCAAATTCTCTTAGCATGTTTCATGAAAAAGGATTTTTCTCGCACGCATGCATATTTATGACATGCACAGAAGGGCAGGTCATAAATATAGAATGACTCGCCTTGTTGTGACAATGTTGCATTAATTTCTTCTTTGAATACCGTTTTTCTCCCGCGAGAGCAGTGCTCCACTGCTGAGGCACATCCCCCTCTTTTTTTCTCACTTCTTTACTACTCTCTTTACATGAGAATGTGTAAATATGGAATTATTGAGAAATTGATTGTTGCTCTCTTCTGTCCAGTGTGGCCTTCCTCCCATTAATCTCTAATGCCTGCAGAGGAAGCTAAAAATCCATCTGGGGCCATCGCTGCAGACAATTGTCTGAAAGACCCATTCCATCCAAATTGAATTAGAATCAATGTGGAGCATACACAAGCAAGAGCATCATTAGATGAAGAGATGTAAGCAAAGAGAGGGACAGTGAAATAGAAGGAGCCAAAACTAAGGGCATCACTTTTCTCCTTTCCAACAATCTTATCAAACCTTCCAATGAGAGCAATAAATATTTTATTTTTTTTATTCTTGGAGTGTTCATCATTACATCTGTATGTTATTTGTGTATTTTTTTTTTACAAAACATGTTAACACACAGAAAAATCTCCCAGGTTTTCCAAGTGACTGTTGAGCCTAGTCTTTAGCCTATAAATGATATAAATATCACTTACTTTTAGTAGAAAAAATGAAGATGCAGAGTGAGAAGAGGAAGAGGAGGAAAAGGAAGAGGATGAAGCGACGGTGAGCCACATGCAGACACAGCTGGTGTGACCGTGCTGCCTGAGTGAAAGCAAGATGGGTGACTGAGACTGAGAAAAAGATGAAAGGATGCGGCAGGGTACAGTAGAAGAAGAAGAGGCGTACTAAAGTCAGACTGAAAGCAGGTCAGTGACAAATGAAAATACAAGGTGACTGCTATGTCTGTCAGAGGGGTAAAAGCTACAGCTATGAGTGAGGAATATATGGTTCAGAACCTGAAGAGAAGTTGGGGGGAGATTGGTGAGTGTTAGTTAGTGAGATTTGTTCATCCAGAGGCGAAGAGAAGAGATACTTTAGAGAAAGCAAAGCTAAAAAGTAACGAGGATAGAGTAGGCGGACGATTTAAGCAATTTTGAAACTGATACAGTTTGTAGGCAGGAGAGTTGTGTGAGGGGGTTGAGACAGGAAGAGAGGAGATATGGTGTGAAAAAGAGATACAGAGAGAGCAAGATATGAGAGAGGGTGATATAGAGATAGATAGGCCGGCTTGGAGTGAGACAGAGTTATCGGCCATGATCGATCTGGCCGGCTGATGCCAAATGGGGGGTGTAATGATGGGTAATGATATGAGCCTGAAGAGTGGGCATCGTGTGTGTCTGTGTGTGTATGTCCTGGATCTGTGACCACACAGTGGCTAACACTTTCATTAATAGAGCCAATTCATCGAACTTCACAGCGATGGTTTAATAGACACCCCCGTGCAGTGCACATACATGCCACAACAATCATATTACAATTGTTTTCTCTCTCTCAGTGTCTTTGTCTCCCACCACCTTGTCTGGAGATCTGTCCACGGTCCTCCTTTGGCTGTGTGTTCATTGCAAGTCTTTGTGTACCCCCACACCCCCCATCATCATCTGTCACTTTAGTTTCTCTCCATCATTACTTTTTCATTTATTTCTCACCCACCAAGAATCTCTGTGAATCTGTTCCTGTTTTTCAACTCAACCTGTCAAACATGCATTGCAGCTGGGTTGTGCAACATTTCAATTGATAAAACACATAGTATGCCAAGCCATACAAACATGCACACACACATACCCACAATGACATGTTTATCTGCACACCCTTGGCAGACCTACTGACTCTAAAACAGTTTCCACAGCAACATGAAGTGGCTAAGAATAATGTATTCAGTTATGGCTGGGGATGATTAGCATTATCCTGTTCTGTTTTAGAATCAGTGTTAGACTCATCTCACACTGTTTTACAGAAACTTCAGAGTTGACTGAAACCTAATCATTGCAATAATACAGCCATTAGCATGGATATATGATTTAAAATGAGCAACAGTTTGCCTTGAATAGCAATGCTAGATTGAAAGCATGCAAAACTATACAGACCGGCTGAACAGTCATAAAAATGCATGCCCACTGGCACTATTCAATGGATGGACTAGTCCGTGGCCATTACTATGGTAACCAAATCCAATTCAGAAATTTAGGCCAAGATCACATCTTTCAGAACTGACTATTTTCCAACATTTGACCATACTGAGTCACTCACAACCAGGCTGAATCTGTGACAAGAGGAATAAACAGTTTTTCAGACACTAAATCAAACCAACATTTGCATATATTTATATTCAACAGTCCAGCATTCAACTGACTTCCTTTTTCTTCATTCCAGAGGTAGTGTAAATTCATCTTGAGGTGTGGGCAATTCAACAATTTCACAAATAATACAACTTTCCTTATTAAATTATATAAAAATGTTCAAGGTGATCAAGTTAAAATAAAATCTGCGGAAATTTAGACTTTAAACTCTAGCTGTCTGAAAGGCAGCAGAGGTTTGTAACATCACTCTTGGCTAAACTCTAGAATTAAAAAAAAATCAAAATAAGTACAGAGGAAACTTTACACCTTTCTTCCGATCCACAGCCAAATATAGACCTTGAGCAGGTGCATTTTGGGGAACTTCCTAATTATTTGGCAAATATTGTAACATTCATTATGTTGCTATAGAGCTACAGCAAATTAAGATTATGAAAAAAAGAGGTAAGATAGAGAGACACAGACAGACAGACAGACAGACAGACAGACAGATAGATAGATAGATAGATAGATAGATAGATAGATAGATAGATAGATAGATAGATAGATAGATAGATAGATAGATAGATAGATAGATAGATAGATAGATAGATAGATAGATAGATAGATAGATAGATAGATAGATAGTGTGGAGCAGGGAAATTATTTTACTGCTATTGTTAAATAATTGTCATCATTACCATTGCATTAATAATATAATCTGGAGTTTATATTGCATTCAGGGGTTGAACAGTGTGTGTCTTTCAGAAAGGCTAAAAGTAACAGGACAGGAAACAGGCTTGGAGAGTTTTGCAGAAGTGAAAGTTATTTTGAGCAGCAGGCTAAGACGAGGCTTTAACAATGTAACAGATAGCTTTAAGAAGGCCTTAAGCAGTTATGACTATTTTATACACAATGCATATCTGTGCTTATTAAAGAGTTGGAGCCCGGTCAATTAATTGGGGGTTGGAAGCTTTGTTCGGCGCGATGTCCGGACAATCTATTGTGCAAGTGACTTGGAGCCATAGAAGGAATTGCAGTACATGCTTACAAAACACTTATATATCAGGTCATTTCATATTAAGGTTTTAGTAGAAGTTCTTGGTTAAAACATTTATTTAGTAGAAGACATACATATAGTCTCAGTGAGCCTCTGGTCTGGTGAAAGGTCAGAAGTGCAACAGGTGAATTGAGAAAGAGCATGTGAGGTCGTGACACACACACATGAGTTAAATTTATTTAGAGGAGAGATTAGTCATGTCTGGTTGTAACTGCAAAAGTGTCTCGGTAAAAGAGGAACCGTCCTTGTTGTCTCGGCAAGAAAGAGGAACAATTTACTTTAAGACAAGAACGGAAAGTACCAGCCATGAAAATAGAAGATGATCTTCTGGGTTAAAAGCCATTGTGGTGTTGATCTGATCTATGTATAAAATGTATCTGTGACGCATGAAGGGGCGTCAGTAAATCAAACCCTGATGCTATAAAATATCTGTTCATGCTTTGATTAAGTTGGAGATCACTTGCTGTCGGCGTACAGAGTGTTCTTCCCACACGTGTGTAGTCATTAAAATCATTGTTTGACCAAGACCTTCTGGACCAAGGGTGGTTTGTACTCTCCCTCCTCAATTTTGAACCTTAACAATAGATAGATAGATAGATAGATAGATAGATAGATAGATAGATAGATAGATAGATAGATAGATAGATAGATAGATAGATAGATAGATAGATAGATAGATAGATAGATAGATAGATAGATAGATAGATAGATAGATAGATAGATAGATAGATAGATAGATAGATAGATAGATAGATAGATAGATATTATTACATGGTTACACCTGCTGTTTTCTTGTTTGTTTTTTTGGATCACTTTTTATTGAGTAATCCTTTTCTGATCAGATGTAATTACTTGTGCTTTGAATTGGTCTGAGCTTTGTTAAAGCTTGAGTCCCTCTTGATTGGCATCTTGGGAACGTTTTGGTTGGATGATGTTTTTGAATAAATTACTTTGGCTGATGCCCACACTTTAATTCCACTTTTGTTTTTTGGTTGCTTGAATTTTGGCAAGGCATTGTGGTGTTTTTGTTTGTAGCTGCAGGCCATGTGGTATTAGACATGTGCTCTGGTGCTCATTCAGGGAGCAACACTTTGATTTGGACTTGCTGTTCTGAGGTTTACTAATTTCTTGTTGTAATACCTGCAAGGATGGATCTGCCAGTTGAAGTGGATACTACGTGCACTCTTCTGTGAGGTAGTTAAACATTTTGAAACAACTTTTTCTACAATGCCATTTTTCTGTAGTAGTAGTTTTCCCTTAACCTTAATTTGATCCTAAAAACATGGTTGCTGGGTCGGAAAGCTAGAGCTGGTAGGATGAGTAGAGCCAGTTGGAATTTACGTGGCAGGATGGGGTGGGGCAATTGTCTTCCCACTGTCTCAAGAAAGTACTAAGCCTACTCTTACTGGTAATTGGCTGACATGGGAGTGTAGTCAGCTAATGCAACTCCCCGGTGCCTTCTGGCATATAAAGCCAGTTCAAATGAACTGTTCATTCTTCCTTCTCCATTCCAAATGGCATCAAACATCCCTGATATTTGTATCTTTGTTACTTTATGTTTTATAAGTTATCTTATCACTAATCCTCCTTGTCACTTATGTTTAGCCAGTTTATAACACTAGCTAACATTTTCTTTGTTGTCAAAAATCAACAATGACTAGACAAAGAACTACGTTAAAGCAGATAGATTCTTCTTGACTTTATAAAATTTTTAATTCAGCTTAATTTTATTTTATTTATACAAGAGCAATTCACAAAAAGAGTTGCCTCATGGTGTTTTATATTGTAGTATGAAAACCAACAATATTACAGAGAAAACCCAACAATCCGTCAACTCCCTATGAGCAGCGTTTGGTAATAGTGGGAGGGAAAAGCTCTGGTTAACAAGAAGAAGTCTCTGGCAGATTCAGGCTCAGGAAGTGGCTGACCAGGTGGGGGGTGGGGGGGAAGAGAATGAAGTAAAGGGAGACAGGACGAAGGCCACTCTACAGGAGAGAACCCCAGAGTTTAATAATTACTAACGATTACCTCCAAATCCAGACTGGGAGATGGGAGAAACCTCTAGCTGCCACAAGTAAGCCACCAGTCTGAGAGAGAAATGTCTGTAAGAATAATACGGCACTTTGATGAGATTCTGTATTAGGGTAGATTCATCTTAGGTTCAATTCTGAATTTAATAGGAAGCCAGTGAAGAGAAAATAAAATTGGATAAATATGGTATCTCTTTCAAGTTTCAGTTAGTACTCTTGCCGGAGTGTTCTGGAACAACTGAAAGCTTTTAAGAGCAGCATGACAATAATGTATTACAATAGTTCACCCTAGAAGTAACAATGAACTTTTCACTCTGAGACAGGATGCTTCTAATTTTAGAGATATTGTGCAGATGAAAAAGTGCACATTGAAGGACATATCCTGGTCAAAAATGACTCCAGGTTTCCTCACAGTGTTACTGGAGGCCAAGGTAATGTCATCCAGAGTAAGTATTTGTCTAGACACCATGTTTCTACAATATTTCTAGGGCCAAGTACAATAACCTAAGTTTTGTTTGAATTAAGAAGCAGGAAATTAGAGGTCATCTAAGCCTTTATGTCCCTAAGAGATTCCTGCAGTTGAACTAATTGGTGTGTGTTATCTGGCTTCATGGATAAATAAAGAGGATAGAAAGAACTAAAGGGTACACCTTCAAGCCCAAAGAGATCATATCCTCCAGGATTGATATATCTCATCACAGGACAAAAGGTGATGACTGAGAAATAGCCACTGTTTATTTGCTGTCTAACCACAGAAATATATTAAAGCCGACCTATTCTTTTAGTCATCGCAATGAGTGAAAAATGTGCATTACAATAGTAAAGTGCAAGGCCTTCATGTGCCAACAAAACAGCTTCTTGCCATTGATTCTCCAACTCTGCAGAACTCTGACAACATGTTTCCAAAACGTCTCACCCTAATGTGATATTTGATGATGGTGGTGGAGAAGAATGGCTCACAAACTTCCACATGCCTTTACTGTTAAAATCTAGAATATGATGTTTAAAACTCAAGGCTGCACACCACGCCTCTTCCATCTTTATAGACGCATCAATTTATCAAGGATCTGCAACATCCATGGTGATTTATTTATTAGAATAATGTGAGGCTGAAGATTAAAGTGAGACAAGAGATGGGCTCCGATTGCTGGAGACATTGTTGGATTATTTGATCGAGGGTGTTCTACAGTGGACAACTGACTGAAATTAATTTCTGCTTATGAATTACTCAAGTGATTTACAGTCTTTCATAACGATACAACTGAATCCCAACTATAGAACTTAACTTTATAAGGCAAAATAAATGTTGTCCCTCCAAGTTTTTCTGACTGTGAACAGAGGTTAAGGTCTTTCTGAAATCAATAGTGCAAATGAAATTAATGTTTTTTTAATGTTTGTCTCAAACATTATTCATACTATCTGTCAATTTGAATAACTAAATTGGATGTTTCATTCACATTATGCGACTTGATTTCACACAAGGTTTTTGCCGTAGAAAATTCAAATGATGATGAGTTTCTAATGAAAGCCTGCTGAGGACTGAATATAGGAAACAGTAAACGGAGACCAAGCATCGGCCCATTATCTTTTCTTCAGCAACTCCTCCTCACAACTTCACAAGCTGTCCCTAAAAAAAAACACTTATGTGGACAAACTGGCAAGTGAGGACGAGGAAAATAAATGAGAGGGAAAGGGTGGTTAATGAGAAATGCTATTTTTACTGCTTTGATGTCCCCATCCACATAAGCACACAGCTTAGACAAAAACAAATTAGAGATGTCGACTGCATCCCAAAGACATTAAAAACATATTAGCACAACAACCATTTGAGACTGTGTCCATACACATGCACATGTGGTGTGTGCGTGTCTGCATTTCAAATTCAGAGAAAGTATGCTCAATGTATTTCTTAGCAATTGTCCACACTGGCTGGCATTATGCATATCAGCGTGAGCAGTTGTTCCTTGTGGCTAATAGTAGACAAAATATCAACATAATGACACCATAGTTTCTGCACGGCTAGATGACTCAGAGGCATAGCATGATTCATTTCCCCACCGAGAACTCTATAGAATACAGATCAACACATCCACAGAGATCTAAAGGCACTTTATCTAACTTTTGAAAATGATACTGATCATCATTTTTCTGTTTGCTCCTCAGGTATTGTCCATTTTAACTGGATACTAGAGCTGGTTGAAAAAAAAAGAAAACTACAGAAAGACTGAAAGGCAGAACAACTAAATCAACATATGCAGAAGGGAAAAGGTTTTAAGAGTTTCCCAATTACAACGCTTTCGCATTAATAAGAAGATTGAATCGAGCTGCACCACCTTTGCCACCTCTCACTTGTCGCTGTGGGCACGACAACATTCAAAAGCTTTGGTAAACTTTGCTTGTTAGCAAGTATTGAGTAAATAAGCAACCCACCACTCTTCCTGGGAATTTGCATGACTTTGTGGTAGACAGAACTTTATTTTTGTTTTTTGGTAACAAGGTTCATATAAAAAAGAAACCCCAGAAACTTAATCATCTTCTGCTGCAAAGATATTCTTCCACATCTGGTAAAAAATTTTGCTAGCCCATTTCTCTTAAAGTAAGACGTGCAGAGACTGACATTGCCCATTTTTTGGATAAAGTTTCATTTGTTCTCCTCCCACACCTTCTTTTACAGCAGTTATTCACCTCTCATAAATGGATTCTATATTTTCTTTTTGTCCGTTAAAACTGAGTGTAATATCTAAAGTCGGGATGTCGGATAAAATCTGGTTCGGTAAAACTTACTGTGGAACATATGACTAGTGTAAAATAAATAAAATTTGTGTTATATTTTTAAAGCTGGTCCAGCAGTACATGCACGTTTAGGGGATATGAATCCATCCCTTTGAATCTGTTGTCCCTCCCTGTGCTTATAAAGAGGCTAGTGACCTCGCAGCATCGTAAAATCAAGATGGCAGACTGTAGTTTGAAACATTCAGCTGGAGGCAACCTTTCAGATTTTCATTCAATAAAGAAATTGTAGTCTTTCACTAAAAGGCTTCCAACAAGAAGAAGGATAAGACATCTTTAGAGATGCAGAGCTGTAAAAGCTACAAAAGGGTCAACAAAGCTCTGGTTTCAATTATGGTTCTGTTTGTTATGGGCTGAGATCCTAGCCCTGCAGGGGTTCTGAACGTCATTTACACCACATTTAATTAAAGTATAGCTGTTTTGTTTTATAAGCTTTATAAAAAAAATACTTCTCTAAATACTTCGTCTTCCCCCTAACTATTCTGTCACAAAATACACAGCCCAGAGTCATTACTACATTTTATATAACTCTACACTGTTCCCCACTAAGGCTAGGTTTAGCTATAAAATTTGATTGAGATCAGGGACCTAAAAGTGTTGATTACTGGTATTTGTAAGATAGAACACTTTGCATCAAAATGACTCAATAACTAATTTTTAACCACATCAATGGTCATACAGATTAGTAAAAAAAAATACCAATCAGTCAATCCATTCACTGGAAGAAATCAAAATGGGTTTGGAAATAAATTAGTATATCACTGTATATCTTTTGTAGGACTCCAGATTCTAACAAAAACTACACAAACAAGATGCATCCACACTACAAAGACAACAAAAAGGAAAACAAAAAAAAGAAGAGAAGGAAAATGGGGGTGTTCATGACATTAAGGAAATGGCAATGACACAGACCATTCACTGTATCTTTGGGAAATGAGAGGAGACAGACGAAATGAGGGGAGGTTGGTTAAAATGAAGAAAGCTGAAATGGCTGCAATAACTGACCACGGACTCTAAACCACAGTCAATACATCTAAGTGGATTTTAGCTGTGCCACGATAGAAGAAATGCTCCAGCATGCCCGCAGTGTACACACACACACACACACACACACACACACACACACACACACCCCAAAACAAACAAACTCAGAATTGGTTTAATTCCACCAACTGGGTTTGAATGTGAGAATAGAAAGTGACATTATACTCACACAGTGCTACAGCTTCACACCTGCCTGCAGCTTCATTGGGTAGGTGGGGGCAGCAAGGTTGCAGGCTGCAATATTAAACCATCAATCACCCCCTAAATTAGGCATTTTACATCACACAAGCACTTACAGCTCTCTCTCCTTCTCCCACAGGTGGGGTCCAAGCCAAGGGAAAAGAGATTACATCACAAAAGCAATGATGGTGCAGCAAGACCCATGAATACATTACACCATCATATATACACAAAGTATGGGTGGAAAGCAGCAGCGAAATAATAAATCATAATGAATAATATCAAATCAAATAGTTATTTCTTTACTCTGAGGTACATGAAGTATGTATTATGCAGGAACTTTTGGTACAGCGTGTCTTGGTTGCAGGGTATTTTACAATAATGATAGAAAATGGAAGCAAGTGACCTGAATTACCAGTTGTTCACAGACGCTCATATGTCATTCATTACACAGTCCATTTTTTGTCCGTCAACATTGAACACATGCAGCAAATGACTCATTTCAAATCACCCGTGGTGGACGAGATGGCATCATGTCCACTCTGCAGATTCTCGTGTTTTGATTATAAAAAACATCTGGGGTATCAATGAGCCGGGAAGCTATTAACAAGCGAAGAGAACAACACAAGACAGAGCCACGGAGAAAGATGAGGTTAAAGCAGAAATGAAGGGGGAGGAAGAAAACAGGAGGGGAAAAGACAAAAAGAAACAAAGAGGGTGACAGTAAATGAAGCATGGAGTTGCATTTATCCCAATTAGCTACTGCAGGGGTCTTGGGTGAGAAGGGAGAAAGTGTCCACCCCTATTAACAGTGTTTACTGACATGCCTGCTGATTACAAGCTCAGGGAAGAAACTGCATCCATAGCTCCGCTCTCTGTGCAAACTTGAAAAAGAAAAAAGCAGAGAGACAGCTAAACTCACACGCACCAGAAAATGTTTTCGTCTAGCGCCCTTCACATCATGTTTCCCCTTACCACCCTACCTCTCTATATGACACCCTCACTCTCTCTGTCTGCCAGCGCATCCAAGTTGAAGGTAGATTTCATATGTCCCATTACGAGTCAACTTCTATCCTTGTCTTCCTCGTGTCACGCTGTGTTGTGTGGCAGCGATAATGGAAGTAATTACACTGGCTCCATGTCTGTTCCACACCACAGCAGCAAAGACAGGCTATGGCAACATGATGCCCACTGCTGATTGGCCACATTCTCGACGCGTTCTGGAGAATCGCAGTGGAAGGGCCTGTACGCTGTCACAAGGAAAAGCAGACACTGGGAATAAAATACTGTTCGTTTGGATTTGTGAAAAGAGCAAACCAAATATGCAAAGAGGTGATAAAAAGCCTGTGGATATTTATGTGCTGTGGTTTTTATCCCGGGTTCATTCTGCAAGTGTTTTACCAACATCAAATATGTTATGTGGTTTTAGTAAGATTTGCTGGGATCCAGTCTTATGGCGTTGCTGAGATAAGCTGCCCATGGGCAAGCATACTGCTGCACTTCTGACCCTTACATAAAACAATGTAACCTCTGCTACTCAGAACTGCATTTGATACAAGAGAATGGAAGAGCAACAAAGAGCATGGAGGAAATGTATGAGTTCCTCCAAAAGAAGGGGGAGACAAAGCAATGGGAAAGCATATCTCAACTAAACCAGAGAGGGAGAGAAAGACAATGCGCATTAAGCAGAAAGAAAGGCCCGAGGAGGTGAAAAAGGGCGATAAATAACACATACAAAGTACCTGAGTAAATGAATACATGAAAATGAGACATTTTACTCACTGGCTCCAGGACCTTTGCAACATATTATCTCTGCAGAATTTATAGATGACAGTTGTGCGTTCTGCATTTTACATCACAAATGAGTTGAGGCAAATAGATGAGCAGAATGCACTTAAAGAGTTGCTCCTGAAAACAACTAAGAGTTCAACAACTAGGCGGAAGCTTTGTTACTCAACAGGGAACTGAAAAACAGTCACGTCTATGTACAAACAAGGGCACAAAGAGAAGCAGAGGACCTAGTAGAGTTGGCCTTGCTTCTTTCTTCTCCACCCTCTTCTCTAGGTCTGACCTCTCTCAGCCCCTCGGTTACTCTGTGAGCTTCAAACTCGGACTCTAACCCATCTGAAGAGAGACACCTAGTGGTGCAGAAGAAACCCCTTCAACAGCTGGACCTGGACAACACTTTCTATGCCAACTAACTTAACCGCACACCACCATTATGCCGTCTCCTCTCTTAGGACCCTTAACAAAGCCACATTAATCTAATTGAAACACCAACTACAGCAATTATTGGTGTAATTTCCACGTTGCTTGCTGTCAGCAACAGACTCTTTCCTAGACAATGGATTTGTTTTTGTTTTTTGGGGTAGTGCTAGGGATTCTGTGAGAAAGGACAAAATTGTTATGGATGAGGTCCAATCTTTGGTGGCTGTTCAGGTTGACGTGTGTGGTATGTAAGAAGAATGAGACTCTTATTACCTTCCAAGGATGATTAAAAGCTGCCCCTCAGGTATGTGGCATAATCACAAATCAATTAAAGTCAGGCCGCTTTTGGAGAAGCCCGATAAAGGCAAGACTCAAAAGTTAACATGTAGTAAACATGTACTACAATTTTCTGTTGCTTGAACTGCGTTGTGTTAAATGATTCCTAATGTTTTTTGTTGTGTATCAAATTAATTGAAGGAAACTGAGAATAAATCGCAATCCGGCAGAGGGTTTCTTGAAGGGTTAATAATAATCTTATAATTAATGTGACAGGTTGCATACAGGACATCATTATTCTCTCTGCGAGCGTGCAGTCATGACAATTATTACTGGAAGGTCCCTTTAAAGCACCCGTCTCACCTTATAGGTCTAACACTAAATCAGCTGACACGAACATCCAGACACTCCCTTCCAGTCAAAAATCAGTTGAATCATGACGCTTTTGAAAAGCCAATCTGCCATGACTGCTCAACGGAGTTCTCTGATAAAGCCAGACAAGGTGGTATTACATTAGTGAGCCCCAATCAGAACGACTGCAGTCGATCTATCATGGTGTTATCTGCGGGAAGGGTATATTACCTGGAGCCCAGACAGCCCTGGGCATGCGTGGATGTATAGGGCCGATAGCAGAGCTGGCTGTCATCCCTCTGGGCTGATTAATGAGGAGCTCGGCCCAGTGTTTAATGTGTTTAATATGGGCCGCTGACGAGGCCGTCACACTGACGGAACCCACCCGTCTCCCTGACTGATGAAGTCACCTGCAACTCTCATTCACTCGATTTCTTTCACAGATACAGTAACATGGAAGTATACACACACGCACACACATACACGCACAGAGGCAAAACCATGCCTTTATTTCCTTACAATATCCTATTTAACATCACATAAGGATCATTTTTCAAGCATTAATCAGAAAAATGGCACTTGCATTGCTTTGACAGAATAATATATCTTTTATTCCAAAATGTACCGACATAAACACTTCACATTTATAGCCTGTAACACACAGAAACTCTTACAGTGTTCACCACTGTGACCCTGCTTTCATGGTGAATGGGAAAGAAAATTAGGGCCAAACAGAAAGGCCCTTTCTGGGAGCAGTTTGGAAGCTGTAGCCTTCTAATGAAAGATACTTAAACCTTTCTTTGTGGAAAGATTCAGCCTCTCTTGCTCTGTGTAATGAAACAGCTAATATTCTTATGCCTTCTCTGCCCGGCAATCAGACTCGTCTTCTTTCCTCCCTCTTCCTCCATGATCTGTCTATTACTTTCAGCCTGCCTCACTCTCGTTTTCTATATTTCAGCTCTCCTACTCCCACCTGCTAATTTTCACTTCTTTCTGCCTTTCTCCCTCACTATCTGTTGGCTTCCCACTCCTTCCCAGCACATCTCTATCTCTTTTTTCATCTATCACCTCCTCTGCAATGTTCTCATTTAATCATCCCCTCAAGAAACATATTCATTTCCGAACAACTGGGCTCCTATTAGATCACATACTCTGTTGTTACAGCTGTTATAATGGCCAATTCCTGTGCTCTCGGGGTGGCCAGGGGCTACATGTACACAACGGTCCACTTCAGGACAAACACACACAAATGGGAGCAAAGGTCCATTTTGTAGGAAAGGCTACTGTCCATTACATGCAAGCAAGATGGCAGCAGCTTATAGCAGCAGACATACATCTTGTTGGTTTACAGTGTTAGCTTTCACACCTTTTTTGAAGCTCACATTTCTGTCTGTCTCATGCGAATTCATACCTAAAAGTAATAAAAATCTACCTGGTAGCAATTTAGTCTGCTGATATTCATAGCAGCTGGCCTGGATAGATTAATTTTTATTGAATTTTTTTGTATTTTCCTGGCAAGCAGTAACATTCAATATTACATGTTTGGAGAGGCAGCATCTACAGGATTCAAGTACTTGTTGAGTCACATCACATGAGTGGGTTGGACTGAAAATGTCTTTTTCCACTCAAGATAGTACAGGCTAAGCTCCCATGGGGAGTGTCCAGCTCTCTTTAAGGCAGGTACAGATCAACCCAGCAAGGGTTGGGGGGGGGGGGGGGGGGGGGGGGGTAGGGCCGTACTCGGTCCCTCCAGACTAGAGTAATGAAATATCTGCTCTCTTACCAGGCTGCTATACCTTTCGAGGTGATTAGTTAAGGCCTAGTTTAAGTTTAGAACATGGACAGAATCCTAATGATTCGCAATCTAGTCCTCCTACCATGGGCTTTTCAGTTTTTAATATATATGGGTCTGCTTTTTTAATTATCTTCATGTCATGTTACACTTCCTTTGCACCGCCTGCGAAAAGAAAGACAAGCAAAGCGTGGCTGCTACTCCCACTGCAGCCTTTCCTGCTCTAGCCGCCCGAATCCCATCTGTGCATTTATTCACACATGCACAAACTGCGCACAGCACACACAGCGTCAGTGGAAATAGAAACAAATGCACACTTTTGCGTGAGTGAACAGCTATACGTTACTACATATGCAAGGGCTAAGGAACATATGTAAATCAAATATCTATTGTAGACTATGAAATTGCATCTGCAAAAGGATATTATCTATTGTAGTTTGTGAATGCAGGGAAATGCAACGAAAGCATGACAATATAACCACAACGACTGCAAGCAGATGCAAAAGCAGATTATGAAATGGCCGTGCTTTTGTAATACATCTATTATACGTGAGTGAAAACGTACCCACAAAGTGGTGCAAAGAATTATTTCTGCTCTCAGTTCCCAGGTGATGTATCATAACAATAATCACTGTCAGACCCAGAATGAAGGTGTTTCTTTCAGAGAGCGAGGATGAAGGCACAACTCTGATAATTATGCAGTTGTAATGGAGTCTGTGCCTAGTGAGAGCCTAATGAGCTTACTGAAGTCTACCATTGAGAATTGATTCCTGGGAAAGAAAAAAGTTAAAAACGCAGTTTGCTCGCAACAGCAGGCCAATAGAGGTGAGCTTGTCTTCATTGTTGTACACTTAATTGACAGGAAACCAACATGTAGCGAAATTCTCCAAGAGGAATAATAATAATGGAAGACATCTTTATCCACAGAATACCCTGATCTGAAGCCCTTTATTGTACTGTCTGGAGGATGGTGTCTGATCATATTCTTAATGTGCATGCATGCACATGTCAGTGCATCTCACTTTCCATTATGCCCTGCATTAATGTACAAAATAGGATAAAACTGTCCATTTCAGCAGGGGGTATTGGAGATTTCTTGCCTGGTTTGGCAAAGCTGTCTTAAAACTACTGCAGAAGAGGATGAAACAGACTTAACCCTGAAATTAATCTGACCTATTTGTTCTTTACAAAAACCCAGCGGGTAGACACCAGCAGTGTTCATATCTGGTGCAGTTACAGCCTGTTCATGCATATATGGGTTCACGTCAGTGTGTATGCGAGACTGTACTTAACTGCAGTGGATCATATCATCTGACAGTCAAATTGCAGGAATATATACTCCAAAAAATGCTAGAGCAAACCTATCTTGTAGCTGTATAATATTGCTACTTTTTGTGTAGTTTGGCCGTGATGCATTTTTCATCTTCCCCAAAAAACAGACAAATCTATTAGTATGGCACGCAAGCTCCCTTTCAACACAACTGCCAGCGACAGACAAAGCTTTCAGACTCAATTTTCACACATACTTCACTCAATAAGTGCCCTCTCAGCTTTTTACACATTTCCTTCATTATAAGCTTTTTTTTCTCTCTTGCTTGTCCTGTCTCATCATCTCCCTCACTCCAATTTAATTATGATTACAGTAGGAGAAATGAAAATATTTATTTTAATTAAGAAAACTAAGTTATGAAGCGACTGACTCTGGGTGGTGGTGACCATATGGACACTGGTGATACAATTCTGGCAAGTAGGCTGGTAGCAGATGCCACAGACCAGTTTATTTTCCATGGAAGTAGGGATTCGAAGAAGACTTAATCTATTCTCGTAAAGGATCCGCTTAATTTTGAGGTACTATTCAAGCAAATGCATTATTCTGCTTTTAGAAGAATATCAGTTATTAAATACACAAATGGGACAAACCCCTGGTGCTATTTCAATTTTAAAAAGCTTCTTGAACCAGATTGGGCATTAAAAAGCAGGAGTTACACTGAGCCACCTCTTGATAGTTTTTCTGTTATGAAAGCTTATAGATTTACCTTACATTACATATTTTAGGGTAAATTAAATTAAAATGGCTATTGAATCTGCGGAAGTAGTTTAGTGGCTTTATCTGAAGCTTTCCTTCATAGTCAAAGAAGCTCATGAATTTAAAATGCAAGCTGCAAAAACAAAAACATGCAAGCTGTCTAATGGGTGAATCTCAGGAAATTCCTGTGACAGCTCACAGCAAAAAAAAAAAAAATGTATCCGTTCTGGGAGCTGAGTTCATAGACTAAGCTGATGTTTGATCAGTCATCTCGCAATGCAGTAGTGTGTGCTGTAGGGTTTCTTAAAGCTGGCATTACTGGGCAAAAAAAATAAAGAAACCTAAATGATAATCTATCATCAAACTGTAATTTCGGGGAACTCGAGCTGTTCTTTGGTCAGTCTCTGTTCCTTGGACTTTATGTAGGGTGACCAACCGTCCTCTTTTCCCCGGACATGTCCTCTTCTGTCCACGGTGTCCGGGGGGATTTTCGAGATTGATAAAAATGTCCGGGTTTTCCTATATTCCGACAGAGCACCCATGTGTGTGACATCATCCCCAAACTGCTGCTTTGTGAGTGCTTGCTCTGCGCTCACAGACGGGACAGACAGCGTGCAGCAACACGCCTAATGATGTTTAAAAGATCCCAAAGCGCAAGTCCATGTTTTCAGACGAACTGCAAAAGAAATTTCCCTCGTACCAACCCAGTACTGGTAATGTTTCTTATGCAGATGAGGCATTTTTTCTGTACCATTATTTAATTCCAGAGGCTTTTAAGTTATTTTTTTGCACTTGTTGACTTGCAAAAGCCTGTATGACCTATTTTATTTCACAATCCATTAACCACACAGAGAAGGAATCGTTTAAATATGTTAAATATGTTTCTTTAAGCAAGTTCTTCATGACTGAGCCAAGTGTCCTCTTTTTTGGAAATCAAAATATGGTCACCCTAACTTTATGTGAAATGTAAAAGTTCACATAGGAAGTAAGATGTACTGGCACAATGGGTTAAACAAAAGAGGCTCACCTGGGGTTATAGTCCTGTGTGAAGCCAAAAATCAGCACTGACTTACTTTAAGTGTATTTTAAACCTTTCTAGTAGGAGGACCTTAGATAAGCGAGGGGAGAGATGTAGGAGGGTTGTCTATTTTCAATTTTAGATTTTTTTGGTCTAGATTTCTGCCTACTGCAGCTTTAACTCACCGAAGGGTGACACATTTTAATGAAGGTTAGTGCAAACAGTGCAGTCATATTTTCACAGCAGCACCAAAACATATCCACAAAGCAGATTAAATGGCTTTTGATCAATACAACTGACTCATTGATCATTCCTTTTAGGGCCATGATCTCTGGTTCAAAAAAAAATTACCTAGCTACTATCCAGCTGATAACATTTCTTGGAAAATGAAAGTCCTGATTAGCTGTCAACTTTACTCTCGTTTCAATTGCAAAATATCGTCAGAAAAGCACTACAATCAAGTAAATAGTGCTTTAACATCTGCTTTAACATTTCAGCCACAAAGGCTGAAAAGCCCTTTGCTTAGGCACAAAAAAAGCAAATGACGCAGCAGTATTATTATTGCAGTGTTTTGTATTTTACATCATGATGTATTACCTATGTACAAGCTATTTCTGTTGGATCTCTGGTCTAATTAGCCACCTTATTCATCTTTCTGTGAATATATGGGTTTGTTGTTTGTTTCAGTTATAGACCATGGTGGACTGAGGAGAATGAACATGTGGGGGGAGGGAGGCGTGTTGACTGTGTAGGAGAAGATGAGCTCTAATAATGCTGGTTGCCAATAGAGGTCATAGTTTATTTTACAGACCTTTAAATCATCCTTCTGCTGGCTGAGAGGAAAACGTTTATTATAATACTGTAGAGATCTTGTTTGTTTCTAGAAGAGCTGTTTTTTTTTCTATGGCTGCAACTGTAAATGCGCACAAATGAATCAGCATGAGTAAAAAAACAAAAAAACAAAACCAAAAAACTTACAAATTAGCTCTTGCATAAGCACTTCTAGTGTCAGAATGAAGTGACAACAGTGCGGCGGCAGCAGCACAAGCACAATGGAGTAGAGTGTTATTTCTGTTAAGGAGTGTGGGAACACTTGAGGATGGTGTCCATCAGAAAGCGTGCAAAGCCGAGTTCACACGTTGGTGCATCGAGCCACAGAGGCGTGTTGCTATAGAAGCAAGGGCAGGTTTTACAAAGGGACATTACACACCTACACCAAAGAACTGTTCACTTAATGTGCTCCTGAGGGACTGGCTCATTGCAACACACTCTATTCACCCCTTCCCCCTCTGCCTTTCAATCATCTCTCTCTCTCTCTTCTTTCTCACTCTATTTTCAGGAACCAGGTGTCTAAGTCTGTGTAATAAAACTGCCTGCGGTCCTTAACTGTTGAATATTTCATACCTTTTAATTTTTCTTGAACACTTAAAGCAACTTTTACAGTGTCTTCTCTCTTTATCCTTATCTCCCAGTCTTTTATTTGTCCACCCTCAACAGATGTGTGCTGTAACTCTGGTAAGATTTCAAGTCTAAAACATATTATGATTTTAAAATGAACTGACCTTCTATAGGCAAAGAGCCACACATTTTCCACCACCAGCTCTCCCCATGCTTCGAAATGAACCACATCAGCAGCAGAGCTGGGGACTGACAGCACTGACAGTGACATATTTTATCATAGTGCTTCAAATTTCCATTGTTTATATTGGCTATTAAATAGTCCGATGGAAATCCCATGATTGCTTGACAGCACCGTTAAGGTTTTCTATGTGTGTGGGTGTGCCGTAATGACCAAAGCGATTTAAAGCATGAGGAGAACCAACACTGAATATTAATCATAAATAAGAAGTGACGGAATGGAAGAGAATTTACAGTCTACTCTCTTTCGGCTTCAAGAAGACGAAATCAAATGAAAAGCCTTTTGAAAATGCAATTAAACTATTGCCCTGATTTAATTAGGCTGCCTGTAGATACCAGTGGATTTAATTAAGGATTTCACTGAATCTCTCCTCCATTCTTGATTTGACCGTGACCCTGTCAAAGTGGACATTTTAACCTGCAGACTTTGTCCGCAGGTTAAAATGCTATTCATGAGCCTTTTCACTTCTCCATTTAAAGAACCGCTTTGCCCCCCTCAGGTATACTACAGTCCAGCTCTTGGCTTCAATTCCATCCTCCTACTTCCATCAAGCACTGGAGGGGGAGGAGAGAGGGGGACAGCAAAGAGTGGAAAGAAGGATGAGGTCTGGGCAGTTCATACCCACATTGAGTCAAACAGGTCCAAACATTTCCAGGCATGCATCACGGGATCCTAGGGGACCACTGTGATTAAGATCTGAATAAGAGGAAGGGGTTGTGGTTGCAGTCAATCTCTTACAGGTCTCTGGGCCTCTCATTACTCATTGATTGGTCAGCTGGAGCAGCAGCACCATTCTGCAAAGTGTGCCATATAATTACACAAGAAGAAAAAAAAATAATACTTTCAACAAACAAAAAATCATACACATACTTATACACCCACAGGCGACACCTGGACTCCGGAGACTTACTGAGGGCAGAGAGGAAAAAATACAGTAAAGTGTTTGAACGAATTCTGTCTCGGTAGGAACAATGTACTCATCTGTCACAGTAGGTACCATTATAATGCCTCTCCTTGGAGCCTCTTGTGTTTGCTTTTTATGTATAGTATTTTGCTATGTCTCTTGTTGTTTCTTCTTGGTTTTGATGATGAAGACACTGTGTTGTAAAGATGTTTTTTGAGATTGTCACAGCCAACTGGTAGATTATAATTAAGGGACCCTGTGCTCCTGTTTTGTGTCTCTGAAAAACATTAATTAATTTCTTATTAGAAGATAATCAAGGATAAACCAGGTGTTTATCTTAAATTGAGCACTGATGGGGATAGATCTAACACTTTAATTATTACATAATTAATACAGTTAACATTAGACCTTTGGTGTGTCTTTGCTCTGTTTTATTTAAAATGAAGCAAACACATCACAGTTTAATCGTTACATTAAAAGCGATTATGAGAACAGAGGTAGTAATGCCTACAGCGTTTTTCAGAGTTGGATGATTTACATGGGATTTCATTTTAAAGTTTTAGAAACATTCGGTGGATTCTATCGCATTGCAGATCATGAGCATTTTTTGCTAAGGTGAGACATATTCATTATTAATGACTGGATTGCACAGCTATAATACATCACCCGCACCCTTAAAATGGCTAATCATAGACCATAAGTAAACACGACAAATGAACCAACCAACCTATTGCTTCATACTAATTACCTCAGTATGTCAGATGCTAATTACCTTTATTAGCATCCAGATGATTAATTTTAATATATAAAACTGGCAAATCTATGACTTGGCATCATGATCTGACTTAATATAATCAGGATACACTATATTCTAAGTATTAGAATTTGTCTTCAGCAGCCTCTGTGGATACAGACATTTAGGCAATTCAATTAAGATGGGGTCACAACAGAGAGAGCTCTCCTGAGTAGTTCCTGAAAGTGCAACCAGACAGTCCCAGGCAGAAATCTCTAAGAGCACACAACCTGCGGAGGCAGAGGTCAGCCATGTTAACGGGATCCTTGGAGAGCAGAACAGATCTATACCCCACAAGCAAGCTGTGAGACCCCAGCTGAGACTGGACCTGAGTGTATCACAGCAGGCACCACAGGAGCGTACAAAACTACAGAGGTCAAGTGGTTTGACAAATTATTCTCGGCATATTTTCCGCAATAGAAGATGTTATCGAGTATATGTGTTGATGTGATTTTTATATTTGGAGGTGAGGAACCGCAGAGTCCAACAACAAGAAGGTGCACAGTGGGCACACACATGAATCTTGCACTGTGGCAATTCATTTTGAGATCATGTTTAATTTGGTCAGGGATGTTGATTGTTATTATTATGTTGATCTTTTGTATTTTGCTGGACTAGGAAAAGCATTTATCAGGAACATATCTTAAAATCAATCATTTGTCTAAGCATGATCATAACCATTAGAAACCATTTATCTAGAAAGATTTTAATAAAATAAATCACACTGGAAGTATTTTTTTCCTGTATTCATATTTATATTCACAGTTGCTCCTCTAGCGTCGGATGAACTACTGTTATACAAATGTTTGAGGTCATTCGGGTTAGCAAGCTGGCATTCATCATGAAAACATTTAGCAGCTAAGACAGACTCTTTCTGAACAACATCACAGCAATAAATAAAACACTTGCCAGGGTCCAGTCATGCAGATTTTAATTCCATACTTTAGTATGTGCACCAACACACTGTAAATAGAAATACTGAAATAAGAAGAAAATGGAAAGAAACACCAAAAAACTGCAGGACACTGGAGCCGAACTATGTAGAGGATCACAAAATTTGGTCCAGAGCGTGGCGTTTGGTTCACTATACGATTTTAATATATATTATTAAGGTGGTTTATCTCTATTTTGCAAACTACCAAAATGACCAATATAGTTAAATATAAACCATTTTTATATGTACAGTGCCTCTAGAAAGAAGGTGTCCAATTCACCTTGCAAAGCCAAATTTAAGGGAGAGATTGGTGCAGTAATGTTAGGCCATTCTGGACTTCAGGGCTAAAGCTCAGCACCAAGTGAATAACGGCAAATTAGGCAGTAGATTGCAGAATCAGGATGGCTCTGAGGGCCCCTGGTCCTCTGCTCAGCTTCAATTCCCTGACGGAGTCTCAGCTCTGAACACCAGCACTCTAATTAAACATTATGCAGATTCTTCTATATGCCATGCAGAGAGCTGGGCAGGACAACAGGGATACAAAAGAGTCCCAGTAATTACTATTTTCCAGCATGTAGTCACGAGAAAAAGATAATATGAAAGACCATGTGTGCCAGCCTATATAAAAAAAGACATAAGAAGATTTGGTACTACTTTACTTTAAATGCACACATGCTCCCCAATAGCTGGTTGCTTGATGACAGGCATATTAGTACTCCTTATAATTTGTTATAAAGAAGTAATGGTTTTTTCAGCATAGTAATTTTCTACAGCTAAGAAAAGGAAGTTGTCCTGCAGTAATTATGATCTCAATATCCTTTGCCCAGTATGTACCTTCTAAGGAGGTAGTGCCATGTAACAGTCATATTAATGAAATATGTTGTACTTTCAGTATTGAGGTTTTGCTTATCACCTGTTCACTAGTAGTTTCAGACACATGTTTGTTAAGATAATTGAGATACAGATTCTTTTTACAAATATTCGGTGCCTTTTCATACCTGTACCTGTACTCTCAGTAGCACCATAGTTTTTTCAAGGTTTAACCCATCCTTCAAAAACGATTCTATCAGTTGCAGTAGAAGTATTGTCCCGAAATTGATTTGTTAAATGTGAAAAGACAAGTACAGAATAGCGCACCTGTGTGGAACATTAAATGTCAAAAATGAGTGAGGTAGCGATGAGATCTCTAGAGACAATATTCTTAACAGGAAAGATTAATTTACAGTTACTTGAATGGCATTACCAGTCATTTTGAGTTTTGTTAAATAAAACCATAGTTTTTATTGTGTCTTAGTAGGGGAGAATGACTCCAACCTTGTATGGCTTATGAGAGCAAAGCATGTTAAGATGACTATCCATCTACAGCAATTTGCTCCTTAATGAGGAGTTACTGAGTGAAAAACTAGTTATCAAACATGGCCATGCAGGACAAGGCATTTATAAGTAATAAGGTGATACATAGTTAAAATTACTGGCAGCTGGCAGTAGTTTCCCTCAGCCTCCTTGTAAAAGCACCTATGGTATAAATGTGAAAATTCTAGGGGATTTTTAGCCACTGAAAATTGAACTCCTTCAAGATTTTTCATTTGAATTTCAAAATCCTGTGTCGCACCATTCTCAAGTTATCACACTTACAAACCTGGGTGTACCCTATCAGCCTATTCACAGGTGAAAAGCAACTACTAATTTACGAATCTGAGAACCTTAATTTTAAAAAAGTGTTGCCAGTTAAGTCAAGCTACTTGTAGCAGCTGTGTGGATAAATATATGCCAATAATACACTGTTGTCGTCTGCTGTAAATGTGGTGTAACTTGGAACCCTAGAGATTGACAGACTGGAGCTTTTTAGTATGTTTAATATTGTCATGGTACTGGGCTGTTGACCCACTCTTCTGTGTTTTGGACCATTTGAATCTTGTCAGATTCATTTTTATATTTTGAGAAGTGAACCTATTTTCTGGATTTTATTATGTTGGCTCTTCTTGTTTAGTCTGTGTGTTAGAAATGGTAGCGTTTGATAAAATTTACTTATTATGTAAACCCGTCTGGCACTCTGTAGGCTTGGATAGCTTTTAAAATAAATTATCATTTCAAAAATGCATTTTGTATGTCCTCAGTTCACCTTTGTCTAATATTAAATTTTGTTTTTATTATCTGAAACATTCTTTTTTCACAAATATGCAAAACAATTAAGAAATCAGAAAGGGGGCATATGGTTTTTCACAGCACTGTACCTCTTCAAAAGTTGTTTGTCCTTTTAACTGTAAATATAGCTACAAGTTGCTGCAGAAACCTTTATATCGGTTGTTTCAGATGGGAGGAAAAATAGTTTCATGATCACCTCTACAGAAGGGTTACTTTCCACCTTTGCAGTTAGGGTAAGATACACCTGGGACCAGGTAAGGTAATTTTGTCATCAGAAACTCCATGTGGACGTGTGCCCTCCAATTTGTGGTGACTCTGTAGACTTGTCTTTGAAGACACTAGACTACACTGTAACAACTACACATTCATCCTGCAGGCAGACACCAAGCTGACTTGAAAAACTATAAAATAAGAAAAACTTCCCAGCCGTGGTGGCCACAGCTGTCCATGCCCACAAGAGAATATAATCCCAGCCTTAGTTGGAAGACTTGTTTGAGTGAATGTCACCCACAGTCAAGACTTCTGAAAATCAGTTATCCCGTGAATCTTACTTAGCATAGAAGATACTCAATATGGAAGACTCAAAATCCTGCTGTGTCACCATGACTGTGTATTCATTTTTTTTTCTTCTGTGGCCATAGGAGTGTAAAAGTAGCTGCTTTTCCAGGGTTTACGGTGTCCGTTAATCCCCTGCCTGTGTGGTTATGGAGGTAAAACACATTTCCGTGCTCTTACTCTGTAGCAGGCAGCACTGGTGTGTGGCTTAAGCTCCGAGCAACAGGAAAGGGAAGATTCAGACATTTTTTTCCTTGGTAGAGACTTTTTTCCAGTGTCGTGCTGTTGGACGCGTGTATTTTGGGGATTAGTGGCTTAATCGACCTTGTAATGGGGAGATCAGAGTGCCATGCAGGCATGAAGAGAAGTGCGCACACACATGGTGATACACACGTATACTGTATTCTCTCATGCACACAGTCATATTTAGGCAAACACACTTAAGCACACAGATCTGTGAATCCTTACTTTATTAAAAAAAATACACACCCCCATCATCACAAGCTCTCCTTTATTTCATAGGCTACTGCACCAACTGAAACCAAGTACAACATTTTCCTTTTACAGAGGAATATGTGCCTCATACACACACACACACACATACACACAAACACACACACTAATAACCTCATACTTCTCCCCAGCAGCCAGAAAATGTACACTCACAACACATTGTATAGCAGAGTACATTGGACACCTTATCACTGCTTCCACCCACTGCTCCCTCTGTAATATGCTGTGGCTGTGCGGGTACATTGCACTGCATACCGAGGGCTCTCCGGGGGTCAGTGTATTGTCTCAGTGAACAATGAGCACTCTGGCTAATGCTTCCATGGACTTGAGAGGTCAGCCATGTGAGTCACCTAGTGTTACTATGAATTTCCTACAGCACATGTCCATCTTTTGCTCTATCTTTACCTGAGGGTTTGTGTGCCCCCTCAGCTGGGGTCACTCCGCTTTCCTACTGGTGTGGTGGTTAGAGTTAGGGGACTGGAGAGTCGGAGGGATGGAAGTAGTGTTATCTCGTATCAGCGGCAGTCGTGGAATCCAGTGCAGTGCAGCTGATAAGATGAACAAACAGTTGGGATCATTAGAGCGAAGACATTGTGTAATCACTGCTCTAATCTCTCTCTAATCCCAACATCTCCAACCAGCCAGAGGCTCCAAAGCACACGGGCCCATGCACCAGTCCAAAAGCCAGGCCTAAACACACAAATACTTTGTACACAAACACACACACAACTCATACACAAGTGCTGCCACTCAGGCAACGTGAACTCTCACACAGAAGAAATATATGCAAACAGCCAGGCACCAATAGCACACACACACACACACACACACACACACACACACACACACACACACACACACACACACAATTCCATTTTTTGTTTCTAAACTAATAACAGGCTGTGCGCACATGGCCAACCCAGAGGAAAAAATCAATACTCTCTCAGACAAAATCAAGATTTCTTTTATCCTTCTATTTTTTTTCTCTTTTGCTTTCTCCCATTGCTTTGTTTCCCCACTCTCTCCCTCTCCCTTTTCTCAATCGACATCAGCAGCTTTTTGATCTTAGTGGAAGTCCTAGGAGCACAAGGCACAAAATACTCCACTGGAAGATGTTCGGTGGTACTCACCCTGTAAAGGCTGATCAATTCAAATAATAAGAGATTTTCCCAGGATACTTATCTCACTTCTATGACCCACACTTCTGTCCTTGCCAGGTTCAATCCTAGTTCAGCTATGTAAAACAAGGCTGATCCTTGCAACAGCAAGTCAAGCCTCCCAATTTCCAGCCCCTACAAAGGTGACTCGCAGGTCAGCTACAGCTCTCTCGTTGCCTCTGGACAAAGAATCCAACAAGAAATGATGATGAAAAAAAAGAAAAAGAAATGATGAGCTGGGACTAAGGCGGTAAAGTACCTGCTACTGTGCACAAACACAGGCAAAAAACAATAGAGGGCAATTGAAAAAGTGGGGGGAAGAGGTTGAAAGGAAGAAACAAGGAGCGATGTAGAATCCATGGCCTCTGATCCATCCATCTATATTTATATCCATTTTATATTGGCATCTTTTTCATCTCAGGAAGAGCAACTGGAATATCTCTGTTAAGAGACTACTGAGATAGTTTTGTTTTCAACTGGCAGGAAAAGAGTTGGGATACACTAAGGCTGGGAAGTGAGAAAGACATGGAGAGGCACATAATTTTCTTTTTCTTTTTCTAAAGCTTTGGCACCATCACATTGCCTCAGTCATGCCAATAAAGTCTGTTTGAAATTAACTGAATTGACACAGGCAACCAGTGAGACAAAGAAAAGGAAGCAACAAAAGAGTGTCAGAAAGGTGTCAGAACATGGAAAGGGAAATTCATTACAAGTCAGTTTTTTTATAATATATATTTTCCTCATTTTGTCTCTGCTGTTTGTTTTATTTATTTGAAGTTAGTGGCTTAATGAGATCCCAGTGGTACTACAATAGCTAAGAATAAAGCAAATAGAGAGAGCGAAATGGGAGACAATTTCAGGAAAAGAGGAAGAGAAGGATGCAGGCAAGCAAAGAAACATAGAAAAAGAAGAAAAGTTACGGATCAATATATCACAGGAGGTGTAGCATTGAGGATGCACTGGCTCACTGTCTTATGCCTCTTCAGTACAGCTCAACAGTTGCCTTTTGTATTTGTTCTGCGTCCAATCTGACAGATATACATCCAAACTCCAGGCAGAAGACAAGCGCGTGTTGAGCCAGACCACTGTGAGCTCAAATGAGATGAAGCCTAATGCAGATTGCATACCTCAACACTGGCGGCGAGAGATTGGCTGCAATGGTACGGCAGCCAGCCAACTCTCTGTGCCGAGCAAAGGAATGAAAAACAGATGCCACATAAAATGCCCTGGCATGAGGGCCGTATATTGATTCATTTGCTGTATTTTCTCTCTTTAAACAATGCTGTTTTATTACTTAGCTAAATATGCTGTATGGTTGAATGAGCACACTTTGGAGTGACAGCATGTGTGTATGTGTGCATTTATGCTATGATCTGTATCTAAGCTTCTTTGCGCACAAGCAATAGACCCATTCACTTTTTTTTCTGTAGAGTATATATTGACAAAGTTTTAAAACCAGTAATGTATAAAGTTTTATGCCTCTATTATCAAACTGCACACAGCTCCTTTTTTAAGATCTGCAGGTAGATATTTCCTAGTGTAATCTTATAATAGTGATAATGCTTTTCTGCTACTTGGCAACCTCTTGTTATCTGAAGTACAGGAAACAGGTGACATGCCCTCCAGAGAAATAAAATCAACACTCTCCTGAGCACTAAGTCAGAGTTGGAGTGACTCATCACACAATATGCTCTGTCAGTACTTTTTTTTTTTTTTTTTTTTTTTTACTTTTAACACTAATACATACCCATTTTATCCCCAAGTTATTTTCTGGAACTCCTTGACTTTTTTGCTCTTTGTTGGGATCTTGATTGCCTTTCTTTTTTCGGGCATCCTCAATAACTTCCTCCCATTAGCTGTTTGCTGATGTCGCCTTCTATCATCAAGTGATTCTAGTCACAAACTCCAGTCCATCCAAACTGGAGGTTTGTGTTCCCTTCATAGCTGTGGTCAGAAATTGAGATACACTAATCACGGACATGAATGTCATAGTAATTTCAGATTTAATTATTTATTTGAACTGTTCTTGTTCCAGGGTGGAATATAGAAAGTAACCATTAACAATATATATTAAATACATGACAGACTGTAGAGCAAACAAGAATTGGGTGCACAATTTTGAATTTATTTTTGATATTTTTTAATTCACACAGGGTCAAAAATATATGCATAAGGGCTAAAATATTTACATATAATAACTACTTTACTTTAATTGGTGCTGAAAGTTCTAGAATGTCTTTTAAGTAAGAACAAGGCCTATTAACATCCTGCTAGTTATTATGATTGAACTGCTCACTTCTCTAGCCAGTATTGAAAGGAAATATTTGGCAAAGCTCCTTAGCTTGACTAATGATCAAAACAATTGCAAAGTCCAAGCTCTAAGAGGTAGAATTGGAGATTAACACAAAAACAGGAAGGTTTCTTGGAGCCACTTCTAAACAAATGCAGATTCCAAGATCATCCTTTCAAACAACTCAACCAAACTACAAGTTTTTCAGATGTGTCACACCAACTGTTATCCCCAGATGAGAAGAAATGGGTTAGGATGTTCAGGAACAACCCAAGAATACCAAGGCTCAAGTTTGTCAAGAACTGGAAACTGCAGGAACACCAATGTTACTGTCCACAGTGAACCAGGTTTTATATAACCATGAAATGTGTGGACGCCAACCAAGAAAGTGTCTTGGAGCCCCTGCTCCAAAATCAATCCCTTCAAGATTGAGGAGAATTTGTAGCCCCCCACATGGACAAGCCAAATGCCTTCCAGAGAAATGTTTTAGCTATTTGGTCACAATGACAAGAGGTATGTTTGGAAGACTAAAGGCGAGACTTTCAAACCTAAAAACACTGCACAGTGGTCCCTCGCTATAACACGGTTCACCTTTCACGGCCCCGCTTTTTCGCAGATTTTTTTGTGCGGTTTGTCATGGGTTTTTGTTTGTTTGTTTGTTTCATTTTTTACAGCACATTGTGTTCTGCGTCGTGATTGGCTGTAGACTATTGTCAATCAATCTCATGCAGTGTCTCCTGTACAGTACAGAATGCGTCCAGCTCCTCAAATGTAGTCCCCGTCAAGTTTTCTCCCCAACAAACACAACACTGTTGACAAAACGTTTTGCACAATCAAAGGCAACCGTGGGTGCTTTTGGTTTCATTCTATAATACTGGATTCATTTTTCTATGAAGGTTTGAACTTTGAGAGAGTTTAAACAAGAGAGAAAAGTGTGAAAAAAGTGTTCATGCCTGTCTGAGAAAAGTGTATAAAGTGTGTAGTGAGGGGTTTTGCAGCCTTCAAACATCTATAATAATTGTAAAAAAAAAAAAAAAAAAGAAAAGTTGGCTACTTGGCAGATTTCACGTATCGCGGGTTATTTTTAGAACGGAACTACCGCGATAAACGAGGGACCACTGGAAGCACGGTCAAGCATTGTGGTGGTAGCGTCATGCTCTGGGGCTGTGGAATAAAGAAGGAGGAGGACTACCTCCAAATTCTTCAACTTCATCTCAAATCAACAGCTAAATGGTTGAAATTTGGACACAACTGGGTGTTCTGACAGGGCAATTTTTAAAATCAGTTTTGGAATAGATAAAGCAGGCTAACATTAAGCTTCTGGAATGTTCTCCTAAAGCACTGACCTCAATGATATTAAAAATTTGTGGACTGTCCTTAAAAAGCAGGTCCGTGCCAGTAAAACAAGCATGTTAAATTAGTTCTACCAATGCTGCCAAGAAGAGTGGTCAAATATCCATGCATAATTTTGCCAGGAGCTTTGTGATGGCTACCAAAAGCATTGGGTTGAAGAGCAACTTGCTAAGAGATCTCTAACCAAATAGTAGTGGGGATATGTGTATGTAGATATTTGAGCCTTTATGTATACATGTTATTAAGTTAAGTTATTAAAGATGTATGCTGTAGAGTAATTTCACCCTGGAAAAAGAACATTCAAAGAAATCATTAAAAGCCTAAAATTACGATGACATTCATGCCCACGACGAGTGCATGTAAACTTTGGACCACAACTGTATCATCTCTGTGGTTCATGGCTGTTTTATTTTGTCAAGCTATTGTGTTTCCATTGAATATAGCTTGATGCCCTCTATCCTTGTTTAACTCCCTGTTATGGGTGGAAGTGGTAGAGGGCCTTTTTCTGTTTTTTGGCAAAGTACAAAGGGGCGGAAAGGGGTAATGAAAAGGTATGTGTGACGAATTGAGGCAAAGGGCAAGGAGGCAAGCTGTGTGTCGATGAAGAGAGGAGAGGAGATGAGGGCACAGCAGAGGAGGGAAAGTCTGTGAAAAAATGCAGAGTTGAAGGGTTTGGAAGAGCAGAATCAGCACTTATGCAAACACTCTGAGGAACTAGCCACACACACACACACACGCACACATACATAAACACACACACACCTGTGCACAGCCATCCAGTGAGTTTTGCTGTAGTACTGTTACCTTCCATATCAGGATGTCATACTGGGCAGAGTTGGCTCTTGGAACAGCGACTCCCTGTTGCGCTATGAGGCTATTACATGGTCTAACAGAGCTCGACTAATAACATGGACCGGATCAGCCACTTCCCACTTCCTCCTCAGATCATCACGTATCACAAGAGTTGGGGCATTTTACCACCCACTCATGCCAAAGACATTTCCCAACCCTAATCCTACACTCAGACACACACAAAACTACCAGTCTTCTTTTTCTCCGGCAAAGCTCCCAACCTTCCATATGACGCATCATATAAAACATTAATCAGTTGTTGCCATCGGTCAGTTGGCGACCATCCACTGTCAGTGTTTTATAGTGCTTTGTTTGCCTGTTTGTTGCTGTTAATCTGTTTGAATAGCTGTGGGGGGCTTTCCAAAAGCACTTCCCGCTAAATTTACTGTCTTGGTGGCTGAGCACACATCTGTCTTTTCCTCAAACAGAATTCACACCCAATGCACAGTCCAAATCCTTCGTGCATAAACACCTTCAAACCCCAATCCCCAAGTCGTTGTTTAGTAATTGTGTGAGCATGCATGTCTGTGTGACAAGGAGATGTGAGATGTTTGCTACCATCAGCGTGAATTGTGTTTGCCACTGAATGGGCGATTTCCTTTTTTCAGTTGGTGCTTTTCTACTGTGCTGCTGATTGAATCAATTCTATTGACTGACCTATAGCGATAAAGAGAGATGACACGTAAAAATCATTGTATTAAACAGCAAGGTCTTATCGACTCTTATAATGCCGCAATTGTACCAAGTTGAAATGTCTCCCTGATTAGGTTTTAGATCATGTATCGCTACCATTGGTTTTCAACTGGATATTTAAAAGGTTTGCTTCAGTGCTTCCTGTGGTACAAAATGAACCTACAGCAACAGAGGTGTGCTACAAACACAGTTCTGGTCTTCTTCTAAAGTCAGATAGAGGCAGTGGCATGGCAGTTGTCGCCAAGATAAACATATGATGCAGTATTACTGTTTAATCGGTATGCAACCGTTTTCCATGTGTATACATTAGTGCCAGACTATGCACTTGGCTTCAGGTGACACAGAATTGCATAATAAGACAGTTGAAGCTTACGACAGTCTGTGTGTCTATATACAAAAAGGGGTCCTTTGGGAGATTGTAATGGAATACCATTAGGAGTCACAAGCACCAGACTGTATGGCTTTATTGCAAACAGTGGAGCACTAACTGCCAAACGTGTTTACACCGGAATTGAGCATTTCACACAAGACACCCCCTCGCCCCCCTCGCCCCCGGCACAATGTCGGTCAGTCTGCCTCTCTGTATGTCTTTCTCTCTTGCCCTGTCTTCCATACCAAGATGTCCATGCATGCACATACTCCTGTCAAGCCCCTCCCTAGCCTCACTCCTCCATTTTTTCCCTCCATCAATTCGGTGACACCCAGCAGTGGGCCGTGACATTACAGAAAAACAGAGCAAAGGAAGAAGGGCGGGAATGGGGAGGGGAGGAGAAGGTGGGTCGAATTAAATAGAAGTAGGAACATTGGAGAAAAAGGAATGGAGATTGTGAAAAGCAAAAGGGAAAGATTTAAAGACAGGGTTAGGGGGTGGGAGGCTGTAAAAAGATTGAGAGGGACCAAGTGGCTGAGTGAGTGAAAAGTAAGTGAGGGACATGTGAGTGATTTCCTCAATGTCATGAGGCAACATGGGGGCGGCTGCAGCCTCGGGTGAAGGAGCGGTGAAGCAAACTTGATGGCCTACACATCTGAGGAGAGGAAGTGGTCCCCTTGAAAGAAAGAGCTCAATAATTCAAATGGATGTGGAAAAAGAAAGAGAAGGGGGTGACAGAATGCAAACTGCTGGTTGAAAAGTGTTTAGAATATACTGTATATAGTGTGCTGAGGGCCAGCAGGTGAGAGTTGATTACCCACGAGTTAGAAATTATCAACACCACCAGAGCTTTTCATGTGCACATGGATGTCAGACATGCTAAAAAACACCTTTGGGTTGTCCTGATGCAAGTTTTTCAGAAGCAGAATTTCTGGCACTGTAACAGTGCTATGAAATCTATCGGGCTTTGTTCCCAGGTAAGCTCTTTGTGCAGGACATCACTTTGGAACAATTCATTCACACTGGCAGCGATGCAGTATGGCCACAATCAGAGCTGCCACCAGCCTGCAGTGCAGACACAACCAGAGGAATTATACTCTTACAAAAACCGTGGGGAGTCCATTCAGAGCCGCAATGCTCAGAGCACATCTCCATTCTGTACAGCAAACGGTGTGTCATTTGTCTTAGCCAGCACAGTGCTCAGAATTAAAGTGAAGAAAATTTGCTGCAGCTATAGCGTAGTGAACTTCCATTTGGTTTGTGAGAGGTTAAGACACCCGGCACTTACATAGCATGTAATGAAGGTGACACAGTTAGAAAAAGGAATGAAGGAGCATTAATTTAGAGATTTTGCTCTTAGCTAAATTAATGTTGAGCAGGATGAGAATTAAAAAGGGGTCACAGTGGGTGAGGCTGTGACAAGAGGACACAGATTAGAGTTGTTCATAATGCAGTAGGTTTAAATTTATTTCTGCAGGCCAAATTCTATTCTCACAATGTTGAAAAGTTTAAGAAATCTGGAATTGTTCCTAAGTTGGATGATAATAGCCAAGCTAATTAGAAGCTGGCTTCAATTAAGTATTAAGCAACAAGATAATCTCAGTCATTTCTCCAACCTCTAATTTGAGTGCAGATATTCATTTATGTGAAAAATGGTATTCATTTTCCCACATACATAAATATTCATCTCAGACTCACTGAAATGGTGCTTTTCAGCTTGATAGTTTTCCTGACATTAAAGTTGGTGCCTGATGTGGCTGCAGTGCATCCTGCTGGTTGAGAATAAGCACAACAAGCCTCACACCCTCCGTACCATATGTGGTCGCTTGACCAACTTCTGCTTTATCTACAGTTTTTCATTTACAGCAGGAGCTCTCTACAAACTCAGCCCTGATTGAAGCCAAACTGGAATGCACAGCCTGATTTTGAGCAGCACTGATAAAACTCTGAAGCTCTTTTACCATTTCCCATCTCACACACTGAATACAATCCATTATTTGTAGAGTTTACAGCCAAAACACATCAGCTTAAGTACCACTGCACCTTTTCTTTGCATAAAACACTGACAAGACTAAAAAATGTGCTATTGCTGTTACTGAGACAACTCCAAAAACAATTCTTCTAACAACTTTTGATGTCTAAAAAAATGTTTTCGATCAATTGTACAAAAAGAGATATATGCAGTGTTTGCAGAGCATTTGGGGACAATAAAGAGAAATGTACAAAGCACAAGAACATCAACAAATCTTTATTTCTCAGATGTGACTTCAAAGGAATTTTAAAATGCTTACACATACAGCTTCCAAACTGAGGTCTGGGAATTGAGACTGCCACTAGTGTACCTGCAGTAATGTCTGCAAGCACTAATAGCCAAACCTTTGCTATACATTTTGATAATATGTCACGTTTTGTATTATAGCAGATAAGAAAAAGAGATCCACACATAACTTTAAAAGCCTAATGTCTTTTTGCTCGCAGTGATAAAAATAAATAACCTTATATATGGGTTATACATCGTCGGTATTAAGTTCTGGGCAATTCCAGTATTTTTATTTAGAGCTTCCATCTTAAGAGTGTTTCTAGTGTATTTTTTTTTCCTTTTGTTTTTACAGCATAAACAGAATTTTTTAGTCAGAGCATTCTGGGGGAGCCAAACATTTTTTGCTCTCATGCCTCTTAAAATACCTGTGAGTGCAAATCTGACATTTCTCTTCACACTTGCACAGATGGATACGATGGCACGAAGTTATGAACTTGACTGAAGATAGAGAAATGCAATTACCCTGAGATTATGAAATTATTGCATTGTCCCTTAAGCAGTCCTGCAGCTTTTTGTTTATTCATTCTCATCAAAAAGTGAAAATGCATCACATTCGTATTGTTAACGCTTGCAATCAAATGATGGCATCAAATTCAAATGTGTTTCATGCAATATGAAGTACATCCATCTATGATTATTAACTTAGTGATGGTGAATTGGTCTTGCTGGATGCGCTTTAAAACAAATGGGGTTTCTTAGACTTGGTGCTGACAGCAGTAAATGCTTAAATCAACATTAGCCAAAGACATCAGTGCTCTGAAGTGAGCAACTGCTGAGCTGTTAGTGATGCAGCCTGGCTTTAAATACAGCACTTACTTAGATCCCCATAATAATATAATAATCACCTTAATGTGATTAAGTTTCAATGATTCACACACAGAATCTTGCAACTCGAAACAATAATTTCTTTAAAGGCTTTGCCCTCTGTCGAAAACCACAACTCCACACACACAGCAGTTCTTCAGTTGGCTCTGTAATAACATAAATATCCTTATTATTAACCATTAAAAAGCTTAAAATTACCAGCTCTCAACCATTGTGGATAAAATGGGCCTCATAATGCATGAATTTGTCCCAGCTAAGCTGGCTAATAGCCTCTTACACTTATACTTCAGTAAACAGTATATTTATTAAATTTTCTTAAAAATATAAAGCAATACTGTAAACTGTGCATAACAAACAACTCTGGGGAAGAAAAAAGTTTTGAGTGTTAATGAGGGTATAATTATGTATGAGTAGACTGCCATTATATTGTATTAATCATATAGTCAAACATAACATACAATTTGCATACTAAATGCATTGAGACTGAGGTAGGGGAGAAAAGGTAAAGAATTTTGGGAAAAAAAATCCTTGTCCCTTACGTACTGTGTTACGAAATTTACGATCATCAAATTTATAATCCATCCATCCATCCATCCATTCGCTTATCCTTTTCAGGGTCGCGGGGGGTGCTGGAGCCTATCCCAGCTGTCATAGGGCGAGAGGCAGGGTACACCCTGGACAGGTCGCCAGTCTGTTGCAGGGCTAACACATAGGGACAGACAACCATTCACACTCAGATTCACTCGCACATTCACACCTAGTGGCAATTTGAATTATCCAATTAACCTATCCCCATAAGCTGCATGTCTTTGGACGGTGGGAGGAAGCCAGAGTACCCGGAGAGAACCCACGCAAACACGGGGAGAACATGCAAACTCCACACAGAAAGACCCCGGCCTGATGGTGGAATTGAACTCAGGACCTTCTTGCTGTGCGGCAACAGTGCTAACCACCGTGCCACCGTGCTGCCAAATTTATAATCAACTGTGTATATTAACAAAAGATAAAATAAAAATAAATACAACTGAAGAATTAGTTGATAACTAAAAATGAAGACAACACTGACATATTCTTCCGAGTAAGTGTTGTTCTCATCCTCGGTATTAAGTATAAACCTGTAGTTAGCTGTCTAGTTTTACCAAAAGAATGAATACACTATGGTAAGACTTTCCACACTATCGATAAGTAGTTCCTACATGTCTTCACCTTTATCCAAGCACAGGTGTTTCACTAGAGCCCTAGGTAAACAAGAGTACAGAAAAACCTTTCTCTTTTTACCTACAGAAAGTCTGCGCACCTCAGAGACAGAACATGACCTCTGAGGCCTATGCAGCATGCCTATAATATGAAGTATTTCTCATGGATGAGGTTCACAAAGCTCTAAAGAGGTTGAAGCTCCAGCAACACTTGTAGTATGAAGAACAACTTTTTATGCTTGGCAGACACTTTTCAGCCTGTAGCTTTCACCGGGGTACAGGTGCTTTTGCTTTAGCCTTAACACTGTCAGACATTTGCTCTTCTCTATGCACTTCGAAAGAAGGCGAAGTTGAATCAGAAACCTTGACACTGAACTTTGCAGAGGCCAGGTAGATTTTGCAGCTAGGTGTTTGCACATCTAAATAAAGAACAGACTGTTGTTGGGTGATCAGTCCTGTACTCTCTTTAGTACCCAATTTGCAAATGATTCAGCAGACCTGGCGGTTTTTGTGAGTGACAAAAGACAGCCTTCCTCGCCTGCCCTGATAATGACAGCACAGGGCAGAATAATATATGCACCCTGTCTCTAATTTCTGGTGGCACTGAACTGATTATTCAGGCCAGACTGCATTGTAAGATGATTCAAAATTCATCTACTATCCACTTCTGAGGCAGTGGTTCATGGGCCTTGGAGCAAATTAGAGGAGTCCAGTTCAGTCTGTCAGTGGAGAATTAAAAGGGCATCTGCCACTCTCGGCAGCTCTCTATTAGCAGTAAATGACAGTGTTCAATGGTGAATCTTGACATGCAGGAATTCAAGTGAAGAAGACAGCTTAAAAAGTCAAAGACCCTTTTCTAAGATGTATGTAGGTTGTAGAGGTTGTAAAAAGTTACTTCTGTCCTCAAATAAAATCAAAAGATAGTTCAGCTAGAACGTCCTTAAACCCACGTTACAGTGTAAATTTTTAATGTGGAGGTGAAGTCTAGCTCTTGTCAGTGCTCACTATACACTCGCTTAAAAACAGGAATATGCATTAAAGCAACAAAGAAGAAGAAGAAGAAGAAGAAAAGATGCTGCGCAATTAAATGGAATTACATGCTTGGTTACTTGCAACGCAGTGGTTGTTGATGTTCTACTTATTAGGGTTATAACAATGTTTATGTACTCACCACTCTCTGGCGCATTCTTAAACTTGTGCATCACGAAATTCTCCATCTCCAAATTCGACCATCTAACTCTGCTCCTCAGACGTTATAAGTTACAAATGTGACAGAAATTGTAAAAAGACAGATCAAAAATACACGTAATCAGCACGTTGGAAGATTCACCATGGGTATTTTACTGTAACTGATACACCCAGCATGCACCTGTCGAGAGCCATCACATCATCGTGGGTGTGTTTGATGTGGTTAACGTGACAGTGGCTCACCAGGTGGTTCGCTCAATCAGGAACTCTGCCCTCTTGTGTCCGAAGACGCAAAAACAACTCATTGATGAATGGCACGACAGAAAGTGAAATGCAGACAAACGTAAATTAAAAGACATTTAACCAAATGAACCATTCTGCATGTGAATGAGTGCATGGGTGAAGTAAATGGTGTATGCAGTTTTGTTTGGTGCAAAAATCCCAACCAAAGCACAACGAAAATCCAAAAAGCAACTGAGCTCCGAGGGCTTTCATAGAGCACTGGCACACTAGGCCCAAGTGTTGCCAGTGTCACTGATGGGAAACGATCCACACCAGTCCTCCAACGCCTACAAATGAGACGTGCCACACAAACGGGCAGAGAGGAAGGCTGGGTGGAGCGGATCATTCCACAAGAAAGACTCTCAAAAAACAAACAAACAAAAAAAAACATTACAGCAGCAAGAGTATATGTGATTCATTACCTTCAGTCCTGTTTGCTTTGTTGTTGATATTATAAAAATAAAGGACACGAAATTGCACAATTTCTCAAGATGATGTCAGAAATTGTGCTAAATTACTCCTGAAGATTTCTCCTGAAGGGATCGCACATCCACCCAGGAAAAGAAGAGCGGTAGACCATTTAACAGTTTAAATTGTTTGTTAGATGAATCATTTCCTGAATTTAACACTCAAAGAGTGCTACACCCTGTGCAAAATTAAGCGCTGTAAATATCTGAATATTATTAATATGCTTATCAGTGATCAGGGCCCCAGCCATGTGCTAATATTACTGTTGTGTGATAGATAATGTCATATCTGAAAAAAGAAACATGCTTAAAATGTAGACTTCACCCTGTCTGGTGCATGATTAGATAAATGTTTTGATGCAAGATTGTAAAGGAGGCTGTAAGGTTAGAGTTCTTGAATAGCAACCAGCTTGGGAAATGGTACTACACAATGACATGCAGGGGGAGAATTTCAGTGCACACTATCTAAAAATTCAGTGCAATATCCAAACAACTGTCTGAAAGATTCCCCTTCGGACCTGGTGGTTAGAGAGTCTGTTGAGGGGGGTGTTAACATAAAACATGGTTTTATCATTTGCCCGAAAGCAGCCCTCTGGCTTTACAGCTGCACACGTAAACGAGCACTGTTTTTAAAACACTTAAGTCAGCATATTTAGGAGTTTTCCTTAAACTTGCTGAATATGCTGAGTTAGTGGATCCACCTTAATTTTCAACCCAGTAGCACTAGTTAAATTGTTATTTTCCACATTGCACTTGATAAGACTAATTCTCAACACTGAAAATTATCTTTCGTCTAATACGGTCTCTACTGAGAAATTGACTGGCCTAATCTGCAGCACCAAGAAGAGTTTTTTAAAGCAATCAAACATCTAAATTTCCCCAGGCATAATAGATGCATTATTGCATAAAGCTGCATCCATATATTGTGAGAATAAAAATGCAAGGTGGCACAGAAGTCAGATTTGCACCAAATATTTAAATACAACAGCTGAAATGATGCATGCCACATGTCTCCAACGTTGGCAAGTTAATTTGCCAGCCTAGTGAATCTAGTGTGGGAGGGGGGGATACGAGAGTAAAAGTGTAGTACCTATATTTCTCCACTAGATTATGCAACATCACCATGACAAAATATTCACACCGAGTACGCCATTTTGATTTGGCACTAAGAAAATATTCACATAGTGGATTTGAAACATGTTTGAATAATAAAGTCATTTTCTGCCTGTAAAGTCAAGAGAAAATTTACTTTGATTTGTTCTACAAGTTAAAGTTTTAGATGTAGCTCCTAATTCACTGCCAAACAGTGAGCATTTGGATAAGTGTGCTTTATTAAATGAGTAATTACACGGCAGAGTTCAAATGACTAGGAGAACTAGGTAAATCATTTTACTTGTTTAGTTGCTTACACAACTACCATGCCGTTCGAAACTATTTTGTTCCTCTTTGGTGTTATTCCCTCTTTCATCTCTTTTTTTCATTTTAATCTTTTTTTTATTAGTTTTACCAAAAGGTCAACGAGCACAAAAAGAGAATATGCAACAAAGCGGAACACGAGCAGCAACAAAAATAAAAAAGGTTTCGCACACCCATGATCTCAGCACTTTGTAAAAGCTTAGCTCAGAGGTGTGAAAAGCTGGTGACAGCATGAACACACTTCCTCTACATGCAGGGGAGCTATTTTTTCACAGCTATAAAAGGGAAATGTCTCTTCGCACATATTGTCACAACGATCAGTACAGAGTGTTGAACACTACATTCAACAATGCGGGAATTTTTGAGTCTTTATGAATAGCAGTCAACATCTATTCATTTCAAATTCATCCACGTGTTCTAAGTCAACTGCATATTTGTAATCACTGCTGATACAGAGTAATGTGAGATAAAAGCTGAAAGAAAGCAGGATTAAACTTGTCAGTTAGCACTTCTAATTACTTCTACAGAACTTTCAAACTAGTAGCTTAAGAAATTAAATGAAAAAGCAAGGAAAGATCTTAATGTAAACTTTGACAACATTTTTTGCTATAACGTGTGAGATGAAAGGGGAGAGTCTTTTGGTGTTTCACTGGTTAGCAAGAGGTCTACATTCTCATCCGTTCCTCAGTTGTGGGATGTATTTAGTTGCTAACCTCAACCATATCCTGTATGTCACACTGCTAGGTCAAAAGTAACTGAAAAAAACAGTATCAACACATTAATTTTAGTATTGCTTTTGGGGGGAGGTGTGAATAGTTTTTGATGTTTTTCAGTTAAAATGAGTTTTGTTTTTGTTTTTAAATTCCTAAATGCCAAGAATTTAAAGAAAAACCATAAAACCAAAAAGAAAAAAACATTGCAAAGGACTGATGACAGTTTAGATTTCTGAGAATCAAACAGGAGCGTATTTTTTGAGACACTAACACGGGTTATTTAACAAAATGTCCCAGTTTTGTTTCTCTTCTCTAATAGGTAATACATGTAGTCATGTTGCTTAAACAGAATTTTCTTGTAAAAGATGGAAAGCAGAAGAGAAAAGGAGAAGTGGGAATTTAGCAGTACCACTATTTTTTTGTGTTTTTTTCATGTTAACAGTTTCAGACAGTAAGTAGCAAAAAGCAAGAGTGTCCAAGCTAGAACTTCACACTGGCTCAGTGAAAACTGCTTTAAGAGCCGTACCATACCAGCAGTATCAGTTAAAACACACAGTTTGGCTAACTTCAATATTCACTGCTGTACCACAGATTTCTATGACACGAACATATTTTGGACTTACAGTCGTCAGTGTAAGACACAGACACAAACCAAAACATTCAGACTCCATTCTGACCTCTAGGTTCAGGGTATGTCAGGAAGTTGTTGAGACAACTGGGTCACATTCAGGTTCCTCCTCATTGTTTGGGAATCCAGAAAGAAACAAGAAAAACCAAACACAACTGACACAAAATACACAAAACTCTGAAAGTACACTATCTTGTTATAGGCAGGAAGAAGTTTGAAATATAACAGGATAAGCCTTGGACGCTTGCCATGATCATTATTGGTAAAAGTCACTCTGTGAAAAAGAAGTCAAAATGAAACAGTAGGAAGACAGTCGCCCAACTCAAGCGAAACACATGTATCATTTGAATACAGACTATGTGCAAAGGAGTGCCTGAGCTCTGGACTCACACACTGATTTATCATGCTAGGCACAGCTTTGACTGAGGTATGCATAACATCCTCACCCACAAAGCCTGACACTGACCATTATCTGTATTGTATGTGTTGGCCAGATGCATCATGTTGCTACTCAGATGTATTCCCTTGTTGCACTGATATGCTTGCTTTTCTATGTAATATCCATCCATCCAGTTCAGCGGGGACGCTGGCGCATGTCTTGGCTGATATAGGGAGAGAGGCAGGGTACATCGTGGACAGGTCACCAGTTTGTTGCAAAGCTAACACAGAGAGAGACAGACAACCATTCACACTCACATTGAATCCTATGGGAAATTTAGAATTAACAACCTAACCCCACTAAATGCATGTCTTTGGACTGTGGGAGGAAGCCGGAATAACAGGAGAGAACCCACACAGACACTGGGAAAACATGCAAACTCCAAACAGAAAGGCCCCGGTGGATTTGAAGGCAGGATCTTATTGCTGTGAGACAACAGTGCTAACCACTGTGCCATTATGTAGCTTTTCTGTTTAATATTAGGTACTTTTTAGTGAAGTTGCATTGTGATAGCTTTTATTCATAGATTTTATTTTATATTTATCAGGCGAAAACAGTGCTACCACTTTAGAACTATTTCATATACACCTATGAACACATCACTGTAGGCTACATATAATGACCAACAAAAAAAGCCAAACATTTGTGTCCAGGGCTCTGTAATTTAGAGATCTGAACATACTTGTTATTTGTGAGTTGGGTTATTGAAAAACTTCCAATAATGTAAAGCAAAAAAAAAGAGTAAGAAAAAAGCATTTTTCTGTATTTGTCTGTGACTTTGCATATAGATCGATACCAGTGATACAAGTAGTATCACTGGTCTGATCTGATAACAATACCAGCATTGATATCTATATCTGTTTCTCATGTAAACATGACAAAATGTTGCTCTTACACTTTATATTTTAGGCACTGAATCTTTGTCTACAATAATCATGATATGAAATTAAGACTGCAGCCTGCACAGGCCTGAAAATTACACCATGAATGTCAACTGGAAACAAAACAAGTCACTGAAAAAATTAGCAGTCTGTTTTATTTTATGACACTGCTCTTGCAACATGTTTCCATTCCTTCATATTTTCAGAGCAAAAATCAACCCTCACAGATCTTGATAGGTCATAAATGTATGAGTATGTGTGTAGCCAAGCACGTCATAGTATAGTTTCAAAAGGCTGTTTCCTGTTACACTGTGCAACAGGAAACCTTTAAAAGATGTAAAGTTTTTGGTTTGTAGAAGCATGTGGTGTATTTTTTTCCAGTACTGTAGTGCTTAATCTGTCCTTTTATTGAATCAAAGTGCACTAGGCCTCCGCTCTGGGGAATTACATACAGACTATATACTATGTAGAGGAAACAAAATAGTAGAAGCCTTCTTTGTTTAATTCTTTCTAAATACAGCTCAATGCTGTTACCATTGTTACATTGTCTAAAAAACATAAGCAGCCAGAGGCTAAAACCATGAATATGTCATCGTCATCATAATCAGCAGACTGTGTGCCTATGGGAGGGTATATCAGCTGGCAGGACACTGTAAAACAATGACTAGCCTCACAATCTAAACTTTTAACCCTCTGTCTGTTCCCACACTACGTCTAAAAGAGGAGAAAGTTCAAGTGACAAGTGAGCTATGGCAAAAAGAGACATAAATTATCAGGGTTGCATAATCTAGTAGCATATTGCTGCAGCTGTGCAGTCGTCAGAAATACTGGATTTCATCTGTCACCACACCGCACCCCTCAAAAAGTTAGTTCCTAAAAAGAAACTTCTGGTTGTACTCCCATAAAAACTTCTGCGTCAGAGGACTGATCTTATTACTGTGTGTGTTAGAGTGAGCGAGAGAGAGAGAGAGAGAAAGAGAGAGAGAGAGAGAGAGAGAAACTCCTCCCAACTAAAATTCACAGTCACCACACTATGTCACCCCAGTAGTCAGACAGGCAGAAAGAGAAAAGGGATAGTTCAGTCTGTGAAGGGATGTGTGTTGTTGGGGAGTGCTTCAGTCGCTGAGTTATTGGTTTGCTGCTGTCAGCATAAACGTTAGCTACTTTTTCTATATCAGTTCATTTGACTGGTGGATTAATATTTATTACTTTTCAGTTTTTTAAATTACAGAAACAAGTTAAAGAACCTTTGAAAGAGTTGAGAAGAAGAGAAAAGGTTGGGACAACCTAAAAGTAGATAATTCTGCAGTTTTTGTCTGGGTTGGTTAAACTTTCTTGAAACGGGTAAGGACTCTTTTTGCTTCTTCACCATGACGTGCAGATGGAAGCTTCTTATACTGGGTGAGTCACATATGTGGGAGATGGAATGGAAAACATTATCTTTTAAGATTTTTTTTTGTAAGGATCTGAATTTAGGATGAAACTTAGACAAAAACATTTTCAACATTTTCATTGAACTGCTGTCTAGTAATACTTAAGCTGTCTAAAATAATGTCTATGTCTAAACAGCAGTTTTTGCTTTTCGGACATAGAAACTCTTGCTTTTTGTTGCATTTGTTTAGTCACTTTTCTTTGAGATAAAGTTTCACTAATATTACTAATATTAAGTATAACTAATATTAAGTTGACCTTTATACTTAATGTTTCTTCTCTTCTCCCCATCCTCCACCATCCTGTCAGCTATACAGAAAGTTATATTAAGCAATTGAACAATTTAGCAATGTTTTAACTTCTTCAAATTAAGTCAGGAAACAAATGATTAAGTGTTGCTGCATCTAGCAACTAAACATTTTAAACTGGCAACAGTTTTCTTTCATGGAAAAAAAATAAACTGTAAACACAATGACAGGTGTTTCATTCTCCACCCCCACCCCAAAAATGAAAAAGATGCAGCATATTTCTGAGCCATAACAATAAATTAGTTATTTGTTTCAAAGATTATAGTAAATTTCTTTGTGTTTTTAAATAGCCAACTTTATACTGCACCCATCAGCTGTCAGTTAGGAGTTCAAAGTAAATGGTCTGTGCAAACTCCCAGATGTAATAATGATTTATTTTTGTGCCCTGTCATGTAATGTTTTCTCACTCATAGGAAGCACAGTTCTCCAGACACCAATGTGCTTTTTATTTTGAATCATATTTAATGTGAGGAAATTAGAATAGAGAATGAGGGCCTTTGCTGCTTCTTCCCAGATCTTTTACTATCACAACCATTTTTGTGCAATTTATATGATAAACAAAATTCAAATTCAATCAGAATAAGGTACTGACCTGTAGTATACTAGGCTGACAGTTCTCGCTTGTTTTTCAGCTCTGTCTTTCTTCCTCATCATGGTGCTGTCAATATCAGCAGGCTGCCCTCAAGGATTTCTCACAAAGAAAAAAAAGTGCATTGGTATGAAAATCTTTACAAAACAAAACATCAGACACTTAATCAGTAATGGAAAATGTGCAAGTTGAGCAATGTGTGGACTTTATAATAAAATAATTAATTTTAAACCTTTTCTATCAAAAGTTTGAGTTTTTGGATTTTCAAGCTATTTTTATTTTTAAATCTATAACAAATTCATATTGAAGCACATATTTATGCAAATACATCTTTTCACGTTTCTGTGTCCTTACAAAGACATAGACGAATGTATAGATGAAAAGCCATGTGGAAACAATACAGTCTGCACAAACACAATTGGGAGCTACAACTGTCTATGTAAAGGTGGTTTCAGACACCCAACAGGGGAGGTGAATTTTACAGTTGGTGCATGTATAGGTAAGTCATCTCAAATTTATGGTGATAACAACTCTGTGGTTGATTTGGAGAAAGTTTATGTCATACAGTCATAACTTATGTAAAGATTAAAGGTCTCTTCTTCTTTTTTAAAAGATATCCGAGAATGTTTGGAAATCAAAGACATCTGTGGATCTAACGCCAAATGTGTGAATACTATCCCCTATTACTCGTGCACCTGTGATGATGGATTCATTTCTACTACTGGGAATAAAACCTTTCATCACGATCAAAATGCTACATGTGAAGGTAAAATGTTGCTCTCATTGGTGCTGCCATTTTAGAGTGAGCTCTTCAGTTTAAGGTGATGGCAGAGGATTTTTTTTCAGAGGTATTCTTACATGTCTTCTTCCTGCTGCTCTAGATATTAACGAATGTCAAAAAGGAAATCCCTGTGGTCAGAATGGATTATGTAACAACACACAAGGCAGTTATTACTGCATGTGCAACGCAGGGTTCACTAACTATGGCAACAAAACGGCACGGTGCACTGGTGAGAATACTGTCCATCATCCATTATTAAACTGGGGTTCTTCCCAGTAAATGCAACAGAAACAAACAGAACACTTATTGAATACCTCTGGTCATCCGTAAGCAAATTTGTTCATTAAACTTTCTTTCTTCAGAATCGAACTGTGATGTTTTCAAAGCTCTAAACGGGCTGGAAGAGGTAACTCCACATCACAAATACTATAAAGTATCAAAATTCAGCACATATTATGAATAGAGTTGTCTCACATTTTTGTTTTATCCACCACCAATCTCTCTTCTAGAAACTTCCCATTGTGAAGCAGCTCAATAAAAGCTGTCAGGAGCTCACAGGGGACAAAAGTCAGAATCCATCTGATCGGACAAACCAGACTGAAGAGGACTTATTGACGGTACTACTAAATTCAGAACATTTTAACCTTACTGCAAAAAAAAATCATCAAGTTTCTTGAAACCAGGCAGGAAAATAATGCTCTGCCTCTTTCAAACTGTCACATGATGCTCAGATGTCTCATAGACCGTTTACACTGAGGTAGCCTGAAAGTCTGCCTCAGTCTGCCTCTGTTTCTTGTTTCTCATGGTCTCCTCTCTCATTCCTCTCTTTGTCTTTAGAGATTGCAGTCAGAAATAGATCAGCTCTTGTCCAGTAAATTTCTCAAAGACAGAAGAAGAGTCTCCATCTTTCTGGATTTGGTGGAGAATGTTCTGAGGCTAATTGGAGCCATGACGAAGATGCCAGGGAGAAACACAACTTCCACTCACACAGGTTTAATAAAAATTTGCATTTGCAGCAGAATTTAAAAGAAAAACAAACCAACAAACAAATATGTCCAATTCAGGTAGATATGTTCAAATATGATAGGAGCTTTTGCCTAGAGCTTGTACATTTATTATTAATTACATTTTCTTCAGCATTATTGAACAAGCAGTGTAAGATAAGAAAAAACAACAACATTTATCTGATTTCAGAGCTGAAAATGCTGGTACATCATGGGCCTGTTATATCCAAAAGAAACACAACTTTATCAACTAAGCATGCTCAGTTGGACATCCAGATGGAAATGGCGGCTGGAGAACCTGCCTATTACCCTGGTAATGACAACGAATATCAAATTTGTAGCCAATTTTATCACGTTATGACACACTCCAATTATTTTCTCCTTTTATTGTTTCAGGCTTTACAACAGTGTCCTTGATGAGCTACTCAAACCTGGAAGACTCTACAGATACCTTCTTTGATGGGATCAAACCACAAAAGTACCAGAGCTTTAAAATAAACTCCAAAGTGGTGACTGTCACTGTTAGCAACAGAAATACAAGCCACCTCAAAACGCCAGTGAATCTGACTTTGGACCACTTGATACAGGTAAAGAGGAGAGCTTACTACTAATGTTTAGGGACTGTGTTAATCTACGTTGACAAACAGGAACAACAGAACAGTCAGTATCTCTGGTGTACATCTGTTTAACAGAAAAATCAAACGCACATCTGTGTGTTCTGGGATTCCTCGGTGAACGGAGGATCATGGTCTGATCGTGGCTGCGATGTGGTGAAGTCAAACCCGGAATATACTGTGTGTTCCTGTAATCACCTGAGCAGCTTTGCTGTACTGATGGCCCTCTATGAGATGGAGGTTAAAACTAATTATATATACCATAATGCTTTTAGTTCAGAATAAGTTTAAACTTCAACCCATTTTCATACAATAATGTTACCATTCTTTCTCTTCCACAATAGAATAAGTTCGAGTTGCAGCTGATCACCTGGGTGGGCCTGTCCATTTCACTGATTTTCTTATTCATCTCCATCCTGACATTCTCAATGATCCGCTCCATTAAAAGCACAAGAACCACCATCCACCTGCATCTCTGCATCAGCCTCTTCATTGCAAACCTTGTCTTTCTAGCGGGAATCTCTCAGACAGCGAACAAGGTAAACAGAAACTCCACTTGCCATCAGCATGTGTGCATTAGCAGAAGTTTCTGCCACCTTCAAATATAACAGAGAACTGTATACTAAGTTGCAGCAAAGCTACTGTTAAATACCCCAACTCTTTGATCTTTGGGCTGAAGGAATAACAACACTCAGTGTATAAATGCTCAATCAACAATCTCTTTAATCTATACAATTCTCTTTATTCCATACAACACTTTGAGCATTACAAATGTCCGAATGGGAGATGTGCACGGGAGGGTGTCCGGCAAAATCTCAAAGTGTCTGACTGTTTCTCACATTCTTATAGCTTCAGCCCTCCTCCAAACTAAGCATTCACATTCTTTCTCTCTCAGTGAGCCTAAGTTACAACCTTGGCTTCCTGTGCAATATGTTTTGTTCTTTCTACAATCAGAAAAGCAAAGCCACGATTCTCTGCAAACAGTATTCTCTTTACAAATCAACAGTACGAAGTACCATAGGATAGTGTAATTCATTCACAGTAAATCAGCAGTCAAATGTAATACAAACCAGCCTAATCAATCTAATAATTTCACCTTCTAACTATAGTATAATGCAACCGAAAACTATATAATGATTTCATAAGCTTAAATCAGAGGTATAATGTAACATAAGACAGTGTAATAATCTCACACTACTGAATTATTCATAAGAGATATTAATAAGAGATATATAATAGACACATAAACAATTGAAAAATTTCTAGACATTTCTCCCTCTTCATATTCATCCACATTATTCATGTCTGTTACCCTGATCCTCCTCTTTCCTTCACTTTCCCTATTAGGCTGGCTGTGCAGTGGTAGCAGGAATCTTGCATTTCTGCTACCTGGCAGCGTTTTGCTGGATGTGTCTGGAGGGCATTCAGCTGTTCAGGATGGTTGTCCTCGTCTTCAACACCACCTTTAAAACCCTCCACATGATGGCAGTTGGCTATGGTGTTCCAGCTGTTATCGTTACCATCTCTGTCTTAGCTAATTCTGGAGGATATGGCACTAAGAGATAGTAAGTTTTCCCAGTTCCAATTATATTGTTCTATCGTTAATTCAAGTTTGAATTACTTACTTACTTACTAAACTCTTGATGTGCATTTCAGTTGTTGGCTAAATCTGGAAATCATTTGGAGTTTCTTCGGCCCTGTCTGTGTCATCATCATTGTAAGTATTTAAATAATTATTGAGTTTAATGTGATCCAAAATGGTGACTTGTGTTATGTTTAAACCTCATCTCTTTGGTCTTTCAGATAAACATTTTCTTCTTTCTCATAACTGTGTGGAAGTTAGCACAGAAGTTCTCAAGTTTAAACCCTGATCTTGATAATCTGCACAAAATAAAGTAAGTCACAACTCAAGCTGCCCACACTAAACGCCCCATGCAATTGCTGTGTGGAAAGTATAACGTAATCTATTGCCTCACCAAAGTACCTCGCACATGACATGTATGCATCTTTGTTGCCTCCTGCAGGGCATTCACCATTACTGCAGTGGGACAGCTGTGCGTTTTGGGCATCATGTGGATCTTTGGTTGTTTCCAGTTTGAGGAAAGCACTGTAGCCATGTCTTACCTGTTCACCATTTTTGGCAGCCTTCAGGGTGTTATGCTCTTTATCATGCACTGTCTGTTTTCCAAACAGGTTAGTCACATTTGTCTCAAAAGTAAGGGACGAGTTCTGCTGTCTTTAGTGATGCCCATACTAAAGATTTTCTGAATTTAGGTGAGAGAAGAATATGAAAACATCCTGGCCAGATTCTGTGTGCCTCAGAAGAAGAGCTACAAAGAGTTCAATTACTCCAGCAAAGCTCAAGTAAGCAGCTATTTATATTTTGTTTTCCTTTTTTGACTTTGTCACTAAGCAATATTAAAGTGAAATCAAACATTTATTATAGAACATTCATTTTGATTTGATTCATTTCATTTTCATTCATTTTGAACATTTGATCTATTATGGAACAACTACTTAAATTTTAAACCCAACTCAATTCTTTCCCATTGGTTAAAGAAGAAAATAAAATGTTATACTTAATACTTTTTCATACTTATGCAACTGTTCCTCAACTGTTCCCTATACTTAAGGAACAGTTGAGATGGTTTTCACAGCTGATTGAACTATGCCCCTTTGTCATCTTCAGGCATCCAAGAGCAGCCAGGACACAGGAGAGTCTCATTTTTGAGAAGCTAAAACCTGACTTGAGACAAACTCTGATTTGCTGGAGACTTTCAGTCATTGGGACATATTGACATCGCACTTATAACGCATCTGTTTGCACCTGTTTGCTTTGTTGCAAAATGTTGTAAATATTATCATTCTTTACTATGTGTGGGCCTTTTATTTTAAGTCACTGAGTTATCTATTCAAATCATTGCAACTTACAAAATCCTTACAAAAGAAGCATTTTGTTAAGTTTTTCAAACAGGAAATTATGTAAGTAGTTTTAGAAGCATAAATCTACAAGTATTAAAAATTTCAGATATGAAAAAATGTTTTCAGATTATCATAATTGTGTAAAGACCTGTTGTATCAGGTAAATCTAATAATGCTAATTCTTTAATTCAGGTACTGTATTTAATGAGCAATCTGAAACATATTTGCTGAAAAGCACCTTCTTCAACCACTTCCTCAAGCTTCTGAAAGACCCACAATAAGAGGACAATTATGAGACCGAAACATATATTTAAATGTTTTAAAAGTTTGTGTTTATATTGCTGAGCAATTTTCCTGTGTTTTCATTCTTGACTGCATCCATTCTCTGTGTTTTATCATGAAGCTATTTTAGAAGATTGTAAATTTTTTTTAATGCATTTACAGTTTGCAATTACTTCTTTATTTATGTTTATTGTTAAAAACGTTTTTTTAATTATTTTTTTAATGTTCTCCTAAAGGTTTTAGGGTAAATACATATTCTGATGTATATCATCTTTAGTGATTTTAAAATGTATCGCATTTGATATAGAGAATAAACTAGCAATGAACACCAGAAAGTCAACTTTTTGGCCATTATTTCAGAACACAAAGCTTTAATTCAATGTTAAAGCATTTTCATAATACAGACTGCACCTTATGGTGTAATTTCCCCATATTTCGCATATGATTTCAATGTCATCTTTTTGAAATCAGGGTATAATTTTCATAAAGTACGTCCTTAGTAGACAATAACTTTAAGTTTTATTATATATATTATATAATATATTTATTATATTATATATTTTAGAGGAAAAAGACATTTGAAGACATTTTAAGTACTATATAATTTCAGTGTATTTTAGAAAAAAAGATCAAATAATGTTTCCCGATTTTAGGTTGGAATTAGAAAGTGATTCTTGATGTTTATGCCATAGTTGTAGTAAATAGTCAGTTTTACTCTCATGCACAGTTGACTGTATCTGATGAAGTGTTGATCTGACTTTCCTGCATTATAATTATAAATGCAAAAAAGCACTATCAAATATTACAAGACTTAGGCCGTGTGACTTCCAAGCGATTTAACCAAAACATGTTTATATGTTTTATATATTTATTTATCTTTGTTTTCTGTCATAAACATTCAGGGTCCAAAAGATTTCTTTCAAAGGAAAAGAAAAATATAAAAATAAAATGGATCTTTTGGTGGAGAAGAAGAAATATTGCCACTTCGAGAGTGTTTCAGATTCCTTTTTTAAAAACTTCTAATATCTTTTTTTTTTTTTTTTTTTTTGGGGCCTCGGGGGCTTGGATCCTGGTTGGTGTGTTGCCGGGGTTGTTGGCGGGTGGGTGCATGGGGGACCGGCCCTGGAGCAGGGTGCCGCCGGTGCGTCGAACCACCTGGGGGGCTCTTCAACTGGTGGGGGAGATGGTCACATCTTGCAGGAGCTTTCCTCTCTTCAGGAACTCTCTCTGCAGGAGGGGGAGATACAGGAGAGGTGGAGGAAGATCTCAGCCTGGGCGTTTACTGTCTTATGTAGTCTGGAAGATGAGTGGATGGTGGGGTGGGTGCAGTTTTCTCTGTGGTGGGGTTGGGTGGACTGTCCCGGGCTCTGTGGGGCCGGGAGGCGCTGCTGCACTGGGCCCCGGTCTGGATGGGCCTGGGCCCCCTTTCCCTGGCGGGTCGCGGAGTGTGGGAGTGCCTACTGGGGTCAGCGGGGGAGCTGGCCCCAGGGAGGGGTTACCTGCCCCTCCCTTCCTTCCCCCCCCCCATCTCCAGCTGCCTCTCTCTTCCCGCTCCACCACAACCACCCACACATGCAGGGCCTTGGAGTAGGGGTATGTCACCAGGGTGCAGAGGAGGCTACCCCCCCCGTCCCCTTCTGGCTGCCTCTGCCTCAATTTTATCCCACAACTTAGACATTCACATTATTCACACTCTCATTACACATACATATAGGATCTTGGGGGTGGGCACAATCACGGAGTCCAAATTACCATCAGGGTGTACACCTCACCCCTGGCGTCGTTGCCCACCTCTCAATTTTAAATACACTTAGACATTGAGGGCTATCAGGAGGGACTATGCGCTTACCTGCTGCTCCTTGGCAGGTAGCTCCATGCCCTCCTGGGTTTTAATTGCACCTTAGAACACACATGCATCAACACTACAATGAGCGGGTGGAGGGAGGTTTGGAGTCTTCTCCCACCCCCATTCTCTGCGGCCTGCTGGAGCGGGAGGGCTAGGTGGAGTTGGCCGTCCGACTGCGGTCTGGAGTGTGGGGCCTCCCTGCTGCTACGGAGTCGGGGTGGTCTGCCTCTCCCCACCGCAGGGAAAAGGGTAACACCACCTGGGTCTGGGTGCAGTTCCCCCCTCCAGGGGCAAGGGTACCTAGACCCGGTTTGTAGAGTACGCTTGGGGAGTGTGATCGTGTGTACAGCGTCTCTTTATGTCTGTCTCCACGTTGGTTGAGTGTGGAGTGAGTGCATATGAGAGCATGAGGGGGGGAATGGATGTTTGTGTCTGTGTGTGCCTGTATGTCTGTGTCTATATGTCAGGCTGGGTATCAGACGCCACCTCTCTGGGGACACCTCAGGCCCTCCAAGGTTTGGAGGCCTATCTCCACCTACCACCACTTCCCCTGCCGGTGGCGGACTCCCTCAGGTGTCGGTGCGTTGGTGGTTCTTTGTGTCTGGGGGTGGGCGTCCAGGTACACACTGGCTCACTCCTTGGCGGCCGCTTATCGGGGCCTGGAGCCTGGGGCTCGCTCGGGCCCCTTCGGGGGTGGGGTGCCCCCGGCCTCTCGGCCTGGGGCTCGGTCACTCAGGCACAGCTGGCGGCCGGCGGAGCTCACGGGCGCGTCACTGCAACTCCCCCTGGCTTCTGCTCCGCGGCTGCTGAGTGAACCCTCATCTGGGACTCTCCTCAGCTCTTACTGGAAAAGTGGCGCGGCTGCCCCTCTGTTGGTCTTCCATGGTTTCTTGTGTTCTGGGGGCCTCTGGATGTCTGGAGTTTTGATCTCCTCCATACCTGCTTCACACCCTGGAGGACGGGGCTGTGGCCCCCCCACACTCCCTAGCAGATCGTTACATGGAGAAACCTTTGGAATACAAGCACGCTGATCCACACAGGTATGCACACGGGTGTTCACTGCTCGTAGACCCAAATTACACCTTTCTTGGCTGCTACTTCGAAGCACATCTGTCCTGCGTGCTGCACAACAACATTGAATATTTAGTATTTACTGCTGTTTACACTTAGCTAGATTAATGCGATGGTGTTGTGTTTAGTATGTTGCTTTGTTTTGTTTTTTTTGTCTTTTTTTGCTTGTTTTCTATTCTTCTCTCAACAGGTGATCCAGGAGATTTTTATTTTTTTTCTCCCCCCCTTTCTCACTGTCCCTCTCCCCTTCTGTTTTTCCTTTCCTTCCTCTTTCTTTCTCCCTTTCCTATCCCTCACTCATGTCTGTCCCGTCTGTAACATCTGAAAATAAAATATAATAAATAATAAAAACAAAGATCGACCAAATGGACCAATACGGCAATGCCACGATGATCCATTTGGCAAAGTAAATCCATTGGGTATTCTTGTTGGTCTTCAGACAACAATTCTGATGGCTAAAGAACCAAATGGGACAGGCGAAAAAAAAAAAAAAAAAAAAAAACTTCTAATATCTTGAAAGTTTCTGTAGTCAGGTGAACTATGGAGTTTTAGACTCTTTAAGATAATGTTTATGTTTTCATGTTAAATTAGTCCTGTAAATGTAGTTCCATTCATTTACACTGCACACATTAGGGGCTGCTTAGCAGACCAGATGGCTGAGTTTTCTTTAACATCACCAGTTCATACAAGCAGTTCAGTTTCTTAGTAAACACCCAAGAGACAATCCACATCATTTCAAGTGTACACTGCATAAGTCCATCATGCAGTAGTCCCATTTTTGGTAGTCCAGGCAAGTTGATATGCTAAGAAATAATTTTAAAAAGTAAAATGCATATTTACTGGTGTTGGTTAAACAACACATCTCCCCCCCCCCCCCCCTTTTTTTTTTTTTTAATATGACTGGTACAAATTTGTACGCTCAATGTTTAATGCCATCAGTTAGAGTGTTTTTGTTTTGTTTTGTACTTTTAGACTCATTTTTTGTCTTGTTTAAGAGTCACCAAGAGTAAATTATGATATAAAAATAATTAGCTTTGAATTATCATATTTGAAATAACGTATTTCCCCATAACATATTATATAACACATACTGAAGCTGAGATTTATTTTATTTTGTAATTTGACATGAAGATTATATTATATAATATTATATTTTTAATACAAATGTAAATTAGTACCAAATATCATTATTGGTTAGTACAGATGCTGAAAAAGCATGTGACTCAACCGATCCATGCATTAGGTTTTCTTAACAGTAAGAGACATTGAGGTCTATCAGCTGGTTATAAGCTGTAAAATTGTTAGTGAACATATGTTTCAGTCATATCCAGCAGTCAAAGGGGGACTCAAACGGGGGCTCTGAAGTAAGGGTTCACAGGTTTATTTACAGCAAGTGAGTACAAAGATTCAGCACAATGACTTTCATGCAGTGAGCTCTGTGGCCAGGTCAAACATGGAAGACCACCGATTCCTTCTCTCCACATGACTATTTCTTCCCAATTTTCCACACCACAGTTTCTGCACAAAGAGAGATTGATGACTAAAGGGCACAGCAGGTAAGCACAAGAGTAACACTGTAAAACTTGAGGAGCCACACTTTGCAGACACAGACCAACAACTCTAGTGAAGGAACCCCTCCATCTTAAGTAGCAGCTGGTGATGGGTGAGAATAGACAGTTGAGTTAATTACCTTCAGGTGTGTGAAACCAGAGTGCTGGAGCTCAGGAACAGGTCTCACCCCTGAAACACAAGGCAAAGGTCTCTCTCTCACACACACTCTCAACTCGAGGGCCTGCTGGTTTTTCAGTGGGCTCTGTTGTCAGATAAAGGCAGTGTGCCACAGCTGGTCTGTGGGCCTCTCATGTTCATGCTGTGGTTGGTTCGTGAGCCAGCCGCAGAGGAGTGCGAAGTTATAACATATAAAGAGCTGAAGTGAAACCAAGTGTTAAAAATAACAAAAATAAAGTGTCACTGCAGCCCAAAGGCAAGTTTAGTTTTGAGCACCTCTAAAAATAATTATATTAATAATAGTAATACTTATCCATTTTAGTAGTATTTTCTGACATTGTCTTCAAATGTTATATTTTCGATATGTTATATTATATAAATCAGTCACATAGATCATGTCCTCCAGCAACATGCAGTCAACAACTTGGAGAATTGCACGGTACCGTCTCCTGTGGGTGACCCCTCACCCCTCTGCCTGACAGAAAAATGTACACAGACAAACACATCTGTAGCAGCATAAAACCCACTTTAGAGTCCCTTGGTGGAGTGCTGGAGAGTTCTCCCTCCAGGGGCTCCATTGTTCTGCTGGGGGACTTCAATGCCCATGTGGGAAACAACAATGAGACCTAAAAGGGCATGACTGGGAGGAATGGCATGTCTGATCTTAACTCAACTGGTGTTCTGTTATTGGACTTTCGTGCTAATCACAGCTTTTTCATGACGGACACCACGTTCCAGCATATGGACACCCAAAGTTGCAGATCAGTGATCAACTTTGTTATTATATCTTCAGCCGCCATACTGGACATTTGGGTGAAGAGAGGTGGACAAATATAATGTACCCAAACATATAGTGAGTGTACACTGCTGGCACAGATCATCTCTGGCAGAGATTCAGGAGCATTCAGAAAAAGGGTGAGGAAATAGCCCCTCCATTGCTGAATCTGCTGCAAAGAGCTGCAGCTGCAAGGTTCAATTCAATTCCAATTTATTACAGCGGCAAATGAAAACAACAGTTGCCTCAAGGCGGTTTATACCTTAATGTAAAGACCGTAATACAGTAAAACAAAGAAAACAGACAAAATTCCAACAGTCATATGACCCATTACGAGCAAGAGCTCTGGTGACAGTGGGAAGAAAAAACTCCCTTTTAACAGGAAGAAACTTCCAACAGAACCAGGCACGAGTACATGTGCCTTAGTCTCACTGTTCTTGTCACTTGTTTTACTTTGACAGGCACCTGTCATGTGTGCATCATGTTCAGTTTTGCTTCCCCTGTCTCTGCCCTGATTTCCTCTTGTGTATATATCATCTGTGTCTCCCTCCATCCAGTGTCGAGATCTCCCTCATTTCTCTGGCTGTGTCTACTGTCTGTTTGTATTTCCCAGTTTAGGTTCCCTGTTGTTTCCTAGTTTAATGTATTCTGTGAATCCAGGAATAAGGCTTCATTTTGAGTTCAGTTCTGTCTCTGAGAGCTGCATTTTGGGTGCAATCCTGCCTGCCAAACACAGTTTCATGACAGGGGTGTATTCTGAAGTGCTAGCAAATAAAGTGCTGCTATACTGTTCATGTAAAAAAAAAAAAAAGATACATAGTCTTGAAAAAATAGTAAAAAATAGAAGCAGGAAGCGATAAACACGGGGTCTTGTCACCACAGTGACACTTTATGGTGATAAGCATTGAACACCCCTGGCGGCATGATGATATGGGCGGATAAGAATTTGACGTGACGAGAAAAGACAGCTAGCCAGAGAGAGAAAAAGACCTGGTCATTCTATGTAATGTTAAGATCTTGGCATTTTTAAATATATATATTTGTTTTACAATATTAGCCTAACTTGTAGCTACTTTTACATTTTCACTGATTTCATCCATAGAGATCTGCACACTGCTTCCAACATAACAGGCACGCGGATCCTGCTGATACTGGGTGAGTCACATCTATCATACATTTGCACAGGAGTAACAGGGGAAAATATTTTATAAGAAGTTACATACAAACCTTTCATAGCTTTTTTCATGCTTTTCATATTAAATCTAATGTTGGATCACAATTTTCAAAATGTAATTTTTTTTTGCAATTACTCAACTACAAGTGGACTGATGCCTTGTAATACAGTAATATACAGAAACTATATGCACAGATCTGCATGTTTGCATGTGCAGGAATTTATTTTATATATACTGTAACGTTCACAAGAACCAGACGGTTGGGGTCTCAGTTTGTCCGTTTATTTGGCACATAAGCCAGCGGGTTGTTAACTCAGGGGGAAGCACTCTCGAACTCCACCTCTCTTCAGCCTGGCACACACACAGAACAACCAGGTCCCACCCACCCCTTCCTGTACACCACAACCAAACATGAATCTTAAAGGAACAACAACAGTGTGCAGAGATCACCAACATGTCACTGTACAATAACACTTAACCATCGTTACACTGCCCCCCCCAGCAATAAGTTCCTCGTCCCCGAGGGAACGACACAGTCTCTGAGGCGGGGTGGTAGCCTACGTTCCCTCCTTGACCTCCTGAGCCCCTGAGGTGGACGCGGAGCTTCGGGGCTTTGGGGTGGAGAGTCCGAGGGAGGGGAACGCAGCCCCGGTCGGGGGTCCCTCTGAGCAGGGTCACGGACGCTCTGTACACGTCCCTCTGGAAAGGAGGGGAGGGACTGCCCTCTGTAGGGGGCCATCCGGTCTCTGTGCAGCGCTACTATCCTCCCCCTAGGAGGCAACTGCACCCTGTAAACAACCTCCCCTACTCGCTCTGGAACGCTGCAAGGCCCCACCCAGCTGCTATCCAGTTTAGGACACCGTCCCTTCTTCCTCTTTGGGCTGTAGACCCACACCAGCTCCCCAGCATGGAAGTGCCTCCCCTTAGTGGTGATGTCGTAATTCCTCTTTTGGCGCAGGCCTGCCTTCGCCAGCTGCTCTCGGGCGTAGGAATGTGCAGAATCCAGCCGGTCCTGCAGCTTCCTTGCGTAGTCCCGGCCCGGTGGTGCCTCTGGCGCGTCCGGGGGCTTCCCAAAAGCCAACTCTGCAGGAGTTCTCAGCTCTCTCCCTAACATGAGCAGGGCAGGCGTACATTGGGTGGAGTCCTGTACTGCCGACCTGTAGGCCATGAGGGTAAGGGGAAGATGGTAATCCCAGTCCCGTTGGTGTTCTGAGGTAAGGATGGCTAGCTGCTGGGCCAGCGTCCTGTTAAACCTTTCCACCAGCCCATCGCTTTGGGGGTGAAGTGGGGTGGTGCGGGTTTTCTTAGCCCCAAGGCGTTCACACATGGCAGCAAATACCTTGGACTCAAAGTTACGCCCCTGGTCACTGTGGAGGGTCTCTGCTGTTCCAAAGCGGCTGAACATCCCCTCCACTAATACATCAGCGACCGTCTCAGCCTCCTGATCTGGGATGGCGTATGCTTCCGGCCACTTGGTAAAATAGTCCATGGCCACAAGAACATAGCGGTTTCCTCTGTCTGTGCGAGGAAATGGGCCCATGACGTCCACAGCTACTCGCTCCATTGGGGCTCCTGCTGGTTGCTGCTGAAGCTGAGCCCGGGACTGGTCCTGTGGCCCTTTGTGTGAGGAACATGCATCACAGCTGCGGCAAAAGTCCTCCACGTCCCTCCGCTGTTGACCCCAGTAATAGCCCTGGCGGAGGCGGCGGAGAGTCTTGGAGACCCCAAAGTGGCCGGAGCCAGTGCTCCCATGGCAGGCTTCCAGCACAGCTGACCTCAGCGACCTTGGCACCACAACCTGCCACCTCTCCTCCCCCGTGGCAGGATCCTTCCAGGCACGCTCCAACACCCCCTCCTTCAGCCTGAGAGCTGCAAACTTGGCCCATAGCCCCCTGGTACAGATGGAAAACCCAGTGACCTCATCCCAAAGGGGTTGCTCCCCCTTCTCCAGCCACTGCAGGACCGGCAGCAGGTCCGTGTCTTGTTCCTGCCGTGCCCTCCACTCCGCTGCATCCACCATCAGAAGAGCCCTGCAGGCGAGCTGTGCTGCTCCGTCTATTGTCGTGAGTTCCCGCTCTATTTCCTCTCGCTTCTCACAGTAACGGCAGCCAGCTGCAGCACATGGGCGACGAGAGAGGGCGTCTGCGTTAGAATGGTGCGTCCCTGCTCTGTGCTCCACAGTGAAATTGAAGGCTTGGAGCTCCTCCAGCCAGCGAGCCACCTGTCCCTCTGGCTCCCTGAAAGACATCAGCCACTGAAGGGCAGCATGATCAGTTCTGATAACAAATGCTGTGCCGCACAGGTAGTACTTAAAGTGTCTCACCCCCGCCACCACAGCCAACAGCTCTCGTCGTGTGACACAGTAGCGCCGCTCACTCCTGTTCAGGACCCGGCTGAAGTACGCCACCACCTTCTCCCCTTCCGGCCCAACCTGCGACAACACCGCTCCCAGCCCCACATTACTTGCGTCAGTGTCCAGGACAAAAGGCAGGGCGGGGTCAGGGGGGGCAAGGACTGGAGACTCTGTCAGCGATCTGCGGAGGGTGTCGAACGCCTGCTGACAGTCCTGGGTCCAGATGAAGTCACGGTCCTTCTGCAGCAGGTGGAAGAGTGGTGCGGCTATGGAGGAAAAGCCCTTCACAAACCTCCTGTAATAAGACGCCAGTCCTAGGAAGCTTTTGAGCTGTTTCTGGTCTGCTGGTGTGGGCCACTCGGTAATGGTGTGAATTTTTTCCTCCAACGTGCTGATGCCCTCACGACCCAGCTTGTGGCCCAGAAACTCCACCTCCCTCCTCATGAAGTGGCACTTGTCGGGGTGCAGCTTCAGGCCTGCAGCTGCCACCCTCTCCAACACTTGTCTCAGGGCATCCAGGGCAGCATCAAAGGAGCTCCCGTGCACTAGAAGGTCATCCAGGTAAACCAGACACCGTTGCCGTGGGACGCCAGCCAGCACACTGTCCATAAGCCTCTCGAAGGTCGCAGGAGCATTGCAAAGACCAAAGCTCAGGACTTTGAACTGCCATAGTCCCCTGTTAGTGCAGAAGGCTGTCTTCGGTCTGGATTCCGGGGACAGTGGCACCTGCCAGTAGCCACTCCGCAGGTCCAGGGTGGAGAACCAGGAGGACCCGGCTACTAAGTCGAGAGACTCATCAATCCTGGGAAGGGGGTAAGAGTCCTTCTTCGTCACTTTGTTGAGTGGTCTGTAGTCCACACAGAAACGCATCCTAGGACTTTTTTTCTTAGGCACCATCACCACCGCGGAGGCCCACGGGCTATCAGATGGCTCTATGATGCCCGCCTTCATCATTTCACACAACTCTCTGTCCGCAGCCTCCTGATGAGCCAGGGGCAGGCGGCGTGGGCGCACTTTAATAGGCTGGGCATCCCCGGTCTCAATGACGTGCTCTACCAAGTGTGTCAAGCCAACATCACTTTCTTTCAGGGCAAAAATGTCACTAAACTCTTTTAGTACCTGCCATAGACTCTCTTGCTGCTGTGGAGTCAGCCCCTCACAGTTCTTTGACCAGATACTCCTCACTGCTAAGAGCCTCTCCTCCTCCTCCTCCGCTCGCTGTTCTGCTGGCGGGTCTGCAGCGGTCTCTGCGGTGGAGGTGGACGCCGCGGCAGATGCTGTGCAGACCGGGGGAGGAATAAGCGGCACCTTCTTCCCATCAGGGGTTACGAGGAAGCCTTTGCCTAAGTCCAGTACACCGCCAATGGCTCGTAAAAAATCCAGCCCAAGGATGCAGGCGTCCTGCACGTCAGCCACCCAGGCAGCATAAGACACACCGAGGTCCCCCACCTTGAACTGGAACACTCCCCTCCCTCTCATTGGGGCCAGATCACCGGTCACAGTCTTAAGTTGCACATTAGTCGGTTGCACAGCAGCTCCGGTTGGGACAATATCGGGTCGGACCAGCGTTGCATTGGACCCCGTGTCCAGCAGGGCCGTACAGGACACCCCCGCGATCGTCACTGGAACATGGCAAAAGCCGCCAACCTGGGTCCAGCCCACAGCGATGGCCGCACCGGGTGGAGGTGGCGGTGGTGTGGGGATGTCGTTCTCCCAGGCCCGTGTACTCCCGCCTACACGGGCCCGTGGGCGTTTCCCTGAACCGCTGCAAGCTTGGGGCACTGCCTGATGAGGTGTCCGGGTTGTCCACATCCCCAGCAGCTCTGTGGTCGGCGGTGTGGGCCAGCCCGAGGGGAAGGCGACTGCAGCGAAGCCGCCTGCACCAAACTGCACAAGCCCGCTGGCGTCTCCATCTGTTCCACAGGTGCTGACACAGCCCTCACCACGTGTGCGTCATCAGCGCCCCCAGAGGATCCTGCAAGCATCTCCCTCTCCAACGCTAGCTCCAGGGCTGCACTGAGTGTGGCTGGCCGAGCAAGCTGAGTTTGCATACGGAGCTCTTTAGGGCTCAGGGCCTGCAGGAACTGGTCCCGAGCTAACTCCGCTTGCACTGATGGTGGCATGCTGTCATACGCCCTCCGGCAAAGGCACTCGATTTCATGGGCCAAAATGCGGAGGGGCTCGCCTGGCAATCTGCGTCTGTTGTGGAACTCCGACCTCAGCAGCACTGGTTGGTTATATACTGCCCGAAGCGCCTCTGAAGTGCTCCGACCAGAGCATTATAATCTCCCCTCTGCTCCTCGGTCAGCAGCAGCAGGCATGCAGCTGCATCCTCACACAGACACAAAGCCAGTTGGAGAGCTTTATGTTCCTCAGACCAGCCAGCTGCGACAGCTAACAGCTCGAACTGTGCGATAAACACTTCCCATGGCGTCTTGCCGCTGAACTTAGGCGTTTTTATATTCGCTGCAGCTTGCTGGGCGCCGCCATGTTTGTTTACATCACGTGACGGCGCGCCAAGCGAGGTCGACTCCTTCCCGCCGGAATCGCGGCCGCTGTGCGAACAGTTCCCGAGCCTAGTCAAACCTGGAGAAAATCCAGCCTCGGCAGACAGCCGCAGCGCCGTTTCCCTCACTCCATGGGCGGGCGAGCGCGGACGAACCTCCCTCTCCTCCGTCTCCTTCTTAATCTTGCCCGGCAACATCCTCGTCTCGTAACGGCAAGCGTCGCCAGCAACAGGGTGTCGGGCGTTCTGGGGTTCTTTTTTCTTTCTTCACTTCTGACACCAATGTAACGTTCACAAGAACCAGACGGTTGGGGTCTCAGTTTGTCCGTTTATTTGGCACATAAGCCAGCGGGTTGTTAACTCAGGGGGAAGCGCTCTCGAACTCCACCTCTCTTCAGCCTGGCACACACACAGAACAACCAGGTCCCACCCACCCCTTCCTGTACACCACAACCAAACATGAATCTTAAAGGAACAACAACAGTGTGCAGAGATCACCAACATGTCACTGTACAATAACACTTAACCATCGTTACAATACTATAAATGAAAATAAAGATCACCTTCCACCATAACACCTTCTAAACCCTCTTTTTCCGCTTCCTTTCTCAACTGCTTCTCTCCATGTTCAAATATGGCAGTGGCTGAACTACGAGTCTCAATAAAGTATGCTTCATTTGTCTCCCTAAAGAAAAATAAACTGCTAAAACAGAGGGAAAAAAGATGCTAATGGGTATGTTTTAATCCTGTTCTCCCACATCTTAGTGAATATAATAACAAAATAATCATGTTCATTATGTATGTTAGTCAATGATTTTGTGTTTTATTTTGATAGTTTGTCTTCTGTGTCTTATAGCTAGTTCCACTTCACCTGTCTTGTGGTCTTGAGTGTTTTGTGTCTTGCTACCTGTGTTTCCCATTTCCCTCATTATCCCTTAGTGTGTCTGTGTGTTCATAAATAGTGTTTTTTCCCCTCCGTCACAGTTTCTATCATGCTCACATTGTATTTCCGTGTGGCATTTCTTTTTCTGGGTTTGTGTTTATGGAGTTCTGGATTTTTATCCATAAACCCGTGTTTTATTTTTAGTGAGTCTTTCTTCGTGTGTCTGCGTTTGGGTCCTCATTTTCCAAATCCTGACAGATCGTTTTGCTTCTGTCCAGAACGTAGGGTTAGTGGCTTGAAGCTAGGCTTAAGGACATGATGGATGATGACTTACCTCAAAAGGTTAACATGTAAAAAATAAAGTGAAAACATGAATTAATTCATTTAAGATGACATATTTCATTAACTGACTAACATAAAATATGTTTTTACTTTCTTTCTTTTTAAATGTTTTGTTTTACACATGGGAAGCTTTAGTTTATAAAAACAAAGTGGGATGAAGGCTTCACAGGAGAATGTGAGCATCTGCCTAACAAATCTGACACATGTATTCATTTCTGAGACAGGGGAAAATGGTGCTACAGGTGATTAATGTGAGCACTTTTATTTTTGCTTCATAAAACATACTATTTACAGATACTCTTAGAAAAACCTTCTGATGAGCGGTGCTTTTTGTTTTTGCGTAACAAACTATTTATAAAATCATCTTTCCGTGTTAAAGAAATAATGTTTAAATGTTTTTATGCTTTGCTTCAATACTGATAATGTTCATATTTTCACTGTGCAGCTCAGCTTGATAAACATGAAACTGCAAGCCTTATGATAAGGCCACAAGATCAGCACAAAAATACACATTTGCAGAAGCTGATAGGAGCTTCACCGCACCCACACATCCGCAGAAGTTGACTCGCATTATTTTTATTATTCTTAGAAAATGACTTGCTGCACACACACATACACACGAACATGAAAAACAGGAACCGCTATCTATGCTTTAATTAAAGAAAACGCCTGCAGCTGGGTGTGAGTCTCTCTGTTGAGCTCTCACCCGTGCACGTTAAAAATTCTCTCCAAGTGTCTAAGTGTCGTTTCTTCACCTGAGTGTTTGATAATTGTTGATATCCTTGACATTCCGTTATAAAAGATAAGCATCAGTTCAAACCTATAGCTCCACTCACTTTGTTATCAGGGCTGTTTCTACAGCCTGTTGCATGTTGTCTCCATGTTGTCCTTCAGGTCTCCCTTTTGTGAGTGCTACATTGTTTAATAGACTTTTTTTTTGTCATGCTGACTGTTTTCCTGTGTATGGCTATTCCTTTTTTTTAACTGATTTGAACTGAGGGTTTTACCCTGTCTCTATGTGTTCTGTGTTTTTGACCTCCTCCTGCAGTAATGGTGAATTACAACTTCACCATAATAAAATTTACATAAATGAATAAATAGTGTTTTACCAACCAAACTTTGATTTTTAAATAATATCCAAGCATAATGGATTATTACTGCTATCATTTTGGTAACTTGGGAATCATTCAGTCTGATAGATGCAAATATATAAATGCTGTAATAGATTAAGAGCACTTGAACATGTTGTCCTACTCAAGGACCATTTAAACCTGCATACCAAGTTTGCAGCCGGTAAATAAGAAAATGTATGAGCTTTTGGTCATACATTGTCAGTATATATACTAAATGTAATGTTAGCATATATCAACATGGTTCTACAAAACAAATTACATTCTTTCATAGCAAATACAGTTCAGTTCTTAGAGGAAATACAGTTCACCTCACACCACACTGGTGATTACTGATGGTACTGTTGGCTAAATCTGAACTTTTATTTTTTTTCCTTTCTCTAGTATACTAGAGAAAGAAAACATAAAAGTTCAGTATCAAGTTTCTATTTGTTACGTCCCCACGATGAGGTCGAGGGGTATGAGTGTGGGGACCGGTAGCAAATGGGTCCAGAGCTGAATGAAAGGAAACCAGACAGAGTGCTCAGTATACATTATAGCTTTATTACAAATAATCTTAACTTAAAGAGCCGGCAACACCGTTTTACCAATAATGCCAAAGAAACAAAGGAAGCAGTCGCAGCTAGTGATGGGACGTTCTGTATCGAGGCTTCGGAGCGTGTGTCGAGTAATGGAGGGGGCGTTTCCGCGAAGCGCGTATCGAGGCTTGCTTCATTTATGGGAGGAGCTGAAAATGATGACGTCCGAAGCCTCGCTGCCCGGCTGTACCACGTGACTGGTTCATGAAGCGGTTCGAACTTTGCCGCAAATAATCATTTTCCATACTGCCAGCATAAATATACACAGTATACTGCCATCACTACACTATAGGTGTTTTACACACTCCTTTTGTTGTTGACATTTACAGGCTGTGTGCAAAATGCCACACTCTTCAAATTCATGCCAGCTATTATTTTTACGTCCAGTAGGTGTCCTGCTAGAGCAAATGAAGCTTCATGAAGCTTCGCGTTGGGGTGAACCAATTGGATGAAAAGCTTCAGTGCTTCATGGGGCTTCATCTGCCCATCACTAGTCGCAGCAACAAAGGAAAAAACTACCAAACAAATAAGGGAGACACTTCCGGAGCCCACAAGCCCATCTACTCACGACTCGAAGGAGCCTGTCCAAAACCTAGGGGGAAACCGTGTAGCGCCACAGGGGGAAGAAAACCAACTCACTCACAGTTCATCCCCAGCTTATATAGCCTCAGAGAGGTGATTGCTAACTGGGCCCAGGTGGTAAATGAGGCTAATCAAAAGCAGCTGTGTCCTGGGGAGAGAGAAGAGTGAGAGAGAGACAGAGGGGTGGAGCAAGAGAGGAGGAGGCGGAGAGAGAACACCACAACCACACAAGGGCAATTTCAAGAAGAGGCCCTGCTAGGCCCCTAACCAGCCATTTTGATTTTTAAATGCATATCAAATTCATTTTGAAGCATATATTTGTGCAACTACATTGTTTCACATTATTTTTTTATAGATAAAAATTACAAGCCATGTAGAGAAATCTCAAATTCATACTGAAGCACATATTTGTACAAATTCATCCCTCAAATTTCTGTTTCCTTAACAAAGATATAAATGAATGTGAAAATTACAAATGGTGTGAAGAAATTACAGTGTGCAACAACACAAATGTAAGTTTCCACTGCCAATGTTCTCTGCTTGTTTTTCAGCTCTGTCTTTCTTCCTCGTCATGGTGCTGTTGGTATCCGCAGGCTGCAATCCAGGATTCAGCATGAAGAAAAAACAATGCATGGGTATGAAAAAGAAAACATCTGACACTTATGTGTGCATTTTCATTTAAAAAATAAAAACATATAACATGTATAATCTGTTAAAATTATTTTTATGAAATATCAATAACAACTATGTATATCAAACTTTTTTGTAGCATCAAAATTCATTTTGAATTTAAAATCTATTTTAAATTCATATTGAAGCACATATTTATACAAACACATCCTTTTGCATTTCTGTGTCCTTAACAGTGAGTCTAACAGTGAGTTACAGTAAGTCAGCAAATAAATGATTAAGTATTGCTGCAGCTAGCAACCAAAAGTTTTAAACTGACAACAGGGCCCTGTTTCAGGAAGCCGGTTTGGAAAACTCAGAGTGAAAAACGACACTCACGGTTGAGTAACCCCGAACTGTCCAACTCGGAATATTCCGTTTCAGAAAGGCTGATAACAATTAGTTCAATCAACGCGGAGTTGCTTTAACCCCAAGTGAAGCGCGCGGACGAGGATACATAAAGCCCTGATAAGCGGAGCACAGATTAAGCGAGTCACCATGGAGACGGAGGGAAAGAAGGCGCGGTCAATGTATTTCACAGCGCTTGAGGCCGAAATTCTAATGGCAGCATATGCCGATAACATGCAAATTCCGCGGAAAAAAGTAACACAGCCACAGCTGCAAAAGCATGCATGGCAAAACATAGCCGACAGAGTCAATGCGTGAGTGTTAATTTAAACATTGATCGAGGGATTTCCACCCATTTAACACGTTATTTGATCATATGTTATTTTATTTGTTATTTTATACATTTTATTTTGTGATGTGATGTGAGCGCAGGTGCAACCCAACAGGCCCCCAACGTTCCTGGCAGCAAGTAAAAATGAAATATAAAAATATAGTCCAAACAGGTAAGGTGTAATTGTATTATGAGCCATAGTGCTTGGTCTGTTTGTCCCATGTAAATCAATTGCAGTTAGAGGCTACATTAATTTTCTTTCTGTAAGCACTTATTGAAATTATCTGAGCACATTACAAGTACATATTTGCTTACTCTGTATGCTCAAATGTGGCCCGTTATAGCCAACAGAAAAAAAGCGGAGGCCCGAAAAACAGGTGGGGGTCCTCCACCACCACCACTCACAGAGGCTGAGCAGTTGGCCCTCAGCCAAAACAGTGGGCGCCCTGTGGCCGAAGGCATCTCTGCGGGGACATCCTCTGAGTCAATAACCCCGCAAGACACAAGTGCCTACATAAGGGGTAAATTCAAAATAATACATGATGTGCAGACATCCTTTCTTCACAGTCACCTTTGCAGTGCTACTCATTCATTTGATAAACTCTTTACCATAATGAATTATTTTGTAGTGAAGTTATTTTCCGACTGATTTTGCCTTCCCTCAGCCTTGGTTGTCTTTGAGAGCATAATGACAATGAAGTGTAAGGTGCTTGGTATGTTTGTTAATTGCCATTTGGTCCCTTGTAAGTTATAAGTGACCTGTATAAACCTCATATTCTATCAGTTGATGGTGATGGTGTACTGCATCTGGTGCAGCCTCCTGTTGAGCCAGACCAACATGCAGTTGTGAGTAATACTCCACAGATTATATGAGTTTACAGTAGAACAGCAATGTTGTTTATTTCTTTACTACAGGAAAATAATGAAGAAACATTGACAGCTGTTACAGAGGAGGAAGCAACAGAGACACTTTATGAGGTTTACATCTTTTAATACTTTGTGTACAGGAAATACAGGCGACCAATAAAGCCAGTTGAACAAGAAATCTGTTTATTCTTCTTTCAACATGTTGAGGTGATGGGTCAAAAGAAATGATTGTGACATATGGTGTCTCTGACTGCGCTTCCATCTTGTATGTCCGTGGGAGGGTCAGGATGTTCATGGTTTGGATCACTGCTGATGTTTGGTTCAGAAGGACAGTGTTCTCCTCTAATTGTGGCAATGTTGTGAAGAATCACACATGCCACAATAATGTCACATGCCCTTTCTGGGGTGACCCTGAGTCTTTGCAGGCACTGGAACCGGGCCTTAAGCATTCTGATAGTCATTTCAATTCTGGCTCTTGTCCTGCAATTAGCCAGATTATATCACTGCTGTGGGCCCGGTTCAGGGTCAGGGTAAGGGGTAAGCAAATAGGGTAAACATGGATACCCCCTATCACCAAGCAAGTAGCCAGTGAACTCTCCTAAGACAGAAGGGTACACTTCAGTTCAAATGTCCCTGAAGCAATTGGTCTTTATATATTTTAAAGTATTCTCAACTCACCATGTCCAAATTTTGTGCTCAGTGTACATTCACGGAATATTTGTGAGTCATGGACAGAGCCTGGCCACTTGGCTTCCACATTTGTGATAATGTTGGCAGCATCACATATGATCTTCACAGTGCAGAGAACACAAATTAGCATCCATTACTATAATGAAATAATTTGTTAGTTTGACATGCTACAGGGAACTATGTACCTGCACATTAATGCTGTGGAAAGACTTCCTGTTCACATAGTCTCCTTCATTTACTGAAGGAGCAATGATTGGAATGTGAGTGCCATCTATACAGCCAATCACGCCTGGGAACCGTGGGAATAAATGTAAAATTTAAGTAGTAGTTCAAGTATCACCACATCATGAATTAAGTTCTGTTCATCCTGCTACCTGCAATTTTGTGGCATCCCTCTTTGATGAATCTTGTGGGTCTATGACCGGGGAACACCACAGACGAGTACAGGAGACGTTTCAGTGCAACTGTAACATTCCTGACTGCCCGACAGACGGTAGCCTTGGAAACGTGCTCAGCGTCACCAATATTATACAGAAAGCTCCCGTTTGCAAGAAACCGAAGTGCAATACAAATAATATGCAATGAACTGAGAGGATGTCCGCGATGTGTCACATGCGTAATATATGGCCTGAGGATGTTATCCAAATAAATTATAGATTGTGCTGAGAAACGGTAACGTTCACACAGAAAATCATCAGGAAATGATAAAATGTCCAAACGCGCTCTGATCACTCTCTCCCGGCGGAGAGCTCTGCGGAGAATTTGGGCTTCACGATCTACTGGCTCTTCAAGGAAGTGGCACGCCATGTCCGACACTTCCTACTGTCAGGTTTCCGACAAAGGGGCGGAGACAGTCAGGGTTAGTTGTAGTAAACCTGCTAGGGGGCAGGTTAGCTTCACGGAGTGTGTCGTCATAGTGACTCACTCAGGCTGCAGCTGAACTCGCTTTGTGAAACCGAAAACCCAGAGTTTTCGTTAACTCAGGGTATACTTACTCAGTTTTTCCACTAAACCGGCTTCCTGAAACAGGGCCCAGTTTTCTTTCATGGAAAACAATAAACTGTAAACACAATGACAGGTGTTTCAGTCTCCACCCCCTCCAAAAAAAGAAAAATGTTTGGCATATTCCTGAGCATATTCAGCTGACTGGGTAACAATAAATTAGTTATTTGTTTCAAAGATTACACTAAATTTCTTTGTGTTTTTAAATGGCCAACTTTATACTGCACCCATCAGCTGTCAGTTAGGAGTTCAAAGTAAATGGACTGTGCAAACTCGCAGATGTAATAATGGTTTGTTTTTGTGCTCTGGCATGTAATGTTTTCTCACTCATAGGAAGCACAGTTCTCCAGACACCAATGTGCTGTTTATTTAGAATCATATTTAATGTGAGGAAATTAGGATAGAGAATGAGGGCCTTTGCTTCTTCTTCCCAGACCTTTTACTATCACAACCATTTTTGTGCAATTTATATGATAAACAAAATTCATAATCAGAATAAAACATCAGAATAGATTAATGTTCAAAAGGTACTGAACCATAATATACTAGGCTGACAGTTCTCTGCTTGTTTTTTAGCTCTGTCTTTCTTCCTCATCATGGTGCTGTCAGTATCAGCAGGCTGCCCTCAAGGATTTCTCACAAAGAAAAAAGAGTGCATTGGTATGAAAATCTTTACAAAACAAAACATCTGACACTTAATCAGTAATGGAAAACGTGCAAGCTGAGCAATGTGTGCATTTGTATTTAAAACAAAATTAAACATATAACATGTATAATCTCTGAAATTTATTTTAAATAAAAAACAACAAATATGTGTTTTAAACCTTTTCTATCAAAAGTTTGAGTTTTTGGATTTTCAAGCTATTTTTATTTTTAAATCTGTAACAAATTCATATCAAAGCACATATTTATGCAAATACATCTTTTCACGTTTCTGTGTCCTTACAAAGATATAAACGAATGTAATGATGATGTGAAGCCATGTGGACAAAATACAAACTGCACAAACACAAATGGGAGCTACTACTGCCAATGTAAAGGTGGTTTCAGACACCCAAGAGGGAAGGTGAATTTTACACTTGGTGCATGTATAGGTAAGTCATCTCAAATTTATTGCGACAACAACTCTGTGGTTGGTTTGGAGAAAGTTTATGTCATACAGTCATAATGTATGTAAAGATTAAAGGTCTCTTCTTCTTTTTTTTAAAGATATTAAAGAATGTTTGGAAATCAAAGACATCTGTGGATCTAACGCCAAATGTGTGAATATTATCCCCTATTACTCGTGCACCTGTGATGATGGATTCATTTCTACTACTGGGAATAAAACCTTTCATCACGATCAAAATGCTACATGTGAAGGTAAAATGTTGCTCTCATTGGTGCTGCCATTTTAGAGTGAGCTCTTCAGTTTAAGGTGATGGCAGAGGATTTTTTTTCAGAGGTATTCTTACATGTCTTCTTCCTGCTGCTCTAGATATTAACGAATGTCATAAAGGAAATCCCTGTGGTCAGAATGGATTATGTAACAACACACAAGGCAGTTATTACTGCATGTGCAACGCAGGGTTCACTAACTATGGCAACAAAACGGCACGGTGCACTGGTGAGAATACAATAAAAACTGAACTTTGCCAAGATCCATTTTAATCTGATTTTCTTCAAAGTAAATGCATGAACAGAACACTTCAAGAAAACTTTGGTCATCAGTAAAAACTTTTAATACTTTATTTCCTCAGAATTAAACTGTGATGTTTTCAAAGATATAAATGATGTGAAAGAGGTAACTCCACACAAGACACAGTTATATCACGAGTCAAAATATATTTGAAATGCGTATTATCTCATAGATTTATTTTATCATCCTCCAATCCCTCTTCTAGGGATTTCATATTGCAGATGGCTTAGTGAATTACATGGAAAAAACCTGTCAGGAACTCACAAACAACAAAAGACCGGTAGAGCTGAATGGAGAGGAGACTCTAAAGGTACAACTGAAGTAAACTGTAGTCTTTTTTTTTTTTTTGGAAGGGGGTGGAAGGGGGGGATATGGTGTTCAGATTTCTTGTAGACTGTTGATGTTGACCCCAGTATCAAAGTCTGCCTCAGTCTGACTCTTTCTTGTTTCACCCTGCAGTTACGATTATGTCCAGAAACATTTGGACAGTAACAGATTTCTTTTTTTTTTTTTTTCTTTTTTTTTTTTTCTAAATGTACAGTAACAGATTTCTAAGAGATATTGTTCTGTACTGCAATAGATTTTAAATGAAACATTTAAATGCAATTAAAATGTGTGCTTTCAGCTGTAATTCAAGCTAAAGAAAGTATTACATTAACTCCTAAAGAATGATTGCATTGTTCACACATAATCACAAATATCTCTTTTTTTGTCTTAAATGCTGAGTGAAGAGCATTCACAATCTGGCCTTTTCATGTAGTCTTTGTGGGTTTTTTTCATTGTGCTAGGCTTGGATAATTAATTTGTAAATATGATATGCCAACCTACTAGAGAGTTTTCTTCACTTGCTGGATGTTAAGGTGTTCTTTTACTGGGTGAAAAGTTTTCAGCAATCATCCAACGCTGTTGTCTTCTGCTGCCTTTTTGTGTTGCTTAGTTCATCATTTCATTCTTTTGTTTTATTTATGTGAGATAGACTAAAGCCCCCTGTAACCCTGAATGTGTGTCTGCATGTCTGCCCATGTGTAAATATTGCCTGACTTAAGTGTATTTCACTCCATCTTCCTCTCTTCTCCTGTGCCTGTAGAGATTCCTGAATATGACTGATGAGCTCTTGTCCAGTGCATTTCTTAATTATAAAAGGAAAGTTTCAGACTTTCTTGACTTGGTGGGAAATGCTCTGAGACTCATAGGACCCTTCACTAATTCTTCAAGGATTTATATCTCCTCAACTCAGACAGGTTAAATAGAAATTCGAAGAAAATAAATCAATTCACTTTTAGATGATTTTTTATTGATACAATTTTAGGAAACCAGCAATGCATGTTCAGAAAAGTCTGTCTGGTTTCAGAGCTGGACATGTTTGTACACAAGGGGCCTGTTATACCTAAAGGAAACATAACATTATCAACTAAGCATGCTAACTTGGACATCCAGATGGAGATAGCTACTGGAGATCCTGCCTATTACCCCGGTAATCATATGCCAACAAATACTATATTTCTAACCAATTTCATCAAATTATGAGCCCCTCTAATGATGCTCTCCTTTCATTCTTACAGGCTTTACAACAGTGTCCTTGATGAGCTATTCAAACCTGGAAAACTCTACAGATGGCTTCTTTAATGGAATGAAACCACAAAAGAACCAGAGCTTTAAAATAAACTCCAAAGTGGCGACTGTCACTGTCAGCAACAGAAATACAAGCCACCTCAAAACGCCAGTTAACCTAACTTTAAACCACCTAGAAGAACAGGTAGAGGTTATCTCTCATTTGTTGTTTCAGATTGTGGTGATCACTTTTGCCAAAAAAAACACCACATATATTTGTTTTATAGGCAAATCAAACATTCCACATCTGTGTGTTCTGGGATTCCTCGGTGAATGGAGGATCATGGTCTGATCGTGGTTGCGGTGTGGCAGAGTCAAACCTGGAATATACTTCCTGTTCCTGTAACCACCTGGGAACCTTTGCTATACTCACGGCTTACAATGAAATTAAGGTTTAAACTAATTAACCGCAACATTTAAACTTCAGACTATTTAGTAGTTAAACCTTTAATCCACTTTCATGTACTTTCATTTACTTTCCCAACAGGAGAAGTTTGAATTTCATCTGATCATATGGGTGTTCCTGTCCATTTCACTGATTTTCTTATTCATCTCCATCTTGACATTCTCAATGATCCGCTCTATTAAAAGTCCAAGAACCACCATCCACCTGCATCTCTGCATCAGCCTCTTCATTGCAAACCTTGCCTTTCTAGCAGGAATCTCTCATTTTGAGAACCAGGTAAATACTAACTGTGTTTGAAGCTCAGATGAATGCAGATCCAGAATTTTTTACTTAACTTGAATTGTGATGTAAAGGGACAAAATGAGGAAAAGAACAGAAGTTTAGTAAGTCTAGTTCGGCAATATCTCATCTCTTCCCCATTAGGATGGCTGCACAGTGGTGACAGGGATCCTGCATTTTTCCTATCTGGCAACATTTTTATGGATGTGTCTGGACAGTGTACAACTGTTCAGGATGATAATGCTTGTTTCGAACACCAACTTTAAAACCCTCCACATGATGGCAGCTGCCTATGGAGTTCCAGCTGTTATTGTTGCCATCTCTGCCTTAGCTAATTCCAGGGGACATGGCACTGAGAGATAGTAAGTTCCCTCTATTCCTAAAATTTTATCATCAATTTATCCTTGAATCTCTATTTATCTTAACTCTTAATGTGCATTTCAGCTGTTGGGTAACCCAGGGATTTATTTGGAATTACTTTGGCCCTGCATGTGTAATCATCATTGTAAGTAAAGTTGAAATCAATTTAGGGAAATGATTATAGAGTAAAATGATGTGTAAAAAAAAAAAAAAAGCTGATTTAAACATAAATGTTGCTTTTGTTGTTCATTTGTTTTTGCTTTTTCAGGTAAACATTTTCTTCTTTTTCATAACTGTATGGAAGTTAGCACAGAAGTTCTCAAGTGTAAACCCTGACCTGGATGACCTGCACAAAATAGAGTAAGTTACCCATAAGCTGCGCATAGAAATCACTATCATGATCCTGTTGAGTTTTGGTTGTGCTGTTTAGATTATTTCTTACGTTGCTTTAGAATTTTTTATCTAGGTTTTGGATTTTTGTTTTGGGATTGGTCCGTAGCCAACAAAGGCTGATTTTTCAATCGGTCATTCATTTTCTTGCCTGCAACATGTTTTCTGCAGGGCATTCACCATTAGTGCAGTGGCTCAGCTATTTGTATTGGGCAACACCTGGATCTTTGGTTCTTTCCAGTTTCAGGAAAACCATACAGCCATGGCTTACCTCACCATCTTTGGCAGCCTGGAAGGAGTTACACTCTTTGCAGTGTATTGTCTGTTTTCCAGGCAGGTTAGTAATATTCATGCTTAACTAAATAAGAAGTTCTTGCCTGTTGGTAAAATTTCATTTATATCCTCATTTTAGGTGAGGGAAGAGTACAAACATGCCTTGACCAGAATGTGTGCTCCTCGGAAGAAGAGTGACAGAAAAGCTCGTGTAAGCAGTTATTTACAGAAATTGATGGCACAGATTAACATTTGATCGGCAGCGGTACTGCCGCAAACTATTCCTGAAGTTTCATTTTGAACACCTTCGAAATTTGACCATTTTGTTTGTTTGATAAGCTGTTCTGAAGGACATCAAGATGTGAAGTGAATAAGATCCTTTGGTTATAATGAAAGACATTTTTGATCATTTTTTGAATATGAATATTCTTCATTTTGTCATCATCAGGTTTCGAAGAGTGCCCAGGATACAAGAGAATGTCAACTTTGAGGAGCTAGAAAGTAATCACCTGCCGGATAAAAACTGCTGACATGTATATTTCAGTTTTTGTACTGGACAAATATCTCTTAAGCAATCTTATAAAAGTGGAGGGATGATGACTTTGTATACTTGCTGATATCTGTAGAATTCCCCTGGTCATTTCTGAAGCGGAAATTTCTGAAGATGTCAAAAGGGTTTTTGTACCAGGCTGTAAATATGCTTTTTAATGCTATAAAATTTGCCTTTTTAACATAGTCTATGCAGACTGACTCCCCTTTTGGAACCAACTTCTTGTGTCATCTAGAGAAACTGCAATAGTTGCAATTTCTGCTTTGACTTCATTTTCAAGCAGCCGAGGTTTACCCTAACCTCAGTCATATTTACCATCACCCTGTTGTTGGTTAAACTAATCATCTTTTTTTTTTGCCTGAATTTATATTCAGTTAACTGTTGGTTCTGTAATGTTGTTGTGTTACCTACCACTAGTTGGGGCTCCCACTCCCTTCTCTGTACAGGGAAAATATAAAGGGTGCAGCACTTGAGAAGTTCTATGTATGCTTTCAGAGTAAATTGAAATATAACCACTCAGCAGAAACTACATGCAACATTCGGATGCTAGCTCACCAGAAAGGAAGGCTGATGGTGTTTGCAGATAAGACTACTAACAGTAACTTCACTCAGGACACACATCTGGCATCCTGTGTTTGAAATATTATGAACAGTGAAGGTTGAACAGGTTGACCAGGTTCATTTTTCTTTTGTGTAATACAGTTGCAAAGAGCATTTATAATGTACAAATTAAGAAATATGAATAATTAGGTATCCTTGTTTTGAATGAGAGCTTTTATGATTTGTTTATATTACATTTTGACACCAATATATAATTTATGTAATATCTATCTATATCTATAGATGCAAATATATAGACATGTATAATCTGCAACATGATTTTTTGAAATAACATTGAATAAATGAAATCTGTGTTTGCAACAAACTTTTTCTCTTCTGTGTTCAAGGTGATGGCTTAAGATTTTTTTTCTCAGCTCTTCTTAAATGTCTTCTTTCTGCTCATCTAGACATTAACAAATTTCAAAAAGGAAATCTCTGTGTTCACAATGCATCATGTATCAACACACAAGGCAGTTATTACTGTTTCTGCAATGCTGGCTTCAGACTAAAATCTGGCTGATTTAACTTGTCTGGGAATCTGGAACAATAAGGAGGTGAGGGCTGAGTATGACATAATGCAGCAAAATGTTTATCGTCTCTAGGCATTGTTATATAACAATATAATTAGATTTGTAATATTTAGAAAACTACTATAAGGGTTAAAGTCCAGACGCTTTTCTTTGCAAGCTCCTTTGACTACGATGACCTGGATGACTGAGAACCTTCACAGACATACTATAGGGGTTGATTACATTAAATTGTAGAAGCTTAATTTTCAGACAGCTGCATGCGATCAGAAAGAAAAGCACGCACAAACCTGGAAGAGTTGGCCAGATTTGTAGTGAAATGGCTGGCAATGGACAGATGCAACGGTATTGATGATTACACCCTTGTTCAATAAAGAGGATGTATGTTGTATAACAAAACACAATAAGACAGCTCATCAATTTGTTCATCTACACGGGGCATTTTGTAGAGGGTAGCAGGTGTGCCAGTTTGTCTTGAAACAACAAATGTAATCTCCACATTATGATGTTTTTCTCAAAATAGAATTATTACTTTAATCTCATTTTTTTAACTTTAATCTCAAAACCCATCCATCCATTCTTTCCCACTAAATGATCAATAATATTTTTGTTCTTAATAATGCCCATTTCCACTGCAGAAATGGAACCATTTTGAGCCAGTGAGAATACAAAAAAACTGAACTGCCCTTGTGAATTATCTGAAATAAATCTCTCAGGAGCTCAGAGACAGTAAGAAATCAGTGGACCTGAATGAAGAGGACATTCTTTGTAGGATAGCGTCTGGTGACCCTATGGATGGATGTTGGAAAACTGTTCGTGTTGCGCTTGCTATTTCTTTCTGATTAATTTGTTATGACTCTAATTAATAAATTAATAAATAGACAAAGGGCATTAGTAAAGGTGACTGGGTAGAAAAATAGGAATAATTATAATAATGTTTTAATTTGTTCATTTATTTATTTGTTGAGTCACTTGAATTAAAGCTGAGTTTCATTAGCTTAGCTTTAACTTGTTGCATTCTCATCTACTGAAAAACAGAAATAAATTATTTAAAATTGTGTCATGGGCTAAATATTTTCTGACTTTAACTGTATTTCACTCCATCTCCTTCTCTTCTCCTGTGCCTGTAGAGATTACTGAATTTGAGTGATGACCTCTTGCCCAGAGCAGTCAATTCTAAAAGGAAAGTTTCACATGTTCTGGTCTTAGTGGGAAATGCTCTGAGATTCATAGGGCACTTAACTACCACTTCAGAGATATGTTCTACTCACAAACATTAAATAGAGGTAAATCAGTTGAATTTTTGACCATTCGTTAAGTAGAATTCAACCTTTAACTTATATTTTATACAGTATTAGCAAAGAAGCAACGCATGTTCAGAAAAGTCTGTCTGGTTTCAGAGGCGGACCTGCTTGTACATAAGGGGCCTGTTATATCCAAAGGAAGCACGGCTTTATCAACTAAGCATGCTAATTTGGACATCCAGATGGAGATAGCTGCTGGAGATCCTGCCTTTTGCTCTGGTAATCACATGCCAACATATACTGCATTTCTAACCAATCTTGTCAGATTGTAACCCACTCCAGTCACATTGTGATTTTATTGCTACAGGCTTTACAGCAGTGTCATTGATGAGCTACAGATACTTTCTTTGATGAGATGAAATCACAAAAGAAAAACAGCTTTAAGAAAAACTGCATATACAAGATTTTTTTAGGCCCAAAAAATGATGGTTTCTTCAAAAAGAATGTGGAACAAAAAAAACTGTCAAACTTGATTGCTTGTGAAGAAATAATATCATTTTTAATTTGGTGCCAAGAACACATTGGCACAAAAAATTGTGAGACTAAAAACGTTATATAAATAAACATTATATATATAAAAACTATTACAGCAGTTCTTCCCTTCAGTGTCCTAACACTTACACTTACAGTGCTTTTAAAAGAATCCTTGCTGCAACACAGAGAATATTCAATTTTCAAAACTTTTATTTCACATCGTGTGTGTTTGTGTCTGCGTGTGTTGCGTTTTACACAGCACTCAAACTTTCTTGGTAACATGACTTTACACAAAGCTTGTTACATCAATTTCCTTTCAATTTCATTTCTGTTTATTTATTTTTCAAAAGAAGCTTGAAGAGATTAAACAGATAAAGCAGAGCTCCACACAGGGTAACATAATAATGCTTTTTGTGGCATCCACAATTTTCTCCAGAAGCACCTTCTGACATGTCTTTAAATTAGTCAAAATTGTATTTTAATGTTTTTCTGTTTACATTTTCAGAAGCTTTAAACTGAATACATATTCTCTGTAATATTTTAGGCCTTTGTGTATTGACATTTCCGACTTCATTCATTTTATTTTATCTGGAAAATAAAAACAGTGGAAGGATAAAGAGTTCTATTTTTCTTTAGTCGTTTAGCAGAAATAAAATAAATAATTCCGCTTCCATTCAATGACATTTTCCATCTTTCCCCTTATGTTTCTTAGATCTGAGGGTTCAACTTCAAAGACTGAAATAGTTATACTCAGAGAGGAAATGGGAGACTGTCTCCACTTCCTTCCTGTTTACGTAAGATCACAGATAACAACTCTGAACAACTCTGAAGTCTACACATAGGTTTATGAATAATGCTGTTTAAGTTATCATTGCAAATTCCTTGTTTAGAAAATGTTTAAATACATGTCTAAAATACTTTTTCAATAATATAATTTTTAATATGTGAGATACCTGTTAGGATGTTGTTTAGCATGTGATGGTGCATCTAAGTATCTAATTATCATCTACTCTTTCAAACTCTTTTGATGATTTTTGTCTGGTGTATAAATGCTGGAATTTGAGGAAGAAAATGTTAGTGAGGACTAACATTTTTTTAGCTCTACTCTGTTCCAAATGAGTATCTCTTACGAGTAGATTAGAGGACATGTTCAGACGGGAAAGAATAGCATGCAGAGAAACCTGTCTGCAGATAGAGAAAGAGAAAGGTAGACCAGGCAGGAAGAGGAGCTTTCAGAGGACAAGAAAAAAAATTAGGGGAGGGGAATGAAAGTAAATAATCGTAGGCAACTGTGATCATACTGTGATTTGGTACATGAGGCATCTGTGTTATCAAGAGGCACATTCATCATCCTTCATTCCTTTTGAGTGTTCATCAAAGGAGTCTGAAGGTAAGTTAATGGCAATTTACTACATAGAAATAATACTATATGTTTAGATACATTCCCCTCTACTGAAATAATTTAAGCAAAACGTGATTGTGGGGAGATCTTGGCAAGACATTTCTTACTTACCCCCCCCCCAAAAAAAAAGAAATAAACAGATCCAGTCATAGTTAAAGGACAACCTTCTTTGGACACTAGTGACACTTTCTTAGTATTACCCTTGAATTCCTCTGTAATGATTTCAGACTTACTGAAATAACTGATTAGCAGACCAAAGGAGATTATTCATATTCATTAAAGCTCTAGTTGATGTTACTCTATTATCTCAGGCCTATAACATCAAAAGCTCAAGTGCAGTTTAACTCAGCTTTCCCCACTCTCCTTTACAGTGTTGCTTCAGTTCATTTATGCACAGCTCTCTTAGATGAGTTGAGGTCTGAATTTTGACTTGGGCATTGCAGCACTCTGTTTTGTTTTCTTTTTCAGCCGTTCTAGTATAGATTTGCTCCTGTACTTCAATCAAGCCTGTTGCATGACCCTATTTGAGGCATGTTTTAAGCATTGTTAGTCTACATCATTCATTAGGAATAAAAGCAGGGTTTTATCTACTGTGTTTCATTCTTGCCAAGGAATAGAGGCTCATCTAAACGCTCTTTAAATCCCATTTGTCAGAAACATACCACTTATTATTACTTTGAGCTGCCCAGTAAAGCATGTATCTACTGAGTTTTTGTTTGTTTGTTTTTAACTTCTCTGATGTGTTGTTGTCTGCAATTTACTTGAGATATCTAGATGGCAAAACAGGTTGAAATTAGCTAAAAAATTGTAGACTTTAACTAATGCATGTTCTTTTAAACTTTTTCATAATTTTTCTTTTTGTAGGTATCAATGGAAATGATGACAACTTGCCATCTGAATCAGACATGTGGCCAGCCGAATAGTAGCGTCCCACCTCCCATGAGCAATTCAGGCTTAGCAATATCCTGCTTCACAATGTTATTCGGCACCATCTCCAACCTTGCTGCACTGAGCATCCTGGCTAAGTCTCGTGGTAGATTCTGCCGCCAGTCCAAAGCACCATTCCTACTTCTAACAGTGGCTTTGCTTTTGGCTGACCTCGGAGGTCATGTGATCCTAGGTTCCTTTGCACTGTATCTCCACATGAATCATCAGTATACTATGAAACTATGTGATGTCTTTGGAACAAATATGGTGTTTTTTGGCCTGTGCCCTTTGCTGTTCGGTTGTGTTATGGCAGTGGAGCGCTGTGTGGCCATCACTAAGCCATTTTGTCGTTTTAATATGATTACTGTGGCTCATGTGGTACGGGTGGTGTTATTCCTTTCCGCTCTTGCACTTGTTCTGGCAATTCTGCCTTTACTCAAAGTAGGGACTTATACTATCCAATATCCATGCACCTGGTGTTTTTTGAGAGTTACTTCTCCATGTTTTGCAGCTGACACTTACCTGGCTTTGATTTTCTCATGTCTGGGCCTCACTGCGCTCACCCTTTCCCTGTTCAGCAACATAATGAGTGTTGCTTCATTGGTGCATGCCAGAATGAAGACCCCCAATGGTCAAACAAACCACACAACCCGCTTTGGTCGTCATGAATCACGTACATCATCTTCTTCGCTGTTTTTTTCATTGGATATAGAGGTAATGGCGCAACTGGTAGTCATCACTGTTGTTTCCTGTGTCTGCTGGAGCCCCTTCCTTGTGAGTGCTGCTTTTGTTATTCTGAAGACTTTTTTTCTACAATAATTTAGATATGATTTATTTTAATATTAGATCTGATTAATAAAAAGGGACAAAGAATAAATAACACATCATAATTGTTTTCTCTCATTTTTCTCCTACATTTTAGATCCAAATTCTTCTGATGCAGCTCAAGCAAAGCCCTGGAACATCAGCTCAAAAGCTCATCTATGTGGCTTTACGTATAGCCTCCTGGAATCAGATCTTAGACCCCTGGGTTTACATCTTACTGAGGAAGACAGTGCTCTTCAGAGTTTGTGGACAGAGATGGACCCTGACAAGAACATAGTTCCACTATTTGCATTAACTATAATACTCATGGACTTTTTGTATAGAGAACATAGATACTTTCTATTTATTAACAAACCAAGAGCTTATTTACACAAGCAGTTAGTGAATAAGAGATGGAGGCGGACTTGAACTACATTTCACAACATTTAGTAGTCTGTACCGGTTCTGTCATCAATAGCAGCTACTTGCAGATTGGCCAATGGGGCGGTATTAGTTTTGACCAATCAAAATTGAGAAAAGCTTGACAAGCAGTGAGTTTAACAAATAGCGGACCTGCAGGAGAAGGTTAACGCCCGTGGTGGGTGGTGCTTCTGTGGCAGCGACTCTGTTCAATATGGAGTACAGAAAATAGCCACATTCAGCTGGAGTTTAACTGTTCTCATTCACATTTGTGCCACTTGGGCACAAATTATAATCGCAGGCTCGTAGAGGACACGTGACTGGACTCGCTAACGTATGTTTGACATATTTATAGATGTACTTTGAATAAACTAATAAATACTTGAGCACAACTGCGCTGTAAGAAGTAAAAGTGTGCTAAGACTTGGAAAAAAAATAATACGGATTTTCCTGAAAACGCTTCATTGGGGACTTTCTCGACGCTCCCAACAAACGGAAGGACGATTTGAAATACCGCTAGTTTTCTAAATAATAAGGCGGGCCGACCTGCGAGGTTATCGGGTGAAAGGTGACAGTGCTTCTGTCTAATTGACCTGTAGGTAAGTTATGCGTTTAAAGTTTGTGAGTAAACAGTGGTTCTTTAAATGCCGCTTGTTCACACACGATGCTTAAATTTGAGCTGAATTCTCTTTAAAAACGTAATCTCCGTTCAGTGGAGTAATGCGTTAGTTACAACCTGCAAAAGTTTCTCGTGTGTACTGACCTGCAACTGTAGTACTTTAAGCCTCCAGAGTGGAACTCATGTAGGCTTTAGCTCAAGCCACTTCTTTCTGCTAAACGCTTCGTCTTTCTCCTTTTATACTGTGACAAGAATGCACAATGCAGCGAGTGTTTCAGCCTCTCTGGGGTCCATGGGACTGTGTCGTCTCTTCGGGGTGTCCTGGCCCTGGAGTCTGGCAGCAGGTCTTGGGGTATATCTAGGCACAAGCAGCTGGAAATACTTCTACATTGCAGCACGCACGGCCAAGAGAGACCTCAAGTAAGTTAACGACATCTACATCAAGTTGTGACTCATTTGCGTGTATATCTGTATACATCTTTGTGCTTAGACCTGATTTTTCTTGTCACACTCCCCCAGTGGCTTGTATGTGCTCATGAGAGTGAAGCTGGCCTTATGGCGCTACATGCACCATGGAAGCAATATTCCTTCCATTTTCACCCAGACAGTGAAACTCCACCCAAATAAACCAGCTCTCATCTATGAGGCCACAGGAGAAATGTGGACCTTCACCCAGCTGGATGAGATATCAAATGGAGTCGCCCATTGGGCGAGAGGTCAAGGATGGGTCTCCGGAGATGTTGTGGCCCTTTTCATGGAAAGTAGGCCATTACAGGTGGCACTTTGGCTGGGTTTGGCCAAAGTTGGAGTGGAAGCTGCACTCATCAACTTTAGTCTCCGCTGTGATCCTCTTCTGCACTGTATCGGGGTATCAGAGTCACGGGCGATTGTGTTCGGAGCTGAGCTGGCGGATGGTAAGAATGTAGAGATGATGTAGAGAGAGCTGATCATAAAATGAGTATTTGTTTTAATTTTGTATAAATGGAGCTGTTTGTATAAATCTGTGATGCAGTATTATACTGTCAGCAAGGGACAGGTGTTATGTTTGCACCCACAATACAGCTAGTCTCAGCTACAGATTCCTTGCTTGATATCTGTAACGGTATAGTAGATGGTCATCTTAGGTGGTGTCGTTGTTCACACTCAATCTGTTTTAGAATATGTTATTAATCCCTAAGGAAATGATGTAGTTACAGTTGCTCCAAGACAATAAGAACAGTAACAGACTGAACTAATCTAAAATATTACAAAGTTACAAAGTATAAGAAATAGCTCAATTATAAATATCCAGAATATTACAGAGATTAAATATATGAGTGACATTGTACTCTAAACTTTAAACTGTAAAACTGTATTTTGTTATTGTCACTGTAGAGCATATGCAAATATTAAGGCTTTAACTATTGCACTGTGTACTGTGCATTAGATGGAGAAATTGTACCGAGAGAGAGCCTCAGGCAGGAATGATTTCCTGTGTGGTTCAGTGGTGCATTTAGGTAATCTCAGTCTCTCACTGAACGTGCTCCTGTGACTGGGCACTCATGGAGTGGGTGGAGGGTATTGTCCAGAATTGTCCTTATCTTGGACAACATCCGCCTCTCTGACAACAAGGGAGTCCAGCACCGTCACAACAATATTGGCAGTATCCACATCTGCGACCCTCAGCCTGCTGTAAAACAAACAATAATAATGACAGGGCCTATGAAATGTAAGACGAGTTGGACCTGTCGTTGGCATCCATGCTGCCAGTGAAATTCTTGGTGAAGCTAGTTAACGCAGTTTAAATACAACTTCTAAAAGCCAGAGACAATACCTGATATGAATTTGGCTGATCTCTCCTTCAATTGTGCGACCTTGAGCTCTTTAGTTAGTTTCCAGTGCTATTTTTAAATCACTTAGTGGAGGTCCTATTCTGATCATTTACAAGTGGCATGGATCCCATGAATCTCAAACTTGCACAGAGAGAAAACATCAGCAACTGTGTCAAACTGGCAAATGCCAGGAATTTTTGGCTGTACATACACAAGTATGTGATTAGATTCCCTGCAACTTTCCCCTTTACCAAAGTGGAATTCAAGTTAAAGGGCGAATGAGAATCCCAGAAGACCAAGTGATCAAAACATAAGTGTTCAGAAGTGATCTAATAATAGCAGATTGTGGTGAATTACTACCCAAGGTTATGACCTTGAAGAGCACTAGCTGAATTAAAATCATCTAATGGTGTTGGACAACTTTATGATCACACACATACAATCTAGAGAGTCTGAACTGAGTTGACTTATATCCCCTTTTTATATCTAACTATGTTTCTTCCTGAATGCCAGCTATGTTGGACATCAGTTCCACCATGAGCCAGTCCATGGTACGATTTTGTACAGGAGACCTCAGTGCAGAACAGTTAGCCTGTCTTGCTGCTCAACCTCTGGACCCTATTTTAGCTGCTGCACCTAAACATTCCCCTTCGCCTTGTGTTCCCCCTAAAGGAATGAATGGTGAGTATCTCACTAAACTCAGCTCTCACTCTGACACTTAATCTGTATGTTAATGAGTGACTCCATTTCAAATGCCTTCTTAAACAATTTCCTTACAGTGTGTGTAGCTGTTAACCTTTGGTTCTTGGTTGATTCTGAATTCCCAAAGTGTATGCGCCATAGTAATTCATTTTTCTCACACTGCTATTTCAAAACTAAAATTACTTTCCAGTAATTATATATCTCAAGCCTGATAAGGAAAATACTTGGCTAATAATGCGAGTCATTTTATGACAGTTGCATTTATTTTTCTTAGACAGCTGTCTGGAGCAGATAAGAGTGACTTGCTTGCACTGTCCAGTCTGGATATTAATAAACCATTTCCTAGCCCAGTGGTAAATCTGTCTTAGATGAATTAACATATAAGCCAGTATTAAAGGTGTGAGCTTCAGATATACCTTACATAACAGTTCAGATGAAATTGCAAAGGGAAATATTAAGCAAAGTAGAAACGATGTCTGCATTTTCAGTTCTTTAATGCATTGGTTTCCAAAATGCCATCCCAGCAGTAAATAAAACACTATGTAAATTTGCAGGGTGCATTTTTATGCTATATTCTATTGTTTTGCAGACCGCCTATTTTATATTTACACCTCGGGGACCACAGGATTGCCCAAGGCTGCCATTGTGGTTCACAGTCGGTATGTTTTCTTGAAGAATCACTACCAAAAGAAAAAAAAAATCACCTTTCTTCAAAGTTAATACATTTAATGTTTATCTGGGAATCTCTGTTTTCTTTGACAGCTATTACAGAATTGCTGCTTTTGGGTATTTTGCCTTTCGCATGCGCTCTGATGACATTGTCTATGACTGCCTGCCTCTCTATCACTCAGCAGGTATGTGGTGCTAGTCTACAGATTTTTTAATGACTACAGTTTCACCTTCAAGGTTTGATCAAGTTTTCCTCTCTTTCCAGGAAACATTATTGGAGTTGGCCAGTGTCTGATCCACGGCCTCACTGTTGTAGTGAAGAAAAAATTCTCTGCCAGCCGCTTCTGGGAAGATTGTATTAAGTACAACTGCACTGTAAGCACCTATTGATTTCATTAGTATGGCATTTATAATAGTTTTTTTGAAGTTATTCATAAACCATGAGGTTTTGAACAATAAGATTTTTTTTTTTTTCTTCCCTCGGCTTGTAGGTGGTGCAGTATATTGGGGAAATCTGCCGCTACCTCTTGTCTCAGCCCGTGCGGCCAGCTGAGAAGCAACACAAAGTACGGCTTGCTGTGGGAAATGGATTGCGCCCCAGTGTTTGGGAAGCCTTCATGGAGCGTTTTGGGGTGGCGCAGATTGGCGAGTTCTATGGGGCCACCGAGTGCAACTGCAGCATTGCTAACATGGATGGCAAGGTCAGCAACTACCATGTAACTTGACATGCATGTCCTCACTATTACAATGTTAATTGGATCAGAGTTTAGCTGATTCTATCCTGCCAGGTGGGAGCCTGTGGATTCAACAGCCGTATTCTTCCCAATGTGTACCCCATCCGTCTGGTGAGGGTTGATGAAGACACTATGGAACTTGTTCGGGACAGCCGTGGGTTCTGTGTGCCTTGCCGCCCTGGTACTGAACATCTATACAGCAGTTACAACTTGAAGGGTTTTGGGAGTCTTTGACCTATGCTGGTCTTCTTAGAGTGCTAAATTATAGTCCTCCATGCCTTGCAGGGGAACCAGGCCTTCTGGTAGGCCGCATCAACCAACAAGACCCATTAAGGCGTTTTGATGGCTATGCTAACCAGGATGCTACAAAGAAGAAGATCGCTCACAATGTCTTCAAGAAAAATGATTCTGCTTATTTATCAGGTTGGGAATAATTTTTGTTTGATGCACCTATAAAGAAATTATTGTCCCTCATCTTTTCTAAACAAACATTCATGAAGTCTACTGCAGTTCAGTCGGCTTGGCAGGAAATAGATTAAGTTCATTCAGATCATTCAGATCACCTGGAGTCATTTCTCCCTGTTACCTGGCAAAATCAGCAAATTACCATATGATCAAGTTGATAATGATGTCTCGCACAAAGTTTTGTTTTCAGAGTTTATATATAAACTTTTACTGTGACATCCACCTTGCTACAGCTGATTATCGATGTAGTGGGAGCTTCACCCATTTTTCTGCCTGTCATTGTTTATGCTTGCATAGCTTGCACATCACATTTTTAAAATTTGCTACATTAAACTTGTGTTTTTCAAGTGTTCAAGGTAATTGTTATTCAAACAAAACTTGGAAGTTTAAATAACTCATGTCAGTGATTAATAGCTGTAAAAACCGCACAGGTACTTTGCTTTACCTCCACCCCAGGTGACGTGTTAGTGATGGATGAGCTGGGCTACATGTACTTCCGGGATCGCAGTGGGGACACCTTCCGCTGGCGAGGGGAAAACGTCTCCACCACTGAGGTTGAGGGTATACTAAGCAATCTTCTGGGTCAAACTGATGTTGCAGTGTATGGTGTGGCAGTGGCAGGTAATGGTTCATGTACTTAACTGCCTTTAGCATTGCATTGGGACTATGTAGTTCCCCTTTATTGTTTAGTGATTTTAAAAGAACTCAATACTACAACTATTTATTTCTATGCTTAACTCCAGGTGTGGAAGGTAAGGCAGGCATGGCTGCCATTGCAGATGCCACGGGGAGTTTTGACTGCAGCAATTTCTTGCAGGATATCCAACGAGTTCTTCCTCCGTATGCTCGCCCTGTGTTCCTGAGAATCTCCCCACATGTAGACACCACTGGTAAAATGCTCCTTTAGTTTTATGCTACCACTGATGACTACATATGAAAACAAATTATAATCTGTGTGTATCAATATTTCTGTATAGGTACATTTAAAATCCAGAAAACCAGGCTGCAGAGGGAGGGATTCGACCCACGACTCACGAATGACAAGATCTACTTTTTAAACACCAGAGGTGCACGTTACGAGGCCATGAATGAGGAGCTATACAACGCTATAGTCGAGGGAAGAATGTCTTTATGATCTGGAGGCTTTAGCAGGGCAGTCAGGGACCCTTACTTAAACAGCTACTTTTCAGAGAATGAGTAATATACGGATATAGGAGTGTGTGCATCACTCAGCCTTGATGTACCACAGTTGCAGGGAAGAGACTGAGCGGGCTTCCGACATGGAGAGAGTACTGTAACAGATGATGTTTTAACACTGTATAGTAACACACCAGAACATGATGTGTGGGCATTTATTCCCTTTAATAGCATCTTTGTCCATTTTTAAAATCTGAGCATCACCGCACATAGAGTGGAGTAGAAATCTTACATTAATGTGAGTAGGAAAAAAGGGTAGTCAGGTTAAACTTTGTTACATGGTATGTACCTGTTTATAAACTGTGCTGCAAGATTAATTCTGTATAGGTTTAAACAATAGTTTTGTGTTATTGCTGTGTGTATGAATGAGGCTAAGAGACCAGAGTTCAACATTCAGTGTATGTGGCTACTAGCTTGAACACCCACCCTTGACATTTTTATCTTTGACATGTTTATTGCAATGGGAAACTAATCCCACTTGTCAAATCTGAACTTCTGAGGACACTTGTTTACAAATATGCCAGCATTGCTGTTTTATGTGCCTTTTATGAAACTAAGAAACTAAGATCTGTATTTAATGACTTTATTTTTTAATATGAGCTTAACTGTGTGTCGAAATCACAGAAGTGATATTTTCATCATACGATACTAGGTCACATATAGTAACTGTTATTGTGTAAAAAATCTCATTACTGTTGTAAGATGTAGTTGTAAAGCTTGGGAAGATATTCACAATCATGGATCTGTTGGAAATTTTTTAACTCAAATGAAAGATTTTAAACTGTGTCTGTTTAAAGCAATTAAAGGTTACTTTAATATCCTACTGTAACCTGGATCATTATGAAGAGCCTCAGAGTTTACAGAACAATTTCATAATGTCTTCAAGTTGATTTACTGTTCTGTTGATAAGGATATCCGTGAGGGTAGAATTTTCAGTGGATGCTCTTTGCAAGCAGTGCAAAAGTAAGGAAAGGCTCTAGGCGTGACAACATCTGTGAAGGTGTAGAGGGGTGTTCTCTGTCTAGGGTCGTAAAAGGTCACCTTGCCTCTGTCCATGTCTAAAACCACTCTTATCACATCCGGCTTCTTGGTCATGTTGAGCGGCTCCCACGGTGCTGTGCAGGCTTTATGCTCTCCATTGCGAAACCTTATAGTCCAGAATCCCTCTGCTGGTGTTAGAATGTGTTTACCCTTCCTGTTGATTGACTCACTGGCTACCCCGACCACCCAGTAGGTGTTGTCATTCACCTCTACATCCCAACTATGGCGTCCAGAGGAATAGCCCTCAGCGGCCAGCATCTCAGCACTGACGTCAAAACGTTCTGGGTTGTCTGGGAGCTTGAAAATCTGGGTAGAGTTCTGCACAACTGCGAGATCCTCGGAGATGATGAAGCAGCTAGCTGCTGTGTTCGGATCCAGAATCACAGGAGCTTGGGGAAATAAGTAAGAAGTTGGTGCTGTGATTGGCATAAAAGCATGACAGTAAAACTGGTAAACAAATTCTGTGTGTGAAACTCACTGTATTTGACTATCCTCTTCATCTTCTCCCACACTTTATATTTCAGAGAGCCCAAGTGCTTGGCCACATCAATCAGAGCACTAGATACCATTTGTGGATCGGGAGAACTTTGCCAGGTTCTGAAAAGATACTCGAGCAGTTAATTTGTGAATATTGTTAATAAGCTGAAGTGGATGTGGTAGCACTTACCTCCTTATTGTTTCCTTGTATTTCTGAAAGTAAAAATAAAGAGGATCATTAATCAAATGATACTTTCAAATATATAAAAACATTACAGTCAGCTTGCTGTTCTAATTGATCTGGTCTACCTTAAGAAATGGGATATCTTGAGTTGACATCTCCTGTTCAACTAATTTGATGGTGTTGGAAAGAGATGCCATTTCACCATTGATCTCTTCAATCGTCTGGTTAATCATTAAGTTCTTCTGATCCTCCTCAGCCTTTAAATCAGAAAGTCTGGCAGCCTCCTGCTCTTTAAGGAAACGGTGAAGGGCTTCAAATTCCTGTTTGATCTGTGTTTCAGTCTGTTCAGCTTGGTTCTGGAAAGACACATGATTGATGAGTAATCATTGCTTCCGCACCTTGGCTCTTTTTGAAGTCCAAAGCAACATTTGGAACTGATGGAACCGACAGTACCTTGGCATGTTCTGCCATTTCCTCACAGACCATTTTTGTCTTCTTGTACAGCTGTAATTTCTCTTTCAATGGTAAGAGTGCACTCTTTAGTTCCTCCTTTAAAAAAAAAAAAAAAAAAGACAGGCCATCAACTCTTTAAAACAAGGTCACTCTGGCAGGTGGCCAATCTGCCAGCACAAAGCGGGGCTTTCAGCTGCTGCATACCCTTCATGGCAGCATTCCATGTCAGTGCAAAGCTGCACATTACATCAGCATTGGCTTTAAGAGACAAATATCTTTTTATCTGGTGACACAAACAATATCAAGCATCCAAACAGGAGTATAATATAGGCTCCTATAGTTTTATTTTCCAGATAAATATTAAATGTTTACTGGTCTTGAGACCAGGCAGAAGAAGGCATGAGTAGAGTTAATGTGGTGTCAGAGAAACCGTGTGGGAGTCAAGTTTCAGTTCTTTTCGCACAGCAATAGCAACAGTAAACCAAATATATAAATCTATTATTAGAATGTTAATGAACACTGTCAGAAAAAAAGCTTCACACATATTGTATCAGCATATCAGACTATGAGAAATACAAAAGAAGTTCAGAAGAGTAAAGTCAAAAGTAATGAAAAAACTTCTTTTTTTTTGACAAGATTTCAATTAAAATACAGTTGAGGTACAACATGATGCATCACCTGTTTATAAAGTGATAAACAGTCTTTGAGGCTGACTTCTGAAATATTTTCATATCCTTAATTACACAGGCTTAACCTTATTGTTAATCTTAGGTTGTAGTCATTGACTTGTCATTTACCTTGCAAACACTGTGGCTGATACATCAACAAACATTTTTTTCATTATCCATTGCGTCATTTGCAGATAGAGATTGTTTTGTGCAAATTTATTTATGTTTAAGATAAGGAAATCTAATTAAACCGTGCAACTTATGTTTGCAAAAAGTAAATGGTCTGAGTATCCCTGTGACCTTAACATGCTTACCTTGCAGTCATGGGCACCTTCCCCGATGGCATAAAGCCGGTGCCCAGAGTGTGCAGCTGCTTTCCCACATAGACCACAAATTGGCTCTAAGTCTTCCACACAGAAGAGTGTGAGCTTTTCTCCATGCTCTTTGCAAGCCTCTGGGTCATTCTTGCTTCTGTCCTTCTTGAAGGATTCACAGGCCTTCTCGAGCACAGTGCTCACGACTATTTGATCCATAGAGGAACGGCGCCAGCAAAGAGGACAGTAGTGTGAATGTGAATCCCCACTGTCTTGTGTGTCCCAGCTGTCTTTCAGACAGGCTTTACAGAATTTGTGTCTGCAAGTGAGCACCACAGGCTGACTTAGAATATGTCCACACACTGGGCAGGAAAGGTCATCCTCAGTATGAGCACGTCTGGTGGCCATTCTTCTACACAGAGCTTTGATGATATGACAGGATCCAAAGCCACTCCCATGTGCTGGACGGCTACTTCTTAGCCTCAGAAATAAGTGTTAATATCTCAGCTCACACAGGCATGCTGTGTTGTGTTGTGCATGCAGATTGTGCTTTCTCAAATAAACACCACCTCTGAGAAAAAAAACATCGCTTTATCAAAGAGATTTTATCTATTCAGATGTGCACAAATAATATAATCCTAGGGATGACAGAAGGGAGAATAGTGATGATAGAGTAGCTGCACCCTCGGTGATCTTCTCATTACACTTGTGTTATTATCGCCTCTAGTTATTTGAGAAGTTTCTGAAGTCTGTGTGTAATAAAAGAGGTGACTAAGAAACAAGGTCCAAAATAAGACTCAGGGTGGGAGTATAAATAGAAAGAAGTCATCAACACTGGAACATTTTTTCTCTGTTAAGTTTAGCTTTGGACATGAGGCTTTTAGGAAGTGACACATCATTTTTCCATATCCCTTATGGTAGTCCTTATATTTCAAAAAAGGTGTGCAAACAGTCACATGGTGGTCATGGCGGTGGATTTGTCCATTTTAAACATCTATAAAAGCAAGCTGGCCTGTTTCTTATTAGAACAATCAACCCACCCCAAATTAGGTTGAGTGTGTTGATGGGAAAAGGGCACAGGGATTTCTGAGGAATTTGTAGTCCAATTATTATATTAGTGATGGAGTGAAAAAGATGTTGCTTCTTTTTTATGTCCACCTTTGCCTAAAAAGCTTCCTAACACATCTAAGCAAACCGTGTGAACTTTGAGATTAATTTGGTCATGAACATTAAATAAAGTGGGTTAATTTTATTTTTAGCCGCCTGCCTTCTTGTTGAGATGCCAAAGTGAAAATTTGATTTGTGCTCATGCCAGAGCCAGGGTAGCAGTTCAGACACTAATAGCAACACAAGAGCCAACAAACTTAAACACACACATACTGCATATATATAAACACTACAGTCATGTAAGAGTTTGCTCTGTAATCATGTTTCAGCTGTTTACAGTGATACTCACTTGTAAATGGTTTCTAAATGGATGAGATCAAAATAATTAGGAAAACACATTATTGCTGCTTTGCTCTGTGGATTTATGTGTTCAGTCACATGATGAGGTTTGAAGGTATTACAGTTCACTCCTGATCAGCTACATAGAGTGGGAAAAATCTGTCACCATGTGCTTGCCACTATGGATGTGTGAAGTCGAGAGTCTTTAAAATAGAGAGGACACTTTTAGTCAAGAAGGCTTTTCCACATACATTGCAGCAGCAATCATCCACCATTTGGAAATTTAACTCAGTACCAAAAAGATCTGTATCACTGTGCATGTATTACATACAAATAAGTATCCCCTTGTAGCCAAATAGAGTGGGAGAGAGCCTTTAGTTTCACCACAAATTAACACATATGAAAGGAAGGTTTCAAGCTAGGCTAATGTAAAATTTAAAGAACACAAGTGAAAATATTCCTCTTGTATGTATGTGATGAAAAAAGACAAAGTATGAGCCACGATGATTATAATTGATTAAGTGAAAACTGTTTTTAGGTGCCCCTGCAATAGATTGGTAACCTGTCCAGGGTGTATCCTGTCACTCCCTCTTTCAAGTACAAAGATCAGCACTAAAATACATTTTCTGGTAGAAGAATTAATTAACATTGGGAATAATTAAGGAATTCCTTATGTAAGTAAGATCCTAGAAAAGGTTTGGTATTAACAATACACTTACAGGCCTAAAACAGAATAGAAAAACAGTGAGGAAAGCAATTAACCAAGACTAAAATAATAATTGTAATAGTAATAGCAATAATAATACTTATAATGATAGTAACAAGTATGTAATATATGTAATGTTATGTAATGTAATGTTAACACTAGACTGTTTATAAATTCACATAAATTCTTTGACACAAAACAAAAAAGAAGGATTTTCTGTTTTATATGACAGATTCCAGGAACAACATCTAAGATCTCTGTTAAGAAGAGAGCAGTCCTAGGAACAGCTAAGAGACCCTCAAGCTCCCAGGCCTCTGGTAGAGGACATGATCTTGAAGGACTGACCGCCAGCAGGGGTGAGAGGGGATTTTTGTTGTTGTTGTTGTTGTTTTTTTTACTATTAACAGCCTATTATGACAGAATAACTCCCAGTCAGTGTCCCAATGTGACCAAAACTGAGAACGCCTTCTCTTCAAACATAATTTAAATACTGAAAATATGGTGCAAAAGTTGGCTTAACTTTCTAAAAGAAAATGTCTGACTATTAACAAAATAGTAATTATTTGTTATTTTAAGACATTTTAAAAACAACACTGAAATGTTTCGAATCACATGGTCCACTTTAATCATTTTCACATTGGAATGACAAATGTGGAAAGACAAAAGAGCATTGATGAGTAAGCAGAACAGACACTGTACAAAAAAAAAAGCAAAAGAATTAAATGCTCAAAGTGTGTAAGTAAGTTGTTGTGAAACAAAACAACAGCATAGACCATTCATCAGCTCCTTCAAGTTTGAAGTCTTACTTTAGCGCAGTCAATCTTAAAAAGATTTCTTTTCTGGCTGAAGTGAGGTTAAGGCCAAACTGAACATAAACTCTAGTAGTACTACTAAACAAAGTATACCACAGAAATACAGTGGCTCACGTGGAAATTGAATTACATGGTGAATTACTTGTGCACCATTTAACTCTAGAATAAATGATTAAAGTAAATGATTGTCAGTTTAACACGAAACATAGTGAATGTTTAATTTACCTTTAAAAAGAAAAACAAACTGACAGGGTATAATGGGAACTCAAGATATTGCCTAATATGACCAATATTAGATGAGTTATGAGCAACTATGTACATTTTCCATACTAAATTTACACAGAAGAAATTAACTATTAATTTGCCTTGTAGTGTGCTGTATTAAATACATATTCTGATTATTTGATTTTTTTTTTTTACCTAGTATTTCATTAGCAAACACTTACAATTTGACTTACTATTGTTATACTATTTGGCTTCAGTAACAGTTCTCATCTTACAACCATATTATTATTTCACTCCTTGATATTTGTTTTTTTAATCTCATCCTACTATGGTATAATAACTTCACATCAGCTTCCTGTCATGGTGATCAGAGGAACGCCCAGAGCGCTGGTGTCGTACCTCAAGGTGTTTGCTCTGGACACGTTCAAAATGCTGGAGCAGCTCACTGTAATCCACCTGAGCGTGAGAGGCACGTCTGGAAGCCACGTGCTGTTTAGAGTCCATATACTTGGATTCATCTACAGTCCTCATGAGCTCTGGATTGGGAACACAACTCAAGCGGTGGGAGAGCAGTTGAAAGGCCTGGCTCTGAGGCAGCAGCATCAGCAGACCGTACAGTGCCTTTATCAGGTATGGGTTGTTCTCCACATCGAGGAGCTGCAGACGCAAGTATGTAAAAATGGGGCTTTCTATAAGCTGTACAAGCTTGTCGACCTCCATCAGGAAGTCAACTGTAACCTCGAGATTTCCAAACTTTTGGATCAAATCATAGGCATGCTTGTAGTTCTGCGTGAGGAAACAAAGTGAGACAGTCGCCACAGGGTTGTGGCACCAGGAACGATACAGGCAGCAAAACAAAGCACAGCTCTCCTGAGTGCGCAGGTCTTTCAGCTGGTTGCGCAACTCAAAGAGCTCAGCTGAGGTGAGCAGGATAGTGTTGAGTGTCTGAACCATGGTGGATGCAAATTTAAGGTCCTCCTCCTTCAACAGGATGTCAGCCATGGAGTGGAAGATGTTCTCTGCATGAAGCAACAGACACAACTGTCTGATGATGAAAGCTCCTCTGTTCTCCAAAAGCTTTCTCTCCAGACTGAAACGCTTGAGCAGGTTGATCATGAACTTGTAAAAATAAGAGTTCATACTGGGAGTGGAGGGGGATGAGTCCACCCCCTTGGATCCTGTGCTGGACTGCTGTGCAGGCTTCACACTCTCTGGTACCTTGAGCACCACTTTATTGTCAGCGTTGTCACAGGACAAATTTTGGTCTGTTTGGCCAGCAGGGGATGATGCTATCTCAGCTAAGACCTCCAGATCTTTCAGTATGACCTCATCGGACTCATCGGACAGAGTTTTCAGGAGCATGGGAAAGAGACTGTCTGTGTGGCGGAACATTTTGCGTGGTGTCTTGATGTAGAGGTGATAAAGCCATTTAAGCACAGCTATGCGGGTCATCATGCCAGTGGAGGAGTCATGAAGGTGGCGGTCCAACACCTGAACAATGCCATCCAGGTCCAGAGTTACCTGAGGCCTATCAGCACTTGCTGGAGTGAAGAAACTGATATTGCTGAAACTAACAGACTCCTGGGATGCATTCAGCATATCATTGCTGTCTGTCTCTGTTTTGGGCTTGTCATTTTCCTTAGATGGTGACCCTGTGCTTTCACGCCTTTCCTCCTCCTCTTCCTCATCATCCTCAGGAGTGACCAGTTTCATTAGACTGTAATTACAAGCACTAGCAGCTTCTTTAGTATTCTTCTTTCTGTCATCATAGGAAAGGCAAGGCAGCACTGCAGTCAGGATGCCAGAAGAGTACGGAAGCATCACTCTGCCCGCAAGCTGGATGAACTCCCTCATCCATGTCATAGCTGTCAGCTGGATCAGATCATTTGTTAATTTGGTCTCATCTGCAGCCTGGCAGTGGATAACCAATATGTTGGCCATCTCAGCAAACTTCACAGTAGAGGGAATCTTCTTAATCTCCTTTAGAAACTCTCCAAGCACCACCTCGCAGGTCTTTCTAATCTCTTTGCTATTGTCCCCCATGATCTGGAAGAGCCCATCCAAGATCTCAGGGAGATAGTCTAACAGGTGGATGTCTGGCACAGACTCCAGAACATGAATCCAAGAAATTATAAACTGCCTGGCATACTGATTGTTGGAGTAGATTCTTTCTCTCAACAGTGGAACAAATGCCACTAAGTCAAAACTGTTGCTTTCGGTGACAATGTCTTTCAGTAGTCTATCAAGGAGTTCAGATCCGCTTTTTACATTTGGGTCAGGATCTGCTGCAAGTTTGCTGAGACCATCAAAAAGCAGGTTGAAGTGGGGCAGCACAGCTCCCCTAGCCACTTTGACTATGTTATAGAGGGCCTCACAGGCGTAGTAGCGCAAGCGGCTGTCTGAGTCATTGAAACACGTGAGTACAGGCTCAATGAGCTCCTTCAGATACAGACCCGACTCTTTTCCGAGGGCGATGGAGCAAGCTGCCAGTCCAATGAGACCCCCTTTCCGGCTGTGCGGGTGTTGAGAGAGGGCAAACTCCGAGGCTAAAATCTGGATCACATGTCTGATTTGAGTGGCGTTGTTCTGAGCCACAAACTCCCGCACCAGCTTCTCGATCTCTAGAGCTGCGACTTTCCTCTTTTCGTACAGTTTATCATTCAGAGCCCTGACGATGTTGGGCGTCAACGGCGAAAAGTCTTTCTCCGTGTTCATTTTCGCAGCTGCGTTGGTCCCGGATGCGGTCTGCTCAAATCTGCGTCGATATGCGAGGAAACGTATTGCATTTAATTAATTTGATGAAGAGACAGTCAGCTGCTTCTGCTTTCATTTGCTAAACCAGGAAGCTTTCTAATACAACGCAGCTGACCGGTTACATCCACCGGAAATACGTCACAGTTGCAACATTTATTTGGGTCCCGCTTTGTGTGTATCGTTACCTCAGATTAGCTTGATTAGTTACGTGTTCAGCCAATGAGCGTTTTCGTTTTCTTTGCTAGCTAACGACATCGCACGTTGGATTTTAAGCATACTTTCTCTGAGCTGTTTGTGTCGTAGCCACAATCAGCAGCCATGGCGAGCCGCCGCTCTTTTCACTCGCAGCTCTCGTCCATCATGGAGACGATGGCCAGGTCTGCTTTGAGCCAGGTCTGCAAACTTGTGGACGAAGACTCGGCTGAGCTGCGGCAGGAGCTGTCTCGGCTCCTGTTTGCAAATTCAGCCCTGGCAGAGAAAGTAAACAGCCTGGAGTGCAAGCTGACTATAGTGAGAAGCGACGCCCCTAGTTTGTGCAAAAGTTATCGCAGTGTGGGTGTGCAAACTATGTGCTTCAGAGACGAGGATGCTGCTGGTAGCTGAATTTATTCGCAAAAGCAAATCTGATTTCGTGATCGCCATCACTTTTGTATTTCGTTGTGTGTTTATTTCATACTTTTATTGTTTGACCTTTCTTTAGTGCCTGGGCCTCCCACCATAGAGGGAATCTTTGGGAAAGATTGGTGCATGAATCTATGGAAAGACAGAGACCCGTACAGTCTGCAGAGATACACAGACTCACCACAGTCCCCTGATAAGGTGAGAACAAGTTAGACTCGGGTATGACGTATTTGCTGTCTTTATGCCTATGAGCAATTTATAACAGAGTTTCCAGACAGGCAACATATATAAATGGTTTAATATAGAATACTGATTACCAGGGTACACACATTCTGCTTGTGCACATTGAAAAGCAGACCTTATTTTAAATGTGTTTAATAATAAAATGTAAACAAAGTAATGCTAAACAATTCATTTGGAATAATATGGCGTATTTATGATATTAAAAAATCTAAACACGTGCACATCTTCCACAGCATCTTTTTGTTTTGGTTTTATATCAAAATTTGCTGCTGATCATTTCATCATTAGTTACAACTGACAAAGCGTTACTGTTACAAACATATTGCTGTATTAAACTACAATTTAGGATCGGATGTTTTCTGTTTTGTAGTCTGTGACAGCACTATCTGACCAAATAACTGTGACTGAGATCAAAGAGGAAGACTACGAGGGGGATGCTGTCAGTCGCTGCCAGCAAGAAACGCTCAGCACAGAAGGTAAGTGAGGGAAGAAGAACTTAGCCAGGGGAATATACCCTGCAGATGTAGCAGCTTTAGTAGCTTTTTCAGTGTTTGAATTTTTGCTTTTGTGCAGCAGAACATGAAGACAGCGTGGCTGAGGAATCAGAGCAACTTTCTGTTGGTTACACGTTCGATGGCAGCACTTGCAGTCTGTCTTTTGATCAAGATGGGGAACAGGTTGTATCGGTGGGTGGTATTGAAGAACCATCTGTGCAGGTGGTATCCATCAATGATACAGAAGAAGCTTTCAGCACTCATATCATTCCAATCGAAGAGGATGACAACGATGATGATGATGTTCAGTTTGTTCAGGAAAGTCAGCAGGAGCCAGCAGTGAACACTACTGAAGTTGGGCCCAGCCATGAGGAGCAGCAAACAATGCCAGTAGACAGTACAGAAAAAGACTCTGCTGTGGATAAAGAGTCTCACGATGACTTTAATGTGCGTAACACAGAAACTTCCAGAAATCAAAACAGAGAGAGATTTACTTGTCAAATATGTAACAGGACATTCTTTCACAAGGGCACTCTAACACACCACATGAAGTCACACAAGTCAAACTTTTGCAGCATCTGTAAGCAACACTTCCCACACAGGAACAAGTTAAACTCACACAGCTGCCTGCCTCCAGTGCCATCTCACAGAATCAGTAAGTCGTGCGAGTTGTGCGGGAAGAGCTTTGCCAACCCATCAGCTCTGAGGATTCACTACGTTGTCCACACAGGTGAGAAACCCCACAGGTGCAGCTTATGTGGGAAAGGGTTTACCCAGAAAGGCAATCTGAAGTGTCATCTGCGCATCCATACGGGCGAGAGACCGTTCCGCTGTGTTAAATGTGGGAAAACCTTCACGCAGAAGGTGAACCTCAACCATCATTTAATGGCACATAGAAATCGAGAGGTTGTAGGCGAGAGGCCCATACCTAGGAGACACGTGAAGAACATGATAGCAGCAGTCAGTCAGTAACAAACTGAAGTAACTTATCAACTTTGACGCCTCTTCTACGGTTTTAAAACTTTAGCAAAAGGATAGTTAATGTTACGTCTGTAATAAATTGTAGTCTGTAGTGTTGTGCTTAAAAACTCTTGTATGGAAGAAAAATATTTTAGTAGTTTGGTGTTTTGACTTTACAAATAAAATGCAAATGTTTACATTATGATATAATTTCTTACATTTTCTACTTTTTAAAATTGCTTTTTTTGTTCAAAACTCACAAATTTGTCAGTTTTAGTTACAAGGTTTATAACGATGAACGTGCATGTGAGTACAAAGGGGAGGAGTTTCAGGAACAGATTTTTCTTTGGTAAATATAATTCACTGAGCTGGGTCAGCGTAGACTGTTCAGGGCAATTATTACAGGAACATTTGTTGTAAATCTCCGTTTGGACATTAAGACAGTTCAACACAATATAAATATTTATTTCAAACAGTAACACTACTTAATCTTGAAACTTTTTGGAATTCATTCAAATATTATATGACAAACACAAGCATTTTTTTTTTAAATATCAATAACAATTTTTTCAAAGAAACAATGTATGTTGCCTAAACATAAGTCTAGGCATATGTGGAATATAAAACATGACACAAACTGATTTAATCTACTTCTATTTTGATGTGAAGAGGTAGTTTGAAGGTTTATGCTACACATGTGCAAATCATGGAGAACCTGCCTAAAGTAATTATTTTGCCACCAGCTTGGGCAAGCCTTTTGTGGTCTGAAACATGAGGTATTTAAACATGTTACACGTGCATGGATGAGAAGCCAGCAAAGCTTTTTTTGTTTTTGTTTTTTCATCATGAATCAGAAGTTCTCTCTCATTTTTGATCACTTCCTTGTTAAGCGTGATGTGAAATGTCTTGGGGACTCCAACCTGTCAAACTGAATCCCATCAGTCTAATGGCTCATTTAAAAAAGGACACATTTTCCATACTGTTGTTGGCTGTTGCTGAATTTGCATTTGTAACAAAGCTAAAAGCGTGCCAAAGAATGAGCAGTAATGATAACCACATGGGCATTAAAGTTGGTTTTGTAATAGAACAAGTATTTCAAATCTTCATAATGTTTTTAAACCACGTTGAGGGTTATATGGACATGTTGGCAGATGATGAGCAACTGTGGGTGATACTGAGAGCACTTCTGTCAAAAGCTTCTGGTTTGACCGACAAATTAAAACACTGGTGGTGATTTAAACCATACTTGTACGCATAACATTTCCCACAATCCACACAGCTATAAGGCTTTACACCCGTGTGTGTCCGGATATGTATATTCAAAGAGCTTTTCTGAGAAAAACTTTTTCCACAGTCTGGACAGCTGTACGGCTTTTCACCCGAGTGCACACGTTGGTGCAGTTTCAGGTACGTCTTCTGTGCAAACCTCTTTCCGCACACTGGGCAGCTGAAGGGCTTCTCGCCCGAGTGTCGCCTAATGTGGACTTTCAGGCTGCTTAAATAGTTGAATATTTTTCCACAAAATAAACACTCAAACTGTTTGGTTGGCTTCACCGGTTTTTCCTGAAGGTTGAGTTCTTTGGTTGCGTTCATGTGAATACTGTTCGTATAGTCTGAGTATTCTGTGGCAACTGAAGGAGGATTTGTGTTGTTAATCAGAGCGCCCATCGCCGCATCGTCTATTAATTTGTCCATAATTGTCGGCTGTGCGCGTTGCTGTATTTCACTGTCAGTCGTCATAGAGAAGTTGTTCAATTCCCCCGAGTGAAGTTGGAGATCATCAACAGATCTTTGAAGCATGCTGTCCTCTTCAAACATCCCAACAACTGTTAAAAAGAGAGCCACTGTAAACCAGTACACACACAGGACGGGATTATGACTTGTGTTTGGTGTCTTTTTAATATGCACTTACTTTTTCTGTTGTCTGTGAGCCTCCTCTGCTGTCCAATGGGATAATCATCAAACATCTCCTCCTTGACAAAAATCAGATCAGGTTCTCTTTCCATCATATTGATTGCCTACCAACAAGAAATGACAAGTAGCTATGAACACAGCAATCATTCAGCTAGTTTGCTGCTTGTTACAAATACAAAACTTAAACCCAGACTCCAACTGATTCACCAACCGCAGCTCCCATGCTGGTTGTAGCGGCAGTCTCCACTGGTTCTCTTCTTTGAGAGGGCAGCTTCTCTTCTCTCCACAGGTCCATGCACCAGTCCTTCCCAAAAACTCCATCAATGGCTGGAGCAGGTTGGTGCTGTTCTGGAAGAAGAGAAACATGCAACATTGGGACTTGCTAGAGAATGATGATCACCAGTATGCAGAGTAGAATCTCAGAAGAGATTATATGCAATAAAGCTATTCGGTCCACTGTAATTCTAGCCCCATACTATAAATATCATGCAGGATGTGGAAGCCCCCTGGTATGTACCAGTCTGCACCGATTTCTTACCTGCAGGGTGCCGATCCCGGCGACTGACGCTGTTGTTGACGTGTTCGGGGTACGTCTGTGCCTCCCTCGCTGCTCTCAGCTGGACCTCCAAAGAGTAGCACCTCTTCTTCAGCGCCTCGTTCTCCGTCTTGTGCAAGGATATCTCGGTGTGAAGGACGGAGGAGCACTCATCAGCCAGGTTGCCTATTTCAACCAGAGCCGCCTTTGTTAGCTTATCCAGAATAACGGCCAGCTGCGTCCTAAAACTGCGGTTTGTGGTGTCGCACATCATTTCGTCAGCGAGGCTCAGTATTTGGAAATATTGAAACGATTCTCAGCGTAGGAACGCAGCTCCTTTAATCAAATGTGAAATGTACAGCTGTGCCGCAAGGAATTGTGGGAACACGCTTTCTTCGCCCCCACCCCCAAGCTGCTGAAGACAACACAGTGGAAAATTCAACGCAGCATTAGAATATGTTTTCTGCCTGCACAGATGTTTTATCTCCCTATTATAACAATATATGTGGAAATAAAGACATCTCTTTAAAATCACACCTTATTGCCAACCTCTCCACCACACTGTCCGTGCAATTCACAGCCCTGCGATGGCAAGGAACCACTGTGAATTCACATACAACGAGCAAAGTATAACAAATAAATGTATCTTTTTATTTTATTCTCACAGCGTCTGTACTTATTTAGAATATACACAGTAATGTTGAGCGCCCTCTCTCGGTCACTGTTAAAATCTGCAACACAACTTTGTTGCCAGCATGATAAGTATCGGTGTGACTTTTAGCAAAATGAGTGTCACTATGAAGAACATTCATTCATTCATTTTGTGATTGTTAGTTAATAGTAGAAACTGGCATGATAATAGTTTCATTGATATGGCTTTTTAAATCACTCTATTAGAATCACTTCCCTCTAGTGGTAACAATGAAGCACTTTAAAATCCTTAATTCAGATTTTTTTAAGATTAAGAATATTTTCTGTTTAATTATGATTGTTTTGTGAATGGGTGATATAGATGGCATAGTGGTCCACTGGATAGCAATGTTTCCTAACAGCAAGAAGGACTTAGATGAAGATCCACTAACCTTCTTACTCTGAGTCAACATTGCTAACCATTTTTTCACCGCATATAGTTATTATATAGCGTACACACAGCATATATCTGTATAGCTAATTTAATTAACTAATATAAACATAACATTAAGCCCACAATCTCAGATGGGTATGGACAAGTCACAAATTTCTGTTGTGGGTCTGAACCATCTCAAGTAATGCCAGCCCAAGGAAAATGCTGTCAAATGCTTTACTTGTGTTTCCCTGACTTAAAAATGTAAATATGCAACTGTGTAACTTAGAGTAATTTTTTTTAAACCACACACACACACACACACACACACACACACACACACACAGTAAATGCATCCAAAATATTAAACCATTTGAAAAGCAAGCATCAAAAACTCAATTCTGGAACAAATATAACTTTATTTTCCAGAACAAAAATACAGATGTTACATATGATTGATGTCTTAAGAGGTTCCATTTACAAATGTCCCACTAAACATTGGTGCACTGGAGTCACTACCATATACATTTGAAGTAGGATCAAGGTGTACTGCAAGGTGTTTTTTCAGATTGCAGTTCTTTGTAAAGCCTTTGCCACATTTGATACAAACAAAGGGTTTTTCTCCAGTGTGTGTACGCTGATGCATATCGAGTGTGCATTTCTGAATAAAACCCTTTCCACAAACAGGACAACGATACGGCTTCTCCCCAGTGTGCGTACGCTGATGTGTATACAGGTGTCCTTTTTGTGCGTATCGCTTTCCGCATAGTGTGCATCTGAACGGCTTCTCCCCAGTATGGCTTCTCTGGTGTATTTCAAGCTGACTGAAGCATCTGAAGCTCTTGCCACACTGCAAGCAGCCAAACCTCTTAGTGGTTGAGTTCCTCAAGTTATGAAGCTTCATATTTCTGAGCACACTTAAGCTTTGGGAGGTTATATTTTGAGCCAAGCTTTTCCCAACTTCTAGGGTTGTGTCGGCAGGTGTAAGCTGTGGGTTCCAGTGCGTTTCCCTCCTCACTGTTTCACTGAAAGATGGCAGGGAGCTTAGAGGCACAAAGCTATCAGTAAACAGTGGCTGCTGGTGGTCTGCAATGTGTTTGGGACGCTGCATCACATTTGGAGCCTTCTGGGCGTCTGTGACTGTTTCTCTTCCTGTTGAAAGTAGACGTACAAGTTAAAATTCAGATTTTCTTTTTGTAGAAATGACCTTGATGATAGAAGGTTATGACAATTTTGTACAACTATGATGAGCAGAAAAGTCAAATCCAGCATGGTTACTGAAAGTCCTCGTGAATTTCACATACAGCTGTGCAATCCGACATAATAAGCAAATTTATAGTCACTGTTTTCAGCTGTCCTGTCTTGTTGAGTGTTTCCATTGTCCACCTCACATGGCTCCTCTTTCACCACTACCAGTTCTGGGTGCTCTTTGGGTTGGTTTGGAAGCTGATAAGACAGGGGGGGGGGGGGGGGGGGGGGAAGGGCATTGATTATAAATATCAGCCACAGAGTAATCAGCTATGATAACAAGAAATAAATGGCTGGTTATTGCAGACTTACTTCTGTTGCAGCATACTCTTCACCTTGATGCAAACTGCCAGTCTCAGAAGAAAAACTTTCCCACGGGATTTCACTAGGATGAAAAACACTGAGATTAAACACACCAAGCAAGAAGAACACAGCAAACAGCTACGTTCCATAATATACACACAAAGCAACATACCTACCTTTTAATTTCAAGTCTTGTCCTTTCAGTCTCCAGTACTCCGTTTTCTAAACCGTCCCTTCCAACTAAGCTCACTTCTGTCGCATCCTGCCTGCCCCCCTGTGCCATATAAAGCAGCTTCTCCATCAGCTGTAGTTTCTCTGTAAGCGAGGCAATTTCGTTGCGCCCGCGAGTTATCTCGATCTTGAGCATCTTTGACTCGATTTCGACCAGTTTGCTTATTTCCATTACAGCTGTTTTGGATAACGCATCCATGATGGAGACGAGCTGCGTCTGGAAAGAGAAGACTGTCGACATGATTTCTGTTTGTTTTGTTTTGGCTTTCCTGTCACGGTCCAGTAGTATCACGCGAACGACCTGACGCTGTCACGGGGGTCTTAATGGCCACAGCAAAAATGTTGTTGAAATGTAATGCAGGAGAAAAGCTGCATGTGCATGCCTTCGAGGTGCGCGTGAGTGTCGCTCCAAAACTCGAGTGGGGCTGAAGTGGGTTCAGTGTTTCCATCTGTCGGCTGGGAGGAAACATCGCAATTACAAACAAAACTTTAAAATTAGCGCTAATGTTGACAAAGAGTCCTGTTTTGACATCAGGGATGATTGTTGATTTGTAAAAGTTACCACAGCTTCCGGGGCGATTTGCTCATTGCAACCTACGTTTACTTTTTAACGCCTTTGACGTCGTGGTTGTTGTTCAGGACTACGCTAACCAGAATGCAGCACGTTATCAATCGGAATGTGATTGGTGGGTGAAAACTCGCTTCAGGAAGCAGTGTGGTGAATTACATTTGCCCATTTGCCAACTGAAAATCCTCACGATAATCTGCCTCAGAGATTCCAACTACAAGGTAAATGAATGTCACTATGAGGGAACTTGTAGAGGTAAAGGTTGCCCTGCGAGGCTGGTTGGTTTAAGATGCGATGCTTTGTTGCTCTTGCGTTAATGGCTTTCTTTTTCTTTTCTTTTTTTGAGTGGTCTAATCACAAGACAAGCCAATTAAGTTTGCTCAAAGTAGTGCAAAAATAACAGCTTCACAACAGTGTAAAATTAAAAATAAATTAAATTAAACGACTGAGTAAATCACATTTACAGAGATAGCATGATGGCTTGCAAAACTGTTTGGTAACTGACTTCCTTATATGTTGTTCACTTTTCTTCTTTCTTACTTTGTCAGTCCTTCTCACAGAGTGTAGTCATGGCTGGAAGGAGAGTCCTGGTCTTCCCCTCATCAGCAGAGCTCGGTCCAGTCCTGGCCCAGCTGGTGACTTCACGGGCTGAGAAGGCCATCGGCTCTCATGGCAGGTTCACTCTGGGACTCTCTGGAGGAAGCCTTGTGTCCATGCTTAGCAAAGAGCTGCTTGCCCTGTCAGAGCTGGACTGCAGCAAGTGGTTGGTCGGTTTCTGCGACGAGCGCCTGGTTTCCTTTGACGATCCAGAGAGCACCTACGGGCTGTACAAGGTTTCTTTGAATTGGTGTTTGTGTTAACATAAATGTATGTTGCTCTGTTACAGTTGGATGAACTGCAGACCTTTTCATCTTGTTGCAGAGTCAGTTATTTTCCAAGATCAACATCCCCGAAAGTGGGATCTTGACGATCGACTGTTCTCTGCCAGTGAACGAGTGCGCTGAGGATTACACGCGTAAACTGAAAGAGGTACACAGCAATCACAGGCTTTTAGATTTTAGTGTCTGCAGAATGTTTACATCATTATTTTCGCTGTTAAAACACACAGGTCTTCCCAGATGATGACTTCCCTGTGTTTGACCTATTGCTGTTGGGAATGGGGCCTGATGGACACACCTGTTCTCTTTTCCCAGACCACCCTCTTCTGGAGGTGAGGGCTCTTATTCTAATGAACAATTGTCTTCTACAATAGATCTATGTTGAATTATTATGAAAAAGAATGAGTGCAGATACAAAATTACAGCTTTTTTAAGAAAGGAATTATTTATAGTTAATTCAAAACATGTGTTTTATTTTGTAACACAATATGTCATCGTGATCCTAAAAACAATGTTTCGTGCTCTTAAAATGCATTTTGGGCGTTCTTCTAAATATTATCTCTCCGTTATTTTGTATAAAAGGCATATCAAGCACATTTGACTGAACTCTGGCACAGCATTTGTGGAAGAATGCCTGAGTTTGCTTTTGGATGTGGTTTCCTAATTAGCTACTCTAAGAAAACAATGTCTTCTCCCTGCAGTTTTCCAGTCACTCTCTCGACAATGCATGGATAATCACTGGGTTTTATGACAGCACAGTTTGGATTTTATGGTCTTCATAGTTATCCTTGTGAGAAGTCTGAAAAAGATCTGTCTCATGTTACATTATCCAGTTTCCCAGACATGTATTAAGCTTCGTGTTCAGCTCCAGTGGAGAAAAAAAAAAGCTTTTTAGCTTAATCCATGTCTGAGAAACTGAGCCTTCATATTTGCTAGTTTAAAATTATACGCTTTTGGTTCTCATATTGTCACTTTTGGTGCAATGATTAGTTATTGCCTTTGGGTGCACCCCATATTCAGGAAACCAAGAAGATTGTGGCTCCTATCAGCGACTCTCCCAAACCACCGCCACAGCGTGTAACTATGACTTTCCCAGCGGTGAACTCTGCACGTTGTGTGGCTTTTATATCAACAGGAGGAAGCAAAGCACCCGTTTTGAAGGTAACACTTAGGGGCGTCTGCTGAACATACACATCTCAAATTCTGAATCTTAACACCCTACTATTTCCATAACGCAATAAATAAACTTTGACAGTGATGAGACAAAAATGAGACGCACCAAGAAACAAGGGTAATTTGGTTAGGCCATGTGACTCAATATTTATAGTTGAAAGGAGGACTGGGGCCAGAAGAAACACTGATGGGACTAAATAAGCCAGAGATGTGACTTTGAGCAGAAATCATTGCATTTATTCATTTATTATATTTTTATACAGTAATCTAAAACTAGATGTGAAAACTAGATTTTTCAAAACATCTGAAACAACTTTTGCAAACTTTAAAACTAACAAATTAAATAAAAATATAGAGGCAAGTTTTTAGTATTTGTTTAGTAAAAATGTAATTACAACTTGTTGACGAGGCTCTGATTATCATGTTTATTGAGACTCTGGATGTTTTCAAACAGTTGTGTGTTTTTGTTGACAAACACCCAACAATATACAATCCATAAAATAATAATTTAAAAAGTTAACTTTAAACTAATAAAAACTAAACTAAAATATTTTCAAAGAATAAAAAATGAACAGAAATAGAAAAAATCTGAAAATTAACTGAAACTTAATTTAAAAACAAAGTCAAAATGGAAAAAAAAAAACTAATTAGAAAACGCTAAACTGTAATAACCTCATGCTTTATAGTTTTGTGTTTGTGCTATTGTAGCACATTAATTTCTCTCTTTTTATTTGCAGGAAGTGTTGGAGGATGGAGAAGCTTCACCGTTTCCAGCAGCACGAGTTGTCCCAACTAAGGGCGAGCTGTTCTGGCTTGTTGATGAACCAGCAGCTGCCTCTTTAACTATCCAGGTAGAGAGGCCAGGCTCAGGAGCCAAGCTGTAGATCTGCCTGACTAATACATGCAAGGAGCTCAATGAAGAGTCTGGAAAATAGTGCAGTTCATTCCTCAATCAGTGAAATGTTTGTTTGCGTGCGCACGTCTGTGTGTGTGTGTGTGTGTGTGTTTGGGGGGGAGGGGGGGTGACGACTGTGGGGTAGTGTCACGGTACCTTTATTAAACTTTAAGCTCTGCTTCGTGTTTTTTTTTTTTTTTGCTCATGATTCATGTGTGTAACAGTGCATGTTCAGACACTAGAAACTCCATTCAGTTGTTCAGCAGTATATTCAACTGTGGTGTGGTGAACATTGCAACATTGCAATGGGTATACAGAATATAATTTTGATTAAAAGACACACAGGTTAACTTGTGTATTTAAAAATATCTTTTTCTTCTTTTCCTTTTTTAAAGAAAAATCCATTCATTCGAATTGGGCATTTGCCCTCGGTGTTTCCTGTGCTGCAGGGCCTGTATTAGTCCACCCCCTTTACCATCCAAACAGATCCCACCCCTTTAGAGATTAACCTCGCACTGCTTTTACATCAAGGACTGTAGCACAGACTTTCCCTATCTGTGATGACGGCAGAAAGTCAAGAGATATTTCTCTATAGCCCCCGACGAGCCACAGTCCACTTATAAATTATCATTATTCTATTCCATAATTTGCTATCGCGATGCCCAGGCTCGCTGGCCTCAACGACGCCCTGCTCCTCCTGCTCCTGTCCTGCTGCAGTCCTGTCCGGGGATATTTTGCGGAGGAGCGCTGGAACCCCGAATCTTCACTCCTCGCACCCCGGGTTCTTCTTGCCCTCATTTGCAGAAACTCCGAGCACTCATTGCCGTATTTCCTGGGTACTATTGAGCGCCTCAACTACCCGAAGGACCGTATGGCACTGTGGTAAGTTGTTACTGGGTAATGTTAGATGTTGCAGACTGTTAGGCAGCAAAAAGTGAAAGTAATTCTTGTTTTTGCCACAGGTTTCTTACAGAAAAATAAGTACCGAAGGATACTTTTCTGATTGATTAGATCGATTAGCAGGAAAGGGAAAGAAAAGGGGTGGACCCGCAGAGATTGTCGGGGGTAACAAAATGGCTTTGGAAATAAGCGAAGTGTTGCGCAGAGATCATTCCGTCTTTGAAAAAACAGCAAAAGAAAATGTGAAAAACTCAAGCATAATACAAGAACGAACAAATGCATGAGTACAAACCAAGGATATAAAAAGAAATAGGCAATATTTTGCAGTCAGGGTAGGGGACAAAAGTGAGCACATCTGCTCATCAGGACAGTTGTGCGTCGTATTGATCTGTATACGTGGATGGGAGTGAACGACCGCATTGACCACGAGGGGAGCTGTGTGTTGTGTGTGATCTAAGATACAAGCTCTGACACAGTGCTCCACAAGCATACCGATGCCTGATACATTAACAATAAACGCAAAACAAGTGTCTGCCATGTGCAACTGAGTTTGGATTAGCACCATGAAAATTACCTGACCCATGTAGTCTGTTAGTAAGAGGCACCTTCCGTCGCGAAATGTTACATCTCAGGAGAAAGAAGGCAAGTGAGGTCAAACCAGGACATTATAGCTATCAAATCCCATCACCTCAGGGTTCAAAGTTTCACGTTTTTCTTTTAATTTATAACATATCTTCATCTTTAAGCTTATTCCAGTCTTCATGTACCAAAGCCTACATCTTCTCCACTTCCTGACTGGAAGTTAAACAGAGATATGCATCTGGCAAGACAAGTCCCTGTTTGTGAAGTGTTTTTCTGACATTATTATGTGTTAAATAAATCACCTAATAACGACATTCTAGACAATTTATTGATTACATTACAATGAAGTGCTAAGTAAGAAAAGACGTTATGGTGCAGTTTGATTATTAAGCTTCTCCTAGGTAAAGGCCAACCTTAGATAATGACTCTCCGTGATAAATGATTATGGAGGCTTAAACTCAGTTCTCTCTTGATGGTTCATTAAACATGTTTATGTAGACCACATTTTAGACCTAACATCTTTGCACCCTCTCCAGAAAGTATGACTTCCCAAGCTCCTTAGTCATCTGTCAGTCAAGTAAGTGAAGGAAAGCTATTTTCACCCTATACTTAATCAACATGCTTGAACAGCCCACCTGCACTTGTATCCTCAAGCAGTTTGAATGACTACCTGGTGGGCTCGGACAGGCGTGGTCTTCATTCGCTATCTTGATGAGCAAGTTTCACCTTGTGCAGGAGTAAGAGTGTCTTAAATTCCTTTTTTTGTTTGGTAGTTTGTAAAGTCTTGTGTAAATATGTTGGCGGTAAGGACAGTGTTGTTTGACACACATTAAATTACATCTGGAAAAACCAAACAACTGTGTGATCTTATAAACACTATACACTGCACACATTTTGCAGCTGTAATTGAAATCTTTGGCGTCTTATGCCAGCATTCCTACACCGCTACAGAAATAATAGCTGATGTGGAAGTGGCACACCGCTCCTAAATGTATGTTTACAATGAAAAAGTGACATAGGTCTAAACAGTGTTCTTTAATAAGCACTTATTTTATCTGAGCACAAAAGGGAAATGGGAAAGACCGACAGCTGGAGTGACTGAAAAGTGTTTTAGCAAGGAGCTGCAGTGGGGAATTTCCATGGAAATCTGTTCTAGTGTAAACCCAGGGCCAGAATACAAGCACAGCTGGCTGTAGAGCAGGTGTCTGGGGACAGCAAATCATGTTGGCCTACATGGCCAAGAAATGAATCCTGCGGGTATTGGGTTATTCTGGAGTATCATTTCTAGGCTTTTCATCCTCGTGTAGAATTAGATCAAACATGCAGGCAGTCTAACTTGGGTTCATTTGCCTCACGCATAGCCTAAGTCACTTTAAACAATTTCCTTCTCTGTCTGTTGCAAACAGAGGTTTCACTTCTGTAAAGTAGTTTCCGTACTGTTATCGTTTTTTCACATTTCCTTTATACATAACTTGTCGATGCTGACCTAAAGTTTTTTGTTTTGTTTTTTTATGGGGGATGTTTTTATTGCTGTGTGTTTTTCTGAAGCTGGTGTCCTTTACACTTGTGTCACTTCCTGCAGCTTGTACATAATGCATTTACAAAAAGTGAACACAGGGCTATTGTTATTTGAACCTTGGGTTTGTCTTTCACTCATGCCTCAACTAGAACTCAGTTTGGCACCGCTGCCTACAGTCAACCACTGTTACAAATTTCTTCTCGTTGTTACAGTTTTCCTCCTTTTACCTAGGTTCTTGATGAATGCACTTAATTCTGATAATTTACATTTTTTTCTGCATTGACAGGGTAGCAACTGATCATAATGAGGACAACACCACAGCCATTCTGCATGACTGGCTTGTAAAAGTACAGAAGCTCTACCATTATGTAGAGTGGAGGCCAAAAGAGGAGCCCAGGTTTGTTATTTTAAAGATGGAATTGTATAATGCTCAAATAGCTCACAGGAAATTGAGTCAGACATCACATGAAATGAGTTTAATTAATACTGAAATATTTTGTGTAGAAATTATGAAGATGAGGAAGGTCCAAAAGACTGGACAGATCCTCGTTATGAGCATGTTATGAAGCTTCGGCAAGCAGCGCTGGAGTCTGCTCGTGAGATGTGGGCAGACTATTTTATGGTAGGTAAATAAAACTACTCTTTACAGTTACAAAAGGAAGCAGAATTACACTCAAAATGTTGATTATAAACACTGGGCCTCACTATTTTTAACATTCAGTAATAAAAGCCAAAGAAAAAGTACAGAATTGGGACCAAAATGCCACCACAACTAATTTAAGAGGGAGACAGACTGTTAAAACTTTTCCCAGTTATGTTCTGTTTCTTATGGTTAAAGTTCATCTTTCAGTCTAGTTCATCTGGACACTTAAATCTTAAATGCACATTTCTATTTGTATTCACCAGCCTGGCCCACATTGTCTTGTTTCAGCAGGGTATAATTTTGAAGTGAAGTCTATCCAAAATTGCAATAATTTCGTGCTTTTAATCTTACATCTAAACTTTCTCTCTAAAAAACAGAATTGTAGTATATATACTGCTGGTCAGAGATCACTCAGTTTTAGTTACCCCATTTATCCTTTGGGAGCTGTTCAGCGTTTCTTCTCAAGAGTTTTGTGTACAGTGTGTTATTCATACACTAGCTGTTTTTCTTATGCTCCTTGTGCAGCTGGCAGATTGTGACAACCTCCTCACCAATTCAAATGTGCTCCGGGGGCTGATGAAACAGAACAAGACTATCATCGCGCCGATGCTTGACTCTCGTGCAGCCTACTCAAATTTTTGGTGTGGAATGACTTCCCAGGTACTGTCATGATCACTGAGAAAACCCCTTTGTGTATGTCAGAAAGTTTCAATAATCTCTGTAATAAACAGCCTAACAACTCTCATCCTCCAGGGTTATTATAAGAGGACACCTGCCTACATACCTCTTAGGAAGCAGATACGAAAGGGCTGTTTTGCCGTTCCTATGGTACACTCCACGTTCCTAATAGACCTCAGGAAAGAGGCCTCCAGGCAGCTAGCCTTTCACCCACCACACCCAGAATACAGCTGGGCATTTGATGACATTATTGTGTTTGCTTACTCTGCTAAGATGGCAGGTAATTTGATATTATCCAACTTAAAGTCTACTTATTTTTATCATAAATAATGTAGCTTCAGATTAAGTTTTCCTATTCTGTGTTCGCTACAGAGGTTCAAATGTTTGTATGTAACAAGGAGACCTATGGATACTTCCCTGTGCCACTACGTTCCCACAATACTTTGCAAGATGAAGTGGACAGTTTCTTACACACTGTGTTAGAAGTTAATGGTGAGTGGCTGAGAGCTTTACTTTTGCAACCCCCTCACTCTTAACCACTGGCTTATTTAAGTCTTAATTCTACTCTCTTCTGCTTCATCTAATGGTAACTTTCAGAATGAGTTTCTAAATATCATTTATACCATTTCTGCATCCATCTTCCCTCTGACTGTGTAGTGCGAAATGCCCCAGTGATGCCATCCAAATACATAAGTGTTCCTAGAAAACAACCTGACAAAATGGGCTTTGATGAGGTAAGAAGTGATGTGAAGATGGAATCTGCAAAAATGGCCGACTTTCTGTTTCTGCGCTGAAATTCTCTGCCTGCTGTTGAAATCTATAATTACACTGATTGGTTCCACTGTTTACCTTTGTGTAGGTGTTCATGATAAACTTGCAGAGGCGGACTGACCGCAGAGAACGTATGCTGAGGGCACTGCATGAGCAGGAGATTGCTTGTAAAGTTGTTAATGCCGTGGATGGAAAGTAAGTGATGCTTTCCACTTATATACTAATTAGTAACTACCACTGACTGGCCCATCTTTATTGTCATTTTGTCACATTTCTACTTCTCTCTATTTCAGAGCAATGAATGTCAGTGAAATTCATGCTTTGGGTATCCATATGCTTCCTGGATACAGTGACCCTTATCATGGTCGTCCACTAACAAAGGGAGAGCTGGGATGCTTTCTTTCCCACTATAACATCTGGAAAGAGGTAAACCCCTGAAGCCAAGAATTTGAATATTTCCAAACCAGACGGATGTGTGACTTAAAGATTTCTCTGGCCTTAGATTGTGGAACGAAGTCTCCACACATCTTTAGTGATCGAAGATGACCTGCGCTTTGAGGTGTTCTTCAAACGTCGCTTGATGAACTTAATGAGTGAGGTGGACCGTGAAGGTCTGGATTGGGATCTCATGTATGTTTTTACTTCCTTCATAATATTTTTTGTCATTCCCACAGAGTTTACAAATTCTTATCAACTTGTCTTTCTGTGTTTTGTTGTTTTTTTCTTCTTTTAGTTATATTGGTCGAAAGAGAATGCAAGTGGCTCACCCGGAGAAAGCAGTGCCAAATATACACAACTTGGTGGAGGCAGACTATTCATATTGGACACTAGGATATATGATATCATTACAGGGTGCCCAGAAGCTTTTAAAAGCAGAACCATTAAAGAGGATTTTGCCAGTGGATGAGTTTCTTCCTCTCATGTACAATAAACACCCTGTGTAAGTGTTAACACCAGCAAACACAAGACCACACACACACATAATATATCATGCATTTCAAAGGTTTATAGGTAGTCTTAAGAGTGCAAAAGTTCAACATTTCAGATTTATCTTAAAATGTATTCAGTTTGTATTTCCTCAACGGTCAAAAGTCTCTCAACTTATTCCATTATCAGTGCTGGCTCCTAGATTTGAACCCTGACACAGTTATATTTTGTACATCTGGGCACAATCTGAATTCAATTTATGACACAGAGACTTGAGTCACCCATTAGAGATATTTTAAGGAACAGTCATAGAAGTAAAATACACCAGATCTCATCTGATGAGAACTAAAACTGAATCTGTGTTAAGACATAAAAAAATACTAAGAAAACTAACACTAAACACTAGAAACAACATTTCTAAAGAGTTTTTCAGTGCACTGTGTTTCTATTCAGGAGTCTTATCTTTCTTTCTTGACCTTTCCTACTCTCCAGATCTGATTATATGGAACAGTTTGAAACCAGGGACCTGCTGGCATTTTCCGCAGAGCCTCTCCTTGTGTATCCAACTCACTATACCGGTGACCCAGGATACGTCAGTGACACTGAGACCTCCACTGTGTGGGACAATGAAAAAATCCGCACAGACTGGGACAGAGCACGCTCAGGAAAAAGTCATGAGCAGGCTGAGATCAGCACAGAGGCACAGAACTCAGATGTGCTCCAGTCTCCTTTGGACAGTACAGCACGGGATGAGCTATGAGAGGAAGTCACTAAGAGCCTTGGAAAAATAAAAAAAGGTCCATAAAACGCACCACATTAGTTTTGTAATCATGTTTAACCTTTGATCACTTTGATTTTGCATCAGATCAGATGTGGTATCAAAGAATATAGAGAAGTTTAAATTATCAGAAGTGAAAAGTTAAAAAGGGATCATGCATGTCATGTTTTCTGCTGTCGTCAGCTTGTGGTTTTTACTTTATAAAGGCACTAGACTTGCCATTTGGAATGGCATTTGCAGTTCCCACCTACTCTCTGTCATACAGAAATAATGTATACTGGTAAAGAACAAAACTGGACTGCTGCATTTCAGTGGTGCTAATTTGAGATTAGACTGCGTTTTGTAGCCTTGAGAAATTAATGAATTTGGCTGCAACAACAAATCTGCACCACAGAGCAAAATAAAGACGTCTTAAATCAACCTATGCAAAACCTATGAACTTTTGGCATTTTGAATCGTTTTGTTTGTTTTTGTTCAATTTTATAACAGTGCTTTTTTAAAAAAAAATTTTAGTTGGTCATTGGACGGTACAATAGAACCCTGTAGCAAATTTCTATCAAAGTGACAAAATTCAGAACCAAGTAATTTAATTTACAGAAATACTGAGGCAGATTTACCACCAGTAAATGTTGCTGTTTTGTTTAAATTTTTGTTTTGTTTTGTCCTGTTTTTTGTTTGGTTGGTTGGTTTTTTTACTCTTGTAGTTCCACCAACCACCTCTTCATACAAATAGACGTGAGACAAGCCACCAAACACACTGGTGTTTCAACTTGCCCACATCCAAATGCACATCAGCCACTTTATTACCTCTCTCCCACAGATGCGGTGCTGGTACCCGTGCAAGTTCTGCCTTAGTTTTTGGGGTTTTTTAGAAAGAGCTCACATTTATGTAGCAGACTTTGAAGTATTTTCCATGTCCATAAAGTTATGGCGCAGTGACGCACCACTGTGGGCTGCATCTATAAATTACCTGTGAAATTTTTGTGGTTGCCCTTCTTTTTGCCAATGATTGTTCTGATTTTGGGCCCATTAGTTTTGTGGCGTTGTGAATGCATTTGTCCTTTTTGGCAGAAATTCTATCAAACAGGTTCTGGATTAAGCACCAGCGCTGCATCGGTGGAAAAGAGCTGTATTGCTGTTCCATCTCAGATCAGTTCAGTGTGAATGTTGAGCATTTTGATTGTGGTAGACTTTATGAATTGTCATTACATAAGATAAGTGTAGATCATCATATTTCTCACAGTATATTTATTGTGTCATGGTTTCCCTCATCACATACACAGATCTCTGATGAAGCCAGTTTCTGTTGAGTCCTGATGGGAGTTATTCACTCACGAAGTGTGCACAAAAATGTTAGTGGTGCTTGTACCGACAAAAAATAAAATGTTTTCTTTTTAACAGGTTCGACTTCTGTCATTATATGCTTACTGTTCTGTTGGAGTAACCATTTTTTTAGTTAATGTTGACTGTCCAAATACAAATTATGACGTCTGTATATTGTGACTAATGGAAAATTGTCTGTTACTGTGTAGCCTCTGGCACAGTAACATTTTACTGTGAAGTCATTCACACATTGTAGACTGTGACCTGAATGCAGATTTTGCCTTCACCATTTCATTCATCATTGTCACTGGAAAACACAGAGTACCCAAGCTGCTGATTACAAGTAGAATTGAACTTTTTAGCTGATTATTCTCGGCATGTCACGCAACCGACTTTCTCATTGAGGTTTTTATCACACCTGCAGATGGCTGAATAAGGTAGCTTACATGACAGTGAAATAATGTTTCTTAAATAACTTATTATATATATTAACAACTGTGTTTAGTATATACTAATTTTTAACCAAGTTGGTTTTAACCAAGATATGTTTTCTGAAGTGTAATTGTTACATTACAGTGGTACATGCCAATATTTAAGGAACAATCTTTCTTACTACGACAATACAAATTTATCACAGTGGTACCTTTTCACTATATATGGTTAGACAATGTAGGTGGGGCCTCCAGTGACTGTAAGATACACTTCCTCTTCCCCTTGATGGCGAAAACATTGGCCAACCTTCACTCTACCAGAGGAAGATCATTTTAAGAACTTGCATATCAGCGCGCTTGGGGCTCAGCTTTATATCGCTGTGTTTAAACTACAGTCCTGATTTCCTACCACTTCAAATACAAAGTGTTTTACTGTGTATTGTAGTTTGACCCTGATGCGAGATAATGTGTGAGAGGTGTTGTTAGGGTCTGCCTACTGTGGAAATAGCGCAGAAATGGAAGAAGATTTAGTGGAAAACAAGGATTCTACTCAAGGCACAGGTGAGCACAAATAAGATATATGACATGTGGTCATTTTGAGTAAATTGTATCCTTTACTCTAAATATCAACTTGCCCATGCTTAAATGAAACTTAAATCTGTTTTCTTTCCTTTCAAAATGTTCAAATTTTTTTGCTATTAATACACATTTTTCTTCATTTGAAGAAACCCCAAACTTTTTAATTGCCAAATATTATTTTGGTTTGTGTTACTGGAAATCTACTCAAAGCAGTGTAGCGCCATTATGACATGGGTATTCATGTGGGTGCATGCAGACGCTGCATGCATAAAGTGCCTTTGTTAATGAGTCTGTCAGAAGATTTCTGCTGCTGTGCAGCATCCTCCTTGTTGATGAACTTCCTGAACTCTTTTTTTTAAAGGTTCTTGTTCTGTCTTTTTGTTTAACTTCTGTATTTTTATTCAGCAGAATTAGCCTACTCCTTCCAAAAAGCCAAGACTGTCCACTTCTTTTAAAACTAATGTTTTGGAGACTTTTGTGTCATTTGACACACTAGAAATTAGAAATGTTTCTTTGCTTGAAAGTTTCTATTCAGAAGCTTGTTGCAGTGTAGCCTCAATTCATGCAAGTAGCTTTTGCAAATGTTGCGGGTAAACAGCAAACACAACTGTCAGAGTTAAGTGCAACTACATTGGAAACCTGTGTTCAAATTTTGCTGAAACATCTTACTTTCCTGTCAGCTCTTATTCTTGAGCTGAAACACTGGTGGTGTGAAAAACAAGGACTCTATGTACACGATGGGACGTGACACAAACTGCAAGCAGGATGTGGTTGACCAAAATGGAGGCCTCTTTGAGCGAGTGATTTCTTTTTTACATTTGTTACACCTATTGTGAATTATCAGTTTTTAACTTTTTGCTATGTCAGAGGGTTATAAACGGTCAAAGTGTTGCACAAAAGCACAAAAGTTTAAGCAACAAAATGTGTCAGTTTTATTTCACATTAAGTGCAAATGCTGTCAGATAGGATTTTATGAGAAGCTAAGTTTGATTATTTTTTTGAACTGGATCCTTTTTTCAGTTCATCTATGTGTGTATCTGTGTGTTTGCAAGCTACCAAATGTTGGCATATACTTGATGAACTAGCTTTGATACTGTGGTATAATATGCATTTCTATATAGTTTGTGCTCTTTCGGGGTGGGGGAAGGGTACACATGTCAGGATCACCGTTTACTCTATGTAACATAAATACAATGTAAAGTTTGTGTGTATCTTAGCTTTTACATTTCTCATTTCAGATGTGAAACGAGTGCAGAAATCGGAAACAAAACGATACAGTGAGATCTTCCGAGATTTTGATAACCTTGATTTATCTTTCATCTCTTCGTAAGTATTACCTTGTGCAACCCTTTTCTCCTGCATCACTCGGGTGCTAAGTAAAAACTGTGGTTAGTGAATTGGTATTTCAAATGGTCTAGAGATGGAAAATGATAAGAAGCTCTTGAGGATGGAATTATTAATTTATATTTTATCATTTAATAATCCATCAACATGAACTCAATTATGTATGATCTGTCGGTATATTTATCTAGTGCAAGCTTTTAACTAAAGGTTTAATAACTTTCTATATTAGCATTGCCATGTCTGGTTTAATCTATCCTGATTGTGACTCATATTTTATTAGAAGCACTGACTGGAAACTGTTTATAACATTTCTCTAAAGCAAAGGTGCAGTGGTGAATATAGTTAAGATGATAAAAATACATAAACTGGACCTTGAAAGGTTCTTAAGGGGCTTGTTTATGGTACTAAAAGGCCCAGTAGCATATGCTTGCTGGCATATTCCTTGACAAATATGTTTCTCTCCTTATACATTCTTTCTGTGCTCAGCTCAGGGGATGATCTGCTAGCAGAGATTGACTCCCAGTCCATCTCAGAACCTATCTCTGTAGAAACTGCAGAGACCACAGAGCAACATGACGTGACTGTAAGAAATAAATACCTTTTGAATGTAGTGAATGACCTACTTAATCAAAGGCCTGTCATTTATGCTGTTGTTTATGCTAAAGTTTAGCTCAGGTTCAGTTTTCAAATGATGGTTTGTTTTTAGACGATTAGATGTGCTTTGATAGAGTTGTAGAGTTCCACCAGTTTGAAGATGCACTTTGTCCACAGATATGTGCCGAACCCAATGACGTGGATGGAACTCAGACAGGTATGGTTTGTGTGACAGAAGGGATGAAAAAGCCCAAATGAGTGTGTTATTGTCTGCATGCTCTCTGGTCAGGGTCAGTGAATAACGACAGCTGTTATAAACAGTTGGTCTCAATGCGACATTCCTTTACACTGTGAACCTGTTGCTGAAGTGGTTCAGTCACCTGTTTAACCTAGCACTAACCTTCCTGGGACTGACAGGATACTATCCTTCATCCCATCGGATCATTAGATGTAGCAGGAGCTACTGCCTGTGACACTTTACAAATACTCTTCTTCAACATTTATTTATTGTCTTATAATCAGCTGTGAGTTGTAACGATCCCTCTGTAACAAGATTAGGCTAAAGAGAGAGGATTAAAGCAGGGGACAGCTGCTCTCAGTTTTTACATTAGACTAGTGGAAAAAAGAGAGTCACAGAAATCTCCTGTTACATGGTCTATGGCATAAATACAAGTCAGATGGATAAATGCACCAGACTTACTCATAGTCTACAGTGGGACTTTGGGCTAAGTGCACAAACTTCAGTTTGACTCAAATTATAGGCACATGGTAAGATAAGATATTACAGAGGCACACTGTGTTAAACTTGGATGGTGAGCAATGTCAAATGTATTCTTGGGGCATAGAAGCTCATCTCAAGAACACCTCCCCCACACCACCTTAGCACGCTTGCTCTCTCACATGCCAGGAGATAAACCTGATTCAACGCTCCTCTAAACCCTGTCACTCTGCATTCTGGACTTGACTTGAATAATCCTTATTCCAAGTGCTTGAACTCCAAAGGATTGATTTCTGAAAGTGCTCAGAGCTCTCCCTAGAGAGGAAAGGCTAAGAGAGGTCACCCATAGCACAAAACCTAACATATCTCTGGAATTGCATGTTCTATTTTGTGGGCTGCGCATGATGGCAGAAGAAAGTCTGGTTTGATTTTTTTTCCTACCACTCTAACTGGATTTGGCAGCTATCTGAAGGGGAAGAGCAGTATAAAATCTGCCTCTCTGTCATAACATGCTTGCATGTTTTAAAGCACTGCACAATGGACCGCTAGAAGAAGTGAAAGTTGCTGAAATGCATCAGCTTTGGTTAAAAGAAGGTTTTTTGCGAAGGTTGTGCTGGAAGTGGAACACATTGAGAAAGTAGTGTAGGGAGCTTTTGTTAGACCATGTGACTGTCACAGATACATCATCCACCCTGCACTAGTGTGACTCACAGAGGAAGAAGAGTGGTTATCGTATTAACGCCCTGCCTTGGTGACCACAGTAGCGCTATAACAACATGCTAGTGTGCTGTTATGTGCTCTCACAACATGGCTTGTGTCAGTAGCTGACTACGAGTGAACAGGTGTGAGAGGGAGGGGCCAGGCAAAAGGGAAGAGAGAGGAGGGAAGTTATTTAGCTAAAGCAGTTTGTTTTGGGGCTGTCCTCTCTCTAGTTACATCCTTTTTCTGTCAACTGTGAGACATAGGACTAATTTAAGAGGGGGTTTTTCTTTGTTTTTTACCGACAAACTAATGTATATTTTAGTATACATGCTAGAGTTTGCTCTCACCTTCTGGAAACTGCAGGACCTTTACTCTGAGGAGCAGCTATGACTTGTCATATCCAGCCATTATTTCCTGTTTTGGGTTTGTGTATATCTTTTTTTTAAACTGGTATTTGATTTTTAAATTTCTTTATGTTGTCAGATATAGTCTGGGACCATTAATATCACTTAAGGACAGACTAAACGTTTTCTTGAGAAAAGGGGATATTAGGTGCTATTACAGTGTAATTCCTGGGTACACCTTGAGCCTACCATTATGATGATGTACTCTCTCACAGTCCAAGAAGCAGACCTGGCCCTATGTCGCTGTGAGGATGGAGTGGAGACGGCGCTGCAGTACGCCAAGTTGTGGTGCCGATATGCCAAAGACCTTCTTGCCTGGATGGAGAAGAGAATCAGCTTGGGTAAATACACAGCTGAGTAAAGGAAATAGTAGTGTAACATGCAAATTTTGTGTCTTATCGTAGATGGCATATTTGAATAGAAACCGCACACAGAAACAAGAATAGGTGGATTTCTTACAAAATGCAAAGCCATAATGTGTACAATATAAATGAAAATAATTTTGATCCACTATGAAGTCAGTAGTCTTAGAGTAGTACCAACATTAATTGGTTTAAAGTGTTAGTAAATGATCATTTCATGCAAGTAGGTTAGGTATAAGTGAATGTGTCCTAGTATTTTCATCTAGAGTTAGAGCAAATGGTTGTTGTTGTTTTTTTTGTTTGCTTTGATATAATAACATTTGAAATAGTGCTGCAGTAGTCACCCTGTAAGGAGAAGAGGTGCACACTGAAGATTGGATTGCTGCTTTGTATTACCCATTAAGAAAGAAAAATCATAATACATGCATTTTTAGTATTAGCTGGAGTACCATCGAGTAATTTTCATCTCCTGCCTGGATTATTTCTGTTAAAGAGGATGTGAGTTTATGCAGTCCTTCCAGAGAACTGCACGTTACACACAAACAGAAAGGATTAAAGAGCAGATTAGCTGAAAAGAGGAGGGCAATAAAAGACACTACTTGCCTTTGGAGTACACAGCGATTCCTCTTCTGTGAGCCTTTTCAGATCCTATGAGTTCAGGTAGTGATGTCAATATACTTTGACATCACTACCTGATACTAGTGTTATCATTCAAAACACAGAGCAACAGTTACCAACCTCAAGTGTGTAAGGAGATCAGTTAGGCAATGATAACACATGAGTAATGCTGGGTGAAGCTCAGCCCCAAACTAGTGATTACACAGTAAAGCAACACATTGAGTTTGCTAACAGTATAGAGCCCATTGCTCAAAGAGAGCAGTCAGATCACAAACTGCTGTTGACTTAGTGTTTGTATCAGTACTTGCACAGTGTGAGTGAGATCATACTGACATCAGCTTGGTTCATTTCCTGTTGCAGTTCTTGAACTGATGCAAAATGCAAACCACAGGTATTTTTAACCAAATTAATTCCTCTTTTAACTTCAAAATAGACACAGGTTAGATTTGACCACACTACAGGTTCTAGTTATTCTGTGGGTGCTGCATAGGTTATTCATCAAATGTCAGACTTGTGAAGAGACACAGAAGATAGGTAATGTCCAAAAATGTTCAGTATAGTGCAAGAATTTCAGTGGATTCTACTTGTGTTTTTTTATCTTCATGTACCATGCCTGTGTTTTTTATTTTTACATAAAAAAGAAAAAAAAAGTTTGTTTTTTTCTTTGCAGAGCAGGAATTTGCAAAAAGTATAATGAAGACGGCTGAAGGAGCAAAAACCAATGTACTCCAACAGGTATGGTTTACTGGATACTTGACAAAAACTGTACCAATGATTGCTAAAGTACATCACAATGGGTTACTTATAATGGTGCCTAGAACAGAGACTGTGGCATTTCTCTTTCTTAGACTGTGGCGTTTCTCTTTCTTTGCTCTTGTCTATGCAGGAAATGATGCCATTACAGTACATCTACACACTGGCTCTAGAACAAGACATCAAAAATTGTCTGAACGCTAGAAGGACTTCTGATCTGCTGCAAAGTCGCTGTTACCAGGTATAGAAGCCTACAAACACATCATCTAAAACCATCTCTAATGTTTAGATGTAGATGTGTTAAATATCGATTCTCTGTCTCAAAGGCCTTGAGTGCAAAGAGAAATGAGATTGATAAGTGGCGCAGAGAATTTAAAGAGCAGTGGGCAAGAGAACAAAGGAGGATGGTAAGTAAATAATCACTCCTGGTATTGGTTGACGTTAAGCAGAGTTATTTGCACCGTTAGTGAACTTGTTGGTATCTATTAAAGTCATATTAGACTGCACATGAAAATAGTAAAATTGTTGCCAGAATCATTACATATTTTTGTCTCAGTTCATCTAAAATTAGTATCTGTGTATAAATTGTATAAACAGTGGACAGTATACTTGTTTGCATGTCATGTATATGTTGTTTTGTCTGTTATGGATGTAACCAACATGTTTCCTTTCTCGTATGTTGTGCTAAAGTTTGTGCCAGTAATAAACAGTGTTCTCCACTCTGTGTATCTCCCTTCCCCGTTTTCAGAATGAAGCAGTTACAGCTTATAAAAAGGCCAAGCAACAGTACTTCCAGCGCTGTGATGAGCTAGAAAAGGCGAAAGCTGTCTCTGCTAAGGCTGCAGATGACACAGTAGGAAGCAAAACACTAGATAAGAGGAGGAAGTCTAAGGATGAAGCTCAGACTAAGGTGAGTGTCATGTTAATAGACTAAATACTGTATAATCTGTAGAAATAAGGGCCTAAGGTTTCAGCAAACAAAAAGTAAATATTTTTTGGTATCCTTAATAATGGCTTATGAGACGATGCAAAAAGAGGAAAACACAGATTGCATATCCACTTAGATTTTCTTTCTGTCCTCACAGGTGTTAGAGGCAGAGTTGACATATAAACAGTGTGTGACTGATGCAAAGATCCACCAAGATGAGTTAGTGAAGGTGAAAGAAAGAATCATTTCACACATTCGTAAGCTCATCTTTCAAGGAGACACTGTGCTCAAAGAGGTCAGTACTTCATTTTGGTATAAATATAGAATATGTGTTACTATATAGTTGATATTATAAGTTGTCTTGGATAGCTACATATATATTTACAGGATCATTACCTAAGAACAGTCTAATCACTGAAGAGAAGTTAACATGTCTAACTATTAGTAGTTAATCAGCTTGATTAATACAAAAATGTACCTGAAAATAATAATCTACCTAAGCAGTGATTTATGTTTTGCATCATACAGTATAAAGAATTTTAATAAAAAACTACCATGTTTTATAAAATTACAAGATTCCTTTGCATATTTTTTCTTTTTTTCTTTTACTTTTTGTGGGTATGAAAAGTAAATTGTGAGCAAAACACTACTCTTATATTTTATATCACTTTTTTTGATTAAAATTTTTTTCCTTGACTCCACATGATGTCTTCTCTCTGTATTAGGTCACAGTGAACCTGTTCTACTTCCAGCGTCAGCAGGCAGAGCCTGTTCCACTTGGCTATCACAACCTGGAGGTAACATGCAGAGCCCAGGAGTCTGGTGAGCCCTATCTGCAGTATGTTCTCAGTAAGCGTCGCCCTGAGCAGATTCTCCAAAAATTTACCTTCCAGGAGTATGTTCCTCACGGTAAAGGGTGCGTTAAAAGGACTTATTGCTGCTTCTTTTATGTAGCATGTTTTTAAATATAAATGTGAACATATAAACATGTGTCAGTAGGGACAGATGTATTTGAGTGTATATCCTTGTCATAAAATAGGATTGAAAACATGTTTGATATATTCCACCTATTTACTTATTAAAATAATTGTTTCAATAACTTCTTTTCTTTAAAGCAACAAAAGAAAAACCAGCGCTCTGAACACTCTGCCAGACTCGTTCATGGCAGATGATAGTCCTTTGCGACGATCCAGTGATTGCAGTAAGGGCTCCACCTAATTATACTTTTTTATATTAAAAAAAAATCTTTCTCTTTAATAATATTTGTGTGTTGGTTCACCTAAGGGAAAACTGGATATAGTGACAGTGAGAGCATCGGAGGCAGTTCGGAGTCCCTGTCTAGCCCTGGTAGGCACAGGCTTACATTTTGTATCTAACTTTTAATTTACAGTACATGCATCTCGTAACTCGGAACTTTAAAAAAAAAAAATTAACTGTGTTTTTGCTTTATTTGGAATATATAACTGAAGCTAGGAGGCTGGGTAAAACCGCATCCACTTTGACAGTGTCATCAGACGACCTAGATGACCGGGATGAATCAGGTTCTTACCTCCTTTTCTTTTCATGAACAGAATATGTTAATAGAGTATATTTTTTATTTGATCCTGGCAAATAAATCTATCTTCTCCACCTTCCTCCAGAGTACAATGATAGTCAGCCAGCCAAAGTGCCACAGGTTTCGCGAGCTGCACTATCACATCGACTCAAGAAAATGAAAAGCAAAATGGCCAAATGCAAGCAGTGTGACAACTATATTGTTGTCAGTGGAGTTGAATGTGAAGAGGTATGATTACACATTTGATGAATATATTGTAACATGGGCAGAAAACTGTCTTTCATGAGATTATTAATGAGATTAGCTCTTTTCTATCTCACATTCAGTGTGGCCTAGCTTTGCACAGGAAGTGTATGGAGGTGTGTCAGCTAGAATGTGAGCATAAGAAGGGATCGGTGTTTGGAGTGGACCTCTCTCTGCTGCCACGTGACAGGCCAGATGAGGTGCCCTTTGTAGTGATTCTCTGCACATCTGAGATTGAGAGCCGTGCTCTCTCTGTCCAGGTATTATTTATCCTCACACTGGTACAAATACATTGGTTGTCAAGTATGAATAGTGATCTAATAATCATTTCTGTTAGGGTGTGTATCGCGTGAGTGGGTCCAAGCCTCGCATTCAGAAGCTCTGCCATGCCTTTGAAACACAAAAAGAGCAAGTGGACCTCTCGGACCTCTCACCACATGACATCACCTCTATCCTTAAGCACTTCTTTAAGGAGGTAAAGGAGATATTAAAATACAAACCTCATTTTTGCACAATTCAAGAGATGTAATTTTTTGTCTGATATCGCACTGAATATTTTCAATATTATCTCTTGCAGCTGCCTGAGCCCTTACTAACTTTTGACCTGTACAATGATTTCGTTGCGGTGGGGAAAGCAATTCAGCACCTGAATGATGGGGAGACATCACCAGAGACTAATGAGATAATGGATATCACTGACAACCTGCAAAAGCTACTACACAGACTTCCTCCATATTGCTACAGCACCTTGCAGCATCTTGTATCTCATCTTCAAAGGTGAGCATGCTCTGGCACCACAGACCTCTCTAGTTTAACTTGGCCTAAACCTGATAGATGACATTTACTTATTTCTATACTGGACCACTGACTTTGACTTCTAAGTCAAATTTAACTTAAGCTGTCCTTGAATTTGTCTCATGTGTTTATTTACAGAGTTTCAGAAAACTACGAGAACAAGATGTCTCCCAGCAATTTAGGCATTGTTTTTGGGCCAACGTTATTGCGCCCTCTAGTGTCGACAGACATGTCAATGATTGCCCTCTTGGAGACCACCTACCAGGCTGTACTTGTTGAGTTCCTCATCACACACCACGACAAAATCTTCGGCCTGGAGCAGGGATCCGATACACCCCCTCCTCCACCCCCTACCGCACCTCTTCCTGACACCCCTCCCAGAGGTTCCTGCCCCTTGGATGGGGTAGCTTATCTCGACTCAGAAAATGAAACCACGTCCAGAGAGCGGCCACGCTCAGTAGAAGTAAGTATTTCAGTGCGCTTTAAACATCTATGGCTAATTTTTAACTGCTCCCTTTTAAGCAGCAGTTGCTTAGCATTCACACCATGTGAGAGTAAACACACTTACCAGTTTTTTAAGAGCCTTAACACTTGCCACCTTAACCTCACGTTTTTTCCATCAGGATTAACAAGATCCTCACGCACACTGCTGCATTTCTCCTGCCCTCTGCACTCTGGCCTGCATGACCGTCTTTCTAGCTTTTACTTTCTGCTTTACACAGCTCTTTCCTGTAAAAAAGATTTTTAAAGTTCACCTAATTGTGGGGTTTTAGCTGGGTTGCATCAAAAGAATTAAAACACAAAAAGGATATCACCTTTCTTTAGGAGAGTAAAAACTTTTTATATTTGTACCTAATAAAAAAAATTTAAAAAAAAAGACTCATCCCAAGTAGTCATTCCCCCGGTAGGAATCCTATAATAATGCAGTGCTGCAGGTTTAGATGTGGTCTGTAATCCACCACTCAACTTGTGTCATTCCAGCAGAATCGAATCAAGAGAGAGTCAAGCGAGGGTTATATATCTGACAAGTCTTCATCCAATGAGGCAGTGGACCAGCTCAGCGCTGAAGCCAGTGAGAGAGCAGGTAGGCGGGGCATAGTGATAGAGAAGTTACTCCTGACTAGAGCAGGTCAGCAAATTAATTTATCCACTGTGTCTATGTCCTGTGAAACCTAAAGATGTTGACATTTTCAGTTGCCAAGTACAACGAATTCTCTCTTGTGTCAGCTTGTAGTTTTGCTACTTGAGGACATGTCTTAAATAATCCTCTTGTAGGTATTACCAAACAGCTCCCAAGTGTTTTGCTTAATTTCTTGCACACAGGGGGTTGGTTCTAATTTACAGTTACAAAGTAGCTTGTGTTTCTAAGGGTGAGATTATGTAGGTGTAGAATACTTAAAATGTCTGTTTTTTTTTAATTACTTTGCGTACATCATCCAGTTATCTTTAGAAGTAGGACTTCCTTATATGTTGCTATTCAGTAAAAGTGGCTGAATTTGGTTGAGTACGTTTTGTCGGGGATAGTCTTTGTGGAATTGAGGAATTAATTCGTGTGATTTTAATTATAATATGATCATTTCTTTTGGAATTTGCAGTTTGACATTTGAGTTTTTGTATGAATTTGGACAACACAAAGTTAGATTTTGGAGTTTGGGGATTTGGAAAGTCTGAGGCTCAAACCATTCTTTGCTTTCTGTACTTTCGCTGTGTTTCTGAGGGGCTCTCTTCTCTGTTGCTAAAACAGCAGCTTCAAAAGTCCTCGATTTCAAGTCAAGTTGCACTATATATCATATAGAATGATTTTGGTTTTTTTAAGCAAAATAATCAATAACTGGTGTTGGAAATGCTTAACTTTGTGAATCACATGCTTATCCTTCTACTGCTCCAGTCCTGGCTATGAGAGATGTATCAAGTGATCCTCAGGGTGAGATGGTAGGAGAAGCTATCTCTGATTTAGGAGTCCAGCCATACTACCGTTTCACCAGACAGCCTGTGAAGTATCACCGACATCATAATACAGGAACCCGAGTCTCGAACCCAGCATGTGCAGCCAGACAGGCTGCACCTCAACCGAGGGGCCACACAGGAAGTGCAGACAGCAGTCGCAGCTCTTCTCCAGAGCCAGGGGCACAAAGACTTTCTCGAGACATAGATATCCATTATGAGGGCATTCTTGAGCCCCAGCATGTGACTACTGACACAGTGAATAAAATGGATGCCCCACTAAGCCCCCGTGAGGTTGTGCAGTACATGCTGGGCTTGGACTCTACGTATGCACCACTTTCACCTTCTACAGCATCCAGTGCAACGCAGGCTGCTGAAGAGGTGGCAGGAGGATGTCGAGCAAATCGCAACATAAATCAGAGCAATAACAAGCAGAGTACTGGACATTATCACCATCTGTGTTCGTCACCAAAGACAATTCCCGTTGAGAAAAATGTTACCTCACCAGCCCAGAAGATCCTGTCTGGTCTAAGGCTGAGACGCAGCCACTCAGGGAAGGATGAGCAGCTCTTTGTCTGAGGGAAGATACAAATCTGCAGATGGTTCACTGGAATGATTTCACATACAGCAAAGGACATCATTAATATGACCATTATTGTATGTAACAACAAATGCTTCTGTCAATATTACCATTATTATGCCTTTATTATGAATAGAATACATCCACATTTTAGGTGCAAATGTCACCACAGGAACACAAAGTCTTTAGTCATCAAACCTACTGAACTAACATATGAAACACATGGAAAAGTTCAATCCTGGTGCCTGCTTGGATTAACACTTAATCTTCTTTAGATTTTGGTCTGTTGATAATCCAGCAGTTCACTAAACAGACCACACATGAGAAGTTTATATATTATTTTTTTAATTAGCTCTTGTGTTTTGACTTAATTAGTAGGCGAGGTGAAAAGATACAAACTAGCACCTGAGTATAACGGTTTTGACCCGAACAAACTGTAATGAATATTTGTAAAATGCAGTGTCATCGATATAATGCTGTTTTACATTTGTTGTGCTTTCCCAATGTATTATTGCCTATAAATGAAAAATGTTATAGTCTGTAAACAAATATATGCCTTTACTGGTGTCCTTGACCCTAACACTGATCATTTTTAGCTTAATGCACCTTTCTTGTTTTAACACAAGGGGGCGGTCCTCTCTCAGTATGCGGGAAAAGCATGTCAGACAAAATAGTGAAAAGGCAATAAACCTTTTATCTTTAATTTCAGTGCTCTGCGTTTGGACATGACACTTTTTTTTACTTCCATGTCAGCATTTTAGTGCCTGCACCTGTTTGATTTTACAGCCTGGTGTAAGTAAATGGAGTGAAGCAACATTTCCTGATGTCTAGAAGGAGTAAAGTGATATCATCTTCATTCGGCTTTGTTCTTTTGATATTTTTGCATCAAACTCAGACAGTTTTGGTGTATAATACAACAAAAACTTAAATATGTTTTCCTGTGTGAAAGGGGCTGATATGTCATCACAAGTTGTTTCACCTTAGCTGTGCCCTTTTAAGTTTCCGTGTAACCGTGAGCACAAATGCAAAAGATCCTCCCCATCTGAGTTATCAATAGGCTGTATTATCACTCATCTTCCCTCATCATTTTCCGCACCTTCTCCCTCCCTCCTTTTCTGTCCATCTCCTCCCTCTGCGCCTTTTTACGCACAAAACAAGTCAGAGCGCACACACGGCTGCCGGAGAAAACAGGAGAGACAATAGGCAGTACTTCGGGTCATCATGGTATTTGGATTTTTACCGTAGGCAACATGCTCGGCGCTTTGTGAGGTACAGGTGGATAATCTGCGATCGCGTCTGTTCATTTACTAGTCTAAAGTTTCCCCAGGTTTTAATGTTGCCAACCGAGATTTCAGGAGGAGTGTGTTTCACCTCAAGGTAGGTCTCCGCAACTCAAGAACAGGTTGTCACTGAAGGCAGCCTCGTGATTTCCAAATAACCGTGTTGCTTGAATTGATGTGCATTTCGTGTTCCAGCAGCAGCGCGTGCTTAGATCCAACATTATTAGGGGTCTTTTGACAAATACACGGGATAAAGTATTAAATCCTGATGACCTTGCTGTCTGTTATGTTTTATGATCTTCGATCTTTAATGTATTGGCACAAGCATGTGAAATAGTCCTAAAAATATGATGCTAAAGGGAACCAGCTGCTTTACAGACTGCAAGCCGCTTTTAGAGTATTATAATAATAATCATTATTATTATTATGTTCGTTTACAGTAGTTTTTAACGTGACTTGAATTCAGCAATCACATCTACAACTCAACTTTGTCTTTTACTTTTGATGGCACGAGGGAAGGTCTGACTTTTCATAGTTTCCAGCTATTTATTACAAACAGCTTGTAAACAAATCTCTCAAAATAGAAAGACTGTTTGTTTCATTAAACAGAGATTGGCTTCTTAGCATTAATTTGAATGCAGTTAACATTCAGCTTTAAAGAAAACATTGTTCATCCTCATAAATATGACAGTTTTGCTTTCTTTAATTGTAGCTCCAGGTGACTTGCGGGAAATCCAGAAATCGTTATTACTTCGATATTGATGATCACAGCACCGGCTTTTAGCGTCGACGTGTAATTATTGGTGCTTTACACAAGTGTGTCATGAATGTATTCAACCCGCAATTAGGAAAAGTGCCAAATCAGATTAGTTGTATTTACATAAGTCATTTGGTGTTATCTAATTACTTCACTTTCTAAGGCAACAATCCATTTTATATTCCCTGTATTTTACAGGTTCACCCCACAGGCCCCTCAAATGTAGAAATCAATAGGGTTCCTTACAATTATCGCAATAATAAGAACATACACAAATCTAGTGTGTTATTCATTTAAAATATAGACTATCATTATATTATTATACTTTACACAAAACACTAGAATCTGGTGACACCAGTGCTGAGAAACTCCAGCCTGCAGAAAAACATCAAAGAAAGTTTTCGTCAGTGTTTCCACAACTAATTTATTTTTATTTGAATCTTTCGCCATTTTTGCTTGTTTTTTCTGTCCTCTTTCATTTTTGTTTGTTTGAGCAGGTAAATTAGTAGAATACAAAATGCCGTCCGAAAAGTTTCTCTTTTCGTTATCCGTTTTGATTAAACGGGTCAATTAAAAAAAGAAAAATTCTGTAAAGAATAAAATGGAAACATTGCACATTTTACAATTAACCTGATCATATATATATATATATATGTTTAAAATAATTTCAACACAAAAATTTTAAATTTAAACCAATATAAATCTAAATATGTATTTTTTGCTTGTCTTACATTTTTTGCATTAGAACTGTTAATTTGTTATCATTTCTTAAAAGAAACCATAAAATGCACGATACATACAAATTGCCTTGCACCATTAGAAGTAGAATATATAATGCAGAAGTTATAGCTTATTGCAAAGTTTGAAATACAATTTGATGCTCGTAAAAAATCCCTTTCAATTAGAATTTTTGTTGGAAGAGAAACATTCTCAAATTCTCTTTTTTATCGTGTTTTTTTCTCCTGCAATTAATAAGCTTGTGCAATCCAGTCTGTAGGTGTGTATTTTTGATTCAGTCTGATTTTAAATAATGGTGGCATAGACAGTCCTATTATAAAATAATGAAATAAAAAATAAAAACGTCTCTCTTACCAATCCCCTTATTTTTAGGTTGATTTACTATAGCATGGTTCCACTGATATTTTAGATAGAAATGGTTCATTTTTGTCTCTAGCGATCACACTGAGGGGAGGAGAGAAGGGATGAAAACAGAGGAGAGCCAGCAGTCCTGTCTGCAGCAGCCTCCATCCTCCACGCCTTTCGGTAAGTCCGACAACCGATACACTATACAGTGAGTATAATAATCACAGGATGAGCTTTTTGGATTAATTTATCATCTATGAAAATCATGAAGACCACAAATAAGAATATCAAAGCATTTGATCCTGTCCATTTTGTCCGCGTTTTTAGGATCCTATAGACATTCAGGCCTAAGATTATAATAGAAAAAAAATATTATTTAAAAATAAATAAATAAATAAATAAAATATAATATTGATTCAGTTTTTTAACAACCAACACAACATTAGACTATTATCGTAATACTGGGCTTACCCTATGAGGAACAAAATGCAACAAAGCCAAGGTTATCATATGTTGTAACATATGACTTATGTTACCCTAACGTAAGAATTAAAATAATAATATAATAAAAGCAACATCGACTGTTTATAAATGTAAATAATTCAAGATGATCGTTCACATAAAGTCGAAATAGGAATGAAATAAACAAATATCCAGATGTTAAATATCCAGATTTTTGATTGAAAAAATTAATATCCAACACCGAGGTTGCCATAAACTTTTGTGCGAAGTATGCGCCTGTCATTTTCCATCCATGCGAAAGAGAACATCGGTTTTTCTATGCCAGATTGCATATACAAACGATTGCATATACACACAGTAGTACACACGCGTTGGTCGATTGAATAAAACGTGTTTTATTGCATTATCGATGACCATGATGCAGGGAAATTTAGAAGCATGCTACTTTATACGGCTGGAGTTACACTGTGGAAACTTGGCCAGTATCTTGGCTTTTACCTTCTCTCAATCTCTCTGTTCATGCTTTGATATGTTCCCTTCAGGTCCAGAGTACAGAGGAGGAGAGGTGTGTGCGGGCTGCGAGTCTCCCATCGCCGACCGCTTCCTGCTGCGCGTGAATGAGCGTTCCTGGCACGAGACCTGTGTCAAGTGCGCCGTGTGTTTAAGCGCGCTCACTGGGACTTGTTACAGCCGGGACCGCCTGCTGTACTGCAAGCACGACTATGAAAAGTAAAAACACACACTCACAAACACACATGCTCACACACAGACATACACACACTGTCAGTTCAAGGATAACACAGCCTACAAATTTAGGTTGGGAAATTCCCTGTGACTAAAACAAGCTTTATCTCGTGCTGAAAATAATTTACATAATCTGCAAAGAAATACAGTTGCATAATAATGGAAAGAATAAAGTTAATTGTACGTTGAAATGTAATTATAATTCTCAATTTGGTCAGAGTAAGTTTACTTATGGAGACTATTTTAAACATTTTAGTTTTGCCTACTCAATCAAACTGAACTGATGTTAGCCAGTCTCCTGTTTCCAAGCTAAACAGGTTTTGAGACTTCAAATTGAGAGGTAATTGTTATATAAGTATAGTGACATACTAATCTTGTAACATTTGCTGATGTGATATTATTGTGTTACTGACACACACACACACACACACACACACACACACACACACACACACACACACACACACGCAAGGAGAGAGTGAGAGAGAGAACAGTGAAGTTGAACTTCTGTTTAAAACAGATGAGGAACACGTCTTTCATATTTTACATCTACTGGAAGTCTTTTGTTAGACTTAACAGCATCTATCAATGTGCCAACAAAAGATGTAGTAAAATGTTAATCACTGCAAGAGCACGTGTGATTTTAATTCTGAAAAATTAATGTAGGTGTCAAGAAAGGAGATTATTTAGACTGTACAAATGACCTGCACATAAATCAATCCTCACACTGAACAAATCTGGTTAAATAATATTAATGAAACTTTAACGACTTAGTTTAGAGATGAGGAAGACTTATGAAGTTGAGAAATGAGAGTAGCAAATACAGGCTACATGTTGTACTAATGTTTGGAAAAAAAACTTTGCAAATTTCTATAACAGAAATTTGTGTAAAAATACATGGGCCTTTAAATTGAAAATCCACATTCAATCCGAAACATCTATCATTATAGACAATGCTGGATTTGTGTGTCAAACCTATGTGGCTTTACTTAAATTCAAGATACCCAGAGGGTCAGTGTGCTTACAATTTCACATTTTTGGAATTGAGCCACAACCAATATAAGATATGAAAACTGACTGAATGTATGCAGTAGCAGTTTTTATAGCTTATTTTTGCTTATTGATCTAGTCGTTTCACAAAGGCAAAGTCTATTTCCCTTGTTTTTAAATTTACAATCTTAACTGAACCAACAGCCCTTGCCACTGCTATTCAGTACCTTGTAGTACAGCATCTGGACACACTACAATATATTGCAATGTAAAAGTTCAGAGATTTTTTTTCTTTAATGGCTCACTCCACTGTACATTTTTGTGGCCATTCTACATTTTAACTTTGGCTGCTTTGTGTGTGCTGTGGTCACTGGGTGTGCCTGCAAAGGAAGCTCCAGGGATGGACAGCTTAAGGACGAGTCTGCAGCTTGTTATCATTGTTATGAAAAGTGTCAGACGGCATCCAGCAGCACAGACTCTCCCACTGTACCTGACATCTGGAGGAGAGTGAGGGAGAGAGAAAGAGAGGGAGGGGGGGGGGGGGAGAGGGGGGGGGGACTGTGATGAAAGTCCATTGTGTGACGTTTATCTGGAAAAATGAGTGGGAAACTTGGAGGCAGTAGTACCATAACTGAAGAACTGGGCTCATTTTCAGTGATGGAATGAAAAAGTATATTTGCTCTCACTGTGTAATGACTGTAATTGCAGATCCAAATTAATAGTCAGAGGCTCATTCACTATGTTGTTGATTTAGTACCCTATACATTGCATATGCCTTGTTGCCTTGTTGTGTGAGTCGGTGCCAGACTTGGCACATAGTTATGCCCGTGACCTTCAGTGGATAGGCAACAATGTCTCCTTGTTTTCCCAGCAGTCTGTCCATCAGCGCCTTACTCTACACCCCCACCACCTCCATCTAGAGCAGGTGTGTGATAACCATGTCCAAGAATTTGGAATGTGCATAAGAATTTTAGGGGAATTTGTACAATTATTAGTGGATACCAGGATATGGATTTGAGTATCCATATCCATATCCTGGTATGGATACTCAAATCCTGCTTCAGACAGGAAAATGCACATCATTTCAGTGCTGTCACTGCATGCTGATGAGTTTACTTTGTCAGGAATTGTAAGGAGTTAAAAAAAACTGAATTCACTGAAAAATATGTGAATGTAATGCATTAATTGAAAAATGGCATTTTGCAAGCAGGCTTGGGTTTTTAATATTGGGATGTCTTCCTTGTGCACTATCTCCGGCTAGTCCAAATATATGTTTTTTAGTCACAAACAGACCAGACCAAACAGTGCATGGTGCATGTGCTTTTTTAATCATAGCTTTCTTTTAATATATGAAAAAGAAACAAATACAAAATGTATTTGTGGGTAGGCATATGTTTTTAATTAATCTATCTGGTCTTCACGAAAAAGAAAACACACGCAGATTCAAATGAGAAAGGAAATCAAATTTTCAAATGTTACCCATCCTCCACCCTGATTCGTGTGGCGTTAACTGCCTCCAAGGCAAAGGTTTGTTCAACATTTGCATGTTTAATGCTTTTGAAGGATACATTGCTTCTGTATTACTGTACACTGATTATCAAAAAGTCAATATAAGGTTTCAAAATATCTGATGATTTTTTAAACATCTTATTTATTTATTTATGTATTTGGGGTTGCGGGGCAGGTGAACCATAATCATAGTCTGCTCGGTTCTGAGAATGCCTCAGAACACCCTCACTGAATCTTAAGTATGTCACTCTCATTCACATTAAGTATGTGAACATAAATAAGCACATCATTACTATTTATTTAATAAAACAAAAATAAAATAAAATAAAACTGGAGGTATGCCTTTTTAGTAGTGCCAGTTTTAAGTTTCCCTGGTCTCAATCTGTTATGGAAATGAAGGGATTTAGACACAACTCAAGTGCATTTGTGGATTTTTCTTGTGGATTTATTTTTGTTTTGAAACCTTGAGAAATTCTCTGGAACTCCATCCTGTTATGGACCAGATGTTCAACATGAGGCACTAGAATAAGACTTCGCTGCACACAAATTCCCTTAAGGTTGTTTTTACGCACAGGCGCAATACATTCCATTTACTGGCACAATGGACAGTTATACAAATCTGGCTAGAAAAAGTTAGGAAGTGATAATTTTATAAAACTTTAAATGGAATTTTTCAATGATATTACTTTTCTGACAAAATTATTAATAGTACAGCACTCTAGTTGTACTGTATGTTAATATAATTACAATTAAACTAAAAACAGACTTTTTTTTAAAGCTGTTTAGGCATAATCCTAAAACTGGTTATTATGATTCCTTGTCAAAGTGACAATTATAAAACAAGTGTTCTCTTCTCAATAGTACTGAACCCAAACAGCGCTGAGGGTAGTCTGGCTGTGAGAAGCCTCCAAACTCCCTTGAAAGCCACATAAAGGCAGCTCCAGCTCTGTGAAAAACAGGTCACAAGAGTGGATATTCACTAAACCTTGAGTTTAATGCCTCACGCTGTGGGGTGGAGGGCACAGAGACTACATCTAAGTTTACAAACCCTCTCACCACAGACATAGAGAGGGAGGCCTAGCGGCCACAGCTATAGAATCATCCTCTGCTGACCGAGTAGTTAGACGTGAGTCTAACACTAACGACCTGAAAGAGTATCCTCTCAGTGCATTTATGCGAGTGAACGTCTAAGTCTGAGGTTAGAAATCATATCTTTTACCCATTCTCCCTTCTATACCTCCACCCCACCAACCGTTTCGCTCCCTATCTCACCATCGTTCATCACTGTCTGCTTTGTAATAATATTTCTCTATTCCAAACCTCATTTCCTTCTTGTTGAGATTGATAGCAGCGATGACACCAAACAGTTTATCTCCCCGTTTATCCCTTGTTTTCTCTTAATCGCCCCCCCCCCTCCAGTGCTCCTTTGTCTCTCAGGAGGGGAATAGGAGGAGGTGGCAGGGTGGCTGATTGGGTACAGTGCTAATTGCCCAGCTCTGGCTGTCCTGGGTTGACAGGTCTGATACTGGGCTGCAGGGAAATACTATTACAGATAATTATGCAATGATATGTCAGTGGAAATACAAACCCTTATTCCTATAAGCCTAAAATGAGTCACTATTGACGTAAAAAAAAAAAAAAACATTGACCATTTTAAAACATGTCAACCACAACAGAGTTTGATATTTTGGACTTATTTGGCTATAATTATGAAATCCCTTTGACAAAGGAGAAGACAAAATAATTTGTCTTTGTAGAAACCAAACCATGACAGCGTGAGGGTGGAGGCAGAAATCTGAGCAATTTTAGGTTAAATAACTGGAAATTTCAGCTCAGAGAGCGTAAGGTTTATAGCTCATTGTTGGTGAAGGCAAATGTAGCTTTTCTGCTCTGGCTGTACATCATATACACATGCAATGCTCAAAAGTTGAAGTACTTCTCTCTCACCTAAGAGTCTTATATTAGCTACACCTGCAGCTCAACAGATGATGGTTGGAGGTTTGCCAGATGAGAATAAAGTGCGGATGGATGGGTTTTTGAGCTTTGATGGTGTGCTGTTGAAAAACAGTCTGATTTGATGGCATAAATGAAAGAGCATCAGGGAGAACTGTCACTGATGGAGAAAGGGTTCAAAATGGGTTAAAGAAGGAAAGGACAAGGTGTGGGAGAGTTTTAAGGACAGAACGGCTTCAGACCAGGGCAAATTTTTGTCTGTGTATGTGTGTAGATGGTGATGGTGGTGGTGGTGAGGGGGTGATATTGCCACTGTTTTTGCATAATGTGAGATGAGACCCCATCATCTTTCCTCCCCCACAACAATTTTATAACAGACAGCTAATAAATGTTTCATGGCAGAACAAGCTGCTCGCCTCAGCTTTATTAAATCTGAGATAATAAAAGCAGAGAGGGAGAGGAAAAAAGAGAGTGCGAATAGGGGGTCGCACCAGAGAGGGAGAGATAGGGAGATCGGCGTAGACTTCTCGCAAATCGACCGGCTGTATCTCCTGTTTCTGGGGCAACGGGTCCCGCTGTCCCCCGCCACCCCCTCCCCGCTGCTTCCCGCTCCGCCAGAGACAGACAGGAAATGAGAAACGGGCAGACAGGATATTGCGTTCTGGTGGCCTGGGGATTAACTGTTTTATCTAAACTAACACACACCCACTCACTCACACACAAACACACATCTATATCCTGACACATAGCATTCATTCTTGGTAGCATCAGGTGTAACTCACAGCCACACACCCAGAGACACATATCATGCATGCAGAGACCATGCACATCGTGCAGGTATTTGGTTGTTACTTTACACAGGAAAAGTCTTGAATATTATATACATCAGTGCTGCTCTCATGTAGAGCTGGTCATTACCAAGGTTTACTGCAAGAGTCACAACATGTAACTTTATAACTGTGGGACTGCCTCAGTGTGCACAAATACCTCTAAAGATCTATTCTATGTACTGTTGGCCCTTGTGTCCGTTGGATAGCAAGTATTATATACATGTTGCACATTTTTAGAGCATGCATTGACCTTGTTACTGCACTGATGCATGGATGGACGTGGTGCACAGATGCAGCATCTGTCACCGTTTTATTGATGTTTGTACCCAGGCACCTTATCTATGTTTACACTAACTGTGCATATTTGTGTTTATGTGTGCATGCGGCTGTATATATCCGTGTGTTTGTATGCATGACTTTACTATATATATCTATATCTATATCTATATCTATAGATATATATATATCTTTAAACCTGTGTATTTCTCTATGAGAGTGTGAGTGAGTGAGTGGTGGCAGGGTAGCAAGTATCGTGGGGAATGCTGGGAGATTTTAATAACACAGAAGCAGTGCAGGGAGATTTAATAAAAGGAGATGATGTGATTACTGAACCCTGGCTCTGAGCCATTTTGCTTCACAGAGCAATATCCGCCAAAAGTGCACACACACAATTCCACACACACAGACACACACACACAACCGCACACACTCCACACACATCTAAGAAATTGATACTAAACAGAATACAACTTAAAACTAAGATTGATGCATATCATTTGTACTTTTTGCATCTGTAACGTGAATCTTCTATTATACCTTCATTGTCGCACACTACGGTCACATATGTGGGAATCACAAGCTAGGACATCTAAACCTCTGCTTATCACACCTTGTGAGAAAGAGATCCATCTTAAACTATAGGTCAAAAATCAAAATGAGTGACAATGGTGGTGGATCCTTGGTGGTGAAAGTTAAATTTATCTAAGTTAGGTTCTTTTGGTCTTGGTGACCAAAAGACCAAAGCTTAGTGCAATAAGAGAAACTCCTTAAAAAGAGAGTTAGTATAACCAAACCTATACCTGTATAAATATTCATCAGTTATGAAAGCAAGTGCAACAACTGCAGTTGCTCTGAGACACATACATATTTATGGAATGATTGTATTGCAGACCAGACAATGTCATGCTTGTCACAGCTCTCAGGCAAAACAATGCCACATGACACAGCTTAGGGAGGTGATGAAGATTGTGTTGTGATGTTTGTATGCCTAGGCTCTGCAATAAACAAAAGGGAAAGACAATACTTACAATACAGCACCTTTTTCTGCCTCTCTACACTTGATCTCGTAATCAGTGAGCTTGTAATTAGCCATGCCCCGTAACCCCTCCAAAATCCATGGCATTGAGCATAAAGTTGCCTAGACCCAGTCTTTATAATGTTTTGTACATCACAAGCTCTAAAGGTTGATCATTACCTTCAGCCTCCTGTGAGCACTTGCAACTCTATTCTACGCATTCGCGCATATATCATATTATTACTTCATTAAAGTAAAGCTGTCTAAATCCAAAGCAAAGAGGGTTTTTTTTAACTATCTATTCGCTTAGCTTTCAGCACAGCTGTTCCTTAATATACATCAGCTGTCTGACTTCTAGTTTTCACTTTTTTGAATTGTACACATTAAAAAGTTAAAACAAAATTAAGAACATAAATAACTATGTAACACCCACCATACCAGAAAAAATACAGATATTAACCCATACCATAGAGACTTATTATTTTTAATGATTTAAAATAAAGAACTCAAGATGAATTTGACAAATTTACTCAAGCACTGGAACCTGGGCTGCATGTGTGGCCATGTTTGACTAGAATGTATAAATCCTGTAAAGTTAAATTCACCTTAATCGTATGATTGCTCTTTATCCGTCATGCCCGTAGTGATTTTTTGGAAGCTGCACCCTGGTCAGGCCCATGTGTGAATGATACTTCTATTAGAGGGATTATGCTGATCTACTTACAGACCCCCCTCTGTGGCAGTTGCCCCAAGTTTCCTTTATTTGCCATGTTGAGTAAATTCCTACCGTGCTGTGTACACCCCTGATTAGGGAGTGTGGGACTTAACCACCAACCTCATCAATCTTGTGTCAAGCAACCCTGACGATTCTGTTTTGTTGTTTTTTGTTCCCAATGAAAGGACGTATTTGAAATACTGAGAGTGAGGCTGTGCAGAGCGGTGTGATGATTGCGCCCTTTTGTAGCATGCATGTTCTGTACCACATGTTATGATTGACATGTGCGTTATTGCAGGAATTTTACAGTGGAAGCATCTTTCTAAAATGCAATGTAATGTTACTGTGACTAAGTAATTTAAGCAACATTTAGTCAAACACAAGGTCCTATCATAATAGTCTTTGTATGGTTGCTTATAGGAGTATTGTGTTTGCTTTATGATGTTAAGTTAGCGACACTGTCATTTGGGGATATTTGGGGAGCGTTTGGCAGATGGATTGAGAAAGATTAGCTGTAGCAGCTGCGTTTGGGACAGAATCACAGATTAGGAGCTCTAATGTGCAGACCTGGCTCCTTCTTTACTCTCCAGATTTGGGCAGCAACACCTTCCTATCACTCAGTCAGGGAGCGTCAACACTTCAGGCTTCATCCCTTCTTCCCCCCATTCCCTCCCTTCCCATCCTCCCTCCTTTCTTAACAGGGTTTGTGTTCCATTGTGCTGCTATTTCTGTATACATCAACCTTTATCTGTTTCACACCCATGTTCAGGCTTCCTCGTAACTTTTCCCACTGAAGAATTGTAATGACGATCAAGAATATTTCCTAATCATAGATGTGTTGCACCACTGCTTTGATGATATGGTGAATGTGAGTAACTATCCAAATATATATATACTGATACTCGGTGGGTGAGTGTGTGCAAATGTGGTGATGGTGTGTGTGTGTGCGTGCATATGTGCATGTGCGTGTGTGCGTGCGTGTGTGTGTGTGTGTGCGCGCGCGTGCGTGCGTGCGTGCGTGTGCGTGCATAAGTGAGAGGAGAGAGATTAACCCCATGCTATCCCCAATCCCTGGTTATGAGTTTACAGCGTCTGTCTGGCCATCTCACTGTTTAAACAACAATCTAATTAATCCTGTCTTTATTAGTTTCAGTGAACTGGGGAGGCAGGCTGGGAGGGCATGAGGGAGAACTGGGAATGCTGGCAGAAAGTACTGAATACTGAGGAGGGAAGGGGAGGAAACCAAGTGCAAGAGCAGGGATTTGAGAGGAATTTAACGGCATAGATTTGGGCCCTGTGAATAGAAATAGGGATGTGCAAGAGATTGTCATGTGGGAGAGAAAGTTAGGGGTTGTAACATAGCACAGGAGGAGAGATGGGGGGACAAAAGAAGGAAAGTGGTCATGGGGAAAAGTAATAGACCTGAGAAAGACTGTTTTAAGCTTTATTCACTGAGTTAAATACATAAATTATGGGCAATATATGGACAGAGTGGAGTTCACTTCACCAAGGAAATCTTAACATTTAAGGATTTAAATGGGGAAAAACTCTCCACAGACATCTTTTTAAGAAGCTAACTACTGCCCCCTACTGTGAGAATGTTAAAAATAAAAAACAATGTAATAATACAGACTACTGTAACCCATCTAACAGATGTTCACCTTGTTGCACTGTGAATTGGGTAATGCTTATAGGACCTTTAATTAAGAGACTATGCTAATCTCCAGAATCATTGGCGCTAAGGGTAAATGTGTCAGAGCTTCTTGTTTGTGCTGCCATCTTTAATTAATTTACTTCTTATTCTAAGCTGCTAGACTGTTATCATGCCATGTTTCACAGTTTATGGATGTATCCATGAAAATATAAGCCCACGTGTGTATGTTTCTGTGCCCCTCCAGGCTTTTTGTAAGAAAGTGCAGTGCCTGCTTGCAAGTCATTGGACGTTCTGAGCTGATAATGCGTGTGCTAGGCCAGGTATACCACCTGGGCTGCTTCAGCTGCTGTGAGTGTGAACGTCGGCTGCAGAGAGGTGATGAGTTTGTGCTGAAAGAAGGCCAGCTGCTCTGCCGCATGGACTATGAAAAGGAGAGGGAAATGCTGGCTGCCATCAGCCCTACACCAACTGAATCAGGTAAAGCAGGTTTCTTCGGAGGATACATAATAAAGGTCAAAATTACTTTTCTTGGGGAAATAATCTTTCTTTTTACACTCATGCCTTTAGTCAAAATCAATCATTTTCATCCCCTTTAAATGAGTAAACAGTATTTGAAAGAAAAACCTTAATATTTAAGACAAAAGCAGTTTCAAGAAAAAACAAAAAAGAAAAAAGTTTCAAGCTTCTTCCTTTTTAAAAATTTTAAATGAAGGCGCGATTATTGAATTTCAAATAGTGAGAATAGTTTTCAGCAGTATGTTGAAAGTAATTTAAGCAGTACCATTTTCTTCCATGAGAACGAACAAACTGTTACTGTAAACTACATGGAAAATATTTGTTTCAAATGTCACTGTTTGCAGAGCATTGTTCTGATTGTGCTATTGTTTACTTAACTTGCTCAGTAAAAAGTGAGGATGAGGATGGTGGAGGAGGCTCCGGAGGAGGGAAAGGCGGTGATGAAGGCAAGGAGCACAAGCGTTCAAAACGTCCACGCACTATCTTGACCACACAGCAGCGGCGTGCTTTCAAGGCCTCCTTTGAAGTGTCAGCCAAACCATGCCGTAAGGTGGGTTGTTGGTCTTGTCAGTATGCCACAAGATACTCCTGGTCATGCTTTCCAAACTTTAGTTTTCAAGGGTATGGCTGCTGTGTTTGGCACTGTGAAGTTAAGATTTTTAAAACAATTAAAAACTCTATCCTCTAGGTGAGAGAGACACTGGCTGCAGAGACTGGGCTGACAGTGCGTGTTGTTCAGGTGTGGTTTCAAAACCAGAGAGCCAAGGTAAGACTTTATAGTTTTCCTAAAGGCATGCTCACAAAAGCACAAAGAGAAAATTTGTACACCATGTGCTTTTGTGCGTCAGATGAAAAAGTTAGCTCGCCGACAGCAACAGCAGCAGCAGCAACAGCAGGAACAAGAGCAGCTGGGAGGCACCAGGAGGGGACCGAGCAGAGGGGGCCGCCAAAGCAATGATGACAGCGAGGGTAAGAGCTTTGAGTACCAGTACAAGATCAAGAAGGAAAGAAAAAAAGATGGAAAGAAAGACTGGTATGGTTAAAGTTTTGGGCATTTTGAATCTTTATATAGATGGATCTAGTACCCATGGCATGGATGGGATGCTGGGATATCCATCTCTGCCACGTCAGCAGCTCCTTGCTCTGGACCCCAACATTTATGGTGGAGAGCCATTTCGACATGGGCTTACACCACCTCAACTGAATAGCGAGCAGCTCCACTCCTATGGTATGACAGAAAGACAAAGATAAAAGTTACAAAAAAAAATAACTTGCTTTTACTTTTTTTTTTCTTGCTCTCACTAAAAACTCTTTCACTTCAGCTGTCCACACTCTCCTTCCTTTTGACTGCAGACTCAGAAACAGTGTTCCATGACCTGGACAGCGATGGAAGCCTTGGTCACCTTGGCGACTGCCTCTTAGCAACAGGGGAGGGCGGTCTCCTGGCAGGGCGAGTGGGAAATCCCATCGACCGTCTGTACTCCATGCAGAACTCTTATTTCACCTCCTGACCCTTATAAACTGTCACTCTTTCCCCTCCTGTTTCACCTTTCACCTCAGAGATGCAGCTAATGGAGTCTGTCCATCAACATGCCTGTGGGACCATTCTCCATGAAACACCCTACAGCCAAACACACTTACGAGCTTTTATCACAGGCTAACATCAATTAGACATAGTTAGTCATAATATCAATTTGCAGCAGATTAACATAGTGATCCCACATCTTTCCCAGATAAGAATCACATGCTGGAAATACAGACACTGTAAATGTCCAAGATAAAGGACCTCAGTTTACTCTGTTGTATTTATGTAATGTTTAATGAAAAATGCTTCATGGCACTTTCCAACAAAAAAAAATTAAGACACTTATACCTATCAATATGTATATCACGAATTACAGATGATAATTGGTTGCTGAAAGTGAATTCATCAATCAAATCACATATAATTAGCAGTCTTGGCAGCTGATGGGCAGCTGAGGGTTTAAATTAAATTAGTATATTGCATTACTTTTTGTTTTGTTTTGCCAGGACTAGAGTAGTTATTGTGTGAATGACTGCAGCGTATACAGCACTGTATATGGATTGGAGTACACTTTTGCTCTCAGGTTAGTGTGTATGTTTGTGGAACCTGAGCCACAACTCAGGATATTGTGCTGGATAGGATGACAATTTAACTTGCCCAATGACTTGAAGGACAGAGATTGCAAAGAAATTCTGTGAAAAATTATTTCAAACTATATCCTTGGTTTTTCATACTGCATGACTGATAAAATATGGACCAAAAAAAGTGGGTTTTTTTGGCATTTAGCTATAAACTCTACAGGGTCATTTGAGGAGCCTTATGCGGAAACAGGGTTGTTTAAGTGGTTATCGTTTTAGTTTTCCTTTCTCTTTTATAATGTGATCACTCAAAAACAGTGCAGTAAATTTCAACTCTTTGGTATATAATTTCCCAAATGAAGGATACTGGGTACATGAAGGTACTCCAAATGTAAATGTGTGTATGACTGTGTTATAATTAACTGTTGTAGTCACAAACTGTAATAATTTCCTTCTCAGAAAGTCACATTAGGTAGGTATTTCGTATCTTCTTATGTGATAATCAGCAAATATTTAAACTGTAGCATGATATTTATGTACCACAAGTAGGTATGAAGAAATAGCCTCCAAATTCAAGTGTTGCAGAAGGCATCAGGATCAGAATCATGAAGTGGTGCAGAATAAAATAGGATTAGGGTGAAACTCTTTTCATTTAGAAGCCAGTAATTGGCTACAGCCTGTGACATTCCTTCCTGATATTATGTTTGACTCTGATAACTGACTCATGGTGTTTTTAAAGTGATAATATTGTGAATGTAACTTATTTGTGCAGTAGATGAGTTCTTATCTTACTTTTTTGATCAGTGACTGCCAGGTGATGTGCTTTGAATGTAATGTTGCCGTATCTTCAATACAATCTGCGGTTTCGTCTTTGAACAACACTTGGCTTCTTTGTCCTAAATACAATAAATGATGACGCATTTATCACTTGCTCAAATGGTATGAAACAAAGATGCACTTTAAAAGCAAGGAATCAGTTTCCTCTCAGTCTTTCCACTCAAAACTTTAATAACTCAACCAGAAAATGTCTGTTCTGCTTAGTGGTCACAGGGTTCATAACTCAACATCCTCCCTCTGTCTCTTTCAGTAGTCCCACTGATTAGAGCTGGACAGCCCTCTCCTTTCTTCCCAGACTCCCTATTGCTCAGTCACTGAGTAGCCAGGATAGTTTGTGTGGGAGCAATACATTCCAGTTTAATATTTGACTCTGACTCAGACCTGAAGAGGGCACGGGTGGGAGGAATAGGCACAAGAAACAGAAACAATAAGAGGATGACAACATCAGAAGAGTATTAGAAGTCTAAGGTCATTTTTTTAATGAAACTGTTCAATAAATCAGTACACACCTGACCTTCTCACATTCAGAGACATAAATCTTATTTTTAAATCATAAAACTTACATGAGAAATTAGGGAATGACACAGCAATTAAATACTTCATGCAATCATGTAACCCACAGTACTAACGCAAATTTAAATAAATACAGTGTTGTTAAAAAGTATTTGCCCACTTCCTGATGTTGTCTTTTTTTTTTTTGCATAATTGTCACAATTACATGTTTCAGACTATCAAACAAATTTAAGACAATAATCCAATAAAGAATAAAATACACTTTGTAAATTACTTAAATTATTTAAGGGGGAAAAAGCTATCCAAACTCATGAAAAAGAAACACGAAAAAGTAATTCCTAACATCATAAAATCAACACACTATTTCAGAAGTAGAACATCCTACCAACAGTCATCCATGGTGGTGGTAGTGTGATGTTTTGGGGCTGCTTTGCTGCTTCAACACCTGAACGACTTGACTGATGGAAGCGTCATCAAGTGCACATCAAATTTGTCTGACTCCATTACCCAAGAACCTAATCAAGCACATTTGGTTTATGCATGAGGACAGTGACCCCAAGCACACAAGCAAGTGTGACCTTGCAAAAAAAAAACCAAAAAAAAAAACAAAATGAAGACTTGGAGTGGCCTAGTCAATAAGGTGCTTTGGCATGACCTTAAAGCAGGTCATTCATCCTTGAAAACCCTGCAGCTCAGCTGAATTAAAATGAAAGACTTATTGCCAGTCATTGCAAACCCTTGATTGCAATTCTTGCTGCCAAAGGTAGCACAATCAGTTATTACATTTAGGCTTTTCAGCTAGGGTTAGGTAGGTTTAAATCAGGGGTAGGCGACTCCAGGCCTCGAGTGCCAGTGTCCTGCAGGTTTTAGATCGCACCCTGGGTTAACACACCTGAATCAAATGATTAGTTCATTACCAGGCCTCTGGAGAACTTCAAGAAATGCTGAGGAGTCATTTAGCTCTTTAAATCAGCTGTGATGGATCATGGACACATCTAAAACCTCCAGGACACCGGCACTCGAGGCCTGGAGTTGCCTACCCCTGGTTTAAATGATGATTTAACAAAATAAATGATCATTTAAAAACTGCATTTTGTATTTACTCAGGTTATCTTTGTCTAATATTAAAATGATGATGATGGTCTGAAACATGTAAATGTGATAAATATGCAAAATAAAATTAGGAAGTAGGAATTGGGAAGTATTGTATTCTATCAGCCACTGTACATACATGTCTGGAATACATTTGAAACCAGCCCACCTGGTGGCAGTGGTGTAGATACAGGTTTTTTCTGGTAATGGAGGACATCCTGTGCTAAGATGGTTGAGATACTGGATTTGTAGCTGGAAAAGATAAAAATAATCGTTTGGTATGTTGGCAACTAAAGCTTATGCAATATTCTTATTATTTTTGCAAACATTAGTGTCTTCAAAATTTGTTTTATATTATGATGCATGAAAAACCAGCATGCACAACCTGTTTCCATAAAAAACACACTGAAAAACGTACCCACTCCACTGAGGTCGACTGTCTCTGCACAGCCCAGAAAGCGAGCCACATGTGGCGAGCAGGAGACAGGTTGTCCCTGATGTTCTCTCAGGCAGCGCTCAAACTCCACAAACTCATTGGAACACTCCTGCCTGATCTTCTGGATGACTGGGCTTAACATAGTTAGAGGTTAGATTAAAATACGCCTGGAAAATATTTACAGCAGGATGCCAGAATCACTCGAGTAAGAATGACAGAACAAATAAATGGACTTACTGTGATGATGTACATTGTGCAACATTCATCTTCAGCTCGTGACACTTCTGCTGCCATGTTGATGGATTGGAGGCTACACATAACCCATACGCTTCCATTTCTTTACGGCAGTACTTTGCAGTTATATCCATAGCAGCCTGCCTGAAAGGTGACAGATTTATTTAAACCAGTGCGTGAGAACAGATAAGAACTATCACTCCTGTGTGCAGTAAATTCAACACGATAAAGTACTTTTCTGGAGGATGCAACAAATACTTGTAATTAGTTACATTAGATTCTTTATCTAGGAAATACAACGTGTACATTATGTAACTGATTATTTAAAATTCTTACATGTTGCTTCTTTTATGGTGTTTGAAACGAGGACGCTAATCAGCCAAGGTTACACCACCACTACTTCTGCATGTGGAACCATGCCTGGACAGGAAAGCCAATGTTTCTATAATCTTATTGGTTCAGGATTGCATCAGTCACACACTCTGGCTACGCCCCTACAGTGACGTCACTTTCCTTAAAGGGGAAAGCCACTTGCTCGATTAACATGCAAATAAAGTCTACATTTTGCCAGATACACCCCTATATTTAGAAGTGTTAATGTTTTTAATGTTTACTTTAAACAGTAAATTTTACAAGTATTTCGAGGTAAAAACAAAAAAAACAACGTTGTTTTTCCCGGTTCAATCGCGTTGTGCCAGCTAGAACATTACGTGTCTTTACGTCGTTACGTATGCGGAAGACACGGCCGTGGGAGCGAGCGATTCAGTAAACGGGCTCTGAGGGCAAAACCGCTCACCGTTCCGTGTGTAGATTCGTATTTTTACAGGCTACAGCACGACGGGTGGTGGTGGATGATAGAGGGGGCCAGAGGGGCGAGCACAGTACGATGAATGACACCAAGAAAGACGGGAGAATAGCTGCAGACGGAATCCGGGGACCGGGTGAGCTGCAAATGGCCCCCTCTGTGAACCATAACCAGCATGACAGCGGCACCGGCGATGAGCTGGTGAGCTCGGTGACGCTGTACAGGCGAAGGCCCCGACTGCTGCACGGCACTGTGCTCCCGTTTCTGGCTTTTCTCTACCCGGGCTGGCTGTACGTATGGCTAGGAGTGTACGGAGCCCCAGATTATCCAGAGGCAGGCCTCCTGGCGTTAGCTGCTATCGGGATCGCGCACGTCCTCACAGCACTTTCCGGTTATTGGTCTGTGCACGCGCATTGTTGGCTCACTTGTTCAAAGGTAAACATAATTAATAAATATCTTATTAAGCCTGCTGATATCCAAATAGATCCCACTGGTTTGCCCTTCTGTGTTTGTCTATGTCAAAGGTCAGGAACATCATGAGCTCAAGTGCAGGTACAGGTGTCTGAAACCAGTGGAGCAGAACAGGTTTTCTGGTTATAATCACTGCACTAATTTCATGGACACAAATGACCAAACTTTCACCGTACATCTCCACATTTCCCTTATAAAATCGTATTTTAAATCTTCGCTACAACATTTAGTACCTTCATTTAAAGTCATCAGTATACTTTTGGACATTATTTCCAAATTCACTGTGTTCTAAAACGGGGCAGATGTGAATCAAAAAAGGCGTAAAAACCTACGTGACTTTAATCCTCCCAATGGGAGATTGACTTATTGCTGAAAGTTTATATAGGAACATTTCTTGACTAGGATGGAAGCCTCCACACCAATAACTGGTGGGCGTATTATGTATCTAAACACAAGTGGTCTGTGTACAGAAAAGCAATGAGTATGTGAAATATTTGCATAATCTTATTTGTTTGTTTGTTTGTTTTTTATGTCCAACTAAGTAAAGCAAACCTAATTTGGGGGGAAGAAAACCCTGGTGCTCAGCATTTCTGTGTTTACTTAGCAAGCAGCTGCATAAGAATAGTTTCCCCTTCACAAAATCAAAGTTATATTTGCATCAATAACGTAATCAAGCTCAATTTTACAGTCAGACATAAAAGTTAAGTATAGTTTTATATTGAGGTCCCAGTATAGTTTAGCAGGTTAAATCTGCCCTGAGGCTACTTACTGTGCTTTCTTGTCTTCTCTTTACTTTCTTAATACAATAATGACTAAAAGCCCACAAAATATAATGGACAAGTGCATTTTCACATTCTGCCTGAAATGCATGTTTGCTGTACATCAGGGAATGCTTTATTTTAGAGGAACAAAATTCATGAGGCACACGACTATGCCAAAAATAAGTGTGACTGTTGTGTGTGAATTTGTCACCTGTCTTTTTTGACGTCTGCAGGAGCCAGACCCAGAAAAGGCTACGCTGGCAAAGGTCATACCCACCCCCAACAATGGCTCCGCGGAGCTAGTAGCACTACAGAGGGACCAGGTCAGTGCACATAATTTACTCCTGGCATCCTCTGAAATGATGTGGATTTTGTTGTTGATCTGGAGCATGCTTCCTGTTGACAAATCCCAAGGTTTTGAAGCAACACTGTCTCCTTTGTCACTTTCTTATGAATGCTGCTTATGTGTGAACCTTCTGGGAAGGTTTTTGGTTTTACTTTAGGCAAGGAAAATAATTTTAATAGCTTACAGTCTGCAGCATTGATAGTCCCATGTATCATGCTTGAGTAGTAACAGAAGTTAAATGGGAAAGTGTTGTCTTGCTGTCTCTGCAGTCTTGACAAAGTGCTCAGTGTTAGGTTCGCTTTCATAGCAGATACACTGGTATACTGGAGATAAACCATTTTCAGTTTACCCACTGAAAAGGCCACAACTTTGTTGGATCTTTTTCTAAAATATTCCCCTACTTGAGAGTACATATAATTTGCTATAATTAGACATGATGTGAAAATTGTAAGGAGTATCAAGTGCCTTTCAGCCTTTTGTGAATGCTTCAGTATACAATTTCTTATTTTGTCCAACAGGATGAAAACGGGGAAAGAACTCTGTCTTTCGAGTTTCAAAAGATCCGCTACACCTTTGACTACAAAGAAAAGAAATGTTTTCTTCCAATAGCATTTCCCATAAGTAACCCACTGGGATACTTTCAATCCTGGCGTGGCTACCAGGAGGAGACTGAGCTCAAAGCTGCAGAGAAGCGTTATGGCACCAATCGTGCTGAAATGATTGTTCCAGATTTTCTGGAGCTCTTCAAAGAAAGGGCCACAGCTCCCTTTTTTGTTTTCCAGGTATGTGTGGAAGTATTTGACAGGTTTTATATTTCAAAAATATATGTAAATATTCTTGCATTCATGTATTGTTACGCACCTTCGTCCATATATCAGGTGTTTTGTGTGGGGCTGTGGTGCCTGGATGAGTATTGGTACTACAGTGTTTTCACGCTGTTCATGCTGGTGGCATTTGAGGCCTCTCTGGTCCAGCAGCAAATGAGAAATATGTCAGAGATTCGGCGCATGGGAAACAAGCCCTATATGATTCAGGTAGGGTTGATGTATTTTATTGTTTTGTATGATATGTTTTGAAAGTATAAATCAAAAAACATTATTGTCAATATTGCAGACAAGCCAAAGAAATCCTGCAATTACATTAATTATCATAACACGTCAACATCTAAAATATATTAGATGTTAAGTGAAGAGTTGGTTCTTATAGTGAATATACTTGTTGTGGGATAAATGCGTAGTTCTAAAAACCTAATTTTAATAATGGCCACATAATCAGTGGTTAGCAGGTAGTGACACTGGTCTGAGAAGGGACCAATGAACCAGGGTCAGAGTGTTGGAACAAATCTGATTCATGCTTGCTTTAACACAGGACCATGGCTAATACAAAGCTATGCTGAAAGCATCACTGAGCGTTGTGATTTGTAGTTCTCTTGCCTTAATTGATTTGAGATTTGGTAGCAAGCTCATCAAGGATTCTTGCAATGTTTTGTTTAATCAGTGCAAGTATTTAAAGCAGCCCATATTAAATACATGTATTTTTTGACAGGTATATCGCAACAGGAAGTGGAGACATATTTCTAGTGACGAACTTGTCCCTGGAGACATTGTCTCAATTGGTGAGTCTCCAGTCAATGTTTTCGTGATTTCTCAACACAAAAATCAACTTAACTCTGTTTAGCTGTGGCTAAATGTATATTCTCTACTTCTCTACCTAATAGGGCGCTCACCACAGGACAACTTGGTCCCATGTGATGTGTTGCTGCTTAGGGGCCGTTGCATTGTGGATGAGGCCATGCTAACTGGAGAATCTGTGCCCCAGATGAAGGTTAGAAACATATAGGTGATTACAATGTCTAATTATTCAAAATGGCATTAGTCTTTGTGTAGCTCAGCTAATTGCTAAAAATATGTGGTGATCAGGAGCCAATTGAGGACTTGGACCCAGAAAGAATCCTGGATCTTCAGACAGACTCTCGCCTCCATGTCATCTCTGGTGGGACTAAAGTAGTTCAGCATAGCCCGCCTTTAAAAGCCAGTGCTGGACTCAAGCGTAAGTCCTAATTCCATTTTCTGTAAATGATTCCTGATAATGATTATGTATTATATATCTTTTTAAGATTAGGTGCATGCTTTAAAGTCTTCTTCTTTATGTGCAGCGGTAGACAATGGTTGTGTAGCCTACGTACTGAGAACAGGATTCTACACCTCTCAGGTCAGGAATTTGCTTACTGCATTTATATTCTAGTTTTGATAGCAATCTATAGTCTGTGTTATGTCATACCCGAAAGTGTATTAAATGTGTGTTGTCAAACTTGCCTCTAGGGTAAACTGTTAAGGACAATTCTCTTTGGTGTGAAGAGAGTGACAGCGAACAACCTGGAGACCTTCATCTTCATTCTTTTCCTTCTTGTGTTTGCCATTGCTGCTGCTGTTTATGTGTGGGTTGAAGGTGAGAGGCCAAGAATGAGCTTACTGAGATGTAATTCATAACTAACACGTCATGTGTCTGGAATAAATTGTATCTAAATAATGTACTTGTGCTTTCATCCTGTTAGGGACCAAGGACCTAAGCAGAAACCGATACAAGCTCTTTCTGGAGTGCACGCTTATCCTCACCTCAGTGGTTCCACCAGAACTTCCCATAGAGCTTTCTCTAGCAGTTAACACATCTCTTATTGCCCTAGCTAAACTTTGTAAGTCTGTGTGCATGACTTGTGTTTGTTTGTTGAATATAAGATGTGCACTATAGCCTTAAACTTTCCTAGATATCAGCGCTGAATGTGAAAAGGAAAATGGCCACATTAGTTTGATCAGATATTAAACCCGTTTTACCCTGCCAGCTCCGTAGCACAAAGTCTGTGTCAAGCCTGAATGCACCCACAGTATTTCCATGTGACACGGACAGTCTCTTGCTATCTGCTACATATGAGAGAGAAAAATGGCAAAACAAAAAGCTGAACAAATTCCTATGATTTTGTTTAGATGGTCAGTTTCAAACATTTAGGCATTTAGATTAGATTTAGATGTAAAAACTTGTGAAGACTTGGAAAGGCAGCTTATAAAACAAAACTTGTAACAGCAATGTTTCATTCTTCTTTTTCTACTCCTCAGATGTATTTTGCACAGAGCCTTTCAGGATACCATTTGCTGGGAAAGTGGAGATTTGCTGTTTTGACAAAACAGGAACACTCACCAGTGATAGTCTGGTAGTACGAGGAGTAGCCGGTCTTAGGTAAACACTTTCAGCACCGATATTACTGTTTTGCCATAACAGCAAAAATTGTGAAGCACAGTGACAAAGCATACTACACTGTACTTTAGGTTGGTTAATATTTACATACATTTACGTTACGTGGAACTTATTTTTTATGACAGAGAGGGGAAGGAGGTGATGCCTGTATCTGAGATTCCAGTTGAGACACACAGGGTGGTGGCTACCTGTCACTCACTGGTCACTATGGATGATGGACAACTAGTTGGAGATCCACTAGAGAAGGCCATGCTGACTGCTGCTGACTGGACCCTTACAAAAGGTACCAGAAAGTAATCCCTTCAGATACACAGTGCAGGGAAATGGCTTGTGTGTGACAGAACATGTGCAGTATAGACTCATGTTTTTGTTAAATAATGTTTCCTTTTCAAATTTTCTCATGCTTGCATTACCATACCCGTTGTGTTGAGCTTGTAGTTTATCTTAAAGCAATGCTTATTTTTAAATACAATTGTACTTTTACAGCAAATATTAGTATTTGGGTATATCTGTCTTTTACACAATGCTAACTTTTGTCTCTTTGACCAGATGAAAAGGTATTTCCACGAGGCATTAAAACCCAGGGACTTAAGATCCACCAGCGTTTCCATTTTGCCAGCGCTCTAAAGAGGATGTCTGTCCTGGCCTCCTACGAGAAACTTGGCTCCACTGAACTCTGCTACATATCAACTGTTAAGGGCGCTCCAGAGACACTCAGAGGAATGGTATAGGCTGACATCCTGAAAAAAATGCTCATGTCTTACAGCATAATCAAGTATATCCTAACATGTCTGTCATTGTAGTTTGCAGAATGTCCTGCAAGTTATGACCAAGTGCACAAGGAAATGTCACGGGAGGGAGCTAGAGTGCTGGCCTTGGGCTACAAAGAGATGGGACACCTTAGTCATCAGCAGGTTCTTGTTTCATTTTACTCAGAATGTTCAGGTATTGTCTTATCTGAAAATAAATTTGTTTGAAACTGACCTGATTGTTTCTGGGTGATCACAAAGGTTCGGGAGATGAGTCGCGATGCTCTGGAGTGTGACCTTCATTTTGCTGGGTTCATGGTCGTGTCTTGTCCGCTTAAGAATGACAGCAAAGCTGTCATCAGAGAGATCCAAGAAGCATCTCATCATGTAAATAAGCAGATGTTGCAAAATTACACAAATGTACTGAGTAATGTTTTAAGATGCTTAATACATCTGTCTTCTTTCAGGTTGTCATGATCACAGGTGATAACCCTTTAACGGCATGTCATGTAGCAAGAGAACTCCACTTCATCCAGAAAGAACACACCCTTATATTACAGCCAAGCTCTAATCAAGGTAAGAGGAGTATCGCATTATAGAACTACGTGTGTTACTCAAATAACGGCCTAGGTGTTTAGATCAAGAACAAAACATGTTATGTATTAAAATTATGTTTTTTTTCCAGGTACATGGCAGTGGGAATCCATTGATGGCACTGTGTGTGCACCACTGCCCCCGCCATCCATTTCTTCATTTGTGCGCGAGTTTGACTTATGTGTAACAGGGGAAGGGCTGGCCAGATTGAGCTGTGATCCCCGGCTACTCCACACCCTGTTGCCTCACATTCAAGTGTTTGCTCGTGTCAGTCCAAAACAGAAGGTAGGGCCCTAAGCACCATTGGATCCCTTAATAGTGTTATGATTCATACTTTTGAAACATTTCAAAAGATCAACTCATAGAAATTTATCCCTGGGTTACATTTAGTGTGCCTCTATATGCAGCCATGGGAAAGTAGCTTAACAGGTTTTAAAAAAGGGGTGGGGGGGGGGGACCTCAGTGGAGTGTGGCAATCATTTGTTGTTGTCTATGTCAAGCACTAGTTATCAATTTGTTGGTGTCAAATTTTAAAATCTTAATTGTTTCTTAATAGTAATGAGAATATTACAGTGGGACCTATCACAGAGTACAGACAGGTAGTAGTTTCAGAAGTCTGTTTGTAGTGCATTCAAAACAGAGGCATTTTATACCTGTAAAAAAACAGGTAGTAACTGGAACACATTTGGTTAGACTTCTCTGGGGTTTGTTGAAATGTATTTTAGGAAATACTGGCAGTGTTTGTAACAATACTTTACTCATCCATTGTGTTTCAGGAATTTGTGATCACCAGTCTGAAGGGGCTGGGTTATGTGACACTGATGTGCGGTGATGGTACAAATGATGTGGGAGCTCTGAAACATGCTCACATAGGTAAGATTTATCAGCTATAATTGAGTTAGCATTTATGACACCAGCAGATTGCAATGATTACTTTTTTTCCTCCTCCCTCAGGTGTTGCACTATTAGCCAATGCCCCTGAGCGCATGCCTGAAAAAAAGAAGCGTGGAAGAGAAAAGGAGTCATCCACATCAGAAACCAGACCTTTACCGCCTGTCACTTCAGGAGGCAAACTGAGCTCAAGGGCCGCTAGACAACGGGTGATGGCCCAGAGAGAAGAGCAGCTTGCAGCACAAAAGGTGTGTAACTGTAATTTGCTTAAACTCCAATGACTCTTCTTGAAACCAATTTATATTCATTAGTCTACTGAATGTAGCACGCTAGTCTGTCCTGCTAGTCTATTCTGCTCTGTAATTACCTATCTATCTAGGGGTAATTTAAAAAAATGTTATTCCTAGAAAAGGTCATTAACTTGGCTTTTACTTGAGTAATAAGAGTTGTAGTACACTGGTGTTAATATCAGGGTTTTTCTGGAACAGGAGAGGATCAGTCAAGTCCTGCGTGAACTTGAAGAGGATCAGGTACAAGTAGTGAAGCTAGGTGATGCCTCCATTGCTGCTCCCTTCACCTCAAAACTCTCTTCCATACAGTGCAGTAAGTTACACAACCTTTTGATTTTATCTCTTTTCATAATCTACACCGATCAAACCATCTGTGTTTAACCATTTCTAAAACTTGTTATTTTGTGTTTGCCCCCAGTCTGCCATGTAATAAAGCAAGGCCGTTGCACTCTGGTAACAACACTCCAGATGTTCAAGATCCTTGCTCTCAATGCTCTAGTGCTAGCCTACAGTCAGTCTGTCCTCTACCTCGAGGGAGTGAAGTTCAGTGATTTCCAAGCAACTCTGCAAGGTCTCCTTTTGGCTGGATGCTTCCTTTTCATCTCTAGGTCAAAGGTGAGAATATTTACCTAATGTTTTTCTTCTACCATGACATCTGTTCACCATGTTCAATTACAGTCAAACTAAGAACCTCTTTTCCTCTTTGTCTAGCCACTGAAAACACTGTCTCGAGAGCGGCCCTTACCAAACATCTTCAATCTATATACAGTTTTGACTGTGCTCCTGCAGTTTGCTGTTCACTTCTGCAGTCTTGTTTACCTTTACAAAGAGGCACAAAGTAGAAGTCCGCCCAGGTAAATCAAATTTGGACAGAAAGGGACAACAGGACAAAAAATTAATGAACAAATAAATAAAATCACTTCTGCTTTTATGGTTAATTGTTTACATTGTTAGTATTGTTCAGATATGGTTTGAACTTTCATTCTTTCACAGATAAATTCCAGATGTAATGGACTAGATTAGAGATGTTTTTCTCTCTCCAAAATCAGCCAAGACTGGGTGTCCTATCAGTAGTCAGCAGCAGTTTATGTAAATAAAATAATTTGAAGTTGATTTAAAAATAAAATATGAATGGCATTTCAACATCAAATATTCATTAAGTACTAACATTTTCTAAGGCTCTTCAGATATTGAAGTTTTTTACTTAAACTGGGAAAATCATTCGAGTTACTTTACTTTTTGCTTTCCTATCTGCATGTTATACAACTGGATATAAAATGTTTTTAATTTATCTTTAAATGTCTTATTGCATAGGTCTCCTAAAGAGCTTCCAAATTTTAGTAACTTGTTGCTTTATATGTGTTCTTTGTACAATTCCAAAGGCATAAAATGTGCTTGCTGTAAGGGCCACAGGCCTCTTAAATGACTTGACTGAGGATCTCTTTTGCCTTTTAAATGCAAAGGCAAAAGAAGAATTAAACCAGGAATTTACCATCCTGGTTTAACCTGCTTCTAATTTGTTTCTAATTTTTACCTGATTACATTACCTAATTTATTTAATGTTATAGTTTTGTATAGTTGTTTAATTTTTTAGATTTTAATTGTGTCCTCTCATTTGCAGAGCGGAGCAGTTTGTAGATCTGTATAAAGAGTTTGAACCAAGTCTAATTAACAGCACCGTGTACATCATGTCAATGGCCATGCAGATGGCCACCTTTGCCATTAACTACAAGGTATTTATCCTTAGTATTAATATTTGTTATTGCTGCATCTTTAAAGCGTTTATATAGAAGACTCAAAGCATTTTTCTTTGTGCGTGTTAGGGTCACCCCTTCATGGAGTCTCTTAGCGAGAATCGACCTCTACTGTGGAGTATCGCTTTGTCAGGTTTAGCAATTGTCGGACTTCTTACTGGATCCTCACCAGAATTCAATGAACAGTTTGCTCTTGTAGATATTCCAACTGAGGTGAGCTGACATTGTTTTACTATGCATTGTTTTGTTTTAATATCCTCATAATAATTATATACCTCCTGATTGACCTGTCTTCTTCTTCTTGCAGTTCAAATTCATCATTGCCCAGGTTCTGGTGGTGGACTTTGTTGCTGCTCTGCTGGTGGACCGTGTCTTGCAGTTCCTGCTGGGCAAAGGAACTCTCAGGCTGCCTTCTTAAACTTGGTGCCAACAGCAACCACTGCCTTTACCAACCAAACTGTAAAGGGAGAGATGATGTTGGAAGAGGAAGAGAATGAAAAGCTGTTGTGAAAAATACGGGACAGCTGAGACAGTCATGGCGTACAATACTGCACACTGTGTATCGCTTCCTATGTCCTGCTCTGCCCTCCTCCTTAACCATCTGTGTTTCTGTATTTTCATCAAGTCTATGTTTGAATTGTTTTCATTCTTTTCCTCATGACTCATTTTTTTCCACATTTCTCTCTTTCCTTATCTGTTGCTCACCACTGTTACAAAACGCCATGAAGACAGCAGTATTGAGTGGAGTGTGAGATTGTGCCAGCCAGAGTGAAACATACAGGCACAAAAAGGGGCATTCTCCAAGAGAATTGGGAAAGTGTTTTGGATTTTTTTGATTCCCCTCCTTGATTTTGTAAAAAGTGGAAACATCTTTAACAGACTTATAAAGACTTAATACAAATTGTGAAGTCTGCCACGTGTTTTGTCAAGGTTGACCATGTCCAACTGGTCATGAAAAACCCTGTTCCTTAAGATAGGTAAGTAAAGCGTGGTCAGGGACTTGTAGTACAATGTAAATGTACAAAGAAGGTTATTATTGAAAGCGTTTATCTCATGGGACTTGTGACACTGGCCAAAACAAATGTGCCATTTCACCTAGCTTCAGGTTATCAGAGATGCCTGTGAGCTCTTGAACTTTTTGTTTACTTGCTGACTGATCTAACAAACATGTCGGTCATAGAAGCACACCATATATAATCTTTGAGCAAAGTAAAGCATCTTAAACAAACCACCATTCTCAAAAAGATTAGGGAGAATTTGGATTTCAGTGTGGATCAAGAAGTGTACCAATTACTCAATTACTTTCCCCTTTACTGGGACATAAAATCTAAAATGTGCTTATATACTCAGACAGTGTCAAGAATAGACAATGGGAAAGGTGTCAATTATTTTCTGAGAAGTTGGCTTTAGCTTTTCATTAGCTGCCAGGGCTAATTTTCTGCTTTACTAATGAAAAGACAGATGGAGTGACAGATTTAAACACAGTTAGTGGTAATTTTCCTCATTGTCAAAGTTTCACAGTTAACATGTATATTAAGTCCTAAATAACCGTATTTGTGTTTCTTAAACTTGCTGATCGGGGGAACATTTTAGCCCTTTGAAATGTAACAAATAGTTCCACTATTTTTTGAAAAGGTCATTTAAAAAAAAAGTGAAAAAAATCTTTTGAAATGGTTGAACTTGATTATCACTTGAATTTTTAACATTTCACACTGTTTTGTATATGGATGGTGCATCCAATTTTATATATTTTTGATACATATGTACACTTGACATGAAGGTGACTTGGCAGCTATGAACACATTCCAACCAGGGGCCAGTGAACCTTAAACTCTGCTGTAAACAAATGAAGAGAAAAAAAATGCTTTCACTGCAACTCTCTAATTTTGACACTATGATAGAGATAGAGATCTAGAAAGATTACTAGGATGTGAATATGCAGATTTGAGTGACCAGTAGGGGAATGCTGGATCCATTATGGTAAAAAATTAATTGCAATGAAAAGAGTAAGCACAGAAACTGAAACCTTAACAGGAAAATCTAAAAGTGACATGCAATGTATCATCATAGGTTAGTGGTCTGCTAAAAAGCTTGGGTAAGTGTTTGTGCATGATTGGACAAAGGGAGCACATGAATGACAAGATCTGTGCAATAGAGGTGGTTGCAATATTAATCACTTATACTCCAGTTTAAGTAGGTGGCTTCTGAAATAGAGGAGAATTTTTGGCGTAAATGTCCCAGCAAGAGCTGATTGTCATCCATAGTTATTACTTAACAAAATGAAATGTACTACAGAGTGCTTTTGACAAATAACAAGGGTTTAACTTAAAACTAAAATTGCCAGCAGTCAGGAAATGCCATAAAGGAGATTAAGCAAAAGGCCTAAAATTCAGAGGTCACAAAACGCCAGAAAATCATCAGATAATCCAAAAGAAATTCAACCAGGTTTTACAAAAAAGACCAGGTATGGAGCTGATCATTTACATTGGGCAACCCCAGTAGGTCGAGCTTGATCCAAGGAGGTGTCAGAACTTGTATCCTGAATTTCTACATGTCATTACAATATAGGCATATTGTGGAGCCACATATTTTACTTCACTGTGATATTCAATATGTAAAATAAAAAAGAAAGAAAAAGTGACACAACTCTTTGGGAATATGCAAACTACATGTCCTGTGTCTTGTGTTCTACACACAGCCTTTGTACATACCACCACACGGCTCCTAATAACCTTACAAAGTTAAACACTTTTCCCGAAAACCATCATATCTCTATTCAAAAGTCAATGTCTGTAACTACACTGAAAGTAAAGGTGGACTGCTTTGTCAACTATGTTTAAATGCTTCGAGGGCATTCGCTATGTTGGCCGCGATCTCGTTTGTATATGTTAATGCAAAACTACATTTCCCATGCTGCTTAGTTCCCTGGAGGGGTGTGGTTTTTTGGGCGCGCTGGGTGAACAACTATTTGAAAGAAAAATGGCGGAAAAGGATTTGGAAGTTGGTCAAGACGGGTACGTATCTTGGTTTATAAAGCCAGACGCAAGCAGTTTATTATAAACAGGAGTTGATGAATTAAGTATTTTTTCTTAAAGGCTTATGGCTGACAGAGGTTTGTTGAACGAAAATCACTGTAGTTTGCCGTTGCTTAGCAAAGTAAAGTTTTCAGCGATACGTAATAGTATTTTTTTTATCCAAATGTATATTATTAATATTTTTGCATATGTGTCGTTGTCTTTTAAATTCGCAAAATATTCTTACAGTTGCGGAAGTGTCGCCTTAGCTGACAGCCAGAGTGAGGTAAGGCATTTTAACTTACATTTAAGCTAACAACGTCACTCGTGCTAAATATAATGTTTTTCAACCTGTGTTTACCAAGGCCAACCCAGGGAAACAGTCTTCGAAAAGATGCTCTCCCACAAGTCCCGGTACATCTCCCCCACCCAAGTCTCCCCGTACCGACATGATATCACCCACAACAGAGACGCCAGATGTGGCAAAAGGGCAACCAGACATAGACGTCCAAGAGGTTCAGCCAGAAAATAGTGATGAGCATACAGGGTCCTCTGTGAGCCCCACTGCACACAGGAAATCCTGGAGGAGGTTTACTATAAGCCGAAGATCTCTCCCTGCCCTTCCCAATCCATATCAGGGTGAGATGTGAGGCTTTATGCCCATTGTAAAGTATGGTCATGGAGTGTTTTTTTTTCTTCTTCTTCTTCCTCTTCATTTTTTCCCCCTGCAATATAAACATTTATCTATGTGTTTACGACAGCTTTGTGTGGAAACATAAGCACATCCTTATCACACCATGAGAGGATCGTGAAATTAATGGAGGCTTCGATGAAGGTATGATCTTAAGAACATTAGCTATAACAAACTGAAAATTTAAATAACTAGGGGCAATGTTATACTGTTCATCTCACTGCTAAAGCTTGTGTGTGTGCTTTTAAACGTACCGCACATTTAGAAAATTGACTGAATAAATGGAGAAATAAAGCCATTTGTGTAAAATCATTCAGCTACAATCACAGTTAACTGGAAAGATCTTGGTTGCATTACTTTAGTGGAGCACATGTAGTGAATTGTCAAGATTCCTCAAGGTTATCCACCTAATCATCTGTTTTATCCCTAGTTGGCAATAGGAAGAACTCAAAATCAGCTTCAGTCAGTGCCAAATGCCTCATTGGAGACTTTTCAAAAACAAGGTTGGTGTTCATTTGATATACATTGGATTTGAGGCTCTTTATTGTATGATACAGAAATATTCTGTTTATTTTCCTGGCCTTTCTTTGCATAGTTGAGCACATCCAGAAAGAGTGGGGTTGCCTGGCCGATACATTACATAATGAAACACATCAACAACCTTCTAGTGCAGCCAGGTATTGTAGTTGTAATTTATGTATCCAGTAATTCACATGGATTATAATTTTTTTATTTTTTCCATACTTACTGATTATTTTCTAGTGTTTTTTTTTTTTTTTGCTTCTGTTTGCTTTTCGATCTAGTAACCCCGCAGTGCAAAAAGCCATGGAAAAATACCAAAGAGCCATTAACAGGCATGTTGTTCTTTATGCCCTTATAGCCATTTAAAGAAATTACCAGTCAGCCACATGGTATTCATTAAAGCAACATAAATTTTTTTCAACTAACTCTTGTGTTTTAGGCTTCAGGCTGAAAGCGAATCTTGGGAGACACTGCTGAACAAACACAGAAACAAAGCAAAGGAACTGGAAATGTGACTATATTTGTTCTTATTGAAGAATTACTATATCACTGACTCATTAATGTTCCATTATTGTCTTCTCAAAACTTTCTTGGTAATCTGCTCCTTTATTCATTTCAGGAAGGTGGAGAATGGCCAGGAGACGGGTGTATCGCTAGAGTCTACATCAGTGGCCCAGTCCTCACAGCACCTTTTCATACAGAGTAAACCTGACTACCAGGTTGTCCTGTGTAAACAACAACCCCTACTTCACACCATGTCCATGATTGTATGTTGGATTATTTTTTTTTTTATTTTTTTTTTTTTTTTTAAATCATCATCACTAGAAAACTTGAAAGCAATGTGAGCTATACATCCTTGATTAACCAGAGTACATGTGCTGGCTTTTGGGCACTTAACATCTAAGTTACAAACTTTAACTCTTATTGCTGCTTATATTTTAGTGTGAGTTTAGTGTGATTATTTGTGATTATTTTAAGAGCATATACATGAACAGTCAAATAGGAAGAGGATCAAATCAAATAAAAACGCCTTAACTTCAGAACTATATTCATCTGTTTTGCAAATGCTATGCAATGAGGTTTTGTTTTTTTCTTCTTCTTCTTTGCCTTTAGATGGACACACAATGTAAGATGGTTAGAGAGCTTCTGTCTATCAAAACACACTCTCAGTTATTGGTGAAAGAAACTAGTGGCCGGCTGGGTAATAGTTTTGTCATTATTATTTTTTTTTTTAGCATGCAACTGTTTAGGCATATTAGACAAGGGTTTAATGAACTGACTGACCAATATGATTTCTTTTTCTACCAGCGGCAAAGGCTGGATTTCAGGATCTTTCATCTGACGTGCTCAGGAATCTTATGACAGCACCTTTATCCTCTGCAACTTCATAAGGAAGGAAATCATTAGCAGTCTGGCTTCTGGTGGACCATGGCTTTGTTTGGCTTATATAGTATGCTTGTATGTGTCTCTGTTAATTTGACCAGTATGTGATTTTTCTTGATTTGATGTCTTGTTTCATGACAAAGTCAACTCTAATGTTTTCCAAGTCAAATAAGGCTGTTTCAGTCAGAAGTAGAAATGGTGATGGGCGTTGTTCAGGTAATGCTTGTGCTTGACCAGCAGATGGCAGTAGCTGGCTATATAAAGTTGTGATAAGCTTGGTAAATCGCCAGCGCGGTTTTTACGTCAAGGTTTAATTAAGTACTTCTCACCTGTAAAAACCGGTGACTGCTAAGACTGGCAGATAATAAAAAGTTGTTTGTGAAAGATTGTCACAATCCTGCAAAATAAAGGTTACTGCTTGTTCATCAATTTTTAAAAAAAAAACTGCAAGAAATCCCCACATCCAGGAGCTGATGACCTGTCTGAGGTGATTTGTATCAAAGTCAAAAACTAATATTGTATTTATTGAGTGAAGAGTAATGGCGTGCATTTGATGTGACAGCTTTTGAAGTGGTTTGACTATTACTATACTATAATTATTCTCACCAATGATAACCGAAAGAATTTGGTAAGTACACATGGTCAGTATAGTATAAATGATGTCAGTAAACTATGCAGAAATGAAATACGTTAGCAGCTTGAATTGACTTGTACTACTGGAAAACCGCAAGCGATTGAATACAGGTGGATTTTCATTTGGGATTATTCAGGGTTCATATGCTCATCCTCAGTCACATTTGCTCTCCTTTCGGTGCCGCATCTATTTCACTTCATCAGTGTCCCCTGACCATTCAGGAGGAGGCCCCTCCCCCACAGTGACTCACCCCCATCTCTTGCGTTTGGCTTGGTCACTGATGCAGAACGAAGCTTTGACATTGTACCAGTCAGTCAAAGCTTTGTTCGCTGTCTCTCCGATGTCTTGGACTCATTTACTCATTAATGTTCATGCTTAATTTGCTTCTCTGATGACTACAGCAAGAAATCCCACCGCCCCCCTTTTGCCAGCATTAAATAAGAGTAAATTACTTCCTCTGCTTTGCAGTTGTGATCTCAAACATGGAGTATGGCGAATTTTCCATCTAAATGTATTCAGGAGAGTGATGCTTGTCCCTGTGCTCTCTAGCATAGGAACAAGCAAAGAGAAGACAAGTGGGGTTGTGACCGTGAGAGCTGTGAGTAAGGGAGGACGGTGCACAGCAGGAGAGATCGATTCTTATTTAGATGAAAATGAGGCTTGATGCTTGTGGGGTGAGAGGAGGGCAGCTTTAGCATCCAAATGAATAGAAGTTTCACAGAAATGATCCTTAAATGAATCACCAACAATAAAACAACCAAAGTTTACAGAGCCAATGACAGCCTTTTTACTGTCAAGGGAGGTCTCTTGACAGTGACGGAAAATGACTTTAGGGGCCAGTTACTTAAAATTGTATGATACACTGCTGCTTTAAAAAACAAAAGAAACTTCAATAACTGGCATGTTAGAAGCGTTTGATTTTGGTGCAATGTCTATTTAAATAATAGGTACTTTAGAGTGTCTTCTTCTATAGAAGAAGACACTCTAAAGTACCTATTATTTAAATTATTCTGTATACAGGCTTCCTTCTTGTTCTTAGACTATTATTAGAAGCGACAAGAAAAAGTTCATTAACCCGTTTTATATTTGTTATGTAGTTTAAACCCAAATGTTTATATGGTTAGAGGTGTGGTTGTATCAAAAAGAAAAAGACAACTTTGTAAGAACTGCACTGTGTACAGCCACTGTGTATAACACCTGAACCATGACTTGTACCGCCTGCACATGCAAAGACCAATTACTGTGTAGGTTTACTGTATATTCTATTCTTGTTGTCTCTAACTTTAGATTGATTAGCTACAGATTGTAGTGGATGGATGGTTGGAGAGTCAGCATAAACCACTGCCAGTTTGCTCTATACTCCCTCATGTACACCCATCATCTCTTCTCAGTATAGCAAGGCTGGGTGCAACTCTCCTCCACATCCATTCAGTCAGCCATTCGTCTTGGAAAGCTGTCTCTCTGATCTGAGTGATAAACTACAGCAGAATTGCCCAGTTTGCAAAAAACAAGGACACTTGTTTTCAATCTGCTGTCAACATTTTCATACTGAAAACTGATGGGTTGTTTCATTCATAGGGGGTTCGGGACAGGCGATATTTTAAGCCTGGGCTGTTCTGCTTTGGGATTTAATATTGCAAGTGAAATTGGCATATATATGCGTACATAAAGTTAATTGACTTTTAGGTACACCTTAATACAGTGTGTGACACCACACACGAGGAACAAATCATTCCTTTAATACACTTAACTTACTCATGGGCAAGAATAGACTGTGGCTTTTTAGTAGCATGCACCAGCATACTTTGCACTTGGTCCAACAAATATAACATGGCACAGTCACTGAGGCGGTAACACCTTATTTATTTGTTTTATTTACAGTGTTTGTTTCACACACACACACACACATATATATATATATATATATATATATATATATATATATATATATATATATATATATATATATATATATATACACATCACTATCCCCATCCCTGACATTTAAATGTGCATGATTTTACCCGATATCAGTGAGGGAGAAAAAAAAAGCTTTAACCAATTACAATAGAACAAGCAGTTCTGGTGACGTAAGGGGCTATCAATTTGTAAAGGTCGTGCACGAGATGAGCTTGGTCACCTGAAGGAATAATCCAGTTCTAGTATCTGGAAGCATGTGCTTTAAATGTAATGTGGCAGTGTAGTGAGGTTATCTATATCATTAGCTTTCGTTCCTGTTGTACTATATGGGCTGCTAATGGACCCACCCGCTAGCTCGCACTCTGTGGTGCTATGAGTTTAATGGTCAAGGCGACTCACACCACTCGCGCAGATAAGAACATCCCACGTACTCGCGCGACATCAACAACAATGGCAAACCGTAGTCTGTTTTGATAGGAGATTTCGGATTGGAGCTACATGATCTGAAACTCTATTAATCCTGTTTTGTTTTTTCTTGAATTGGTGGATTTTATTTTTAATACCCGCGTGTCCGTCCGTGCTTTTATTTTTTCGCTTTACATTTTTTCCGACAATGTGCGAGACGCTGTTGGCAAGCTCACACAGTCTGTGCATGTGTGTCCCTGCTGCTGCTTTTCTGCTGGGCTACAGCTACTAACCTAGCTGCTTTTCAGTCGGTGGTTAGCTAACTTTAGCCTGGCCGCGTTTATTGACTGGAGGGGGGGAAAGACAAACGAATGTAAAGCGTATTTGTATAGTCTGTTTTATGACAACAGTCCCCAATTATTTGCTGATCGTCACTGTCGGTACCGTAAGCGGTGTTGTATGATTTGTCGTAGAAAATACTTTGCTGGCTAGCTAATAGGCTAGCTATTTGTGTGTATTCTTCGACGGAGGAAAACGGCGAGTTTCCTTTGAAAGTATGGATGACCAGACCAGGATGATGACGGGTCTCACCGGACTAGGTGGACTAGCACAAGCCGATGTTGGTGACCCAGACTCGGTCAGAAAACAACAGTCCCTCGGTCAGCCTCAACAAGACATAGGGGATATCCTACAGCAAATAATGGCCATCACTGACGAAAGCCTGGACGAAGCACAGGCCAGGTAAGACAACCGAAGAGCCATTTTCCACACATGATAGCTAAGCTAAAGTGAGTTGTATGTCTTCGTTTTTAGGTTCATTTGTTTGTGTGAAACATTCACGTAAGGTAATGCGTAATTGCAACATTAATGCAACTTCACGTTACAGTGTATTTTGCAGCTAAAGCAGTAACGTTAAAGTACATTTAGAATATCTCTCGAATAGTCTCATTACAGTGTTGTAGTTTGTTAGAAGCTCTTTGTTACTTCAGATTGGCTTTTTTGTTTTGTTTTTTCAAACTGTAGTTTGTATACATGCCCATATGGTTAAAATAACGTTAGGGGGCTATCGTTAATCTTAACTGGGTAATCAATGAAGTATCAGATTTAAGAACTACCCCATTTCTGGGTCAGTCGTTGCCGTTTAAAACGCACACATAGACACTTTGGTGCAGCCTTACCTGTACTTTCGTTGTATGGAAAAATTGTTTTAAAATAACTTGAAATATACTTTGTAATAACTTTATATGTTTATATATAAAAACCCTCTGCCCACTGCATCTTAGGAAAATTTATGAATCGATGGCGCAGAATTATCAAAAGTAAAAATGGTTTTTAAGATGGTGGATTTTTTGCAAGTTGCCATAGTTAAGTGTAATTATGTCTTCTGGTTATGATGCCAAATCTTTTGTGCATTTTAAACATTACTATTCTAAATTAGGTTAGAATAATTATCAGTATGTATCTGAAATGTTGTTTACATCAAATTAGTGTCAGTAAAATTGGGTATTGAAGTGCAAATGAGTGGATAAATTAAGGTAAAGGATTAGTCAATTTTACAGACTAGCCAAGTGCCGTCTGTGACAGCAATTACTCATTGAAATGATGCATCAAATGATGTTTGTGTTAGAGGTATCTTTTTAAGCATGATTCCTATAGAAATGGTGCGTTGCACTGAGTGACTGACCCACACTCATTTGCCATGTGGCTTGAGGAGCACAAGGTCAGTTTCAAAAGAAGCGTCAGTATTTCAACAATAGGCAATCGTCCACTGCAACACTGTGGCCACAGTGTGATGTGTCATTAGCTAGTGATTTTCCACCCAACATTTGACCACCTGGTTCTCTTAATTAATTCACTCCTCTTTCACTCCCTCCCTCCCTGGTGTTCATCCTTTTCATTGTGTGCTGGGTGCAATCAATTCTCCTATAATGTGTACGCGAGTGCAGCTGTCCGCAAATCGAGTTTCTATTAATGAGATGGTGGTGAGGGGGAGGGATGATGCTGTACTGGCAGCCTATGATCATTGGGATATTACCTTTCTTCACTAAAAGTTTGAAGACTTAATTGGGCTTCACTTCATTAATTCAAACATTTTTACATTCGTTTTTCCTTTTTAAGGTTAAATTTTTTTCCCTTCCTACTTTGTTTCTTCAACTTAGAATTTTTGTTGAAATTTTAAAAAGGTTGAGTCGTTTTCTGTAAGATAATGTCTAAAATGAGTATTTGTATTTAAAAAGCCAAATATAGTTTTGGAAATCATGTAACACAATTATTTTGAGGTGTTAACAGGGTTTTCTGAAAAATAAATTAAAGGTGTGGCTGCTTGCGGAAGTGCCAGAGGTGTCCCTGCCTGTGTGCTTGTATTGATCTAAACTCCTGCTAATAACAGTCTGGCGTTTCTGAGGATAAAACACCTTCAGAACCGTATGCTCAACATTAACTGACAGTCTTGCTTGCAGTTAGTCTGTATTTGTTTGGCTGTTTTCTATTTTACATCTCACGTAACAGACTAAATCATAATCAGATTCAGGCTAACACAGACCATGTTGATACACATAGATTTGTTAATACAGAGCAGATGCCATGGCTGTTATCAACATAATTCTTAACTTTGAAAAAGTTTGCCGCCCACACATCTATCATTCCTTCAGTTATGATCCACTAATTACTGAGGGGGCTCACATGTGATCATGACGTCCCTGTCATGCAGGGTGGCAGTGTGTTGGGATGGGGAGTGGCCAGGGCAGTGCAAGAACTCGGTGTTGCAGAGTACACTTCCTGCGCACCATCCACCCTCATCCTCTCACCCTGTCGCCATATGTTCAGATACTGGCCAGAGGAATCGCCGGCGCATTGGGGTGGATCAGACGACCCCACAGAGGGAGGGAGAGCAGGGGGGGGCATGGCAGGGGGTGGCCTGCCACTCAACTTCCAGCACAGGTCAGTACAGGACCGCATGAGCACCCCCTTCTCCCCCTCGTGCTCATACCCACCATGCTGAAGGCAGCCCTCCCCCCAACTCAAATCCAGCAGTGACTGAATTGGTGGATAAAATTACACATTTAGTGCTAGACACATACCTTACACATATAACAGCTTGCACAGTGGGTGCACTATTTTCTAGTCCCCTCATTAATACTGCAGTGAAGATTCACAACTGGAATTGGTGTTGAGGTCAGGTGTAGCCAAATCATATTCATATGTGGTTGTTTTGAATGTGTCATCAGTGATGTTGTATGGAAAGAAATGCTTTATTTCTTTATTATAAGGAGGATCATAATTCATTCTCATTATTAACAGACTTCATGTTGACTTTGCTGTTTATCACCTAAATTAACTGTATATTGCTCATGTAATTGCATATCAACATTGTTGCTATTTAAACCCATTTTTACTATAAATGGTAACTGTGGTGATTTGTGGAACTCCCCATTGAGCACATCCAAATGGATTTATTAATTTATAGGTCAAATCTTTAAAAATACACAGGGTGCACAAATTTACAGCCATTATTCCAAGATAATTAAATATTGCAAGAGCACTGAGGGGGGCATTAAGAACACCTCCATGACCATCTCAACTTGATTAACAGGGCACAGTAGTCTATTGCATGCTTACTGTAATTAACATGTTTTTGTTAATTACAGATGCGTGGGGAAAAGAATACAAACTTTTGAACTATAGCTCCATATTCGCTCAGCAACTAACAGACTCACTCTTTCTGTACACTAATTGTACACTGCCAGTAAAAGAGTTTAGATATGAAACAATGGTGTAAAGTCATTTAGGGTCGTAGTAGGATCAGGGCTTTTCTCCATCCTTGCAGTTTTTAATGAGCTGTATGGGTGTGTGTGTGGGTGCATGGATGTTTTTTGGCAGGAAATTCTGTTGCTGAGGTGTTTTGATTATTTGATTACATTGAAGTGTAGAAGTTTTGCCTTATCTCATTTAATTGCCGTTAGCCTGTCTGGCAATAAAGAGAATGCCTTTGATTAAATTAAAATTGCATTTTAATCCTAGTCATCTCTATCAACTCACTGTCTACTATCATGGAACAAGTATTTCTCTAAGAGGAAGAAATTAGATTAGTGTGTATTAACTCTGAAATCTGGTGCTCAGTAATGATGACCTTGAGGTTTGGCATCATTACCTGCCCCATAGTGCAAAGCATTCAAATGACAACATTACTCTTGCTAGTTCGGATTGATGCATCAGGAATGTTTTTTGCACCGACAAATGCATTTGGCTACTGAAAATGCCTTTAAACAATATGACTCTGTCCCGCTGAGTTGCATGGCATTCTTGAAATGCTCTATTCATAATACATACAGCTCCTCTACCTGTTTTATAGAGGAGGACATGGAATGACTTGAGATGGAGGTCTGTTTATTGTAATCCTCCTCGCTCTCTCCCCCTCTTATTCCCTCTTCTCTTTTACAGGAAGCATGCCCTGAACTGTCACAGAATGAAGCCAGCCCTCTTCAGTGTTCTCTGTGAGATCAAAGAGAAGACGGGTAAGTTTCTACTTCACTCCTTACTGTGTTCTCCACTCTGCACAAATTGTAGCAGTGTTGAGATGTAGTGCATCTTTTCCAGATTCCCCAGCACCAAGTTATTGTTATAATGGTGCCATACACAACTGTATTGATAGTATTTATTGTCAGGTATTAAACACACATTGTGTGTGTGTTATGTGTGCTTTAGTGTTGTATGTTCCGGCCTTGTATTTACAGTTTCTTCAACCTATTTTTGGCTACCGTCCAGACTTTGCTCTGACCAGCTGAAACTATTCTTAGTGGATTAGTGCCTTTGAAACTTGAGTCCTGCAGAACCTTTTGCAGAACATGCTAACAACTGTTATCTTACTTATTGGACTGTAACTTGGTTACCACGTTTCATCTGTGGCAACACAGTCACAGTTTTACATTTTGGTAAGTTCCCAGATGATAAACATTTGGGACAAAAAATGGTCTCAGTTGATTTGATGTCAACAATGTTTGTTATATTAAGGCATGGAAAACACCTACAAGTACTACTAGTACAAACCACTATATTGCGTTTAAATAATCAAACCTGTTCCAGATAGAAAGCTTATGCACAGCTGTTCAGAAGCCGGCAGATATGAAAAACTTCACAGGGGTTATTGCTTTACAGTCAAATTGTTATGCCGTTTCAGTACAAAGATTTTCTTCTCTACACCACTATATAAAAACTGCTACACCACACAGTGTAGGGTAATTGTATATTTGGAATAAATTGCTATGCATATAAATGCAGTACTCTTACCCAAACACAACATTAAAAAGCTACTACTGTGACACCATTTTAACAAATAATGCTGACTTTAAAATACACATAATCTGATGCAAATTATTACCTACGTATATGTGTATTCAAAGTAAACACGCTGCTTATTCTCATCTTGTTAGCTATTCCAGTCAGCTATCTGACAGATTTTAGTGTCGTTCAAAGGAGGAGGCCAGGGATGGATGGCAGATTGATGGTTATGTTAGTTTGAATGGTGTGGGTTTTCGAATCTTCTCCCCTTGACTCTCTCTGTCAGTTTCTCTCCCTTCGTGTGTTCTGTATGCTTTTCTCTCTGTCTCTGTCTTTGTGTATCTTTTAACTGTAAGCCTCTGTTGTTCAAATACAATTTGAAAATGCTGCACTGCTGCCTGTTGTGGCCCTCTGTCAATAATGTATTATTGCTCTCCAGTGATTGGAGAAAAGTAAAGGCTAGGCTTGAGTGAGTGGGGCAGGGTACACTGTTTCCCAGGCAACCAGTGGTCTTATTTACCCTAATGCCATTCACTTTGATTTTCACATTTAGTCTCCCTGCAAACTACAGAGAGGGTCTATGAGTACTTGTACAGTAAACTGAGCAGAAAAACAGACCAAGGAATAAGGGTAGGTTAACAATAGATTAATGCTTGAGGTGAATATGGCACCAAAGAGATATAGAGATCTGTGGCTTTGCCTGTACTCTGCTGGCCATCTGCCACAAAGTGCCCTCCTAACTGCACTGTGTACCTGCTTTGGCATTTCACTGCTACTCAGACCCCCTGTAGGCCCCATTGTCTGCCTCTGGAATGTGAATTGACTTCTCTTCATTGCAGCTTGTGAAAGACTCAGTCAGTAGTCCTTTAGTATCTCCACTGATTTTTCTACAGTGTTTTCTTGCTAACAAACATAGACTTGAGCTGGCACACCCGCATACACACTCTGTCTCCCTTGCACATATACTCGCACACCAAAGAGGGATAAAAGCGAACTCAGTCTTGGGTCTACTCCTACTGCCTCGGTCTTGTCCTCTTCCCCCTCCCGCTCTCTGCCTCGCTCCCATTCTTGAAAGAGAAGACTTGCTCTGAACTCGGGGCTTTGATATGGTAATGTAATGGTGGTGGTGGAGGAGGGGAGGTGGGGCATGGGGGATGGGAGGTGAATTCCTTTGAGTGCTGCAGTTGGTTAGATTGTTTTCATTGTAAAGGAAATGTTCTGCGCAAATGCCAGTATCCCCCACCCTCCCACCGCCACCACCCCAAAACACCCCTTATTTTCAACAGTGCATGCGTTGTCCTGAGCTCTCACATTAAACATGACCTCCGTCTGTGTGAAATTTGATTCTTGTTAATACTTTTTTAAAGATACACTTTTAAAAAAAGATATTAAAGCACTTGGAAAGAGACTAGAAATTATCAAAGTTGAGAACCAGTGGCTTTGCTTCAACTCAGTTCTGTTCCCCCTTGCTCTCATGGGTATTTGCTGTAAAAATAGCTCTTGGTGCAATGGGACAGCTTATGCCAAAATCTCTCACAAGCTACTGCAGTTCACTCTCAGAAGTTTTTTTTTTTTTTTTTTTTTTAAATTCAGTTCGGGCATGTTTCAGGCATTTCTCCTCACTTTTATGCATTCCTTGTGCTTTACACATGACAACAGTGAATCTGTCACTCACTCTGTTTTGATAACCTTCTTAAGTCCCTGTTTTTCAAGCATGAACATTCACGTTGTTTATTTTTGGAAATGTTTTAAATGAAAACAAAAATAGAGTTTCAAGTGAAATTTGAGCTGTATAGTTTTTAGGCTTGGAGACAACACAGCGGTATAATGAGCCTCTCCCTCCTCCCACTCACTTGGACAAGTTCACACTCCAACACTTGCCACTCTTGTTGATAAGCTGTCTGATAAACAACTCTGTGGCATAGTGCCATGAGTTAGTTTGCCACCATTTATAAGAAGCTAACTACCATCCTACCTGGCTAAGACTGAAATTGCTGGCCCCTAATTGTTGGCCCTAATGGATGTGAATCATATGCAAGTATCTATTATCAAATCTTATGGGCCATCAATCCTTTCAGCAACAACAAAAAGGATTTAACATCAAGTTTATTAGCCAGTGTGATGCTAACCTGAGCCGGTTACTCTGGTACGTGCCCAGTTGTGCCAGTATTCAAACAATGCGTTATGGGAACCGGTTAATTGGTGCTTGGCTCTGCCACATTTCCAATCCATTTTCCTGCACATTTAAAAAAACAACAACTTTTTAGTCACTCCATTTTTAGAATAGAGTCTTAATTTTCAGGCATTTTATAACTCATGCCCATGTTTATAATTATTGTTGTTCTTTCCAGAGCTCTTAAGGTATTTAATAAACTGTTAAAGTTGTTCATGCCTTATCTTTTACCTATAACTTATGACACACCAGTGCAGTGTTTGTGCCTCAGTCAGTCATCGGGCGAGAGTCCTTTAATTCATTAATTAAATTATTACCTTCAATTTATTTGCATTATTCAAGGTACTTCTTTGCATTACAATGTCATTTCACAATCCAAATGGACCCACTGACATATTAAGTGAATTATGACCTGTTTGTTGTTGTTGTTGTAAAAACACTGAAACAACACAAGTAAATGTCGCACATAGTTGTTACACGTTTATTTGCCACCGGGCTAAACACCTTATAAACTTGAGAAATCTAACTTTAATTTTAAAAACGTTTTGTTTTGGACCTGGCCATGCATAAAATCTAACAACAGAATGTCACACAGTGGTGTAATCAAGTTGGTAATATTCCCATTATTGTAAAGGAAAATCCCTTTTAGAACCACATGAATGATTTATATGTTTGTATTCTACAGACTGAGTACAGTTCTTCAAAGTCTAGTGAATACCATGCCTCATTAAAGAGACTTAATTATTATTAGTTTTCAGAGAGCCCATTTTTGAACAGCCATAACATTTTATGTGTTGTTAGAAACCTGAGGGAAGCATTTCATTATTTTTTATGAGGAGAAGCATGCATCTTTTAAACTCAAAAGCATTAAGAAGATAAGAAATTGATTGTGACTAAAATGTAATGTAGGTGAAACTACCAAATTTACATTTTCAGTTCTATCATCTGTCCAATCTGAAAAGAGAATAGGTGAACTTCTTTCTCACTTGATCAAAAAAAATCAGTGATTTCTCTTTTAAAAAGTCTGTTTCATAGTTACCTTCACTATGCATTAGTACAGGACTATTAGATGGGCTTTTCAGGAATCTGCTTTGATTTGTGTTGTCCTGCCACTCAATTGTTTTGTTTTTTTCTTTGCCTGGCTCATTTGCAGAAAAGGATGAAAAAAGGGTGTGTGTTGAGGGGGTGCAGGAGCGATACAGGGAGATTGATGAGGCAGTAAGAGAAGGAGTAATTACTTGGTGTCCATTCCCCAAGCCAGATTGGCAGACGGCTAATATCACACAGACCCCTGGCCCTGACAGACACCCCCACCCCACACGCACATAGCCTAACTCTAACTGGGGAGTCAGAGCTCTCCAACCTTCAGCAGAGGCCTAATGGTGTGCGGGCCAATGGACTTCTCAGTGTATGTTTTCTTTTCTTTTTTTCCCCCCTCTGAAGGCCCTTCTGACAGAGTTGTCACCAGTGGGAGTGGTTTCTCTTTGGTGGAAATGAGAATTTTCTCTAGTGGATGTACCCCTTTTTTCTGGGTTGAGTGTGCTTTGTTGTTTTGTTTTAATAACACAATTTACACATTATGGCCAGAACAGTGGGTTTATTGGAAAAGTTGAGACCATTGGACAACACAGATCAAGCATTTCGCCAAATGCTTTGCTGTTAAGACTACTATGTTTAGTTTGTTTTTGTTTGAAGCGAGATAACCGGTAGAACTGCTGCTGAAACGAAACACTTGTAATTACTTCAATATTGGTAACAGGCCATGCTAGTTCCCAGAATCAGTTTTATGCCAAACAAGGTAACCCATCAGTGTTTGTTGAGGATCATTAACAGGGAAGTCTCCTACCTCTCATCTGCCCTCCCTCTCAGCATGCCTGCGCCTTACTTTTCTTTTAGGGTTTGCTCTTAAAGGAAGCTGGCATCTCTTTAATTAAAGATATGTAAATGTGGTCTCAGCTGGATTGCACTAGTTTGGTGGTGGTGGGGTGGGAGAGTGTCAGAGCCCAGTTCCTAATCCTGACTAATTAACAATTAATTACAATTGATGGGTGCCTTCCACCCCTCTGCAGCAGTGCTCATTGCTGTCCCAGACAGTATGTTTGTATATTTCACACCATGTCATAAATGCAGAGGAGAAATAGAAACATCAGGGCTGGTAGAGGGAGGGGCTATGCGTTCCACCCTAGATTAGCAATATGCATTGGGATGCTGCCTTCATTAGTGTAGCTAGTTATTGTACCACTGTTGGTTAATGTATATTAAAGCCATATTCTGGGAACATGATTGGTATGCGCTTCAGTATCAGGTTGTAATGTAGACTAATCTTTGTGCGTGCAGGTTAACAGACTCAATCCATAGTGCTGTAAAACCCATTGCTATATTCTTATCGTGACCAGCCAAACATATTATAGGTACAGTGGTTTTGTTCCTCACAAGGGTGGAACTTTGAACCTGTTCAGACTAACCATGTAGCCTCACTTCGCTCTAGCACCATCTGACTGTGTCATAATGCTTGTTCACTTGTTATAAATGGGCACTGCTCTTCTGATCTATCGCTTAATTGCCACCTAATTTGCATAACAGTGCAAATTAACGACCTCTCAAATGAGCGTTCATTTTTCACAAAGTCTTTAGGAGCTCCTTAAGAGTCTGTGCTAATGAGCACAGGAGGCAGCTGGCCTGATGAGAGTTGACTGGGGAAAGATCCTAGCAGTGCTATAACAAGCCTCCTGCTTAGGTGCTCTTCGTCATCCTCCTCTTCCTCCTGTGACATTTAGAAAATTTTTCTTCCATGTCTGTCTTTTGTTATGTGCAGAAATGCATTGGACTCAGGATATATTAGAGATGTAATTACAGCTGCTCGCTTGTGCTTAATATGCACTTTAAACATTACAGATTTTAGGTATTGTACCTTATTGCCAATAAAATGTTGTCTAGAAAAACATCTTGTATTATTCATTCCTATAACAGCTCAGTTTGGTTACAAACTGTGCTGGAAGTTTAATTCACGCTTTGTCAGATGACTAGCTGTGAGAAAATACCAGTATACCTACTGCATCTCACAGTCTGCTTGTTTAATGTCTGTGTTATCGGCATAAGCTTAAAGCAGAGATGGAACGCACATCCCTCCCCCTGAAATCATAAATATGTACAATAAACAATGTTTTGTGGTGATAGTTGGGTAACAAACCAGACTGACCTCAAAAATTTCGATTATTTCAGCTGTTCAGCATGCAAACATTTGAAGGACTGAAAATTTATCTCTGGATCTCTAAGCATGACTGCTCTGTTATGCCAAAAGTTGGTGAATAGTTGTAATCTAAGTTAGTTTACATGATTATCGATTGTTTTAACAAAGGGATTCCTTGACCTTTATGCTGGTAGGGAGATGGCCAATTAATAACTCATTTGGACAGTGTTGAAATTGGAGTAAAACATGGAAATCTGGAGGCCAAAGCAATTACAGACAACTGTTAATGATTCACAGATTCATCTGTAGAAACCTTGTAGATTTTTTTTTCTTCTTCTAAATAGATCTTTTTGAACTAAAATGTACCAGGAAATGCTTGTGCTTGATTAATAACTCAAAACAAAATGAGTGCATTGTGTTGAAAAGCCAAAAAAGCAATAGTTAGTCCCAATTTTCTTGTCTTCATAGTCGTTGGAAGCCATAACATTGATTACATTCAAATTTGTTACATTGTCCAGCTCTGACAGTTGATATTTCAGATTAAGATATATACAATATAAAAAAAATTTTTTACGTTTGTAATTGTTGTCACGGAAATTAATTTCATTATTTACCTAAAATACAAATATAGATTTTAGAGAAAGAAAAGCTTTGTTGATCTTTCATTAAGGGACAACACAATTGATATCCTTCAGTGTTTGTGTTGCATTTGTTGTTGTCCTTGTCCAAGCCTCTCTGTTTAGTTAATTAAGGGCTGATTGATGATGTGTTGGACTGAAGTGTTGTTTGCTAAAGGTGTGAATTCTCCAATTCACACCTTCGTAAAACCACAGTGTTTACTTTAAATGCTTACCTCTCAGTGTGTGTTTGTGTCAGTGTGGGGGGCTGTGTGCTACAGGACTCTTGTAAACTACCCAAACAGATGCTGATTAGTGTGAGCTGCTTAAAGTATAAATGGACATATGGATTGGGCTCATTAAAGCCCCATTCAGACATGCACTCCTTTCTATTAATCTGATGGCATCTGAACGTGTCAGTTTCATGTCCGAAGGAGCACCCTGGTCAGTCTGTAAAAGTTGCAATCACAGTTTAGCTAGGGGCTTCTTGCAGAAAGCTTTTTCTTTTTTTTACTTCTTTTAAAATCTAAAAAGATTTTTAAAAATAGATTTTTCATTCCATAAAAACTTAAACTTTGTGCCAGCTGTTAGAGTAACAGAAGAAAACCTGCCATTCATTATTGAAGAAAACCTCATATTATTCTGTATTATATTTCTCACTTCAATGGTTTTAAAATGTAGTTTGTATATCTCTCTCTTTTTTCTTTTTTTTTTCTTTTCTCTTTTCTTATCACCCACACAGAAACATATCTGCGGGTTGCATACACTTAGTTGATTGAACAAACTTAAATCACCATCTCTCTCATTTAAATCTCTTAGTTAAAAAAAACAAAACAATCAGAGTTCAGGTTTAATGTTTGGAAAGCCAGGCCGTACCTGCTAGCATTTACTTATTTTTAATAGCTAAACTTTGGGTTTGAATGGGTGAGGTAAAGAGAGGATTTATACTCCTGTGTAAAATGTGTAGAAAAGTGTAGGTATGTCGCAACTGTAACCTGACTTCACTTCCCTGGAAATGTAACTATACTCACCACGTCCACAGTTTGCACAGGTACAAATACTGGCAATGGCATTGGCCATTTGCCGAGGCTACGCCATAGGCTCTACGTAGCCATCACACCAGGATAAATTAAGTGTAGCAAAACATATTTATGCATTGCTGGCAGCACAACAGGTTGTTGTATGCACAGCCTATGTTTTTAAGTTGTTCAGCTTCCTAAAAAACCTGATTGTTTTGGAGACGAATGGTTTTTATTAACATTTTAATGTTTTCACAACTTATATCTAGCTCTTTGTATTAGCTTCAAATGTAGTTAATTCCTTTTACTTAATCAATAATTTGATTTAAATCCAAACAATTCACAATTTGTCAAAGAAGCCAATGGTGTGATGAATTTTGTTAATATGATCAAAAAGCCAAGTGTAAACTTTCAAACAAACTGGTAAGTTCAACTTCAGTATAAAATGCCAAGACTGAAATATTAATTGTAATAATATTGTTGTAAATAAATCAGGTAGAGCACACTTAATTGAGGAGTAGGTTCAGTTTTGGTCAAGTCTGGTTTTCTTTGGTCAAATATAGCTCTAGTTGCATTAAGCATATCCATGTCTTGTCAAAGGCTGTTGTGGGTTTACTTAAATTTAGTTGTGAAGAAATTTGAGGTAAGTGTAACATATGACCTAATGGAAAAAATGCCATCACTCACTCGATTACAGGATTAATCCTGTATCTGAAAAAGCTTAAAATTACTGAATAGTACAAAACGTTTCCTTTTTAGAAGAATAACTGAATATTTTTGTGTAAAACTACACTTTTCACTTTTGTTTTTTTATACATCGCCCATTTAGCATAAAACTCAGCAGGGAAGTGATTCATTTTTAATGCTAGTTTTACAGTTTGAGTGCCATATTTTTCAACCTGCCTAAGGCACAGTTTTGTTCACACAGGTCTTCTTTTTTCCTTTTTGAGCAACCCATATTTTTACCAAAATTGCATGGTAAATCAAAATGGTTCACACAGAGAAGAGGTTAGGTGTGAATATTGACATTAATCATTATAACTTATGGTTTTGTAATGAAATTGCTTTTGGCATCCAGGTAACTATTTGTCATATTGCATATATGGATCTGGATTTAATTAATAGAAAGTTTGCATTTCATTCCATGGTTTGAAAACTGGTCTCTTAAATAGTACATTTCACTCTTTTTCTGCAGAATGAAAGTCAAACTCATCCAACAAAAGATAATTAGGAGTCTGTTCCAGTTTCATCAAACTTGCATTTACCGTACTGTTGGTTTTTTTTTTTAATAAATAATTTGTGGAAATCAAATCAGTCAACCTGGAGGGTTTTCAGCTGCCGTTTGGTGTCATGCGTAGTTCAAGAAGAAGTTTATTTTTCCCAGAGGTTTTGTTTATTTTTCATCTGATAAAATAGTGAAAGAGTAGTTTAATAGATAGATTGGCCCCACTTCTTATTTCCCTTCACTGTATTTCTATTACGCAGGTGCTATTTTATCACTTGCAGTCAGTTTTAGTCTTTTATACATGGGTTTACCTATCATAACACCAGAGCTGGTGCTGAGATTTGTTTCTGCATTTTTATAAGTCAAATTAGCATATTTATGTAGCAATTTTTTTTTTCATTGTAAAAAAAAAAAAAAAAAGTCTTTCTATGGGCCATTCTCTTTATCTGAATTCCGTATAATGAAAGGAAAAACTGATGTTTTCACAGTCCTATCTTTTTTTTCCCTTTCTGGCTCCCTCGCTCTCTGGCACGTCTGTACTCTGGATTCTGTATATTTGTGGCCCCTGTCTCTTTCTCTCCCGCACACATATCTTCTCCTGTGACTCCTTTTTTCAATTCTCCTTGGTTCTCCTTCTACCCTCTCTCCTTACCTTTTTTCCCCCTTTTTTTCCCTTCTCTATCCTCCTCTCTCTCCCGCTCCCTTGCTCTCTCCCAGTGAAAGGCTGAGAATACCCAAGGGAGCTGATGCAATTAAAATGCTAATCCTGTCTGTCTACAGAGAGAGGGAGAAGGAGGGGGGGGGCTGACAGCATGAGGGATTGCGGCTCACATGGAGAACTCGACTGAAATGGAGAACAGGGGGGTGGGGGGCACTGGGGGAGGTGTGTGTGGGGAGGGGGGTGCGCTGAAAGGGAGGGGGGAGGGGACGTGTGTTGGGGAGACGGAGTGAAAAAGGGGATGCTAGCGAGGGAAAAGACAGACAAGGATAAAGCTTGTGCTGTGAGCTGAGCAATGATATACTGATTACGTTTAAGCCTTATCTATGCCTATGTGTGGAAGGCATTACAGTTAATGTACAGCACTATACTACTGGTTAGGTTGTTCACCCTTACCTGCAGCACTTCATATATTGTGTTGTCTGCACAGCACACCATTTCCACATTGGCTGTGCAGAAATGAGAATGATTATGTATGCAGTGAAAGCCCAGCTGGATACCCTGAATATTTCATAGTATGTGTTGCTCGCTTCGTCTCTCAATACCACACCGCCCAGCTTGGCTGGTAACGTGTGCATAATAGTGTGATTTCTAAGATCTTTGAATGCAGCGTATGGGCCTTAAGCAGTCGTACTATTTTTTTATTTTTTATTTTTTAAAGGTGAATTTAAGTATTATTACTTATAGCACTGCTGAGTTTTAGCTTCTCGGTAATAGACCCAGTCGGGTATTGGGATACATTTGATCAAATGGAAACACTGTTTAGGTTCTAATATGCAGCCAGCTTTCAGACCTGAAGACTCTTTGTTGTTTCTAGTTTTCACGAGTTGTATTGGTGGCTTCAGAGTCAAGGACTTTTTAAATTATTCTTTAAAAAGTCTTTATATGTGTCTGTGTCATATGGTGTTCTCTTCTGCGTGGTATCTTAACTCATCTTAACAGATGCTATAATACCACTAGACCACTAGACTGTGCATGAGTGTGATTCTGGATAATCACAGCTTAATTGGAGTAATTAGGGGAATGTAGGGGCATTAGGCTACAGCTGGGGGGCCATAATGAGTGGGGGCAAAAGGGAGGGGGAAAGAGGTGAGAAGCTTCAAGAGCCACAGTTGCCCTCTTAACTGTAGGTCAGTTGTACATCTCTGTAAATGGGCTGTAAAGAACAAAGCATAACTACACATAGTTATGTAGTTATAATCGGCATACATAAAACTTAGGCAACACTAATAATTGCGTAACCATTAATATATTGGATACAAAAAAGATCTTGCCATTGATATGCAATTTGGATATACTTCACATAGCTAAAAATTGTACAGTTCTTTTGTGAATTACAGAAAAGAAAGGAAAAAGAGGAGGGAAAGAGATGGGCGAATCAGGGTCATTAGTTCAGGCGGCTGGGTCTGCTGCATTCCTGAGCCCTGAGATGGGGGAGCAGCAGAGCAGGAATGTGCCTTGGAGAGAGAAGAGACCTAAGCAGAGGGAAAAGAAAAAGGCAAGAAGGAACAAGAAATAAAAAAGTGAAGGGTAGGAAATGGGGAAAGTTGGACACTTGACTACTTACGGCCTTGTAAAATGGTGGAACAGACTCATTTATCAAAAAGAAGTTATGAAAAAGAAAAAAACTCATTTGCTCCATTGCACTTGGAAAATTTAAGCAAAACTGTTTTTGTCCTCATTTCTTCACATCTGTTACCCTACACTACAGCTCCAGTCATTTGTTAGCTTTGACTTCTCCACAGCTGCGGAAAACTTGTTTTTCATTGCGACCCTTAAGGACTCCAAGTAAAGACTCACAGGTCTCATAAGAACTGAACTTTGATACGCTGACAAACTAGAGTAATCCTTAAGGAAGACAAGTGCCTAATGCCACTCAGTTTCCACAGGGATTAATCTCATCATCCATACTCGTAGAATCTGTCTCCCTTAAAATCCCTGTTAACTTTGTCTGTTTTCAATTTTTTCTTTTTTTTATTTCCTTTAGTCTCAAGTTACAAAGATCAACATAAATGTGGTTACAGTACTGGTTTTATATGTGACTATGAATCAATATTTCCAATCATAATGTAAATATGACCTTAAATGTATTTATTTTACTATTGTGCAAAAGCTTAGGTGTGTTAGATTATTAGTAGTAGGGAGGGGGGGGGGGGCATCATAATTCCTTAGTTTTTTTTTTTGTTTTTTTTTTTTGATGTCCTTAAATGGCTTGATTTCTGTGACCAACAGTCAGAATATTCACTTTAAAGTGATGGGAAACAGAAAATGTATTTTTATTTTATTTTATTTTATTTTATTTTTTTAAATCATTTATGGTCAAAAGATTAAAAGAGAAAAAATTGCTGTCAGAATTTTTTTTCTTTCCTTTTAAAGTCAAATAGGCATTCATAGCTATTTTTTAAATTCAGTCTTTTAATCACAGCAATAAAAAACGATTCTTGAATTCATGCATTGTTATTAATATAATGTATAAGATTTCCCAAAAAATGTAACAGTTTGTAAACGTTCAGCTCGAGACACTAAATTGTGGTGCCAAGTTTCTACTCTTACTTTTTGAAGTTGAATGATTGAGAGGCAAAAAAAAAAGGGGGGCAAGTGAAATTGAATTTAGTTAAGTGTTAAAAGCTCCAGGCTCTGAAGAAAAGATGGTTGTCTGGAGTTAAAACTTTTCTGTAACAAAGGTGTCTTTAAGGGAGTATGTGTTTGTGCACATGTGTGAGGGGGAGAGAGAGAGATGAGAGCATGGCTGCAGGCTGACAGAGGTCCTGGTATAATACAGTGGTGGAGAGCAGCGACTGATAACTATACTTATGGCCACTGGGGCTCATAGTGACAGCACATGCACTCCTATTACTGGTCCCATGCCTCATGCCCTTATCTCTGGCAGTGTGCCACTGAGGGACCACACTGCCCTCTGCTGTTGGTTTAGAGGAAGTTCAGGCTTATTGAGAATTCAGTCAGGCATTCATAGCAATGACTCAGGGGAGAAACTTGTGACTGGGTTTTGACAGTACTCCACTTCTTTGAATTTTAGCAGTGATTTATTGTCTTTCTGTGCATTCCTATAAGCCACAGCAGTATACCTTCGCTTGGAAAATTGTATGGTCTGTCTTTTTCTCTGCGTGTGTGTGTATGTTTTGGTTTTTTGTTTTTGTTTTTGTTGTTTGTTTTTTAACCAACAGGTTTTCTTAGATCTAGATGAGTAGTTTAGCAGGTGTTTTCTCAGACAGGTAAATGCTAACCTTATCTGCCTAAATCACATTGTCTCTCTCTTTTTTTCCAGTTCTGAGTATACGAGGTGTGCAGGAGGAGGACCCCCCAGATCCTCAGATCATGCGGCTGGACAATATGTTGCTAGCGGAGGGTGTGTCAGGACCAGAAAAGGGCGGCGGATCGGCTGCAGCGGCTGCAGCTGCAGCGGCAGCCGGAGGCTCCCCCACCGACAGCAGCATCGAACACTCTGACTACAGAGCCAAGCTTGCCCAGATCCGCCAGATATATCATTCCGAGCTGGAGAAGTATGAGCAGGTTTGTGCTGAATGCACATCGGGGACATGCATATGTGACACATTCCTTGCTTGTACAAAAAAACATTTTGGCAACCCTTGACCGTAAGATGAAAAGTGACTTTGTTTGTTGTTTGGTCAAACACAAGATAACTGGAAAAACAAGATACATTTGTGAAACTGCTCAACAGGGCTAGTGATGTGTAATAGACAAAAAGTACAATGGACAAAAGAAGTGTCCAGTTTATTTTCTAGTGCACTGGGAAATTATATATTTTAGGTCCACATGGAAAAAAATGTACAGGAATTAAAACGGGAACAAAGTATCTAATATTTGTTTTAAAAGAATGTATTTGTTTAATAATTTCTATTATCAGATGCTATATTGTTATTCAGAGTAGTCTGAAAGCAGATGCTTCAAAACGATCCCACTGGCACTGGGCAGAATTTGTGCTTTGTCCTTCTTTTGACAATAGTATTCAACTGCTCTCTCTCCCCCTTCCTCTCTCTTTGTTCCAGGCCTGTAGTGAGTTCACCAACCATGTAATGAACCTGCTGAGAGAGCAGTCTCGCACACGGCCCATCTCTCCCAAGGAGATTGAGCGCATGGTGGCCATAATCCACCGCAAGTTCAGCTCCATTCAGATGCAGCTCAAACAGAGCACCTGTGAGGCTGTGATGATTTTGCGCTCACGCTTCCTTGATGCCAGGTCTGTCTGTGTGGGTCTACATGATATGTTTATCATCTGTGTGTTGACTGGCTGGTTACCTTCCTGTGGGCAGAAATGATCTGAGCACTTAGAAATGATTGTTTTATCAGATGCACATTCCAAAGATACTGGTCATTATCTTGCTGTCTCTCTTTCTCTGTCTCTCAGACGTAAGAGGCGTAACTTTAACAAGCAAGCTACGGAGGTGCTGAACGAGTATTTCTACTCCCACCTTTCTAATCCTTATCCAAGTGAGGAAGCCAAGGAGGAACTTGCCAAGAAGTGTGGGATCACTGTGTCTCAGGTGAGTTGCCAACATAACTGTCATCCGGTATAGAGTAGAGATTATATAGTTGTTGAATCCAGGATTTTAGCCAGTTCATTTTTTTTTTTTTATATAAGTAAAATAAGACTGAATAACTAAACAATTGTGGGGTGGGGGTGCCAACAGATGAGATGCACGGCAGATAAAATAAATGCAAATGACATCTGTCTGGTCCTCAGGTCTCTAATTGGTTTGGCAACAAGAGAATACGCTACAAGAAGAATATTGGTAAGTTTCAGGAGGAAGCGAACCTCTACGCAGTTAAAACAGCGGTGGATGCGGCCAATGTGTCGGCGCAGGCCAGCCAGGCTAATTCTCCGGCAACGCCCAACTCAGGTACCGCATGCTCCATTTCTTCTACCCACATAGGCTTCACCTTTCTTGTTAACAAGCTTCTCTTCCTTTTGTATAAGCTTTTGTCCTTGCATAACTGGACCACAGGATGAGTGTATAGTGGACTGACATAATGGTTCACAGGAAAATTCACAATGCAAACTGCAAATAAGCTCTCACTCAGCTACCACGCTAAGTGTTTGTAGTTCTCTGAAATGATCTCATAGAAAGAAGGATGTATGCTGGTACATATTACATTAGTTATAATAATCAGTATTGAGGCAGTAACATAGTATGCACTTTTACATTCTGAAACAGAAAATTGCATGTACCATTTGGAAAATTTGGGCACATACCTTCAGCTTGTTTATTTTTTTAAAGAACCTTGCTTATCCAAATATTTTACAAGAAACTATATGCTTATATTTTCTGAGCAGTTCCTTCACCAATCTGTTTAAGTAATTATATTTTGTCATTCAAACATAAATTACCTTTTAATGGAATGAGCCACAGTACTTACAGGATATTATGCTCTGTAAGCAATATTGAAATGACATAATGCATTATGTTATGCATTATGTCATAATGCATTATTACCCCAGTTGCTGTATTTTTTTATAGTTTTGTATTTTTTAATGATATGTTCTATATGTAGATATGGGACTGCATCCATACACACATGTAAAATGTAGATGGTACATTTCGTAACTCTAGTAGTGACAGCACTAAACTGTAGCTTATAAAATGCGGCTCTGAGCGCTCACCTGTCTGAAGTGTTGTACAAAATTTTATGTGCAAGATTCTCAATTAATATCTACAGTCTGTCATTGTGACTTTGTGTATTCAGACCTGTGCTATGTTGAATGTTTTACTTTCATAGTTAATGTACGTACAGAGATCCTGACATGATAATACTTACATTGCGACTTTAAAGTTACAGGGATGTAGAGCATATTAGAAAGGATACTTGATGTTGTTGATACACTGACACAAATGGTCCCCCATAATTAATTCGTTTTTTTTCTTGAACTTATATATGCAAGCAGCTTAAGTGGACCTTTTTAGGTAGAGGCTCTGGTTCATTTAATCGCTTCCCTTCTTGGGGCTTCTGTGTACTGAAACATACATTTTCCTTTTGAATTTTAGCTTTTTGGCTTAATTTCGTCTTAATTTCATCTAATAAGACACAGGATAAATGCAGCTGTCTGTGCCATCATTTCCAGAGCTTTAAATTTCAGGCCATCTGGACTAAAACGCAATCCTGGAGTTTTCACATTGAAACTGAGTCAGCTACATTTTCAAAAGGCCCCGTTGTAGTGGTGTGGAAATACCGGTTTAGTGCAGGCATTACACATGGAGATAACAAAACCGACTTATTTCAAAACAAAAAGGTATTTGTGTTGATGTTTTGCTGTTTCACCAGTTAGTGGACACTGAAGCATATTCTGCGCAGAATCTTCCTTTAGGTTTTATAAATATGAGAAAATAGTAACAATGACCCTGATTTTCAAAGCGTTGTCCCTGAGCAATGGTAACCTTTTGAGTCCATTACAACGTGGTGAGGCTGATTGGCTATTGGATATACATTGCCTGCAGGGTCACCAGGGTCATTCAGCTTATCTCACACAAGCGACACCTACCTTGGCCTACGTTCCCTCAACGGGGAGGGTCTCAACATCGCCCCCTCTCTACAGGTATGCACTGAGGACAGCTGTGGAGTTGGCAGTTGCCCTCAATGCTGTTAACCTAGCCACCCCACTTCCCCAGATATCTTCCCTTAGGCTAGCTCCTTTTGACCTCTCCTCATTTCCTCCCCTTGGCTTTGTCTTTATCACCACTGACTCCTGCTCCACACAGACCTATGTAGAGGAAACCTTGAGGAGCATTTGCCTTTACTCATGAGAATGTAGGCAATGTAGTTTGTGTCATATGTTCAGCAAGCATAGGACCCGGTTCAATATGGAAACGTCTGTGTGGGGTCATCGGGGTTCTTCACAAAGTTGTCTTCATGCAGCTGGTATATTCCTACAAACCAGGTCTGGGGATTGATCCTGTAGTCCCTCTGGTTAATCATCTGTTTCTCTATGTCTAGGTTGTCCTATATTTCCAAGTGTGTCACAGTATCCTGCCTTTTTCAGTCCTTGTTTTCCCCCAAGTGTTCCAAAAATCCCGTGTCTTTATATAAAACCCATTTCCAAAAACACTGGGTCACTATGTAAAATGTAAACAAAACAGAATGCAGATATCAGCAGACAATTTAAGCCTTATATTTAATTGAGAATTGTACAAAACCAGCAAGCCAGATGCTGAAACGGAGACACAGGGCATGTTTGTGACTATTGCATCACCTCTTCTCCAGTTACTGTAATTTTGAAAAGGAATTGTTTACCCATTTTTGCTTGCTTTAGTATTTCAGTTGCTCAACATTTCAGGGTGTTCTTTATTTTACTTTTTTGTTTGTTCTCTGCCAGATATTTTCAATGGGTAACAGATCTGGATTGCGGGCAGGGCAGGTCAGCATCTGGACTCTTTTATTATGGAGCCAAGCTGTAGTAATTCATGCACAATGTAGCTTGGCACCGTCTTTCCAAAATAAGCAAGGCTTTCCTTGAAAAGGATGTTGCTTAGATCGAAGCACATGTTGCTCCAAACATGCACATATCCTGTTAAGGGACCTGTTGCCAATTAAATTTATTGGTTTGTGGTTTTCTTGTCATTTTACTGCATTTTGTTACCACGTGTCAATAAAAATCCAAATTATAGTATGTGATATGTAATCTTCATTCAACTTTCACTTGTATAGAATTTTAGTTATTGCAAATCATTGCATTCTGTTTTATTTGCATTTTATACAGAATCCTAGCATTTGGAAAAGGTGTTGAATTCATAGGAGTAATGTGCACCATACTCACGTAGATGCAGAAGAGATTTTATTAAAGTGAATTGTTCTTGTTACTTGTCTGTGAAAAGAATTGTCATTTTGTTGTTTTGGATGGATCCACAGATTTCTTCTGTTAAGCACCAGTATAAGAGGAGGTAAAGCACTGCATTTTGGCTTCAGCTGCAGTCTTTCATTCAGACCATAAGTGGTTTAATGGAGAGTCATGAAGCTGATTGGTGAGCTGCAAATTTTAGTGCTCGCACTGAAACAGGGTAGTAGATGAGCTGTATTTTTGAGTAGTGCAGTCTGGCTCTGATGCCTACAGGAGAGGTTTGTGGATGCTGTAACTTCACTGGTCAGTCTGTGGAAAAAATATTTGTCTAATTGTGCTAAACTGTGTGTGTGTGTTTTAAATGTTTTGTCTCTGACAGGTGGATACCCTGCACCCTGCTACACACCTGACGGGCGGCTATGAGGAGTTGTCAGGTAGTGGCCTCTACACCCCTCATCGCCTGGATGTGAGTACCAACTTAAACTCATGTGGTGTAGCTGATCAATAAGTATTTGGGATGCCTGAATACTGCTCTGTACAGTGCTCTTAAAGTATAGAACATTTTAATTGTGTTGAAATTGTCAACTTTTTAAAGGTCGATGAAATCCAAGCACTTTCGCTGAGTTTCAGTTCATTTAGCTTTTGACTTGGTTACTTAAGAAAATGACTAAATATATGAATGTAAGAAGAAAAATAAACTTTGCTTCATGCAGGAAAAGTAACAGCAGAGAAAGAGAGAAATTTTGCTTTGCCCTCCAGTTTAAATTAAATGTGGGGTTGTATGTGCCAGGATTTATTGATTTCTGCAAATGTGTGTGTGGAGAGTTCTTTTCAGTTTTGAACTTGTACATAAACTAAATGTTTTACAAATCAGTGTGTTCTGTTTTGATGTTGTGCACCTATTGTTTTTTTTTTTTAGAAACAGGTTGGTAACTTTACTTCTATTACTTCAGTAATACCCACTGCAAGTTAAAACATGCTAAAACATGAGTTACTGTAAACATGTTCTGGAGTTACGCCTCTGGATTTGAGCACCTTCACTTAGTACATTCAGAAAACCAGGAAGAAGCAGTACTGTGTTTTAACAAAGTGGTTCCCTATTATTTGAACCATTTTGTCTTGCGGATGCATCCTTTGATTACTAAGCACAAATGTAGCTGATTAAGACTGTTATTTATTAAAACCTCCCTTCTCATGTAGAATCCTTCCTCTGTTGCTTTTTGCAGGCTAACAGCTGGCAGGACACCACCAACCTCCCCTCGGTTACCTCCCCTCCCGGTCCTCCTGGCAGTGTCCACTCCGACACCTCCAACTGATCTGTTGGCTCTTCCTGCCATCACTTCAGTCCCACCGCAGTTTGCTCTGACTACCATCTTCAGTCCCTCTTTTATTTTTTTTATTTTTTATTTTTTTTCTCTTCACTACTTTCTTGTCTCTCTACTCAACTAGATGGCCACACAAGGCTTTATTTGCATTTCATAAACACACTGTGCTGGAACACAGGACAGCCGAACAGTAGCTAGGAGGACTTCTCCATCCAGCTCTTCTGAATTCAGCTCTACCCTAATGCTCAACGCTTCGTAACTCAGATTTGAAAGGGGGTTGGAGTTTACTGAGGCTGAGAAAACATGTTCTGTTAAGGACATTTCTGAAGACCACTCACCCAGCTGTGTAGATGATCATGATGTCTGTACATTATGTGTATATGCACGTTAACTTCACACAGTACTTACAGTTTGTTCACGTGCTGTTGACCTCTGCACTTAACCCTTTGCTTTGGAAAACTGTGTGTGATTGCCTGTATCTCGTGAAGCCTTGGCATTTGACAGCCAAACTGTTGATACGGATCACCAGGGAGCTCTGCTCACCTTGCTCGTACCAAAGTGCTGCCCCAGTAGTCGTCAACACATCTCTTCCTCAAAGATCACCTTCTGCCAACTCAATACAAGAGACTACTGTATCTTCTGGTCCTTATAGCTCGATGTTTCATTCTGTTGGAGATTTCAAAGACCCTTCCACAACATACACTTTGCAACTTTACAGTTGTTTTCATAGTGAGCTGACATAAAAGATGTGTCAAGCACAAAAGTTAGCATCCTTGTTATGGGTGTCTCTACCTGTAAAAGGGTAGTTAAGGGGATCACTGTTCTAAACCAGGCAGGACAAGTGATAATAGGGCTGATGAGAAGAGGAGGAAAGGGCAGAGCGAGGACAACATCTTTGGTTGAGTGGATGTAACTAATAGCCCTTTTTGTTGCTAACCAATAGAGGGTGTTGGTAGATGGCTTGTAGACTTTACTTCTTGCTTTCTGTCCACTAGTTTATTTGATTGTAGGCTATTTTCTAATGCTGTTTCACCAAGAATGCACCAGCCACCACCAAAAATTTGCTCAATAAAGCATCTAAATGACGATAAAAGAAGGGTGGAAAGATTTTGGGGCATTGATGTGTTATTGGGACAAAACGTGTCATGAATTTAGAAACGTGACTGTCTTCCATGCATGTAGGACTTCTAGGCGTGATATTGTTTTCATTTAACCTTCCGAGTTTTTAGCTTCATTTTTATTAACAAAAAATAAAGGGTATAATTATTACAGTCAGACCAAAAAGGAAAAAAGTGCATCATGTATTGCTATGATGTGTGTGTCTCTGTGGGCGTGTGTACAGTGTTCTTGGGATGTCTTAGTCAAAATGGCTGGTGCCCTCTGACCTTTGTAAACATAGAGACTGGGTGCTTCCACCAGCCGATCACACACCAGATGGGGTTCAGCTGAGATCTCCCCCCAATCTTGAAACATTTAAGCTTGTGAGCCCGAGGCAACACACTACAACCTTCTGTTGTACCAAAACCAAAAATATCAAGTTCAGTAATGTAATAATGCTACTCTGTGTCTCTAAAGTTGGTGCACAGCCACCTTCTCAGTTTGAGGAGAGGAGGGAATTATATTTGTATCTGTGTCTCTCTGTGTGGTGTTGTCATGCCTCAGTTGATTTGATTTTTGGGGCTTTTCGTTGTGGGGCGAGTAGTGTCGTATCACACTTGTAATTTGATTGTGAGCATAGAAGGAATGCTCTCCTTTTTACCCATCTTTTAATACCTTCTGGTAAAACTACAATTATTTTATCTTTAGTTCTATGGCCAATTGGGCAAGGGCTTCTCTCTCTCCTCTGTTACCAAAAAAGAGGCAGTCCTGGGTGTAGCAAAACTCTTAACCCACATTTCAGACAACCCCGCAACATTTTGGGTGATTTCATTGTTTGGAACTATTTTATACATTAGCTATTATGTGAATAACAAAGCATTTTTGATAGTAAGGTAAAGCCTTATGAAGATTTAAGTGTCAGTCAAGACTTTGAAGCATATGTTACAGAACAAAACTTGAGCTTGAACGCTGATCACATGTGATAACCCTGAGTACTCGTTTTGTTACTCATTGCAGTTCATATGACTGTATCTTATAATGTTATTGCCACACCAAATTATCACGCCCCCGCCTTTTTCTACCTGTTGTAATGGATGTCACTGTACAGTTTGTGTAATGTTTCAGTAATTTTTCTTTTTTTCGTATATAAGTTTTGATGTTTGGTTGAAATGCCTGTTTATTTTTGGCCTTTGTATCACAGGATTCACAATAACTATCAGTTTAAAATATTATTTAGGTCTTTTGTTACATACTTGGGTTGAAATGTATGCTATACAAATGTAATTGTATTTGGTGCTGTGGAAAGATAACTGTATGAATTGAGGTTATAAACATTTTATTTCATGTATTGATTTATGGATCCACTTCCTTTCTTAATCTCCTCCAAGTTTCCTCAGTTATACAGTCACTTTTCCAAATATTCCCCAATTCTGGTGAAATTTTTACCTTCTCAAAACATTCCAAGAAACAGAAAATTGCAGTTTAAATACAAAATTGGTTCTTTTGAGCTGTAATAAGCCTCTCAGTTATATCTAAAATGTAGATACCTGTAATTTCAAAAAATACAGACAGCAAATTTGCAAACAGGAGTCAATGCTTTTCAGGTTTTTTGTTAGAAAAAAATTGTTTTACATTTAATCTGAAGATCTGTTTTTGTGTGCCACACCATAAACAGTGAATATAGCCTAAATACAGTTGTCCAAATCCCGTAATGTTGATACATACACTGTATGTCTCCTTGACACATTTCAGCCTTATGATTGTTTGGATTCTGTAAGTGACTAAATGACTTCCACAGCACCAAATGGCTTCTTAACCCTTTGATTTCTTTGATTTTTATTAGTCAATTTGTATCTCCCTTCTTTCCCTTGTATTTACCCCTCTCTCTACCTCTGTCTTTCCATTTCTCTTGTATATAACCCCCACTGTTTTCAGACTTGTGAGTCTGTATGAACTCCTTTTATACCTCAACTTTAGAATTGTTCTAGAAAGAGTAAAACAAAAAGGAAGAATATGACAAATTGTAGTGTTCTTATTAGAAAATTAATAAAATGATTTAGTGTGATTTTTTTCCCCCCTTCAGTATTTGATTTCAGATTTTAGAAGTGTTTCATTTTATAATTTGTCACAAATGCTCTTGTGATAGTCAAACGTAATAAAAGGAGAGATTGCACCATCTGATGATTATGTGACTCTGTTAGTCTCGTGGAGACTTTAAAAAAAAAAAAAAAAAAAAATCTTGTTCAGCCTTTAATTCAGTATCAAAAAGCAAACATGGAAAAGTGAGCTTTGCAGAATTTGGCTGATATCTAGAAGAATTAACTGATCTATACATCTTACTTATATTATTTTTGATCTGCCGTTTATAACCTAGTCACTGACCAGGCGTTGTCTTTCTTGATGTCGTCCTAACACAAGGCCTCGGCTTCTGACTTCAGGCCAGAGCCAAGTGTTTCCTGTAGGAAAGAAAATAATTTGAAGGTAACATGACACAGAAGATATCTTATGAATTTCAAGGTAGAGTTATAATATTTTATAGTGAAAATGGACTCAATTTACATTTAGCAGTTTAATTCAGTGTTTCCTTTAACCACTTTTACCCAGTGGTGTTTAAAGATTCAAAACAATTATTCTGTATCTAATCGGGGCCTTTTCCAGGAAGCAGGTTTAGTGAAAACTCTTGTTTGTTAATACTTGGATGAGACAAACACTTGGTCTTCTGTTTCGGGAAGAGTACCAGTTTTGAGTAAATGACTGAAATTAACCTGCTCACTGGCAGGCTCTCTCTGAATCCCATCCCCAATCTGCATGAAGCTTTTGAGGCAAAATACTGTTCAGTGAAGACTCGTATGTTGTGTTGGAGATGATGTGTGAACTAAAGACAGTCTTGTACTTTAGTTTTTTAAAATCCAGGTTACAGAAAGGAAATAGTATCTTTGTAGATTTAAATACAGTTAAATTCACAGAAATGTAAACATCATCAACATTTACACAAAGAAATCCTAAAATTAAAAAACCTAAAGGAAATAAGAAATCAATGAAAAAAAAATCTTATTGGGTCTGTCCTATATCATAAAACTGCATCTTATGTGTTTGAGCCACATCTTTATCTCAAGTTTCTACAGGTTACAGCTAAATAATTAGATTTCAAAATAAAATGTAAATCTTATGTAAATGAGGACTGAGCAGATGACTCTTGATCCCTTTTTTGTTTTTCGGCAATGTCACACAAAGAGTTGGTGGACTGATCCCCGACTCCTCCAGTCTATATATCCTTGGGCAAGATACTGAACCTCAAGCCGTCCCTGATATTGAAATAAAAATGGAGGCTCATCTTCTACCCATTCCCATGGTGAATCTTGGCATCAGAAAGTGGTTGTCATATGAACATACAATGAATTGAACCAACTATGATCAAACCTCTTAGCTCAATGTTACACTCTGATTTTGCTGAACCTGCTTTGTGGAACAAGGCCCAGGACAGGAAACAATACTTTCATGCATCATATTGTTCACTTACATATAGAGCAGATATGGAAAGTGAAAGCTCTCATGACTCATTGTGAAGAAATGTGAGAAACACAAATGAAACCTGAAGCAATGAAGAATAATCTCAAGTTTGAAAAAGATGCCCCAAAGACTATTTTGGGGTACCTTTTTTAAAGTGCTTTGAAGGTCTAAGGCAGGCAACTCCAGGCCTCGAGAGCCAGTGTCCTGCAGGTTTTAGATGTCACCCTGGGTCAAAACACCTAAATCATTACCAGGCCTCTGGAGAACGTCAAGACATGTTGAGGAGGTAATTTAGCCATTATATCAGCTGTGATGGATATAGGACACATCTAAAACCTGCAGGACACCGGCTCTCAAGGCCTGGAGTTGGCCACCCCTGGTCTAAGGTTTACATTTCACAGGTTGTATTCTGCACCACCGGGTCAACACCCTAATAAGTGAGGGTACCTCTCGCAGAGATGTGCCCCTCTTGACAAGTGAAAGTTGCCTCTGCTGATGAACACCTCTCCGACACAGAGAGCACAGGATCCACTTGAACGTCGTCCGCATCTCGTCGTCCCGTAGGGAATAGATGATAGGATTGACCAGAGAGTTGCACTCAGCTATGAACAAACAGTATTTCTCATAGCGGTTGGCATGACTCTCTTTACCCAACAGTCCATCCAGTAAGAGAGTCACGAGGCCAGGCGTCCAGCAAATTACAAAGGCACCTGCAGAGATGCAAACTGTTGATAAGAACTGGAAGTAAACTTTATTTAAAGATGGGACATAATGACACAGCAGAGTCTCTTGGGTCATACTGGTAGCTTGCTTGCTTAATTTCAAGGCTAGTTGCCAGAGAGAACACATTTATGCTCAGGAGATGAGTCACCTAAAGAAAAAGTTGTATTATGACGATAACCACATGTCAGTTTTACTCGGAAATCCTAACAATCTATCAGCTTAAAAGATCAGCAGTAATCGGGTATGATCTGACAAACAAGAGCTGCAAAACTGGTTGATAAATGACTGGGTGTACACACGCCAAGCATTATAACTAAGATCAGTGAGATAAAGCACATCAACAATAGTCAGCTTTACTACAGAAAACAATACTGAAAGTTCATATGAAGTGAAATTCAATAAAAGTCACTACGCTTTCCTGCAAAAATCTGAAAATAATGCCGCCAACGACTATCAGTATGTTAAAGTTTTGTACCATGTACGTTAGTAATTTAAGAGTGCTAAAATTTTCAAGCTTATTAGAAATGAAACTATTCTAACTTCCCCTTTGACCGAAAAGTAAACAGCTCCTCACCCAGGACCATGGATATCGTCTTCATCAGGTTGACAACAGTCTGCTGTCGGATCTCTGTGACTTGTTGAGACGTGTTCTTACTTTGGTTCTTCACGTAGATAAAGATTCGAGTATACACGGCCACCATAACGAAGAACGTGAGCAGGTTGAGGACTGCCCAGAAGATAAGGAAGCGGCGGCTGTAGAGCGGCGCAAGGGTGGAGCAGTCCTTAAGATCACACTCGCAGTTCCAAAATGTCGGCACCAGGCCCATGATGATACCTGTGGCCCAGATGCATACTATCAGCAGCACCACACGCCGCTTTGGCATAGTGCTGTGAAGCTGCATGGTGATGATGGTCTGGTGTCGCTCCACAGCAACAGCAAGGAGGTTGGCCACAGAGGCTGTCAAGCTGATGTCAATCAAAGCGCCGCGGATATACCACTGCTCCTTGGTAAGTGTTCTAGTCCACGGGCCTGTGTGCAACATCAGGTTGGTATAAGCAATACCTGCAAACAGGTCTGCTGCAGCCATGTTCCCCAGGAGATAGTAGATAGGAAAGTGAAAGCGGCGGTTCATAAAAATGGCTATCATCACCAGCAAGTTGGCCAGGAGTACAATAACACATACTGTCAAGCCCAGTCCAATGACAACATAGTCCCGTGTATTCCATCCTGTACTGATCGTCTTATTCACCACTTTGTAGAAGAAGGTGACATTCTCGTTGTAGTAACAGGTATTCTCCACAATGCTCTCTGTGGCCATATCTGCAGACACAAAGTACATGTTCAAGATGTTAACCTGCTGTCTACAAGTAGTGAGTCAACAAGGAAATTTTTCATCCTTGAGCCACATCCCATTTGCTTATATTTTGTTTGGAAAGTGTGCAAACATGCATAAAAATTTCGTATATGAAACAAAAGAGTTTAAGCAATTCTAACAAGCTTTGAAGTCAACGTTTGGAATGAAAACCTTTGTTCTTCAGCACAGCTGGAACGCTCTTAGGCAAGCTCTCAAGTACACTTCAGGAATACTTCTCCAAGCTGCTTGAAGGACAGAGCTCTTCTTTGGATGTTGGTTGCCTTTTGTTCCGTGCTCTGTCTAGATGATCCCACACTGTTTCAATAATGTTTGAGGTCCAGGCTCTGGGGAGGCCAATCCATGTCTGCTAGTGTTCCAATGGGGAGCTTTTTCCTATCCAAATATGCTTTTACTGCATTGCCACTGTTTTTTGGATTGCTGCAACGCTGAAAAAATGGAGACATCACTTTCCAGAGTATTCCATGGTGGATCAAAATCTGACTGTACTGTCTGTGTTCATAATTACATCAATTTTGACAAGCTCCCCAGCACCACAGACTAAAATGCAGAAAGGAAATGGCTTTAGAATTTTAGAAAGTGCTGAAGACACCCACTGTTGTACTTCTGTCTTGACCTCATGTGTACACGCTGACAAGGATTTAAACCAAAAATGCAAAATTTGGATTCATCACTTCATAAGGCCTGTTGCCACTGATTTTCAGTTTAGTTCTTGTGTAATTTGGCAGACCTCATCCTGCTCTCCCCGTTTCCACCGAAAGCATTTCTGATGAGACTTTAGTGAACAGTTGATGGATCAACTGAAACACCAGCGGCCCTCCTGTGTCAGGTCTTTCCCATTTCTTAAGGACATTACTTTCAGATACTGTTCATTTTATGTTTCATTTTGACCCCTTCTTTTTTGGTCCTACACTTATCTAGTTTCCTCATTTTTTGAAGGACACACGGAAGAATCACCTTATTGGTGTAAGAATATACTACTTTTCTGCCTGTCCAATTCTGTTGTCATCGACTAAAGAAACGAGAACAAATTATGCGTTTTCACCACAGGCTGTTAATAACAAATGGCTACAGATCAAACTTAGAATTTGCTCAATTTTGCTATTTTTTTCTGTTGACTCAACACTGGTTCATCTCACAAGTTGGAGACCTTTTTATGCTTGAATAATTCATGTTAAGTGACTTCTGAGGTAAAGACATTCTTCTACAAAGACTGAACTGAAAGTGATTCTTTGCACCCATATCACTTGTTGTAAAAACACCTGACACGATTGTACAAATAATTCCCGTATCTGAGTCATGGTACACCCAGCAGTGACTTTAGACTCAAGTGTTAAAACATGGACGTCTCTGCATTGATTTAGGGCTGGATTGGATTGTTAATTGGCCTCGTCCAAGTGCAATGATCCAAAACAACATTAATAGTAAAAAGTATTACAAAAGCAGTAAGACCGTGCGTAGGTGCGGCTTTAGAAATCTGAAGAAAGAAAATGCGCAAGAAATTCTGGTTTTGTGAGCACACGCAAGGCTTTCGTTGTGAATTTAGAGTTTCAGGTGTGCGCTTAGAGTCTAAAACAGTGCTCTTTCTGAGACCGCTGGGGTTAAAGGAGATAAAAGTCGGAAAGTAAGACATTTCCGTTAATACAGCCTGTTCAGACCTGAAGTGAAGTGACCTATGTGTCACTAATACCCGCTCGTGCAACTTAATCTCATGTAGACTTTTAACATGTAAAATATATAATAATTGTAGTAAATTACGACATGAACCCTACCGTCCGTCTTAGCGTGTCCTCCATCAAGACAGGTCCGACATGAAACAGGGGGTGTTGGGTGCCATTTGAAAGGAAAACAGAAGACCCTCTGGTTATTCTCACTGTTAAGTGTTCAGGCGACCGCACGTTTTCAAGCCGACGCCTTTTTGAATGAGGATCAGCTGGACCTGACAGACAGGTATCGGTGCTGCCTCCACGTACAGCTTGAAAAATCAGACAACAGAAACTCTGTTTAAGGCTAAACATGAACTAAATTTGAAATAGCTTTGGGACCTGCTGGAGGAGTTTTATCAGTGAGGAATACAAAAGAAAATGCACCTCGAATTAGAAACAGTAATGCAGAAGAAACACACGCAGACCCCCCCTCATCTTTCTGAGTTCAAATTCTTAATTTGGACTGACTATAGAAAGACATTTACACTGAGGGAAAAATCACTATAGTGATAACAACAGAATTTTAATAACGTGGACTAAATTACCAGAGTACTGCACATTTGTTGAGAGTATTTGTATTTAATGGTTATTTAATTTTTGCAGTATTAGAACAGTGTGAATGTTGAATCGCGAAGGTTTATTGCCCTCCAGTGGCCGCGATCACGCATTGCAGTCGGAGTGATTTTTCCTGTACTCCACACAATGTTGCTCCAGGTCAAGAAATGAAAGTGACTCATCACTGTTGTAAATTCTAATAGCTTTGGGACTTAAAATCATTAGGAAGAAAAAAAAAGGCTGGAAAACAGTGACTACCTGATATAAATCTAACGTTTAAAACAGTGCAAAACTAGTATCAAAGATGCAGATTTGCGTAAGTGGGTGGCTTTGTGCTATCCCGTGAGTTAACAGATGTGTGAGAAGTTTGTTTTCTGATAAAAAAATATATATATATATATTTCTAAGACACGTTTGATATATGTTAAAAATATTTATAAACAGTCTTTTCATTGTTTAAATCTAACCATGTTACATATACAGACTGATGATACTGAAAATAACACCAGCAAATCAACGATGCTGCTCTTTAAATCACCAAAACCAGATTTCTGACAGCATTTCTCTCCCACGACCTAATGTTTTCACCAAGTTGCAAAAAAGTATGACATTTCTGATACAGCCATAAACACACACTGCCCTAAAAATACAAAATTCTCGGTCACATTGAGTTATAGCTTTTGATCACACCAATGATACTATGTGGAGAGAGATGCAACTAAATATCAAGGCATGTATACACCTTTGAGCACCCTGAAACTCTGTGGAAGGTTAATCTTTAGATGCATGAATGGCTGGACCCTGCACGTTTCCATCACTGGGTCAAAAATGTCTAGAATCAGTGTGTTTTTGTTTTCATTTGGTGTCATTTTTGGTTAAGAAGAATCATTTGTATTATATGTTGGTCTACACAAGAATCAATCATTGTTTTAATTTTATATTTTTCACTATTTTTACATTTTTAAAACATTTTGTAAATTGGGACAAAAAGAGACAAACCAACAGCATCCACTTGTGTGTGTGTGTCACTGTCCATACAGTTTCTCTCTCTTTTCACTTGTGAGACACTGTCTGTTTCTGACTGTAATTACTTCACACAGGTACATGGCATTTGGTTAGTCCTGTCTGCTTTTTTCCTGTGGCTGAGTTGTGGCTTTTGTCACCCCACAACTTACCATTTCGCTGATCAGGGTTTGCAGTTGGGTGCAACCTTACAGTCGACTTCTCATGTTTGTTGTGACAAGCTCTTTTGAGAGCGCAGTGAGGAAGACCTATCTTGCATTGGTGATACCATTCTTGAATTCAGGGTGCTGACCCATGAAAAAGGTGTAAGCATTCAGGCTGGTGATGTCCAGTTGTACCACAGCACCATGGGCAGCCTCTATTGTGACATTTGCAAGTGTAGATGCCAACATATTTGGTCTATGGGGTCTACACCTCCTTTGGCCTTGTTGTAGAATGTGATCAGTTCTGTTTATTTCTTTCTGGTATTTTTATCCACCATTGATATTAATCATCACAACAACCTTTCCTTTCTTTCTGATATAGCTGACCACAGTAAGGTGGACACTGAAGCCAAACTCTGTGCTGTAAACCTCCCTGAACCTAGAAGCCTGGCAAAATGGCATGATATCAAAAACATGTTTTTTGAGGAATAGCTGGAACATGAAGTGATAGAAAGTTTTCATTAAGAAAACAGCCTGACTGGTTGATTTTATGCATCTTATGCACCTTATGCACATCAGAGTTAAGAGAGCATCTCACATAGCAGAAAACAGATGATCAGGAGGAGGAAAATGCAATGCTGTGGAAGACTAAGCATGAGATGTATCAACAGCAGATAAGACGAGGTGGTTGACATAAAGAGGGGGTATAGCAATGCCGACAGGACCCAGGTTGCAAGCCGTGCAAACCCTATGGAACATAATTGAAGCAGGTTGATAATACCACCGGTTGGACTTCAATCAGCTGCTGCAAGGCACAGTGGTCTCTTTTCTATTGACTACAAGAAAAGGGCAGTTGCAATACATGTGATAATCCCAATACCAAGAGCTGAACGAACAGCTGAAAGAAATGTGGAAAGCGACGTCCAAGTCAGATCCTGTGATAAATCCCGAGATCTGTATAGATGAGTGTAGTAAGATACTCTTGATCTGTAATAAATACACAGTAAATTTCCTGTTCTAGTTGTGTAGAGTAATATTAATAAGTAAGTAAAGCTATTTATTAAATGAATGATACACCAGTAATAAATACATGCTATCTCACTTAATATCTGAAACAGCAAACACGGTGGTAGAAGTTTATTTCTGTTATTGACAGAGGTGATCAAATAGCATTACTTAATATTTGGTCCCTCTTGCGGTCATTTGTGGAACTACACTACATTAAAAAAGCATACTGTGGCGTATTTCGTTCATTAACCTCTGAAGGCTGTAACGTGACCATAATTATTTTAATTTTCTATCTTTATACTTTTAAGTATTGTAATAAAAGAATAATAATAACAGTAAACCAATGTGTTGTGTGAGGTGAGTTTTTCAGTCGCAAGTAGAGCTCTGTATTGCTTGATTTGGATGGGAAAACGGCAGCTCTGCTACAGTAAACTGGTCAACTGTTACTATTTCATGTAATAATCGCACTGACAATTTAAAGCACAGCGATGTATAGACTGAAACGAAGGGTAATATTTACTTAATTTTAAATGTACTACTTTATTTTGAAATTAATTAGCGGAAAGTGATGGCACGTTTCCCTTTTATAATGTGACCGCAAGAGGAGAGTTTTCACTTAGCCCAAACTGGAAATCACTGATGATAATTTTATACAGAAGTGTGACACTATTTTTGATTGATTTAGAAGTAACAAATATAACTTGATAAACAACAGTTAAATTGATACAACTAATAATTAGCCAAATTTTTTTTTACCTTACGTTTTTACTGTTATTTTTTTAAACACGTCAGTTTGTTTGCTACAGTTATTTTGAAATTACGTACAGGAAATATACGTTTTAAATTGTTATTTGCGGCAACTTGACGCAACTTGTGCAGTAGTTCCGCATTTTGACCGCAAGAGGGCAGTAAACGTTCACTTTAGTAAAGGACTATTTATTAACCCAAAGAAAAACAAACTGTTATTAGCTGCGCGTGTGAGCAACGTCCATTAATGTAGCTGGATATATCTTCGGGAATCTGTGTTTTAAATTAATATTGTATAATAACTAATAAAGTCACGGGGTCACAATCTTGTGCACTTCTATTGTAGTGCCTGTCCAAAGCATGCATAAATGGGAGGGCTAAAAGAGAATGCCCAAAGGTACTCAGCAATATAAATAAATATAACCTGATAAGTTAAAAATCACATTTAATTTAGGCGCTTTCATATGCTTAATATCAGTATGCTTAATACTTTTTCATTAAATTAGGTTCAGAAGTGTTAGTCCCTTATAAGTTTGTATTGACGGCGAAAAGACGTGTTGAAATGTAGTTCCTGCCTTTGACCGCCAGAGGGCAGTGAACTTTATTATTATTATTATTATTATTATTATTATTATAGATATTGACCTTTCCTATCTTGACTAACCTAAAAGCAGTTATAACGGCGCATGTGGGCCAAGCCCGCAGTTAATTATTTGTAATGCCCCTCTAGTAAACATCTGACGTGACCTTATTAACTTCAGTCTTTATTAACAATTCTTATACACGTATTCAATCTGACTTGTTACACAATGCGCTCGCTCTAAATTTTCCAATGTGACCACCAGAGGGCGTTTGGCATTGTGCCCAGTTTGATGTCAAGTCAGACATAATACAATAACATCACTTCCGACAAGTACCTTCAAAATAAGACATCCTAAATTTCTATATTTTCCTACTTGACAACATTAGTAAACAGCTTGAAATAATACATTATCAGTCTGAAGAATGTATTATTACAGCAAGAACCGTAAGAAAACCGCTTAGCCAATGTTTTCTGACTGATTAGCTGTGCCCCATGTACAAAGTGCTAATTTTGACTTTGATACGTGCTTTCTGCAGGTATGTTACAAAAGCTGTCTCTTTGACTTTTGACTTTTTGTTCATACCTGTGAAGTATGATGCAGAACTCAATATAAAAATGCAATTTTTTAAATTTCATAAATACAGGAGATTGCATTATTTTTTAAACTGGGGCTTTCTTGAGACTAAATAAGCAGAGCCCCGTGCTCATTTAGTCTGTGTTTAGGGAAAATTAAAGCAACACATTTGTCATTCTTCATAGTAATCCCAACTATCTGCTCCCAGTTGAGACTGTGCTGCACACAAGCTCCATTAGATTTCAAACAGAAAGAGACTGGAAAGGGAAAATCTTTGTTTATTTTTTTATTTTCTATAAAAAAAAAAAATTTAAAAAAAAGAGAGAGATGAGTTTATTTAATGATCATAACAGACTTAATCAGAGACCTCGATAGACCACTCACATACGATAATCGAGGAAAATGTCTGAACAAAACCCCCAAAACAGAACAAATGTAACACAAAATAAGATACCTGAATAAAGCAAACTCTGGGCTGAGCTGCAGGTCAGCACATTCTCCGTAAAACTCATGGCACGTTATGTCCAACAGTTATTATGACAAGGGAAAAAAAGGCTAAAAAGGAATGACATTTTGTTTTTTACCCTTTCAAAACCAATCTAATAATAAAATTATATAGTTATATATCGTGGACTTCATAGAAATTAAAAGATGTGACTCAAGCACAGAAACGAGTTCTCCTGAAGTACTCACCCATCTTTTTATTCTCCTCATTAACAGACTGCTTATCTACATCGGGAAACAGACCTCCCGCACCACACACTGAGAAAAGAATGAAAACACACACACACACACACACACACACACACACACACACACACACACACACACACACTCATACAGCCATCCAAATTTACAATCACACTCACAGACCAGACTCAAACGCTAGTGTGGTGACACTGAAACATATCTATCTAAAATGTGCTGATTGAACAAACTGAGAAAGTAGTTGTCAGGTGTGTACACTCATAGAAGTCCAGCTAAAACTAACTTTAAAACCCGAATATTGGTAACGGGTAAAGTATAAAACGCTGTCTTTTCCTTTTTTATTACTTTTTTCTTTTTTCCCTTTCTTTCTTTTTTTCTTGTTGTGTGTTTTTTGTTTTGTTTGTTTTTTATACACAAACTCCTTCAAAAAAAATCTCCCACCCCACTTAAATATTACACCGCCCACTGCTGACTCGCCCCTTTCTAAACCCGGTCAAAGTGTAATATAAGCCAACGAGAACTGCAATACAATACAGGCACTGGAGAAAAAACACCATAAGAGACAAGTAGAGAGGACGAGATGTGTTCGGATTTCAGTCAATCCCCGCTCAAACAAATGTCTCCAAGAACATAATTAGAAGAGTCACATCCACAATTTTATCAAACAAGAACAAAGATAGAAATCAAAACTGTTTTTTCAGCATTTTCCGTTTCTTGACTTGTGTACCGGTAACTGTTTCTTTTTAGTTTATACCGTCGACACTGTGCCCTCGGTGAACTAGAAGACGATTCGATGTGAAAAATCTAACAGGGAGCTCTCTCCAGTCTACTACTTTACTAACCTGATTGAAGTAACAGCTACAGAAAGATGTTTGTCTAATTCCCCTGATAGTCCCAGCTTCATCAGAGGGAACAAAAGGGGGCTTGACTGACCCAGTAGTTACTGTTGTGAACCGGCCACTCAGAAAAACTTCTCCAACAGTGTATCTAAAAGTGTAATGCAAACGATGGTGCGACATTTGTAGTGAAAACTCAGAACTAAAGCTTAGAAACGACCAGACTCTCTCCCTCTTCTGCTACCGATTTCCTACTGTAGCTTTAAATTAAAAAATAAAAGGCAAGATGGAAAAAACTTGACTGACTCTGTCTTTGATAAATACTTGCTGAAACTATGATAATGCATATATTGAGGGTATTTTTTTTAAATTTTTTTTTTTTTTTTAACTAGCTACCAAATGTTTTAGGACAAGTAATTTAGCATAAAAGATATCAGGGGTTGTTTGGCATAGAAGTAGCTGGCGGAGTGTGTTGGTGAGAAGATTCAAACAGGAAGGAAAAAAGAAAGAAAAGAGATTCAAAATAAACAGTTATTGTAGTATAAGAAAATACTTCTTTACAGTAGATACTAGATAATGAAAAAAGGTCTGCACTGCTCCTCGCCTCGTCTGCAAATGTTTGTTTGTCCGTTTGTGCAGGCCACAGAAGATAATGGTCAGTTTAGGAAAAAGAGGTGTAAGGCAAACTGTACCTTCTCTGCTGAGAAATATACATGATTTACAGTATGGAAGTAGCACCCCCCCCCCCCCCCCCCGAAAAAAAAAAACCCCCAAAACAAAACAAAAATGTAATCTTTTCACTTACAAGAAACAAAACAGAACACATAAAGATCAGTCTTCTTCACCAACTCAGACATCTGGCAGTTCTCTCAGTGTCTCTGCAGTCTGTCTGAACGTTATCAGTGGGATGTCTTCACGCTTGTGGTTACCGTTGTACCCACAGACACACACGCACACACTGTAAAAACCAAGTGTGAAAAAGGCAGCGCTGCCATCAGGGGTCCGCTTTTTTCCTGTTACGCGATATCAGCCAGGTAATGCTAAATATCCAGGAAAACGACATCCAAAACTAAGCGACTCGTCCCCGTGTGATGTTTGTGTGTTCAGTCCACGTGGGCAAACCAAGCTGTGACCGCCCGTCCAGTGTTTGTACTCAGTCTCAACAGGGCCCGTCACATATACGTACAGTCCGTGTCCCTCTCTGCTGCATGATCTCCACATTCTTACTTTAGAGGAGGTTTACATCTTTTTTCTCCCTTTCTTTCTTTTTTCTTTCTTTTTTGCAGTTTTGTTTCAGTTGCTCTTCTTCTCAAAACAGGTTCTCCTCAAAGATAGCCATTAAGTCACTTTGGAAATTCATGTCAATAGTCGCTGCCATCTGTAGAGAGAGAAGAGAACAGCCATTATTGTTTATGTTCAAACAGTTCACTACCTTTTGTTTTACATAGCTCAAGACCCCCACAGATCCCAGAAGGGTTAAACCTAGAAAAATCATCTCACCGCTTCCCGCCTCCTTCTCTCTTGCTCTCGGAGGCGGGCCCTCTCTCTCTCTTGGTCTAACTGGTTCTGTGTGGTGAGCTGAGGCGGTGTGGGAGGTTGAGGAGGCTGCTGAATGGCGGGAGGCTGGGACTCCTGCTGCACCGACTGCTGCTGCTGCTGTTGCTGCTGCTGATGTTGTTGTTGTGACGGGGCTTGAATGTGTGGCTGCTCAAGACGTCTGCGAGGCTCATCGTGCATCCTTCTGCTTTGCTCCATGACCTCCTCTTCATCCCGACCTCTGGAAAGCAGAGCAACAGCCATCAGTCAAACGCTCAGCATGTTGCTGAAGGGGGTTCATGGCTGCATAAGCGATGTCCTCACATATACATGTGGTGCCCTGCTGGACACTTAAAGCCCACAAAAACAGGATCATCACAAAGATTACTACAAAAATGTATTTATTTTTAAAAAGAGGGTGTTAGGACCCTTATTATTTACTGGACTATTCCTAATTCATGAGCAGTTCAACATCTACAATAGATGAAAAATTAAAAGCTCGTTCAGTGGCCTCTTGCATGAAAAACATCAGACAGAAGTGGAGGGTCGACAGGCTCATGATTAATGATATTCCATGATAACCTTGTCAGATCTGATCATTTTTAAATCAATTTCCTCTGCTACTGTGCCCTTTCAGTACACTTTAATCTCTGTGGCTGGTGCAGTCACAGAATATGACCACAAGAGGGCATACGATATCTTTAAATCCAGGAATTCACACTGTGTATTAAACATCAAGCAGCTCAAACAGATATTTGCAGTCATTCAAATTCATTGAATGACTGCACATTGCTATACACAGTTAACTATAATATACTTTATATTATTCTGTCATGACTTTTTCAAGCAGATATACAATAAATACGGGACACGAATCTCCTCAATCACTGCTGCTTTTTGCCCCTTTTGTATTTGTTACTGACGATCTCACCGTAGTTTGTCTTGCTCTCTGCGTAGCCTGTCTTTTTCTGCCTGCTCAGCTTGGGCCTTCAGGGCCTTCTCCCTCTCCTCTTTCTCCCGAGCAGCACGACGGAATTGTTCAAAACTGTCACTCGAGGATTTCACTGCCGATAAGGGCGTAGACGTGGATTTTTGTGCCAAACTGGCCCACGAGCCCATATTCTTCAGTTTCACATCCTGAGGAACAGACACAGAGAGATCAAATCAAAAATTCTGGTAGGTGGAATCCTTTTGGGCTACAATCAGATGTATATAGAGGTATGAGTTACTTTTATAAACTGACTCTTGCACCCACCTGTACCTTTTTGGGGGCAGAAGGAGCCTTGGACTCCTGCTTGAACTTCTCCTTATCTTGCAAAGAGGTGGGTGGCCCACTGGGCTCAGCGGAGCGGATAACAGGTCGCGAGCCTTCCATGGACTTCACATCTGCTCAACACAAGAAGAATCAATATCCTGCACAGTTTCTTAATTCTTAATTTCATTTTGGGGGGAAAACATTAAGGAGAAGTAGTTAGGGAGCTCTTACTCTGTTGGCTGTGGCTTGGTTGACAAGGCTTGCTCTCAGGATGTTTATGATGATCTGGTCTCATTGCAGGATTAAATGGCTCCCCTCTCATCACTGGTGATGGAGGAAGTTTCTCCTCTTTTAACACACCTTGGGTCCCAGGGGCCCTTTGCTGCATGGCAATCAAATTGAATCAAAGTCAGACCTTATTCGAGCCTCGAACTCTGCCTCAGTTAAAAACAGTTGCCAACCTGACAGAAATGTTCTCACCTTTTTAGGCTGCATGTTGTGAGGTGGAGACTGGTGCGACACAGGTGGATACTGGGGAAGTTGGGGAGAATTCATCATGAGAGGGGATGGGTTGTCTCTCATATGACCTGTAAACAGTAGAAAGGGAAATAAGATGTCTGCAAACATGATTCATTTGGGAAAAAAAAAAAAATCCAGGTAACAAAATATATTTCTGTCCTATTTCATTCGACCAACCTGTGTTATAAGGGTCAGGCTTGGTCGGGCGAGGGGAGGGCTGCTCTTGCTGCTGCTGCTGGATAATCTGTTGTGTTTTATTGGTGGGCATGGACGCTTTGTGTTGTGTTCCCTGGGACTGAGGAGGGAGTATGGGACAATGTTGGTAGTTCACTTGCTGCTGTTGTGGTTGCTGTTGTTGCTGCTGAGTATGTTGCATGTGGCGGGCCTGGTGTAAGGGCATCTGTTGGGACAGCGTCTGATGTGACGGGGCTGACTGAGCCTGGGACTGAACAGGGTGCTGGGCAGGAGCCAAGGTAGTCTGAGACGAAAGCTGAGATTGTGTCTGAACAGACTGCAGGAGTGAAGTCTGTACTGGTTGTTGCTGCTGCTGACGAGCCTGCTGGGTCTGACGCGGTTGCTGAAACTGCGGTAGGAATAACTGGTTAATTGGCGTTGTAGACACTGGCTCTTCATCATCCTCCAGCAGCATCTGGGGTGGCTGAGAAGACAACAAGCCTTGGGGTGTGAGTGTTGGGGGGGATATAGGCCGCTGGTGCAGAGGCTGAGTAGAGTGAAGAATCTGTGAGGGGAGTTGGTGCTGTTGTGGCAGTGGTGGTGGTGCTGTTGGCTGGGGCTGAGGCAGAGGCTGAGGCTGGAGCTGCTGCAGAGGTGGCTGTTGCTGCAGAGGTGGCTGCTGCTGCAGAGGTGGCTGCTGCTGTTGCTGCGGCTGCTGAGGTGGCGCTGGTTGCTGAGGGGGTTTGGGATGAAGAGGGGCTGCCTTGTGACTGGGCCGAGAAGGCTGCTGAGGCATGGAACTGTGTAAGGCTAAGGGTAGAAGACGCAAAACTTTATTAGCGTGAATTTGTTGGCAAAAATACAATTTTTAGTATATGTGCTCTATTAGAACATAGGTTTAATAGGAAAAAAGTGAACTAGTGGTCATTTTGTAACCTGCATTACAACTGTAGGATTCCGTAGAGGAGAAATGCAGTTGTAGCTTCAAAAGCAATAGCAACCTAGGTAGTTATCAGGACTAGAGTCATCAAACAATTGGCCTCTGCATAAAACCTTACCTGGAGATGGGAGGACGGAATGCTGGTTGAGGAAAGGATGTGTCTCAGGGGACACTGGCCCAGCAGAATGAGTGTTGAGGTGAGAAGGTGCAGGTGACGAGGATGCGTTGCCTGTGTGGTGGGACATGTGCATGATGGGCTGACCAAAAGGTGGCAGGGAGTCAAAGCTCGTCTCCAGTAACTGAGAAGACTCGAGAGGAGCAACAGAGGGCGCCATGAAGCCTGCAGGAGATGGCTGGTGGTGGTGATGGTGCTGCTGTTGCTTCATCTGACTGCTGGACTGAAGGCCTGCAGCTTGAGACTGATGTGTAGCCTGAGCGGGTAGAGTCTGAATATGAGAATGTGTCTTCCCCTTCCCCTCCTTTACAGCATGGTTCTTCTTTTTCGGCTGTTTTATCGTTCCTGGGAAAATAAACATGTACAAACATAAACATTTCATACTTTTCTCTTTTTTTTTTTGGGGGGGGGGGGGGGGGGGGGGAGATTATGTAAATCTGAATGCTCATATCTGGAGTAACTCACCTGGCACCTCCACTTCACTGTCTGAGCTGGAGCCACTGCTGTCTGAAGAAGATCCGGTCTTTTTAGAGGTAGCCATGGGCTCCATAGTCTTATCAACTACAAAACAATGCACATGTTCATACATTTCCTGATTTCATAGTGATGGTAAATGGCAGAATTCTGAATGTTTTCTGTCAAGACTAAGTTTTTTTTTTTTTAAATAGATTTGGAGTTGGTTCCGATGTTTGTTTTTACTATAATTCATACACTGGCTTACCTGAAACCCTTTTCTTCTTGCGGAGGCAGGAAGACACATATCTCTCTAGTTCACGCAGAGTGGAAGGCTTTAGCGTCTCAAAGTCAATCTCAATCTCATCAGGGTTTGAATTTTTGAGTGAGGGCTCTCTGGACTGGATAATGTGTACTACACGGCCAAGCTTGTCACCAGGAAGCTTGTTGATGTCCAGGCTTAGCTGCCTCTTCTCCTCATAGGTCATAGGTTTGCACTTTTCCCCTGTAACTGATGACAGAGTGGCTCCCAGGTCATCTTCCAGACTAGGAACAGGCTGCAAGCTGGCAGGTTTCATCGTCTCCTTTTTGCTACAGAGGCAAAACACAAAAATTTACCAATGCTGACTAAGCTCTAGTAAATCAGTCACCTTTTCGAAATGGTAAAAACAGAAAATACATACCTACAGCTAATCAGTTACAGCTGGAGACTAAAACTCTTAACATGAATAAAACTGTCCACTCAAAGTTACCTAATAAGCTGGATTACAACAATCAACAATTAAGACTCATAATTTATAAGAAGATAAACTATGTAATAAATGTCATAGGATAACCAAGCCTCTTGGCATTTATTGAAAACATAACAATAAGCTGTATATAAAATGAAGAAAGGGTAATTAACAGATTGTGAAATGTCAGGCTGACTGCTTTATAAAGGTTTTGTTCAAGCTTTAGGAGACCGCTTAATACCCACCTGGGTTTCTTCTTGGGAACAATCTCTTTGTTGTTATTGTTACTGGTCTTAATCTTCTTAGACGGCTGCGAAAGAGGTGTAGCATCCTGGATCTCATCGACAGGCATGCTTCCTTTCCTTTTATGCTTATCCTTTTTCTTCTCTTTCTTTTCCTTTTCTTTTCTCTTTGGTTTGCTGGCTTGTGGTTGGGAGAGGGCAGCCAGCTGCTCGTGGACAGCCTTCAACTGCATACAGAAATTAGATCAGTTGTCAACAAAAGTTTTCAGGGTGTGGACAACAACTCAACTGAATTTTCTTAGACAACCGACCTGTTCCTGTAACTCTGCCAACCTCTGGGCTCTTTCCTCTTCAGAGTCATCAGTGGAAGACTCAGACTCAGAGGATGAGTCACTGGAGCTGTCCGAAGATGAGGCGACGTGGGCCAGAGGAGGCTGAGGCTTAACAGGGGCAGGGTGATGAAGTGCAGGAGCTGGGGCAGAAACTAAAGGCTTGCTCTCTGGTTCATCTGGCATCTTGGCAAAGCGCATTTCAAAGACATCCTACAAATGAAAAGAAGCAAGCATACTATCAAAATTGGTGTTTTACACACACATACATTAGTTGGGCAGGATACTAACATATTAATGACTTCTGCTCCCTGTTCAACTGCAGCATGTGAGACTTGATGATTTATTGCAGTGTTATTTTTTATTTGCTTTTTTTTTTTTTTTGCAGAGGAGCCCTGTATAAACTAGCAAATAAATCAAATAATTCCAAAACAAAAAATTAAATTCAGTAGAATGCAATCAGAGATCAGAACGGCAGCAAAACAGCCTCCCCTTATATTGGATACTTTAAGGCTAGTAAAACTCTACATAGATCAACTTTTTGCCTTGCATCTTTTTTAAAAATGTAACAATAGCATGTACGTACCTGTAGTTTGCGAGCCATGGCTACCACCTCATGGTCTGGAGGATTATATTTGTAGCAGTTGGAAAACATTAATCGCACATCAGCAGCAAACTCCTGGGGATCCCGGTATTGCCTGTTCTCCAGCTTGGCCTATTAAATACATCAAGGGTATTAATTACTTGCCATCAAAAAATGCCCCCTGTTTAGTTTCTCTGAAAATATGTGTTTTCTGCACACCTTAATGGTGCTGAGGTCCATTGGATGTTTGATGATATCATGATAATCATGTAGTCCCAGTGCATCCACATCAACTGGTTTGTAGAATGGCCAGGCATAAGCAGCATGTTTCTTGGACAGCATCTCTCTAACCAGACTGGCGCAATACCCCAGCTGGTCCTGTGGTTTGGGGCTATGACCTCCACTCGGTCCGCTTAGTCCCATCCCCAAGCCTATGTGATGCTGAGAGTCTGGAGCGTCCTTTTTAATCTTCGTAGGCCGTGCGCTCTCTCGCCTGGGTAGTGTCTTCCCAGACTTAGATTCTGCTGGCGATGACTCACTCAGCTGGTCATTTGCAGTAGGCGTTGTAGTGTCTGCTTTCCTTTTTTGGCTCTTTCTTGGCTGGATAGCAGTAAAACAAGAAAGGGAATTAAGCAGTTATTATATCTTATCTACATATGTCTGATCCAAGCATGGTCAAAGATGAGTCTTCATGCCCAAACATTCATCCATTTGTCAAGTACACTCACTTTGGTCATGGTCATGGAGGTCTGCAGCATTGGGGCAGTGCTCTGGATTGTTGCTGGGGGAAGAGAGGTCTGGGAAGGGGGAGGCACAGAAGTCATTACAGGAACTTGAGGTGGGCAGTCTGACTGACCCAGGGAGAATGGCGCTCCGAGCTGTGGTGCATGGCTGGATAACGCTGGGGGCACATGGCCTGCCAGGGCCTGCATCAAAGGCTGGGGAGGTAGTGAAGGCGGACCCTGCACTGGTCCTCGAGTTTGGAGCCCTGTTGGGAGGGCTGATAGGCCACGTGTTTGAGGAGTTGTTGACAAAGGATCCATAATGGCCCCGGGTTTCAAGTTTAGACCTGGATGTGAAAGAACAAAACGGTTGTTTTCTCATGAAAGTTTTAGATTAAAAACTCTTCTTGCATATAGAATCAGAAACAAATATCGGAGTTTTGCACACTCTCTCTGGTCTTTATAATAATGTAGACCAAAGAAATGCCTATCCATGTGCACACCGAAATGTGCAGCCACACTGAAGTCAAATAGGGGTAACATGATTACTCAGAGGAAAGAAAAATGTTGATTCATTGAGTGCCTTTTTAAAAGGTGCATTTTCTCAATCCTTTAATATAACTCAACTGAAATAAATAAATAAAGAACCCTAAATATACAATCTTAAAGAGGAAAAACTAGGAATACATGCTAACTGGTAGAAATTAATTTTAGAGACCCATACCTCCCTCTCTCCGGCCTCGGCCACGTCCCTTTCCTGTCATGACAACAATCTCAGTTTCTTCCTGTGGCATTTCTGAGACTTTCTGGAGGAAAACCTTCTCTAGAGCCTCAGCCATTAACACTATATCATCGCCAGGCTGCAAAGGGAGAAAAACAGTCTTAGTTCAAGTGGAACAACTTCAGAATTATTGCAACGTTATATTGATAAGGCTCTGTTGTACAACTATGTACCTTGTTGTATATGTAGCAATTGGTAAACATCGTGTTGAAGTCTTGGATACATTCTTGGGCATTCCAGTAGTAACTGTTCTCAAGCCTTTTCTTGATTGTTCCCATGTCCATAGGGGTTTTGATTATTGTGTAGTAGTCCTGAAATGGTTACAAATAAGTTGGTCAGAAAAAACTCAAGTGGAAACTCTTCAATGCAATCTGGTTCTTTACTAAAGTGAACCCCTTAACACCTCCTGTATTATATTTGGCACTTTTATATCATCATTGTCAGCCCCATCACGAAAAACCAAAATAAATTGCACAAACAAAAATTTTTTATTTAACTAATTTTAAAAAATGTCAGAAGGTTCAATAAATGTTCAATTTCTGGCAAACATTTCATTATTGTGGCTTGAGAGATGACTGATAATTAATGATAATAATAATAATAATAATAATAATGGATTGGATTTTATATAGCGAGATGCATATCATTAAACATGATTACTCAGGGCTTGGAAAAAATGTGGATTCATTAAACTTAAAAAAAGAAATGGCTTTTCAATTGGATGATAAATGTAATTAGATTGAAAAACAAAATAAATAAATCAACATAAATGAGTCTGCCACAGTTTTCTGGGGACTAAATTTAGATCTTTATAGAGGTGCAAAAGGAGAGTGGTGTGCTGAAAGGCAAAGCAAAAGAATAGCATACAACACAGTAACTGTTTAATCCCAGTTATCTTGCTCTGATTGTTTTGTGGAAGCCAAAATTGTAAATTAAATTTAAATTCCATTAACTACAGATTATAACAGCTGAGGATGATATAATGTGCGTGTGTCTAATATGACTTCATACTGTGCAATGACAAATGCAACAATCTAAATGATAAAATAGAAATAGAAAAAAAGAGCCCTGCTACTCTCAATCTTGCATATACATGCAGAGAACAGCTCTAGTCAGTTTGCCTGCATTTATAAATCATAAAAAAGTACAAATAAGTAAATACAGGACATTAGATTGTGTAGAAGCTGGGCTGATCTATGAGACATCTACTCAGTCCATGAAATCTTGGAGAAATCAAGCATTTTATGTTAAAACAAAGCTTACAGGCAGGTTGAGTTTCAATGCATCCACTGGTGCATGAAAAGGCCAGGCAAACTGGTGCTTCCACAGGGTTTTCACAACCACTTTCAGCAGGTACTGTAGCTGATTGGTCTGGCGCTTTGGCCTGTTGGGATTGATGTATTCTGGGGGTGGGGGGTTACACTGTTGCTGAACCTGCCCCTGGCTGCTGCTGCTGCCCGACATCTGCGCTGTGTCCAGGCCGTCACCCATTCTGATAAGGCAGGACCTGGGCTCGGGCCCTGGAGCTGAAGCAGGGGCAGGGGTAGAGGTAGTGGTGTTGGCAGGACACCAGTTTAATCTTGGCCCCGGCACAGACTCCACTGACAGAGCACTGCTGATCCCATTGCACTCCTCACTGGACTCTCTAAAAACAGAAAAGAAGAGTAATTAGCAAAACTATAAACAAAGTCTTTGCTAAACTAATGATTTTTGTTACACAGCCAATAACATTTTACATTTCAACGCAAAGTTTAGTTAGACCCCTTATACCATGTTTACAATCAAATAAATAAAATAGCTGCAAGGCTAGTGGTATACCGGCCATTTAATCACAACACAATGAGTTAGTTTCTTCTATCAGTTGAAAAAATGTCCACTTTGTCAGCTCTGATTGTGAGTAGAGGATGAAACATGCACTGTAATGTTTACACAGTCATATTAAAAATAAGACAAAGTTCCCAGTGATGATTTCATTCAGAAAATCTGGCCTTGAACCAGAACACACTGTTGGCGGGGTGAATTTTTTAAAGATCCTTCATAACTGAATATGTTAAATACTTTATCTACTTTGGTATAATAGGGAAGAATTAGTATTAACTGTAATTAAATGCTATGACAGACTTGGTAACATGGAAAAAAGCAAAAGTAGTAACTGGTGTTGCAGATGTACATTAAACTGAAGCTCTCCCTGGCTTCCAGTCTTTGTTATATAGATACTTTTGGCTAGTTTAAATGTACAAATGATTACAGAATTATAAAAGCCTTCAAAGTAAGACTACACAATCCTCATATTTAAATAGACTGTGAAACGCGCAGTTCAACCCTGAAATGCAGAAGGTTTGCCTTCAAAGTATTGCAACAATGTTTCAAAACGTCTAACTTTTACTTTAATTTCTGGTTCGTGTCACAATTTTTCACAAGTTGTGCTACCACTCAGCAAGCAGTTAGCAAGTATTTACAGACAAAAATTAATAACAACAGCCAACTGTGGAAGTCTTCTGGCTACCAAAGCAATTATTCAGTTTTCTTTGCATTCTTTGCAACCCAGCAACAATTAGAAAACTCCAAGAAGCATTGCCAGCAATGCATGTTTTTCCTTAGCAAAGAGTGGTTGTATCGTGTCCAATATGGCAGACATTCTTAAGCCATCTTCTAATGTTGTCAGGATATATAAATCTCATATGAACTAACGTGGTTAAAAAGTAATAAACAAATGTTAGAAGTACCCTTCCTTTAACTTAATGGTATCATCTTAATAAGCTACACCATATGATTGTTACAAATGCATATACAGTTTAATATGGATTTGCACCCTTCCTTATCCCGTACCACCATCAGAATCAGAATACTTTATTGATCCCTGGGGGAAATTATTTAAAAATACAAGTCACCATCCACACATGGTGAGGGGACGGGTTGTGACTAGAGTTTTGTCCAATGTGAGAGTTACTGTGATATTATACTCTGATCTAGGGGTACTGTTCACAGTAATACCGGAATAATGTTAGGCAATGATAAGAAAATGAAATATCGCGATAGAATATGGGTAAACGCGCATGTGCAGTGCCTTTGTTTTAATACGCGCATGGTGGAAAAAGCATGGCGGCAACGGAGAATGAGAAGGGCGAAAGCGGATTGTTGAATGAAACAGATGAACCAAAAATGGTGCAACTTCAGTGGTATGGAACTGGTTTGGCTTTCGTCCATCAGATACACACCAAAGCACATTTTTTGGTAGAGCATGCAAGCAGGCCGTTTTTATTACCAAACTGTTTTTATGTGGTACATGCTGCTCAAAAATCTGTCAAAAAATGTTTTAGTACGACTTTGCTAAGCTACGAAGCCGCACCGCTTCATGGATTGTTGGAGCATTATGGCTACCGTAGTCAGGAACCTCGCGGAGTGATACGTACTGTGCTTCAACATAATATTACCGTATTGTGTGTGGATAACCTCTTTTTAAATTTTGTGGATATCCTGAGCATAACCAGGTATAATATGTCGGCCAGTTTCCACTGGAAATGCCTTTTGGTTAAACTGTCAGCAAGAAATTTGCATTTGCACTGTTAAATTTGTATATAGCTTTAATGCACATAAAAAACAGCTGCTTGTTTAAGTGAAAATACATTGATGGGGGGTTTTTTGCACTAATAAAGTTGCGGAGTTGTAAAGTATTTTGTCTTGCGTCAATTATATCGTCAGTGATATCGTTATTGCAAATTTTCAAATGTATATCGTGATAAATATTTTTGGCCATATTGCCCTGCCCTACTCTGAACTACCCAGACACAGAAAATTGCACCTTTTTAACCTGGCACAGTTCTTGCCTTTTCTTTTGCTCTATTATTTTCTCACTTTTCTTTGTATCTATTTTTGAGGTAGATAAGTAAATTGTCCCTGACTATATGTAACCATGGCAGCAACAGACGTAATGTAAAATACACCTAGATCTGCAAATCATTGACTAATCTACTGGGGATTTTGTCAGCATAAGAATTGACCACATGATTTAATTTCCTTTATGGTTTCAAACTGTTAGTTCAGTGAGTATTATGACATAGTTCCACCAACTCACAAATTTTCCTCTCAACCGAAAGAAGAAACACTACTCAAATGAAAACCAAAAACGAACTGTCTGAATTTTACCATAACAGTTTCTCTATCTGTTAATAGAAATGTTATTTCCAAAAAGATATCACAATCAGATGCATTAACTCATGATTGATCATAGAAAGTGTATATTATGGCGTACTATATAAAATAAGAACCGTCTACTGATGTGAATTCAATAAAAATCATAAACTGTTTCAGTTTTGTTTTTGTGTGTGTGTGTTGTTGTTGTTGTTGTAGTAGATCTTTTGTTCCCACTCTGTCTCAAGACCTGGGAGTGCTTTTGGATGTGAGTGGGCAGGGGGTGGAGAGTAGAGGAGAATTAGCGTCATCTGGCAGCCGAGGGACTGTGTGTTCCACCGCACGCTCAGTCCTACATAATGTACTCTCTCCCAGGCAGTCAGGGACATTACATTCAAATTACACACAAAGGCTGTTAAGACAACAGTCCAACTAAAAACCAATCTAGACTAACAGAGTAAAAATACAACAGCAGCAGTATTCTGGGGGAAAAATACTGATCATCAGATTGTGTATTCAAGCTTTCCAGTCTGATACTCTGAAATCCGCCTTCAAAGATAAACACATGCACACACACAACTATATGGATCTGTGACTAATCTCATTCTTGGTGAGTCACTTTCTGAGAAGGAGGAAGCAGTTTGCACACCACATGATCACTGTGTTGCCCCCCCCCCCCGAGGCACTAAAGCACAGTGGAGAATCTGAATAACTGCCAATATGTTGAATGACCACAACCAATAACACATAAAAAAGAAGCAGTACTGGTCCAGGTGATATGGTACATTTGTAGCTGGAGGCAAAAGTACCATACCCTGTGAATAAGACCAAATAAAAACAAATTTAAAATAAACAAAGCCACAGAACTTGTCTAGACTCAGCACACCGATGTGCAAATCAAGCCAAGCAGGGATTAATTTACTAAACACTAAAATACAATTTGTTTGTCAAATGATCAAAAATAATATGAAAGGTTGTGGTAGACAATACACGATAAAACATTATATCACAATATTCAAGGTCATCTCCAAAAATGACACCTGTGATGATGCAGATACAACTTGTGCACCGCACAACTTGCAGAACACATTTTTGTGTTCTGCTTTAGTGATTGTTGGACAAATCATCCTTTTTGTGCATGATTTCAGTCTACTGACTATCAGATGCCATTCCTGACTAATGATGGAAACCAGAACGAAAATCAAACTTATTGTCATGGATATTTTGTACACCAAAAGCACATGCAAGCTTTTTTTCTGCACTTTCTACACTGTGCTCAGAGAAAATAATGTTGCAATGATGCTGAAAACCTTTGGAGACCTCTCTCGCCTCTCTTCCCCCAAGAAAATTATATGTAAAAGTTTGCAGTTATTACAGCATTATAAATAGTTGTAAAGACTATTATGTTGCTTTTTTCAGAATCAGTATTATCTTCAGCTACAGTACACTTTTATGTTTGCATCAGCCTTCATACAATCTCAATCAAAAGTTTAAGACCACTTGAAAAATTGCAAAAAAAAAAAAAAAAAAAAAAAAAAAAAAATCATACTTGATGCAAGAGTTTCCATGAGATGAGTGGGAATATTTCTCTAAGTGGTGAAGATGGCCGCACAAAAGGCATCTACTGTCTGGAACTGTTGTTCATTTTTGTAAACTTCCCCTGTCATCCATACCCGAAGGTTCTCAATTAGATTTAGATCAGGGGAACATGCAGAGTGGTCCAAAAGACTGATTTTATTCTCCTTGAAAAAGTCCCTTGTCCTGCAGGCACTGTGTACTGTAGCACTGTTAAAAAAACCCAGGTGTTATCATACAGACGAGGGCCCTCAGTCATGAGAGATGCTCTCTACAACATTTAGAAATAACCAGCAGCTGTTTGACGGCCCTGCACCACCTGAAGTGCCGTTGTTCCACTGAAGGAAAAAGCACCCCAGACCATGGCGCCCCCTGAAATGTAGGGCGTAGAAAACATCTCAGGTGGAATCTGCTTTTCATGCCAGTAACGTTAGAAATCATCAGGACCATTCAAACGGTCAGTTCTGTGGCGTTCAAGAAGACACGGCCTTTGAAGATATTTTTTGTTTTTGAAGCCCTTCAGTTTCAGGTGCCGTCTGATGGTTATGGGGCTGCAGTCTTTACGGACAGCCAATTAGATCCTCTGGCTCAGTGCTGGCAAAATTTTGGGGGGTCTTCCACTTGACGTTTTTGTTCCATAACCCTTAGGGTCATTTAAGAAATTCCAGTAGACTGTGTTACTGCATCCCAGCTCAGCAGTAATGGCACATTGCGGGAGACCTGGTTTATATAGCTCAAAAACCCGACCACGTTCAAAAAGGGAACATTTTTTTGCTTTTGCCATCAGAACGTCATGACAGTGTGACTACATGACACAAAATGACAATGAAGCCTCATTTTTGCACAGATTTGGCCTTTTAAAGGCATGTGGTCTTAAACTTTTGATCAGCTGTAAAACAGCCTCTCTCAATGTTGTTTTTAATAAATTGCATGCTCAGAAAAATGTTTTGTCTCACTCCCATTTCTTAATGTTGCATGTTGAAACTCTGCTTGGAACCTTGTTAAGATCCAATCAAGCAAAATATGAATGTTTGCCATTTTTCAAGTGGACTTAAACATTTGACTGTATATGTCTAACTGACCTCCCTATCAGGGCTGAACATAAGCTATGATCACATGAACTCCACTCAATCTGAATTCGCTAGATGATCACTTGTTCTGTTGTCACGTTAAATCAGAACGATCTGACATCACACAGGTCAGAAGACAGTAAGCAGGTTAACAAAGGTTAATGCCCAATTTGACTGCATCCAGCATTTGCATGCATTCCTGTGAAATAGTGTCTTTGAAACCTAAAGGCTGCAGTGAAATTGGCTGAAATGTTTTGCCATCTTCATTTGCAGAACCATCTAGCTCAACAACATAAATGAAACACCATTTTAAAACATTGGCTGTAGTCTTAAATTTTTCTCAACAACACCTGGGAAAGTTTAAATCAGAATCAGAATACTTTATTAATCCCGAAGGAAATTAGTGCTGTCTACGACTATTTTTCTTTCCCTGTCTGGCTTTAAAAAACACAACAGTATCACTAGATGTGTAGAAAATCGCAAACATTAAAAGAAATATTTAAATCCGAAGACTGAAGATGCCTGGCAGACTAAATGTCACAGGAAAACAATTAGCCTAGTAAAACCAGAATAACAACATGTGGGTAAGTTATCTGGACATCAGAAAGATCATCTTAGATATCCTGTTCTGACTGTCATCATGACACATTTACAATCACTACTGTAAACAGGTGGGTGTTATGTATTTGACAATTTGCCAAAATATCTTCTCCTCTACATGCTAATAAATGAACATTAGTCTTATATTGTCTCATGACCTTTTTTGGATACTGTCAAGAACAATCAGTACAAATGTGTCTACTGAGAACAATATCATTCATGTTTATGTCAAACAGGTAAGTATGTAGATTTCTAGTTATTGCATTTTTTCCAGGCCTGAGCTTTTTGTCTACATCCTTACTTATTACTACAAGCGCATTATAATACAATGTTTCCAGGAGATGTTCTGAAAGCATAAATGTCATGTAGATCTCTTCACTCAAACATTGCAGAGAGCAACAAGCCTCATCTCTAGTGTTTTTAAAAGCTCCTTCATTTCACCTTTCTTGGCATCTCCAATTCACCTATATTGGTCAATTTACCTAATATTGAGCATTTTGTTATTTAATAACCGTGCAGTGATTTGGTTTTTGGCCTGCTGATCATTTGCACTAACAGAAACACAACATGGACAAGGTTTGCGGTCTTTGCAATTTAGAACACCATAAATGCTGTTGACAAAATACTTAGGAAGGAAACCTGTTAAACCTGTTCTGTCTGGTTCCCTTCATGTTTTAGGAAGTAACCAGTAAAAGTGAACCGAGTAAAATGAAACTTTGGTTTAATACATGTAAAAAAAAAAAACTTTTCCAACTACATAACCGTCTTTAAAACATAAACAACATTAAACAGTTAAATAGTGTTTCCCATAGATTTATATTCAATTTATGGAGGTGAGTATTTGCATATGTGACCAGTGCAAACGGAGGTGCAGTCGCTCTCTTAAGTGAATTATCACTTCCGTTTACAAGTTTCTACGCCAAAAATAGGTGTAAAGTTATTCGTGAAAACTATGTAACTGAACAACATTACAGGCTATATATTCAGTGAGCCCCATCCTGTAGGTGAACTCCAGCTCCACAGTCTTGGACTGTAGTAGTGGTCATTCTGCTCTGCAGCCTCAGTGAGTTTGGTGTTGCTGCACTTGAATCAGTTTTCTACCTGTTACAGGTCCTTGTTAGACTGGGGTCTAGCTCATAACAGATCTCAAGAGCTGAACATGAACTGTAGTCCATGACAATTGAGTTGGAATCAGTCTAACTACAGGATGAGACTGCCACAACAGTGTCAAGCAAACCTGCCACTAGGATAAGAGGAAAGTGCTGAGAGTACCTGGTTATCAGCAACTTAACATTTAAAATATGAGCAAAGGAGATTCTCTACTAGTAAACTGATGAGTTGAGTGACTGTTCAATGTATTTGCAGAGTAAATATTTATTTAAAAATATGCTACATCAATTTCCCCCCATCCTTACTGTATATAAAGCCAATGACAGCACTCGCACAATATCTTCATGATGAGTGCCAAGTTTATCATATAAAAATGTAAATAAATACATCACTTTTATCAGTGACTATTTTTTATTGATATCTCTGTGCAGAGGGATTCCACTATTTCTCACAATTATTTGCGAAAGTTGTGGATCAGTCAGTTATGCTTTTCACATGCTGTGATGACACTTTTGTGTTATGCTGTAGACTGGCCAGAGGACACCATGACTTGAGGAACCCTCCGATCAGTACTCTCATTTGTATACATAAACATTCTAGCTTGAAAGTGGGTGACTAGAGTGCAGCATTTGAGGCTGATTCACAAATTTTTAGACTGACTGCGGCTTAAAGGGAACATTAGCCAATTCTCCATTAGTCTTCTCAAGGTTTCAGGGTTTTCCATTAGGTCATGGAACCTGGTTAGCGGGGTTCCAAGCGATCCAAAATGAAGTGACTGAAGATGTCACATGCCACCGATTGGCTGGTCAGTGGTGTCACTCCATGAGTCATGAGAGTGTCTCGTTCACAAAAAGCAAAACCGCCATTTTTGAAACCTGGCAATGAGGGAAATGGCTCCAAAAAACAGCGCCATGGTCCCAGAGTCTGACGAAAAGCCACAGACAGAGCGGTAGGTATACAGCTGCCTCGACATCCACCTTTTTTGTAGCATTCGTATCAGATATTAGAAAGTCACAAGTTGATCAGCAGCATTTATATGATTGACGATTATACACATTAGGTGGTATTCAATTGGGATGGAAAACCAGTCGATCCAAGTAGGTAAATGGAAAAGGGGCTATTGTGCGCAGGTGTACATATGCCTTGTTTTTGTGAGTGCCTTTTCCAGCAATTTCTTTTTGCCCTCACATGTTTTAATTTGGATGCTGCGCACTTCAAATAAATTACATGCAAGACAAAGTTGCTTGCTCAGATTTTCTTAATATTAAACTGCACAAATATTAGCAAGCACCAATTCACATTCAGTTTGTCTCTAAGAGAAACTTATATAACAAGTTTGAATGACCTGCTGTGATAATTTAACAGTAATATTTGCATCTAAGATCAAGGTTCCAAAAGTCCCCAACACAGGTCAAGAGGCTTGCTTCCTGTGGCTGCATGGTTTAGGCCTGGAATAATAGTTGACTTTTGACCTGGACCACAGACTGCTGTGGAATTTTTTTTTTCTTGAGAGGAAGTGGTTCTGGTTACTGGGGTGGGGGTTACAAATCTCAAGTGAGGATATCTAGTCCTACATATAGCATCACCGACTGTCCTACATAGAAGCAAAACACAATATAGCAAGACATCAGTGCTCCCTGTAAAAGTAAGCTATTAATCATTCGTGTATAAGGTTAAGGGGGGGGGGGGGGGGGCTGCCCCAGGAGTTCGAATGATGGCTTATGTTGTCTGAAAGCATGAAAATAAATAATTAATTGAACCACACTGACAAAGCCAACAGCACAATTTCCCTGCTTACACACCAGCCTTTTCAGCTCCTCTTCAGGGAGGAGCTCCACCCTAATGCTACTGTCTTGACAGTCAATTTTCAAGTTTGTACTGATTCCACCTATGTTTTTATTTCTCGGGTCGTTAACACTCTTGTTGCATATGTCCTTTTATTCCCCCTCTCCTTTCGACTGGTAAGACAAGAAATGTAAGTGTACTTTTGTTTTTGAAACTCAACATGGGTTTAGTCAGTTTCAATTTTAGCCCTTTCCACTAGTGCTTGCTTGGCTTGCCTTGAGTTGACTCAGTTTTTAGGGTTTTTCATTAGGTAGTAGTACTTGATACCTGGCCGGGGTTCCAAGCGCTCTGAGACAAAATGTGACATCAGCCTGAATGCCACCAACTGGCCAGTTAGTGGCGTCACTGATGAGTCATTAGAGCGACCCCTTCACAAAAATCAAAACTGATAAGTTTTTAAACCTGGCAATGACAGAAATGGGTCTACACAAACCAGCATACTGGTCCACTGGCTGTGTTGCTATAAGGACACCAAGCATAAAAAGGTGGTACTTGACTGTAATGTAAAACAACCAAAACCAAGAAGAGTAGAGTCAAGCTCAGTACGTACATGTGGAAAAGAGGCACAAATATAGTTGTTATTATTTTGAAAGCACTGATGTGAAAAACTTTTATAAGGTAACGAGACATCCATGAATTAAGGGTGTTTCTGATTGTAAATCCCATCTTGCAAGGGCAAATACTTGTCCCAGTGGGCGTGCGATCACCACGTGAAATTTACAGGTGCAAACAGGGCTCAGATGGCACCAGACATGCACGCATCAGGCTGTGTACAGCAGCCTCATAGTGAGCAACAAAAAGCCAACTATCAAGAAAAGCACTAGAAGAACTTACAGTAAAATTATGCTTGATTAATAATAGTTAAGAATAAGATTGATTATAAAAATGTATGTATTAATCCTCATGGTACACCAGTGGAACAAGAAACATACCAAAATAAACTTGAAACGCTACAGCATATGACAGGAATTTCAATTTCAAGGTGTTGAAGCAAAGAAAAAACAAATTTTGCCAATGTTTCTATGGGAACAATTCAAGACTTCTTGGCCAATGCACTGTATTTTTACTCTTGATACCTCCAAATCCTAGTTTTCGATGACTATCAGTAACCACCCATAACCTGTGCTACTTCAGTTTCATCACATATGAAAGTCAAACAAAATTTGTCTTTGTTTACATTTGTTCTATGGAAATTTGAAATAAAAGTAATGACTTTTCAATAATTCAGTGAAAGGTCACACATATAAAAAAAATTCCCCCTGTGCTGATTATAACCGCTTACTACATGAGTCATACAGACTGACTCGAATAGACTAACCATGAGTCAGACACATAACAGGAAAAGGCAAGAATCATGTAGTCTCTTTTAAGTTAAACTTCCAGCTGGTTAGGATAAGCAAGCCAAACCCTGCCAGGAATCAAGAGACACACACGCGCGCACACACACACAAAACCCTACAGTCTTCCTCTGTACTCCCCCTTCCTCTCTCTCTCTCACGCCAGGAGGTAGGCTTCTGGCTGAAATCTAGATACCAAATACAATTCAGAATAAAACTGAAGACATATTTCTAAACAGGATTGAATTGCTGGGTCCCGTAAAACTCGTCTTTCTAACCACATGATAGTCCCAAGAACCATGACTCCAGGCTGTCCTTAGTGTTTTCTATTATACTTTTTAACCATGTACACAAATTTATAACATTTTGTAAATATAAGACTATAAAGACCTTCAGTGACTCAACAGAGTTTCTGAAGAAAAATGTAACATACTCTAAGTAACCAGATAACATTACCTTTTAACAGAGACTGAATGCGCAATTTTTTCCAGAAGTGTATCCAGTATTTGGAAATCCAGTAAATCGTTTGATTTGGCATGCATCTTGTAATCCATTTACGAACTCCTCTAAACAGAAAGAGAAAGCAAAAACCAAAACAGGGCACGGAAGAATTACAGAGAAGTTAGTTTTTCCCTTTGTTCAATCCAAAAAACATAATAGATTTATTCTTCAGGCTCCAGTATGTATTATAAAATCCCACAGAACACGGTGAGTAATCCGTAGTGTAGTCCAAGTGTAGTTTGAGGGTGGCTGTTCCAGGAAAAAGAGGCCCCAGCCGGGAAAGAGTAGGTCCAGGCGGGAGGACAGGCTGCTGGAAACCTACAGCCGGCAGGCTGTGTTAGCTGTGTGAACCGGTCCTCTCTCTACACCATCCCCCTCTCAACAGTACAACAGCCCAGTTGCCAGAGGCTCTTCGCTCCATTGTGTGTCCTCTCCAGGGCCTCCCCAACTTAAATAGTCACAAACAGCAATCAAGATGTATACGAAACTGAGAGGGGAAGGTGAAAGAGAGGACTGAGCTCTGATAAGATCCAGAAGAAACACTTTTTCGTCCAGGTCTCGCTCTCACCCTCTCTAACACAGGCAGGCCAGCATGCAGTTACTCAACAGTAAAAAAAAAAATGGCTCAACTGCTTCCTCATTCAGCAAGCCTCAGCCCACACACTCCTCCCTCCCTCCCTCTCCCCCTCCCTCTCTCTCTTACTCCTACGTGTTTTTTTCTTTTCACCCCTCCCCACTTCTCCATCAATGGCTTGAGGTCCATGCTCTCTCTCTCTGCCCCCTTCCATTACACCTTTAAGACCCCACCCCCTTCCTGTCTTTTTCTCAGTCCATTTCATCACGCTCCACCCCCATACAATCAGTCTCTTTAGAGTAATCTTGTATATGCCTTCCCCTACCAATCTAAGGGCTCACTTATCTGTAGTCCATCATCTCCTCGTCTAGCACACAGACTGATATCATGATGGGACTTTTTTTAGAGGAAACATAACTATATTCGGCCAGATCTATGAGGCAGATTCAAGTTCCAACTGACTGCTTAAAACAGGAGATAAACTCATGACTAGGTCAAGGCTTGAACTTAAGTGCAGGATTGCAATCATTGCGTGGAAAACTTAAACTGCAAATATTGAGAGTATTACGTAATAATGTTTAGCATTCAAACATTGCATCATTGCAAAAAGTGGGCTGGCTCGCTGAAAAAGCTGTAAGGGTGGAAGTATTGGTGCATTCCATCTTAAGTCAGAAGTCGTATTTCTGGCACCCCACTCAAAAATTTCAACCGGAACACCTCAGACTTCTAACTGGGAGATTTAGAGTGGTGATTGTTAAATCACAGCCCCAACTTTACAATCCAATATGGCGGCAGTGCACAAAACATCTGTAAAACAGTGAAACATTTCAACTGTGTGGCTGTGCAATTGTGACTCATTAAATGAACCATATGCAGGACACTGCCCAGGCTCTAAATGGGATTTTATCACAATATTTAAAGAAAATTGGAAATAATAAAGTAGAAAAAAAATTAAGCTATGTTTTATGGATTGTAAGCAGCAGGATTTATACGTTGATGGATGAAGGGCAGCTAGCTTTTTCCCAGTAAAGGTTTGAATGGTGATTACAGGAACAGCGCTGTTGTTTTAGACACTAGAACAGGGATAGGCAACTCCAGGCCTCGAGTGCCGGTGTCCTGCAGGTTTTAGATCCCACCCTGGGTTAACACACCTGAATCAAATGATTAGTTCATTACCAGACCTCTGGAGAACTTCAAGAAATGCTGAGGAGTCATTTAGCCCTTTAAATCAGCTGTGATGGATCATGGACACATCTAAAACCTCCAGGACACCGGCACTCGAGGCCTGGAGTTGCCTACCCCTGCACTAGAAACACATTTTCTTTTACTCAACCTGAGCTCAACATCTCACTAACATTTCCACCTCTTTGCTCTTCATGGTGTGTAAACAGACTCCGACTCCATGTTAAACTACGGCACCGTCATCATGTCTCCTGCTGTTGTGTTATCAGTGTCAGTGAGCTTAATGTTATCAAATGTTTTACTCATACGCTGCTCCTAAATACGCTTCTATTGCAGTCTGTTTTTAGTCGCCAATGTGGATCGCATTTCCAACTCTGGTGCGGTATGGAGCCGTGTGTTAAATGAAGCAGCAAAGCAAAGAATTTGTGTCAAGAATTTTTTAATAATCAAATTATTAAAATTACTCGATGAATCGTTTGAGCCCTAAACACAGCCCTATCTATGAACATGCTGTAATGGTGTTTTTAAGCACAAAAAATAAATAAATACAAGAAAACAAGCGCTGTGCTATGCTGCAAGTGATGCACGAGAGCGAACAGCTCTACCTTGCTAAGGACTAAAATAAGGCATTTTTCCTTCTCTTCTGACTTTACTACTAGAACGTGTGTAAGCTGAGAGTGACATCACTGCCAGGTTTTAAAGATGTACAGTTGAACATGTGGATTTACAACTGACCTTGCTAAGGTAACCACTAATGAAGTGTAATGCTAACAACATCTATCCTTGGGATCCTTAGTATCATTACTGTTACCTGTCTAAGGTAAAGTAACATTCCCAAAGATGCATTTTTGGGCATCTGTCTCAAAATAAGTTTGAACCACAGATGTAACCTATATTGAAATAAGATGCTTGATTTGCAAAATATACAGTGCTGAGGTGCTAATGCTGACCAAACAAGAAAAGAACAAAGAATGTTGTGGAGGAAAGAGAAAAGAAAGCTTAGGTAAATCTCTCTGAGGTAAGAATAGGATACAGAATATTATAAGACCTTTAGTTAGTGCGGCAAGAAGTATCTCCGGTAAAGTGAACGTGTGAGCATTTAAGAGGTTAAAACCCTAGACATGCACTTTTTTCCTAATTAATCTGATGGCATCTTAAAGTATCAGCTTAGTGTCTGAATCTGTGTTCTAGTCACTTTCCATTAGAAGCTGTAAATCTTCCTAACTGATCTGACCTAATATCATTTCACAAGCCTGAACGCATACAGTTATATTAAAAGATAAGCGGACACAATTATTGTGCACGTGCATGAACTGTTCAGCTTAGTAAAGCATGCATCACACAGCAAAAATGTGTGTCTAACACAATGACACTTTATCACACTAATTTTGTTTTTAATTTGCACTAAGATTATATGCTCATCTACACATTTTTATAATTCACAATCAAGAAGAGAACCTTAGTTTTCTAAAACTGGACTAGGTGCTGTAAACAACTCTTTCAGTATTGCTGAAGCAAATGCATATTCACACTATTGATATTTGATATTAGTGACAACAGTTAAACTTCACTAGTTCATATTGACAATGGCTGTCACAGATGCAAGTGTGACTAATATTGCAAACATACTGTGGCACTCTTAAATCAGTGACCTGGGTATGTCTGATTTCAGCTGTTAGGAGGACTGGCGTTATGTGGTCTATGTCTAATTGACAGTGTCGTGTGACCTTAACAGACTGGTGTAGCAAACAATGTTAGGCATCCAATGTCTGTTACACTGTGTGATCATGGGATCACCTATCAGTGTAACAGTGAGTGTACAATAGTGAGTTTGAAAAAGCAGTGCAAAAAGTTGACTTTCCAGAGCTGTATAGTGCACATGCGATGAAAATAAACTCTGTGCAATAAATTATTTTGCATACATAGCACTCGTGTGACAGCTTTGCAAGCCGCTTTTTTTTGTTGTTGTTAAGGAATGGCTTGCTGTAATGCCGCAGAGTAGTTGTAGTCTGTTGTGATAACAAATTGTTAGCATATCAACGTAATTAGCCTTAAATTCCACAACAATTCCCACAGTTCCTTTGTGTTTGCTGCCAGTCCACTGGTAGACGTATGTGCAAATGGCTCAGAGAATCTAATGGAATTTGGAAGCTGTACTTTCATACTGAAAAAAATGGAGTGATATTTTAAACACTTAAATGAGAACGTAAGAAAACAAGGCCATCGGGATAAAAGACACATAAAACCTGCACCAACTGTCTGACTAGAAAGGAAAAGTTTATATAAGTACAGTGTGGCACATCTTTTATTTTGTTAATATTGCTCAGAAGCAGCGAAAAAGGGCAAATCAAGCAATTCTTATGTCGGGGGAAACAAGATATTTAAAAGAGATAATGTTAACAAACACCCAGGGATGCAATCATCTTTAAACAACAACCAGAGCATGCTGGCACTATCGCCCACTCACTTAAGGCCGTAGTGCCAGAGTTTTCTTCCTTCCTTTTTTCCTTCTGTTACTCTATTAACAAAGTGGTGGATATCAGCTAGAGCGGGTCCTTCGAGAATGGCAGCTGCTGAAAATGCTCGTCAGGACCACCTTTAAGGACAAGTCCTAACTAAGGCTGTGGTAGGCAACCCTCACCAAAGAGCCATACTGTTGGGAGTTTGAGGTGTGTGGACAGAATTTGACATTCTTCAATATTTACAAAGCCATGTCTGTGCTATGTAAAAATAATTGCCTTCTTATATTTCAGAACATCCCACAATTGGTTGAAATACTGCTTGTACTGAAAATCTCCTTTGCTCAGTGTGAGTGAGGATTTTCTGCACAAAAACATATTAAGAACACCACTCACAGCAGCCTTCATGTGTCTACTACAGAAGATATGGTCAGAATCAATAGGGAAGGCTGCCCATTTGAATAATCCAGGCCAAACAGCAGAAACAAAGGTTGTCCCCTTCTGAGAGGACATGGAAGCCTCAATTAAAGCAGTGGGCAGCAGATGTGCTGGTGGTGTAACTTTCCACACACACATACGGACACACAGAATTATGGATGTGTTGTATACAGACACATACATCTCTCTAAAACACATATACATACATGCAGTATGACACAAACTTCTCAACACATACCTATGTATTACACATACACACTAATACAAGTTATTCTGTTTAAATTTTCACTAACAAATAAAAATGTTTGTCTGAAAATATTTTTGTTATTGTGTGTTCATTGTATGCATTACTGTCGTTTGTCAGTGTGTTTAAGTAATGAACTGCACTGTTTTTGGTTTTTAGAGATTCTAACAGACATTTCATTTTTGGGCTGCAACTTTTTGGTCTGTGCTACATGGAACTCGCAACACTAGTAACCTCTGTAACACCAGTGTTATAAGCTAACAAAGTTAAGCTAAAGCCCTGCTTCCCAGCATATCACTTAAGCAGTTTGCTGGTTTTAGTGTTCAGGCTTGTCAATTTGCTGCTGTGGTAGCTGTCAATCAATTGTCCATCAGCTTTCTCAAGTCTCTCTTCAAGCAGTCAGACAAGCTCTGACTCTACCATCCACTACAGAACTACAGCTGATGACTACAATTCTTCTGTTTCTGAGAGCTGTAGGCCGCTCCAAGAACCTGGAGCAGGTGGCAAACTTTAAAACGTGCTGGGAAGCAACTCTTCACATGCATGGAATGCATTGAGAACGCATTCTCAACATTTCATGGCTTTATGTTTTTCCTTAAAGCATTAAAAAAAGGCATCCTAGAATTTCAGTCTCCAATTCACCATATACCACCACATTATATAATTTTGTACCAATACATAATATAATACAATATATTATATAATTTTAAGCAAGTTGACATCTCTCTTAAAATATCATGTTCATGAAAAGGTAGGCACTTTAAAAACGGTCAGATGTCAAAACACAAAAACAAGAGCCACACTGTGCAAAGTATACTTGTCAAGTGACTTGTGAGTGCAACGCACAATGTTTATTTTTGCTAAATAAAACAAGCAGCATCACTTTCGTGCAACAGCCAAACAATGATGCTGTTCTCACAGACTCACTTCCCAGTCCATGTGCCATATGCACCATTCCCAGTTACAATACAGCAGCTGCTAGAGTGACAAAGCTCCAATCTACACCAAATACAGAGAAGGCCAAACCAATGGCTATGACATTGGAAGGGTGGGGGAGATCATATTCAGTCACAGCAAAGAAGGAAGGAAGGGAGGGGGATGATAGCAGAGAGAAGGGGGATGCAAAAGAATTGCATTTAGACTGGGGGGCTGGGTCAGAAGAAGAGGTTGTAGCACACAGAGATTCTGCATGAACGTCTGAGAGTGCTTCCATTAATCATCAGAGTATTGGAGTAGCCAAAATCTACGGGGTGCAAAATAAGAGAACACATGGAACAGGCAATTTGCCAACTTTTACACTGAGTTGTGTGTGGGGGGGGGGGGGGGGGGGGGGGGAGGGGAGGGGGGGGGGGGTAATTACAATTTCAAGAACAAAAAACTTAAAAAGATAGTGAAATGGGTACCTGGTAGTAACAATTAATTGGGAGTTAATTAATCTAACAAATATTTCATCTGTAGTAAAATGTTGCATTTTATACCAAAATGTCATCTTCAGACATCATCATTTAACAGTCCAGTTACAACAATATTTCTGGCATAGTATATATATTTAACTGTACTATATATGCTTGCATATTGTTTAGAATATTGTGAAGACTATTGACATGAGATGCACTAGGGCTGTATATATAACAATATATATTGGATGACGATATTAAAAACATCTGTCGTTTCATTTTACGCTATCGTTTGTGTCGTGGTGTCGCAAAATAAACTGTTTACGGCAAGATTTTTTTCATCGTTTTGATGGTCACTGTAGTGGCTCTATTAATTTCTTAAAGTTCTCTCTTTCTCTTATATTTAATATAACCACATAAAAAACGGGCAAGCGCCTGTTTTTATGCGTTGTCGTTAGCAAGAACGACAGTAAAACCATCGCGAGTCCGCTTATGTATTTTCCACATAAACCTTTCACAATAAAGCTCAAGATCCTGTTGAGACTTTTCAAAATAAACTGAATCACGTGAAAGAGTATGCAGAGTATTTACGGATGAGAAGCAAAAAAGAGCCCTCAGGTGCTAAAAAAATACACCTTAGACTCAAACGTTAGAACAGGCTTTTCCCTGCAGCACGCTGTGTGATAAATACTCACAAAGAAAACGGCAGCCGTTACAACTTATGTCTAAAAATGTATAATTTCATGCATCGGTTAAAACACTCAACTCCAGGTAGGTACATGACGCTCAGCTGGAAACACTTCACGCAAGTTGAGCTGCCCGAGATTCACAGAATTTACAGAAAATGTAAAATTTTTGTGATTTATATCATTATCGGGACGATACATGTCTTATATCGGGATATAAGATTTTGGTCATATCGCACAGCCCTAAGATGTACCAATTTATAGTGGGTGGGTGGGGTAAGAATAAATAAATAAAATTAAATAAAATCAGTATCAATTCAGAATTTCATTGCATGTCATCCCAGCTAGCTGATCATCTATAATTTTTGGCAAGAATAGGTAATTCCAATATAAAGCTACTTTATATATCATATTTCATCTGTTATTTTGTACTGCTACTCAGTTTCATAAGCAAATTTATCCCTGACCTTAAACAAAGTATGTAAGCGATCACTCAAAGGACAAACCATACTGTTCACACTTAAGAAATATGCAAAATTGAATCTGCCTTATTATATTTTCATCTCATTTCATCTTCATTTCATTACCAACACTTGTGACATAAATGTTTCAGGGTACACGCACAGACTCGCACCTCTGTCCTCTCTGAAAAGCATTTATGTGTATCTTTTTATCTTGTGTATATTTACCAATTGAGGTGATATCCATCTATGTAAAGGCACTGATGTTTTCATATGAACAACACACAGACTCTGATATGAGTAACTACATTCCGTTACTGTTACCGTTTAAAAAGGTGGTATTCAGAATACAGTTACTTTGTTGAAATAAATGGATTACACAGCGGTCTTTTCCTGTTTCATATGTTAGGCTATGTCCTCTCTATCTTTGGTAAGTCCACGCCAGTGGAAACAAAACATACAAAACACACATTAAGAGGCTCTAATGCCTGTGTCTCAATCTCGCGGGCCATGTCACCTCTACTTGCAGATTGCATAATAACATGATGAAATATTTTTTCAAAATGATTGTTCTAAAAATTATTTAATATGAAGGCAATAGGCAGAGCGTAACAGGCATAGCCTTAAAGAATGTAGTCTCATGGGCAGTTTAGCCCAGTTTTAAGTAAGCTATTAAGACTGAACAGTAGAGCAGGGCGATATGACCAAAAATATTTATCACGATATACATTTGAAAATTGGCGATAACGATATAAGTGATGATATAATTGACACTAGACAAAATACTGTACAACTCCTCAACTTTATTAGTGCAAAAAAAAAAACAACACATCAATGTATTTTCACTTAAACAAGCAGCTTTTTTAAAGTGCATTACAGTTATATGAAAAAATTTACAGTGCAAATTCCTTGCTGACAGTTTAACCAAAAGGCATTTCCAGTGGAAATTGGCCGACATATCCTCAGCATAACCATGTATAATATCCACAAAACTTAAAAAGAGGTTATACACACACAATACGGTAATATTATGTTGAAGCACAGCACATATCACTCCGCGAGACGCCTTCCTACAATAGCCGTAATGCTCCGACAATCCATCAAGCGGTGCGGCTTCGTAGCTTAGCAAAGTCGTACTGAAACATTTGACAGATTTTCGAGCGCCGTGTACCACATAAAATCGTTTCCAGGTCAGTAAACACAACCAGAATTCATACATAAGGCACACGGGATTATAAGGGGAACTGTCGATTTTCAGAAAATCAAAGGATTGATTTTAAGTGTGCCATATTTTCCAAAAAAAAAAACACGGCTATAACGACGGCCCACTAGCATGCACTACCAAAAATAGTGCTTTGTTGAATATCTGACGGACGAAAGCCAAACCAGTTCCACACCACTGACATTGCAGCATTTTTACAAACCAATTCTGTTTCATCCGTTTCATTCAACGATCCACTTTCGCTCTTCTCATTCTGCGTCACTGCCATGTGCGTATGTAAACATAGGCACTTCTCATGCGCGTTTTACCAATATTCTATCGCGATATTTCATTTTCTTATCGTTGCCCAACATTACACCGGTATTACCGTGAGCGGTATGATATAGCCCAGCCCTACTGAACAGTACACTGTGTTCGCGTTTTCCTCTGAAACAATAAGTTCCGTTGGAGCAGCCTTTCAACGCCTCTCTCTGCCTCTCACTAGCAAAGTTGACCCAGACAATAAAGTAAAGCTAGTTTTCGTTTGCGAGCCCAACACAGAACCCGAAGTATTAGCCAGAGGTCACCTTTAATACGTTTTATATACGCGTGGAATAGTTTTCTATACGAGACTGCTGCAAAAAGTGCAGCCTTATGTAATGTCCACCCTACTGTTACTCATTTATATTAAGATTTAAAAATGTAGTTGGTATTGGTATGGCGAGTATTCTTCAGTAATAGTAATAAATCACACATCAATAGTAGATTCATGTAGTTGTAAAAAGCTTGATAATATATTAAGTAATCCAAAGTATTCAGAATACGTTACTCTCATTGAGTAATGTAACGGAATCTATTACAAAATACATTTTGGGGCATGTATTCTGTAATCTGTAGTGGAATACATTTTAAAAGTAACCTTCCCAACACTGGTTGTGATGCAGCACTTTCATTCTACTTTGTTTCCCTCTATGGTAGAACCTTATTTCCAAGTTGAAAGAAACTGTTAAAAAACAACAACAACAACAACAACAACATACACTTATGCCTTGATTGACTACACCCATGTCACTCTAAGTTACCTTCATGCTGGCAAATTAGATAGTTCAAAATAGGAGTGTTAAAATACACTGAAATATATGTCCTAAAAACTACAATGTCTCTATTTCACTGTCTTATTTTTTTTTTACATGAAAATGTTCCTTAGGTCCTCGAAGCCCAAAGTGTCAATGGTAGGCATAACTACTGTTCTGTTATTAATTTACACCAGGAATTGAAAAAAAAAAACATCAACAGACTTATGGAAAAGTATAGGTATTGATAAATAATTTCAGCATTGAAATCCCGACAATACCCATTCTTGGCTGCAGTGAAATACTTGATGACATTCTGCCAGAGAACAATGCAATATATACTATAAAGTTCCTAATATCTTCTGTAGCAAAAAAAAAAAACTTTCTCAACTATGAAATAAAGAATCCAGAATAAATAATCTAATAACCTCACTATCATCAGACATATATCAACTTAGCCTTGACATGCAAGTTTTATCAAAAAGACTGCATTTGAAAAAAAGGAGGGCACTTAAAGAAGGTCTAAAAATAGAAAGCCTGACTGATTCTAGAGACTACTACTTTCTGTTTCAATTTTGACAACTTTCAATTTGTTTCAATTAATGTTTTGTTTTTACTGTCTCTGCATATCATGCCCCTATCCAAGCAAAATGTTATTTCAGCCAGGTAAACATACACCCCTTGCAATAATACATTTTTACCCCAAAGTAAGATCATGTTTTTCTTATCTCTACCCTACACAGATTATAGATTTTTACAGTTAATAGAAAATAATTAAAAATGTTTTGATAGATATCATGCCAACACTTTCTTCTTCAACTTTAGGTTTCAATCTTACAGCATAGAGAATAACGCAATGGAAAACTTTCAAGAAAAAATGTAATACTGGTTGGTCTGAATAAAGCAGCGTTAACAACAATGTATCAAATACCTTCATAGTAAAAGGTGGAGCATAGCAGGAATTATCACTACAATCTGCCACGGCCAACAGTTGTGCATTGATGTAAGCTTATGTTTAGCTACCACGCTCTCATAGTGTTGATAGCTACATAACAGTAGACTGTTATTTTCCCCAAACAAGCCAACACTACTAAACCACAAGGGCAGACATGATGCAGTCAGGTTCTGGCATAATAAAAATGACAATACATAATAAAAAAACCCCGAAAATAATAAAAACTAAAGAAAGGATATATTAAGGCAACAGATAGAGATACTCCCTAAAACTTTAACCAAATAAAAATTGCTCTGACCCCAGAAAGTTGACTCTGTTCATCTGGAAGTAGCACTTTCAGCAGGAGAAATGTCTCGTCACACCTCCAAGTGACTTCTTCAGTATCAGCTGTCGGTGGAATTCTCAACCTTTTAAACTGTACATCTGCATAATGCCCGAAACTACCACCGTTGCCTAACAATGGGCCGTGAGCTCAGTTTCATGATCGTTAATATGCAAATTGTCATGGCCACAATCACAGCATTGTAAGACAGTGAAAGTTGCCCCCTCCTCAGTTCAGAGACACTCTCTCTTTTTTTCACATAAATGGCATCCTTGACTCCTCACTCAAATTAGGATTCCTCACTGTCCAGGATGTGCACATCAATCATTGGATGGATCAACATCAATATTGAAAAAGTGACCACTGGAGTGCAGATGTAAACAGACTAGAGATGGACCGATCCGATATTACGTATCGGTATCGGTCCGATACTGACCTAAATGACTGGATCGGATATCGGAGAAAAATAAAAAATGTAATCCGATCCATTAAATATCACGAAAGCACCTCACAAAACTTGCAACACGCCGTAACTCACCTCAGAACGTTAGCATGTCGGAGCAGTATGCATCACGTGATAGAGCGGCTGTGGCATGCGGGACCTGTGGTCTGGATAGCATTTGGAGCTTCGCTAGCAACCTGGCATTTCATCTCCGACAAAGTTATCCCCGAGAGAAGTAAAGCAAGTGTGTAAGTCCATCTCGCGTTAAGCTTAACGAGCGACTGCCTCTCGCTCTCCGGCTGCTACTTCAATCGTGAAACTGCTTAAATGATCAGCTGATCGGCTTTTCTGTCGCGAGTCCGTCTTTGTTTTTGGCCCACTTTGCACCAGAAAGAGGAAACCAGCGGCTGAACAACAGCAGCACGTTTAAGCTTGATAAGCTGTTGTTAGAATTTATTTAATATTACTTTCTACACCAGGATCTTTTTCTACGTAGCTGACGCTGGTAACTGTGCAGGGGCGGATCTAGCAAAGTTTAGCCAGGGGGGCCGATAGGGCATTAACTGGGAAAAGGGGGCACAAAGACATACTTTTCTTTCTTATTCTCATTTAAAATGTCTAGCTTTTAATAAATAATTATCTGACACACAAAGTTTTAATTTGATGTAAAATGAATAGAAGTCAATTACTGTATATAGTGACTATTAAGTCTAATATATATACCCTAGTAAGCTATAGTACTTTTTCCTTTGGGAAGGTACCATCTGTGCAGTCTGCAATTTTGTTGAAGAAAGATGTTGAATCTATTTAATATTTCTTGAAAAATAATTGATTTCTGTGCATTTTTTTTCACACTGCATCAAATTAAGGTTGATTACGTCGATTAAGCATCATGAGGTGGCGCGTGAGGGGTGGTTCCCTATTTTTTATTTATTTATTTTTGTTGTTGCTGGGAGTTGGAACCCTATTAGTTAGGTTGCTTAATATTTCTGCTAAGTACTCTTTAAAATACCAGAATAGGGAGGATGGTGTAGGTCTAAGTTTATTAGATTGATCAGTATTGCTGAACTATGAAATTTTTTTTTGTATACAGGTATAACAGAATAGCTTTAGTGTAGTTGTTGTTTTAAACTTGAGTATGAACTTGCAGACTTGCAAAATGCAGCAAGATATTTAAAAAAACAGTTTTGTTGATTAAAAAACACTATATCGGATTCATATCGGTATCGGCAGATATCCAAATTTATGATATCGGTATCGGTATCGGACATTAAAAAGTGGTATCGTGCCATCTCTAAAACAGACTGCAGAGTCCTGGCCTGATGAGGTAGTTCTGTGTTGTGCTTAGCCAGAGGGTGATTGGTTTCTCTGATAAATAACTCATTGTAATGTCCATGGCACTTAACAACATAGATTATATTACTCTTTGTTGGGGGAACTAAATCTTGGGGTCTACCAATTTTCAGTGTAGCACAATTTGGTGTTTGAAAACAACAGTGACAGTGTTTTGAGAAAATGTGTCTCACCTGTTCTGATATTAAGGGATTAGTGAAGGTTTTCATTTAGGAATTGGTTGTCCTTTTCTCTGGTATCACTTTGACCATATTTAAGGTACTTTCCAACTTTTGACAAATATCCAGCTAGGGTAACCACATTTACTCAGGGCTTTTCGTTATGATGTTCTTCTGTGGCATGTCTGTGTCTGTGGGGATGATGTTAGCTCTGTGTTGTAGTGCCCTAGTGATATCTAGTTTTTGCTCCAGTGGATGATTAGAGTCAAACCTTAGTGATCCCTATGCAGTGGTTTACTGTTGACTATAAAACTGAAGAAAGCTAACCTATTATTTTTCATATCCTCCTGGGTGAACTTGCTGTGTTTGTCCACCAAGTTGTGATCACTGAGATTTGATTTTCACCCAGGTGTCCTAAGAGTACGTCGTTCACAATCACAGAATCCAGTGATTGCAGCCAACTCTCTGTGAATGGTACTCATGGCCACTAATCAACAGTCATGACAATTTGCATTTTAAAGATCATGAAACTGAGCTCACAGCCCATTGTTAGGCAATAGTGCTAGTTCTGGTTATAATGTAAATGTACTGTTTAAAATGTTGGGGAAACCTGCAGTCACTGAGACTGAAGAATTTACTTGGACCAGAGACAAAACATTTCTCCTATTCCAAACGCTACATTCAGATGACCATATTCAACTTTGGGATTCTTTATATAAATGATTAACCGTGCACAAAGGCAAATTGCTCTGACATGCAATAAAACAATGAATAAACATCTCAAAATTGAATGGGTAACACAAAGGTAAACCTCAAAAGCAAAAAACAACATAAATTATTAATACTGTGTATTTCACCCCAAGATGTCACAATGTAATAAACTGATTAAACCAAAAAGATCATGTTGTAAGCTATTAAGACTCCTGTCAGTGATTCAAACTTAATAAATAAAGGAAATACATTCACAACCAGTAGGATACATTTTGTTTGCTTGTTCATTTGTTCTCAGACTACACGGTTTTTGATCTAGGGGTCACTCACAACTAGGCCAAGGATGTTGTTACCATGGCAACTAAACCAGAAAGAACAGGACCAAAAAAGGTGCAAGAAAAGTATGTTCAGCTCTAGGAATCCCTCAGATATACTGCCTACCCGATTACTCAAAGGACTTTGACCCAGTCTTTCTTTGCTAATTTATGGTGCAGATGATAAGTTTAGACAAGGAAAACAAATTAGGAGTAATGTGATCAATAGTTCAGCCCCGTGAGCTTGTTTGACTTGCTCATTGCTCAGTAACTAGCCTTTGACCCAGCTGGTCCTATTTATTTACACACACAGTGTACACACATGAGAACATCCCTTAGATTCAGGTGAATAATTTATCTCCTCAGTGGTGATAAGTTAATCACAAAAATCCAAATCCAACCATGGCTTTTAAAGTATATACATAAAACAACAGCCTAAAAGATACTGCTCAAAGAAAATTAAAAGAAAGTCCATAGGTAATAACCAGTAAATGTTATGCTAAAGCTTTAAAATGCTGTATGACTTCATGATTACTCGCCTCTAGGGAAAGAAGCTTGTACAAATAGTAATTTTTAGATTACTACCCTGTGCATGGTCACACACTTGCACCCCAAAATACTACAAAGATTGAAAGACTGAAAAATAAACTCCCAAGTTTCGTATCTGCAAAGCCTTAGAATGATTAGCTAAGTAACGGGCCTCAGCATGAGCAATCTCTAGAAGAACCCAGTCGGATGAATGCCCGTGCTCTGTGTCTATAATGCTCAAACACATCTGTCTGGAATGGCAACAATTACCAGATGTGGTGAATAAAAAGAAAAACTGCACAGTAATGACTGCTGGCGAGCAACAATCGTCGAGGAGCCAAGATCTTAAAGTTAGGCCACAGGGCATAGATTACTGCCTGGGTTTCGTAATGGACGTCGGTACCATGCACAGCAGAACAGAAAACAAGACGAAGATGAAGGCGTTTGATTTCCGAAATTATGACAGCACCGCTTTGGAAAATGCACATAAGGATTGTGTTTTTTTGTTACACGCTCAACTGACTGCATTCCCAGCAAAAAAAAAAAGCTCCAGTGTGCGCCATCATCACCGTGACGGCGTCACCGTCTCCCACAACACAAGACAGTCGACGAGCAAACTGGCAATAGATGCCAAACATGATGATCGCATCATCACTTATTTAACTATTTTAGCGTAGTTGTGGCTAACATTGAGTGAGACAGACAATGAGTGTCATGTACACACACATTGTAGGTGCGGTTATTGTGTCTTTTGATCCACAACCACCAACTAGCTTTAGCAGCAAGCTAGCTACCAAAAACAGGCCGCCGTGCAAGAGAATGGTCTCAGTGGGCGCCGGTCATCAGTGCGCTCCCTTAGGCCTTTCCGCCGCTGTTACCGTTTCTTTTGCAGGTTATTCATTCGGTTTACACAGACAACATGACTGGCACAACAACGTTTTAAACAAGAGCCTTTACCTGTGTTTCTCAGGTTGCTAGGGCGCGCGGGATCTTTCTTTCCGAGGAACCTGAACACCTCTCGTTGTTGATGACGTCACGCGTAGGTCTTTGGATGAGGACGTAGAGAGCGCGTCACAAATGTCGCGGACTGCAACTTCAGCGTCAAATGAGGAGCTCTCGTCTGTTGTCTTCTTACCCTGTGCAGATGGCATTCATAACGTTTGTTTTTCCGGCAAGTAAGTTGCCGGAAAACTTGTTGCCCAATACAGCAACAGTCTGTTATTATATTGATTTAAACAAACGAAAAGATCTTTCTAACAAAGTTAGAAAGTTAATTCAAAGTCTCATTTAAGCGGATCCATAGATTCTGTCCAGTTAACAATTTCTTTCAAAAATTAAAGAATGAAAATCTCGTGAAACGTGTTCCTTGGTCTTGTTATTTTTACATAAGGGTTCTGGAAAGGTGTATAATGTTATAATTTTTTTTTTAATGTTTCATATGGTATTCTCTTTTCTATAGTAATTTTATATTTGCCCGCTATGATTATTGAGACAAACATGTTGCTGACCTCTTGATTTGTTCCACACTGACAAAAGAAGATTTTCTTTTTTTTAAATTACTATTATTGATATTTTATTATCTTGATCTAACTCAGTTATTTGTTTGTATTTTTTATTTTTATTTTTGCATCACCTTTCTTGGTTACTTAAAAGTTTAAAAAGCGGCAACTTTGCATTCAAGTGAAGGGATGAAACTGCAATTAAATGTTACTGAAATATTTCATCTATTTTTTTCTCCTCCTTCTGTAACTGTGATCGATTTGTATGTATTTACAACACATAGCTATTCTGTTACCTTTCTCAGTTTCTTCAAGATTCGAAATAAAGCTTTGGGGAAAAGAAGGCATCAACTGAGTTTTTGCATTTGAAGGAATATATTGGTGAGTTTAGACACTTTTTAGGGGTGCTCAAGCATTTAAAAGGACCTCTGTCCCTTTTCTCATACAAAATGAGGGAGAGCAAAAAATAAACAGGTAAGAGTATAAGTGCACGGTGGCGCAGTGATTAGCGCTGTTGCCTGACAAGGAGGTACTGAGTTTGATTGTATCATCAGGCCAGGGCCTTTCTGTATGGAGTTTGCATGTTTTCCCTGTGTTTGCGTGGGTTCTCTCCGGGCACTCAGGCTCCCCACATTCCAAAGACATGCAGTTAGTGGGGTTAGGTTAATTGGTAATTCTAAATTGTCCATAGAATGGTTGTCTGTGTTATCCCTGTGGCAGACTGGCGACCTGTCCGGGGTGTACCGTCCCCCTCCCCCTATGGTAGCTGGGACAGGTGATGAAGGAATACATCACGTTAAGGACTGAAGCTATAATAAACATAACTATACCAAAGTATGGTGCTTAGCGTGCACTCGTTGGTTCTGAAATTACTTAAAAGATTATATCAAAGTTACAGAATTGCAGTCACCATTCAGGTCGGACCAAATAAAGTTATCTGAAATATCCGCTTGCAAATATTACTCAGAAAGGACCGATCAACTACATTTGGACAGAATCGGTGGTTTTGGAGCCCCTCTGTGGACAACCTCGGTTTATAATGCCATAATCCAAACATTAGTGCGATGTAAAAGTGTTTGTCTGAAACAAATTTGATTTGATCGAGGAGCCAAAATGTGTACTGTGTAGTATATTGCAGCAGATTTAGTGACACATTCAATTTTTATCTATTAAAAATCTTTTCTCACAACCACCAACGCATGCGCCATAGTTTTCTTGCGCTAGACGTAACCCGGAAGTAGTTTGAAGGTCTTTGCTTATAGTAGGAGTTTGGATAAGGTTGCTTGTTCACTGTGAAAATGGGTGTTAAAATAGAGGTATTTCGAGTAAGTATTTATTTTATACTAAGGCCGTGGACATGTATATTTTCCCTACATTCTGAGACCTTTCGACTTTCTAGGGTTTAGTTTTCGCTCTAGTTAGCCATTTTCATTATGCTAGCAGAGGTACAGTTTTCTACTCTATGTTAAAAACCGATGCGTGTAATTTGTTTTGCACAGATGATGCTGTATCTCTCCTTTCCTGTGACCATGTTTTGGATCTCAAATCAAGCAGAGTACTTTGAAGAGTATATAGTGAAGAGAAAGGTTAGAAATTTATTTTATGTATCGGTCTTCTCTAGATAATTATTCTTGTAGTAACAATTTTTGCATCTTTCTCTGTGCCATGTTGTCTATTTTTGTGGTATACAGAGGGAAATCTTCCCCCCCGACGAGGAATCGCAGGTAAGAAAAATGCACACAAGTTAGTTGCGATCAACACAAATCAAGGGTTGTATTTTTCTTATCTGCATTGAGTACCTTTAGGAATCACTCACAGTGCAGGCTGGAAAAAACGACGTTAATTGTTGAATTTAGTAACTTGTAGAACCTCAGTGGCGAAAAAACCCCATCTTGTATTGATGTCCGTGCGTATTTTGCTGTGCCTCTGTGGGTTTTTTCACTTCTATCAGGTTTGTATGTTGTGATCTTTGACCAAGACCCACTGTTAGAATGAACTGGAATCCAGAATTTGTATGGAGTGTGTATTGGCTGGCAAATACCCTCTTCTTAAGGAATGCTTTGTAGTCTTTCCCAGCTTTGTGTATCTGTAAAGTTTTTTCTAGGACCCTGTGAAAGGTTTTATCATCAAGTCACACCAACCAGTCCTTCTCGAGAAGGGAAAGGCTTTGTCAGTAATTAGACTTTGTGCTTTTATTTATAAGGAGGAGTATCTCAATAATGCCATAAACACATGTACTCTAGCGCAGACATTCAAATATTTTATTTCCAGCATGGACTAATGATGACTCGGTGTGTTTAATAAAGACATGAAATGTGTTTCTCTTCCTAGTCAAATCTGTATTCATCAATAGTTGTGACTTAGATGAAGAGCAAACAAAATAACTTTGGGCATTGTTTAAAATCTAAATAAAATTGAATAGAATAATTTGCAGATTTCAAAACCATATTTTATTTACAGTAGAACATAGAAAACTGTCAAATATTTAAACTGAAATGTTTTACTGTTTCATGAAAAATATTAGCTTATTTTGAATTTAATGGCAGCAACATGCCATTAAATTCAAAAGGTAAGTGGTAATAAAAAGAAGCAGGTGGAGGAACATTTTGCAACCAGTTTGGTAAATTGGCAAAAGGTGAATAACATGATGTGTGTGTGTGCTGTGTGTAAACATAAAAAAAGACATTTTAAAAAGGGAGGTAAAGATGGGCAGAGTTTCACTAATCTTCAAAAAACTGCATTTAAAATTTGTGGATCAATAATGTTGAAATAATCGTCCTTAATTTAGAATTGAAAAGACTTTGTCATATTTAGTACATAATATCACCAAAAGTGTCAAAGAATCTGGAGAAATCTCTGTGAACAAGGGACATTGGCAGAAATCAGTCTTGGATGCTCATGATTTCCAGGCCATGAGGTGGGACTGTGTTAAAAATAGGGAGGATTCTGACATGAAAATTGCTGCAAAGGCTCATGAATACAGTTCACCACACCATTCATAATTGCATGTTAAAGTGCTATATTGCAAAGAAGAAGCAACTTGATCCAGAAACACTGCTGTCTTCTCTGAGTCAATCCTTATTTAAAATGAACTTGAGCAAAGTGGAAAACTGTTATGTGGTGGAACAAATTGAAATTTGAAATTCTTTTTTGGAAAACATGGACACAATGTTCTTTGTTATTAGGAGGAGAGGAGCTATCCAGCTTTTTATCACTGCTCAGTTCAAAAACCTTTATCTCTAATGGTTCAGGGGTGCATTAATGAAAACATTTGGCACGACATCAACCAAAAACATATGACAGACAGGACTGTTGAGCAGCTAGAATCTTATATCATCCCATAACATAGCAGTCTTCTAAAAAATTTGAATACCTATTGTCCTCAGTTTCCAGATGTTTATGGACTGTTCATAAAAGAATAGGGGAGTTGTAAATTTTGACTTGTCTGTCAATAGCTCAATGTCTTTGACCTGTTCAAAAAGAACAGTATTTTCATAAAGACTGCTGAGTTACTGCTAAACAGCACATTATTTGATTATGGTTGTTCTATATATCTGTTTTCAGAGAAAAGAGTTGGAGGACTTCAAAGAGCGAATGCGTGTTCGTAAGGAGCAGCGGCTATTAAAAAATATTCCTCTAGAATCTGAGAACTGAAAATTACATGTTGAAGAAAATGATTTTCCACCCTTTACCAATGATACCAACTGTCTGGCAGTGATTTTGAGGCCCAAGGAAAAAAGTTGGACTGGAGTATGCCCATTTCATGTTGGAAATTTCTGCTAGATTAACTCTTCCCAAAGATGCGCTGGGTAATAATTATTTATGCCTAATAAGTTTATTGTGCTTTCATTTGTGTGCAACTTTTTTTTTCCCCACATGGTTTTTCAAATGGTACAATTGTTTTCTTAGCTGTTGTTTTTACATTGCCTTAAAATAAATACTGAGCTGCACATCAGATTGAATCTAGTTTATTATTATCTATTTGCAAGGTGCAGTGCCTAAATTGTTTTTACCTTGTCCTATTACTTATATTGTAGTGTATTGCAGCATTGTATTCTAGATAATGGTGCTTCAGATTAACAGAAATAAAAACTAACTATTAATCAGTTCTCCACAAACTCCTCTAAAATAATTAACAGAATAAACCAATTGTTTTCCAGTTAGCACAACTTGATGTGCTTTCTGTTTGAATGAATGATGCTAGTTGGGTATTTTTAATAATGATGATTAAGTTATGTCATATTTTGTAAGTGCATTTTCCATGTATCACTGTGGGGAAGAATTTGCTTGATTATTTGATTATTCATATACTTAGCAAACCATATAATTATGTTTTTTTTTAATGTTTTATTTATTAAAGCAAAAGCTTTTATTTACTGAATGAACGACAGTGATGTTATATGAAAGTGCATCTCATATTATGCAAAACGTAGGACATGTTTTAAACAAAATTACACTAATAATGGCTAATAACTGCTTCATTTGCAACACTTAGAGTTTGTACACCTTCAGTAAAGGCTTGATACTCTACTAAACCATATCTCCTTGAATGAATGTGCTGCCCAACTTTTCATACTACTTGTTTTAAGAGGTGAGACTTGTTCCCACATCCTGAAGATTTGAAATCATTAATCATTTTGAAGGAGTCGTACCAAATGGAAATATAATCTTCTAAGTATAAATATTTACATCTGAGAGAGCCAACAGCTAAACTTTTTATCAATGGTGTTGAAGTGCTGACAGATTTTCCCCTTGGCTTGTCAGCTCATATCCTCAAATATATTTGGCAGTACAATACAGCCAGCTGGATCCCTCATGGCTGTCTCCTGGGCCACTGGTGAGAGAGAGTGTGAATTTCTTTCTTACTACTGTTTATCTTTTACAACTGTCATTCACTTCTGAAGCCATATTTAAGCTCTCTGTTTTATGATGTAACAAGCAGGTAAGTGCTATTCATTTTATGATAATAGATGTAAATGACAGAAGCCAAGCGGTGATATATGGATGTAGCCTACACTTGAACCAATCAAAACGACCATAGAAAGGCTTACTAATTTCATTGTGTCCAGTTGTTTAAGGCGAAAATAACTCATTAATGCAGTCTAGGATACTTCTACATGTTTGTTATTTAAATCAAAAACTTAAATAATAATAATAATAATAAACTTTATTTATAAAGCACACTAAAAAACCAAGGGTATACCAAGGTGCTTGACAAAAATAAAATAGGAAAAGGGAGATGGGAGGGAAAAGAGAAAGGACCTGGCACGTATCAATTATAAAAACCTTGACAATCATAAGATATAAAAGTAGTTCACAAGCATAACGGATAAAAATGTACCAACGCACACCAAGCGTTAACTAGGTGGAAAGGCAAGATTAAACAAATAAGTCTTCAGCCGTAATTTAAACAGTGGCATAGAGTCAGACGCCCGAATAGCAACAGGAAGGTTGTTCCATAAGACCGGGGCAAATAAAAAGTCCAAAGCACGAGACTCTTGTAATGGTGATATATTTGACAGTAGGGGGCAGTATTTAGCTTTCAAATGCTTCGAAGCTTTGCTTAGACCACAAGGAAGTGACCAACTCTCTAGAACACTGCTGTCAAGATGGCACCGATTGGGCTGAAAGCTGTAGTCGGAGAAAGTAAGTGACGTATTTATTGTATCTAATCTCACTGTAGCAGTTTATTACAGTTAAAAAAAAGTACTTTATTGTAACCTTTATCGCTGTAACTTGATGAACTGACGTTCAATTTATTAAAAAAAATCGTGTTGTGGATGACGGTTCACCAACTCTTCCTGCTTCACTCCTAATATATATGCTAACGTTGCCGAAGGAACCGATGTCATCATTTAAAAAGTCATATATATATATAAAATAATAGTGTTACACGTAGTGATAGCAGTATTTGCTTAATTTGCTGAAGTTTCATGTGTTTTGTGACATTAGCCACACTTGAAAGTTAAAAGTCGCGACGTTAGGGATTGAAAATGTTGTGACAGTCCAAGTTATAGGCTAACCCAGGCTAGCTAATCTGAAAGGGAAGTCTAGTAACTTCGCTTGTGATCTGTTAAATCATCCTGGACATTTAGGCTGTAAAACGTCAGGAAGTCACAACTTTTGTTACACAATAACTTGTAGTACATTGCGTTGAAAGTAAAAAAAAAAAAACAAAAAAACAAAAACGCATGCCGGGGTTAAAACATTACGTATTCACAAGGCTCATCTAGTAATGCTTATTTGTAATTATATGCTAATTGCTTCTGCTAGACTTTAGAAGCATTAAATTTGGGCTTATGTTCCTTCATCTCACATTTTCACTTCTTTTAAGAAGTCTGAAAAATAAAAAACAAACATACCATTACAAAGCGGTATGATTTGTAATTTACTATCTGCTATTATTAGCTGAAAACGTTGTCCATACAAGATGACTTAACCTATTTGGAGTATGCCAAAAATATCAAATAAAATCTCATATTCAATATTGTATTTAGAGCAGTGAGACAATAAATCCCAATAAGGAAGTTTCCTTGCAAACTGGGTTTTTTTTTAATTTTTAATTTTTAATTTAGATTTAACAAAACTCTTCGAAAGTATAATCTTTTCCAGTTCCCTGTATGAGCGACCTGGAAAATCATTAGTTAGTGATGAAGGTCACACTTGGTGCAAAAAAAGAAATCTTTTTTTTTTTTTTTTTTTTTCCCCCATTTCTTTCTCTCAAAAGCCCTGAACCATAATACACATATATTCAGTAGCCACCATAATACCAGGAACCTTACCAGGATTTATACAGCAATCATAAAATAGTGATTACAGTGATGGCTAACTCGGAATAAAGAACACATTTTTTTTTATGAACTCCCATAACAAGCTATTTATGTCAGCTATTACTGTGAAAACAGTGAGTCATATGTCTTAGGGAGCAGAATCTATGTTTTTAATCAGGTTCAAATCGTGGTTTAACAAGGAAGTGAAGACATCATATTGGTGCAGTTCAACTTTTGATGTTTCCTACCACACTGCTTTCTTCTGTACCCTAGTTAATTATTGTGTGATTCAATGAAAACTTCTTTTGGGAACAGTGGCCCACTGCAGGAGACTATTTGGCTGTTTGTTTTAACACACGTACCACACCTTAGCTGTTGTGCTTAGGACGTCATTGGAACAATTGTGCTTCTGTCTATATAAGACCAGGAAGTTGCACCCAAGCAAGTTTGTTACTGCAAGTGTTAAATATGTTTAAAAAGGGTTCCTGTTTTTTTTAATTTTTGACAGTAGAGCTGACCTTTGACTTTTGTTGTTGTTTTATAAGTCACACAAATTCTTTGGAAACTATTCAGTAAGCTACATTTCATGAAAAGCTCAAATTACTAATGAATGCTGCAACAACAATCTAGAGCATTTTGACTATATGAATGTTTCATAAAGTATTTTTTTATTATTATTGTTGCTAAATTTACTCCACTTGTGACCCGTTTTAGCTTGTTTTTGTTATGAGGTTATGGGTTCTTGCATCACAAAATTATCTTTTCATCTACAGAAATCATCAGTGGTGTGATCAAGAGTGTGAAAAAGGATGGAGAATGGAAGGTAACGGTAGATACAAAAGAAGAAATTCTTTTGATTTTTGTTGCACTGAATTTATTACCACTGTGTGGCCTTTGTTTAGGTTCTTATTGTGGATCACATGACCACAAGAATTCTGTCCTCTTGTTGCAAGATGTCTGACATTTTGGCGGAGGGGGTGACCAGTAAGTATGGATATAATTCATAGTTTTTAGTTTAGTTTTTTAAATAAATGAGAGATCAAACCTTTAGCTGTTGAAGAGTAAAATGTGCCAACTTAATTCATTTTCTGCGTTTAAATGACATTAAATTATCATATTGTCTTTTCTGTTTTTCAGTTGTGGAGGACATCAATAAACGCAGAGAACCCATCTCCAGTTTGGAGGCCATTTATTTAATCACCCCATCTGCAAAGGTTCAAAAGAGTTCCGTCTTTTAATGTTGCCATATCTTCAAGATTGTTCTCATGTGCATAATATTTTAAAGATAACTATGTGCATAATATTTTAAAGATAACTATGTGCATAATATTTTAAAGATGAATATGTTTTCAATTACAGTCGGTTCATGGTCTCATTGATGATTTCAAAGATGCAGCCTTTACATACAAGGCAGCACACATCTTCTTCACTGACAGTAAGAGTGGAACTATAAATATGAGAAATGTATTTTTTTTTCCAGACTTCAGTGTAAAACGCTAAAACTGACATTAATTCATTTTTTTTTTTTTTTTTTTTTGCCTTGTTTAGCTTGTCCAGATCCTCTCTTTGCTGATATTGGAAGAGCCAAAGTTTCAAAATTTATCAAGACTTTAAAAGAGATCAATGTTGCTTTTCTTCCATATGAGTCGCAGGTGGGTAAAATTCTTATATTTCATTGAGTCCAAATTGTCTTTGGACATTTCATTAGAAATGTTTTTGGTTTTGGACAAAACTTATTTGACAGTTAATCATTTAATTGTATGGCAAAAAGACAAACGTTTTCCCGAGCTGCAATCAGTTATAGTAATATTGTCTGTCGGTTTATTGTGACAGGCAATACCTTTCACAGTTTCTCTTGTCCCCGTAGGTTTTCTCACTGGATGACCCAAAATCCTTGTACTCCTTCTACAGTTCAAAGGCAAATGAAACAAGAGATAAAATGATGGAAAATGTGGCAGAGCAGATTGCGACCCTGTGTGACACTCTCAAAGAGTACCCTGCAGTTCGTTATCGCAAGTATGGGCCCCTTCATGAGAAGAGAGATAGATTTAAACAAATAAATCTTTTCCCACTGAATGTATTATGCTGATTTTAAAGTTGTATTCTACTTTGTTTTTAGGGGACCTGAGGAAAATGCTAGACTGGCTGAAGAGGTCTATCAGCGCCTCATTGCTCACAAAGCTGAAAACCCAACCATGGGAGAGGTAGGAAATACTTTGGTCTTCAACCACTCGATTTCTCACATTCTCTGCTGTGTAATTTCAAATCTTAAAAAAATGGTGAACAAAATGTTTACACTGCTTTTCTTTCCTGCTAAATCATCTTTCTCATGTAAGAGAATAAACCTCTGTTGGGATTCTGCAGCTCTTCAGCTTAACAGGTTGTGAATATTTCTTTGGTTTCTGGGATTTATTTCCTGATGATTATTTTCTCATCCTTTGCTGGACCTGTCCTTTTTTCCCTTCTTTTCTGTTTTTCTTAGCTGACATTTCCTTGCTCCTGAGATGAGTCTTAAAAGGCATGTATTACTGTTCCCTTTTTGCGTCTATGCATGTCAGGTGCTTTATCATACTATGCTGTACGTATTTTTTTTTCTTTTTTCTACATCTAGCTGTGATGCTAAATTATAATAATTGATAATTAATTGATTTCATTGCATGGCATTGCAACAGTTAATGTGTACTTTCAGCCAGTCTCTTTTAATGAATCTTTAAATTAAATCATATATTTCAAAAGTACTGGATGATATCCTTAATTTGTATTATTTTTAGGGTCCAGATAAGGCGCGATCACAGCTAATCATTGTTGACCGTGGGTTTGATCCCGTCTCACCTGTTCTTCATGAGTTGACCTTCCAAGCAATGGCTTATGATTTGCTAGACATCAAACAGGACATCTATACGTAAGGGACTACCTTTATATTTTTATATTGCTCTGTCTGTTTGGTGTGGTGTCTTTGGTATACCAGTCCCTCCATTTGTGGACTTTTAAACATTTTTTTTAATTTATTTTTGGATATTAAAGTTATCAGACAACCGGCATTGGGAACTCAAAAGAGAAAGACGTCTTACTGGATGAAGATGATGAACTCTGGGTTCAGCTCAGACACATGCACATCGCTGATGTCACCAAGTATGTTTGTCACAGTAACATTTCTACGACTGCTACAACTTGATTGTGGAGTCATTGTAATTCAGTCAAAGTTTTCCTGCGTTAGGTGTCTACTAATTTTCTCATTTGATTCTTGTAGGAAGGTGACAGAGCTTCTTCGCACATTTTGTGAGAGCAAGAGGATGTGCACTGACAATGTGAGTGTTATGTGCATTATTTTTTCAGGTGTTTGAAAAGTCCACGGTAGACCATGAGTATTGTTTTTGTGTTATGATGGAACTTTGGGGAAAATGTTTCTCTTTTCAGGCCAATATCAAAGATCTGTCTCAGATGTTAAAGAAGATGCCACAGTATCAGAAGGAGCTGAGCATGGTGAGTTACATTAACTAACAAACAAACCCTTATGTAACTTCTTATCATTATTTGTTTGTTTTAATTTATCTAATCCAAAAGCGCTGTCTGTTCAGTTTATTTAGACCTTTACTTAAAAATAGGGAAATGTTTTTGAAGCATATTAGGATACATTTGTGATGATAAATTAGATACAATTTAGACCATGGTTGTTTTGCCCAATTAAGCATTAGCTGGGCCAGCTAAAGTTTAGTTGGCCCAAATTCTAGTTATAATCTGACCATTATGACAAGACTTCCTAGAAAACGTTTTTTTCTTATATCAGAGTTGTCAGTCTTAATTATGTTTAATTTTTTTTTTAATAAAAATATGATGCCATATGTTAAAGTAATTAGTAATGTATTTTAATGTAATTTTTTTTACAGTACTCCACTCACTTACACCTAGCTGAAGCTTGTATGAAGAAATTCAAGGCCTCACTTGATAAACTTTGTGAAGTGGAGCAGGTTAGTAGCCTTGTGCACAACATAATTTTTTGTAATAAAATGTTTGACTTGCAGCAGTCACCATAGTGTTTTTTTTTTTTTTTGTTTTTGTTTTTTTTTTTTTTGTTGGTAAATTACACTTTGAAAGTCCAGTTCAGTTTTTGGCTTTTGTTATCATGTATGTCTACTTAAAAAATGTAATCAAAATTATTATCTTTGAGGACTATTGAACCTAATAGTTTTCAAATATTAATTATAATGCAATAAAAGTCTATTAGGTTGTCACATTTCTGCCACATATGGTCAAATAGCACAATGCAATACACTGACACAGACTGTCTAAACAAAATGCCTGACATGGAATAACTACATTGACTCATCACATTCAGTGACCTGAAATGTATCTTTGTAATTCCTGTGCTTCTTTGCTTCTGGTCTGTTGATATTTTTATTTGTTAACTAAAAAATAATAATATTTCATAAAACGCTTTAAACTACACATCAGCAGCGTAAATCATCGTAGATCTGTGAGCTTACTGTAAGCTTAAAGGCATGTAATAACACAGATGTACCACTTGGTACAGTAGAAGTTCTTCCACCAGCAAGACCTGGGAAAAAAGCCACAATCCAAACTGGAGCCAAACCCCAGTGTTTTAGTTATATGTGCCAGACATGCCTTGTGTTCCTGAGGGGAAATGTTTGGCCATATCTAGTCCAGTATCAGATGAGTGACAAGCACATGAGAAATGATAAGCTATGCATGGCTGTGGCATTATGAGGTGCAAGTGTTAATGGGGCCTTTTTTATGAGTAAATCGCTCAACTGCCCTAATGGATTGTCAGCATGTCTGAAAGCTGTCTCTTTAATCCATTGGGCATGCTTTGGCTCTTAAGATGTGCAGTATGATCCAAATGGCAACAGCTCTGTCAGCTGTCATTTGTTCTACATTGTTTGGAAGCCCATTACAAATGTGTGTGTAATGTTGCAAATAAAATAATCTTTCAGTTGCTCGCAAAGTTTTGCTGCTGGCTTTAATGAAGTTTAGTCCAAATTCATGTAAGGTTAGCAAAATTATTTAAGGCAGTTACACAGTTCCAAGTGACCATTTATTGGAGGATTGCAAAAAAGGGGAAATCTCAAAGCTACATATAGCTAGTGTACCCAATATTTAGCTTTATGTTGACATAACGTACCTGATTACAAATGCAAATCTGGAGATTTACTTTGCAATCTGAGATTTTCTTGTTGCAATAGTCTTATGGCAATATCATGGCTCTGAAAGAGAACGTGTGTTGGGGGAAAGGGGAATAAAGTGGTTTCATTCACCTCTCTTAACTGCCTGTCTTAAGTTGATGATATTCAGTAAAGGTTGATCGTAAACTAGGGCTTTCTTCCACAGGACCTTGCAATGGGAGCAAATGCAGAAGGGGAACCACTGAAAGATGCCATGAAGAGCATTGTTCCTGTGCTCTTAGATAGTGACATTGATGCCTTTGACAAAATCCGCATCATACTGCTGTTCATATTTCACAAGAAGAAGGGTAAGAAGATCTCAAAACATTTTAAATCTTTTTAAGTCCTAATCTTGTTACATTGAAGAGAAGCTTTATTTGTCGTTACTTATTTATAGCAAACAGTGTTTTCATTGCCTGGTTGTCTATTCAGGCATTGGGGAGGAGAACCTTGCCAAGCTCATCCAGCATGCAAATATTCAGGCCGACAGCAACATTATTTACAACCTGCAGAACCTAGGCTGTAATATTATAGCTGGGGTAAGTTTGGCTACAGTCTCATGCTGTGGAACTGAGAATTTTATAAAACCTAAAAAAAAACCCTGAATATTTGACATACATTGTTTTTCAGGGTCGCAATTCTGGGAAAACACTGCCAGATCGTAAGCAGCGTACAGAAAGCACATACCAGCTTTCCAGGTGGACACCCACTGTCAAGGACATCATGGAGGTATTAAGCCCTAAGTGAGGTTTCAGATGTCACTGGCAGACCTGCTCACCTTTGCTCACAACACAGCTTTTATAACATCTGTTTCTGGATCACAGAATGCCATAGAAGACAAACTGGACAAAAAGCTGTGGCCATTCATCGCTGAACCAGCACCCATCAACACAACTCAGACTGCAGTCAGGTCGGGCGGTGCTCTCCCTCTATCTGAGAAATAAATAAATATATATAGATAGATGGGTAGATCTCTTTCCAAAACAGTTTGTATTTAGCAACAAGTGGGGTAAATGACAGATAATCTTATAAAATAAAACCTTTTATCCCCTTAAAACCTTTTAAATGAATCAGAGCCGAGCTTTTGACAAAGTGAAGTAGAGTTTAAAGGGTAAATTTCAGTCATTTTTGAATACTCTATAATCCCTAGGGAATTCCCATCATAATGATGGTGCTAATACTGACCACGCTTGTAGATCTAGATTTACTCATAATCTGTGGAGTGTTCAGGTACTTTTCTACTTTTTAAGCAAAATGCAGAATTAAAATGGAGAAGTTGATAATAATATAGACTGGCTATAAACCCCCCCCCCCCCCCCCAAAAAAAAAAAAAAAAAAACCCCAACAAAACAAAAAAAACCCAACCAACCAAACAAAAAAACTCAGGAGTTTCTGTTAGTATTTTCACATTCATACTTATTCATCAGGGTCAATTTCCTGACAACACGGTATGAAAATGAGCCATTGTATGACAATTGTATTAATTATTGTTTGAAATAATAAATGTCAGAAAATCAATAAATAGCTGAAAGGGAGCTGTAGTTTTAGTAGTAGTTTTATGTTTCTCAATCATTTTCGAAATTCTTTTACAGCAGTGCACGTTTTGGACACTGGCACAAAAATAAGTCTCCAACGGAGTATCGGTCTGGCCCTCGTCTCATTGTTTTTGTGATTGGTGGGGTGTCATACTCTGAGATGCGTTGTGCTTATGAAGTGACTCGAGCCACAGATGGGAAATGGGAAGTCCTGATTGGTAAGCAATTGCTAATTAAGAAGTTATGACTGATGAACCTGACTGTTGAACTGCTATTTAAATATTGTTGTTTTTTGTTGTTGTTTTTTTCCTTGACAGGATCATCTCACATCCTAACTCCAACCAGCTTCCTCAATGACTTGAAGACTCTGGACAAAGATACTAATCCTGATCCGTAATCCCCAAGTCGGGACAGCAATACTGCAGTAGGAGTCTGGTTGTTCCTTTAAACTGATGTCTTTCTGTTGTCCTGTTTAGCTTCTCTAACATCTCTGATGTGAAATCTTAGATGTAGTCATGTAAGAAAGCAGTTGTGACTATTCTATTATAGTGTGCTCTTTTGTTGTTAGTTGGGTTCTGTATACTGCTGTGATTGAAATTGTATTTAAGTAATAAATGAAACAATATTAATATTTTCATTATTCTATTCATATTTAAATTCTTAATTTTGTTGTAATTGACTTGCTTAGTTATTTAGTCAGAAATTCCAAAAATTGTCACAAAGAAAGAGCAGCTCTCACCTCATAGAAATCTCTTAATTCAAGTATATTGTAGTTGCACACAATTGAAGGACATATTGTATATAGATTTAAAAGTAGATTAAAATTATTTTTTTTGGTAACTCTCTCCCTCAACCCTCTTCTTGAAATATTCATCTCAGTAATAATGTCAGAACTGCTGTGTTATGACCGTTGCACATTTACTAGATACTTTAATATATTGCTGGGCGCTAGAGCAGTGGGTGCTTGTTTATTTGTTGATGGAAATGAGCAATAAAATAAAAAAATATATATTGAATTTAATTTGTCTTTTTTCTTTTCTATAGGACCTTTTAGTATGCTTCAATATGCATAATATTTTCATTTTGTTAAAAAAATTATAGTTTGTTCATATTATGCTAAAAAGTTTGCTAGTATTCTCCATATAGGCAAATTTTAACTTTATTTTTTCAAAAACTGCTGCTGTTCTGTATAGGCCTCAACCCCCTAAGCCAGCTCATCACTAAGAGCGGATACATGATTAAGGTGTGGAGTGATCATTAACAACATGTACATGGGTGACATTAATCTGTATGCTAGGAATAAGTGAGACATCAATTTACTGATCCAACTCACCAGATCCACAGCAAGGATATCAGGATGTCATTTTGACTATATAAGTGTGATCGAAGGGTCACAAAGAGAGGAAAGGTGATCCACACTGGAAGGGGTGGAATTTCCAGAAGACAGAGTAGCAGAGTAGTCCTTACCGGTCATTAGATACCCAGGTGGAATAATAAGCAGGCTTCAGGATGAGATAGATGTCACTGATGTCAACTCATAAAAACTCCTCATAATGAGAGGTCCCCACCCAAAGTCCAGCACCCTTGGGGTCTGTGGCCAACAGGAAGTAGGAGAGTGAGGTTAGTGAGTGTTGGAATGGCATTCCAGGATGAAACAAAGAACAGTTTGCACTGACAGAGTGCTTTGGATATATATTCTGGTAAACAGTTCGACGTCATCCATGTGGAAGAGATGGTAGATGATTGCTCCATTCCGTAGTCTGTATCCATATCCATGTTAATGATCTGCCTGAGGGGGTTCAGACCTATGCAGAACAGAAATTCCACACTTGATGGTGACTTGTAGAATTGGCTGCAAGTGTTGTTCTCTAGTGTTGATTGCTAATTCCCCATCAAATTCATGATGAAGGCTCTTGGGGTCCTGATGATCTGATATTTTAGACATTCTAAGATTCATCTATGGGGCATTGAGTCATAGGCTTCCTTGTACTTAATCTGGACAGTGCACAGGTTGGTCAGTATGGTTTTATGGTCTCGAAATACTGCTCTAGGTAGCAGTAGCTGGTGTTTTGACACTGGTGTTTTCTGGGATTTCATGTATTGGGCCATGTTCCTCTTCATTTTAGCTGTTATGATGACTGACTGGAGCTTCCATGTTGTACTGAGGCAGGTTACTGGTCTGCAGGTAGACTGGGGACTAGTCCCTTCTGGGGATCGTACACCTTTGATGGTATACATGTTTTTTTTTTAACCAAAGCTGCGAGTCTTTTCTTGGCAGTTTCTGAGGCCTAAAGGTATGGGCAGCTTACAGTATTTCTGAGGAGGGTGGAGATGATGACACTTCCCACTGACCTGAAGTCCTGGCTCCCCCTTCCTGTATCAATTGTGTTATACCACATAAATCTCTAGTTCTGATAGCAGTTGCTTCTTTCGCGTGTTGGAAATCTGAGCTACTAGTTGTTTCATTGTCAGGTCCCACATGCTCCTCATGTAACCCCTTGCCTTGGGATTACAGTCATAGTACCATTCTAGGATTCCCGTTTGTCTATCTGCTGCCTGCCTGCTTGCTTGCTCTATGTGAAGTGAAAGTGGGGCCTTTAAAATGTAAACATGAACCTTAAGTAAAGTGTTAGGTCAGAAAGGAGAGCATGCGCACCTACCACGAAAAAAAGATCATCCCTCTGAGGATTATGTTTTCATCTGGGATTACAGATGGCAATATGAAGAACAGGGCAGACGCTGAGGTCTTAATGGCAATCGGTTTATACTAAGGACTAAACTATTAAAACCCTTCTTCCACTTCATATCCAGTACACACTGAGAGAAGCATCATTCGGTATCATTTCATTTATGCATAGTTCATCTTTTATAGAAGTTTTTTGTAACACTTTGCTTGCATCTAGTTTTCATTTTGGGGTTTATATATATTTTTTCAGTTATTTTTTTGATGGCAGCTGCTGGGATGGATTCAAAATCTAAACCCTCTGATGCTGTGCTGGTAAGATGTCAGTGCAAAACTGATTTCTATGTTCTTGTTCTAATTATATAGGGAGGACTATATTCTTTAGATTTTAGAAATATATTAATTCTTCTAATTAGTTAAAAAAAATGTGTGTTATCATTTTTAGTTCTTCATAATAGATACATGTATTGATGTAATACACTATAATTAATTTGTTTTTAATGTTCAATGTTAGCTTTACAGAACCTTTATTGTGATATTGGAAAAAGATTAGCCATTAGGATGAATTATCTTTACATTAAGATTCACATTTGACCTTGAGTCAAGATGGTCTGAAAAAACTATTCATATTGAGAAACTATAATGTTGACAGTTCAAACAATTTTAACAATCTCTATACTGAATAGGAATCCCCAGAACTAGAGCAGATTCTGGACATAATGAGTTACTCACAGCGTGGACGAATGGACGGACAGTGTTGCACTCTAAGTCCTGCTAAAATAGAGACGACATCTGCAGGTTGGAATAGTGAAAATACCACAGTACAGTATACATCTCCCTTTTTTGGCCTGATTATTGATTGTTTCATTCTTGCTTCCCACAGGGTCAAAAGATGAGAGATCATCCCATACTTCAGATAATAAACAGGGACAATATGTCAACTCGCATTTATCGTTGCCTGGATTTAATTACCAAGTACTAGACTTATGACTATAATATGATGAGGGATACACTGTACAAGTAAAACATGATTAAATTACATCAGCTCTCAATTATTACCTGTTTTCTCAGGAAAGTGGACGTAATGATCATCATGTCTCTGCACCTCATATCTCAGTGACTGAGAGTACTCCAGATAGAAACAGGAAGCATCTGTCAGTTCCAGTTGACCAATTACAGATTCCTTCTCAACGTGAACGCTCAAATTCTATAAAGGTCTGTTAATGTGTTAACAAGTTATAACAGTGTTATTCTGATAGCTGTAACAATTAGATTTGTTGATGTTGACTTGTTTAATAATTGTTATCACATATACATCACCCCATTCATTGAAGCTTTATCATGCTGTTTTAACCCAAAAAGTCAGAATCATCTGCTGAACAGCAAAAGTTCATGGAGATGATTGCCTATGGACAGCGTGGACGCATGGAGGACCAGTGCTGCTCATTGGATCCAAGCAAGAGTGCTCCTTGCACACCCAGATACACAGAGAAAACAACTGTTGCAAGTATGTTAAACATGGCTGAAAATTCAATAATTTCTTGCCATTTTAATAAATTGCATTCATCATTTTAAACTTCCTTTATGAATCTGACTGTTTCAGGTTCTGACAGATTAAATATTTATATTGAAAATTTGCTGTATTTGACCAGTGACAGATCCTGAAATGTTCTTCAATCTGTTGGCCGACACTCAGAGCCGACGGCTCGATGACCAGCGAGTGTCGCTTCCATCATTACCAGGCTTACAAAATGAAAAGGACACTGCTATGGGAGATTCAAGCTACTTGTGTTACATGGTCTCTAAAGTTCAAGTAAGGAATTTTCTTTGTTCTCTTTTAATACAAAGTATCAAAATGCTGCATGGAACTTGACTGCTTGAAATTATGATATTAACTGCTTTGAGTCTGTTTTAACAGGAATGCCACATTAAAACATTTGAGGCAGATTTTCCACAGCTGTCAACTACAAGTGTAGCTTTTTAGTTAAGAGTTTAATAACCATATTATTTTATGTATTTATAGTCAACGTATTGATCAAAAATGCTGACCTAATCTATTTTCAGGGCTCCAGAATGGATGATCAAAGGTGTTCATTACCTCAAATCCTACCCCCAGAGACACCGTGTTCATCAAACAAGGATCAGTCTGAATCCGGTTTAAACCCATTACGCTCAGCCTCCTTCAGCTCCAGTTCAGACATAAAGCAACTAAAAAGTGAGGATAAAAATCCTCAAAAACAGGTATATCCGCGCTTTCAGTTTTAGCCCCCCAAAAGAAATTGTAAACGGCATCGACACTATACAATGAGGTTTTAGATCACCCCATTTCTTTTTGCATGTGTTATATTTTTGTATTATTCATTCACTTAACAAAATTCACATTATCCCATCTAGTTCTTGACTCCAGCTGAACAGGAAGATCTTTTTACCTTAATTAGTAATTCCCACCATGGCCGGATGGATGAACAGCGATGTGTCCTAAATGCTACACCCCAGTCCACACCTAAGCACCATTTCAGTCAAAGTGAAATCCCCCAAGGTCAGAAAACAGGAAATTTTCCCTTTGTTTCTTTTTTTGCATTTGATATTTTTTCTAAATTGTTTTGCACGTTGATATATAACAGCGCATACATTTCTCAATGAAGCTAACAAGTATTTTATTTTTCTCTAACATCCAATGCCCAGATTCTGATAATTTCTTCAGCTTACTGGCCAACTCACAGGGCCGACGGCTGGACGACCAGAGAGTGTCTCTTCCTTCACTACCTGGAATACAGAATGGAGGTACCACATTAACACCCACTGCTGCTGAGACGGATGCAAGCTACTTGTGTTATCTGGTTTCCAAAGTCCAGGTTGGCCCTATATGTAACATTGCGAAAAGTTATTCACAGCTTTTGTTTCTTTGTTAAGTATCCACGAAGTTTTTGCACATATAGATTTATCAGTTTTTCTTTAATCAAACTTTTTACCCACAGGGCTCAAGGATGGATGAACAGAGATGTTCTGCACCCCACATCTTCCAGAATCTGGGTACCCCATCAGCTCAGCACACATCTGGTAAACCTCCTTGGAGGTCTGCCTCATTAAACCGTGACAAAACTGAACAGCGTGGGCAGGTCAATGTTCATACCACATATCACTCAACATTGTTTTACCTATACTTTTTCTGCCCTGTAATTTTATATTTCTTAAGCAAGCCACAAAAACTATATAGTGATTGACTAGAACTTTTATTATCTAGTCTTTTAAAGAAATAACATAGCTGTATTGATTGCTTAATGGCAGCCTCTGTTTGCTATGTCTTTTTGAGAGTTGTCCCATTTCTTATGACATATCTTTCTGTAAAAAAATTTAGGGAATATCCGCAGCTGAGGAGGAGCAGTTCCTTAAAATGATAAGTCGAATACAAAGTGGACGCATGGAAGAGCAACGCTGCTTTTTACAACCCAGCAGAAGCACACCTTCCTCACCTACACACAATGGCAGTGCTTTGAATAAAGTACCCATAGGTCAGAAAAATGCACAGTGCACTTGAATATGAGTATTTTGTCTCTGAAATGTCAAGAATAATTATTTCTCCATTATAGGTGCAGAAGCAGAGGCGTTCTTCAAAATCATCACCTCCAGTCAGTCGCAACGACTAGATGATCAGCGCGTTGCACTTCCTACCTTGCCAGGGATAAGTGGAAATTCTGAAGGAAAAGTAGACATACAACGACATACAACAGCTGAAATCCCAGTAAGTTACACAACATCTAAATTATTGGTACTGTGAAAATTAAGAAAAGTGTAATAAATGTGGTTTTATTTATATATATATATATATATATTTTTTAACTCTATATTTTTTTTTAAACTTTTTTTAACTCTATGCACTCCCACAGAAGTTAAGTGCATGCAGGACACCATGTCTCTCTCTCTCTCAGTTTATCATACTTAGAGACCCATCATATCCAACCATGTAAATGACCATTATGTAGACCTTAGGCTATCTCTCGTAACCTTTGGCTTGTCTACAGTACTGTAACTAGATAATCATGACCAAAATTTCTTTCATGGCTCTAAATTTAGTTACCACTCTGTCAAAAACCTCAATTAAGAGTGTTTTTCCACCATTCTACTGCTGATTATATTTTAATAAATTGCAACTGATCATTTGTTTTTCTGCAATACACTTGCCAGTTTAACGGTCTCTCATCATTTCTGTTCTGTAAGGTCTCTCCACTACCACAGATCACAGTGGCTAAATGTACACCTACAACTTCAAAAAAGTGTCCTACACCTGCCTCACAACCTCAAATGGCATATGGAAAGCCTGGTTCCACTGAGGCCTTACCCAAATCTGCTTCACTTATTCCCAAGGGAGAATTTAAGAAGAAGTCTAATTTCCCAGCTAAGGTAAATTCTTCACTTTTCCATTTTTTCAGTACATTCAAGTTTGTAGACAAATATATAACAAGTAATGTAAACACACATTAGTAGAGTATAACAATTTACCAGTATTTTTATTCTCTAAAATATTATATGTTTCTGTATGGGACAAACGGATTCTCCTTTTTGAAAGCCTCCTGAATTAGAAACACAAAGGCTGATATCCTAGTAAATGAAAAAACAGAACAAAACAAAAAAAGCTGATAAGAGATTCTGTAACACTGTTTGAGTTCAGTGACTTGTGACATGTTACAGGTAACAGTGAGTGTATCTGTGAGCTTCACACCTCAGGAGGTAAGTTGTAAGATAACTTATTACCCAAAGGTACTGCCATAATAAAAGAAGTGCCTTCAGTACTACTCTTTTCTTCTCTGGAAAATGAACAGAAGAATGCCAATGAGCCAGATGCATTTCCAGATGTCTATCTAACTCTTGGAGCCCCAGGGGACAACCTTGTGATACCTCTGAGTCCAGTATGTGGCAGGCCCTTGTCCTTTGACTTAAACCTTGTTATGAAGGAAGATGTTAAGTTCAGGCATTGCTCTCCAAGCCATTCCAGTCCCAGAAAAAACAACTCCAGGCCACCATCTCCCAACAAAGGTGCGACTGGTAAAGCACATCCTACATGCTCACATGAACAGGGGAAGCTTGTGACCAGCCACATCAGTGCAGATGTAAACTCCTTCTCCCCAACTGAAAAGACTCACCTGGAGAAAGGAATTGCTCAAGAAGGACAAAAGGGGAAAGGAGAACTTGGAAAGGTGAGGGAAAAGGCACAGCATGGAAAAGGAAAGGGCGCTGTAAAGAAAGACATGAAGAAGAATGGCAAATAATGTACTTGTAAATTATGGGATTTAAATGTAAAAAAAATAAGTAGCAAAAAAATTGTATTTGTATTGCTAAAAGCTCTTATTAGAAATTATGTTGATTCTGCTTTATAGGGTCATTTGAAGGATAGTCCTTTGCTAGCTAAATTTACAGTACATATTGTGTCTATTGTTTTCAGTTTTGCAAATTTTCTAAATGTAAATACACTGTAAGGAATTCTATTCTTTCTGTCAATTATAATTGTAATCTTGAATTAAAACCTTTGGTCTGTTAAACTCTGTGAAGATGTGACAAAAACCAAACCAAAACAAACATGAAAAAAAAAAACCCAACAGCAATAAATGGGGAATCATTTCCTTTGGTCTGAATTCTGAACTTTGACATCTGCATTTAGCATTGGAGCATATGGGTCGTCTACTCCACCTACAGAGCTGAAAACATGACCATATGAAGTAGAACATGCTAAGCAATAAAAAGAAAACATAATACTTTGGAAATTTTCACCATTTATTGAGGATTTACAGAGTAAGTTGTTCATATTGTATGAACTCTTAAATGCTGCAACTAGATTGCATTTCCTATTCAGCCGAGTCACTTCCCTGAAAGCAAGAGAGAGATACAGACCATAGAGTTAATGCTTATAGGGATATACTGCAGTAGAAATAAAATAACAAAAAGTATTGCAAATGAAATACCACCTTTCCGACATCACGGCTCTTGGCTCTCAACTTGTTGACCTGGGACTCAGCAATGTCAGCACGCTCCTGAGCTTCCTCCAGCTCATGCTGGACCTTCCTGAGCCTGGACATGTGAGTGTTTGCCTGCTCCTCCTGTAAAGGATTTACAAAAATACTGACTTAGTTATAGGGGAGTCAATGAACCAAGCTGAAGCAGATTTGGCATATAATTGTAGTTGACTTACAGCCTCCTCAGACTGTCTCTTGTAAGCCTTGACTTTGAGCTGCAGCTTGTCCACCAGATCCTGAAGTCTGGTCACATTCTTCTTGTCTTCCTCAGTCTACACAAAATACAGCTGTTACTTTAGAGGTATTTGAGAAGAGACAAAGGGCACGTTTGCTTGTTGTTGGCAAAAGAAGACTTACCTGATAAGTGAGCTCTTTCACTCTCCTCTCATATTTACGGACTCCTTTAACAGCATCAACACCACGTCTCTGCTCAGCTTCAAGTTCAGCTTCCAGTTCACGGACCTTTAATGCCATGATAAAGAATTAACTTTGCTTCAAATATAAAGAAAAACTTAAATTCATATAATTTAATCAAAATATATTTTATGTATATAAGCATGCAATATACACTTCATACCCTGGACTCCAGTTTCTGGAGCTGCTTCTTGCCACCCTTCATGGCGAGGCTCTCTGCCTCATCCAGACGGTGCTGCAGGTCCTTGACTGTGACCTCCAGGTTCTTCTTCATCCTCTCCAGGTGAGCACTGGTGTCCTGCTCCTTCTTCAGCTCCTCAGCCATCATGGCAGCCTAAAATAATTTTCTCCATTTAATTAATCTATTTAAAAATCTATGGTAAGCTTTTATTATCACTGAAAGAATGTGAAGTGTTTAATAGAACAGATTACTTAGAGAGTTAAACTCACGTCAGTGATGGCTTTTTTTGCTTTCTCCTCAGCATTTCTTGCTTCCTGCACAGCATCATCCACCTCACTCTGGATCTGCACAAAATCGGCTTCGAGCTTCTTTTTCGTGTTCAGAAGACTGGTGTTCTAAAGGTTTAGGAAAGATTATATGATATAAATATGTTGTAAGTTCACATACTAGATATTTACAGTAAATTTACAATGTATTTCCTAATTAAAATTACATTAGGTTAAATGTTTCTTAACATTATAAACAAACCTGAGAGTGAAGCAGTCCGACACGCTCGCTAGCATCAACCAACTCCTGCTCAGCTACTTTGCGTCCTCTCTCTGTCTGCTCCAGAGCGGCTCTCAGCTCCTCAATCTCAGCCACCATCAGACCATTTCTGCGCTCCACCATGGCGACCTGCTCCTTCATGTCTTCCTGTCCTCTGAGAGCTTCATCAAGGTGCAGTTGGGCATCCTGATGAAATAAATCAATCAATAAATAAGTACCTATTCTGTTTCTTTAACAAATGATCAGGAAAAAAGGTCACCTTGAGCTGTCCTTGGACATTCCTCAGTTGTTTCTGGGCCTCAGCAGCCTGTCTGTTGGCATGGCTCAGCTGAATCTCCATCTCATTCAGGTCTCCCTCCATCTTCTTCTTGACTCTCAGGGCATCATTCCTGCTCCTGACCTCAGCATCAAGAGTGCTCTGCATGGAGTCAATCACCCTCTGGCTGTTCCTCTTGATCTGCTCCATCTCCTCGTCCTTCTCTGACAGCTTCCTGTCAATCTCACTTTTGACTTGGTTCAGCTCAAGCTGAACACGAAGAATCTTGGATTCTTCGTGTTCCAGAGTGCCCTGCGAGATAAGTCAGATAAGTAACAAATACCAAGTAGAATCATCAAAATAAATAATATTGATATAAAAAATATTAAACCTCTGCTTCTTCAAGGGCAGTCTGAATCTCAGCCTTTTCACTTTCTACAGTCTTCTTGGCTTTTTCCAGCTCATGGATGCTCTTTCCAGTCTCACCAATCTGCTCAGTCAGATCTGAGATCTCCTCTAAAGTAGAAAAATTAACCAAACTGTTGTTATTATCTTAGATCCAGATCTATATTCTTTGACATTTTTTGTCAAGTTATGGGTGCATACGCTGCAGGTTCTTGTTCTCTCTCTTCATGGTCTCAAGATGATCCAGAGCCTCTTCATATGAGTTCTTCATCTTGAACAACTCAGTGCTGAGAGAACGAGCCTCCTTTTGGGCTCCTTCCAGCTCTGCCTGGCTCTCCTCATACTTCTGCTTCCATTCTGCCAGGACCTAGGTTTATATAGGTTATTCAGTTAGTTGTCATTATGGGTGTATTCCTCTTGTTAGTATATTGGTTATGTTTAAACTTTACTTTATCAAAGTTCCTCTGCTTCTTGTCAAGGTTGGCAGCCAGAGCATTAGCTCTCTCCACATCAATCATGAGGTCCTCCACCTCACCCTGCAGCCTCTGCTTGGTCTTCTCCAGTGAGGCACACTTGGAGTTCACAGCCTCAATGGATTCCTCAGCCTCCTGCAGGCGCTGGGCAAGCTTTTTCCTGCAATTTGCAAAAATTTGCTTGTATTAATTCCATTATGTATTAAAAGTAATACAGTATTACATTTTTATTCACAAAAGAGAAGAAAGCATTTATGTACTTGGCCTCCTCCAGCTCCTCAGTGCGCTGGATGGCATCAGTCTCATATTTGGATCGCCACTGAGCCACCTCACTGTTGGCCTTGGACATTCCTCGCTGCAGCTCAGCCTTGGCCTCCTGCTCCTCCTCAAACTGCTCTCTGAGCAGATCACAGTCATGACGTGCTGACTGAACAGCATGAGCCAGGGCGTTCTTGGCCTGGATTTTAATAATAATACATTTTAAATAATAATAAATAATAATAAATGTCTTTGCTTTTCTTTTATCTCTCAGAGAGCATGCTGACAAAGTAATGTAAAGTTATTCTAAATCTGAGATATAGGTTGTGAGATATAGTTAATGTGAGATAAGTTGACATTAAGTAACTTGCATTTATTCTTGTTTTCACTTGCAGATCCATGGTTCATCAATGTTCTTTTACAATGTATGTAATGCTGAATATAATACTTCTTTAATATGACATCTGGTACCTTCACTTCCTCCTCAGTATGTCGCTTAAGCTCTTCAATCTGTTGAGTGTAAGCCTGTTTGCCTCTGGTAAGCTGGGAAATAAGAGCTTCCTTTTCCTCAAGCTGACGAGAAAATTCACCTGGGCAAAACAGATTAAAGAAAAATACTTTTCATAACTGAAAAATCACCATGTATTTTAAACACAAACAATATCATCTGTTTGAAACTTAAATTGTTTCTGAACTTAAAACGGCTACTAAATAAAATACAGTTACATACTTCATATCTTTGGATACACACCATTCTCAGTTTGGAGTCTTGCCCTCTGTGCACTCATGTCGTTCAGCTGGCGAACATTCTCATCATTTTTGGACTTGAGCTCACTTAACTGGTCTTCAAGAGTTCGGCACATTTTCTCCAGATTGCCCTATAAATTGCACATAATTGTCATGACTCAAATCCAGGAAAGATATAACTGTTGCGCTCTTTCATTGTTTAGATAGCCGCTTTTTCTCAAAATTGCATACCTTTGCTTTGGCAACAGCCTCCATATTGCTGGAGAGGTCATCAATCTCCATCTTGTACTCGCTCTTCTCTTTCTCCAGCTTCTGTTTGACACGCTGGAGGTTGTCGATCTGCTCTCCGAGCTCTGCTACAGTGTCAGCCTGCTTCTTACGGAGAGCTGCTGCAGTAGCTTCATGCTGCAGAGTTGATTCCTCAAGATCACGACGCAGTTTCTGGAACTCAGCCTCTCGCTTCTTGTTCATCTCAATCTGAGCAGCTGTTGCTCCACCAGCTTCCTCGAGCCTCTCACTGATCTCTTCAAGCTCCCTGGAGAGGTCGGCTCTCTGCTTCTCTACCTTAGCCCGAGCTGCCCTCTCAGCCTCAATCTCCTCTTCTAGCTCTTCAATACGAGCCTTTAGGGTAATAACACCACAAAGACTTACTGAGTTGACATGTTTTAGTTTTACTGAACATAATATTCACCTAAAATAATGGTACCTGGAGTTCTTTGATCTTCTTCTGGAGCTGAGTACCAAGAGACTGCTCATCCTCAATCTTGCCAAGAAGCTGACTGATTTCAAAGTCCTTCCTGTAAGTGGAGAAGACAAATGACTCTGACAGCTCTGTGGCTCTTCTGAATGCACGTGTAGGAACTTTATCAGTGACTGTTTTTTACTTTTTGATTTTCTCATCAGACTGCTGCTTGTCATTCTCCAGATCCATTATGGATTCCTGGGCCAGTTTCAAATCTCCCTCCAGCTTCCTCTTGGCTCTCTCCAAGTCCATGCGGAGCTTCTTCTCTTGCTCCAGGGACCCCTCAAGCTATTAAAAAATGTTACATATTTTTTTACAACTGAATAATTCATAATAATATAAAAATAAGAAATCTCCTTTTTTAAAAAGATGATGTTTTCTTACATCATCAACTTGCTGTTCCAGTTTTGTCTTGGCTTTGGTCAGAGTGTTGACTTTGTCTTCCTCTGCCTGGAGATCATCCAGTGTTTGTTGATGGGCCTCTTGTAAGGCTTTCTTCTCCTTGGTTAACTTGGCAATTGACTCATCTTGAGATGCCATCTCCTCTGTCAGGTTTTTCACCTGACATAAATAATAATTGGGAATTTCATGGGAATTTCCCATGAAAGTTAATAAATTAACATGGCAAAATAAGACATTACAGCATATAAACATATTATGTGTATGTATTTTGGTGAAAACTACAATCACTATGAACTGAACCTTGTTTTCTGTGGCATGTTTCTCCTTCTCCACTTTGGCCAAGGTGAGCTCCAAGTCATCAATGTCCTTCTTCAGCTCAGAGCATTCATCCTCCAGCTTCCTCTTCTTAGCAGTCAGCTCAGCATTGATTTCCTCTTCATCCTCCAGTCTCTCACTTGTCTCTTTGAGTTTGGCCTCGAGCTGGATCTTGCTCTTAATGAGCCCCTCACACCTTTCTTCAGCATCAGAAAGATTCTCATTTTCCTGTGACAAGGCAAGAAATATGGGAATTATATTATTATAATATAGTATAAGAAGAATAATTATTATCATACTTTTATAAATAAAGAATATTATCATGTTTTTAATTACAGCAATTGAGCACAGTTCTCAGTTACAGCACATCTCACAGCCAAACACCAGCCAAAAAGTCATACTGATAAATAGACTAATATGTGGTTATTTTTCAGCTAATTGAGCATTATTATAATAGAACATGCATTTTCTCCTCCCCCTTGTTACTCACAGCTGCTATTTGAAGTTGCAGGTCATTCTTCTCCTGCAGCAGGCCGACCATCTTCTCTTCCAGTTCTTTTTTCTTAGCCAGAGCAGTAGCCAGGTCTGTCTGCATCTTCTCATAGTTCTCCTTCATGTTCTGCAACTCCTTCTCAGTCTCAGCACTCTTCAGAAGAGGCTTGATCTTGAAGTACAGATGCATCCATGGCCAGTTCTTGACATTCATGAATGAACGGATGTTGTACTGGATGCTGAAGATAGCATCTCTACAAAAACAACGCAAATTACCATGCTTTGATATACTGCTTTTGCGTAACATCACATGATATTTAAATAGTAATTTGACATATTATTTCTGAATTATACCTCCTCTCCATCATCTTCACAAACTCTTTCCTCATGAGGTATCCTCTGCAGAGAGCCTGAGTCATGGTCACCAGCTCAGCCAGTTTCTCATCTCTCATCTCCTCAAGAGTGCCCAGCAGACCAGCTTTGAAGAACACCTGTGTTGAAGTGAAACAAATTAGTTCACATGAATTAGTTCTGTTTAATACAACTGGAGGTTGTAAAGGTCATCATAAAGTGTACCTTTGTGTGCCCAAACATGTACTGTGTGTGATCCACATCAATGGAGCCAAGCAGCTTCTCTGAAGCTTTCTTGTTGTCGATGAACTGTCCCTCAGGGATGACGCTGGCATTCAACACTTTGTATCTGTAAGAAAATATAGTGATGTTACTTGGATTTTGCACCCATTGTCCTTGTGTTTTCCCTTTTCCAGTACCTTTGAAGTTATTTTAACTTTCTTATAAAGAAAACAGAAGTCACCTCTGCTTGAAGTCACCATAGAGGATTCTGCTGGGGAAACCCTTTCTGCAGATTCTGATGCCCTCCAGTACACCGTTACACCTCAGCTGATGGATGACCAAATGATTTTCCATAAGACCTGAAAGTTAAAAATTCATATAGTTTAAATCATTTCAATATGTCACTTTTAACATTTTTTAAAAATCAGTATGACTGTGTGCTTTATACCTGGGGTCTTTGACTCATTGGGAATCAGGCAACGAACAAAGTGAGGATGAGTGCTCCTTAAGTTGGTCATCAGTTTGCCCAGGTTTTCCTGGGGGGGGGACGGACATATTTAAACAAATGATAGCTGCTTAAAATAAACCAATACATTTGAATATATTTTTTTGTGGCGGTTCAAAATACCCTGAAAAGAGCAGACACTGTCTGGAAAGAACCACCCTTCTTCTTTCCACCACCCTTCTTGCCACCACCAGCAGCATCTGTTGTTCAATACACTTAATTAAGAGAACTGAATAACTAATGCTATAGTGAGTGTTTTACAATAATTTAATTTTAAACCATATTTTCAATGAAAACAATAACTGTGTGATCACTGATTCAACTTCATTTCCTAGAGGAAACATATTTAATGAGTATTCACAAATGGTCATAATAATAATAATAATAATAATAATAATAATGGATTGGATTTATATAGCGCTTTTCAAGGCACCCAAAGCTCTTTTACAATGCCACTATTCATTCACTCTCACATTCACACACAGGTGGAGGCAAGCTACAGTTGTAGCCACAGCTGCCCTGTATTTTTTTTACATTATTTATTTCCTACCATCAGCTCCAGCATGGGCTGCATACAGGAAGCACAGCAGTTTGTTTGATGACTTCTGGTAGAGCTGCACAACTGAATCATTCAGTGGGTCCTTGTTCTTGTCCAGCCAGCCAGTGATATTGTAGTCCACTGTACCAGCATAGTGAACCAGGGCGAAGTGTGCTTCTGCTTTACCCTTTGCAGGCTTTGGCTTCTCAAATGCCTTGCTCTTGCCAAGATGCTGATCATACAGCTTGTTCTTGAAAGAAGTGTCTGTAGCCTTGGGGAACATGCACTCCTCTTCAAGAATGGAGAAGATGCCCATTGGCTGAAAAGAGAAGTTGTATTCAGGAAAAATCTGTATTTTAGTACCTAGTCAGAAACTGCCATTTTAGTCCTGAACGGCACATCTGAATGGTCTTACCTTCTCAATAAGCTCAATGCAGGCAGCCAAGTCCATACCAAAGTCAATGAACTCCCATTGAATGCCTTCTTTCTTGTACTCCTCTTGCTCCAGGACAAACATGTGGTGGTTGAAAAACTGTTGCAGTTTCTCATTGGTGAAGTTGATACAGAGTTGCTCCAAGCTGTTGAACTGTAGTAACAGAAAGCTAATTCATATCATGAAAAAAAAATCATATTTATCTTTAAATCCAGTCTCACATTTTTGAAATGCTCACATCAAAGATCTCAAACCCAGCGATATCCAGCACTCCAATGAAGAACTGTCTGGGCTGCTTTGTGTCCAGCATCTCATTGATACGGATAACCATCCACAAGAACATTTTCTCATATACGGATTTGCACAGAGCCGAGACAGCATTGTTGACCTGGAAGAAGAGAATTCAACATTCTCCTAAATTCCTGGATAACACTGTAAAAAGTATTTTAAAATGAAACTTTTTTTTTTTAATCCTTTCAATTTTTAAAAAATTACCTGTGGGACAGTCTGACCTTTGGTCACAAACTCATTCCCAACCTTGACTCTTGGGTAGCACAGAGCTTTCAACATGTCAGCTGAATTCAGGCCCATGAGGTAGGCGATTTTATCAGCCACTGATTGGAAAAACAAACATGTTTCATTATGTAACAAAGAAATGTTAACACTATGGAATGAGCTAAAACACAACTAAAATCCACATTGATAGCAGTGCTAAAGATTTATTTTACATTTTATGAACAATTGCAGGCAGTCACTCTGCTCAGTCATTATATTAGTATGATATTTATCTGTCTAAATGGGAATGGTTAATGCTATGGATGTCACTGTAGTTCTAAGAGTTAATGTGAATTATTACTTCATGAGGATGTAATATTACAAAATCAATTTGATTACCCTCAGTGCCATCAGGTTCAGCCTGCTCCTCACGCTGCTTCTGCTTGAATTTCATGTTTCCATGATGCATCACAGCGCCAGTCAGCTTGTAGATGCCCGCCTTCTCGTCAGCACTGAAGCCCAAGATGTCAATAGCAGTCTGTAATCCAAGCACAGCATTAATTTTTAAACAAGTTATTGTGACAGTTTGCCTTTATTCTACACATTACCATCAACTTACATCTGTTGCAATGAACTCCTCCACATCATTGATACTTTTGACTGTGATTTCACCCTGACTGATCATTGGATAGTCATAAGGGTTAGTGGAGATTAGAAGAGACTCTAGAAGAAAGTAGAAGAAATGCTTGAGTGGAACATGGTTATTTCCTTATTGTTTTTTAATTGTGCAAGATTAGTGATTGACATAAGGATTTATATAACACAGAGAAGAAAGTGACTAGGTTAGGAAAACTGGGGGAAGAAAACAGTAAAACCAACAGTAACTTCAAGATTATTATATGTTAAAAACACAACTTTACACTATGAAATTATGTGAAATTATATGTTTGGGTGGGTGTAAGGATATAGTGGGTTGAGAAACAGAAAGAGAGAGAGAGAGGAGAGGTAGCACCTTAAAAAGTTATTTAATTAATAATGTTTTTTTTTTCCCCAAACAACAAAAGAAGTAGCTTAATTGGAGTGGTTCCCAGATAAAGACTATTCTTTTGTTTAAAACAACTGGGGGTATGGAAAGTAATTTACAGTATGTCTTGTTCAGTTCATCACATACCCAGGAGCTCAGGCTTATGGCCAGTCATCAGCTGATAGAAGATATGGTAGCTTCTCTCAGCAGACAACTGGAAGGTGACACGGGACTTCTCCAGCAGATCTGTGAACAATTGTTGAATAGGAAGTGTGATGATCAAACAGTACAGGCATTTCATTTGTATACTACTAACTACAAAAGGAAAATAAGGCTAACTTACATGTTTCAATATCAGCTGAGGCTAGCTTTCCAGTGGAGCCAAAGTGAATTCTGATGAATTTACCCTGAACATTTACCACAAAATGTCAGTTTGGCTCTGGATAACAGTAGGTGTAAGAAAATAATTTTAGAGTCCAGAACACGAATACTTACAAAACGAGAGGAGTTGTCATTCCTCACAGTCTTGGCATTTCCATATGCCTCCAGCAGAGGGTTAGCTGCAATGATTTGATCTTCCAGTGAACCCTACACAGAGACATCAAACAGCTGTTTAAAAACAGCAGCAGCAATCACCTGTGACAAACACATTTGATTTGAACACAATTTTACCTGTATTTTTCCTGAGGATGTTTCAGCTTTCTTAGCTCCAGCTACTGCAATTGTTGCAAAATACTGGATAACACGCTTGGTGTTTACAGTCTTTCCTGCACCAGATTCTCCACTGGGGAATTAAAGCATGATTTTTACTTTGCAATACAATTATGATTTTTACTAAAGAAGTGTTCTTGTAATGTTTATATTATACTTACGTAATGAGGATAGACTGATTCTCACGATCTGAAATATAAGAGCACACGCATATTAAACCTACAGTTGACAATCCTCATTGTCCCATGCACCTGAATCTTTAATCAACTTTGATTTTACCAGTGAGCATGAACTGATAGGCATTATCAGAGATGGAGAAGATGTGGGGTGGAGCCTCAATCCTCTTCTTGCCTCTGTATGCCACAACAACCTGAGCATCATACACAGGAAGCCACTTGTAGGGATTCACCACGACGCAGAAGAGGCCGGAATAAGTCTGTAATAACAAAGACACAGAAACATATATATAGTTGTTACTCTGAGAAAATACAAGCAAAGTATATTATGAGATTAAAGCTTACATAGATCATCCATGATGAAAAACGCTCTTTGAGGTTAAACAGCACGGCAGGCTCATTGAGGTGGGTCATCATTGCCATGTCCTCAATTTTATCAAACTTTGGAGGATTCATGGGGTGGATGTCATCCTCTTTTACAGTGACTGTCTGCATTTGAAAAAGAATAAAATTAAACAAAACCTTTTTTAACATAGTAAGGCAAGGCAAGGCAAGTTTATTTGTATAGCACAATTCAACAACAAGGTGATTCAAAGTGCTTTACAGAGACATTAGAAACAAGAACAAATAAAAAGCATGATTTAAAATTGAATAAAACAAGCAAATAAACTAACTAACTAATTAACAAACAAACAAACAAACAACAGTATATAAAATCAAAACAGATAAAATCAGAACAGTAGATAAAATCAGTAGTTAAATGTAAGTTTTGAAATTTAAGCTTAAAGTGTGGATTTGGTGCTTTATTCAAATGCAGCTGAGAACAGGTGAGTCTTCAACCTGGATTTAAATAAACTGAGTGTTTCAGCTGATCTGAGGCTTTCTGGGAGTTTGTTCCAGATATAAGGAGCATAAAAGCTGAATGCAGCTTCTCCGTGTCTGGTTCTGACTCTGGGAACTGATAAAAGACCGGATCCAGATGACCTGAGGGATCTGGATGGTTCATACTGGGTCAGGAGGTCATTGATGTATTTTGGTCCTAAACCATTCAGAGCTTTATAGGCCAGCATCAGAACATTGCATAATCCATAAAGTTGAGTCTAATCTTTTCTAAGAAAGTTGAAGAATTAATTGTTTTACTTACCTTTCCTGTAAGTGTCTCAACAGTTGCCTTGCCACCCTCTCTTTTGACGAGTTTACCCTTCACGTACATGTCATCAGCATCAGTTACAAAGTAGGCACTTTTGGCATCAAAAGGAGTGTTCTGAGCCTCTAATCTCTCTTTCTCAGGTTTTCGGAGGTAAATGGCTGCAGGGCCATAGGCCTGCATCTCTGCATCTGTGCTCATGATGGAACTTTAGGGGGCTGAAATTGAGAGGTTGAGAGGTTTTGTTTTCTTTGTTGTCTTTATTTTCATAAACATCCCCATGCTAATGTGTGTGTTTGGGAATTGTTCAGATATCACAGAAAATACACTATAATGTACCTTCCTTAGTCCCAGCAGAAAACTGTAAACTCTTGATTCTGTTGCTTGAATCCTAATAACAAACCATCAACTGTTAGAGTTTGTATTGTTGATTGTCATTTATGCTTAGAAATATTTAACCATATATGCTTAGAGGTGTATAATCACTTGTGTAGTGATAGGATGTGTGATCTTTAGCAGGCCCCAAAGGCTTGGTGTGCATTCCAGGAATTGTCCGGTTCTCTCCCGTGCACGAGTAACATGAAGAAGCTTGCCTACTTGAGTCTTGCTTTGCAGTGTAATTATATTGTCTTCAACGTTCCAGCGAATAGGTTTATGCTCTAAAACCTATCATCAACTATAATAAATATGGGTGTCCATTAATTTCAAAATATACTACTACTACTACTGCTAAAATTATTATTATTAGTTGTAGTAGTAGTAACCGTAAACAATTCTAAAAGCATTAAAACGTGCAGTGTTAAATATCCCAAAGCTATGATAAAATTGTGTTTCACAATGCAAAATAGCTGAAGTTAATGTTCTTACCTGAGTTGGAAGCCTATCAGTTGCTGACTCAGACTGAAGCACCCTCTTTTATAGAGGGAGAACTTTTTCCTCAGTAGGTGTGCCTTGCTCAGTTTGGTCATGTATTCTTGCCATGTTGCCGTTAATCCCGTGACAGTGACAGTTGCTGTGATTAAACTGCTTTGCAAGAACATTTATAACAGAAGGTGGCCAAACTGAGCAGTCATAAGACACAGTGCTGATTGAAGATGAAAGAAAATTACTGCAAGATCGATTACTTTGAACGATAACACAGCAGATATTTTACATTTGATAATTTATATAACTTACAAGGCATGTAACAAGGCTTTTCTTAATTTAGATGTGTAAAATGCTGTTCATATAAAAGATGAACTCGATTTATGAGCATCAATGTTTTTATTAATAATACATTTCTATTATTACTTCTATCAATAATAATAATAATAATAATAATAATTATTATTATTATTATTATTATTATTATTATCATCATAGCAGTAGGAGCAGAAGGTATATTAGAAGTACTTTTTACTTTGGAGAAGCACCAAATGTCACTGGTGTACAGTTGCTCTTCACACATGTCAGATTTGGTGGTCCAATAAAAAAAGGGGGCAGCAAGTGAACAACTGTTCCATAAAGCAAGGTCAAAACATTCAATATAGATCGACTGATTTAAACACATTTTAGTATCAACAGATTAATGAGTCTTTTTCTCCTAATGCTCACTCATTGTATCATCTGATTTAGCTCTGTAATGTGTAGAACAGTTGTTGCGCACGTATCAAAGATTCTAACCATTTGTAGAAAATATATTCTTATAATATTTAATTAACATACAAGCCTGTCTGGTTCTTGCTTCTCTACAATGTTATTATTAATCATCCTAGTGGAACATGTCATGACACAGGCTGTGATTTTGGAGAAGCATATAAATGTCACTGGTGTACAGTTGCAGGACAAGCATACATCTCAGATGTCTGAACTGATATTGAGCGCCATTCCATAAAAGCTTAGAAGAGATTACATATCGTCTTGGAATGGAGTGGATGAACAGTTGCCATCTAGAATGGGATAAGACCCAAAATAAGACCTGTGGCAATAAACAAGATTTTAGAGATGCCAGGACTGTAATAGTAAAGTGAATGAAAACTATATCCGGGATTGTTTTTACATTTAAGGCTTAGCTTAATAATAAATTCATAAAGGTAAAAAGGAAAACAAAGCTGTATTTTGTTTGTTTTTTTCTTTTTGCCTTTTTGAATTTAGCAATCCTTCATTCTTCAAAAGAGATGACCTTGAGGTATGTAATCCATATAACCTCTGTGCACAGGTGGGTTTTCAGAGCAAACATGCAGAACACGTGCTTCCCAAGTAAAGTCAAATGTCTTCAGTTTTTTTCAGTCACCCTTAATAGCATTTGCCATAGATGTTTTAAGATCTAACAGGGTCAACTTGCTTGTTAAAAACTTTGTATGCATGATCTTGATATAGTTATGGTTACACACTATTTCATACATATCATACAAATATAAATCTGTGATTCCATCCATGTTAATTTAGCAGCATCTTTTTTTTATTTCCTAAAACACAAAAACAAAAACAAAACAAATAAAGCTGTGCTGGGCTACCCTGAATACACGCTGTTTTTCATCTCTGGTGACAAAATGTAACAACAGTTCCAAATACACACAATTGACAAATTAAAGGAAAAGCACAAATGCATGACCCCCACAGTGAGGGGATCCGGTGGCTTTGTTTTGCTTTGGGAGGTATTTTGTTGACAATGTTTGGGCCCCCTTTAGAGGAAAGCCTTGTACTGTAAATCACTTAAGAGTTGTTCTGATTGATCACCTTTGTCCTGTGATGAAACTGTTATATTCTGATGGGACAGAATGGGAAGTTGGTTCTTCCAGCATCACAATTCCTTCATCCACATGGTGTGAGGGGTCAGCTAATGGTTTGATGCATTTGAAAATGGTATGAATCCGATCTCAGCTCAATGAAATACCTATGGGAGGTGATAAGCAGATATGTTAGACTGTATTCTCCTCTGCCATCAATAAAACAACAAATAAATGAATCCCTGCAGTAGAATTACAAAGACTTTCAAATACCAGTGTGATTAACCCCAGAGCAGAAAGACTCTAACCTGCTTCAAGTTGCAGAATTAGTTTTAAACTGACCTTTGATAGTTTTAAGTACGGTTTGAAGTTTGCATATGTATACAAATGTAAAGTTTTTAATGATTTCTTGCTTAAACTTTTTTATTACTGTGAATCCAAACATCATACAATTTACACTTAATCTGCTGGGATACAGTGAATAAAACAAGCCTTTTTTTAGAAGGTGCCAATGGGTACATGGGCAGAGATTGATTGTCCTGACTAATGTTCTCCTTTGAATGTCCTTGGGTGTGTAGATGCTTATAGATGGCCCTCTGCACTAAGCCCTAAACTGAGTAAAAACATGCCAACCATGTCTGGCAAGGAGGAGCCTAAGAAGCTTTAAAAGAGTGTGAGATTATTCCATGACGGGGTAGTAGCACTGGGAGAATGATGGGTAGTGTCTTTGGCTTTCGTTCTTTGACTTTAATCTTTGTTTTATGTTTTCAGAAAAAGGGTACAGACAGAGAAGGGGAACATTCTAGAGTGCCCCCTTTATAAGATAACTTATTAGTTTAATATGAAATGTAGTAACTTATAAAGTGACATAAAAATACAAGAAGGAAAAAGAAAGCTTGAAGAGGTGAGACTAACTATAAAACTCTCTATGTGTGCTTAACAATATTTTTGCATCAGATCATTAATAAGCTAATACTAATTAGCATGCTGGAACTGGAGCTATTATATGTTATATATGATCATATAAATAAAAAGTACAGAACACAGTTTTAACTGTTTGAGAATATTGTGAACTAAACAGTGCTTGCCTTCTTGCATACTTGTAGAATGTTTCCTATGAAATGAGAAAAAAATGCCTAACACTTCAGTAGTTTGAGTGAGAAAATAAATAACATTAAATTGTAGTAGTTTCACTCCTTGTTCAAGCAGACAATTGCTGCTTGCCTAATTGGTCAGTTATTCATTAGAGACATGCTAACAGCTTTGTTTAAAGGAACATAGTTTGTGTCAGTCATATGAGACTATATCTTTCAGCTGCTGGGTATGTGCACTACAATGCTCAAGCTAACCCCGAAAAATGTACTGGCTCACAAATTCACATCCTGCTAGTGTAATATGATCTCATAAATACAATCTGTCCGGGGGCTTGGAACACCTGTGCCTCCTCTGGTGCCAAGCACAAAAGCTCCTTTAACTGCATCTAATTAATACTTCCTTCATGCCTCCTGTAGCCTGCTGTGTACAATATTGAGTTATAGCCATGTCCTTCACATTGTAGTTTTCCATTGTAGCAGACACCCCAGCTGTACCACAAATAAAAATAAAGAAATAAGAAAACAACTGTCTTACATTATACTCCTCAAAGATAATATAATGTTGAGTAATACTATATTAATTATCAATCATTTTACAAACATTCATAAAGTTCTTTGTCTTGTTCTGATTCGTCTTTTTCTTCTTCTTCTTACCAACACTCACAGGAGCACTTCAATTACTATTGGCCTGTGTGACCTTTGATGAAAGCTGGGTTCATTTAAAATAGGTCACTCAGCAGTCAGCACTGTGTTTACAAGCAGGCTAAGTTGGCAACAAATACTGGTCCTGGTCATAAATTTAGAGCACTATTAGGATTCCTATTAATTTGCTGTCATACTGCTGAGCTTTCATAGCATTGACAATACTGGCCAACAAGAAGCCACAAGAGAGTACTTGGATTCTTGCAATGGTTTTCAGCTTATACTAAGCTAATTGTCATTCCAGAACAGGAAGTGCCTCACTGTTACAAGTGCCGTTGAGTCCCCGTTAAGTCCTAACATCTTCTTAAACACTGGCCTGACAGTGGTTGCTGTTGGGAAAGTTTTAATTACAGAACATTATTATTTTCTGTTTACTTAGTTCTTCTAAGAATAGTAAATTGGAAAACAACAATAAACACTTCTTGGAAGCTTGCTAGGAAATTGCGAAATGCTTAAAATTTGTTTCACTATATTAAATAATAAAATGATTAATCCATGGTGGTGTTAGTCAGACTCAAATCTTTTAGTCATTTTTTTAGCTTTTAACCAGCAAAGTATGTGTGAACAATTCTAATGCAATTATTAGCTATCACCTGAATAAAAAGCTCCCTTTCCAGCTCTCAGCCTGTGAACCGGGTACTCAAAACTGGAACATTAAGAGACATTAAGAAACATAGAGCCAAATTGCACTTAAACTGTTTTATGGATCAGTAGAGTACACTTTTCAACAAACATAAGTGTCATTAAATTGTAACTTTACTCATAAATCAGGTTTTTGACTTGGAAATGGAATGACAAAGAACAACAGTACAGTACAAAGAACAAGATACAGTACTGCAGTTTGACGGCAAGATCCTGAAGCTTGGTCACATTCTTCTTCTCCTCCTCAGTCTATACAGATTACTAACTGTAATTAAAAGAGAACTGACTCAGCTCCACATCTCAGCTTAGTTTCGACTTCTAGTTCCCTCAGCTGTGAGATACAACACACACGAACAATGAAAAACTCTAATTATTCCCAAACCCTACCATGCATTCATGTCCAGTTTATACAGATCATCATATCACACCTGTTAAGATTCAAAGTTGAGGAAGGAGAGTACACACCACCCATGGTCCAGTAGGTCTTTGGTCAAACAATGATTTTAATGAACACACGTGTGGGAAGACAACTCTGTACGCAGACAGGAAGTAGTCTTCGACTTAATCAAAGCATGAACAGATATTTTATAGCATCAGGGTTTATTTACTGACGCCCCTTCATGCGTCACCGTTACATTTTATACATAGATCAGATCAACATCATCATGACTTTTCACCCAGAAAATCATCTCCTATTTTCATGGCTTGGTACTTTCCGTTCTTATCTTAAAATGAATTGTTCCTCTTTCTTGCCGAGACAACAAGGACGGTTCCTCTAAATAAATTTAACTCTATGTGTGTGTGTCACGACCTCACATGCTCTTTCTCAATTCACCTGTTGCACTTCTGACCTTTTACCAGACCAGAAGCTCACTGAGACTATGTGTATGTCTTCTACTAAATAAATGTTTTAACCAAGAACCTCTACTAAAACCTTAATATAAAATGATCTGATATATAAGTGTTTTGTAAGCATGTATTGCAATTCCTTCTATGGCTCCAAGTCACTTGCACAATAGATTGTCCGAACATCGCGCCGAACAAAGCTTCCGACCCCCAATTAATTGACCGAGCTCCAACTCTTTAATAAGCACAGATATGCATTGTGTATAAAATAGTCATAACTGCTTAAGGCCTTCTTAAAGCTATCTGTTACATTGTTAAAGCCTCGTCTTAGCCTGCGGCTCAAAATAACTATCTGCTTTCACTTCTGCATACAACTTCCTGTCAGCCTGCAACTCAGTCTTTCTGAAAGAGACACTGTTTAACCCCTGAATGCAATATAAACTCCAGATTTTATTATTAATGCAATGGTAATGATGACAATTATTTAACAATAGCAGTAAAATAATTTCCCTGCTCCACACTCCCTCTCACGACCTCTGGAACACCAGAGGTCGCAATACATTGTGGTTCAGCAGGCCTCGAGATCTCCAGGATCCTCGCCCCTCCTGTGGTCGCCGAGATCGATCTTCTGCAAAAGAAACAAACTTGACACATGAAATGTATCAAGATAAAAGGGGGTTTAGGGTTTAATAATTTAATTGTTTAATAATTTAGGATCATTTTAGGACCTTTTGGGTTTTTGATCATTTGGATATGGTAAAACTGAAACTGTTATTTTTAAGTTAAGGTTAAAGGATTAAAAGTGAACTTGTCACGGTTTGCGAGGCAAGCCGTGTGGAGTTGTAGAAAAGGACCCAAAAGGCGGCAGCTCTGGTGCAGGTGAATATTTATTTACAACGGTGGGCACAAAACAGCACTGGTGGAAAAACAAGAAACCGGAAACCTAAACTGGGTAAGCTAATAACACAAACCAGAAACGAGACGCAGGGAGACCGAGGGGAGAACACAGACATAACAGGCTGGGGGAAACATGGAATAAACACAAAGAGAGACGAGAGCTCATAAATACACAGAGGGGCACAAGGGGGTAAGAGTCACAAAGGGAAAAAACACTTAGGGAACACCACAACAGGACACCTCAGAAAACCTGGCCTAAATAAGGAGCGAAAATACAAGGAACCAAGAATACTGGGCCAACATGGCCCAGGACCAAGACAGAACTGAATCCTGTTTAGAAGATACAATGCCGGTTTTTCAAAGCTGTGAATGAGTCTTAGAGGGAAAATTAGTGAGGGTTGAAGGAGTAGAACAGCTTTGATTTCTTTTTGATTTCTAGAAGTAGTGGTTATAATGTAGGCTTATACATACAGATATTACATAGGAGGTATTTTTAGGATAAAGGGGGAGCTTATAAATAGAAATGATTTTTATACATATTGCATTTTTTGATATGAGTTATTGAAGTTATTGAAGGATTGCACGCTTACAGACACAGAGTTAAGAAACACACATGACAGTATTGATTCCAGGCAAAAGGCCCTAAATTCATTTAGCTTTTTGACTGAACTTAAAGAAGGACCAAAGAGGAAGGAAAGCATATATTTTGGTTAAGTCTGGTACATTAGAATTAGAAGGTATTGTTATATTAAAGGGAGAAAATGAAATATAAAGGCTATACCAAAATGGGTTATAACATAGGAAATGTGAGGTTAAAATGAAGTTAACACATAGGAGTTGTTTCAAGGCAGCATTTAGCTATGATGAAATGTATACAGGAGTAATTGCTTATATGCTTAAACTTAATTGATTAAAGTGGTTGTTTTCTTTTAGAGTAGAGGAACTTGCAGCAGCGACAATTTGTGCACAGGATGTTGATGATCAGATAAGGGAAAATAGAGCGAGCAACCAAATGTTAAGATTCAAAGTTGAGGAAGGAGAGTACACACCACCCATGGTCCAGAAGGTCTTGGTCAAACAATGATTTTAATGAACACACGTGTGGGAAGACACTCTGTACGCAGACAGCCAGTAGTCCTCGACTTAATCAAAGCATGAACAGATATTTTATAGCATCAGGGTTTGTTTACTGACGCCCCTTCATGCGTCACCGGTACATTTTATACATAGATCAGATCAACATCATCATGACTTTTCACCTAGAAAATCATCTTCTATTTTCATGGCTAGCCCTTCCTGTCTACCTTTCAGTTCTTGTCTTGTTCCTCTTTCTTGCCGAGACAACAAGGAACGGTTCCTCTTTTACCGAGACACTTTTGCAGTTACAGCCAGACTAATGTGTGTGTGTGTTGACCTCACATGCTCTCTGTGTCACCTGTTGCACTTCTGACCTTTCACCAGAACGGAGGCTCACTGAGACTATGTGTATGTCTTCTACTAAATAAATGTTTTAATCAAGAACCTCTACTTAAAAGCTTAATATAAAATGATCTGATATATAAGTGTTTTGTAAGCATGTATTGCAATTCCTTCTATGGCTCCAAGTCACTTGCACAATAGATTGTCCGAACATCGCGCCGAACAAAGCTTCCGACCCCCAATTAATTGACCGAGCTCCAACTCTTTAATAAGCACAGATATGCATTGTGTATAAAATAGTCATAGCTGCTTAAGGCCTTCTTAAAGCTATCTGTTACATTGTTAAAGCCTCGTCTTAGCCTGCGGCTCAAAATAACTATCTGCTTTCACTTCTGCATACAACTTCCTGTCAGCCTGCAACTCAGTCTTTCTGAAAGAGACACTGTTTAACCCCTGAATGCAATATAAACTCCAGATTTTATTATTAATGCAATGGTAATGATGACAATTATTTAACAATAGCAGTAAAATAATTTCCCTGCTCCACACTCCCTCTCACGACCTCTGGAACACCAGAGGTCGCAATACATTGTGGTTCAGCAGGCCTCGAGATCTCCAGGATCCTCGTTTCTGGTTTGTGTTATTAGCTTACCCAATTTAGGTTTCCGGTTTCTTGTTTTTCCACCAGTGCTGTTTTGTGCCCACCGTTGTAAATAAATATTCACCTGCACCAGAGCTGCCGCCTTTTGGGTCCTTTTCTACAACTCCACACGGCTTGTCTCGCAAACCGTGACAAGTTCACTTTTAATCCTTTAACCTTAACTTAAAAATAACAGTTTCAGTTTTACCATATCCAAATGATCAAAAACCCAAAAGGTCCTAAAATGATCCTAAATTATTAAACAATTAAATTATTAAACCCTAAACCCCCCTTTATCTTGATACATTTCATGTGTCAAGATACTATACAAAACTTAAAATGCTCAGTTTCCCCACTCATGATCCAATGTATGTCATAAAATAAACTTAAAACAGAACAGTTATCAGTCATGTGTTTCTACAATTAATGGTAACTGAGTTACATCAAAAAATATTTCCCCTTTAGCATTTGGCATTCTCCCAACAATATACTATAATCCCATAATCTAACCCCAGTCAACAAAACAAAACAGAAATTTTCTCTGGTAAAAACAAATTGTTTGTCCACATTAATTCATCCTCACTCACATGCAGTCACACCATATATTTGCTGATAGTGGAGCTTCCCGCACGATCAGATACTCCACCCTCAGCAAAATGAGCTCAGTCATTTTTTATTTTCCATAGGAAAATATTTCTTTATGCTTTTGGACTGGATTGACTCGCATAAAATCCTTTTTACAGGGACTTACGACCTTGATCAGTCCCCACAGGTAGCTCTCCTCAGCCAATTGTAATCTGGAAAGCCGCCTTATATTTGCTCTTCCCGAGAATTTTCAGCGCCGTTATTCACTGTTGCAGGCCTGCTTAAAACAGAAATGAAAAAAATAGAGCTGATTGTTAGCTCATAAAAACAAAACAAAATCACCTGACAGGTGTTCTTTAAGTGCACTGTTACAAAATAATGGGCCCAATTTTTTAGACATGTCCATGTTTCCCAAAACTCCCTCTATTAAAAACAAAAACAACAACAACCTAACTGACAGAATCAACCCCTCACCACAACAACCTCAACAACCTTAAACACACAAGTCTTGCCACCACATAATTTCACCTCCTCAATACACCAAAAGTCTCAGGCTGACAAGTAAGCCATCAGCTTTTTCTTAGGGTTAAAAAACTAAAGTTCTGAAAGTTTAGAAAAATATGTTCACAATAAAATATTGTAAATAAAAAAATACAACTTTTAACTGTTTTCTTTTTTTTATTCTGTCTTATGCTATTGCTCTGACCGACTGTGAAGCACAACTTAATTGTATTATTATGTGCTATAGAAATTAATTTTGATTTGATTGGATTGGGGTTTATATCTAGATTATACTGTTTTTGTCTCTTGTCACTGGTTACCAGGTGGTTTCAGAATTTAACTGATTTTCCTGTTCAGATTTAAAACATTGCAACAACAGAGGGTTGGTTGAAATGGTTTGGTCCTTAATGAAACCTTGAAAGAGAGGATTTGAAATATACTAGTGGTACATTCATGTAAACTTTTCCTCCTCCTTCTTAACCAGCTATGTGCCTTTTCCATTGCGTGCCTTTGACATGTTTACTGAACGTTGAAGGGTTTTATGGTTAAATTCCCTCTGTCACAGTGACCACCCGGATAGAAATTGTGTTTTTAAATATTCAACAGTATCTTTTTTGTGTACCAATATACCATCTTTTCACTGTGACTTTGCCACCCTTTCTCTTAATCAGTTTATATTAGACATACAGCTCATCGGGATCAGTTATAAAGAAAGTTGTTTTGGCCTCAAATGGTACGTTCTGAGTCAGACTTCTCCTTACCTGCTAGATGTGCACTGTAGTAAGAGCTAGTTACTAACAGTAACTAGCTCTTACTACTGTTTATTGTTTGTACACTAGACTTCTCCTTTTGTTGCCCTGTGGAAATAGATGGCCTATGAGCTTCATCACTGTGCCTAGCTCATATTTAGTGAAGCCTGACCAACACATATATAATATATGTCAGATATATATATATATCTGACTGCACTCCTTAAAACTGGAAAACAATTAAATAACACTGACAGGTTAAGGTGCTGACCATGAACAGTCCCTTAGTTATCAGCCCTATTCTCTTGTTATTTAGTCAATTCATAAAATGAAAAGCTGTCAAATGAAAATAAATAACTTCCTTATACGTACAATAAATACAATAAATTTGACCAGTTCTTAGCAAATGGTTTCTGTCTAAATATGTCACTATTAATAAGCCACCTAGCTCACTAGATCTATATAAAACCAAGACACTATCAGAACTTTTACTGAGAATCTTTTAGTAACAGAAACTCATTTAATTAACAAACATTAAATTCATTTTCAAATTCATTGATTTCTTTAATTTATGTATACTTATGTATTTATTATTTGATTTATCATGACAAATACACTCTAAAAACCTTTGGTAAATCCACAGGTAAGTTTGGCCTTTTACATGTCTTTCACATAAAATACTGGTTGCAGGAGCTATTACTTCTTAGATATTTTCTGCATTATATGGCTATCTGTAGAGCTAATAAATATTCCTTCTGAATACTCCTTTTCAAAAGTGGCTACTAAGCAATTCAGTATGGCTTTTTATTTATTACTTTTAATAGCTCCCTCTTAATTGATTACATTTACATTCTAAACATTATTTTACGAAAGCAAAGAAACATTAAAATGAATGAGTCATTTTCAAAACATTGATTGATATTTTGCAATATGCATTAAAAGCATCCAACAGATGATTCATATTTTATGAAATCTGTTGAACAGCTTCATTCAAGTGTGTCTTATTCAGCAGACTCACTCTGAAAAAACAAACAAACAGAAAAAAAGAGTTATTTAAAGGTTTTAAGTTATTTGAATCCTCTGAAGACTTTTTCTGTTTTAACACATCTTGTTTTAATAATTTTTGCTTAACTGCACAAAGCATTACAATGTGTCTCACTTATAATGATGTGCACAATTGTTTTTGGTTTTTTTTTTTTGGATATTTGGACAGAAGTTGCTACCTTTCCAGTGTCACAGCTCTTGGCTCTCAACTTGTTGACCTGGGACTCAGCAATGTCAGCACGCTCCTGAGCTTCCTCCAGCTCATGCTGAACCTTCCTGAGCCTGGACATGTGAGTGTTTGCCTGCTCCTCCTGTAAAGGATTTACAAAATTCTGACTTAGTTATAGGGGAGTCAATGGGCGTGCGATGAACCAAGCTGAAGGAAATTTGTCATATAATTGTAGTTGACTCACAGCCTACTCAGCCTGTTTCTTGTAAGCCTTAACTGCAGCTTGCTGACCAGATCCTGAAGTCTTGTGATGTTCTTTTTGTCCTCCTCAGTCTAAACAATTAGGATTGTAAGTGAAAGGGAATGGGCACAATAAATTAGATCATTTTTAGTTAGATAATTAATTACCTCGTAAGTGAGCTCTTTCACTCTCCTCTCATATTTCCGGACTCCTTTAATGGCATCAGCTCCACGTCACTGCTCAGCTTCAAGTTCAACTTCCAGTTCACGCACCTGGAATTTGATAAAAGAATATAATATAATAAAACAATGTAGCTACATTATTATTGCCATGGTAAAGCATAGAAATAAAAGTGTCTTAATTCTACCTCATCATCATCATCATCATCTTTACTTAAAAAGCACTTTAAAATAACCATAGTTGACGCAAAGTGCTGTACACCAAAACTAAATAATAAAGATACATATATAAATATATAGATATAAATAAATAACGAATAAAAGAAAACAAGTAAATTAATTAAAGCATAATTAATTTAATTACAAGAAAAACTAAGTCTCGCTGAGGGCAAAAGAACATGTCTACAGAAAGGTAGACTTCGATTGTGAAACTAGTTTTAGTACTGTGTATAGTTTGTACCCTGGACTCCAGTTTCTGGAGCTGCTTCTTGCCACCCTTCATGGCGAGGTTCTCTGCCTCATCCAGACGGTGCTGCAGGTCCTTGACTGTGACCTCCAGGTTCTTCTTCATCCTCTCCAGGTGAGCACTGGTGTCCTGCTCCTTCTTCAGCTCCTCAGCCATCATGGCAGCCTGAAGTGATGAAATATTTCCAAAATTTAAAATCTGTTCTACATTAAAATCGAACTTAACATGAACTGCAAATTAGAGATTTCAGAACCCTGTAATAGTGAAAAACAAAATAGAAGAAAAAAAAAATCTCACATCAGTGATAGCCTTTTTGGCCTTCTCCTCAGCATTTCTTGCTTCCTGAACTGCATCATCCACCTCACCCTGAACCTGGACAAGGTCAGCCTCCAGCTTCTTCTTGGTATTCAAAAGACTGGTGTTCTGAATGAAACAAGAAAAATATATTTTGGTTTAAATATTGGATGCTATATCAAGAATCTACATATATAGAATATATCAGAATCGATACACTAATCATCATCATAATATCAACAACAGTATTTATGTTTTTTTATGGTTAGGCATTTATTTAATTATTGGTTTATTTATTTATTAACCTGCAGTTTAATTCTGTATTATATTATGTTTTTGTTCCCTAATCCTTAAGTGTGTTAATTCTGGTTCAGACATGCAAATAATGTATAATGCAAATAATAATAATGTATATATGTATATGTCCAACACGCTCACTAGCATCAACCAACTCCTGCTCAGCTACTTTGCGTCCTCTCTCTGTCTGCTCCAGAGCGGCTCTCAGCTCCTCAATCTCAGCCACCATCAGACCATTTCTGCGCTCCACCATGGCGACCTGCTCCTTCATGTCTTCCTGTCCTCTGAGAGCTTCATCAAGGTGCAGTTGGGCATCCTGATGAAATAAATCAATCAATAAATAAGTACCTATTCTGTTTCTTTAACAAATGATCAGGAAAAAAGGTCACCTTGAGCTGTCCTTGGACATTCCTCAGTTGTTTCTGGGCCTCAGCAGCCTGTCTGTTGGCATGGCTCAGCTGAATCTCCATCTCATTCAGGTCTCCCTCCATCTTCTTCTTGACTCTCAGGGCATCATTCCTGCTCCTGACCTCAGCATCAAGAGTGCTCTGCATGGAGTCAATTACCCGCTGGCTGTTCCTCTTGATCTGCTCCATCTCCTCATCCTTCTCTGACAGCTTCCTGTCAATCTCACTTTTAACCTGGTTTAGCTCAAGCTGAACACGAAGGATCTTGGCCTCCTCGTGCTCCAGAGTTCCCTTTAAATGATTAAAAGAGTTATGTAAAAAATTTTTTTTATTGCAACATAAACTGGAGAAGGGATACTTTTTAAAATTTGAATACAAACAGTACATTTTTATAAAATACATTACCTCAGCTTCCTCCACAGCTGTCTGAATTTCAGACTTCTCTGTCTCAACAGTCTTCTTGGCATTTTCCAGCTCATGGATGGTCTTTCCTGTCTCACCAATCTGCTCAGTCAGATCTGAGATCTCCTCTACAGAGCAAACACAGCCAAGAGTACTTGGAGCTGATATATGCAAATGTTTTTGCCACAACAAAAGCTGTAAATGACATTAGAACATTAGAATCGTACTTAAACTCAACCCACACATGGGTCTATCATAAATAACCAATATTACCTGCATCTTGCCAGGTGATGATTCCTTCTTAGCTCATGCAATTGTTGCGAAGTACTGGATGACACGTTTGGTGTTGACAGTCTTTCCTGCACCAGATTCTCCACTGGAGACAGTATAAGAGACATATTTTCAAGATTCATCCTCTGTATCAAGTTTTAGAGATAATCATGTGTGCAATACTCTCGTAATCAGAACAGATTGGTTTTCCCGATCTGGAATACAAACATTAAAGAATTTTATCTAACTGCAGCAATAACCTCACATTTAAGGCATCTTTTAGTTTGTATTCACAAACTTTAACAGTAACTACTACTTACCAGTGAGCATGAACTGATAGGCATTGTCAGAGATGGAGAAGATGTGGGGTGGAGCCTCAATCCTCTTCTTTCCTCTGTATGCTGCTACACATGTAGCATCATACACAGGAAGCCACTTGTAGGGATTTTCGACGACGCAGAACAACCCAGAGTAGGTCTGTATCATAGCAGAGAGCATAAGGGTTGCTTACATTTCTCATTTTTCATTTTTCATTTGCATTTTATTTCTTTTAGATAAACCTTCAAATAAAACTTACGTAGATCATCCATGATGCAAAACGCTCTTTGAGGTTAAACAGCACAGATGGCTCGTTAAGGTGTGTCATCATTGCCATATCCTCCATCTTATCGAACTTTGGAGGGTTCCTGGGGTGGATGTCTTCCTCTTTCACAGTAACTGTCTGAATAGAAAGCAATTTTTAAATAATCAACAGGGTGTTTGTTGTGATATAGCAGACAAATGTTTACATAGACAGGATGACAAATATATAGACGTAAAATGGAAAGAATTTTTACCTACCTTTCCTCCCTCTGTCTCAACAGTGGCTTTACCACCCTCCCTCTTGATAAGTTTACACTTGACATATACTTCATCAGGATCAGTCACAATGAAGGCCGTCTTGGCATCAAATGGGGTGTTTTGAGCTTCAATCCTCTCCTTTTCTGGCTTCCGGAGGCAAATGGCTGCCGGGCCATACTGCTCCATCTCCGCGTCTGTGCTCATGTTGGCACTTTACTGGAGACTGAAAATATGACATAAATTGAAACAATGTGACCATTTATGAGTTCTTGAAATTTTCTTAAGCAGATATCTTCTATCATGAAAATGTCATTTACATCGAACCACTTACCTCACTGGACCCCAACTGAAAACTAATAGTATCCTGTGTAAAGATGCTGCAATCTAAAGAAATGCCAAAATTAAGTTGCTTTGCTCCTTTGTGTCTAATATTTCAACCATCATATTTCAGTAAAAATATTTATTCATTCAGTTGACTGACCAAAGTGCCACTACACTCAAACAGCAGCAACATATTTAACAGGAATGTCTAAACCGTTAAAATATGGTAACCAGTGAATACTTGACCACACTCACCTGTGTCACATGCCTGTCAGCTGGATTGGGTTTCCAGAGTTGCTGCTCGAGTGTGTCTGCTCAGCACAGCTTTTCACTTTATTAATCCTTTATTTATCCAGGTAAAAAATCTCATTGAGATTAAAAATCTCATTTCCAAGAGAGACCTGGCATCATAGCAACAAAAGTCACATACCACATAGGTATATAACATTTAAAACAAATACAATATCGCATACAAACATGTGTAAAATATACAATAACAGATCAAATACAAAAAGAGTACATTAAAAACAATCACACTGAGTAAAAGAGCTGTTCTCTCGTTCCTTTAAGACAGACTTAAACTCTCCCAAGGTAACCAATTCTGATAATTTCAGTTCCTTCTGCAGATTATTCCAGGAAGCAGGGGCAGCGTATTTAAAAGCCCCTTTCCCCCATTCTGTTCTGATTTTTGGGACAATCAAGTGTATGATTTTGTTCGAACGAAGGTTGTATTGGTTGTGGTTTTTACACATATAAACACATAAATAAGATGGAACCAGCCCAAGGAGAGATTTATAGATAAAAATCAACCAATGGGAGAGTCTACGAATATGCAAAGATGGACATTTAGCAGCAGCATACAGAGAACAATGATGTACACGACTTCCATAGCCAGTAATAAAACGTAAAGCACAATGGTACACAGTATCCAACCTCTTTAGGTAGTGGGCAGGTGCATTCATAAAAAGCAGGTCACCATAATCCAATAAAGGTAAAAAGGTTGAACGAATCAAATGTTTTCTCACTTGGAGGGAGAAACAGGATTGGTTTCTAAAAAGTAACCTAGTTTTAGTTTTAACTTCGACACAAGCCTTTGAATGTGAGTCTTAAATGACAAATTCTGATCTATAATGATCCCTAGATACTTGTAAGATGTGACCATTTCAATTTCAGATCCTTGAATTGTTTTAATCTTAGGAGACGTAGCTAACAACTCTTTGCCATTTGAGAATAACATAAACTTGGATTTCTCTGGATTTAACACCAACTTAAGTTGAGTTAAATGGGACTGAACGACATCAAAGGCAGACTGCAGAAATTGCAGGGTTTGTGCTACTGAAGGGGATGAACAATAAATAATTGTATCATCTGCATAAAGATGAAATGCTGCATTTGACAAATTATCACAAAGGTTGTTTATGTAAAGAGAAAATAGCAATGGTCCTAATATGGAGCCCTGCAGAACTCCTTTGGATACTGGGAGAAAAGAGGAAGAAGACCCAGCAGCACGGACACACTGTTTTCTTGCTGACAAGTAATTTGAAAACCAACTTACAGCATTTACAGATAGACCAATATTGTTTAGTCTATTTAATAAAATAGCATGGTCAACTGTATCAAAAGCCTTTGACAAGTCAAGAAAAAGAGCCGCACAGTATTTTTTGCAGTCCATTGAATCAACAATGTCATTAACCACTTTAATAGCAGCAGTTATTGTGCTGTGTTGTTTTCTGAATCCTGACTGATGTTGGGAAAGAACTGAATTTTTGTCCAAAAAATCTTTCAGTTGTTCACTAATGAACTTTTCTAGAACTTTTGCTAGAACACACAATTTAGATATGGGCCTGTAATTCTTAACATCTGAAGGATCACCTCCTTTCAGCAAAGGGAGAACATAGGCAGATTTCTATATTACAGGGATCTCACTGTTCGAGAGGCTAAGATTAAAAATGTAAGTTATTGGTTCTGCTATAAAATCTGCAGCCAACTTAAGAAAATAGGGATCAAGTTGATCTGTTCCTCTGGACCTCAAAAACATTTAGCGGAGAAAAACTGAAGGGTTGGACCACAGATTCAGTTTGAGCGGTTGCAGAGAGAGCCTCTTGTTGATTAAGCTGTTTTAAATCTGGATATAAAGATTCAAATAGAGATCCTGAAGAAACAAAATGCTCATTAAAGCAGTTTAGAATGTCGCATTTCTCTGTTAAAGTACAGGAGTCTTTTACAACAAAAGTTGGCATCTCATTTGTAATTATGTCCCCATAAGAAGATTTTATTATTTTCCAGAATTTTTTAGGATCGTTCAAATGTTTAGTAGTATTTGAAAGATAGAATTCTGATTTGGCCTTTTTAATTAAGGAAGTTGAACGGTTTCTAAGCTGTCTAAAAATCAGCCAATCCGCTTCGGATTTAGTTTTTCTGGCCTTAGCCCAGGCAGCATCCCTTTTTTTGAGTAGACTAGAGAGCTGAAGAGAAAATCAAGGGTTGTTTCTGCATTTTACTCTAAATTTGCAGATAGGGGCATGTTTATTTGTAATTTTGATAAAAGTATCATAAAAATAATTCCATGCCAGCTCAAGATCAGTTATCAGGTAGATTCTACTCCAGTTATAGTCCCATAAATCATGAAAGAAAGCTTGCTCACAGAAATGCTTAAAATCTCGTTTAAAAGCTATCTGTGGCCTTGATTTTGGGAGCTTCGATTGCCTGACTACTAGGGCTGCCACAAACGATTATTTTGATAGTCGACTAGTCACCGATTATTTTTGCGATTAGTCGACTAATCAGATCATCATCCATTAGACGTAAAACTACAGCTTATTGCACCAGCAGCATCTGCTCTTATATAACTATCATTAGCTTACAGCTTTAAGTGTTTAAGGTCTGTGCTAACTAAAAATAAAGACAAGATGATAGTTTATTGAATTTTAATGAAATTTGCAGATTGTTTCGGTGAAGATTAATAAACTCCTTGCTATCTAAAATATAACAGGACACTGGAGTATATTCTGGAGCATCTCACACTTCTGATAATCAGCTGTCTGCTTGACGTTTATTCAGCTGTGTAAAAACTATAACTTTAATCTCAGACAAACTGATTTACTCAGGAACAAATAAAATACTTAAAAAAAAAGCCAAACAATAACATTTTAAGTTATCTAAGTGACTCATATATATTTAACCTGAGTAGCGAAAGACGGCGGTGGGTTTGAAAACGATTTGCGGGGAGTCCGGTGTTCTCACGGCGCTAGTGAGCCTAGCCCCCGGCTCGCTAACGAGCTAGTGGGTAACAGATGTCTCCGAAAACGTCGGAGCGCTTTTGAAAATATGTGGTGTCCTGATAAACTGAGCAGATATTTGAGGTTTACACAGCTACATTCTCGCCTGAAAATATGTTAAACGTTTATTTTGTGACCCAGAAAGAATAATAAGAGTAACATTAAAACTAACTAGCTGCCGCCATTGTTGGAAACTGCGCTGGGCTGCGCTATGAATTCTGGGACACAGCTGCTTCTTCTTCTTCTTCTTCGGGGTTTAACGGTAGCTGACATCCTTGTACATGCAATGCTGCCATCTTCTGTTTCAGTCCGTTATTATACTCTTAAATCCTGCCACTTATTCCTGCGTCTTTTGTGATCGTACAAAGTTTCAAACGACGCGTCGACTATTAAATCAGTCGTCGACGATTTTGATAGTCGACGTAATCGTGACTAGTCGACAAATCGTGGCAGCCCTACTGACTACAGCTACCACACAGTGGTCACTGATATCATTTGCGAAAACCCCAGTGTGAGAATATTTATACGGCATATTAGTTAAAAATAAATCAATAAGTGATGACTTTTCTGGGCATTTAAGATTTGGACGAGTTGTGCTGTAAATTAGTTGTGTGAGATTATATGAATCACACATGGATTTAAAACTGTCTGAGGCAGAGGACAACCAGTCCCAGTTGAAATCTCCGGCCAGCACAATTTCATTAAAATCTAAAGTAGATCGTTTTTCACTAAGTGAAACTAAAGCCTCACTACTAGCTGAGGGGGGTCTATAACAGCCCACAATGGTAATAAAATAGCCCTTGAAAAGTTGGAGTTTGAGGGCAAGAAGTTCAAACTGCTTACAAACAGATACCGATGAATCGACAGTAACATGGAATTTGCTTTTTACATAAATTGCAACACCGCCACCCTTTCTGGGGCGGTCGCAACGGAAAAGATTATAGCCCGTTATTGCAATGTCTTTGTCAGTAATTGATTTAGTAAGCCAGGTTTCTGATAATATAAGAATATCAGTATCTAACTCTTTCATCAAAATTTTCACAAAATCAAGTTTGGGAAGAAGACTTCTGACATTTAAATGAGTGATACCAAGACCTGTTCAAGTTTTGAAATCACAAGGAGTACTTAAGCATTTGCAGTCTGGATCGGGATTAGGTTGCACATTTCCAGATAAAAGAAGCAGAAGAACAATAAAACATTTTCTTTTCATAGATTTTTCTTGTAGGATTACAGACTGATTTCTCTTAGTGCCCGATCTCTTTGGGGGGTGAGAAGATTGGGAAATAAACCAGTAATATGGAATGAATAAATCAGTTAAATCAGTTGAAATGAGATCTCTGCTGATAATCACGTTTGAGAAACTTCTAAAAGATGTAAAATCCCACCTTGTTCCCTTTGAGAGGAGTAAGAAGTATGGTGTCTCTTGCTCCACAGACTGTTCCTGCACCTCATGTAGACAAAAAGCGGTCTTCATTACAGGGTGGTTCTGGGACTTTGTTACTTGACAGTTATCAACTCATTGCTGACACCATGAGTACTTATTAAAATACCTCTATGTTACTTTATGATTGACAGAATAGTTGTGATTTTTGATTATGTTCTGTTAAACATGAGACAAAAAAAAACGCCAAAAATATTTTTTAAACATAATTTTATAGTCAATTTCTCTATAATAAAGAAGATAAAATACTGTTGGATCTAAAAAACAAATATTAATTAAAAATTTCTCAACTTTACATATTCTAATTAAGTACTGGTAAGTCAATCTGTATAGAACTGTATTCGACTATATTATACATTCAGATATATATTATTAATGCATTTTCTTATAATGTTATTTTACTTTTAACACATCATTTTTAACTGATTTGTAAATACAGTATTTACTACTCTTATTATGTTCACAGTTTATTCAATACTACATAGCAAGAGTGCACAGCATGGATTTGTGAAGTGTCTGCTCCAATAAATCCAGAGAAGTACTTGGGGATCAGATTTCAGTTGACACATTTTATGATAGGCAGTTGCATCAATTTAATTTTGATATGACAGCCAGGACTGAGTGCTAATGTTGGGGAAGCGTCAGAATGTCACTGGTGTATAGTTGCACAGTATACATGTCTCTGGTATCTGATACTAATTTCATACTGCTGTACTTTCCATAAAAGTTAAAAGAGCAACACATGATTCCTGGAAACGTAATACAAGAAAAGTTGACACCTCAGGTAAGGCCTTAAATAACAGCTGCACAAATAAGATTTAAAATGAGTGTTTTTCACTTATGATTGTTGAAAAATGACAATTTTGGTACAAGAACATAGTATTAGTTTCTATTTAAAATGTTTATATTCAACTTTTACTGAATGAGCAGAGATGAAAAAGTATCTTGACGTTTGGAATAATTTCCAGTGTCCTCTCAGATTACGTGCTGAAACTGTTGACAGGTGTGGTTTATCATTTACCATCTTAACAGAGGATTACAAGTCATTGCTGTAGTCAAAAATAACAACAGCTAAGGGACAGAGTGAGGATACCACTCTTGCACTGAGAGGACATTTGTCCGACATATCCAGAGAAGCAGGTGAATTTTGTGTTTTTATGTTATTTAATTTCCATAGTTTGATAGAAAATCTGTCAACTTATTTGTTTTGAATTCCCCTATGAAGTTTCACACAAAAGTAGGGCATTTTAGTCACAAAAACTGACTGTTGCTTGACATTTTCAGAAGTGGAAATCAAAATGAAACCTTGACTAAAGTTGAAAAATTAAAACTTTAATTCTCCAACTGTACAATATTACAAAAGTTCAACAAATTTCTGATATCGCTTATTATTGGCTATTATTTTACATAATGTAAAGCATACATAAAACAAGATAAAGTCTTTTATGCTCTTCCTGTCTATTTAGTTTACTTTAAGGTGTGATTCACACTTAAATAGCTTGAATATACTGAATGCAATGTTTGATGGAGGGCATAGAATTTTCAGTTGTTTAGGATATTATGTTTTGGCACTGGAAGTTGCCTCAAAGGCTACTTTGCTCTCTTAAAGTGATTAAAATCTCCTTTGGATTAGAATATCAGTTTTGCAAGTATAATATATTGCCCTACACAGTTTGGATTGAGTTAAACAAATCATGGAAATTACCCAATTTTTGGGGTATTTTTGGTGGTTTATTTTTAAAAGACATTTTTGAACTAATTCCTACTGGTCGCTCTATATCAATTTACTTCTCAGGCTTGAAATATATTCCAGTATGCAGTGAAGGAAGAGGATAATTTCTTTCAATGCAAAGGATGTACATGGTCTGCAGCAGTTCTTAGGTATATGTCAAAGTAAAATCCGCAGATGTTACATGGCATGATCAAACTCTTGGCTCTTAGCTTATTGACCTGGGACTCAGCAATGTCATTGCACTCTTGAGCTTCTTCCAGCTCATGCTGAACCTTTCTCAGCCTGGGTAGGTAGATGTTGGCATGTTCCTCTTGTAGTTGATGGGAATTAAAATGAGGGCACCCTCATTTATATATTAGTTAATTTAACTTCAGTTTAATTTAATATTTACTTTTCATATTTCTGCATTCTCTCTCAGGTAGTTGTACAGAATAGTATACAGTAGCTTTGTTTTGAGGAGCACTGTAAAAAGGATTTTAATATATTATTGTAAGTGTTAAAAACAATCAAACCTGAGGGAAGCAGTCTGACACGGTCACTAGCACCAACCAACTCCTGTCCAGCAACTCCTAATCCTCTCTCTGTCTGCTCCAGAGCGGCTCTCAGCTCCTCAATTTCAGCCATCATGAGACCATTTCTGCGCTCCACCATGGTGACCTGCTCCTTCATGTCTTCCTGTCCTCTGAAAGGATCATCCAGGTGTAGCTGGGAATACTGATAAAGTATTTCAGACTTCTCAGTCTCAACAGTCTTCTTGGCCTTTTCCAGCTCATGGATGCTCTGTCCAGTCTCACCAATCTGCTAAGTCAGATCTGAGATCTTCTCTAAAGAGCAAACACAGCCAAGAGTTAGAGTACTTGGAGCTGACATATGCAAATGTTTTTGCTACAACAAAAGCAAGATAAGCATACGCTGCAAGTTCTTGTTCTCTCTCTTCATGGTCTCAAGATGATCCAGAGCCTCTTCATATGAGTTCTTCATCTTGAACAACTCAGTGCTGAGAGAACGAGCCTCCTTTTGGGCTCCTTCCAGCTCTGCCTGGCTCTCCTCATACTTCTGCTTCCATTCTGCCAGGACCTAGGTTTATATAGGTTAATTAGTTAGTTGTTATTATTGGTGTATGCCTATTCTGATGATATTGGTTATATTTAAATCTTTACTTTATCAAAGTTCCTTTGCTTCTTGTCAAGGTTGGCAGCCAGGGCTTTAGCTCTCTTCACATCAATCATGAGGTCCTCCACCTCACCCTGCAGCCTCTGCTTGGTCTTCTCCAGTGAGGCACACTTGGAGTTCACAGCCTCAATGGATTCCTCAGCCTCCTGCAGGCGCTGGGCAATCTGCAACACTGTCAGCCTGCTTCTTGCGGAGAGCAATTTCTGAAACTCAGCTTCTCGCTTTGTGTTAAACTCAATCTGAGCAGCTGTTGCTCCACCAGCTTCATTGAGCCTCTTGCTGATCTCTTCAAGCTCCCTGGAGAGGTCGGCTCTCTGCTTCTCTATCTTAGCCTGAGCCGCCCTCTCAGCCTCAATCTCCTCTTCAATATGAGCCTAGTTTGAAGTTTTATATTAACAGAGCTTGTCAATGGGAACTTATATTGTAATTGTTTTTCATAAGAATGAATAATATTCATTATGAACGCTGTTCATTAGTTTTACCTTAAGTTACCTAAAGAATCTTGCTGAGAAGCTGGCTTAATTCCTTAAGCCAGCTTCTCCATCAAGTTTTTCCTTGATGGAGAAACCAATAGAGATTTTATAAGGTAAGTGTCCTCATAAATAGTGAGTACATCAGTAATGTCTACAGTATACCCAGTGGTAAATTATAATAGTGCACTACATGGTTTGTGAATTATTTATTGCAATCAATCTTGATATTAACTTGACAGTGATATTAAGTTGAAAGAGTTTATACTAAACTCTAAGCTCAAGTCATTTTGACATTATAGCCAGTACTGAGTTTTAAATTCGGAGAAGTCTTGAAATGCCACTGGTGTACTATTACAGGACATAAACACCTCAGCTATCTGAAATAAAATTCAGAGCAAGACTTTGTATTAATGCCAGACAAGTGTTATATATCTCTACTAGGAATAGAGTTTAAGAAGGACTGCCAGCTCAGATAATTCAATACTAGAAAATTGTTTGTTATAAAAAAAATGTTAATGTCTTTCTGCAAGGAAAAAATAATCATACAGTTTTTAAATTTTAATTTAGATGTACTGAGTAAGTGATAAATGATGAATGGAAGGAAAAGTCTGGGATCATAGCCAGAATTACCTTTCATTGCCAAGTTTTGCACAGACTTGTCTTAATGTCTGCTATCTTACCAGCAGGTCACGAGGTGCTACCATGGTCCAAAATAAATCCAGCAAAGAGAAGAAGCTGTGACTTGTCTTTTGCATAAGTGAAGGATATATTATAGGACAATATTCAGATATGTTGTTAAGACCATGTCCTAACCTGTAAGAGATTTGTCATCTTAAATAGTCTGTTTAATTTCCAAATGTATTTTCCTAAAAAAGCACATGTTTAAAAGTAAGATAAGTTCATTGTAAAATGTTGAGTAAAATAACATATTGTGCATGTTCACTGTGATCCAAGAGTTTGCTAGAATAGCAAGAAAAATGCAGAGTAGACACAAAGACAACAAAACAACCAAAACAGGGAAATTACTTATTTCCTCTGCTTCTTTTAGCTGTGGTATTTTAGAGGAACACATTACAGACAATGCAGTCTAATGTTTTAGTGTCTTGCTAGGTGTACAGTAGCAAGTGTTTAACCTTACTGAATTTTTGAAATTCTACGATACTGTTACTGTAGTACTGTTTTAATGAGCACAGATGAGTCACTTTGGCCTGCACTTCTGGAGAGACACAGTGACATTTCTCTAGAAAGATCTAGCCACTTAAGCTTCCTTAGGAAACACAGTATAAATGGCTACTCATTTGCCTCTATGCTCACAATTTACTTTTGAATATATATTCCATTTTTTTTTCTTTAGAAAATTTCTGTATTTGCAAATCCAGACATTAGGTGTCTCTGATACCTTCAACATTCACAAAGCCTTAAACTCTATGGAGAAAAAGCGAAGAGTGACATAAATAGGAGGTTATTGTCATCAAGTACTCTGCCAAAATAAAAGGTCTGAGGACAAGTAATGACCTGTATGAGAATGACTATTGGTATTTTGGAGACATGCAACCACTCCCCACGTAACGTTAACCTGTATGCCATTTTAGATATATAACAATTATGGTGAAAGTGTAGGATTGAGTGAATAATACCTTGGTCATACAGCCCTAGAGGCTAGTGGTAACCACCTGTCACTTAAGTAGTTGGTCTATTCCCCAACCAGTTGGCAAAAACCTTGTGTTTGCTTTGGCCACTAGCATATTTCTGCTGTAGCAATTTGAATCGAAGTGATGGATGTATCCAAAAACACTGTCTACTCTCCGAGTTGTACTGAACCTGCCAAAAGTGTAACATAAACTAGAAATGGAGGCAGTTGGCTTCAGAGTTATAGTGGCACTTTATGAAAAATTTTGGCTGAGGTGCAGCTTTTACTTTGAAGGCAAACCTTCTCCATTTCCAGTTTCCATCACTCTTTCTAGTATTTCTACTGCTGGGCCAGTAGTTAGGAAGTATTCAAAGCATTTTTATCTGAAGAAGTACAGCTAACTGTGGAAATCTGCTAGCAACCAGTGCAATAACTGGGAGGTTTTTGGTACAGAATCTTCTTTGATAATTTCACCTAGTTAAGCAACAACCTCACAAAGTGGCTAGAGAAGAAATAATTTATGAACCTTTTTAAAATAAATAAATAAATTTTAGATAAATGTGTGATTGAGTAAAGTGTGTGTCATGTCATGTGAGAAACCTCTGTAAATGTTAGACATAATTTAATGAAAGCTGTTGTTGAGTGCAAGGTAAGAGACAGGTATTTTCAGATCAGCAGGTTGGCACGCTAGAAAAAGATCACACCATATAGCTAAGGATACAGCAACAAGTGAAGCACTGCAGTTTTATACTACAGGCAAGTGTAAATGGGAACAAGGCAAGCAAGCGACCTCAAAAGTAACCTCTATTCCCTGTAGTTTAAATGTCAGTGCTTTTCTATAATTATGCCTTTGAGACATTCTTATTTACAAAATCCAATGCTGCCCATTTTATCATTATGGGGAGCAATCCTGTTGTACATCCCACCATTGCTGGGACACTATTCTGTTATGTTGCTGAAGTGAAGTTTAATCTCCAAACACTTTATTAAAGTTTATGGATTTGGTTTGTTGTAAAACTGTGTGTTTCAATAAAATATGCTGTTCTTTCTCTTTCTCCACTGTAATAACCTAGAGTAATATTAAAAATGCATGTTAGTTGCATCCAATCTTCATTAGCATTTTTATTGAATATAACTATAGACTTTGGTCTAACTTGACAAGGTGTCAAAAAACAAATATATACCCATTTCAATTATTTATTTTTACCAGTGAAACCAATATAACATCTCCACATTCACAAATATACATTTCTGACATTCAAAAACAAAACAAAAACAAATCAGCGACCAATATAGCCACCTATCTTTGCAAGGACACTCAAAAGCCTGCCATCCATGGATTCTGTCAGTATTTTGATCTGTTCACCATCAACATTGCGTGCAGCAGCAACCACAGCCTCCCAGACACTGTTCAGAGAGGTGTACTGTTTTCCCTCCTTGTAAATCTCACATTTGATGATGGACCACAGGTTCAAATGGGGTTCAGATCAGGTGAACAAGGTGGGCATGTCATTAGTTTTTCTTCTTTTATACCCTTTCTTGCCAGCCACGCTGTGGAGTACTTGGACGCGTGTGATGGAGCATTGTCCTGCATGAAAATCATGTTTTTCTTGAAGGATGCAGACTTCTTCCTGTACCACTGCTTGAAGAAGGTGTCTTCCAGAAACTGGCAGTAGGACTGGAAGTTGAGCTTGACTCCATCCTCAACCCGAAAAGGCCCCACAAGCTCATCTTTGATGATACCAGCCCAAACCAGTACTCCACCTCCACCTTGCTGGCGTCTGAGTCGGACTGGAGCTCTCTGCCCTTTACCAATCCAGCCACGGGCCCATCCATCTGGCCCATCAAGACTCACTCTCATTTCATCAGTCCATAAAACTTTAGAAAAACCAGTCTTGAGATATTTCTTGGCCCAGTCTTGACGTTTCAGCTTGTGTGTCTTGTTCAGTGGTGGTCGTCTTTCAGCCTTTCTTACCTTGGCCATGTCTCTGAGTATTGCACACCTTGTGCTTTTGGGCACTCCAGTGATGTTGCAGCTCTGAAATATGGCCAAACTGGTGGCAAGTGGCATCTTGGCAGCTGCACGCTTGACTTTTCTCAGTTCATGGGCAGTTATTTTGCGCCTTGGTTTTTCCACATGCTTCTTGCGACCCTGTTGACTATTTTGAATGAAACGCTTGATTGTTCGGTGATCATGCTTCAGAGGTTTTGCAATTTTGAGACTGCTGCATCCCTCTTCAAGATATCTCACTATTTTTGACTTTTCTGAGCCTGTCAAGTCCTTCTTTTGACCCATTTTGCCAAAGGAAAGGACGTTGCCTAATAATTATGCACACCTGATATAGGGTGTTGATGTCATTAGACCACACCCCTTCTCATTACAGAGATGCACATCACCTAATATGCTTAATTGGTAGTAGGCTTTCGAGCCTATACAGCTTGGAGTAAGACAACATGCATGAAGAGGATGAAGTGGACAAAATACTCATTTGCCTAATAATTCTGCACTCCCTGTATATGATACTGAAAGTATTTCTTTAATATCGAATTATTATCTTATTTGTTTAAATGATATGACAGTGGGAATTAATTGTCATTCTAAATGGACATTTTGCTTATTATAGAGCATTTATGTTTAAATAATCTTAGGTTATGTAAGATATGGTTTCTTTAGTAAAGCTAACCTTGCTAGCACTGATACTGAAAGCTAGGATGAATGTTAAGCAGAGGTGCTGTCCTCATTTGCTAAATGTCCTGTAAGTATAAATGATGATTCTTCTGTTGAATATTATATTTTCCAATGTGAATTTTGTAAAAAAAATTATACTGATTAAATGTAATGAAGTCACAGGAAAGAGTTTATTGAATTAATACATTGCAAACAGACAATTTAGCAGCTGTTTCATATTTTATGAACGCTGACAAAAGGTTCCAAATAGATGTCTCTTACTCAGCACTTTCACCCTAGAAAAAAAATCATAAAAAAAAATCCAATTATTCAACACATATTAACATTTTACAGGTTATCCCACATGAGATTGCAGAAGGACAAACTAAATTCTATCAGTGTATACAAAATTAATAATAATAATATAATATAAAAGATAATCTATCTAAAGACAACTAATTTAAAATGGGATTAGATGAATTACCTTTCCAGCATCACGGCTCTTGGCTCTCAGTTTGTTGACCTGAGATTCAGCAATGTCAGCACGCTCCTGAGCTTCCTCCATCTCATGTTGGACCTTTCTCAGTCTGGACATGTGGGTGTTGGCCTGTTCTTCCTGTTCAGTATTAAAGTATGTTGGATTGTTAAAGAAATATCTGATCATTCATGAGAGCTATATTTACATAATTAATCATCTTTCAATATTTAAGGTCACAGAACATTTCACTCACAGCCTCCTCAGCCTGTCTCTTGTAAGCCTTGACTTTGAGCTGTAGCTTGTCCACCAGATCCTGAAGTCTGACCAAATTCTTCTTGTCCTCCTCAGTCTGTATATATAGCAAACTGTTATTTAGAACTGGAGAAGAAACAATTTAGGAAATTATGAATTTCTAGGTAAATGTGTAATCACCTGGTAGGTGAGCTCCTTCACTCTCCTCTCATATTTGCGGACTCCTTTAACAGCATCAGCTCCACGTCTCTGCTCAGCTTCAACTTCAGCTTCCAGTTCACGGACCTTTAATGCCATTATAAATAATCAGCTTTTAATAAATATTAAGAGTACAGAGAAGAAAATGGGTGGAGATCATGTGATGGAATCAAAGTGTTTTTTCTTTTTAAATATTTGAATAATAGTTCGAGAACAACATACCCTGGACTCCAGTTTCTGGAGCTGCTTCTTGCCACCCTTCATGGCGAGGCTCTCTGCCTCATCCAGACGGTGCTGCAGGTCCTTGACTGTGACCTCCAGGTTCTTCTTCATCCTCTCCAGGTGAGCACTGGTGTCCTGCTCCTTCTTCAGCTCCTCAGCCATCATGGCAGCCTAAAATATGGGTGGTATTGGAATTATTGATCAAGCATGAACAAGAATTTTGAAAAGAAAAGAAGGCTTGTAAAGTACTAACTTCCATCAGTGATAGCCTTTTTGGCCTTCTCCTCAGCATTTCTTGCTTCCTGAACGGCATCATCCACCTCACCCTGAACCTGGACAAGGTCAGCCTCCAGCTTCTTCTTGGTGTTCAAAAGACTGGTGTTCTGAATGAAAGAGAACAGTTTTAATGATGTGATTCTCACTCTCTTATATCTCAAAGTCTTGTAATGTAATGAATAACAACCTGAGAGTGAAGCAGTCCAACACGCTCGCTAGCATCAACCAACTCCTGCTCAGCCACTTTGCGTCCTCTCTCTGTCTGCTCCAGAGCGGCTCGCAGCTCCTCAATCTCAGCCACCATCAGACCATTTCTGCGCTCCACCATGGCGACCTGCTCCTTCATGTCTTCCTGTCCTCTGACTGCATCATCCAGGTGCAGCTGAGCATCCTGATGACAAACAAACAAAAGATATTATCATTGTTTGCTTGGAGGTTAATTAAAACACAAACATACACACAATCTACCAACTCACCTTGAGCTGTCCTTGGACATTCCTCAGTTGTTTCTGTGCCTCAGCAGCCTGTCTGTTGGCATGGCTCAGCTGAATCTCCATCTCATTCAGGTCTCCCTCCATCTTCTTCTTGACTCTCAGGGCATCATTCCTGCTCCTGACCTCAGCATCCAGAGTGCTCTGCATGGAGTCAATCACCCTCTGTCATGGTCCGCGGCCCGGCGTCCGAGGTGCTGATGGGATGCCCACTCCCGTGGGCGTGGCTGCTAACTCCACACCTGCATCCCATCCCGGGCGATCACCAGGTGGACTATTTAATCCTGCCCAGCCTGCTGCTCCACGCCAGTCCGTAGTCGTCCTTCAGCGATCGCAGCTCGGCGTGTTTGAGCTACCAGCCTGTCCACCTGCCTGTCCGGAATTTGGATCAAAATCAGCCCCAGCCGCCTCGACCTTTCTGAAGCTTCTCCCCACGGACCCTCACCCCTCCCTCCGGTTCCCTCGGCCCCGCTATCATCCCTCCCACAGTCCCGCTCTCGGCGTTCCTGCGCGATTCACCTCCCGGTCCCTCGGTTTTTCTGGTTCCGTGCGTTTTTTTCCCTTCTACACTCCCGGGACACCCTCAGTTATAATAAAGTTTATTTTTTGTTCTCTCGTACCTCTGTGTGTGTGTGTTCTGCTCCTGGGTCCAGCTTGTGTGCGGAACTTCGGTTCATGACACCCTCTGGCTGTTCCTCTTGATCTGCTCCATCTCCTCGTCCTTCTCTGACAGCTTCCTGTCAATCTCACCTTTTACCTGGTTTAGCTCAAGCTGAACACGAAGGATCTTGGCCTCCTCGTGCTCGAGAATTAGCTCTCTCCACATCAATCATGAGGTCCTCCACCTCACCCTGCAGCCTCTGCTTGGTCTTCTCCAGTGAGGCACACTTGGAGTTCACAGCCTCAATGGATTCCTCAGCCTCCTGCAGGCGTTGGGCAAGCTTTTTCCTATCGTTTAAATAATTTTGTTTTTATTAAGGCTGAATTGGTTGGTTTTAAGTCTGAAAACTAATTTAAACAATGAAAGTATGGTGACTTACTTGGCCTCCTCCAGCTCCTCAGTTCGCTGGATGGCATCAGTCTCATATTTGGATCGCCACTGAGCCACCTCACTGTTGGCCTTGGACATTCCTCGCTGCAGCTCAGCCTTGGCCTCCTGCTCCTCCTCAAACTGCTCTCTGAGCAGATCACAGTCATGACGTGCTGACTGAACAGCATGAGCCAGGGCGTTCTTGGCCTTTTGAACACAATCAATGTCAGATGGACAATTTTAATTAAAATCAATTTTAAAGTCTAATGCTGAGAGGATGAGATATTTAAATGGTAACAACTAGGAACCAAATTAGAGGACAGTCAAACTGATTTAAAACTTATGTGTTTAAATTAGTAAGCGCTATGATATAAAAGAAGAGAGAAAATATTTCAGACCTTCACTTCCTCCTCAACGTGTCTCTTCAGTTCCTCAATCTGCTGAGTGAAGGCCTGCTTGCCCCTTGTGAGCTGAGAAACAAGAGCTTCTTTCTCCTCAAGCTGGCGACTGAACTCACCTGAAATTAAGACACATAAATTAAGCCTACCGGTAGTTTGTTTGATTTTATCCACTGATTGATGGTACTTTTATGTCAACTCAATGTGAATAATTTCCAGAGACAGACTGTTTCTTTGTTATACATCACTTACCATTCTCTGTCTGAAGTCTCGCCTTCTGGGCATTAATGTCATTCAGCTGACGAACATTCTCATCATTTTTGACTTTGAGTTCACTTAGTTGATCCTCAAGAGTCCTGCACATTTTCTCCAAGTTGCCCTGTCACCAAGTAATGCCATATCCATGTTAACAGTTAATGAGCTGCTTTGGCGGTCCTGAAATGTAAAAAAGAAAAAATCTGTTCTCTATAAATACTGTCCGCACCTTTGCTTTAGCAACAGCCTCCATGTTGCTGGAGAGGTCATCAATCTCCATCTTGTACTCGCTCTTCTCTTTCTCCAGCTTCTGTTTGACACGCTGGAGGTTGTCGATCTGCTCTCCGAGCTCTGCTACAGTGTCAGCCTGCTTCTTACGGAGAGCTGCTGCAGTAGCTTCATGCTGCAGAGTTGATTCCTCAAGATCACGACGCAGTTTCTGGAACTCAGCCTCTCGCTTCTTGTTCATCTCAATCTGAGCAGCTGTTGCTCCACCAGCTTCCTCGAGCCTCTCGCTGATCTCTTCAAGCTCCCTGGAGAGGTCGGCTCTCTGCTTCTCTACCTTAGCCCGAGCTGCCCTCTCAGCCTCAATCTCCTCTTCCAGCTCCTCAATACGAGCCTAGTTTGAAATTATTTGGATTTATCGATTAGAACCTAAACTAAACTAGGTTTTTGAATTATAATGAACAATATTCTTTATGAAGACTGGTCGTTAGTGTTACCTGAAGTTCTTTGATCTTCTTCTGAAGTTGAGCACCAAGGGATTGTTCATCTTCAATTTTGCTGAGAAGTTGGCTGATTTCAAAGTCCTTCCTTGGTGTGGAAGAAGTGTGGTTTTACGATCATAGTCCATATGATTATTGCAATGCAGTGTGTGTAAAGAAAATTATTTACAAAAAAAGCCCTACTTCTTGATTTTCTCATCAGACTGCTGCTTGTCATTCTCCAGATCCATTATGGATTCCTGGGCCAGTTTCAGATCTCCCTCCAGCTTCCTCTTGGCTCTCTCAAGGTCCATGCGGAGCTTCTTCTCTTGCTCCAGTGAACCCTCAAGCTATAAAGTCATGTCAGTTGATTCAAGTGGTTGGTATGACAATGATTCAGCACTAAAATTCTTTCCATAAAAAACAAAAAACAACAACGTAATTTTTATAGTTTTCTTACATCATCAACTTGCTGTTCCAGCTTTGTTTTGGACTTGGTCAGAGTGTTGACTTTGTCTTCTTCTGCCTGGAGATCATCCAGTGTTTGCTGATGGGCCTCTTGTAAGGCTTTCTTCTCCTTAGTCAACTTGGCAATTGACTCATCTTGAGATGCCATCTCCTCTGTCAGGTTTTTCACCTGAAACAATGTGAATACATTAAGTTTAATTTTGTTCGAGATTTTGCTGATTATTTGATCGTTTAACATGTATATTCAAAGAACAACATTACATGTTTTAATTGAACTAAGTATACAATCAAAATGAACTGAACCTTGTTTTCTGTGGCATGTTTCTCCTTCTCCACTTTGGCCAAGGTGAGCTCCAAGTCATCAATGTCCTTCTTCAGCTCAGAGCATTCATCCTCCAGCTTCCTCTTCTTAGCAGTCAGCTCAGCATTGATTTCCTCTTCATCCTCCAGTCTCTCACTTGTCTCTTTGAGTTTTGCTTCAAGCTGGATTTTGCTCTTAATGAGCCCCTCACACCTTTCTTCAGCATCGGAGAGATTGTCAACTTCCTATAATACATGTTGAACACACAAGTTAGATTATTTGTGACAAAAGTGTAGTTAAAATCATAATTTTAACTACACTTTTGTTTTAGCAAATAAATAATCAGAGGGAGAGACAAACATGTGGTCTTTTTATATCTACCTTATATACATGAACTATAGGTGCAATGTATACTTTTCTCTACTACTTACTGCAGCCACTTGAAGTTGCAGGTCATTCTTCTCCTGCAGCAGGCTGACCATCTTCTCTTCCAGTTCCTTCTTCTTAGCCAGAGCAGCAGCCAGGTCTGTCTTCATCTTATCATAGTTCTCCTTCATGTTCTGCAACTCCTTCTCAGTCTCAGCACTCTTCAGAAGAGGCTTGATCTTGAAATATACTTTCAGCCATGGCCAGTTCTTGACATTCATGAAAGAACGGATGTTGTACTGGATGGTGTAGATAGATTCTCTAAAAACCAAACATGAGAGTGTTACTTTGTGTCGTCGGATCTTAATATGAGGAAGGAAATACAAAAGAGAATACAATAGAGTTTACTATGATAATGTTACCTCCTCTCCATCATCTTCACAAACTCTTTCCTCATGACGTATCCTCTGCAGAGAGCCTGAGTCATGGTCACCAGCTCAGCCAGTTTCTCATCTCTCAACTCCTCAAGAGTGCCCAGCAGACCAGCTTTGAAGAACACCTATTTAATCATTGAAAACATAAGTACAAGTACAAAGGGACAGTTTTTGTTAATGTCTATTAATATAATGAAGTGTACCTTTGTGTGCCCAAACATGTATTGTGTGTGATCCACATCAATGGAGCCAAGCAGCTTCTCTGAAGCTTTCTTGTTGTCAATGAACTGTCCCTCAGGGATGACACTGGCATTCAACACTTTGTATCTTCAAGAGAGATACAATTACAGTTGTTACTTAGATTTTTCTTCCATCATATTCAAGTTTGTCCTTTACAACAACCATGAAACCATTTTTCCTTTCCAATATTGTAATGTGCTGTCACCTCTGCTTGAAGTCACCATAGAGGATTCTGCTGGGGAAACCCTTTCTGCAGATTCTGATGCCCTCCAGTACACCGTTACACCTCAGCTGGTGGATGACCAGGAAGTTCTCCATAAGGCCTGAGAGTCAGAAATGCATAATGTTTCAAATCTTTTCTATATTCTTACTGTCATTTTTACAGTTAATATTACTGTAGGGTACCTGGGGTCTTTGTCTCATTGGGAATCAGGCAACGGACAAAGTGAGGATGAGTGCTTCTTAAGTTGGTCATCAGCTTGGCCAGATTCTCCTGTAGATCAGCATCATTAGATAATAGGTTGATACTATTTAAAAATGAGCATTTAATTTACACACATATCTATATCTATCTATATATCTATATATATCTATATATATATCTATATATATATCTATCTATATATATATATATATATATATATATATATATATATATATATATATATATATATATATATATATATATATATCAACAAAGAAGGGACTGCTCTCACAGCTAGAGATTGACGAGGTACAACACAAATGCTACGGCAAGGAGGAGTCAGGACGCCAGGTCAAGGGGGAGATATCATCACCCCCACCCGAGATTGGGTACATAGCCCCAAGTGCGATAGGAGAAGGATCATTGAGTGCGAGAGGAACTGACCTGAAAAATAGGATCATGGCCAAGCTTGAAACCTGGATCCCCCATAGCCGGTTACCAAGATTACGTGAAGTACCCTCAGAAGGTCTGCTAGATGATGGTAATGCAGCACTACGGACAATACCTACAAAGGGGCAGTACCCTCCATGGAGGAGGAGGCTAGAGGGCAAGATCAAAGTAGCACGGAGGGAGGTTAGCCAACTAACGGAGTTGCAGAAATACAGCAAGCTGTCCATACCTGAGGCCTTGGAAACTGCCAAGCAAAGACTCACAGCCTTGGCCACCCGGTTGAGGAGGTACACCAGAGAGATAGAAGGCAGGAGAATAAACCAGCTGTTCTCCACAGAACCAGCAAAGGTGTACTCTCAGTGGCAAGGGAACAATAATAATAAGAGAACAGCACCACCAAGGCTGGAGACGGAGCAATACTGGAAGAGCATATGGGAGAAGGACGCAACCCATAACGGCAATGCTCAGGGGCTAGTGGATCTGAGGGCAGACCACAGCGACCTCCCTGAACAGGGTCCAGTAACCATCACAGTGGCAGATATCCAAGAAAGGGTCTCCAGTATGAAGAGTTGGACAGCACCAGGGCCCGACATGGTTCACGCCTACTGGCTGAAGAAGCTGACTGCACTCCACGAGCGTCTGGCAGCACAAATGAACCAGCTGCTAGTTAACGAAAGACACCCGGAATGGCTAACTGAAGGCCGGACGGTCCTGATCCCCAAGGACCCCAAGAAGGGACCGGTCCCCTCCAACTACCGACCAATAACCTGCCTCAGTACTACATGGAAGCTCCTGTCAGGCATCATATCGGCTAAGATGAACAGGCACATGGGTCAATACATGAGCGGGACACAGAAAGGAATTGGCAAGAATACCAGAGGTGCAAAACACCAGCTACTGGTAGACAGAACAATCAGCCGAGACTGCAAGACCAGACTGACCAACCTGTGCACTGCCTGGATTGATTACAAGAAGGCCTATGACTCAATGCCCCACAGCTGGATACTGGAATGCCTAGAATTGTACAAGATCAATGGGACCCTAAGAGCCTTCATCAGGAACTCAATGGGGATGTGGCGTACAACACTAGAGGCCAACTCCAAGCCCATAGCACAAGTTACCATCAAGTGCGGGATCTACCAAGGAGATGCTCTGTCCCCACTGCTGTTCTGCATAGGCCTGAACCCCCTCAGTGAGATCATTAACAAGACTGGCTACGGATACCGACTACGGAACGGAGCAGTTGTCAGCCACCTCCTGTACATGGATGACATCAAGCTGTATGCCAAGAGTGAACGAGACATCGATTCACTGATCCACACTACCAGGCTATACAGCAATGACATTGGAATGTCGTTCGGACTGGAGAAGTGTAGTCGGATGGTAACAAAGAGAGGGAAGGTAGTCAGAACTGAGGGGATTGAACTACCAGAAGGCAACATTGCAGACATAGAGGACAGTTACAAGTACCTGGGGATCCCGCAGGCAAATGGGAACCATGAAGAGGCCGCTAGAAAGGCTGCAACCACCAAGTACCTGCAGAGGGTCAGGCAAGTCCTGAGGAGTCAGCTGAATGGTAAGAACAAGATCCGGGCCATCAACACATACGCCCTGCCCGTGATCAGGTACCCTGCTGGGGTAATAAGCTGGCCAAAGGAGGAGATAGAAGCCACTGACATAAAGACAAGAAAGCTCCTGACCATGCATGGAGGGTTTCACCCCAAGTCCAGCACCCTGAGGCTGTACGCTAAGCGGAAGGAAGGGGGCCGGGGACTGGTGAGTGTCAGCACCACAGTCCAGGATGAGACAAGGAACATCCAAGAATACATTGGGAAGATGGCCCCAACTGACCGAGTGCTCAGTGAATACCTCAGGCAGCAGAAACCCAAGAAAGAGGAGGGAGACGAGGAACCATCATGGAAGGACAGGCCCCTGCACGGTATGTACCACCGGCAGATAGAGGAGGTGGCTGATATCCAGAAATCCTACCAGTGGCTGGACAAAGCTGGACTGAAAGACAGCACAGAGGCACTAATCATGGCAGCACAAGAACAAGCTCTGAGTACAAGATCCATAGAGGCTGGGGTCTATCACACCAGGCAAGACCCCAGGTGCAGGCTGTGTAAAGATGCCCCAGAGACTATCCAGCACATAACAGCAGGGTGCAAGATGCTAGCAGGCAAGGCATACATGGAACGCCATAACCAAGTGGCCGGCATAGTGTACAGGAACATCTGTGCCGAGTATAACCTAGAAGTCCCGAGGTCAAAATGGGAGATGCCCCCAAGGGTGGTGGAGAATGACCGAGCTAAGATCCTGTGGGACTTCCAGATACAGACGGACAAAATGGTGGTGGCTAACCAACCGGACATAGTGGTGGTAGACAAACAGAAGAAGACGGCCGTAGTGATCGATGTAGCGGTTCCCAATGACAGCAATATCAGGAAGAAGGAACACGAGAAGCTGGAGAAATACCAAGGGCTCAGAGAAGAGCTCGAGAGGATGTGGAGGGTGAAGGTAACGGTGGTCCCCGTGGTAATCGGAGCACTAGGTGCGGTGACTCCCAAGCTAGGCGAGTGGCTCCAGCAGATCCCGGGAAAAACATCGGAGATCTCTGTCCAGAAGAGCGCAGTCCTGGGAACAGCTAAGATACTGCGCAGGACCCTCAAGCTCCCAGGCCTCTGGTAGAGGACCCGAGCTTGAAGGATAAACCGCCCGCAGGGGCGTGCTGGGTGTTTTTCAACATTCGAAAGAAGGGACTGCTCTCACAGCTAGAGATTGACGAGGTACAACACAAATGCTACGGCAAGGAGGAGTCAGGACGCCAGGTCAAGGGGGAGATATCATCACCCCCACCCGAGATTGGGTACATAGCCCCAAGTGCGATAGGAGAAGGATCATTGAGTGCGAGAGGAACTGACCTGAAAAATAGGATCATGGCCAAGCTTGAAACCTGGATCCCCCATAGCCGGTTACCAAGATTACGTGAAGTACCCTCAGAAGGTCTGCTAGATGATGGTAATGCAGCACTACGGACAATACCTACAACCACGATTACCGACACTAACAAGCTGATCTACAATACGGCAGCAGTGATCAGTGAGATGCTTGGCTACAAGTTGAACAGCCACAAGGGGCAGTACCCTCCATGGAGGAGGAGGCTAGAGGGCAAGATCAAAGTAGCACGGAGGGAGGTTAGCCAACTAACGGAGTTGCAGAAATACAGCAAGCTGTCCATACCTGAGGCCTTGGAAACTGCCAAGCAAAGACTCACAGCCTTGGCCACCCGGTTGAGGAGGTACACCAGAGAGATAGAAGGCAGGAGAATAAACCAGCTGTTCTCCACAGAACCAGCAAAGGTGTACTCTCAGTGGCAAGGGAACAATAATAATAAGAGAACAGCACCACCAAGGCTGGAGACGGAGCAATACTGGAAGAGCATATGGGAGAAGGATGCAATCCATAACGGCAATGCTCAGTGGCTAGTGGATCTGAGGGCAGACCACAGCGACCTCCCTGAACAGGGTCCAGTAACCATCACAGTGGCAGATATCCAAGAAAGGGTCTCCAGTATGAAGAGTTGGACAGCACCAGGGCCCGACATGGTTCATGCCTACTGGCTAAAGAAGCTGACTGCACTCCACGAGTGTCTGGCAGCACAAATGAACCAGCTGCTAGTTAACGAGAGACACCCGGAATCAAATCATATCGCATCATATCGGCTAAGATGAACAGGCACATGGGTCAATACATGAGCGGGACACAGAAAGGAATTGGCAAGAATACCAGAGGTGCAAAACACCAGCTACTGGTAGACAGAACAGTCAGCCGAGACTGCAAGACCAGACTGACCAACCTGTGCACTGTCTGGATTGATTACAAGAAGGCCTATGACTCAATGCCCCACAGCTGGATACTGGAATGCCTAGAATTGTACAAGATCAATGGGACCCTAAGAGCCTTCATCAGGAACTCAATGGGGATGTGGCGTACAACACTGGAGGCCAACTCCAAGCCCATAGCACAAGTCACCATCAAGTGCGGGATCTCCCAAGGAGATGCTCTGTCCCCACTGCTGTTCTGCATAGGCCTGAACCCCCTCAGTGAGATCATTAACAAGACTGGCTACGGATACCGATTACGGAACGGAGCAGTTGTCAGCCACCTCCTGTACATGGATGACATCAAGCTGTATGCCAAGAGTGAACGAGACATCGATTCACTGATCCACACTACCAGGCTATACAGCAATGACATTGGAATGTCGTTCGGACTGGAGAAGTGTAGTCGGATGGTAACAAAGAGAGGGAAGGTAGTCAGAACTGAGGGGATTGAACTACCAGAAGGCAACATTGCAGACATAGAGGACAGTTACAAGTACCTGGGGATCCCGCAGGGGAATGGGAACAATGAAGAGGCCGCTAGAAAAGCTGCAACCACCAAGTACCTGCAGAGGGTCAGGCAAGTCCTGAGGAGTCAGCTGAATGGTAAGAACAAGATCCGGGTCATCAACAAGTACGCCCTGCCCGTGATCAGGTACCCTGCTGGGGTAATAGGCTGGCCAAAGGAGGAGATAGAAGCCACTGACATAAAGACAAGAAAGCTCCTTACCATGCATGGAGGGTTTCACCCCAAGTCCAGCACCCTGAGGCTGTACGCTTGGACATTCCTCAGTTGTTTCTGTGCCTCAGCGGGAGCAGAAGGAAGGGGGCCGGGGACTGGTGAGTGTCAGCACCACAGTCCAGGATGAGACAACGAACATCCAAGAATACATTGGGAAGATGGCCCCAACTGACCGATTGCTCAGTGAATACCTCAGGCAGCAGAAACCCAAGAAAGAGGAGGGAGACGAGGAACCATCATGGAAGGATAGGCCCCTGCACGGTATGTACCACCGGCAGATAGAGGAGGTGGCTGATATCCAGAAATCCTACCAGTGGCTGGACAAAGCTGGACTGAAAGACAGCACAGAGGCACTAATCATGGCAGCACAAGAACAAGCTCTGAGTACAAGATCCATAGAGGCTGGGGTCTATCACACCAGGCAAGACCCCAGGTGCAGGCTGTGTAAAGATGCCCCAGAGATAATCTAGCACATAACAGCAGGGTGCAAGATGCTAGCAGACAAGGCATACATGGAACGCCATAACCAAGTGGCCGGCATAGTGTACAGGAACATCTGTGCCGAGTATAACCTGGAAGTCCCGAGGTCAAAATGGGAGATGCCCCCAAGGGTGGTGGAGAATGACCAAGCTAAGATCCTGTGGGACTTCCAGATACAGACGGACAAAATGGTGGTGGCTAATCAACCGGACATAGTGGTGGTAGACAAACAGAAGAAGACGGCCGTAGTGATCGATGTAGCGGTTCCCAATGACAGCAATATCAGGAAGAAAGAACACGAGAAGCTGGAGAAATACCAAGGGCTCAGAGAAGAGCTCGAGAGGATGTGGAGGGTGAAGGTAATGGTGGTCCCCGTGGTAATCGGAGCACTAGGTGCGGTGACTCCCAAGCTAGGCGAGTGGCTCCAGCAGATCCCGGGAATAACATCAGAGATCTCTGTCCAGAAGAGCGCAGTCCTGGGAACAGCTAAGATACTGCGCAGGACCCTCAAGCTCCCAGGCCTCTGGTAGAGGACCCGAGCTTGAAGGATAAACTGCCCGCAGGGGCGTGCTGGGTGTTTTTATATATATATATATATATTAAAAAAAAACACAGACAAAAAAAACCATATATATATATATATATATATATATATATATATATATATATATATATATATATATATAAATCTATACATACTCTGAAAAGAGCAGACACGGTCTGGAAGGAACCACCCTTCTTCTTGCCACCCTTCTTGCCACCACCACCAGCAGCCTCTGTTTTCATAAACAGTAAATTTCATTACTGGAATTGAAAAAATATTTTTCACTGTATAATTTTAGCCTGCAGTATGCACATTGTAGCTATCTGTACTGGACATGGGAGTTTGTGAGCACTTTTTTTTCTTACCTTCAGCTCCAGCATGGGCTGCGTACAGGAAGCCCAGCAGTTTGTTTGAAGACTTCTGGTAGAGCTGCACAACTGAGTCATTCAGTGGGTCCTTGTTCTTGTCCAGCCAGCCAGTGATATTGTAGTCCACTGTACCAGCATAGTGAACCAGGGAGAAGTGTGCCTCAGCCTTGCCCTTTCCAGGCTTTGGTTTCTCAAATGCTTTGGTCTTGCCAAGATGCTGATCGTGCAGCTTGTTCTTGAACGTTGTGTCAGAGGCCTTGGGGAACATGCACTCCTCTTCAAGGATGGAGAAGATGCCCATTGGCTGAGAAAATGGCACAAATCATATTAAAATTTCAAGGGAGGTAACATATGCAACCACATGTACATTTCTTCCTGAGCAGCTGTTTACCTTCTCAATAAGCTCAATGCAAGCAGCCAAGTCCATACCAAAGTCAATGAACTCCCATTGAATGCCTTCTTTCTTGTACTCCTCTTGCTCCAGGACAAACATGTGATGGTTGAAAAACTGTTGCAGTTTCTCATTGGTGAAGTTGATGCAGAGTTGCTCCAAGCTGTTGAACTGTAATAGTACAACCATGTCTAACTTCATGGCAATAAAGTCTTTAAAGTTTAAGAAATGTGGTGAAATGTTTCAAGTGCTCACATCAAAGATCTCAAACCCAGCGATATCCAGCACTCCAATGAAGAACTGTCTGGGCTGCTTTGTGTCCAGCATCTCATTGATACGGATAACCATCCACAAGAACATTTTCTCATAGATAGATTTGCACAGAGCCGAGACAGCATTGTTGACCTGGCAAACAAGAATTTATAATTATACAAAACCATATGAATACAGCTATAATGTTTATAATTATAATATGATTATACAAGTCTCCCTTTTATGAATTACCTGTGGGACGGTCTGACCTTTGGTCACCATCTCATTGCCAACCTTGACTCTTGGGTAGCACAAAGCTTTCAGCATATCAGCCGAGTTCAGGCCCAATAGGTACGCAATCTTGTCAGCCACTGTTGGATTAAAACAAATCATTATAATACCTAATAAATACAAATACTTCAAACATTTCTCCATTATAGAAATTTTTCACAATACCCTCGGTGCCATCAGGTTCAGCCTGCTCTTCACGCTGCTTCTGCTTGAATTTCATGTTGCCATGATGCATCACAGCACCAGTCAGCTTGTAGATGCTTAACTTCTCTTCACCAGTAAAGCCCAAGATGTCAATAGCAGTCTGTAAGAAAAAAATGAAATCAGCTATCAATAAATAAAACAAAAGAAGATATTTATGGTTAAGTATAAGATTCTGTGTCAAATGTGATTTTACATCTGTTGCAATGAACTCCTCCACATCATCGATGCTCTTGACAGTGATTTCACCCTGACTGATCATTGGATAGTCATAAGGGTTAGTTGTGATCAGAAGAGCCTCTGAAAGGAGAAATGAAGTTAACTTGTTTTTTGCTTAGAATGTGATTTTAATGGTTTTAAAATTTAAATTTAGGTGTCCTGTCAGCATACCCAGAAGCTCAGGCTTGTGGCCTGTCATCAGCTGATAGAAGATATGGTAGCTCCTCTCAGCAGACAACTGGAAGGTGACACGGGACTTCTCCAGCAGATCTAAGGACAACAGATTAATTTTGACACTGTAGACATGAGACATCACAGTCAAAACTGCAAAATGGATCATACATGCATTTATTTCCTTGGCTGTCATTGGGCGTGTTTGAAACTTTTTTCAGTTCTGTTGCTTTACTTATAACGTGCTTCACAGTATACCTTATTATACTTTAAATGTTCCGTGAAGTTGCAATATGTTCCTACTTATACTTACACACGATAACTGCTGGGTTACAGTATATAACTTATATATATAGCGTAACCACACTGTTCATGCATCCGTGTGTTCCACCACAACAGACAATATTACTTCTTCTGAAATTAAGTGACTCATCTCTTTATGTGCTGTAAAATAATTTCTATCACAGATAATGGTAATTTACACTGTGGTTCAAACTTACATGTTTCAATATCAGCTGAGGCCAGCTTGCCAGATGTGCCAAAGTGAATCCTGATGAATTTACCCTACAGGGGTAGATCTTTATTAATATTGCCTTTCATGAGAGCAAGTAGTAAAAAGCTCATTTACATTAACTCATTTTAATCACTTACAAATCGAGAGGAGTTGGCATTCCTCACAGTCTTGGCATTACCGTAGGCCTCCAACAGAGGGTTGGCAGCAACAATCTGATCCTCAAGAGAGCCCTGCAAGAATATATTGTGTTTATGTGAGCTGATCTTCCAAAATTGATTTTCTTTTTCTGTCACAAAGACTTTGACGCAGAATAAAGAATCTACCTGTATTTTGCCAGCTGCTGGCTCAGCCTTCTTAGCTCCAAGAGCTGCAATTGTTGCAAAGTACTGGATGACACGTTTGGTGTTGACAGTCTTTCCCGCACCGGATTCTCCACTGGGGTTTAGGGGACACATTGTTAAAATGCCTTTATATCGTTTTTATATATTTTGCATACAGTTTTTATTATACTCACGTAATCAGGACAGACTGGTTCTCACGATCTAAAAGAAAAACATATAAGCATGTCTTGAATAATCTTAGTATTCATTTATTTCCTATCACTTATAAGTAGCTATGTGGTAAGAAGCAATTTTTTTCACGCAATGATTAATGGTCATCTCTTTAAGTAGAAGTCCTAAATGCATTTAAAGGCTTTAATAGGAAATTGAGCTTACCAGTGAGCATGGCCTGATAGGCATTGTCAGAGATGGAGAAGATGTGGGGTGGAGCCTCAATCCTCTTCTTTCCTCTGTATGCTGCTACACATGTAGCATCATATACAGGAAGCCACTTGTAGGGATTGACGACAACGCAGAACAACCCAGAGTAGGTCTGTATCATAGACAATAAATATCATTTAAACATTTACAGATCAGCATGATACTTTCCTCTCACACACAGCAATGTGAAAACTTACGTAGATCATCCATGATGCATAACGCTCTTTGAGGTTAAACAACACAGATGGCTCATTAAGGTGGGTCATCATGGCCATGTCCTCCATCTTATCAAACTTTGGAGGGTTTCTAGGGTGGATTTCATCCTCCTTTACAGTGACCGTCTGAATAGATCCGTCTGAATAGATTTTAATGATCCATCAGACAACTTCATCTTTCACAGTTCGGCATTATATATATATATATATATATATATATATATATATATATATATATTTATTTATTTATTTTTTTTTTTTTTTCTAAATCACATCAGAAACAGCAGTATGCGACATTACGTGATGGCAGAGCTTCAGTTCATCCTTTGTCATTTTTTTTTTTTTTTTTTTTTTTTAATAAATAGGACAGGGGGAATGAATGAGAGAAAGAGGGGGAGAGAAAGAAAGAAAACCAAAGGGGAGAAGAGACGGTGAGAAGGGGGGGGAAGAGAGAGAGAGAAAAAAAAAAAAAAAGAACTCCTGGGTCACCTGTATGGAGAAAAACAAACAAACAAACAAACAAACAAAAAAAAACAAACAGAGGAGACAGCAAACAACAAAGAGCAACATAATAATAGAGAAAACAAAGCACCATCACAATAAACTAGCTAGTCATAGATATCAATATTTACTAAATAATAAACGATATTGTGCAGCACGCAAGATAGACAGCGCACAGTGTGCTTTGAGGCAGCCGCCAAGAAAGCTTTAGTCCGCGTCTGTGAATACCCATGTGTGCATACCTGTGTGGATCAGCATGCTTGCATTCCAAAGGTTTCTCCATGTAATGATCTGCTAGGGAGTGTGGGGGGGCCACAGCCCCGTCCTCCAGGGTGTGAAGTGGGTATGGAGGAGATCAAAACTCCAGACATCCAGAGGCCCCCAGAACACAAGAGACCATGGAAGACCAACAGAGGGGCAGCCGCGCCACTGTTCCAGTAAGAGCTGAGGAGAGTCCCAGATGAGGGCTCGCCCAGCAGCCGCGGAGCAGAAGTCAGGGGGAGTTGCAGTGACGCGCCCGTGAGCTCCGCCGGCCCCCAGCTGTGCCTGAGTGACCGAGCCCCAGGCCGAGAGGCCGGGGGCACCCCACCTCCAAAGGGGCCCGAGCGAGCCCCAGGCCCCAGGCCCCGACAAGCGGCCGCCAAGGAGTGAGCCGGTGTGTACCCGGACGCCCACCCCCAGACACAAAGAACCACCAACACACCGACACCTGAGGGAGTCCGCCACCGGCAGGGGAAGTGGTGGTGGGTGGAGATAGGCCTCCAAACCTTGGAGGGCCTGAGGTGTCCCCAGAGAGGTGGCGTCTGATACCCAACCTGACATATAGACACAGACATACAGGCACACACAGACACAAACATCCATTCCCACCCTCATGCTCTCATATGCACTCACTCCACACTCAACCAACGTGGAGACAGACATAAAGAGACGCTGTACACACAATCACACTCCCCAAGCGTACTCTACAAACCGGGTCTAGGTACCCTTGCCCCTGGAGGGGGGAATTGCACCCAGACCCAGGTGGTGTTACCCTTTTCCCTGCGGTGGGGAGAGGCAGACCACCCCGACTCCGCAGCAGCAGGGAGGCCCCACACCCCAGACCGCAGTCGGACGGCCAACTCCTCCTACTAGCCCTCCCGCTCCAGCAGGCCGCAGAGAATGGGGGTGGGAGAAGACTCCAAACCTCCCTCCACCCGCTCATTGTAGTGTTGATGCATATGTGTTCTAAGGTGCAATTAAAACCCAGGAGGGCATGGAGCTACCTGCCAAGGAGCAGCAGGTAAGCGCATAGTCCCTCCTGCTAGCCCTCAATGACTAAGTGTATTTAAAATTGAGAGGTGGGCAACGACGTCAGGGGTGAGGTATACACCCTGATGGTGATTTGGACTCCGTGATTGTGCCCATCCCCAAGATCCTATATGTATGTGTAATGAGAGTGTGAATAATGTGAATGTCTAAGTTGTGGGATAAAATTGAGGCAGAGGCAGCCAGAAGGGGACAGGGGGGGGGGGGGGTAGCCTCCTCTGCACCCTGGTGACATACCCCCACTCCAAGGCCCTGCATGTGTGGGTGGTTGTGGAGGAGCGGGAAGAGGGAGGCAGCTGGAGATGGGGAGGGAAGGAAGGGAGGGGCAGGTAACCCCTCCCTGGGGCCAGCTCCCCCGCTGACCCCAGTAGGCACCCCCACCCTCCGCGACCCGCCAGGGAAGGGGGGCCCAGGCCCATCAGACCGGGGCCCAGTGCAGTAGCGCCCCCCGGCTCCACAGAGCCCTGGACAGTCCACCCAACCCCACCACAGAGAAAACTGCACCCACCCCACCATCCACACATCTTCCAGACTACATAAGACGGTAAACGCCCAGGCTGAGATCTTCCTCCACCTCTCCTGTATCTCCCCCTCCTGCAGAGAGTTCCTGAAGAGAAGAAAGCTCCTGCAAGATGTGACCATCCCCCCCACCAGTTGAAGAGCCCCCCAGGCGGCTTGACGCACCGGCGGCACCCTGCTCCAGGGCCGGGCCCCCATGCACCCACCCGCCCACAACCCCGGCAACACACCAACCAGGACCCAAGCCCCCGAGGCCCGGCCCGGGCCCCAGCCCAGAGACGGAGCGCCCCCAGAACCTCACGCCCATCCCAGACCCACCCAGGGGCAGCCAGGTTGCCAGGTCAGTAACCCACATCCGTCAGCACAGACCCTCCCCTAGCCCCGCTGCACGCAGCCGCGAGGAAACAGTCACCTGAGAGCCAACAGAGCCCCCAACCGGACGTGACCGTTCCCCGGGTTGAGCCCCCCAAGGAAGATGCCTCCGGGGAACCCCCCGACGCCCTAAGCCTGTCCCTACCCCCTCACCAATCACAACAGTGAAGGCGGGACCAAACTATGACCCCCCACCCCCACTAGGTGATGGAGCTGATAAAAGGGGCCCAGAGCAATTGATCTAATGTGGTGGCAGAGGCTGTGTCAAGACTAATGTAATCTAATAGATAATTTCTATATTGGTTAGAATTAAGATTATTTTTATTTTTCCAGTTCATGAGGACTGTTTTCTTGGCTATGCATAGGGCAGTGAAGATCATATGGGCTATATTCTTTTCTGAAGTGACATTATCTAAGCTGCCCAGTAGACACACTAAGGGGGAAGTTGGAATGTTACATTTCAGACACTTTGATAAGTCTTCACATATCTCGCGCCAAAACTTTTGCACTGGTGGACAGAACCAAAGAGCGTGGATGTAATTGTCTGGTGTATTGCCTTGACAGTGTGAGCAGTTGTTGGAAGATGTAAAGCCCATCTTGAACATCCGATGACCTGTATAGTGCACTCTATGAAGTATTTTGTATTGTATTAATTGCAGACTGGGATTTTTAATTAATTTAAAAGTTTTTAAGCAAATCTGAGACCAGAAGTTTTGGTCTAGGTTGACTGATAAATCTGCTTCCCACTTTGCAGTAGGAAGGGATATTGATTCATCTAATTTAGAAAGTGTTCTGTATATTTTAGATAATAATTTGGGGGATTTAAGAGTAAGAAAATGTGCCGCACTTAGTGGTGTTTGTAATTCAACTTGACTGAGGTTAAATTTCTTTTTTACTATGGATTTAATTTGTTGATATTCTAAAAACCTTGTCTTGTTGATCCCATATTGTTCAACTAGTCTGTCAAATGGAATAAATTCTGTTCCCTCTAATATATGTTCTAAGTATTTAATTCCTTTACAACTCCATTCTGGGAAATTAATCATATTATTGTTTTGTAATATGTCAGGGTTATTCCAGATAGGTGTACGTTTGCATGGGATTAATGAAGACTCCGTTATTTTTAGAAACTCCCACCATGCTGTTAGAGAAAAGCTGATGTTGATACTTTTAAAGCATTCATGTCTTTTGATGTTTGAGCTAATAAATGGTAGGTCTGAAATCTCTAGATCCTTGCATAGTGCCTGTTCAACATCTAGCCAGGGCTCAACTAAGAAGGTATGTTTTAACCATTCTGAGATGAACTGAAGCCTGTTGGCTAAGAAGTATTGGTGAAAATTAGGCAGATCTAATCCTCCTCTATCCTTGGTTCTTTGTAGCGTTTTTAAGCTAATACGCGGGGGTTTATCTTTCCAAAGGAATTTGGAAATATATGAATCCAGAGATCTGAACCAATCTTGTGATGGTTTGTTAGGGATCATCAAAAATAAGTAATTTATTTTTGGCAAGATCATCATTTTTATAGTGGCGACCCTTCCCATGAGTGATATGGGTAAAGATTTCCATCTAGTCAGATCGCCTTCTACTTTCTTTAGAAGTGGGATGTGGTTTAGTTTAGTTAAGTCTGAAAGCTTAGGAGAGACATTAATACCTAAATATTTAATATTTCCGGATTGCAGTGGGGCAGAGGAAGAATTATGGAAGGAGCAGTTAATGGGGAGAACTGTAGATTTTGGCCAGTTAATTGAATAATCTGAAACTCTTGAAAACCAGTTTATTAGAGTAATTACCTCAGAGAGGTTGGTTTGTGTGTTTTGCAGAAAAAGCAACACATCATCCGCATAGAGACTGATTTTATGTTCTATGTTCTTACATTTTATGCCCTTAATTGTTGTAGCCTGTCTAAATGCTGCTGCTAGAGGTTCGATAAAAATTGCAAAAAGTGAAGGGGAGAGTGGGCATCCCTGTCTGGTGCCCCTCAGGAGACAGAAGCTGGAGGATGTCTGGTCATTTGTTCTGATACAAGCCGTTGGGGAATTGTATAATATTCTTATCCAGTTTATGAAAGAGTTTCCAAAACCAAATTTGTGTAAAGTTGCGAATAAAAATTTCCAATTAACTCTGTCAAATGCTTTTTCTGCATCTAGAGATAATATTATGGTTTCGATGTTTTTATCGTATGAGTAGTCTATTAAATTAAGTAATCTACGAGTGTTTGTTGAGGAGTGCCGACCTTTTATGAAACCAGTTTGGTCAGGATGAATTAAGAGGGGGGTCATTTTCTCTAATCTCTTTGAGAGAGCTTTGCAGATTATTTTAAGGTCTACATTTAAAAGAGAAATTGGACGATAGCTTGAGGGAAATAAAGGGTCTTTTCCTGGTTTTAGCAGGAGACTAATGTTGGCAGAATTCATATTTGGTGGTAGTCTGCCCTTTTCCTCGATTTCCTGCAACATGCTGTGGAATACTGGTGCCAAAATTGTCCAGAATTCTTTGTAGAATTCTGCAGGGAAGCCGTCTGGACCTGGAGCCTTATTATTGGGCATACTTATCAGGGCTTCCTGGAGTTCACTTGGCGTCAGTGGCGAATCCAGTTCCATTGCTTGACTGTCTAGTAATTTTGGAAGAGTTACGTTGTCAAGAAACAGATCAATTTCATTTTTAGATGGGTTTATTTGTGGTGAGTATAAAGTTTCATAGAAATCCCTAAAAATGTTGTTTATTCTTCCAGGATCATATATTGTGTTCCCCGATAAATCTTTAGCAGCACATATAGTTATTTTTTCTTTATTTATTTTTAGCTGGTTAGCTAGAAATCGACCTGATTTGTTACTGTGTTCAAAATTCTGCAAGCGAAGTCTTTGTATAAGGAATTGTGTTTTTTTATTAATAGTTTCATTTAATTCTAGTTTTGTTTTGCATATTTTGTTCAATGTTTCCTGATCTTGGTGGGACGCGTAGGCTTCTTCTAGTGATTTGATGTTTTTTTCTAATTCCTGAATATTTTTGTTTTCTTCTTTCTTTTTGTGTGATGAGAAAGAAATTATTTTACCTCTCATCACAGCTTTCCCTGCTTCCCATAGAACAGAAGCAGATATTCCGGGAGTGTCATTAAAGTCTAAATATGAAGTCCATTCCTTTTTAAAGTATTTAATAAAGTCTTCATCTTTAAGTAGTGATATATTAAATCTCCAGTTTTTACTTGGCGTAGTATTATTCTTGTGCATTAGTGTTAAAGATACAGGAGCATGATCGCTGACAGCTATAGGATGAATCTCAGTGTCTGAAATGTCACACAGCAGTGAGCTGCTGACCAAAAAATAATCCAGACGAGAGTAAGAGTGATGAACATGCGAGAAAAAAGTATATTCCTTACTGGTGGGGTGAAGAGAGCGCCATGCATCGCAAAGACCAAAGTCGTTCATATACTGTTTGATTATATTTGTGGACTGCCAATTACGCTGAGTTCCTGTTGTGTTGAGCCTATCCATTTCTTCATTTAGTCCAAGGTTGAGGTCACCGCCAAGAATGAGTGTGCAATCAAGGTGTTCAGAGAGTGCACTAAAAAAACCGTAGAAGAATGAGGGTTCATCAACATTTGGACCATATATACTAACAATACATAGTTTTTTGTTCAATATTGATAGTTTAATAATTAGAAATCTACCCTCTGGATCTATAACTGTATCGAGTACTGTAAAATTAACATTTTTATGTATTAAAATTGCTACTCCCCGTTGTCTAGAATTATAACCGGCTGCAAACACGTTAGGGAACTCAGGTGTTTTAAGTTCATTTAAACCTGTGACAGGTTTGTGAGTTTCTTGTAATAAAACAACATCTGCCTGTAGTTTTTTAAGCTGGTTAAATATTTTTAACCTCTTTCCTCTGGTGCCAGCTCCATTTACATTCCATGTGACAAACCTCAGCATGCCCTTAATTGTGCGTGTATGTCTAATGATGTATGCTGGGTGTTTCGTTTAGACAGGTGGAGAGAATATGGAAACATCCCTTGTTTGTAAATAGAAAGAGAAAAAGAAGTGTGGTGAGAGACTCCATAAGTCTGACTATGTGTGTGAATATTCACTAATATGAACAAGCGTGGCTTGCTTATGTGTCCTGCAAGTCTGTGCGTGCTGTGAGGCTGTTGTGAATGTGCTGCCGTTGAGCTGATGTGTTTGCGTGATCGTGTTGTGAAAATATGGAGAAATAGAGGGTGTTGTTTGTAGGTGAGTGGGGAAGTAGGTGATCACAGCAGTGAAAGACAAGAGAAAGAAAGAAACCACATGAACTGTGAGCGACAACAAAAAAAAAGAAACGAAACGGAAACATTCCAATTAAAGCAATGACGGAGGGTGACGGTGTTATATCTGCTATGACATCATATTGATATTACTAGCTTAAACTCATGTTAAAGGAGAGAGTGTGAATGAATAAGAAAAGAGTGTAGCGGGTTCTTATCTGGAGTGCAGTTAATATAACCACGGTGTGGTGCCGAGGTCGCGGTAAAGCTGTCCGTCCACGTAGAGCCGGTCCACGGCGATGACAGCACGGGAGCCTTTCTGGATGAAGCTACGTCGAACTGGGAACAGGACCTTGCGTCGTTCCAGGATCTCTATGGGGAACTGGTCGTTCACGCTGAAGTCCGTTCCTTTCAGCTCTCTGCCGCGACTCTTCACCTGTTCCTTCTGTTTGAATTGACTGAATTTGGCCACAATAGGCCGTGGTCTCCCGGTCCGCGACCGCGCGCCCCCCAAGCGATGTACTCTATCGAAGTCGATGTTCTTTACGGTGTCCTCCGGCAGCTTCAGGTGGATTTTAATGAAGTTTTTCACCGTTGCCTCTGCGTCCTCTCCGGCAGTTTCTGGAATACCAGAAAACACAAGATTATCTCTCATGCTACGGGCTTGTAGATCGATAACGGACTCTTTTATTTTTTTATTTTCAATGTTTAGCTGGGTCACGTTATCGGTGAGAGATTTAACCGACTCCCGTAGCGTGGCATTTTCAGCGGCAAGCGTTTCCACCTGCTGCTGGCTGAATTCCAGGGATTCTCTCAGAGATTTAAATTCCCGGTGTAAAATCTCCACCAGGGACAGCCTCGCATCGAAACTGGACAATCGCTTGTCGATTGACTCCAGGATTTCTGCGATGTCTTTGCCGGCAGGCGATGTTGTACCGGGGGAGTCTGCCTGGCGACTTCTCTTCGATGACGGCGTCTCGATTTTGGCCGGGGAAGATGCACTCTGGGCCTTATGCATTACTAAATCTTGAAAACAGCGGTCGATGTAATCTTGGAGAGCGTCTAAACTCTCCCCGTTGTCCTCCAGGGTGTTAGAGATGATAAAACAGATGTTGTTAGTTATATGACAATTGATTAGTATATTTGGTAATACTGAAGCTTGGAAAACCTTTGTTAAACTCTATGCTACCATTTGCTTTTTCTCCGCCAAAATCTCCGGCGTCTGACGTCACCTACAACATCACTTCTGTCACTTACCTCTCACTTCGGCATTATATATTTAACAAACAGATAAAGTACATAGATTATTCATCTACCTTTCCTGCGTCTGTCTCAACAGTGGCTTTACCACCCTCCTTCTTGACGAGTTTGCCCTTGACATACATCTCACCAGGATCAGTTACAAAGAAGGCCGTCTTGGCATCAAATGGAGCAGTCTGGGCCTCAATCCTCTCCTTTTCTGGCTTGCGGAGGTAAATGGCCGCTGGGCCATACTGCTCCATCTCCGCGTCTGTGCTCATGGTGGCACTTTACTAGAGACTGAAAATATGACCAAGTGAAACATAAATCATATGCTTAGTGCACAACCCATAATTAATTTCCATTGTTTTAGATTTATGGAATTTACCACAGGTGATGCAAATAGAAACTCCTTAATACCCTGTGTACGTCAAGGTGCTATTTTATTGCAATGCTTTATGAAAAGGACACACAGGCAAGCACACACATATATATAGTTTACAGACATACAAATATGTATGTTTACATAAATTAAATAAATAATACATTATACATATCTATCTATCTATCTATCTATCTATCTATCTATCTATCTATCTATCTATCTATCTATCTATCTATCTATCTATCTATCTATCTATCTATCTAGAAGGGACAGTTTATGGCTGTATATTACAATATACACTTAAGTAAAGTATAATGTCACATATTTGTTACATTAAACTTAAATTGCTGCATTTATGTCTTTTTGAGTAACTCCAATCCTTCTTTTGAAGTGCAACAGGAACACATCAAAAGCATTTTCACAATCAGTTTAGCTGCATTTCTTGTTGAAATAAATTATTTTAAGGTGATTGTGCTTATAAATATTTAGCACACCACTAGTGGTAAATTATAACAGTGCACTGCATGGTTTGTGAATTATTTATTACAATCAATCTTGAAGGTAAACTGATATTAAATTGAGTTTATACTAAGCTTATACTTGTGCAAGTAATTTTGATGTCATAGCCAGTAATGAGTTTTATATGTGGAGGAGTTTTGAAATGCCACTGGTGTATAGTTACAGGACATAAAAATCTCACACATCGGATATAAAATTCAGGGCAAGACTTTGTGTTAATGCCAGACCGGTGTTATATATCTCTACTAGGGACATAATGCAACAATGATAATTTAATACCAGAAAATTGTTTGTTATAAATACTGTTAATGTGTATCTCTAATGAAAAAAGGAACATACAACTGTTAAATTTTTATTTTTGATTTATGAATAAGTGATAAATGATTAATGGAATGGAAAGGGTCATAACCGGATTATCTTTCATTTCCAAGTTTTGCACAGACGTGGGTTAATATTTGCCATCTTACCAGAAGGTCATGAGGTACCATGGTCAAAAATAAATCCAGCAAAGCCAAGGAGCAGGGATTCGTGTTTGGCATAAGAGAAGGATATATTTATAGGACACATTTAGATATGTTGTTAACAACAAATCCCAGCCTGAAGGACATTTATCATCTCAACTTGTCTATTTAACTTTCAAATGTATTTTCTTAAAAAAAAGCACGTGTATGTCTGTAAGGTAAGTTTATTGTAGAAAACAATACAAAGTAAACAATAAAACAAAACCAAAAAACCTGAAAAACTTAAAATATGCTGTGTTTATTCATCGTAATTCCAAGAGTCAGGTAAAAAATGCATGAAAAAAGAGTCGATAAGGAGGGTTACAACCAAAACAGCCAAAAATGATCTATTTCCTCTTTTTAGCCATGGTAGTGCCTAAGAACACATTATATATAGTGTTACAGACTATAATGTGTTATAATGCAGTGAAGTGTTGTAATGTTTTGTAAATGTACAGTGTGTTTAATCTCAAAATATATTTGTAAAATACTACCACAGTTCCACTGTACCTCTGGTTTTATGAGCACAGATAAGTCACTATGGCTTTTGCTTCTATCAGGAGCAAGCACACTGACATTTCTTGAGGACAATAGAGCTAGAAAATGAACTTGGTTAGAATAGAATAGAATTCAACTTTATTGTCATTGCACATGCACAGGTACAGGGCAACGAAATGCAGTTTGCATCCATCCAGAAGTGCTTTAGTGATATAGATATATTACAATATATATTAGCAATAGTATAGATATGTAAGTATATTACAGAAATGGGTCTATTATGGTATGTTATAATGTACACGGTATGAAGTATGTTGTGAATATTCTATAACTAAGTATGTACAGGCTGTAGTGAGTACAAGCTATGTACAGGCTATGAACAGGATATAAATATGAAAAACTATACAGAATATGAAATAAATAACTTTACAGAAATCTGAGATATACAGCTATACAGAAATGGGAACTATGCAAGTTGTAAACAGTTGTAGGATTAAAGATTATCGAATGTACAGAATGATTATTTACACAGAGCTATACAGTAGTGCAGTTAAGATAAGTGAGGGTGTAGATAGTTTCTACAGAGGCTATATAAAGTGCTAGTGGTTTTGAGTGGTGGTTCAGTCCATGTTATTATTGTGTGTTCGAGGGTACAGTTGTCCATTGTGGGTGTGTGTATGTTCAGTCCATGAGTTTAACGTGGGTCAGATGTCAGGAGGCAGAGTTCAGGAGTCTGACAGCTGTGGGGAAGAAGCTGTTCCAGTACCTGGTGGTCTTAGTCTTAGTTAACAAGTAAGGCAAAAGTCTTTGCTTTGGTGATATGCTGGGAGCAGGGGTGTTATCAGTTTCCCGAAGTACACAGAGAGAGAAAGAACCATCCAGGAAGTGTGATTTTATAATGGCGGAAGCAAAACAGCAAAAGTACAGGGAATTCATGATGATGTTTTTCAAATGTGAAGCTATAACAGATGGGACTTAAACTCAAAAATTCAACTTGATTTGCTGAAAGGGAAATAATACAAAACTATACTGAGAAATGGTCACATGTCTTCTTGTTAAAACGCTAATATTCCTAACTGAAGGAATATTTTTTATAACTGTAACTAGACTGAAAGTAAGAAGTCACAATCAGGCACCTTCAGACGTTTTTGTGAAGTATGTTTTATTGTATGTATGTGCTCATTTTTACCCTACAGGAACATTTTTAACTACGTAATTAAAGACTTTAAATGGTGCAGTGTTATACAGTCACCTTTTTAACGTAACACATGTGATATGATTTTTTACATTACTGGAAATAACTTCATGAAAAAATGTATAATAGTATCACTAATATACAGGGAGTGCAGAATTATCAGGCAAATGAGTATTTTGTCCACATCATCCTCTTCATGCATGTTGTCTTACTCCAAGCTGTATAGGCTCGAAAGCCTACTACCAATTAAGCATATTAGGTGATGTGCATCTCTGTAATGAGAAGGGGTGTGGTCTAATGACATCAACACCCTATATCAGGTGTGCATAATTATTAGGCAACGTCCTTTCCTTTGGCAAAATGGGTCAAAAGAAGGAATTGACAGGCTCAGAAAAGTCAAAAATAGTGAGATATCTTGCAGAGGGATGCAGCAGTCTCAAAATTGCAAAGCTTCTGAAGCGTGATCATCGAACAATCAAGCGTTTCATTCAAAATAGTCAACAGGGTTGCAAGAAGCGTGTGGAAAAACCAAGGCGCAAAATAACTGCCCATGAACTGAGAAAAGTCAAGCGTGCAGCTGCCAAGATGCCACTTGCCACCAGTTTGGCCATATTTCAGAGCTGCAACATCACTGGAGTGCCCAAAAGCACAAGGTGTGCAATACTCAGAGACATGGCCAAGGTAAGAAAGGCTGAAAGACGACCACCACTGAACAAGACACACAAGCTGAAACGTCAAGACTGGGCCAAGAAATATCTCAAGACTGGTTTTTCTAAAGTTTTATGGACTGATGAAATGAGAGTGAGCCAGATGGATGGGCCCGTGGCTGGATTGGTAAAGGGCAGAGAGCTCCAGTCCGACTCAGACGCCAGCAAGGTGGAGGTGGAGTACTGGTTTGGGCTGGTATCATCAAAGATGAGCTTGTGGGGCCTTTTCGGGTTGAGGATGGAGTCAAGCTCAACTCCCAGTCCTACTGCCAGTTTCTGGAAGACACCTTCTTCAAGCAGTGGTACAGGAAGAACTCTGCATCCTTCAAGAAAAACATGATTTTCATGCAGGACAATGCTCCATCACACGTGTTCAAGTACTCCACAGCGTGGCTGGCAAGAAAGGGTATAAAAGAAGAAAAACTAATGACATGGCTACCTTGTTCACCTGATCTGAACCCCATTGAGAACCTGTGGTCCATCATCAAATGTGAGATTTACAAGGAGGGAAAACAGTACACCTCTCTGAACAGTGTCTGGGAGGCTGTGGTTGCTGCTGCACGCAATGTTGATGGTGAACAGATCAAAATACTGACAGAATCCATGGATGGCAGGCTTTTGAGTGTCCTTGCAAAGAAAGGTGGCTATATTGGTCACTAATTTGTTTTTGTTTTGTTTTTGAATGTCAGAAATGTATATTTGTGAATGTGGAGATGTTATATTGGTTTCGCTGGTAAAAATAAATAATTGAAATGGGTATATATTTGTTTTTTGTTAAGTTGCCTAATAATTATGCACAGTAATAGTCACCTGCACACACAGATATCCCCCTAAAATAGCTAAAACTAAAAACTACTTCCAAAAACATTCAGTTTTGATATTAATGAGTTTTTTGGGTTCATTGAGAACATGGTTGTTGTTCAATAATAAAATTATTCCTCAAAAATACAACTTGCCTAATAACCCTGCACTCCCTGTATGTATGTATATATATATATATATATATATATATATATATATATATATATACATGTATATATATATATATATATATATATATATATATATATGTATATATATAAAAAACACCCAGCACGCCCCTGCGGGCGGTTTATCCTTCAAGCTCGGGTCCTCTACCAGAGGCCTGGGAGCTTGAGGGTCCTGCGCAGTATCTTAGCTGTTCCCAGGACTGCGCTCTTCTGGACAGAGATCTCCGATGTTATTCCCGGGATCTGCTGGAGCCACTCACCTAGCTTGGGAGTCACCGCACCTAGTGCTCCGATTACCACGGGGACCACCGTTACCTTCACCCTCCACATCCTCTCGAGCTCTTCTCTGAGCCCTTGGTATTTCTCCAGCTTCTCGTGTTCCTTCTTCCTGATATTGCTGTCATTCGGAACCGCTACATCGATCACTACGGCCGTCTTCTTCTGTTTGTCTACCACCACTATGTCCGGTTGGTTAGCCACCACCATTTTGTCCGTCTGTATCTGGAAGTCCCACAGGATCTTAGCTCGGTCATTCTCCACCACCCTTGGGGGCATCTCCCACTTTGACCTCGGGACTTCCAGGTTATACTCGGCACAGATGTTCCTGTACACTATGCCGGCCACTTGGTTATGGCGTTCCATGTATGCCTTGCCTGCTAGCATCTTGCACCCTGCTGTTATGTGCTGGATTGTCTCTGGGGCATCTTTACACAGCCTGCACCTGGGGTCTTGCCTGGTGTGATAGACCCCAGCCTCTATGGATCTTGTACTCAGAGCTTGTTCTTGTGCTGCCATGATTAGTGCCTCTGTGCTGTCTTTCAGTCCAGCTTTGTCCAGCCACTGGTAGGATTTCTGGATATCAGCCACCTCCTCTATCTGCCGGTGGTACATACCGTGCAGGGGCCTGTCCTTCCATGATGGTTCCTCGTCTTCCTCCTCTTTCTTGGGTTTCTGCTGCCTGAGGTATTCACTGAGCACTCGGTCAGTTGGGGCCATCTTCCCAATGTATTCTTGGATGTTCGTTGTCTCATCCTGGACTGTGGTGCTGACACTCACCAGTCCCCGGCCCCCTTCCTTCCGCTTAGCGTACAGCCTCAGGGTGCTGGACTTGGGGTGAAACCCTCCATGCATGGTAAGGAGCTTTCTTGTCTTTATGTCAGTGGCTTCTATCTCCTCCTTTGGCCAGCCTATTACCCCAGCAGGGTACCTGATCACGGGCAGGGCGTACGTGTTGATGGCCCGGATCTTGTTCTTACCATTCAGCTGACTCCTCAGGACTTGCCTGACCCTCTGCAGGTACTTGGTGGTTGCAGCCTTTCTAGTGGCCTCTTCATGGTTCCCATGGTTCCGTAGTCGGTATCCGTAGCCAGTCTTCTAATGATCTCACTGAGGGGGTTCAGGCCTATGCAGAACAGCAGTGGGGACAGAGCATCTCCTTGGTAGATCCCGCACTTGATGGTGACTTGTGTTATGGGCTTGGAGTTGGCCTCTAGTGTTGTACGCCACATCCCCATTGAGTTCCTGATGAAGGCTCTTAGGGTCCCATTGATCTTGTACAATTCTAGGCATTCCAGTATCCAGCTGTGGGGCATTGAGTCATAGGCCTTCTTGTAATCAATCCAGGCAGTGCACAGGTTGGTCAGTCTGGTCTTGCAGTCTCGGCTGACTGTTCTGTCTACCAGTAGCTGGTGTTTTGCACCTCTGGTATTCTTGCCAATTCCTTTCTGTGTCCCACTCATGTATTGACCCATGTGCCTGTTCATCTTAGCCGATATGATGCCTGACAGGAGCTTCCATGTAGTACTGAGGCAGGTTATTGGTCGGTAGTTGGAGGGGACCAGTCCCTTCTTGGGGTCCTTGGGGATCAGGACCGTCCGACCTTCGGTTAGCCATTCCGGGTGTCTCTCGTTAACTAGCAGCTGGTTCATTTGTGCTGCCAGACGCTCGTGGAGTGCAGTCAGCTTCTTTAGCCAGTAGGCATGAACCATGTCGGGCCCTGGTGCTGTCCAACTCTTCATACTGGAGACCCTTTCTTGGATATCTGCCACTGTGATGGTTACTGGACCCTGTTCAGGGAGGTCGCTGTGGTCTGCCCTCAGATCCACTAGCCCCTGAGCATTGCCGTTATGGGTTGCGTCCTTCTCCCATATGCTCTTCCAGTATTGCTCCGTCTCCAGCCTTGGTGGTGCTGTTCTCTTATTGTTCCCTTGCCACTGAGAGTACACCTTTGCTGGTTCTGTGGAGAACAGCTGGTTTATTCTCCTGCCTTCTATCTCTCTGGTGTACCTCCTCAACCGGGTGGCCAAGGCTGTGAGTCTTTGCTTGGCAGTTTCCAAGGCCTCAGGTATGGACAGCTTGCTGTATTTCTGCAACTCCGTTAGTTGGCTAACCTCCCTCCGTGCTACTTTGATCTTGCCCTCTAGCCTCCTCCTCCATGGAGGGTACTGCCCCTTGTGGCTGTTCAACTTGTAGCCAAGCATCTCACTGATCACTGCTGCCGTATTGTAGATCAGCTTGTTAGTGTCGGTAATCGTGGTTGTAGGTATTGTCCGTAGCGCTGCATTAACATCATCTAGCAGACCTTCTGAGGGTACTTCACGTAATCTTGGTAACCGGCTACGGGGGATCCAGGTTTCAAGCTTGGCCATTATCCTATTTTTCAGGTCAGTTCCTCTCGCACTCAATGATCCTTCTCCTATCGCACTTGGGGCTATGTACCCAATCGCGGGTGGGGGTGATGATATCTCCCCCCTGACCTGGCGTCCTGACTCCTCCTTGCCGTAGCATTTGTGTTGTACCTCGTCAATCTCTAGCTGTGAGAGCAGTCCCTTCTTTCGAATGTTGGAACACTGAGCTACTAGTTGTTTCGCCGTCATTGTGGATGTTGGGTATCGAAGAATCCATAGGTCCGTCATCCTATTCATGTAGCCCCTTCCGCCGGGGTTACTTGCGTAGTAGCATTCCAACAACGCCCTGTTTTCATCTCTTGCCCACCGATGCCTTCTTGTTCCAGTTTTTAAATTTAACCCTAACCCTTGTGCGTGTTTTTTATTTTGACAGCGAATGCGCACCTGCGGACCACTTATGTGCAGCCCTGGTTATTTAGCTCGTCATATTGCAGCCACAGAAATTCTTTTGTCCATGAAACCATAAAGCTGCACTTTCTTTTTGCCTTATAGTCTGATTTGTCATAACTTCTCCGTTTTGTGGTAAGCTTTTCTTTGGCTGTCACTTCTTCACCCTGACCTGTCTTATTTGGCTCAGCAGAACTGAAATGCTTTTACACGCTCACTCACATAAGCTCAGCGATTCTCTGCGCGATCAACCTCTCACATGTTTAAGCTGCGGGAGATTTCACTTGTCATGTTTGCATAGTAAGCTAACGATTAATAAGACGATGTCAGAGGAATTGGTGCGCAAATTATCATCACTCACAGATCAGTGCTGTTGCTCTCTATACACAGTTCGCGATTGCAAAGTGAAAGCAAAAAACAAGCGCAAATTCAAACGCGATTTCAATATGTCACATATTGACAGTGGCTCACCGATGCCAATGACATAATTACCCAGCTACATTTCTGAAAGAATGCAAAAGCATTGACATATATTTTTCCTTCCTACAGTAGCCCGACGGGCAGGGAAGAGATAGATTTTGGTAGCCCGTCTGAAAAAAATCGCTAGCTCCAGGACGTCGGGCTAGCGATATTGCGAGCCCTGTATCTGATTGAGGAATCACTCATCTTTGGAAAAGAGAGTTTATTACAGAGAAATGTCTCTTTCCAAAATAAAAGCTATACTATCCGCTTCTTCTGGGCTATATTCTCAGCAGCACAAGGAGAATCATGTGCTAACAGCTGTCTAAATGACTCGGCTAAAGTTAGTAGCATGCTTGTTGTTTTGGTCTTTGCACTAGGATGATGTCGGAGTAAATGTGCAGTCATATTCGTTGTGTTCCCACTATTGCTTTCAGGTTAATCTCATTGAAATGACCTTAACGCCACAACACGGCAAATCTCCGTTAACGAGCTACCGCTGATCGCCCCGTGCGTGGGGCTAGACGGCCAACACGTTAACGAGCTAACTGCGCTAACACACTAGTTCCCACCCATGTAATTGAGCATTGCATGGCACATCCAACATACTGTTTTACTTTAGTCCATGACTCGCTTACCTTCAGGGTCATACATCACATGAAAACCAAAATAATTCCAAACGCCAGATCTGAATGAGGGTGGGGGAGGTGCCCTGCGCTCTTCCTTCTGACTATGCTGTCTGTGTTGAGCACTCAGTGGATCTGCGCTCGACAGTGCAGCCTAGGCGGAGTAGTCGAACGCAGATTCACTGAGTGCTCAACACAGACAGCATTGTCAGAAGGAAAGTTGATAAAATAAATTACAAATGTTGTATTGTTCGATACATATGCGTACCGAACCGAAAGCACTGTATCGAACGGTTCAATATCGATACGAATATCGTTGCACCCCTAATATATATATATATATATATACATACACATATATATGTGTGTGTGTGTGTGTGTATATATATATATTTTACAATGTTTATTTATCGGATAAATTAACTTAAATGTCACTGTTATTATTGTTTAGATATTTATTTGTTTAGATTTACTCACGAACAAATAAAACACTGAGAAAAGCCAAACAATAATATCTTTAAGTTATCTAAGTGACTTATCATTTTTAACCAGAGTAGCGAAAGACCGCATTAATAATGGCTTATAAAGCATTTACAGATTAATTAAAAAAATATTGACATATGCAGCCATTTGTTTAACTGATGTGACAATGGAAATTAATTGTTGTTTAATGGAAAATTTGCTTGTGAAGCACAATTTTTTTAGGATTGCAAAAAATTTACTTTTAAATTATCATAGTTTTTGTGAAATGTGGTTTTCTTTTAAAGGTAAAGGAAAAGTGCTGTTTTCAAGAAATTACTGTGTTAAACATTGTATGTTTGATAGTGAATATTTTAGAACATACAATAAATAAAACTCTTTACATTTCATGAAATCATAATGAAAGTGTTTATTGAATTAATACATCATAAGCAGACAATTTAACAGTTAGTTCATATTTTATGAACACTGCCAAAAAGTTCCAAAAGAATGTGTCTTATTCAGCACTTTCACCCTGAAAAAAATAATGAAAGGTAAAATTATTCAACGCATATTAACAGTAAGCAATTTATTGCGTGTTGTTTTTGTACAAGTATCTACACTCTCTACTCTCTTCAAATCAAAGCAAATTAATAATACAAAGCAAACAACATTCAACATTATATCAAACACTCATCTGATCAACATTAAATGTTGTGTAAACGAATTAGATGAATTACCTTTCCAGCATCACGGCTCTTGACTCTCAGTTTGTTGACCTGAGATTCAGCAATGTCAGCACGCTCCTGAGCTTCCTCCATCTCATGTTGGACCTTTCTCAGTCTGGACATGTGGGTGTTGGCCTGTTCCTCCTGTTCAGTGCAATAATATGTTTTATTTAAAAACATATCTGATCATATATGAGAGATATCTCAGTTATGAAGCTGTGAATTCCATATGTAAAAATCACAAAACATTTCACTCACAGCCTCCTCAGCCTGTCTCTTGTAAGCCTTGACTTTGAGCTGTAGCTTGTCCACCAGATCCTGAAGTCTGACCAAATTCTTCTTGTCCTCCTCAGTCTGCATAAACAACAAACTGTTACTGATGGCTGAAGAAGAAAGAATTTAGGAACTTAAATGTAATAGATGTTTAGGTAAATGTGTAATCACCTGGTAGGTGAGCTCCTTCACTCTCCTCTCATATTTGCGGACTCCTTTAACAGCATCAGCTCCACGTCTCTGCTCAGCTTCAACTTCAGTTTCTAGTTCACGGACCTTTAATGCCATGATAAGTAATCAGCTTTTAATAAATATTAAGAGTAGAAAGAAAATGGGTGGAGATCATGTGATGGCATCAAAGTGTTTATTTAATACTTGAATAATAACTCAAGAATATATGCAGTACATACCCTGGACTCCAGTTTCTGGAGCTGCTTCTTGCCACCCTTCATGGCGAGGTTCTCTGCCTCATCCAGACGGTGCTGCAGGTCCTTGACTGTGACCTCCAGGTTCTTCTTCATCCTCTCCAGGTGAGCACTGGTGTCCTGCTCCTTCTTCAGCTCCTCAGCCATCATGGCAGCCTGAAAGTATGGGTGGTATTGGCATTATTGATCAAGCATGAACAAACATTTTGAAAAGATAAGATGCTTGTAAAGTACTAACTTACATCAGTGATAGCCTTTTTGGCCTTCTCCTCAGCATTTCTTGCTTCCTGAACTGCATCATCCACCTCACCCTGAACCTGGACAAGGTCAGCCTCCAGCTTCTTCTTGGTGTTCAAAAGACTGGTGTTCTGAATGAAAAAGAAACCGTTTTGATGCTGTGATTCTCACTCTCTGATGTGTCAAAGTTCTTGTAAAGTAATGAATACCAACCTGAGAGTGAAGCAGTCCAACACGCTCGCTAGCATCAACCAACTCCTGCTCAGCCACTTTGCGTCCTCTCTCTGTCTGCTCCAGAGCGGCTCTCAGCTCCTCAATCTCAGCCACCATCAGACCATTTCTGCGCTCCACCATGGCGACCTGCTCCTTCATGTCTTCCTGTCCTCTGACTGCGTCATCCAGGTGCAGCTGAGCATCCTGATGACAAATAAAACAAATGATATTATCATTGTTTGCTTGGAGGTTAATTAAAAAAAACACAAACACACACACAATCTACCAACTCACCTTGAGCTGTCCTTGGACATTCCTCAGTTGTTTCTGTGCCTCAGCAGCCTGTCTGTTGGCATGGCTCAGCTGAATCTCCATCTCATTCAGGTCTCCCTCCATCTTCTTCTTGACTCTCAGGGCATCATTCCTGCTCCTGACCTCAGCATCAAGAGTGCTCTGCATGGAGTCAATCACCCTCTGGCTGTTCCTCTTGATCTGCTCCATCTCCTCGTCCTTCTCTGACAGCTTCCTGTCAATCTCACCTTTTACCTGGTTTAGCTCAAGCTGAACACGAAGGATCTTGGCCTCCTCGTGCTCCAGAGTTCCCTTTAAATAAAGGTTTATTTCAAAATAAACTGGAGAAGGGATAGTTTTATAAATGTAATTACAAACAAAGTACACTTTTATAAAATACATTACCTCAGCTTCCTCCAGAGCTGTCTGAATTTCAGACTTCTCAGTCTCAACAGTCTTCTTGGCCTTTTCCAGCTCATGGATGCTCTTTCCAGTCTCACCAATCTGCTCAGTCAGATCTGAGATCTCCTCTACAGAGCAAACACAGCCAAGAGTTTTAGTACTTGGAGCTGATATATGCAAATGTTTTGGCCACAACATAACATATAAATGAATATAAACATTAGAATCATATCCATATGATCTATAGCAAGATAAGCGTACGCTGCAGGTTCTTGTTCTCTCTCTTCATGGTCTCAAGATGATCCAGAGCCTCTTCATATGAGTTCTTCATCTTGAACAACTCAGTGCTGAGAGAACGAGCCTCCTTTTGGGCTCCTTCCAGCTCTGCCTGGCTCTCCTCATACTTCTGCTTCCATTCTGCCAGGACCTAGATTAATTAAAAATGTATTAATTAAATAATTAGTTGTTGTAATGGGTGTAATTTCTCCTTTGATGATAGAGGTTATGTTTAAAACTTTACTTTATCAAAGTTCCTCTGCTTCTTGTCAAGGTTGGCAGCCAGAGCATTAGCTCTCTCCACATCAATCATGAGGTCCTCCACCTCACCCTGCAGCCTCTGCTTGGTCTTCTCCAGTGAGGCACACTTGGAGTTCACAGCCTCAATGGATTCCTCAGCCTCCTGCAGGCGCTGGGCAAGCTTTTTCCTGTTGTTAAAATATTTTTTTTTTAAATTAAGGCTGAATTGTTTGGTTTTAAATCTGAAAACTAATTTAAACAATGAAAGTATGGTGACTTACTTGGCCTCCTCCAGCTCCTCAGTTCGCTGGATGGCATCAGTCTCATATTTGGATCGCCACTGAGCCACCTCACTGTTGGCCTTGGACATTCCTCGCTGCAGCTCAGCCTTGGCCTCCTGCTCCTCCTCAAACTGCTCTCTCAGCAGATCACAGTCATGACGTGCTGACTGAACTGCATGAGCCAGGGCATTCTTGGCCTGTTGAAGTGACAGTTGATTTCAGATTTCGGGATTTTTTTTTTGTTGAAATCAATTTTAAAGTCTAATGCTGAGAGGATAACAAATTTAAGAGGTAAAACCTTAGAAAGATATTAGAGGATTATCTGTCTCAGAGTTACTGAGTGTCTCTGTAACTGATTAAAACTTGTCTCTGTTTTTATTAGTAAGTGCTGAAATTTAACAGAAGAGAGAAAACATTTCAGACCTTCACTTCCTCCTCAACGTGTCTCTTCAGTTCCTCAATCTGCTGAGTGAAGGCCTGCTTGCCCCTTGTGAGCTGAGAAACAAGAGCTTCTTTCTCCTCAAGCTGGCGACTGAACTCACCTGTAGTTAACACACATGTATTAAGCCCAGTTTGTTCCATTTCACCCACTGATTGGTTGTAGTTTTAGGTACCTGTAAATGACAAATTTCCAGAGACAGACTGTTTCTTTGTTATACATCACTTACCATTCTCTGTTTGAAGTCTCGCCTTCTGGGCATTAATGTCATTCAGCTGACGAACATTCTCATCATTTTTGGCTTTGAGTTCACTTAGTTGATCCTCAAGAGTCCTGCACATTTTCTCCAAGTTGCCCTGTCACCAAGTAATGCCATATCCATGTTAACAGTTAATGAGCTGCTTTGGCGGTCCTGAAATGTAAAAAAGAAAAAATCTGTTCTCTATAAATACTGTCCGCACCTTTGCTTTAGCAACAGCCTCCATGTTGCTGGAGAGGTCATCAATCTCCATCTTGTACTCGCTCTTCTCTTTCTCCAGCTTCTGTTTGACACGCTGGAGGTTGTCGATCTGCTCTCCGAGCTCTGCTACAGTGTCAGCCTGCTTCTTACGGAGAGCTGCTGCAGTAGCTTCATGCTGCAGAGTTGATTCCTCAAGATCACGACGCAGTTTCTGGAACTCAGCCTCTCGCTTCTTGTTCATCTCAATCTGAGCAGCTGTTGCTCCACCAGCTTCCTCGAGCCTCTCGCTGATCTCTTCAAGCTCCCTGGAGAGGTCGGCTCTCTGCTTCTCTACCTTAGCCCGAGCTGCCCTCTCAGCCTCAATCTCCTCTTCCAGCTCCTCAATACGAGCCTAGTTTGAAATTATTTGGATTTATCGATTAGAACCTAAACTAAACTAGGTTTTTGAATTATAATGAACAATATTCTTTATGAAGACTGGTCGTTAGTGTTACCTGAAGTTCTTTGATCTTCTTCTGAAGTTGAGCACCAAGGGATTGTTCATCTTCAATTTTGCTGAGAAGTTGGCTGATTTCAAAGTCCTTCCTTGGTGTGGAAGAAGTATGGTTTTACGATCATAGTCCATATGATTATTGCAATGCAGTGTGTGTAAAGAAAATTATTTACAAAAAAAGCCCTACTTCTTGATTTTCTCATCAGACTGCTGCTTGTCATTCTCCAGATCCATTATGGATTCCTGGGCCAGTTTCAGATCTCCCTCCAGCTTCCTCTTGGCTCTCTCAAGGTCCATGCGGAGCTTCTTCTCTTGCTCCAGTGAACCCTCAAGCTATAAAGTCATGTCAGTTGATTCAAGTGGTTGGTATGACAATGATTCAGCACTAAAATTCTTTCCATAAAAAACAAAAAACAACAACGTAATTTTTATAGTTTTCTTACATCATCAACTTGCTGTTCCAGCTTTGTTTTGGACTTGGTCAGAGTGTTGACTTTGTCTTCTTCTGCCTGGAGATCATCCAGTGTTTGCTGATGGGCCTCTTGTAAGGCTTTCTTCTCCTTAGTCAACTTGGCAATTGACTCATCTTGAGATGCCATCTCCTCTGTCAGGTTTTTCACCTGAAACAATGTGAATACATTAAGTTTAATTTTGTTCGAGATTTTGCTGATTATTTGATCGTTTAACATGTATATTCAAAGAACAACATTACATGTTTTAATTGAACTAAGTATACAATCAAAATGAACTGAACCTTGTTTTCTGTGGCATGTTTCTCCTTCTCCACTTTGGCCAAGGTGAGCTCCAAGTCATCAATGTCCTTCTTCAGCTCAGAGCATTCATCCTCCAGCTTCCTCTTCTTAGCAGTCAGCTCAGCATTGATTTCCTCTTCATCCTCCAGTCTCTCACTTGTCTCTTTGAGTTTTGCTTCAAGCTGGATTTTGCTCTTAATGAGCCCCTCACACCTTTCTTCAGCATCGGAGAGATTGTCAACTTCCTATAATACATGTTGAACACACAAGTTAGATTATTTGTGACAAAAGTGTAGTTAAAATCATAATTTTAACTACACTTTTGTTTTAGCAAATAAATAATCAGAGGGAGAGACAAACATGTGGTCTTTTTATATCTACCTTATATACATGAACTATAGGTGCAATGTATACTTTTCTCTACTACTTACTGCAGCCACTTGAAGTTGCAGGTCATTCTTCTCCTGCAGCAGGCTGACCATCTTCTCTTCCAGTTCCTTCTTCTTAGCCAGAGCAGCAGCCAGGTCTGTCTTCATCTTATCATAGTTCTCCTTCATGTTCTGCAACTCCTTCTCAGTCTCAGCACTCTTCAGAAGAGGCTTGATCTTGAAATATACTTTCAGCCATGGCCAGTTCTTGACATTCATGAAAGAACGGATGTTGTACTGGATGGTGTAGATAGATTCTCTAAAAACCAAACATGAGAGTGTTACTTTGTGTCGTCGGATCTTAATATGAGGAAGGAAATACAAAAGAGAATACAATAGAGTTTACTATGATAATGTTACCTCCTCTCCATCATCTTCACAAACTCTTTCCTCATGACGTATCCTCTGCAGAGAGCCTGAGTCATGGTCACCAGCTCAGCCAGTTTCTCATCTCTCAACTCCTCAAGAGTGCCCAGCAGACCACAACTCCTCAAGAGTGCCCAGCAGACCAGCTTTGAAGAACACCTATTTAATCATTGAAAACATAAGTACAAGTACAAAGGGACAGTTTTTGTTAATGTCTATTAATATAATGAAGTGTACCTTTGTGTGCCCAAACATGTATTGTGTGTGATCCACATCAATGGAGCCAAGCAGCTTCTCTGAAGCTTTCTTGTTGTCAATGAACTGTCCCTCAGGGATGACACTGGCATTCAACACTTTGTATCTTCAAGAGAGATACAATTACAGTTGTTACTTAGATTTTTCTTCCATCATATTCAAGTTTGTCCTTTACAACAACCATGAAACCATTTTTCCTTTCCAATATTGTAATGTGCTGTCACCTCTGCTTGAAGTCACCATAGAGGATTCTGCTGGGGAAACCCTTTCTGCAGATTCTGATGCCCTCCAGTACACCGTTACACCTCAGCTGGTGGATGACCAGGAAGTTCTCCATAAGGCCTGAGAGTCAGAAATGCATAATGTTTCAAATCTTTTCTATATTCTTACTGTCATTTTTACAGTTAATATTACTGTAGGGTACCTGGGGTCTTTGTCTCATTGGGAATCAGGCAACGGACAAAGTGAGGATGAGTGCTTCTTAAGTTGGTCATCAGCTTGGCCAGATTCTCCTGTAGATCAGCATCATTAGATAATAGGTTGATACTATTTAAAAATGAGCATTTAATTTACACACATATCTATATCTATCTATATATCTATATATATCTATATATATATCTATATATATATCTATATATATATATATATATATATATATATATATATATATATATATATATCAACATTCGAAAGAAGGGACTGCTCTCACAGCTAGAGATTGACGAGGTACAACACAAATGCTACGGCAAGGAGGAGTCAGGACGCCAGGTCAAGGGGGAGATATCATCACCCCCACCCGAGATTGGGTACATAGCCCCAAGTGCGATAGGAGAAGGATCATTGAGTGCGAGAGGAACTGACCTGAAAAATAGGATCATGGCCAAGCTTGAAACCTGGATCCCCCATAGCCGGTTACCAAGATTACGTGAAGTACCCTCAGAAGGTCTGCTAGATGATGGTAATGCAGCACTACGGACAATACCTACAACCACGATTACCGACACTAACAAGCTGATCTACAATACGGCAGCAGTGATCAGTGAGATGCTTGGCTACAAGTTGAACAGCCACAAGGGGCAGTACCCTCCATGGAGGAGGAGGCTAGAGGGCAAGATCAAAGTAGCACGGAGGGAGGTTAGCCAACTAACGGAGTTGCAGAAATACAGCAAGCTGTCCATACCTGAGGCCTTGGAAACTGCCAAGCAAAGACTCACAGCCTTGGCCACCCGGTTGAGGAGGTACACCAGAGAGATAGAAGACAGGAGAATAAACCAGCTGTTCTCCACAGAACCAGCAAAGGTGTACTCTCAGTGGCAAGGGAACAATAATAATAAGAGAACAGCACCACCAAGGCTGGAGACGGAGCAATACTGGAAGAGCATATGGGAGAAGGATGCAATCCATAACGGCAATGCTCAGTGGCTAGTGGATCTGAGGGCAGACCACAGCGACCTCCCTGAACAGGGTCCAGTAACCATCACAGTGGCAGATATCCAAGAAAGGGTCTCCAGTATGAAGAGTTGGACAGCACCAGGGCCCGACATGGTTCATGCCTACTGGCTAAAGAAGCTGACTGCACTCCACGAGTGTCTGGCAGCACAAATGAACCAGCTGCTAGTTAACGAGAGACACCCGGAATCAAATCATATCGCATCATATCGGCTAAGATGAACAGGCACATGGGTCAATACATGAGCGGGACACAGAAAGGAATTGGCAAGAATACCAGAGGTGCAAAACACCAGCTACTGGTAGACAGAACAGTCAGCCGAGACTGCAAGACCAGACTGACCAACCTGTGCACTGTCTGGATTGATTACAAGAAGGCCTATGACTCAATGCCCCACAGCTGGATACTGGAATGCCTAGAATTGTACAAGATCAATGGGACCCTAAGAGCCTTCATCAGGAACTCAATGGGGATGTGGCGTACAACACTGGAGGCCAACTCCAAGCCCATAGCACAAGTCACCATCAAGTGCGGGATCTCCCAAGGAGATGCTCTGTCCCCACTGCTGTTCTGCATAGGCCTGAACCCCCTCAGTGAGATCATTAACAAGACTGGCTACGGATACCGACTACGGAACGGAGCAGTTGTCAGCCACCTCCTGTACATGGATGACATCAAGCTGTATGCCAAGAGTGAACGAGACATCGATTCACTGATCCACACTACCAGGCTATACAGCAATGACATTGGAATGTCGTTCGGACTGGAGAAGTGTAGTCGGATGGTAACAAAGAGAGGGAAGGTAGTCAGAACTGAGGGGATTGAACTACCAGAAGGCAACATTGCAGACATAGAGGACAGTTACAAGTACCTGGGGATCCCGCAGGGGAATGGGAACAATGAAGAGGCCGCTAGAAAAGCTGCAACCACCAAGTACCTGCAGAGGGTCAGGCAAGTCCTGAGGAGTCAGCTGAATGGTAAGAACAAGATCCGGGTCATCAACAAGTACGCCCTGCCCGTGATCAGGTACCCTGCTGGGGTAATAGGCTGGCCAAAGGAGGAGATAGAAGCCACTGACATAAAGACAAGAAAGCTCCTTACCATGCATGGAGGGTTTCACCCCAAGTCCAGCACCCTGAGGCTGTACGCTTGGACATTCCTCAGTTGTTTCTGTGCCTCAGCGGGAGCAGAAGGAAGGGGGCCGGGGACTGGTGAGTGTCAGCACCACAGTCCAGGATGAGACAACGAACATCCAAGAATACATTGGGAAGATGGCCCCAACTGACCGATTGCTCAGTGAATACCTCAGGCAGCAGAAACCCAAGAAAGAGGAGGGAGACGAGGAACCATCATGGAAGGATAGGCCCCTGCACGGTATGTACCACCGGCAGATAGAGGAGGTGGCTGATATCCAGAAATCCTACCAGTGGCTGGACAAAGCTGGACTGAAAGACAGCACAGAGGCACTAATCATGGCAGCACAAGAACAAGCTCTGAGTACAAGATCCATAGAGGCTGGGGTCTATCACACCAGGCAAGACCCCAGGTGCAGGCTGTGTAAAGATGCCCCAGAGATAATCTAGCACATAACAGCAGGGTGCAAGATGCTAGCAGACAAGGCATACATGGAACGCCATAACCAAGTGGCCGGCATAGTGTACAGGAACATCTGTGCCGAGTATAACCTGGAAGTCCCGAGGTCAAAATGGGAGATGCCCCCAAGGGTGGTGGAGAATGACCGAGCTAAGATCCTGTGGGACTTCCAGATACAGACGGACAAAATGGTGGTGGCTAATCAACCGGACATAGTGGTGGTAGACAAACAGAAGAAGACGGCCGTAGTGATCGATGTAGCGGTTCCCAATGACAGCAATATCAGGAAGAAAGAACACGAGGAGCTGGAGAAATACCAAGGGCTCAGAGAAGAGCTCGAGAGGATGTGGAGGGTGAAGGTAATGGTGGTCCCCGTGGTAATCGGAGCACTAGGTGCGGTGACTCCCAAGCTAGGCGAGTGGCTCCAGCAGATCCCGGGAATAACATCAGAGATCTCTGTCCAGAAGAGCGCAGTCCTGGGAACAGCTAAGATACTGCGCAGGACCCTCAAGCTCCCAGGCCTCTGGTAGAGGACCCGAGCTTGAAGGATAAACTGCCCGCAGGGGCGTGCTGGGTGTTTTTATATATATATATATATATATATATTATATATATATATATATATATAAAAAAAAAACACAGACAAAAAAAACCATATATATATATATATATATATATATATATATATATATATATATATATATATATATATATATATATATATATATATATATATATATATAAATCTATACATACTCTGAAAAGAGCAGACACGGTCTGGAAGGAACCACCCTTCTTCTTGCCACCCTTCTTGCCACCACCACCAGCAGCCTCTGTTTTCATAAACAGTAAATTTCATTACTGGAATTGAAAAAATATTTTTCACTGTATAATTTTAGCCTGCAGTATGCACATTGTAGCTATCTGTACTGGACATGGGAGTTTGTGAGCACTTTTTTTTCTTACCTTCAGCTCCAGCATGGGCTGCGTACAGTAAGCACAGCAGTTTGTTTGAAGACTTCTGGTAGAGCTGCACAACTGAGTCATTCAGTGGGTCCTTGTTCTTGTCCAGCCAGCCAGTGATATTGTAGTCCACTGTACCAGCATAGTGAACCAGGGAGAAGTGTGCCTCAGCCTTGCCCTTTCCAGGCTTTGGTTTCTCAAATGCTTTGGTCTTGCCAAGATGCTGATCGTGCAGCTTGTTCTTGAACGTTGTGTCAGAGGCCTTGGGGAACATGCACTCCTCTTCAAGGATGGAGAAGATGCCCATTGGCTGAGAAAATGGCACAAATCATATTAAAATTTCAAGGGAGGTAACATATGCAACCACATGTACATTTCTTCCTGAGCAGCTGTTTACCTTCTCAATAAGCTCAATGCAAGCAGCCAAGTCCATACCAAAGTCAATGAACTCCCATTGAATGCCTTCTTTCTTGTACTCCTCTTGCTCCAGGACAAACATGTGATGGTTGAAAAACTGTTGCAGTTTCTCATTGGTGAAGTTGATGCAGAGTTGCTCCAAGCTGTTGAACTGTAATAGTACAACCATGTCTAACTTCATGGCAATAAAGTCTTTAAAGTTTAAGAAATGTGTTGAAATGTTTCAAGTGCTCACATCAAAGATCTCAAACCCAGCGATATCCAGCACTCCAATGAAGAACTGTCTGGGCTGCTTTGTGTCCAGCATCTCATTGATACGGATAACCATCCACAAGAACATTTTCTCATAGATAGATTTGCACAGAGCCGAGACAGCATTGTTGACCTGGCAAACAAGAATTTATAATTATACAAAACCATATGAATACAGCTATAATGTTTATAATTATAATATGATTATACAAGTCTCCCTTTTATGAATTACCTGTGGGACGGTCTGACCTTTGGTCACCATCTCATTGCCAACCTTGACTCTTGGGTAGCACAAAGCTTTCAGCATATCAGCCGAGTTCAGGCCCAATAGGTACGCAATCTTGTCAGCCACTGTTGGATTAAAACAAATCATTATAATACCTAATAAATACAAATACTTCAAACATTTCTCCATTATAGAAATTTTTCACAATACCCTCGGTGCCATCAGGTTCAGCCTGCTCTTCACGCTGCTTCTGCTTGAATTTCATGTTGCCATGATGCATCACAGCACCAGTCAGCTTGTAGATGCTTAACTTCTCTTCAGCAGTAAAGCCCAAGATGTCAATAGCAGTCTGTAAGAAAAAAATGAAATCAGCTATCAATAAATAAAACAAAAGAAGATATTTATGGTTAAGTATAAGATTCTGTGTCAAATGTGATTTTACATCTGTTGCAATGAACTCCTCCACATCATCGATGCTCTTGACAGTGATTTCACCCTGACTGATCATTGGATAGTCATAAGGGTTAGTTGTGATCAGAAGAGCCTCTGAAAGGAGAAATGAAGTTAACTTGTTTTTTGCTTAGAATGTGATTTTAATGGTTTTAAAATTTAAATTTAGGTGTCCTGTCAGCATACCCAGAAGCTCAGGCTTGTGGCCTGTCATCAGCTGATAGAAGATATGGTAGCTCCTCTCAGCAGACAACTGGAAGGTGACACGGGACTTCTCCAGCAGATCTAAGGACAACAGATTAATTTTGACACTGTAGACATGAGACATCACAGTCAAAACTGCAAAATGGATCATACATGCATTTATTTCCTTGGCTGTCATTGGGCGTGTTTGAAACTTTTTTCAGTTCTGTTGCTTTACTTATAACGTGCTTCACAGTATACCTTATTATACTTTAAATGTTCCGTGAAGTTGCAATATGTTCCTACTTATACTTACACACGATAACTGCTGGGTTACAGTATATAACTTATATATATAGCGTAACCACACTGTTCATGCATCCGTGTGTTCCACCACAACAGACAATATTACTTCTTCTGAAATTAAGTGACTCATCTCTTTATGTGCTGTAAAATAATTTCTATCACAGATAATGGTAATTTACACTGTGGTTCAAACTTACATGTTTCAATATCAGCTGAGGCCAGCTTGCCAGATGTGCCAAAGTGAATCCTGATGAATTTACCCTACAGGGGTAGATCTTTATTAATATTGCCTTTCATGAGAGCAAGTAGTAAAAAGCTCATTTACATTAACTCATTTTAATCACTTACAAATCGAGAGGAGTTGTCATTCCTCACAGTCTTGGCATTACCGTAGGCCTCCAACAGAGGGTTGGCAGCAACAATCTGATCCTCAAGAGAGCCCTGCAAGAATATATTGTTTTTATGTGAGCTGATCTTCCAAAATTGATTTTCTTTTTCTGTCACAAAGACTTTGACGCAGAATAAAGAATCTACCTGCATTTTGCCAGGTGTTGGCTCAGCCTTCTTAGCTCCAAGAGCTGCAATTGTTGCAAAGTACTGGATGACACGTTTGGTGTTGACAGTCTTTCCCGCACCGGATTCTCCACTGGGGTTTAGGGGACACATTGTTAAAATGCCTTTATATCGTTTTTATATATTTTGCATACAGTTTTTATTATACTCACGTAATCAGGACAGACTGGTTCTCACGATCTAAAAGAAAAACATATAAGCATGTCTTGAATAATCTTAGTATTCATTTATTTCCTATCACTTATAAGTAGCTATGTGGTAAGAAGCAATTTTTTTCACGCAATGATTAATGGTCATCTCTTTAAGTAGAAGTCCTAAATGCATTTAAAGGCTTTAATAGGAAATTGAGCTTACCAGTGAGCATGGCCTGATAGGCATTGTCAGAGATGGAGAAGATGTGGGGTGGAGCCTCAATCCTCTTCTTTCCTCTGTATCCTGCTACACATGTAGCATCATATACAGGAAGCCACTTGTAGGGATTGACGACAACGCAGAACAACCCAGAGTAGGTCTGTATCATAGACAATAAATATCATTTAAACATTTACAGATCAGCATGATACTTTCCTCTCACACACAGCAATGTGAAAACTTACGTAGATCATCCATGATGCATAACGCTCTTTGAGGTTAAACAACACAGATGGCTCATTAAGGTGGGTCATCATGGCCATGTCCTCCATCTTATCAAACTTTGGAGGGTTTCTAGGGTGGATTTCATCCTCCTTTACAGTGACCGTCTGAATAGATTTTAATGATCCATCAGACAACTTCATCTTTCACAGTTCGGCATTATATATTTAACAAACAGATAAAGTACATAGATTATTCATCTACCTTTCCTCCGTCTGTCTCAACAGTGGCTTTACCACCCTCCTTCTTGACGAGTTTGCCCTTGACATACATCTCATCAGTATCAGTCACAAAGAAGGCCGTCTTGGCATCAAATGGAGCAGTCTGGGCCTCAATCCTCTCCTTTTCTGGCTTGCGGAGGTAAATGGCCGCTGGGCCATACTGCGCCATCTCCGCGTCTGTGCTCATGGTGGCACTTTACTAAAGACTGAAAATATGATGGATTGACACATAATTCAAATACTGTACTTATTATACAAACCATAATTAACATCCATTCTTTTTGATTCGTGGAGTTTACCTCAGCTGATGCAAACAGAAATTCCTTAATATCCTGTGTATGTCAAGGTGCTATAAAATAAGTAAAGGTATATCAATGGACACTTTACTCTTTAGTTTAAGAATCAATTCAAAAAGCAAAATTTTCAATGCCATTAAAAAATATAATAACCCAACACTTAAAAGTGTAAAATATAAACTTAATGAGAGCATATAATACACAGTAGATAAAACATGGTAGCTGAATCCTTTACTGTACTCACCCGTCTTAGATGCCCGTCAGCTAGAGCAAATGTCCAGAGCTGCTGCTTTTATAAACAACGACTCTGCTTCCTCAGCATTTACACTCTCCTTAGTTTGGTCATGAATGTCTGACACCTTGCTTCTTGATACTGATATGGTCAAAAATAAATGAATTACTTTGATTAATTTTCCACATATGAAATCCTTCTTTTCTTATAAAACATATTTTTTAAATTAAAAAAAATAAAATGTAAAATTCTCATGTTAATATAGCTGGATTCCTTAATGAAAAAAAATATTGTCAATGTATTTTGGTTCATATATTCCTTCAAATGATTATGCCCCTAAAAATGGAAAATGTACGAAATTTTAACAGAATAGTTAGTGGTAAATCACAACAGTGCTCTGCATGGTTTGTGGGTTATTCATTCCAGTAAATCTTGAAGATAAATTGATATTAACTTGACACAGTATTTAATAAGCTTGTCTGTGCGCCCAAGTATCTTTGATATTTTGATATCCAGTTTTAAACTTGCAGTGCCACTGGTGTATAGTTACATGACATAAAAATCCAAGACATCTGGTATAAAATTCAGAGTCAGACTTTCTGTTATTGCCAGAAAGGTGTTATATATAGCCACTGGGAACATAATATTAGGTACTTTAATACTATAAAATAGCTTGGTATGATTACATTTAATATCTAGTTGGATACAAATGAACATACAGTGTTTAGGTTCCAATTTTGATGAACTAAGTGATAAATTGTTGCTGGATGGGAACATCTGGGATCACAGCCAGGATTAGCTTTCATTTCCAAAGCTTGCAGAGACTTGTCTTAATGTTTGCTATCTTTCTAGCAGGACACGAGATACTATCATGGTCAAAAATAAATCCAGCAAAGGGTGGAAGGAGTGATTTGTGGTCGGCTCAAAAGATAGATATGTTCATTTTTCAACATCATAGGGATTAGGATTAAAGACAAGAAATTAATCATTTGAGCTTATCTATTTGATTTTCAAGTTTTTTTTCATGAAGAGTAGTCAGGTGTCAAAAGCAATATGTTGTGTGTTTTCACTCTAATTCCAAGGGCCAGGTGGAATTACAACTGCAGAGCAGACACAGCATTACAACCAAAAATGGAAACATTTTACTCTGCTTTTTTTTTAGCCCTAGTATTACAGAAGAACACATTACACAGATTGCAGTCTAATGTTGTAGTGCTTTGCGAGGTGTAGAGTATTAAGTGTTTAATGTCATAATACTCTGAGGAACCCCCTCTCTGTGCGCCCCTAAATTTATGGATGCTCTTCAATGCATCCATCAAAATATGAATGTATGTAAATGTTACAGAATTCATTCTGTTGTTGTGATTTGGCACTATATAAATAACATTGAATTTAATTGAATTGAATTCAAAGACAATGGCAGTTGGAATAAACGCATTGAGGCAATTGTACCGCTGAGTTTAAAGTTTAAAGATGAATTGAGGGGAGAAAACGCTTTGTTTTCCAACACCGTTCTAAATGCCATAAGCTCACAGCCACAGCAGGAGTCGAACCCGGAAGTATCCCTCCACAGCCGGTTTTCAGAGTTGCCGCGACGTGGGAGGAGCCAATCAGAAGAGGGACCTCAAATCAGCTGACGTGGGTCATGTGACAGGGAGTAGTTGATATGGGTTACACAATCCTTGAGGGGAATCCTCATTTTCGCCAGTTCAGAGGATTTATGGGCTTGATGGATGATCTGCACAAAGCCCAGGAGACAATGCAAACTGGGGTAGTCCCGGGATTCAGCACTGAAGCAGCAGCAGCAGTGGACAGAGCTCTAAATGATGCAACAATGGCAAAGACATGAAAATAGGATTTCTGCATTTTCTGTATTTCCTACCCTAATAAGGCTCCACTTTGAACATTGTTTATATTTACTTTACTGTCTTCATTTGTTTGTTCATTTGTTTTACTATGACAACTGTTCCGTTAGATTTTTAATATTTATGCAAAAGAGTGATTTAGGAACTTTAGGTCTAACTCTCACCATGAAAGACCTTAGATCAGGAGTGAGTGGTAAGGGCTAGGTAAGGGCCTTGAAGTCCAGTTTGTCCTAATTGTGGTCTCATTTTGGGTTGTTCAATCCAGCACTGGATGCCTCCTTGTCCTTTAGGACATTCTCTCCACCAGTGTCCACATTCTCCACATGTATTCCAGGTAGCGTAAACTTCATAATTTAAGAGTGGCGGACAGAGGTGGGTAGTAATGAGTTACATTTACTCCGTTACATTTACTTGAGTAAGTTTTTGAAAAAAAAAGTACTTTTAAAGTACCTTTTTTGCACGATACTTTTTACTTTTACTTGAGTACATTTGTGAAGAAGAAACTGTACTTTTACTCCGCTACATTTACAAAATTCGATTCGTTACTCTTTAAAAAATAATTAGTTTAACACATTAGATAATATGCTGCCAGTGGAGTTTCCGGTAACTTTTTTACCAATGAGATGTGGCCATGCAGTCACATGACCAGTTTGAAACTGTGGCGGGCAGAGCGGCCCAAGCGTTTCAAAGTAGCGGACACACGGAAAGAAGAAACATGAAAACATGGCAGAGTCGCTTAAAAGCAGTACAAAAGAACAGCTATGTCTTCAGTGTCGGTGTCTTCAGTGAGAGCCAAAACAAACCAACTTTTCAGCGTGAAACAATTAAACTTGTGTAACTGACCGCCCCCCCACCTTCTTCAAATCCAACAAAAGTGGTATCAAACGTTTGTGCTACGTTTGTGCTGCAAAATTTTCGTTTGTACTGCTATCATTTTAAAGATATTAATAAAAATTTCTAGAGGATATCAGAGGTCAACCAGCTCCCCCACATTACCCAAATCCAACAAAAGTGGTGTCAAACGTTTGTGGTACGTTTATGCTGGTTTATGCTGCAAAACTTTTCGTTTGTGCTGCTATCATTTAAAGATATTAATAAAAATTTCTAGAGGTCATCAAAGGTCAACCAGCCCCCCACATTAATGGAATCAAACAAAATTGGTGTCAATCAACTGTGCTATGTTTGTGCTGGTTTGTGCTGCTAAAATTGTCGTTTGTTCTGCTTCTGTTTTAAAGATATTAATGAAAAGGTAAAGGTCAAAAGGTCAACCAGCCCCCCCACATTACCCAAATCAAAGAAAATTGATGTCAAACGTTTGTGCTACGTTTGTGCTTGTTTGTGCTGCAAACATTTTTGTTTGTGCTGCTAACATTTTAATAAAATAAGGTCTTGATGCGTGCTTAATCATCCAGGTAAGTAAATCCCAAAAGGTTGATTCTGTTCATCTGGACATTTTCAGTTGGAGAAACGTTTCGTCACTCATCCAAGTGACTTCTTCAGTCTCAGCTGACTGCAGGTTTCCCCAACCTTATAAACAGTACATTTGCATAGTGAAGGAAATTAGCACCACTTAATGAACAAAGTGCTGGTGGGTTAGTTCCATGATTGTTAGTATGCAAATTCTTATGACCATTGATCAATGATAACTAATCAAAGCCTACTGATTAATGGCCATGAGTACCATTCACAGAAAGTGGGGAATGGCTACAATCACAGCATTGTAGGATGGCGAAAGATGTACCCTTGGGCCCCCCTTCTCGATTCAGAGATGGTCAGCATCCTGGCAGCCCGATGGACAAAGCTGTCTCTCAGTCTGTGTGTTCTGGCCCGGAGGCTCTTCAGTATCCTTCCTGATGGCAGCAAACTGAAGACGCTGCTGAAGGGATGAGTGGAGTCCCCTGTAATGGAGAGGACCTTCCAGATGAGGCAGGTGCAGCTGCTCTCACCACCCGTTGTCATTTTTTCCTGCAGGACCCAGTGCAGGAGTCATACCACACAGTGATGCAGCTAGTGAGGATACTCTCAACTGTGCCTCTGTAGAAGGTGCTCATAATGGGGGTTGAATCTCTTGTGCTTCTCAGTTTGCAGAGGAAGTAGAGTCGCTGTTGGTCTTCTCCACATTTAGGGACAGGTTGTTGTTGCTGTACCACTCAGCCAGATGGTTAACTTCACCCCTGTAGTAGATCTCGTCGTGAAGAGAAGGGGGCTCAACACACATCCTTGGGGAGCCCCCGTATTCAGTGTTCTTGGGCTGGAGGTGTTGCTGTCGACCCGTACTATCTGCTGTCTTCCTGTCAAGAAATCTAGCAGCCAGTTATACAGCAAGGTGCTGATCCCCAGCAGATCTAGTTTGTCAATGAGTTGCTGGGGAATGATGATGCTGAAGGCTGAACTGAAGTCTATGACATATGAGTCTCTAGTGTTCAGATGTGTGAGGGCTGAGTGAGGGGCAGTTGAAATTCCATCATCGGTTGAGCGTTTTGACCGGTATGCGAACTCAAATGGATCCAGGTTGGGGGAAAGCGATAATTTGATTTGATGCATGACTAACCGTTCAAAGCACTTCATAATGATGGAGGTGAGTTTGACAGGACGGTAGTCCTTAAAGCAGGAGGTAGATGACTTCTTGGGTACAGTAATGATGGTGGAGGCTTTGAGGCATGTGGGAACGGCGGCCTGACCCTAGTGATGTGTTAAAGATGTCTGTGAAGACATTTGTGAGTTCCATAGCATAATCCGTCAGTGCTCGTCCAAGGATGTTATCAGGACCTGGAGCTTTGCGTGTACTGATTTTGGCAAGGGATCTCCACACACTGTCTGGGGATTTGTTCACCACGGTCTGCAGAGTGGGATTGTAGTCTGTGATGGTTTGTATTCCTTGTTACTGCCTCCAAGTATCTCTGCTGTCCAGTGTTGGGGAGTAACGGAATACATGTACCGCCGTTACGTGTTTAGAATACAAAATATGAGTAACTGTATTCCGTTACAGTTACCGTTTAAAAAGGTGGTATTCAGAATACAGTTACTTTGTTGAAATAAATGGATTACACTGTGGTACTTTCCTGTTTCATATTGTCGCGGGTCAGGACTGTTTGGGTTTTGTTTGACAGCTACGTTCTGTTGTTCCAGGCGGCAGCGTTACAGTTGCCATGGTTACAGGGCTCTCTCTCTCTCTGCGACTGTGTGTTTCCTGGGTGAGAGAGCGCCTTTTCGTTGTTGTTGTTGTGCTAAGCTAACAGGCAGAATGCAACAAGCATAGCTCTAAAGAATGTAGCATCATGGGCAGTGTAGTCGGTGTTGCAGGGAGAATGGCCTGCCATACACGTTATGGGTCTGTGAGCGCGAGGAGGGAGAAAAAGGCGAGTGGAAAGGTACGAGTTGTCGTCGAGGAAAAACGGGAGCTGGAAGCATGTAAATATAATAATAACCACTGCAGCCAAGAAGAGTGCCTGACGAGCCCAGTTGTAAGTAAGCTATTAAAACTCGACTGTACACCGTGTTCGTGTTTTCCTCCGAAAACAATAAGTTCCGTTGGAGCAGCCTTTCAACGCCTCTCTCTGTCTCTCGCAAGAAAAATTGACCCACACAACAAAGTAAAGCTATTTTTCGGCTATGAGCCGACAGGGACCCCGCCGTATTAGTCAGAGGTCCCTTTACTACAGTTCGGAGTCGCGGACCTTCAGTAATAGTAATAAATCACACAGCAATAGTACATTCACGTTGTTGCAAAAAGCATGATAATATATTAAGTAATCCAAAGTATTCAGAATACGTTACTCTCATTGAGTAACGTAACGGAATACGTTACAGAATACATTTTGGGGCATGTATTCTGTATTCTGTAACGGAATACATTTTAAAAGTAACCTTCCCAACACTGGTCTTATGTTACAGCAGCTGTGTCAAGCTTGAGCTGCGAGTCATATTTTCGGCGCTACGTTGTAGTGAGATAAGTTTGTGGGTGTTTTGTGCAGCTTCGGCTGTCTTTTTAATTGCTCGCTGGTTAGCTAGCGTGAGCTATAAGCTAACAGCTAGCCTGGTTAAACAAGCTAGAGTTCAACGCACATGCAAACCGCTCGTCTCTACTGCTTTAACTGTTAAAACAGAAGGCAATACTGCGAATGACAGGGTTTATTATGTGAAACAGCAGCTTGTTTAGTTTAATCAGTCTGCATTAAGCTGGGCAAACACTGTGCAATTTTTTTCAGTCACGTTATTCCGCTCCTGCTCAAACTGTACAATTGAATCGAAGGGGTTAGAAGTTCATAGGTCACGATGCAGGGTCTCACACTATACAGCCTGATGCTCTGATGCGACCTGAGTGCTCAAACTGTGTGTCCATAACATGAAGCTTATCATACAAAATCTGTCCCTCGCTTGCCCTCTCTGTCTTTCACTCACACAGACACACACATGATCAACTTTGCTAAATTACTAATGAAAAACATTGACCAGGCAGCTGTGATTGAGCAGCAATGTCCATCCAACTCTTTTCATGGTTGTAGTAGTCGTGATAATTTTGTGAGGCCACATTGAAAAGCCTCGGATATGGAAGCGTAGAGCTGCCACCCAGGCAAAAGAAAAATAGAGCTATATCACGCTATAACATAAAAAGTATATTATTATTGTTCTAACAATATACCTTTCACGTTTGAACAATATAATATCACGTTATTACAATATACAGAATTATCACGTTTGTACAATATAAATATTATATTGTTCAAACGTGAAAGGTATATTGCACGAACATGAAAAGTATATTGTTAGAACAAAAAACTTTTAACGTTATAACATAATATAGCTCTATTTTTCTTTTGCCTGGGTGGCAGCTCTACGCTTATGTATTCGGATGAGCTTGCCAAAGTTCTACAAGTTGTGCCTCCATCTCTTGTGTCCAGATCACACGCTGCACTGCCGTGCTGCTCCACCTTTTCACTTCCATTTCTGTGCTTGTGCGTGTGCAGTGTGAGAGGCTGCGTTGAGGGGCGACAGGATTTCAAACAGGTTTGATTATCTTGCGACCATACGATTGATGATTGGGAGCTGGTCGTGAGGTGTTAACTGCTTTTCGTTACCCCATGTATACTACACGATGCACACACGATTAAGGCAAAACTTGGGCCGATCCCCAAAACGGTTGCGCAACTGAAAAATCGGCTCAAAGTGGGCCACAAATCACACAGTGTATGGCCAGCTTTTGGAGGCTAGCTCCAAACAAACATCTGCAGCTTGGCAGTGTATACAGCACTATAATGACCAGACCTAATTCTTTTGAAAACCATACATCTTTCCACAGGTCTCCACTTCATCAGACATCACCTAGACACAGAGCTGCATGAGGCCAGCACGACCCACCTCTCGTGGCGGACCCCTTGGTCCCTTATTGGTCCATCTTCCGTGCCATGGTATAGATTGTTAATACATTATGGGCTGGTTAGGAGATATTCCCCATATAGCTGGTGCTGGTGGAGTCAGCTGTTGTTGTTTTGCTAGCGCAGCTGCTACTGCTTCTTGCATCTAAGTTTCCAAGTTCATAGTTGTTACCACCATTTGCTTGGCCTTTTCCATTGTTTTGTTAATTTCCTTTTGTGCCACCTGGTATTTCAGAAATCTTTTATTTAACTTTTTTATTTCTTCCTCTTCATGATCCTCATTTTTCCTGTGTGCACGTAATGCTGGTTATCCATCCATAGGCAGTCTGCCACGAAGCCCATTCATCCAGGCTTTCCTGCTTCCTGGTTGCTGTTCACATTCACATCCCCATAGTGTTTCATTTCATCTGAGGCCCCCCATATGATCCCAAAGCTTAGCTGCATTCTGTAAATATTTTGGAAATGACTCAATCAATCAATCAATTAATGTATTTATAAGCACATAAAAAAACACAGGTTGACCAAAGTACAAAGTATAAAGTGAAAAGTAAAGTTGGGTGAATCTTCCACCTCTCAAATCTTTAATTCCTGGATAGGTGGCTCTAAGTTGCTGCCAAAGTCCATTTCTAAATTGATTGAAATTGTTGCTGTCCCGCACTCTGGGTCCAAAGCCTTAAAGATAAAAATAAATCCCAGCACAACCTCCTTATTTTCATCTGGACGCTTACGTTATAATTCTGATTAAAAGAACCCCACAGACAATGTTCCCTTTAATTTTTCATTTGTCTGAGCGAACACACAAACTCCCTAAGCAAACACTTGGACCACTGTGAGCAACAGCAGATGTGTGCACCGTGGTCACGCCAGCATCGAATCCATCCAAGTTACATGGTTTATTAAAATAATCAAATTACAGCATTTACATTTATGTTAGACTACTTTTAATTTACTGCTTTAGCCCACTTACAATGAAAATTTAAAAAAATCTTGTTTATGACCTGTGCAGTATGTTAACACTATTCAGAATCAGAATCGTGTTTATTGGCCAAGTATATGTGCAGACACATACAGGGAATTTGGTTCCGGTAGATGGTGGCTCTCAAGCACAGCAATGTAAATCTCACACACACACACACACACACACACACACACACACACACACACACACACACACACACACACACACAGCTGTGTAAACCAACTATAAATAACAAATCTAAACTTATATACATAAAATACAGAAATGAATGAGGTGGAATGAATACTACAAAATGTACATAAGGTGCAGTTGCAGTCTGGCAGTGGGAGCAGTGTGACAGGTCAACTGTTAAGAAGGGAGATGGCAAGGGGAAAGAAACTGTTCCTGTGTCGGGTGGTCCTGGTCTGCAGGCTTCTGTACCGTCTGCCAGAGGGCAGCAGATCAAAAAGTCTGTGTGCAGGGTGTGAGGGGTCTGTGATGATTTTCCCTGCCCGTTTCCTGGTTCTTGAGAGGTACAGATCCTGGATGGAGGGCAGGGGGGCGCTGATGATCCTTTCTGCTGCCCGTACAGTCCGCTGCAGTCTGCTCCTGTCCTGTTTAGTGGCTGCTCCATACCAGACTGTGATGGAGGAGCACAGGACAGACTCAATGACCGCAGTGTAGAACTGGATCAGCAGCTCCTGTGGAAGACTGTACTTCCCCAGTTGTCTCAGGAAGTACATCCTCTGCTGGGTCTTTTTGAGGATGGAGTTGATGTTGGTCTCCCAATTCAGGTCCTGGGAGATGGTTGTACCCAGGAACTTGAAGGTCTTCACAGTTGACACAGGGCTGTCTGATATGGTGAGGGGGAGCAGAGTTGAGGGATGTCTCCTGAAGTCCACTGTCATCTCTACAGTCTTAAGAGTGTTCAGCTCCAGATTGTGCTGACTGCACCAGAGTACCAGCCGCTCAACTTCCTGCCGGTATGCAGACTCATCACCATCTTGAATGAGGCCAATGACAGTGGTGTCATCTGCAAAATTTAGGAGTTTGACAGCCGAGTTCTTGGAGGTGCAGTCGTTAGTGTAGAGGGAGAACAGTAGTGGTGAGAGGACACAACCTTGAGGGGCACCAATTCTGAGGGACCGGGTTTCAGAATCAATCAGAATCAGAATCAGAATACTTTATTGATCCCTGGGGGAAATTATTTAAAGAGCGACTGTAACAGGCTGCACGCTGGTTGGCGCATGCGCACTAAGGTGAGGTGATCTCCCCCAGCCTCACTTGTTGCTTTCTGTCTGTCAGGAAGCTGGTGATCCACTGACAGGTAGCTGGTGACACGCTGAGCTGGGAGAGTTTGGAGGAAAGAGGCCCACGTGCCTACTGGTTTTGTTTCATGTGTGCCAGAGGCCCACATGCCTACTGGTTTTGTTTCATGTGTGCCAGAGGCCCACGTGCCTACTGGTTTTGTTTCATGTGTGCCGGGGGCCCCGGTGCCCACTGGTTCTGCGGCTGTTTTCGCTGGGGGGCCCGAGGAGCCCGTCCAGCCTCCTGCTTCGCCTGCTGGGGGGCCCGAGGAGCCCGTCCAGCCTCCTGCTTCGCTAGCTGGGGGGCCCGAGGAGCCTGTCCAGCCTCATGCCACACTGACTGCCACGTCGGCTGGGGGGCCCGAGGATCCCGTCCGGCCACCTGTTGCTGCTTCTCCACCTGTGGCTGCTTCTCCACCTGTGGCTGCTTCTCCACCTGTGGCTGCAGCGCCGCCTCCTGCAGTACCATCACCTGCAGCGCTACCACCTGCTACTGCCACGCCTCAGCCTGAAGCTTCAGCTACAGCGTCAGCTTCGCCTAGCCCAGCTTCAGCTACAGCTTCGTCCTTGCCCGGCCTGGCTTCAGCTACAGCTTCTTCATCGCCTGCTCCGGCTTCATCCTCGCCTGGCCCGGTTTCATCCACGCCTGGTCCGGCTTCATCCTCGGCTTCATCCTCGCCTGATTCTGGTCCAGCTTCATCCTCACCTGGCCCAGCTTCAGCTACAGCGTCAGCTTCGCCTAGCCCAGCTTCAGCTACAGCTTCGTCCTCGCCCGGCCCGGCTTCAGCTACAGCTTCTTCATCGCCTGGCCCGGTTTCATCCATGCCTGGCCCGGTTTCATCCACGCCTGGCCCGGCTTCATCCACGCCTGGCCCGGTTTCATCCACGCCTGGCCCGGCTTCATCCACGCCTGGCCCGGCTTCATCTCCAGCTTCATCCACGCCTGGTCCGGCTTCATCCACGCCTGGCCCGGTTTCATCTCCAGCTTCATCCACGCCTGGTCCGGCTTCGGCTTCTGCTTCAGCATCGCCTGGTCCAGCCTTCGTGTCTGCATCCTCGTCTGGTCCAGCCTTCGTGCCCGCATCCTCGGCCACAGCATCCTCATCAGCATCGCCTGGTCCAGCTTCAGCATCCTCATCAGCCTCGTCTGGTCCAGCCTCCGTGTCTGCATCCTCGTCTGGTCCAGCCTCCGTGTCTGCACCATCGCCTGCAGCAGCGTCTTCAGCATCCGCACCATCGCCTGCAGCAGCGTCTTCAGCATCCGCACCATCGCCTGCAGCAGCGTCTTCAGCATCCGCATCATCGCCTGCAGCAGCGTCTTCAGCATCTTCGCCCGCTGCGGCCCCGGATTCCGTGCCTTCAGCCTCGCCTGGCCCAGCCTCGTTTGGGTCTGGAGCTAAACGGCCGTTTTCTAGACCGCTGGCTAGGCTACTGGCCGGGCGCCGTCGCCTGACTGGCTGCCGTTGCCTTCCGCACGGCCGGCCCCCGGACCGCCATCGCCTGAGCGGCCGCCGTTGCCTTCCGCACGGCCGGCCCCCGGACCGCCATCGCCTGAGCGGCCGCCATTGCCTTCCGCATGGCCGGCCGCTGGACCCTCTTCGCCTGAGCGGCCGCCGTTGCCTTCCGCACGGCCGGCCCCCGGACCCTCTTCGCCTGAGTGGCCGCCGTTGCCTTCCGCACGGTCGGCCCCCTGAACTTTTTGCGCGCCGTCACGGCCTTCTTCGTGGACGGCCTCCCGAACTCTTTACGCGCCGCCACGGCCTTCTTCGTGGCCGGCCACCTGAACTGTGTTTTGGACTCTGCTCCCCTGTGAGTTTTTTTTTGTGAACATTTGTTTGGGACTCTGGGGCCTCCGTCTTTGGTCTTGGCCCGGTCCCTCCGTCCTGGGCCCCCTGCCGCCCGCCCGGATCTGGTGGTGTGTTTCTGTGGCTGTCGGGGGCCAGCCCTTGAGGGGGGGGGGTACTGTCATGGTCCTGCGGCCATGACTCAGTGACTTTGTGTTTGTGTTCCTTATTGTTATTATTCTCTTTATTATTCTTGGGCTGTTTTGGGATGGTTTGTGTTTTGGGATTTTAGATACTGGGTTTTGGGTTTGTGCTCCCTCTATTGGTCCCTGGTGTTAGTGTTCCCCTGTCTCGTCAGGTTAATCAGGTCCAGCTGTGTCTCCCACCTGTGTGTGATTTCCCAGTGTCTCTTTGTGTACTTTAGTGTGTGTTTTCCTCTGCTCCTCGTCGCGTCGTCTGTGTTCATACCCTGTGAAATCCCCTGGGTGCTCTCCCTGCTGTTCTCCCTTCATGTTCAGGTTTGCCACTCCTTTGTGTAGTTTCACCCAGTTTAGTTCATCCTTAGTTCTGTTTTGCCATCTCCACTTTATGTTTGATATTGTCAATAAATCGCCTTCACATCTGAGTAAGTGCTGCATTTGAGTCCTCCTTTCCACTCTTCACACGGCCGCTGCCCCGGACCGTGACATAAACTCTTTTGGGAGAGATATGAGCTTTTGCAGGGGATCCATGGTGTTGTGCTAAACCATCCAGGTTATTTTGACAAAAGCACTAAATGAATGCACATGTGCCAAGGCAATTGAGAAGGATCTGTGCTATTTTGACTGTACTGACCTTTTATATGGGAAAGGAATCTGCTTTTGAAGCGTGGACGAAGAGTTTGGGGAAAGATATTTGATTTTGCTAGTGAGCTATAATGTTGGGCAGAACTGTAAGACTGTTTGGCCAAATGACCTTATGGTTTTGAGAATGTCATCTCGGTTTCAAGAAATGAGCCAAACCAATCGATTAAAACTGTAAAACCCTCTTTATCCATACTCCCTAACCTGGCACACTAGTCTGCTCCAAGAGCTCTTAAACAGGTGATTGAGCCGCTTTCACTCTTTTGCTCCACATCCTGCAAGAAGCAACTAGGACAGGTGAGTACCTTTACAAGTTCTCATTTCACATATGTTTAGGTTATTGATAAATGATTAACTGCAAGCAGCTCTAACTTTGGCTCTTCTCCTCACAGGTAGGATGGCCAGTCCCACTGTCTCTTTTCTGTTACAAGCTGTCAATTTAATTGTATGTCAAATAACCTAATAAAAGACTCCATAAGACCTAATGTGTTTTCTTTATTACCCTATTTTAAATTCCCAAACCAACAATTTATTATTAACAATACCAACCAGGTAATGGAACCCCTGGTCTCCATTACAGCCAGTTTTAAACTTCTAGTGCCACTGGTGTATAATTACAGGACATAAAAGTCATCAGACTTTCTGTTATTGCCAGAAGGGTGTTATATATAGCTAACGGGAACATAATATTAAAAAATTTATTACTATAAAATAGTTTGTTATAAATACATTTAATTTCTGTGCAGATAGAAGTGAGCGCACAGCTTTTAGCTTACACTTTTGATAAATTAATAAATGATATATTCTAACAGGAAGGGAAAATCTGGGATCATAGAAAGGATTAGCTTTTATTTCCAAAGCTTGCACAAACTTGGCTTAATGTTTGCTATCTTTCTAGCAGAACATGAGATACTATCGTGGTCAAAAATAAATCCAGCAAAGGACAGGAGGAGTGGTTTGTGGTTGGCAAAAAAAGGCAGATATAATTATTTTTCAAAAACACAGAAGTACCCACAAGTACCTATACCTATTGGTAAGGTAAGTCCATGGTCAAATATCAAATGCAGTATGTTGTGTGTTTTCACTGTAATTCCAAGGGCCAGTAGAATTGCAACAAAACTGCAGAGCAGACACACAGCATTACAACCAAAAATGGAAACACTTTTTGATCTGCTTTTTATTTAGCCCAGTGCTTTGCTAGGTGTACAGTATTAAGTGTCTTACTTCTTACTTACTAATATCTTAATACTTTTGTGAAAATACTGTCGTAGTCCATATTGAGTCATAGATGAGTTTCTTTTGCGTGCACTTCTATCTGGACAAGTGCACTGAAATTTCTTAATTGTGATGGAGCTACTAACTCTCTCATTAGAGAGAGCTATTGATGAGTACTGTCTGATCACTTAGACATCTATGGATGCCACTAACATGCACAAAATCCCCCAATTTAATTAACAATTCTACACATGAAGTGTCTGTGATCCCTTCACCATTCACAAAGCCTTAAACTCTAATGAGACAAGGATAAGATCCCTTTACTATGATGAATGACAAATCAAGTACTCTGCCCAAACGAGAGGTCTGACAACATTATCCGTGGCTTCTCCAGAACCTTTCATACATGTCTCAAGTGCTCAGGATGAAACTGCAGTCATTTGCATAAAGCACAGAGTGCCAAATGGTGGGCATCATCCTCAGCCTCTCTGGTAGGGTCTATGCCAGCATGCTGCAGAGTGTGTCTTGTAGTTGAACCTTTAATTAAGGATGAATCCTAGTCATGGAACACTGGACCTGATATTTGTGCCCTTTTTGCTATTCTTTTTATCCACATCACTTCATTATTATTTTCTTTTGTCACACCTTGCTATCCTGTTGTAGAGGTGAATAAAGTGTCAGGCAGGAACATGAGTTTGAACCTGGAAATCAAAAGGATGATTCTGAATGTTGTCAGTACATATGCCCCACAAGTTGGATGTCAGTTAGAAAAGAAAAAGAATTCTGGAGTAAGTTGGATAAAGTGGTAGAGAGTGTTCCTGGGGAGAGAGTGCTGATTGTATCAGACTTTGACAAATAAAAATGAGCAGAGGTGATTAGGAGGTGTTGGGTAGGTATGGTATTAAGTAGTGAAATGCAGAAGAGCAGATGGTAGTGGGCTTTGTAAAAAAAATGGAAAGGGCTGTTGTGAACAGATATTTCAAGGAGAGGGATGACCATAGGGTGACATTAAAGAGCAGAGGAAAGGTGCACACAGGTGGAGTACATCCTGTGCATCAGGTGTAATTTGAAGGAGACTCCAAGGTGGTGTCAGGGGAGTAGTTTTAGTTTTTGGCACTGCATCTCATACTACTTGGGTTCCTCAAGTAATTAGTCTACGTCCGGCCAAGAATTTCAAACCCTCTTCTACTCTTCAATTTAATGTGGGGATTGTTGGTCCCCACAAGTATAGTAGTATGCCAATTTCCTGTCCTCACAAAAATGTCTAAACATGTACACACAAACACACACTCTCTCTCTCTCACACACACACAGACACACACACGCACGCGTGTATAGATAGATGTGCTGTGGGGGAGATATCAGATTTTGTTAGAGGTCTGTCCACATTTTCAGTTGAGGTAAGCTGTACTGCATGATCCGAAATAGAAAGGCACCAACAAGTGTGGCCTTATATGTGAGTGAGCATTACATTATTATATCATTGACACTGTTTTATGGTGACTTGCACTGCCTTAAACTCAACTTGCATTTTTCCAAGCGAACTGGATTTTGGTCCGTCTTTTTTACTGCTTTGCCTTTCTCAAAAGTAAATGTATACCAGAGTTGTATATATAGAGCAGTGCAGCTACAAATACTATCCTGAAAAAATATGTGATGTTATTATGGCAGTTGTTGAATATACCTATTAAAGTTTGGTACGATATATTTGGACATTTTAATATAAACACATATATACAGCTCTGTCTGTAGGAATATTTTTATAACTGTAAATAGATTGGATGTAAAAAGTCAATCTCAGGCATTATCAGTTTTTGACTGTGAATTTGTGGTAATATTTAGCCTAAAATGTTTAACCTGCTAAAGATGCAAAATGGCATATTATTCTACAGAGAATTTTTTAATTACCCACCCAAAGCACTGAATTCAATTGTTTCAAAAACTTCCATGGCAACACATGTTTAAAATCAAGCACATAGGCATGCAGTCTTCTTTTCCAATCATTTATTGCAGAACGGGTCTCTCTCAGGAGCTCAGTGAATTCCAACATGGCAGCATTATAGAATACCACCTGTGCAACAAGTCCAGTAGTGAAAATTCCTTGTTACTAAATATTCTACATTCAACTGTTAGTGGTGTAATAATGAAGTGGAAGTGATTAGGAACCACAGCAGCTCAGCGATGTGTTGGTAAGTGACATAAATTAATAAAGCAGGGTCTCACATAATGTACAGCAGTGTTGGTCAAGTTACTTTCCCCCCAAAAAGTAATCCTGTTACTTTACTGATTACTTATTTTCAAAAGTAATTAATTATTTAGTTACTTTTTAAAAACACAATTTCCAACCTGAATAGATAATAAAGCAATAGATCTGTCAGCCCAATTCTACTTTTTCTATATTCATCATAAAAAATGTAATCAAATGGAAAAGTCTCTTTTTAAAACTTGTTTTATTCGTTTTAATCTTTTAACTTTATGCATCAAGCAAAAAATAAATTCTATGCAACATTCTCTGACTGGAAGAAATTTGTTTAACATTTAAACATTTTTTTTGCACATTCCAGCATATAAAATAAAATAGGTTTTTGTGTTTACACTCAGTCGCTCTAATAAATGAAAGTTGGGTTTTTTTTGTGTTTTTTTTAAACATTATGTTTATTGACTTTTATATCACAGAACAAGCAAAGAATAATAGTACAGTTAACATGAGATTTATATTAAAGAACATAGTCCCCAAAACAAACAAATATAAATTAAAAGAAACAACGATAATAATAAAAATAAATAAATAATAAAATAAAACAAAACCGATGCACAGCATGGGTAAAACAAACAAAGCAAGACGCGAACGAAAAATAAAAACAACAAAAACAAAGAAACAGATAACAAGGAAAACAACAACAAAAAAACAAAAAACAAAAACAAAAAGAAAACCACACACACACAAAGAAACCTAAAACTCAGCACCAAGTATCACTTTCTAGATTAATTCCCTTCATAATGTCTCAGAAACTCAGTTAAAGGTAACCATGTTTCTTCAAAATCTACTCCCTTTCCTCTGACAATATAAGTAAGTCGTTCCAATACAATACATGATGCCATCTCCTTTACCCACATATGACTTGAGGGTACATCCACTTTCTTCCAATACAAAGATATTAAGCGCCTAGCTTGCAGGAGGCCAAAGTCAATTAATTTTAGCTGTCTGGTGCTAAAGTCACAGTTCTTTGGATATATACCCAACACACACATTTTTGCTTCAACAGGTATATTTACTCCAACAATCTTAGATAAAGTTTGTGTGATTAATTTCCAGTACTGTTGTAATTTTGGACAGCTCCATACACAGTGGAGCAGAGTGCCCTTCTCGTCTAAACATTTACTGCAGCTATCTGGGATGACAGGCGACCAGCGATTCAGTTTGACTGGGGTTATGTAAGTTCTCATCAACCACTTATATTGGAGGAGTTTCATCCTTGTATTAATTGATTGTCTTTGGGCTTTTAAACATGCAGTTTCCCAGTCCACCTCCTGTATCTCCTCTTTGATGTCAGCCCTCCATGCGTCCAACTTGTCAGTGGCAGATTCCCTATCATGTGTTAACAGAGCTGTATAAACCAAAGAGATATGACCTCTGCCCACTGGCTTTTGAAGTATGACATTCTTCAAGTGTGATAATGGTGGCTCAGATACAATCTGTTTATATTTTGACATAATGAAATGTTTAACTTGTAGATATTTAAAAAAATGTTTTTTGGGGATGTTGTATATTTGGCATAGCTGATCAAATGTAAGAAGGTTGCCGTCCTTATAAAGATCTCCCACCTTCTGTACACCTTTGTCTGCCCAGATTTTGAAACCCCCATCCGCTCTTCCTGCTTTAAAACATGTGTTGCCCCAAATAGGTGAAAAACGAGAGATAGAAGACTTATCTCCCATATACTGATGGACCCTATACCAAACATCTATTGTGTTTTTTAAGAAAGGGTTATTTGTCATTTTTTTAAAATTGTTCAGGCTTGCAGAATATAAATACAGATTTAACTGAAGATTTGTTACTGATGTTTGTTCAATTTGTAACCAGGCCGGGGGTGTCTCAGTGGAAAAGTAGAACATGGCTGAGCGCAGTTGTGCAGACCAGTAATACAGTCTAAGATTAGGGAGTTGTAACCCCCCTCTTTCATATGGTAGGTACAACAAGTGAAGTCTTAGTCTAGGTTTTTTATTATTTCAAATAAATCTATTAAAGATACCATTTAGTTTATCAAAGAATTCTTTAGGAAGAGGCAGAGGAAGTGACTGGAAGAGATATAAAAATTTGGGCAATATATTCATTTTAATCATGTTTATACGGCCAATCACTGATATGGGCATTGTCATCCATTTATTTAGAGATTCCTCCACTTCACTAATCAGAGGATCATAGTTTGTTGCTACAATGGTATCAATGTCTAGGGTGATTTTAACTCCAAGATACACAAATCCTTCTTTTGCATTAATAAACGGGGTTTGTATAATAGGATTTAGCCATTCATCCTTGTTCAGAAATAGGATTGAGGATTTTGAATCATTTATATTATAGCCAGAGAATTGTCCAAATAACTCCATTTGTTGCATTAATTTTGGTATACTAATGGACAGCCTAGTCAGAAAAAGGTCAGGTCATCAGCATACAGAGCCAATCTATGCTCCTGATCTCCTAACTGGACACCAAATATGTCAGTTCTCATTCTAACTGTCATTGCCAGGGGTTCTATAGCTAAGATAAATAGCATTGGAGATAATGGACACCCCTGGCGAGTGGAACGCTCCAATGTAATAGGGTTAGAAACTATGTTATTTGTTAAAACACAAGCTTCGGGATTTGTATACAAAAATTTGACCCATTTGAGAAAATTGTTTCCAAATCCATATCTTGGGAGAACAGTAAATAAATATGACCACTCTATCCTGTCAAAAGCTTGATGAGCGTCAAGTGATAATAATGCTGTATCTTTAGCATCAAATTTCTCGTGAATTATATTTAGAATCGTTCTTATATTGTGAAACCCTTGACGTTTTGGCACAAAGCCATTTTGATCATTATGAACTAAATGTGATATATAGGGGTCTAATCTCCTTGCTAAAACTTTACAAAGTATTTTAGTGTCAACCCCCATCAGACTTATTGGTCTAAATGATGAACGCTCTGCAGGGGGTTTGCCAGGTTTCAGTATCAAAGTAATCATTGCCTGTCTCAGAGTGGGTGGGAGAGCTTCATTTTGATACGCTTCTTCATATTCAATTCAATTCAATTTTATTTATATAGCGCCAAATCACAACATAAGTCGCCTCAAGGCGCTTCATAGCATTCTACATTCATACGCTTCATACATGTTAAAAAGTGGAATTAACAATTTGTCTTGGAAAGTTTTATAAAATTCAATCGGAAAGCCATCCGGCCCAGGTGCTTTACCACTGTTAATGCTTTTGATAGCCTGTGATATCTCTTCAGTAGTTAGACGTCTGTCTAATTCCTGCTTTGTGTTTTCTGTTAGCGTCTGAAACTGAAGTTGATCTAAGAATATGTCCTGTTCTTCTGAGGTTTGAGCACATTCTGATTTATACAATTTTTCATAAAATTATCTAAAGCTGTCATTAATTTCCAATGGATCTACTGTTACATTCCCTGAGGAGGTCTTTATACTATTAATTGCTCTTTCACTCTGCATTTTCTTAATTCTCCATGCCAAAAGTCTACCTGCTTTCTCTCCTTGGTCGTAATAAGATTGCTTCAGCCACATTAGACTTTTTGCTGCTGCATCAGATGATAATTTATTATATTCAATTCTTAGACGTAGCAACTCACTTTGTTTTGTTGAGTCATCGCTAACGTTTAAGTCTAATTCCAAAGATTTAATCTGTTTATCCAGGGTTTCCATTCACTTTCTTTGCTGTTTATTCTTTGTACTCGTAAAGCTAAGAATTTCACTGATGATGCCATAGCCCTGACACTACACACTGCCCTGTCACACCTGGAGAAGAGAGACACGTATGTGAGAATGCTGTTTGTAGATTACAGCTCAGCATTCAATACCATCGTTCCCTCGAAGCTGGACAGGAAACTGCAGGATCTAGGACTGAGCAGCTCCCTCTGCAGCTGGATCCTTAGCTTCCTGTCTGACAGACACCAAGTGGTCAGACCGGGCAGCATCACCTCATCCCCCATCACACTGAACACTGGTGCTCCACAGGGGTGTGTACTGAGCCCTCTCCTGTACTCACTCTACACCTACGACTGCACAGCCACTAACAACTCCAACATCATTGTGAAGTTTGCGGACGACACTACAGTGGTGGGTCTTATCACCAACGGTGATGAGACGGCTTACAGGGAGGAGGTCAGTGCCCTGACCCACTGGTGTCAAGACAACCATCTCACCCTCAACGTCGCAAAGACAAAGGAGTTGATAGTGGACTTCCGGAGGTGCAGAGAAGTACACACCCCCATCACCATCAACGGCGCTGCTGTGGAGAGAGTGAGCAGCAGAGGTGGAACCAAGTCATTGTTTTGCAAGTCTCAAGTAAGTCTCAAGTCTTTATCCTCAAGTCTCAAGTCAAGTCTCAAGTAATGTCAGGCAAGTCAGAGTCGAGTCTCAAGTCACTGGTGTAAAAGTCCGAGTCAAGTCACAAGTCTGAAACTTTGAATTTCAAGTCCTTTCCAGTCTTTAAAAAAAAAAAAAACGAAAAAATAATGTTGCAGTTATATGCTAAATGTAAATATTAGACCATGTAATTTTAAAATCTGTGTTTTTCTCAACACATGACAAAATAGTGAACTTAGAAAATATACACAAATTGTGAAATTGCACCTCTTTAAAATGCAGCTCAATTAAACCTAGCTCCAAGAATAATTTTCACCGACAGTTCTGAGATAAGCTGCATGTTATTCTTGGATGCGCTTGTAGGACCGGCTTTAAAATCGCATGACAAAAATATCATACACATTAAAAAAAACTGTATCACCAACGTAGCCTGGACAACATTTGCTAGTTGGATGAAGTCAGCTATCTCATCTTAGCATATTTATATGCATATTTATAATCATACGGTTCTTGGAGTGAGCGCATACGATCATGAAGTTTAGTAACTTCAGGTCACTGCAACAAGCCCAGGTACAGTTTACCGACGGATGGGTAGTAGTAGTGATGGGTAGTAGTGGAAATAATTTCTGGTACCCATCACAGAAATGTAGCAGTGACAATAATACTGTATGCTGTAATCGTACTGGGCAATTAGTGATACAAAAAACCTGTTTTATCCTGTGAATAAAAGTATATGTTTTTGTCAATGTACCATAATAACAGAAGCGAAACGCAATATTGTGTCAGGACAATTCACTATTTATGCACAATAAATAAAGGAGCATAGCGCGACAATTTCTGTTCAGCGCCAGACTTGCTTGTAACCTATATCACCAATTATGTTAAGAAAAATGACGCATTAACTACAACAGCAGACTGACCTTTGTGTAAATGCTTGGAGCAGACTAACCTGTGAGCTGGAGTGTTCTGGGACGTTATATTTGATCTTTGAATGGCTGCAATCCAGTCGCCTCTTTGTTACTTCGGAAACATGGCTCGAACAATTTCTCTTCAACGACGCAATCCGATAACAACCGATCTCTTTACCCGTCGGCTTCCCGTGGCTGTCATGCGACCGGCTATTGCAGTTAATAATACAACAGCTTCTTGACATTTTTGTGTTTCTTTTTATCGCTGTATAACTGATTTTAATTGAAAGCCTGCGTGCGCTAGTACCGCTTGCCACGAGTTCCCAGAATCCTTTGCGGTTCTACCCGTGAATGACGTCACATTTTCAATCTCTATATAATATGCATGTTAAATTTTATATTTGGGGTAAAATATCAAGTCTTTTCAAGTAAACCGGTTCAAGTCCAATTCAAGTCCCAAGTCATTGGTGTAAAAGTCCAAGTCAAGTCACAAGTCTTAGAACATTTTTTCAAGTCAAGTCTAAAGTCATAAAATTAATGACTCGAGTCTGACTCGAGTCCAAGTCATGTGACTCGAGTCCACACCTCTGGTGAGCAGCTTCCGGTTCCTTGGTGTACATCTGGCTGAGGCTCTTACGTGGTCAGTACACACAAACAAAACAGTGAAGAAGGCGCAGCAGCGCCTCTTCTTTCTCAGGAGACTGAAAAGATTCGGCATGAGCCCCCGCATCCTCAGGACCTTCTATCGCTGTGCCATTGAGAGCATCCTCACTGGATGCATCACCACCTGGTATGGCAACAGCACCGCCTACAACTGCAAAGCTCTCCAGCAAGTAGTGCAGTGCTCTGAACGGATAATTGGAGGTGAGCTTCCCTCCCTCCAAGACATCTACAGGAAGCGCTGCCTGAGGAAAGTGGGGAGGATCATCAAGGACTCCAGTCACCCCAGCCATAAACTGTTCAGACTGCTTCCATCAGGAAGGAGGTTCTGCAGCATCCGGTCCCGTACCAGCAGACTGAGAGACAGCTTCTTCCACCAGGCCATCAGACTGCTGAACACGTCATAGACACCTCAGCTTCACTATTGGAACTTCAACATTATGCACTACACACTGTACAGTAATGCCACTGTTTTGCACATGTCTCACTCTGTATATTTTTATATATTTTATTTTATTTTTTACTATTTAATTTGTAAAAATGTGTATACACACACACACACACACACACACACACACACACACACACACACACACACACACACACACACGTAGAAAAACATTTAGTATACACATCCAGAAATGCATACACTATTATATATTGTACATATATTTATTAGTTTCAGGTTGGCCATTCTTGTATTTTGCTCGTTTGTGTTGTTGTGTTTGCACATCTCTGTTGCTTGTGGGGCTCGCACACAAGAATTTCACTTGCATGTGCTGTGCCAGTGTGCCTGCACATGTGATGTGACAATAAAAGTGATTTGATTTGATTTGATAATATATGCCTTGAATCCTTCCCATCTCACTGAGGCACAAGTTTGATCTGTATTTAACTCAAAGTAATTTTCGATTTTCTCCTCTACAAATTTAACAAATTCAGGATTCTGCAGCCATTTTGTTTGAAACCGCCAGTGAGGGGGTTATGGATAAACTTTCCTAGATGGATATTCAGTGAGATAGCTGCATGATCACTGATCACTATGCTATCATACTGACACTGTTTGATCCTTGATAAAAGTTCTCTTGAGACAAGAAAGTAATCTATACGTGAGCGGGATTTATGTATACTTGAATGACAGGAGAATTCTATTTTATCAGGATTTTGTTCTCTCCACACGTCTACCAAGTTGATATCTGATATAAATCGATTTATCAGTTGTCTAGTTTGTGCTTTATATGTATCTGAACCTGTTGAGCGATCCATACTCGGATTGAGAGTACAGTTAAAGTCTCCTCCAATTATATACAGTCCTTGCAAAGCAGATACAGTAAGAAACAGATCTTCAAAAAATTTGGGCTTATTTTCATTTGGGCCATAGAGACTCACCAAGTTTAAAGTAATAGAAAGGATGGTACCCTGAGTGATTACGTACCTACCAGCAGGGTCTTTTATTATGTTCGTCATTTGGAATGGTATGCTTCTATGAATCAAAATAATTACACCTCTTGCATAGTTATTGTATGATGCGTGGATCACCTGGCCAGGCCATCTGTTCCTCACAGACTTTAGTTCACAGTCTGTCAGATGTGTTTCTTGAAGAAAAACTATTTTTGATTTCAATTGCTTGATCCTGCTTATAACCTGTTTCTGTCTGATTAGTTTCCAGAGACCCCGGACATTCCCACTAGTGACTTTTATGTCAGAGATATTGCGGGTGTTTAGTTGGTCCATACTTTTCATTCTGTAATATTAAGATAACAACACGTGATGCTGATGTTGAGTAAACAAAAGTGACAAGTAAACTATGAATAAAATAAAATAGAGAAATAAATAGTGAAAAAAAAACCCTGGCATTGACCCATAACACTTAAAGTCCCTCCCCCCCCCTTTCCCTTACTCAGAGTAGTAAACAAGGGGCTGTGCTATTCCACTACAAAGGGGAATAGCTGAACTATAAGAACCCAACCCAACTAAAGCAACAGTGGCGTCCGTCAACCATACATACACCATATTCAAACATAACATAAACATAACAAACCCATATGTGTTAACATATCAGACTAGCCACTAAATTAAAATAATTCCATGACTGTGTCCTTTTTGTAACTTACAGAATCCCACTTGAAAGGATAAAAGTTTAACCAAAGTAGGTAACATTGTTGTGTTCAAGAGGGAGAAAGAGAGAAAAAGGAAAAACAAACAAACAAAAAATTACGTTTGTAGTGCCGTTATTAAAACGTAATGGAAAATTTTCAAGCTCTAAAAAAGAAGAAAAAAAAACTTCCTGTGTCCAATAACATGGCAAGTTAATGAGTAGCAAAAAGCCAAATATTATAACTGAGCGAAAATACAGATTTTTACAGCTCGTCTATTAGTTATGAGCAGCTGATTCTGCAGTTCAGGGAGTGAAACGCTCACCGCTACAGTTAGTCCTGTCCAGTGTGTCTACGGTGGAAATCCTTGGCCTCCTTTGGAGATGAAAACAGCCGTATCTTCCCATCGTGGAGGATCCTCATCTTGCATGGATTATATTGAAAACCGCGGAACACTCCTTCGTCAGCAAACACTTTTCTGATCGCGTTGAACTCGGTTCGCTGCCGGATGGTCTCAGCTGAGAAATCTTGGGCAAAAAAGAGTTTGTTTCCATCGTGCTCGATGTTACTGTGTTTTGTGGAGCGGAAAACAAACTCCCGATCTTGGAAGTTCAGGAATCGGATAAGGACAGCTCTGTGTTGGTTTGGCTTTGGAGGTGCTAGGGTGCGGTGGGCCCTCTCAATAACGAACGATCTGTCGGTCTCAAGCCAGCGCAGTAACACCTCCCTTATAAACTCCAGCAGTGGCGGCTGACCCTCGGTGCCCTCCCGGAGGCCAAATAGCTGCAGGTTCTTCCTTCGGCCCCGGTTCTCCAGGTCGTCGGTTTTTGCCTCCAGGTAGGATATCCGCTTCATGGCATTGCTGGGATAGGCCACGCTCTTTCCCAGGAGCTCCTCTGCCGACATTATTCTATTTTCAGCTTCCTCCAGTCGTGTAGCATTTGCAGCAACATTTTGCTTTACCTCCGTCATTTTTGTCTCCAAAGCAGCAACTGACTTCGTCATTTCGCCCATACGGTTATCCATCTACGGTTATCTATAAACTCGCCGCGCAACGACCGAAGTTCAGCTAACACCGTGCTAAGGTCACCCATGCTACTAGCGCTAGCAGCTCCCTCGCTGCTTTCAGGCGTTGCGAAAATATCGGTTTTAACTGGTTTTTGGGAACCGCGTTTTCGGGTGAAAATATCACAGTCCTTGAGATTAGTCGTTTTTGACATTTTCCAATAGCAGTTAAGTTTGTAGTTTTGGGTTGTTCTGGGTTTTTAATGCAGGTTACATGGAGCAACCACTTTATGCAGCCATCTTGGTCCGCGGCTCCTGAAGAAAATATAATCTGATCAAACATTATTCAGCTTTAAATATTGTTCAACTTTAAAGTTACTGTGCAACTGTGTAATAAAAATGTGCTCACGACTTTGGCCTTGAGAGCGATAAGAAGCGATCGCCTCATCCTGCAGGTGCAAGATATCTGCAAGCGAAGAGACTAGAACACCCAAGGCCGATTTCCTTTTATGGAGTTGTTTTTCTGCTAATGCAGCACTTTCCTCACAACCCCCTCCTGTAAGTTTTAGAGAATATATACCCATCCTCACAGCAAATCTTAGGAATCTCCTGATGTGAGCTGTGTTGAGAGGTTGTCTCTGTCTCAATAAAAGTTCACTGATTCCCCATCTGCCGCAGGTGTCCGGTTGTCTTCATTCTCCGCCAGCCTGGTTAAGTCAATTCCTCCTTAACATCTAAAAGAACCTATTTAATGAAGGAAGACGGGTTCACTTTGTGTTTAATATTATTCTATTGCTGTTGTTGTTTTTTTTGTATCCTTCAATTGGCGTCACGAACAGGATCCGCTCCAGGTCAACTGGAACGGATGGGAGGACTTCGGCCGTGGTCTGAGTGAACGGAGTTTGGACAAAAGCTGTGTGCACACAAAAACAAGGTAAGCAGACCTTTTATTTCTGCTATATTGAACATTATAAAAATACTTAGTGTCCAAACTCCTAGTAATTCATAACCAAAATTGTCTGGCTTACTTAAGGCTTGTTGAGAATCAGACAAGTGAATAAGAAATAAGTGAATAAGAGATAAGTGAATAAGAAATAAGTGAATAAGTGAATAAAGATAAGAGTGAACTGAGGTCTGACCACGGTTGCAGCCGACGGGTTGCTCTCCGGTGTCGGATACATACCTCAGTGCAGGTCTGGGACCTTGAAAGGGTTTATTAGTAACGCCTTTCTAAACAAATTAAAAGGTTAAAGGCCTTGAGAATATTTTTTAGTAATATTCTCTAAACTACAGAAGGGTTAGGAAGGCCCAGAGGACTTTATTAGAAAAGATCCTCTAAAACTTAAAAAGGAGAAGTACTGGTTGGAGTCCAAAGGAGGGGTCCCTTTGATCAATAGGAGAAAACGGATCTCTTCTTAAAACCCCGATGATTTTAGTGTTTTAAATGTTTTGATGTTCTGTTTGATATTGGACACACATAAATACACGCTGAATGCTTGCTGTGGAACACTGGGCAGGACAGTTTGGTTCTCCGTTGTTCACAGATTACACAATTAAAGGAACTAGGTTCCTCTTTTGGTTAAAATAATACACCACACATAGAATTTTTTTTTTACACATTTATTACATACATAAGGAGGGTAATGAGTGACTGCAGGTAATGTATGAAGTGTGAATGAGACGTGTGAACAAGGTGACAACCAACTAGCACCCCTATCAGGAAGCTCTAGGCAAGGTTACCCGCCAGACTCCGGTTTGGTAGAAGCCTGGTAACACCTGAAGGGATATTTCAGTGCTGACTCACCTTTAAAGCAGCGCCCCAGCTGTTAGTGCCTAATAGAGGCAGAAACCCAGCTGGCCCAAATTCTCCTTTAAAATCAATAAAAGAACACTCCTCCATTGACAGTAAAATGGATGGAGAATTAGATCGAGAAACTAATGATGATGGTTGGGGTCCCGGTGTTATTCTTAGCACATTGGGAGAACAATTAACATGTGTTGAGACAGTCATCAACTCCACACACCAGCCTAAAGAAGCAAAAAAGCAGAAAGAGTCATTGAGGAAAACAGCTGAAAGGTTAATGAAAGAAAAGGGAAAGGACGAGGGGAGTAGTGGTAACTGGGGAATAATTTGGCAGAATAAGGCTATGCAGGCAAAAGAGAAAGAGGAAGAAGCCAACTCAGCAGCAGCAGGTGCAGGTGTGATGAGCGGGGTGAGACACAGAAAGGAAGCAGATAAGCACGCAGGCCGCAAAGCTAAATTTAATCACTGGGTGTGTTTATGGGAAACTGCAAAACCACACATGAAGAAAAATAGGTCTCAGCCACCTCCCTATTCTGCCTCAACTCCTCCCTCAGCAGGCATATATCCGGTACTTAATATCTCTGGTGGAATAATGACTATTGGAGAAGAACCGCCCGTAGCTCCAACTCCCATAGATACCAAGCATTTTTGCCCAGGAAGCTCCTCTCTGTCGGCGACATCCTCAGCTAGTAGTAGAGCCCCCTCTTCTATGTCCCATTGTTTTGGAACCGGATCTGAGGGCCTAACTGACCCCCCTGCGAGCGCACCATTTGCGGTTCGAATGAACAGACAGGAACCCACTGAACAACAATTAACTGATCAAGAAGCAGCATTACGCAGCTGCTTAAATGAACATAGGTCAGTGGTCCAGGTGAATAATCGTGTTGCGTCAGCCCCTCTTTCCCGGTCCAACCCCTTTGCCAGCACTCCTGTCGCTGTTAAAGGAGATCTGACCGCTACTGCAAAAACTGAGCCTGGCACTTCACCAAATGTCACAGTTACCATGTCTTTGGTGGGCCGTCAGGATCCGGAAACACAGATGAGTTTAGCCCACGTTTTTGCTGACACTGCTACCCCACCAGGCGGGGAAGAAACTGAGGATACTGATGATGAACTCAGTGACCTTAACAATACACCCCCCTCTACCCCTCCCAGTTTAGGATATCAGACTAGATCTAAGGGCCCTGTGCCTCAGCCTCCAGGCATATTTCCCCTGGTCCAGACTAAAGCGCAACGTAGACCAGTGTATCAACCTTATTCATTCGGAGATGTCCAGGCCCTAGTGGACAAACTCCCTGACATAACGGAGGGAGGGAATGCCTGGTTGGCTGGTTTGGATAAATACACAGCTGGACAGGACCTCGCACTGGGAGATTTTAGAGCTATTATAACTAGGTGCACATCCCGATCTCAGGCAGCGGACCTGGAACAAAATGCGGGTACTACCATGCATGAGAACGAGGTGCCACTAATGCAGGCCTTGAGGTTTATTGGACCGGCCCTGCGCAAACAATTCCCACCCAAAAATCAAGGCACCTTACAGAAATTTAAATGGGAGGGAAAGCAAAATCCCACCCATTATCTAAATCAGGCTGTTGAAGACTGGGTGAACCATACAGGTCATCACCCTAGTAGGACTTGTTCACAGAGCATGTGGTTTAGAAGGGCGGTGCTGAGGGGCATTCCGGAGTCAGTAAGCCAGAAAATGGAGGATAATCCTGATTTGCAGGACTGTGACTTTGCAATCTGGAAGAAACATTTGATTTTTAATCTTAACAAAGTGCAGATTAAGTCTGATGATAAAGCGGAGAGCGTCGAAGATTTACAGTTGCAACTGTTGAAGGTTCAGCTGCAGAAAGCTAAAAACGACCTGGGTGGAAAAGGTGATAAGCCTAAAAAGCAGCGGTTACTTTTACAACAGATCAATTACAGTGGTACATGATGTCTGATGAGGCAGCTCCCCATGTGTCACTGGCCTTACATCCTGGACACCAGGCTAAGGAGCTGGGTGGAATGGTTAAACGTTCCCTTGCGGCCACTGACTGGACACCTACAAAACTCCCACAGGTTTTGTTTTCTCCATCTACCAAGACATACCAAATTTTAAATGATTGCTTTAATTCCTCAACACTGCAACATGGAGTGGTCAGCGGGTCACATGGAAGAGAACACACAGACCACTGTGATGCTGCGCCTTTACTCGACTCTCTTCCAGATTGTTTGTGGTCCCTTGGACCCACAGATGTAGGTTTAGTTGATGTGGAGCCAGTCTCTTTTCAACTGTCATCTGCTACCCCTTTGTGGCAGCCTCAGTACCCACACAGACCGGAGGCTGAGGCTGGGATTGCAGAAACAATTTCTGGTTTGGTCACTGCCGGTGTCTTGGAGCCCTCCTGCTCTAAGTGGAACACGCCCATCCTACCCGTTGAGAAAAAAGGCACGGGGAAGTTCAGAATGGCACATGATTTGAGAAGGATTAATGCCTTACTTGGCACTCCTACTTTGCCTGTGCCTAATCCTTATGTTGCCTTGACCAACCTCCCACCATCTCATGCCTGGTTCACCTGCATTGACTTGGCTAATGCCTTTTTCTGCCTCCCACTTCGTGAGTCACTGCGTGACATTTTCTCATTTACATTTAGAGGCCGACAATGGCGTTACACTCGCTTACCACAGGGATTTGCCCTCTCCCCAGGACTGTTTAATCAGTGTTTGAAAGAACTTTTACAAACCAGCCCACTACCATCTGACTGTATGTTAATACAATATGTGGATGACCTTTTGCTGTCTGCCCCCACGGCTGACATCTGTTTGGAGGCCACCAGAGTGGTACTTCACCACCTGGCCAACACAGGTTTTAAAGTGAGCAAAAACAAACTACAGATTGCAAGAAAACAGGTTTCTTTTCTAGGCCGCATGGTCTCACAGTCCGGTATTTCCTTGTCCCCAGAACACAGGAACTCCATTTTGCACCATCCAAAACCTCTAACTGTAAAAGACATGTTGTCATTTTTGGGCCTGACTGGTTACAGCAGGACCTATGTCCCAGACTATGTTGGCCTTACTTCCCCTTTGCGCGTTTTGGTAAATGAACAAGGCATGAGAAACCTCTCTGCTCCCCTCTCATGGACTACAGAAACAGAACAGGCGTTTATAAAGTTAAAACAACAGCTTTCTGTCGCCTCTGACCTTGCTGTGCCAGATTATGCCTTGCCTTTTCATCTTGATGTTTCTGGAACTGGAACCCATATCAATGGTATCCTGTTCCAGAAAAAAGGGGGAGAGAGAAAAGTGTTGACATATGTAAGCGTAATGCTTGACAACACTGAAAAACGCCACCCACCGTGCACACAACACGTTTCTGGACTTGCAAAAATCATTCAGAAAACAGCACACATAGTGATGAACCACCCACTAAAAATTTTGACATCACACAGTGTGGTGGCCTACGTCTCCTCACAGGCCTTCACACTCACTTCACTCAGGCAGAGACGCCTCAGTACCATTTTGGAAGCACCACACATCACCTACTCACATGAAGGCATAAACATGGCTGATCACATGGGATCAGGGGAACCACATATGTGTGAAGAGGTTGTGCAGGTACAGGAGAAAATCAGGCCAGATTTGCAGGCAGAACCTCTAATGGATGCAGAAAAAGATTGGTTCACAGATGGATGTTGTTTCAGAACTGAAAGTGGAATGTTGAAGGCTGCATGGGCAATAGTGGAACAGACAGACATGAGATGGAAAACAGTGAAGGCAGAGCAGTTGACAGGACAACAGTCTGCACAGAGAGCTGAACTGAGAGCGGTGATTGAAGCCTTAAGGATGGGAAAGGGACAGAAAGTGAATATATACAGTGATTCAGCTTATGCTGTGGGAGCAGTGCATGTGGAGCTCAAGCAGTGGCTAAGAGCTGGTTTTTTGACAGCCAGCGGAAAGCCTATTAAACATGAGATAGAAATGAGGGAATTAGCGGAAGCACTGTTGTTACCTGTTAAGGTGGCAGTGGTAAAATGCAAAGGACACAGTGCCGGATTGGACTTAGTGGCATTAGGTAACAAACAGGCGGACTTAGTAGCTAAGCAGACAGCTGGTTACTTACCCTCCCTGATTATGGTAATGGACCCAGAAGCCACACCCCCTCCAGAAAGACCACCCATACAACTAGGCCTAGCCACAATCAGAGAGTTACAGGACAAAGCCAGCCCCCAGGAAAAATCATTATGGGTAACAAGAGGGGCCACAAACACAGATGTTTGGCGTGGCCCAGATGGAAGGCCCATTCTACCGCCAGGGGTCAGACAGACAGCAATGGAAGAGGCACATGGAGTGGGGCATGTGGGACCTGCACAAATGATGAGGAACTTAGCCGCCTGGTGGCACCCTTATCTAAAAGACATGACAAAATACATGGTTAAAACCTGTAAGGAGTGCAACCAATTTGGAATCAAGCCCGCCTTCAAGCCAATAGCAGGGTACTTCCCCATCCCACTTTGCCCAGGGAAAGAAATAATCATTGATTACACAGACATGGTGGACAGAGTAGGTAGTTACAGGTACCTGCTGGTGGCTGTGGATGCATTTTCAGGTTGGCCAGAAGCCTGGCCGACAGCAAGTGAAAACAGTAGAACTGTGGTGAAGTGTCTGATTAATCATTATATACCACAGCATGGGTTTCCCGAGGTCATAAGGTCGGACAATGGTTCACATTTCAGGAACCACGATCTGCAGAGGGTTGAAGCCGCATTAGGTTTGAGACATAAGTTTGGCTCAGTTTACCACCCCCAATCCCAGGGGAAAGTGGAAAGGATGAATCAAACTCTAAAAACTAAATTGGCTAAAATCTGTGCACAGACCAAATTAGATTGGGTTAAGGCATTGCCTCTTGCATTAATGTCCATAAGATGCTCAGTAAATCAAACCTCTGGTTACACTCCATTTGAGTTGGAGCATGGCAGGCCTTTTCCTGGCCCCTCCTCTCGCCTGTTAATGTCGGATGAAGCTGATTCAGACCTCGATCCGAGGACATATTATAACATGCTCCGCAGTTTTGTTGCCCAGTATTCCTCACAGGTCGCTGAAAGAAACCAGCAAGAGCTGAAAGAGGCGGCTACACCTGGAATGGACTACGTCCTCCTGAAAGTCACAAAGAGAAAGTGGGCTGAGCCTCGCTGGACAGGCCCTTACCGCATAACAGAGCGGACCTCCCACGCTGTCAGGCTCGAAGGGAAAGGTGACACCTGGTTTCATTACACACAGTGCGCTGCTGCCACCGAACCAGGAAGAACCTTGAGAGAGGTGCAGAAGGACCTGTCAGAAGGAGCTGCAACAGCATCACCAACCACTTGAGGGAGCCAAAACTCAACCTACAAGCCGGCTGGTTACAAAAGGGGGTGTTCTTCATACTGAACTAAACATTTTTATTTTTCTATTTTTAACATCTTTTATGACTTTGCTTTTATATTGGCTTGAGTTTTTAAGATTTACATTTTACATTGCAATAGTTTTAACCGCTGAAAGCTCATTTAAAGTTGTGTCACTGATACTTTTTGTTGCTCTTTAACTCCTAGAACACGCCCTTGGCGAGGTGGGGGGAACTGGACCACCTTTCTCTGCCCCATCATCCTCTATTAGAAGACATCCAAGCTAAGTAAACATGTCTTGGCCCTTTCCCCCTGAAATGACAGGCAGGCAAAGATGTTGCGTCTTTGTTTGCTTCCTGGCCCTGGGTCTCATTCCCATTGGCATAATCCTGATCTGTGAAGGGCCCCCGACACTTCTGACACCTTCAAGTTCAAAAGCTTCGCCCCCTTCTGACAGTCCCAATCTGACAAATGTAGCCCCTAGGGTCTTGCCCACCACTTCCTCTCCAGTTTTGCCCACGCCCGATCCATTTAGAAAGAAACGACACACGGTTACCTCCTGCACCCCAAGTACGACTAGAATGATTACTCTCTGTGTCCCCAACAATAAAAGTTGGGTAGTCGAAATAGATTTCGCTAGCTTCCCAGTCACTCCCGTCACCAAAGACCAAGGGGGGGATCTTTTTAACCTTGCAGTACATCTCTCCTCCTCAGTGTGGTATATAACCCTGGGAGGTTGGCATCAGTGGAAGTGGTCCAGTTTAGTGTCAGAAACGGACCTCGATTGGTCCAAGCACTCTAGGGGTCAGGCTTTGCACTGGAGAAACCAAAATATGCTCAGAATAGCAAAAAAACCGGATCTTTCAGGCTTAATTTTTACCCTAAAGGATCTGGCCTTGACCTCCTGTCAACAATTTATACTTGCCCCTTGGACTGATCGCACCGCCCTGTATTGGCAAATGGAAATATGCCCTAGCGTTGGTGCAGCTCCAAGCTCTGTAGTTAAAGATGATAACCCCACCTTTAATGGCCCTCCGGTGACATATACAAACGGGGGGAGAAACGGCCGAATACGCATTGTAGACACAAATAAAATGTCTAAAGATGACCTCTTCCAAATTCTAACCGGTATTTCTGGAGCAACAAACAACTGGTTACTACTAGCTGAACAAGCTGCTGACAAGACGGCTTCCGACTGCATAGTGTGTATGGGAGCCCGCCCCACTTTAAGAGTTGTACCGGCGCCAGTCAATAGTGCATGCCTCCTGCATCTTATGAACAATACAAAACGAGGTCATTGCTCATATCTGGAAAACCACTTTCCTAAAACTCAACGCTCGGTCTCTAATAAACCACCTTTCTTTTCTTCAGATGTAGCTGTGAACAATTTCACTTGTATTAACCTGACTGGCAATGCAGTAAAACTAGGTAGCTTGAACTCTTCTTGGTGCACTGAGATGACGGTTATGAAACCAAACTTCCGACCTACGGCTAGGGCTGATTTGTGGTGGTGGTGTGGCAATAACAAGTTATATGATGGTTTCCCTCGGGATGCGTCAGGTCTTTGCGCTCTCATAACTCTTATTTTACCTGTTTTAGTCACTCCAGTAGATCTCTCTATAGAAGTACACGAAGTTGGCCTCCCATCCTCCTCTGAACGCCGCTCTAAACGTTCTCTAATCCCAGGTTCAGCTCATAATCCAACCTATATTGATGCTGTAGGTATACCCCGTGGGGTCCCCGATGAATATAAACTGCGAGACCAGGTTAAAGCAGGATGGGCCTCGATACTTTGGATGGTTGAAATAAATGCGAATGTAGACAGAATTAACTACATTCACTTTAATGTGCAACTGTTGGCTAATTACACTCGAGATGGTTTTGAAGCTGTGCATGCACAGTTATCTGCCACTTCCCTAATGGCTTTCCAAAACAGGGTCGCAACGGATTTTCTCCTCGCAGAAAGAGGCGGAGTCTGCAGCCTTTTTGGTCAGGAGTGCTGTACCTATATCCCCAATAACACAGCTCCTGATGGTTCCCTCACTAAAGCTATTACTGGTCTCACAGCTCTTACTGTTAAAATGAAGGAACACTCGGGCGTTGATACTGCCATGTGGGACTCTTGGCTTAACATGTTTGGCAAATATAAGGCCCTTGTAGCTTCCACCCTAGTTTCCATCTCAGTTTTTGTTGCTGTCCTAGTCACCTGCGGTTGCTGTTGTATTCCATGCATTCGATCCCTCTTCCAGAGACTGATTGTTACAGCTCTCACTCCTGAGGATAAGGATCTCGCCCGGCAGATGCCTTTATTGGCTAGTCAACTTCCCACCTCCTCGCCAACGGATGATGAAAACTCTGATCGTGAGGGTGACGAACATTATCGTCTTTCTCTTGTTTAAATGCTTCTAGAATGGTTGTTTCTCTGTGGTGTTTTGTATTAGGCTTGTTATTAATTGTTTCCCTCACCCACTTCCTCTTGAAGGTTATATCTGGTTGAACTGTGTCTGGTCGGGTTGTGAGGGTTAAGCGATGTTCTCAGGGTCTCCGGACTTAAGCCTGAGCGAATGTGTACTCCCACCACTGGATATAAATTGTTTTTTTCCACACCCCTTCCTCACGTTTTACCATATTCACTTTTGAATGTCCTTAGCAGTTACCGTTCTGGGTTTATTTTACGGTTGATTTATTCTTTCACATTTTCACGTTTATATCTCTCATTATTATAGTATACTCTGTACTCTCCACATTTTTATCATTACTTATACTTTTTGGTTGCTGAGTTACAGGAACTGTTAATTTTGTGTCACTACCCTGGTTGCACTGACTCGTTGTATCCTTGTGTGCAGGACAGCTGTTACTGCTTTCGTCGGGAACCGAGACTGCTTGCAGCCGACCCCTGGGCAGGGTGGTGCCTGGACTCTTTTCTCCTCATCTGCAATGACAGATAAAGACAAATGATAAGACCCGAGGAGTTTTTCGAGCCAGGCTTCGACACGTCTCTGTGTTCCTTTGAATGTTACTTATTTTTGTGTGTTGACCCATTTAAGATGGGTCAAAAGGGGGATTTGAAGAAAATATAATCTGATCAAACATTATTCAGCTTTAAATATTGTTCAACTTTAAAGTTACTGTGCAACTGTGTAATAAAAATGTGCTCACGACTTTGGCCTTGAGAGCGATAAGAAGCGATCGCCTCATCCTGCAGGTGCAAGATATCTGCAAGCGAAGAGACTAGAACACCCAAGGCCGATTTCCTTTTATGGAGTTGTTTTTCTGCTAATGCAGCACTTTCCTCACAACCCCCTCCTGTAAGTTTTAGAGAATATATACCCATCCTCACAGCAAATCTTAGGAATCTCCTGATGTGAGCTGTGTTGAGAGGTTGTCTCTGTCTCAATAAAAGTTCACTGATTCCCCATCTGCCGCAGGTGTCCGGTTGTCTTCATTCTCCGCCAGCCTGGTTAAGTCAATTCCTCCTTAACATCTAAAAGAACCTATTTAATGAAGGAAGACGGGTTCACTTTGTGTTTAATATTATTCTATTGCTGTTGTTGTTTTTTTTGTATCCTTCACTCCATAGCGCCATAAATGAAAGTTAAACACAGCGGAAAATAAATAAATCAAAGACTCAGCGGTCCTGTTTCTCTATTTTCACCTGTATGGAAGGCGGTACAGGTGTGCCGCAGCGGTCAGTGGAAGAATCCGCGAGTTTGTCTGTTGATTTCCCATTCTGTGGTAGCATACTCGGTGCTTGCTCGGAAGTTTAGGGGTTTTTTTCGCTGTAAGAAAGAAGTTTTCTTCCCACACAATGAACAGCGGATGCTAATGTTTTTGTCAATTTTACGGAATCAAACTCAAAGTAAGGCCAGTACTTCCACGCTTTAAACGCTGCACGCTCATACTCTCTCCCGCACTTGATATATTATCCATTGTTGATCTGCACACAGCTGTTGCCACGAACGTCGCATTCGCTTACGTCATTGTCATGAGACGTTCTCGCAAAAAACCACGGTTTTAGTAACGCAGTAATGCAGCGTGCTTACGGGAAAGTAACAGCAATCTAATGACCTTTTTGCAATAGTAATCCCTTACTTTGCTCGTTACTTAAAGTAATCGGATTACAGTAACACGTTACTTGTAACGCTGTCCATCTCTGGTGGACAGAGGTCACCAACTTTATGGAGTCAGTCACTACAACACTCTAAACTTCATGTGGTCTTCAGATTAGCTCATGAACAGTGTTTAGAGAGCTTCATGGAATGGGTTTCCATGGCTACGCAGTGTCACTAAGGCCTTACATAACCAGGCACAATGCAATGCATAAGATGCAGAAAAGCACACTGACACTGTTGCAGTATTCATGCTTTCTGGATGAGAGATGAATTGTGCCGGTGTGAAGTTATTTTTCACAAGATGGCCTTGGCCCCTTAGTTCCGGTGAAATGTTTCAACACACCAAGACATTTTGGACAGTTTCATGCTCCTAGCTTTGTGGGAACAGTTTAGGGACAGCCCCTTCCTGGTCTAACATGATGGAGTGCCAGTGCACAAATTGGATGGGGGAATTTGGTGTGCAAGAACTTGACTGGCCTGCCAGAGTCCTGACCAAAACCTGATTAAACACCTTTGGAGTGAATTAGACTGTGAACCAGGCCTTCTCATCCAACAACATTGTCTGACCTTACAAATATATTTCTGGAAGAATGGTTGAAAATTCCCATAGATACATTCCTAAAACTTGTGTAAAGCCAGAACAGCTGAAGCTGTTATAGCTGCAAAGAGTGAGCTGACATCAGGCGTTACGAAAAATGTATATTAAAAGTATCTTGGTTTGTGTGAAATATGTTTTCTTTTAAAGGTTAACTTAACTCTGCCATCACTAATGCTGAACACAAGAAGGGAGAACACAAAGGGAAAAGTGCTGTCCTCATTTCACAGGACGATGTCCTGTAGGTATGAATCACGATTATTCTGAAGAAACTATCGTGTTAAAAATTGTATATGTGAATGTGACTTTTTTTAGAATAAAGAATAAATTAAACTCTTTACATTTCATGAAATCATAATGAAAGTGTTTATTGAATTAATACATCATACGTGGACAATTTAACAGTTAGTTCATATTTTATGAACACTGCCAAAAAGTTCCAAAAGAATGTGTCTTATTCAGCACTTTCACCCTGAAAAAAATAATGAAAGGTAAAATTATTCAACACATATTATCAACATTGAAACAATTCATTCTACATTGTAAATATAGTATCTACACTCTCTTCTCTCTTCAATTCACAGAAAATTATTAACATAAAGCTCTTATATCAAACAACTCCATTAAACAACGGTACATTTTTTCGTAAAACAAATTACATGAATTACCTTTCCAGCATCACGGCTCTTGGCTCTCAGTTTGTTGACCTGAGATTCAGCAATGTCAGCACGTTCCTGAGCTTCCTCCATCTCATGTTGGACCTTTCTCAGTCTGGACATGTGGGTGTTGGCCTGTTCCTCCTGTTCAGTGCAACAATATGTTTTATTTAAAAACATATCTGATCATATATGAGAGATATCTCAGTTATTAAGCTGTGAATTCCATATGTAAAAATCACAAAACATTTTACTCACAGCCTCCTCAGCCTGTCTCTTGTAAGCCTTGACTTTGAGCTGCAGCTTGTCCACCAGATCCTGAAGTCTGACCAAATTCTTCTTGTCCTCCTCAGTCTGCATAAACAACAAACTGTTACTGACGGCTGAAGAAGAAAGAATTTAGGAACTTAAATGTAATAGATGTTTAGGTAAATGTGTAATCACCTGGTAGGTGAGCTCCTTCACTCTCCTCTCATATTTGCGGACTCCTTTAACAGCATCAGCTCCACGTCTCTGCTCAGCTTCAACTTCAGCTTCCAGTTCACGGACCTTTAATGCCATTATAAATAATCAGCTTTTAATAAATATTAAGAGTACAGAGAAGAAAATGGGTGGAGATCATGTGATGGAATCAAAGTGTTTTTTCTTTTTAAATATTTGAATAATAGTTCGAGAACAACATACCCTGGACTCCAGTTTCTGGAGCTGCTTCTTGCCACCCTTCATGGCGAGGTTCTCTGCCTCATCCAGACGGTGCTGCAGGTCCTTGACTGTGACCTCCAGGTTCTTCTTCATCCTCTCCAGGTGAGCACTGGTGTCCTGCTCCTTCTTCAGCTCCTCAGCCATCATGGCAGCCTGAAAGTATGGGTGGTGTTGGCATTATTGATCAAGCATGAACAAAATTTTTGAAAAGAAAAGAAGGCTTGTAAAGTACTAACTTACATCAGTGATAGCCTTTTTGGCCTTCTCCTCAGCATTTCTTGCTTCCTGAACTGCATCATCCACCTCACCCTGAACCTGGACAAGGTCAGCCTCCAGCTTCTTCTTGGTGTTCAAAAGACTGGTGTTCTGAATGAAAAAGAAACCGTTTTAATGCTGTGATTCTCACTCTCTGATGTCTCAAAGTTCTTGTAAAGTAATGAATACCAACCTGAGAGTGAAGCAGTCCAACACGCTCGCTAGCATCAACCAACTCCTGCTCAGCTACTTTGCGTCCTCTCTCTGTCTGCTCCAGAGCGGCTCTCAGCTCCTCAATCTCAGCCACCATCAGACCATTTCTGCGCTCCACCATGGCGACCTGCTCCTTCATGTCTTCCTGTCCTCTGACTGCGTCATCCAGGTGCAGCTGAGCATCCTGATGACAAACAAACAAAAGATATTATCATTGTTTGCTTGGAGGTTAATTAAAAATTCACACAAACACAGATGATCTACCAACTCACCTTGAGCTGTCCTTGGACATTCCTCAGTTGTTTCTGGGCCTCAGCAGCCTGTCTGTTGGCATGGCTCAACTGAATCTCCATCTCATTCAGGTCTCCCTCCATCTTCTTCTTGACTCTCAGGGCATCATTCCTGCTCCTGACCTCAGCATCAAGGGTGCTCTGCATGGAGTCAATCACCCTCTGGCTGTTCCTCTTGATCTGCTCCATCTCCTCGTCCTTCTCTGACAGCTTCCTGTCAATCTCACCTTTTACCTGGTTTAGCTCAAGCTGAACACGAAGGATCTTGGCCTCCTCGTGTTCCAGAGTTCCCTTTAAATAAAGGTTTATTTCAACATAAACTGGAGAAGGGATAGTTTTAGAAATGTAATTACAAACAAAGTACATTTTTATAAAATACATTACCTCAGCTTCCTCCAGAGCTGTCTGAATTTCAGACTTCTCAGTCTCAACAGTCTTCTTGGCCTTTTCCAGCTCATGGATGCTCTTTCCAGTCTCACCAATCTGCTCAGTCAGATCTGAGATCTCCTCTACAGAGCAAACACAGCCAAGAGTTTTAGTACTTGGAGCTGATATATGCAAATGTTTTGGCCACAACAAAAGCTGTATATGAATATAAACATTAGAATCATATCCATATGATCTATAGCAAGATAAGCATACGCTGCAGGTTCTTGTTCTCTCTCTTCATGGTCTCAAGATGATCCAGAGCCTCTTCATATGAGTTCTTCATCTTGAACAACTCAGTGCTGAGAGAACGAGCCTCCTTTTGGGCTCCTTCCAGCTCTGCCTGGCTCTCCTCATACTTCTGCTTCCATTCTGCCAGGACCTAGATTAATTAAAAATTAATTAATTAAATAATTAGTTGTTGTAATGGGTGTAATTTCTCCTTTGATGACAGAGGTTATGTTTAAAACTTTACCTTATCAAAGTTCCTCTGCTTCTTGTCAAGGTTGGCAGCCAGAGCATTAGCTCTCTCCACATCAATCATGAGGTCCTCCACCTCACCCTGCAGCCTCTGCTTGGTCTTCTCCAGTGAGGCACACTTGGAGTTCACAGCCTCAATGGATTCCTCAGCCTCCTGCAGGCGCTGGGCAAGCTTTTTCCTGTTGTTAAAAGAATTCTGTTTTTATTAAGGCTGAATTGGTTGGTTTTAAGTCTGAAAACCAATTTAAACAATGAAAGTATGGTGACTTACTTGGACTCCTCCAGCTCCTCGGTGCGCTGGATAGCATCAGTCTCATATTTGGATCGCCACTGAGCCACCTCACTGTTGGCCTTGGACATTCCTCGCTGCAGCTCAGCCTTGGCCTCCTGCTCCTCCTCAAACTGCTCTCTGAGCAGATCACAGTCATGACGTGCTGACTGAACAGCATGAGCCAGGGCATTCTTGGCCTGTTGAAGTGACAGTTGATTTCAGATTTCGATATTTTATTGTTGAAATCAATTTTAAAGTCTAATGCTGAGAGGATAACAAATTTAAGAGGTAAAACCTTAGAAAGAAATTAGAGGATTATCTGTCTCAGAGTTACTGAGTGTCTCTGTAACTGATTAAAACTTGTCTCTGTTTTTATTAGTAAGTGCTGAAATTTAACAGAAGAGAGAAAATATTTCAGACCTTCACTTCCTCCTCAACGTGTCTCTTCAGTTCCTCAATCTGCTGAGTGAAGGCCTGCTTGCCCCTTGTGAGCTGAGAAACAAGAGCTTCTTTCTCCTCAAGCTGGCGACTGAACTCACCTGTAGTTAACACACATGTATTAAGCCCAGTTTGTTTCATTTCACCCACTGATTGGTTGTAGTTTTAGGTACCTGTAAATGACAAATTTCCAGACACAGACTGTTTCTTTGTTATACATCACTTACCATTCTCTGTTTGAAGTCTCGCCTTCTGGGCATTAATGTCATTCAGCTGACGAACATTCTCATCATTTTTGGCTTTGAGTTCACTTAGTTGATCCTCAAGAGTCCTGCACATTTTCTCCAAGTTGCCCTGTCACCAAGTAATGCCATATCCATGTTAACAGTTAATGAGCTGCTTTGGCGGTCCTGAAATGTAAAAAAGAAAAAATCTGTTCTCTATAAATACTGTCCGCACCTTTGCTTTAGCAACAGCCTCCATGTTGCTGGAGAGGTCATCAATCTCCATCTTGTACTCGCTCTTCTCTTTCTCCAGCTTCTGTTTGACACGCTGGAGGTTGTCGATCTGCTCTCCGAGCTCTGCTACAGTGTCAGCCTGCTTCTTACGGAGAGCTGCTGCAGTAGCTTCATGCTGCAGAGTTGATTCCTCAAGATCACGACGCAGTTTCTGGAACTCAGCCTCTCGCTTCTTGTTCATCTCAATCTGAGCAGCTGTTGCTCCACCAGCTTCCTCGAGCCTCTCGCTGATCTCTTCAAGCTCCCTGGAGAGGTCGGCTCTCTGCTTCTCTACCTTAGCCCGAGCTGCCCTCTCAGCCTCAATCTCCTCTTCCAGCTCCTCAATACGAGCCTAGTTTGAAATTATTTGGATTTATCGATTAGAACCTAAACTAAACTAGGTTTTTGAATTATAATGAACAATATTCTTTATGAAGACTGGTCGTTAGTGTTACCTGAAGTTCTTTGATCTTCTTCTGAAGTTGAGCACCAAGGGATTGTTCATCTTCAATTTTGCTGAGAAGTTGGCTGATTTCAAAGTCCTTCCTTGGTGTGGAAGAAGTATGGTTTTACGATCATAGTCCATATGATTATTGCAATGCAGTGTGTGTAAAGAAAATTATTTACAAAAAAAGCCCTACTTCTTGATTTTCTCATCAGACTGCTGCTTGTCATTCTCCAGATCCATTATGGATTCCTGGGCCAGTTTCAGATCTCCCTCCAGCTTCCTCTTGGCTCTCTCAAGGTCCATGCGGAGCTTCTTCTCTTGCTCCAGTGAACCCTCAAGCTATAAAGTCATGTCAGTTGATTCAAGTGGTTGGTATGACAATGATTTAGTACTAAAATTCTTTCCATAGAAAACAAAAAACAACAACGTAATTTTTATAGTTTTCTTACATCATCAACTTGCTGTTCCAGCTTTGTTTTGGACTTGGTCAGAGTGTTGACTTTGTCCTCCTCTGCCTGGAGATCATCCAGTGTTTGTTGATGGGCCTCTTGTAAGGCTTTCTTCTCCTTAGTCAACTTGGCAATTGACTCATCTTGAGATGCCATCTCCTCTGTCAGGTTTTTCACCTGAAACAATGTGAATACATTAAGTTTAATTTTGTTCGAGATTTTGCTGATTATTTGATCGTTTAACATGTATATTCAAAGAACAACATTACATGTTTTAATTGAACTAAGAATATAATCAAAATGAACTGAACCTTGTTTTCTGTGGCATGTTTCTCCTTCTCCACTTTGGCCAAGGTGAGCTCCAAGTCATCAATGTCCTTCTTCAGCTCAGAGCATTCATCCTCCAGCTTCCTCTTCTTAGCAGTCAGCTCAGCATTGATTTCCTCTTCATCCTCCAGTCTCTCACTTGTCTCTTTGAGTTTGGCCTCGAGCTGGATCTTGCTCTTAATGAGCCCCTCACACCTTTCTTCAGCATCGGAGAGATTGTCAACTTCCTATAATACATGTTGAACACACAAGTTAGATTATTTGTGAGTCACATTGTCCTAGTGTTTTCTTGATCGTACTTTTAGCTACACTTTTGTTTTAGCACATAAATAATCAGAGGATAAAATAAGCATGTGGCCTTTTCATATCTAAATTTAATATACATGAACTATAAGTGTAATATAAAATTTTCTCTACTACTTACTGCAGCCACTTGAAGTTGCAGGTCATTCTTCTCCTGCAGCAGGCTGACCATCTTCTCTTCCAGTTCCTTCTTCTTAGCCAGAGCAGCAGCCAGGTCTGTCTTCATCTTCTCATAGTTCTCCTTCATGTTCTGCAACTCCTTCTCAGTCTCAGCACTCTTCAGAAGAGGCTTGATTTTGAAGTATACTTTCAGCCATGGCCAGTTCTTGACATTCATGAAAGAACGGATGTTGTACTGGATGGTGTAGATAGATTCTCTAAAAACCAAACATGAGAGTGTTACTTTTAGTGTCGTAGGATCTTAATATGAGGAAGGAAATAAAAAAGAGAATACAATAGAGTTTAGTATGACAATGTTACCTCCTCTCCATCATCTTCACAAACTCTTTCCTCATGACATATCCTCTGCAGAGAGCCTGAGTCATGGTCACCAGCTCAGCCAGTTTCTCATCTCTCATCTCCTCAAGAGTGCCCAGCAGACCAGCTTTGAAGAACACCTATTTAATCATTGAAAACATAAGTACAAGTGCAAATGGACAGTGTTTTTTATACCCATTAATATAACAAAGTGTACCTTTGTGTGCCCAAACATGTACTGTGTGTGATCCACATCAATGGAGCCAAGCAGCTTCTCTGAAGCTTTCTTGTTGTCAATGAACTGTCCCTCAGGGATGACACTGGCATTCAACACTTTGTATCTTCAAGAGAGAATCATGTTGTTACTTAGATTTTTCTTTCACCATATTCAAGTTTCCCCTTTACAAAAACAATGAAACAAATTTTCCTTTCCAATATTGTAATGTGCTGTCACCTCTGCTTGAAGTCACCATAGAGGATTCTGCTGGGGAAACCCTTTCTGCAGATTCTGATGCCCTCCAGTACACCGTTACACCTCAGCTGGTGGATGACCAGGAAGTTCTCCATAAGGCCTGAGAGTCAGAAATGCATAATGTTTCAAATCTTTTCTATATTCTTACTGTCATTTTTACAGTTAATATTACTGTAGGGTACCTGGGGTCTTTGTCTCATTGGGAATCAGGCAACGGACAAAGTGAGGATGAGTGCTTCTTAAGTTGGTCATCAGCTTGGCCAGATTCTCCTGTAGATCAGCATCATTAAATAATAGGTTAATACTATTTAAAAATTTGCATTTAATTTATATATATATATATATATATATATATATAAATCTATACATACTCTGAAAAGAGCAGACACAGTCTGGAAGGAACCACCCTTCTTCTTGCCACCCTTCTTGCCACCACCACCAGCAGCCTCTGTTTTTGTAAGCAGTAAATTTCATTATTGGAATTGAAAAAATATTTTTCACTGTATAATTTTTTCCTGCAGTAGCTATCTGTACTGGACATGGGAGTTTGTGAGCACTTTTTTTTCTTACCTTCAGCTCCAGCATGGGCTGCGTACAGGAAGCCCAGCAGTTTGTTTGATGACTTCTGGTAGAGCTGAACAACTGAGTCATTCAGTGGGTCCTTGTTCTTGTCCAGCCAGCCAGTGATATTGTAGTCCACTGTACCAGCATAGTGAACCAGGGAGAAGTGTGCCTCAGCCTTGCCCTTTCCAGGCTTTGGTTTCTCAAATGCTTTGGTCTTGCCAAGATGCTGATCGTGCAGCTTGTTCTTGAACGTTGTGTCAGAGGCCTTAGGGAACATGCACTCCTCTTCAAGGATGGAGAAGATGCCCATTGGCTGAGAAAATATCATAAATTATATTAAAATTTCAAGGGAGGTAACATATGCAACCACATGTACATTTCTTCCATAGTAGCTGTTTACCTTCTCAATAAGCTCAATGCAGGCAGCCAAGTCCATACCAAAGTCAATGAACTCCCATATAATGCCTTCTTTCTTGTACTCCTCTTGCTCCAGGACAAACATGTGATGGTTGAAAAACTGTTGCAGTTTCTCATTGGTGAAGTTGATGCAGAGTTGCTCCAAGCTGTTGAACTGTAATAGTACAACCATGTCTAACTTCATGGCAATAAAGTCTTTAAAGTTTAAGAAATGTGTTGAAATGTTTCAAGTGCTCACATCAAAGATCTCAAACCCAGCGATATCCAGCACTCCAATGAAGAACTGTCTGGGCTGCTTTGTGTCCAGCATCTCATTGATACGGATAACCATCCACAAGAACATTTTCTCATAGATAGATTTGCACAGAGCCGAGACAGCATTGTTGACCTGGCAAACAAGAATTTATAATTATACAAAACCATATGAATACAGCTATAATGTTTATAATTATAATATGATTATACAAGTCTCCCTTTTATGAATTACCTGTGGGACGGTCTGACCTTTGGTCACCATCTCATTGCCAACCTTGACTCTTGGGTAGCACAAAGCTTTCAGCATATCAGCCGAGTTCAGGCCCAGTAGGTACGCAATCTTGTCAGCCACTGTTGGATTAAAACAAATCATTATAATACCTAATAAATACAAATACTTCAAACATTTCTCCATTATAGAAATTTTTCACAATACCCTCGGTGCCATCAGGTTCAGCCTGCTCTTCACGCTGCTTCTGCTTGAATTTCATGTTGCCATGATGCATCACAGCACCAGTCAGCTTGTAGATGCTTAACTTCTCATCACCAGTAAAGCCCAAGATGTCAATAGCAGTCTGTAAGAAAAAAATGAAATCAGCTATCAATAAATAAAACAAAAGAAGATATTTATGGTTAAGTATAAGATTCTGTGTCAAATGTGATTTTACATCTGTTGCAATGAACTCCTCCACATCATCGATGCTCTTGACAGTGATTTCTCCCTGACTGATCATTGGATAGTCATAAGGGTTAGTTGTGATCAGAAGAGCCTCTGAAAGGAGAAATGAAGTTAACTTGTTTTTTTTGCTTAGAATGTGATTTTAATGGTTTTAAAATTTACTTAGGTGTCCTGTCAGCATACCCAGAAGCTCAGGCTTGTGGCCTGTCATCAGCTGATAGAAGATATGGTAGCTCCTCTCAGCAGACAACTGGAAGGTGACACGGGACTTCTCCAGCAGATCTAAGGACAACAGATTAATTTTGACACTGTAGACATGAGACATCACAGTCAAAACTGCAAAATGGATCATACATGCATTTATTTCCTTGGCTGTCATTGGGCGTGTTTGAAACTTTTTTCAGTTCTGTTGCTTTACTTATAACGTGCTTCACAGTATACCTTATTATACTTTAAATGTTCCGTGAAGTTGCAATATGTTCCTACTTATACTTACACACGATAACTGCTGGGTTACAGTATATAACTTATATATATAGCGTAACCACACTGTTCATGCATCCGTGTGTTCCACCACAACAGACAATATTACTTCTTCTGAAATTAAGTGACTCATATTCTTATGTGCTGTAAAATAACTAAACAGATCTGTTACATAATATTTAGGGTTTTTTTTGGTTGGTTTGGGGGGGGGGGGGGGGGGGGCATTCTGGACCTATCAGTTTGATTCTCATTCCCCAGAGCTCGAATACATTTAAGTGACTAATTAAATATAATTTCTATCACAGATAATGGTAATTTACACTGTGGTTCAAACTTACATGTTTCAATATCAGCTGAAGACAGCTTGCCAGATGTGCCAAAGTGAATCCTGATGAATTTACCCTACAGGGGTAGATCTTTATTAATATTGCCTTTCATGAGAGCAAGTAGTAAAAAGCTCATTTACATTAACTCATTTTAATCACTTACAAATCGAGAGGAGTTGTCATTCCTCACAGTCTTGGCATTACCGTAGGCCTCCAACAGAGGGTTGGCAGCAACAATCTGATCCTCAAGAGAGCCCTGCAAGAATATATTGTTTTTATGTGAGCTGATCTTCCAAAATTGATTTTCTTTTTCTGTCACAAAGACTTTGACGCAGAATAAAGAATCTACCTGTATTTTGCCAGCTGCTGGCTCAGCCTTCTTAGCTCCAAGAGCTGCAATTGTTGCAAAGTACTGGATGACACGTTTGGTGTTGACAGTCTTTCCTGCACCGGATTCTCCACTGGGGTTTAGGGGACACATTGTTAAAATGCCTTTATATCGTTTTTATATATTTTGCATACAGTTTTTATTATACTCACGTAATCAGGACAGACTGGTTCTCACGATCTAAAAGAAAAACATATAAGCATGTCTTGAATAATCTTAGTATTCATTTATTTCCTATCACTTATAAGTAGCTATGTGGTAAGAAGCAATTTTTTTCACGCAATGATTAATGGTCATCTCTTTAAGTAGAAGTCCTAAATGCATTTAAAGGCTTTAATAGGGAATTGAGCTTACCAGTGAGCATAAACTGATAGGCATTGTCAGAGATGGAGAAGATGTGGGGTGGAGCCTCAATCCTCTTCTTTCCTCTGTATGCTCCTACACATGTAGCATCATATACAGGAAGCCACTTGTAGGGATTGACGACAACGCAGAACAACCCAGAGTAGGTCTGTATCATAGACAATAAATATCATTTAAACATTTACAGATCAGCATGATACTTTCCTCTCACACACAGCAATGTGAAAACTTACGTAGATCATCCATGATGCATAACGCTCTTTGAGGTTAAACAACACAGATGGCTCATTAAGGTGGGTCATCATGGCCATGTCCTCCATCTTATCAAACTTTGGAGGGTTCCTAGGGTGGATTTCATCCTCCTTTACAGTGACCGTCTGAATAGAAAATTAAGATCACTTAGAAAAAATCAGCTTTCAAAGTTTGGCACTATATATTTGACAAATAGATAAAGTACATTGATAATTCATCTACCTTTCCGTCGTCTGTCTCAACAGTGGCTTTACCACCCTCCTTCTTGGTAAGTTTCCCCTTGACATACATCTCATCAGGAACAGTCACAAAGAAGGCCGTCTTGGCATCAAATGGAGCAGTCTGGGCCTCAATCCTCTCCTTTTCTGGCTTGCGTAGGTAAATGGCCGCCGCGCCATACTGCGCCATCTCCGCGTCTGTGCTCATGGTGGCACTTTACTAAAGACTGAAAATATGATGGATTGACACATAAATCATTTACTGTACTTATTATACAAACCATAATTAACATCCATTCTTTTTGATTCGTGGATTTTACCTCAGCTGATGCAAACAGAACTTCCTTGGTATCCTGTGTATGTCAAGGTGCTATAAAATAAGTAAACGTATATCAATGGACATTTTACTCTTTAATTTAAGAATCCATTCAAAAAGTAAAATTTTCAGTGTCAAAAAAAAATTTAATAACTGAACACTTAAAAATGTAAAATATAAACTTAATGAGAGCATATAATACACAGTAGATAAAACATGGTAGCTGAATCCTTTACTGTACTCACCCGTCTTAGATGCCTGTCAGTTAGAGCAAATGTCCAGAGCTGCTGCTTTTATAGACAACGGCTCTGCTTCCTCAGCATTCACACTCTCCTTAGTTTGGTCATGAATGTCTGACACCTTGCTTCTTGATACTGATATGGTCAAAAATAAATGAATTGTTTTGATCCATTTTCCACATATGTAATCCCTCTTTTCTAATACAACATACTTTCAAATATAAACAATTCAGCTGTATTCCTTAGTGAAAAAAATATTGCCAATGTATTGTGGTTTATTTGGTATATTTATTTAAGTGATTATGCTCCTAAATATGGAAAATGTAAGAAATGTTAACAATATAGTTAGTGGTAAATTAAAATAGTGCTCTGCATGGTTTTGGGATTATTCATTCTAATAACTTTTGAAGATAAATGGATATTAATTTGATACAGTTTATACTAAGCTTGTGTGTGTGTCCAACTATCTTTGATATTTTGATAGCCAGTTTTAAACTTCTAGTGCCACTGGTGTATAGTTACAGGACATAAAAATCATCAGACTTTCTGTGTGTTATATATAGCTACCGGGAACATAATATTAAAAAATTTATTACTATAAAATAATTTGTTATAAATACATTTAATTTCTGTGTGGATAGAAGTGAACGTACAGCTTTTAGCTTACAATTTTGATAAACTAATTAAATGATATATTCTTACAGGAAGGGAAAATCTGGGATCATAGAAAGGATTAGCTTTTATTTCTAAAGCTTGCTCAAACTTGACTTAATGTTTGCTATCTTTCTAGCAGAACATGAGATACTATCATGGTCAAAAATAAATCCAGCAAAGGACAGGAGGAGTGGTTTGTGGTTGGCACAAAAGACAGATATATTTATTTTTCAACAACACAGAAGTACCCACAAGTACCTATACCTATTGGTAAGGTAAGTCCATGGTCAAATATCAAATGCAGTATGTTGTGTGTTTTCACTGTAATTCCAAGGGCCAGTAGAATTGCAACAAAACTGCAGAGCAGACACACAGCATTACAACCAAAAATGGAAACACTTTTTGATCTGCTTTTTATTTAGCCCAGTGCTTTGCTAGGTGTACAGTATTAAGTGTCTTACTTCTTACTTACTAATATCTTAATACTTTAGTGAAAATACTATCGTAGTCCATATCGAGTCATAGATAAGTTTCTTTTGCTTGGACTTCTATCTGGACGAGTGCACTGAAATTTCTTAATTACAATGGAGCTACTAACTCTCTCTCATTAGAGAGAGCTAGTGATGAGTACTGTCTGATCACTTAGACATCTATGGATGCCACTAACATGCACAAAATCCCCCAATTTAATTGACAGTTCTACACATGAAGTCTCTGTGATCCCTTCACCATTCACAAAGCCTTAAACTCTAATGAGACAAGGATAAGATCCCTTTACTATGATGAATGACAAATCAAGTACTCTGCCCAAACGAAAGGTCTGACAACATTATCTGTGGCTTCTCCAGAACCTTTCACACATGTCTCAAGTGCTCAGGATGAAGTCATTTGCAAAAAGCGCAGAGTGTCAAATGGTGGGCATCATCCTCAGCCTCTCTGGTAGGGTCTATGCCAGCATGCTGCAGAGTGTGTCTTTTAGTTGAACCTTTAATTAAGGAGGAACAATGCAGTTTTTATCCTAGTCATGGAACACTGGACCTGGTACTTCTTGCTATTCTTTTTATCCACATCACTTCATTATTATTTTCTTTTGTCACACCTTGCTATCCTGTTGTAGAGGTGAATAAAGTGTCAGGCAGGAACATGAGTTTGAACCTGGAAATCAAAAGGATGATTCTGAATGTTGTCAGTACATATGCCCCACAAGTTGGATGTCAGTTAGAAAAGAAAAAGAATTCTGGAGTAAGTTGGGTAAAGTGGTAGAGAGTGTTCCTGGGGAGAGAGTGGTGATTGTATCAGACTCTGACAAATAAAAATGGAAAGGGCTGTTGTGAACAGATATTTCAAGGAGAGGGATGACCATAGGGTGACATTAAAGAGCAGAGGAAATGTCCAGCTCAAAATTTCAAATCCTCTTCTACTCTTCATTTTACTTTGGGGATTGATGGTCCCCACAAGTATAGTAGTATGCCAATTTTCTGTCCTCACAAAAATGTCTAAACATGTACACACACACACACACAGACACACACACACACACACACACACACACACACACACACACACACACACACACACACGCGTATAGATAGATGTGCTGTGGGGGAGATATCAGATTTTGTTAGAGGTCTGTCCACATTTTCAGTTGAGGTAAGCTGTACTGCATGATCCGAAATAGAAAGTAGAAAGGCACCACCAATTGTGGCCTTATATGTGAGTGAGCATTACAGTATTATATCAGTGACACTGTTTTATGGTGACTTGCACTGCCTTAAACTCAATTTGTATTTTTACAAGCGAACTGGATTTTGGTCCGTCTTTTTTACTGCTTTGCCTTTCTCAAAAGTAAATGTATACCAGAGTTGTATATATAGAGCAGTGCAGCTACAAATACTATCCTGAAAAAATATGTGATGTTATTATGGCAGTTGTTGAATATACCTATTAAAGTTTGGTAATAAGATTAATTTGGACATTTTAATATAAACACATATATACAGCTCTGTCTGAAGGAATATTTTTATAACTGTAAATAGATTGGATGTAAAAAGTCAATCTCAGGCATTATCAGTTTTTGACTGTGAATTTATGGTAATATTTAGCCTAAAATGTTTAACCTGCTAAAGATGCAAAATGGCATATTGTTCTACAGAGAATTTTTTAATTACCCACCCAAAGCACTGAATTCAATTGTTTCAAAAACTTCCATGGCAACACATGCTTAAAATCAAGCACCTAGGCATGCAGTCTTCTTCTCCAATCATTTATTGCAGAACGGGTCTCTCTCAGGAGCTCAGTGAATTCCGACATGGCAGCATTATAGAATACCACCTGTGCAACAAGTCCAGTAGTGAAAATTCCTTGTTACTAAATATTCTACATTCAACTGTTAGTGGTGTTATAATGAAGTGGAAGTGAATAGGAACCACAGCAACCAGCCGTGTATTGGTAAGCCACATAAATTGATAAAGCAGGGTCTCACATAGTGCACAGAGGTCACCAACTTTCTGGAGTCAGTCACTACAACACTCTAAACTTCATGTGGTCTTCAGATTAGCTCATGAACAGTGTTTATAGAGCTTCATGGAATGGGTTTCCATGGCTACGCAGTTGCACTAAAGCCTTACATAACCAGGCACAATGCAATACATAAGATGCAGAAAAGCACACTGACACTGTGGCAGTATTCATGTTTTCTGGATAAGAGATGAATCGCGCCGGTGTGAAGTTATTTTTCACGAAATGGCCTTGGCCCCTTAGTTCCGGTGAAATGTTTCAACACACCAAGACATTTTGGACAGTTTCATGCTCCTAGCTTTGTGGGAACAGTTTAGGGACAGCCCCTTCCTGGTCTAACATGATGGAGTGCCAGTGCACAAATTGGATGGGGGAATTTGGTGTGCAAGAACTTGACTGGCCTGCCAGAGTCCTGACCAAAACCTGATTAAACACCTTTGGAGTGAGTTAGACTGTGAACCAGGCCTTCTCATCCAACAACATTGTCTGACCTTACAAATATATTTCTGGAAGAATGGTTTTCTTTTAAAGGTTAACTTAACTCTGCCATCACTAATGCTGAACACAAGAAGGGAGAACACAAAGGGAAAAGTGCTGTCCTCATTTCACAGGACGATGTCCTGTAGGTATGAATCACGATTATTCTGAAGAAACTATCGTGTTAAAAATTGTATATGTGAATGTGACTTTTTTTAGAATAAAGAATAAATTAAACTCTTTACATTTCATGAAATCATAATGAAAGTGTTTATTGAATTAATACATCATACATGGACAATTTAACAGTTAGTTCATATTTTATGAACACTGCCAAAAAGTTCCAAAAGAATGTGTCTTATTCAGCACTTTCACCCTGAAAAAAATAATGAAAGGTAAAATTATTCAACACATATTATCAACATTGAAACAATTCATTCTACATTGTAAATATAGTATCTACACTCTCTTCAATTCACAGAAAATTATTAACATAAAGCTCTTATATCAAACAACTCCATTAAACAACGGTACATTTTTTCGTAAAACAAATTACATGAATTACCTTTCCAGCATCACGGCTCTTGGCTCTCAGTTTGTTGACCTGAGATTCAGCAATGTCAGCACGTTCCTGAGCTTCCTCCATCTCATGTTGGACCTTTCTCAGTCTGGACATGTGGGTGTTGGCCTGTTCCTCCTGTTCAGTGCAACAATATGTTTTATTTAAAAACATATCTGATCATATATGAGAGATATCTCAGTTATTAAGCTGTGAATTCCATATGTAAAAATCACAAAACATTTCACTCACAGCCTCCTCAGCCTGTCTCTTGTAAGCCTTGACTTTGAGCTGCAGCTTGTCCACCAGATCCTGAAGTCTGACCAAATTCTTCTTGTCCTCCTCAGTCTGCATAAACAACAAACTGTTACTGATGGCTGAAGAAGAAAGGATTTAGGAACTTAAATGTAATAGATATTTAGGTAAATGTGTAATCACCTGGTAGGTGAGCTCCTTCACTCTCCTCTCATATTTGCGGACTCCTTTAACAGCATCAGCTCCACGTCTCTGCTCAGCTTCAACTTCAGTTTCTAGTTCACGGACCTTTAATGCCATGATAAGTAATCAGCTTTTAATAAATATTAAGAGTAGAAAGAAAATGGGTGGAGATCATGTGATGGCATCAAAGTGTTTATTTAATACTTGAATAATAACTATATATGCATATATATATGCAGTACATACCCTGGACTCCAGTTTCTGGAGCTGCTTCTTGCCACCCTTCATGGCGAGGTTCTCTGCCTCATCCAGACGGTGCTGCAGGTCCTTGACTGTGACCTCCAGGTTCTTCTTCATCCTCTCCAGGTGAGCACTGGTGTCCTGCTCCTTCTTCAGCTCCTCAGCCATCATGGCAGCCTGAAAGTATGGGTGGTGTTGGCATTATTGATCAAGCATGAACAAAAATTTTGAAAAGAAAAGAAGGCTTGTAAAGTACTAACTTACATCAGTGATAGCCTTTTTGGCCTTCTCCTCAGCATTTCTTGCTTCCTGAACTGCATCATCCACCTCACCCTGAACCTGGACAAGGTCAGCCTCCAGCTTCTTCTTGGTGTTCAAAAGACTGGTGTTCTGAATGAAAGAGAACAGTTTTAATGCTGTGATTCTCACTCTCTGATGTGTCAAAGTTCTTGTAAAGTAATGAATACCAACCTGAGAGTGAAGCAGTCCAACACGCTCACTAGCATCAACCAACTCCTGCTCAGCTACTTTGCGTCCTCTCTCTGTCTGCTCCAGAGCAGCTCTCAGCTCCTCAATCTCAGCCACCATCAGACCATTTCTGCGCTCCACCATGGCGACCTGCTCCTTCATGTCTTCCTGTCCTCTGACTGCATCATCCAGGTGCAGCTGAGCATCCTGATGACAAACAAACAAAAGATATTATCATTGTTTGCTTGGAGGTTAATTAAAAATTCACACAAACACAAATGAACTACCAACTCACCTTGAGCTGTCCTTGGACATTCCTCAGTTGTTTCTGGGCCTCAGCAGCCTGTCTGTTGGCATGGCTCAACTGAATCTCCATCTCATTCAGGTCTCCCTCCATCTTCTTCTTGACTCTCAGGGCATCATTCCTGCTCCTGACCTCAGCATCAAGGGTGCTCTGCATGGAGTCAATCACCCTCTGGCTGTTCCTCTTGATCTGCTCCATCTCCTCATCCTTCTCTGACAGCTTCCTGTCAATCTCACCTTTTACCTGGTTTAGCTCAAGCTGAACACGAAGGATCTTGGCCTCCTCGTGTTCCAGAGTTCCCTTTAAATAAAGGTTTATTTCAACATAAACTGGAGAAGGGATAGTTTTAGAAATGTAATTACAAACAAAGTACATTTTTATAAAATACATTACCTCAGCTTCCTCCAGAGCTGTCTGAATTTCAGACTTCTCAGTCTCAACAGTCTTCTTGGCCTTTTCCAGCTCATGGATGCTCTTTCCAGTCTCACCAATCTGCTCAGTCAGATCTGAGATCTCCTCTACAGAGCAAACACAGCCAAGAGTTTTAGTACTTGGAGCTGATATATGCAAATGTTTTGGCCACAACAAAAGCTGTAACATTAGAATCATATCCATATGATCTATAGCAAGATAAGCATACGCTGCAGGTTCTTGTTCTCTCTCTTCATGGTCTCAAGATGATCCAGAGCCTCTTCATATGAGTTCTTCATCTTGAACAACTCAGTGCTGAGAGAACGAGCCTCCTTTTGGGCTCCTTCCAGCTCTGCCTGGCTCTCCTCATACTTCTGCTTCCATTCTGCCAGGACCTAGATTAATTAAAAATTAATTAATTAAATAATTAGTTGTTGAAATGGGTGTAATTCTCCTTTGATGACAGAGGTTATGTTTAAAACTTTACTTTATCAAAGTTCCTCTGCTTCTTGTCAAGGTTGGCAGCCAGAGAATTAGCTCTCTCCACGTCAATCATGAGGTCCTCCACCTCACCCTGCAGCCTCTGCTTGGTCTTCTCCAGTGAGGCACACTTGGAGTTCACAGCCTCAATGGATTCCTCAGCCTCCTGCAGGCGCTGGGCAAGCTTTTTCCTGTTGTTAAAATAATTTTGTTTTGATTAAGTCTGAATTGGTTGGTTTTAAGTCTGAAAACCAATTTAAACAATGAAAGTATGGTGACTTACTTGGCCTCCTCCAGCTCCTCAGTTCGCTGGATGGCATCAGTCTCATATTTGGATCGCCACTGAGCCACCTCACTGTTGGCCTTGGACATTCCTCGCTGCAGCTCAGCCTTGGCCTCCTGCTCCTCCTCAAACTGCTCTCTGAGCAGATCACAGTCATGACGTGCTGACTGAACAGCATGAGCCAGGGCATTCTTGGCCTGTTGAAGTGACAGTTGATTTCAGATTTCGATATTTTATTGTTGAAATCAATTTTAAAGTCTAATGCTGAGAGGATAACAAATTTAAGAGGTAAAACCTAAGAAAGAAATTAGAGGATTATCTGTCTCAGAGTTACTGAGTGTCTCTGTAACTGATTAAAACTTGTCTGTTTTTATTAGTAAGTGCTGAAATTTAAAAGAAGAGAGAAAATATTTCAGACCTTCACTTCCTCCTCAACGTGTCTCTTCAGTTCCTCAATCTGCTGAGTGAAGGCCTGCTTGCCCCTTGTGAGCTGAGAAACAAGAGCTTCTTTCTCCTCAAGCTGGCGACTGAACTCACCTGTAGTTAACACACATGTATTAAGCCCAGTTTGTTTCATTTCACCCACTGATTGGTTGTAGTTTTAGGTACCTGTAAATGACAAATTTCCAGACACAGACTGTTTCTTTGTTATACATCACTTACCATTCTCTGTTTGAAGTCTCGCCTTCTGGGCATTAATGTCATTCAGCTGACGAACATTCTCATCATTTTTGGCTTTGAGTTCACTTAGTTGATCCTCAAGAGTCCTGCACATTTTCTCCAAGTTGCCCTGTCACCAAGTAATGCCATATCCATGTTAACAGTTAATGAGCTGCTTTGGCGGTCCTGAAATGTAAAAAAGAAAAAATCTGTTCTCTATAAATACTGTCCGCACCTTTGCTTTAGCAACAGCCTCCATGTTGCTGGAGAGGTCATCAATCTCCATCTTGTACTCGCTCTTCTCTTTCTCCAGCTTCTGTTTGACACGCTGGAGGTTGTCGATCTGCTCTCCGAGCTCTGCTACAGTGTCAGCCTGCTTCTTACGGAGAGCTGCTGCAGTAGCTTCATGCTGCAGAGTTGATTCCTCAAGATCACGACGCAGTTTCTGGAACTCAGCCTCTCGCTTCTTGTTCATCTCAATCTGAGCAGCTGTTGCTCCACCAGCTTCCTCGAGCCTCTCGCTGATCTCTTCAAGCTCCCTGGAGAGGTCGGCTCTCTGCTTCTCTACCTTAGCCCGAGCTGCCCTCTCAGCCTCAATCTCCTCTTCCAGCTCCTCAATACGAGCCTAGTTTGAAATTATTTGGATTTATCGATTAGAACCTGAACTAAAGTAGGTTTTTGACTTATAATGAACAATATTCTTTATGAACACTGGTCATTAGTGTTACCTGAAGTTCTTTAATCTTCTTCTGAAGTTGAGCACCAAGGGATTGTTCATCTTCAATTTTGCTGAGAAGTTGGCTGATTTCAAAGTCCTTCCTTGGTGTGGAAGAAGTATGGTTTTACGATCATAGTCCATATGATTATTGCAATGCAGTGTGTGTAAAGAAAATTATTTACAAAAAAAGCCCTACTTCTTGATTTTCTCATCAGACTGCTGCTTGTCATTCTCCAGATCCATTATGGATTCCTGGGCCAGTTTCAGATCTCCCTCCAGCTTCCTCTTGGCTCTCTCAAGGTCCATGCGGAGCTTCTTCTCTTGCTCCAGTGAACCCTCAAGCTATAAAGTCATGTCAGTTGATTCAAGTGGTTGGTATGACAATGATTCAGCACTAAAATTCTTTCCATAAAAAACAAAAACAAACACATCATTATTATAGTTTTCTTACATCATCAACTTGCTGTTCCAGCTTTGTTTTGGACTTGGTCAGAGTGTTGACTTTGTCCTCCTCTGCCTGGAGATCATCCAGTGTTTGCTGATGGGCCTCTTGTAAGGCTTTCTTCTCCTTAGTCAACTTGGCAATTGACTCATCTTGAGATGCCATCTCCTCTGTCAGGTTTTTCACCTGAAACAATGTGAATACATTAAGTTTAATTTTGTTTGAGATTTTACTGATTATTTGAACGTTTAACATATATATTCAAAGAACAACATTACATGTTTTAATTGAACTAAGAATATAATCAAAATGAACTGAACCTTGTTTTCTGTGGCATGTTTCTCCTTCTCCACTTTGGCCAAGGTGAGCTCCAAGTCATCAATGTCCTTCTTCAGCTCAGAGCATTCATCCTCCAGCTTCCTCTTCTTAGCAGTCAGCTCAGCATTGATTTCCTCTTCATCCTCCAGTCTCTCACTTGTCTCTTTGAGTTTGGCCTCGAGCTGGATCTTGCTCTTAATGAGCCCCTCACACCTTTCTTCAGCATCAGAGAGATTGTCAACTTCCTATAATACATGTTGAACACACAAGTTAGATTATTTGTGAGTCACATTGTCCTAGTGTTTTCTTGATCGTGCTTTTAGCTACACTTTTGTTTTAGCACATAAATAATCAGAGGATAAAATAAGCATGTGGCCTTTTCATATCTAAATTTAATATACATGAACTATAAGTGTAATATAAAATTTTCTCTACTACTTACTGCAGCCACTTGAAGTTGCAGGTCATTCTTCTCCTGCAGCAGGCCGACCATCTTCTCTTCCAGTTCCTTCTTCTTGGCCAGAGCAGTAGCCAGGTCTGTCTTCATCTTCTCATAGTTCTCCTTCATGTTCTGCAACTCCTTCTCAGTCTCAGCACTCTTCAGAAGAGGCTTGATCTTGAAGTATACTTTCAGCCATGGCCAGTTCTTGACATTCATGAAAGAACGGATGTTGTACTGGATGGTGTAGATAGATTCTCTAAAAACCAAACATGAGAGTGTTACTTTTAGTGTCGTTGGGTCTTAATATGAGAAAGGAAATACAAAAGAGAATACAATAGAGTTTAGTATGACAATGTTACCTCCTCTCCATCATCTTCACAAACTCTTTCCTCATGACGTATCCTCTGCAGAGAGCCTGAGTCATGGTCACCAGCTCAGCCAGTTTCTCATCTCTCATCTCCTCAAGAGTGCCCAGCAGACCAGCTTTGAAGAACACCTATTTAATCATTGAAAACACAAGTACAAGTACAAATGGACAGTGTTTTGTTAATGTCTATTAATATAATGAAGTGTACCTTTGTGTGCCCAAACATGTACTGTGTGTGATCCACATCAATGGAGCCAAGCAGCTTCTCTGAAGCTTTCTTGTTGTCAATGAACTGTCCCTCAGGGATGACACTGGCATTCAACACTTTGTATCTTCAAGAGAAAATCATGTTGTTACTTAGATTTTTCTTTCACCATATTCAAGTTTGTCCTTTACAACAACCATGAATTCATTTTTCCTTTCCAATATTGTAATGTGCTGTCACCTCTGCTTGAAGTCACCATAGAGGATTCTGCTGGGGAAACCCTTTCTGCAGATTCTGATGCCCTCCAGTACACCATTACACCTCAGCTGGTGGATGACCAGGAAGTTCTCCATAAGGCCTGAGAGTCAGAAATGCATAATGTTTCAAATCTTTTCTATATTCTTACTGTCATTTTTGCAGTTAATATTACTGTGGGGTACCTGGGGTCTTTGTCTCATTGGGAATCAGGCAACGGACAAAGTGAGGATGAGTGCTTCTTAAGTTGGTCATCAGCTTGGCCAGATTCTCCTGTAGATCAGCATCATTAGATAATAGGTTAATACTATTTAAAAATTAGCATTTAATTATATATATATATATATATATATATATATATATATATATATATATATATATATATATATATATATATATATATATATATATATAAATCTATACATACTCTGAAAAGAGCAGACACAGTCTGGAAGGAACCACCCTTCTTCTTACCACCCTTCTTGCCACCACCAGCAGCCTCTGTTTTCATAAACAGTAAATTTCATTATTGGAATTGGAAAAAATATTTTTCACAGTATAAATTTATCCTGCAGTATGCACATTGTAGCTATCTGTACTGGACATGGCAGTTTGTGAGCAGTTTTTTTTCTTACCTTCAGCTCCAGCATGGGCTGCGTAAAGGAAGCACATTAGTTTGTTTGATGACTTCTGGTAGAGCTGAACAACTGAGTCATTCAGTGGGTCCTTGTTCTTGTCCAGCCAGCCAGTGATATTGTAGTCCACTGTACCAGCATAGTGAACCAGGGAGAAGTGTGCCTCAGCCTTGCCCTTTCCAGGCTTTGGTTTCTCAAATGCTTTGGTCTTGCCAAGATGCTGATCGTGCAGCTTGTTCTTGAACGTTGTGTCAGAGGCCTTGGGGAACATGCACTCCTCTTCAAGGATGGAGAAGATGCCCAATGGCTGAGAAAATATCATAAATTATATTAAAATTTCAAGGGAGGTAACATATGCAACCACATGTACATTTCTTCCTGAGCAGCTGTTTACCTTCTCAATAAGCTCAATGCAAGCAGCCAAGTCCATACCAAAGTCAATGAACTCCCATTGAATGCCTTCTTTCTTGTACTCCTCTTGCTCCAGGACAAACATGTGATGGTTGAAAAACTGTTGCAGTTTCTCATTGGTGAAGTTGATGCAGAGTTGCTCCAAGCTGTTGAACTGTAATAGTACAAACATGTCTAACTTCATGGCAATAAAGTCTTTAAAGTTTAAGAAATGTGGTGAAATGTTTCAAGTGCTCACATCAAAGATCTCAAACCCAGCGATATCCAGCACTCCAATGAAGAACTGTCTGGGCTGCTTTGTGTCCAGCATCTCATTGATACGGATAACCATCCACAAGAACATTTTCTCATATACGGATTTGCACAGAGCCGAGACAGCATTGTTGACCTGGCAAACAAGAATTTATAATTATACAAAACCATATGAATACAGCTATAATGTTTATAATTATAATATGATTATACAAGTCTCCCTTTTATGAATTACCTGTGGGACGGTCTGACCTTTGGTCACCATCTCATTGCCAACCTTGACTCTTGGGTAGCACAAAGCTTTCAGCATATCAGCCGAGTTCAGGCCCAGTAGGTACGCAATCTTGTCAGCCACTGTTGGATTAAAACAAATCATTATAATACCTAATAAATACAAATACTTCAAACATTTCTCCATTATAGAAATATTTCACAATACCCTCGGTGCCATCAGGTTCAGCCTGCTCTTCACGCTGCTTCTGCTTGAATTTCATGTTGCCATGATGCATCACAGCACCAGTCAGCTTGTAGATGCTTAACTTCTCTTCAGCAGTAAAGCCCAAGATGTCAATAGCAGTCTGTAAGAAAAAAATGAAATCAGCTATCAATAAATAAAACAAAAGAAGATATTTATGGTTAAGTATAAGATTCTGTGTCAAATGTGATTTTACATCTGTTGCAATGAACTCCTCCACATCATTGATGCTCTTGACAGTGATTTCTCCCTGACTGATCATTGGATAGTCATAAGGGTTAGTTGTGATCAGAAGAGCCTCTGAAAGGAGAAATGAAGTTAACTTGTTTTTTGCTTAGAATGTGATTTTAATGGTTTTAAATTTTAAATTTAGGTGTCCTGTCAACATACCCAGAAGCTCAGGCTTGTGGCCTGTCATCAGCTGATAGAAGATATGGTAGCTCCTCTCAGCAGACAACTGGAAGGTGACACGGGACTTCTCCAGCAGATCTAAGGACAACAGATTAATTTTGACACTGTAGACATGAGACATCACAGTCAAAACTGCAAAATGGATCATGCATGCATTTATTTCCTTGGCTGTCATTGGGCGTGTTTGAAACTTTTTTCAGTTCTGTTGCTTTACTTATAACGTGCTTCACAGTATACCTTATTATACTTTAAATGTTTTTGCAATATGTTCCTACTTACACACATGATAACTACTGGGTTACAGTATATAACTTATATATATAGCGTAACCACACTGTTCATGCATCCGTGTGTTCCACCACAACAGACAATATTACTTCTTCTGAAATTAAGTGACTCATCTTCTTATGTGCTGTAAAATAACTAAACAGATCTGTTACATAATATTTAGGGTTTTTTTTGGTTGGTTTGGGGGGGGGGGGGGGGGGGGCATTCTGGACCTATCAGTTTGATTCTCATTCCCCAGAGCTTGAATACATTTAAGTGACTAATTAAATATAATTTCTATCACAGATAATGGTAATTTACACTGTGGTTCAAACTTACATGTTTCAATATCAGCTGAAGACAGCTTGCCAGATGTGCCAAAGTGAATCCTGATGAATTTACCCTACAGGGGTAGATCTTTATTAATATTGCCTTTCATGAGAGCAAGTAGTAAAAAGCTCATTTACATTAACTCATTTTAATCACTTACAAAACGAGAGGAGTTGTCATTCCTCACAGTCTTGGCATTACCGTAGGCCTCCAACAGAGGGTTGGCAGCAACAATCTGATCCTCAAGAGAGCCCTGCAAGAATATATTGTGTTTATGTGAGCTGATCTTCCAAAATTGATTTTCTTTTTCTGTCACAAAGACGTTGATGCAGAATAAAGAATCTACCTGCATTTTGCCAGGTGTTGGCTCAGCCTTCTTAGCTCCAAGAGCTGCAATTGTTGCAAAGTACTGGATGACACGTTTGGTGTTGACAGTCTTTCCTGCACCGGATTCTCCACTGGGGTTTATGGGACACATTGTTAAAATGCCTTTATATAGTTTTTATATATTTTGCATACAGTTTTTATTATACTCACGTAATCAGGACAGACTGGTTCTCACGATCTAAAAGAAAAACATATAAGCATGTCTTGAATAATCTTAGGATTCATTTATTTCCAATCACTTATAAGTAGCTATGTGGTAAGAAGCAATTTTTTTCACGCAATGATTAATGGTCATCTCTTTAAGTAGAAGTCCTAAATGCATTTAAAGTCTTTAATAGAGAATTGAGCTTACCAGTGAGCATGAACTGATAGGCATTGTCAGAGATGGAGAAGATGTGGGGTGGAGCCTCAATCCTCTTCTTTCCTCTGTATCCTGCTACACATGTAGCATCATATACAGGAAGCCACTTGTAGGGATTGACGACAACGCAGAACAACCCAGAGTAGGTCTGTATCATAGACAATAAATATCATTTAAACATTTACAGATCAGCATGATACTTTCCTCTCACACACAGCAATGTGAAAACTTACGTAGATCATCCATGATGCATAACGCTCTTTGAGGTTAAACAACACAGATGGCTCATTAAGGTGGGTCATCATGGCCATGTCCTCCATCTTATCAAACTTTGGAGGGTTTCTAGGGTGGATTTCATCCTCCTTTACAGTGACCGTCTGAATAGAAAATTAAGATCACTTAGAAAAAATCAGCTTTCAAAGTTCGGCACTATATATTTGACAAATAGATAAAGTACATTGATAATTCATCTACCTTTCCGTCGTCTGTCTCAACAGTGGCTTTACCACCCTCCTTCTTGGTAAGTTTCCCCTTGACATACATCTCATCAGGAACAGTCACAAAGAAGGCCGTCTTGGCATCAAATGGAGCAGTCTGGGCCTCAATCCTCTCCTTTTCTGGCTTGCGTAGGTAAATGGCCGCCGCGCCATACTGCGCCATCTCCGCGTCTGTGCTCATGGTGGCACTTTACTAAAGACTGAAAATATGATGGATTGACACATAAATCATTTACTGTACTTATTATACAAACCATAATTAACATCCATTCTTTTTGATTCGTGGATTTTACCTCAGCTGATGCAAACAGAACTTCCTTGGTATCCTGTGTATGTCAAGGTGCTATAAAATAAGTAAACGTATATCAATGGACATTTTACTCTTCAGTTTAAGAATCCATTCAAAAAGTAAAATTTTCAGTGTCAAAAAAAAATGTAATAACTGAACACTTAAAAATGGAAAATATAAACTTAATGAGAGCATATAATACACAGTAGATAAAACATGGTAGCTGAATCCTTTACTGTACTCACCCGTCTTAGATGCCCGTCAGTTAGAGCAAATCTCCAGAGCTGTTGCTTTTATAAACAACGGCTCTGCTTCCTCAGCATTTACACTCTCCTTAGTTTGGTCATGAATGTCTGACACCTTGCTTCTTGATACTGATATGGTCAAAAATAAATGAATTGTTTTGATCCATTTTCCACATATGTAATCCCTCTTTTCTAATACAACATACTTTCAAATATAAACAATTCAGCTGTATTCCTTAGTGAAAAAAATATTGCCAATGTATTGTGGTTTATTTGGTATATTTCTTTAAGTGATTATGCTCCTAAATATGGAAAATGTAAGAAATGTTAACAATATAGTTAGTGTTAAATTAAAATAGTGCTCTGCATGGTTTTGGGATTATTCATTCTAATAACTTTTGAAGATAAATGGATATTAATTTGATACAGTTTATAGTAAGCTTATCTGTGTGTCCAACTATCTTTGATATTTTGATAGCCAGTTTTAAACTTCTAGTGCCACTGGTGTATAATTACAGGACATAAAAATCATCAGACTTTCTGTTATTGCCAGAAGGGTGTTATATATAGCTACTGGGAACATAATATTAAAAAATTTATTACTATAAAATAATTTGTTATAAATACATTTCATTTCTGTGTGGATAGAAGTGAACGTACAGCTTTTAGCTTACAATTTTGATAAACTAATTAAATGATATATTCTTACAGGAAGGGAAAATCTGGGATCATAGCAAGGATTAGCTTTTATTTCCAAAGCTTGCTCCAACTTGACTTAATGTTTGCTATCTTTCTAGCAGAACATGAGATACTATCATGGTCAAAAATAAATCCAGCAAAGGACAGGAGGAGTGGTTTGTGGTTGGCACAAAAGACAGATATATTTATTTTTCAACAACACAGAAGTACCCACAAGTACCTATACCTATTGGTAAGGTAAGTCCATGGTCAAATATCAAATGCAGTATGTTGTGTGTTTTCACTGTAATTCCAAGGGCCAGTAGAATTGCAACAAAACTGCAGAGCAGACACACAGCATTACAACCAAAAATGGAAACACTTTTTGATCTGCTTTTTATTTAGCCCTAGTAATACAGAAGAACACATTACATACAGTGCAGTCTAATGTCGCAGTGGTTTGCTAGGTGTACAGTATTAAGTGTCTTACTTCTTACTTACTAATATCTTAATACTTTTGTGAAAATACTATCGTAGTCCATATCGAGTCATAGATGAGTTTCTTTTGCTTGGACTTCTATCTGGACGAGTGCACTGAAATTTCTTAATTACAATGGAGCTACTAACTCTCTCTCATTAGAGAGAGCTAGTGATGAGTACTGTCTGATCACTTAGACATCTATGGATGCCACTAACATGCACAAAATCCCCCAATTTAATTGACAGTTCTACACATGAAGTCTCTGTGATCCCTTCACCATTCACAAAGCCTTAAACTCTAATGAGACAAGGATAAGATCCCTTTACTATGATGAATGACAAATCAAGTACTCTGCCCAAACGAGAGGTCTGACAACATTATCCGTGGCTTCTCCAGAACCTTTCACACATGTCTCAAGTGCTCAGGATGAAGTCATTTGCAAAAAGCACAGAGTGTCAAATGGTGGGCATCATCCTCAGCCTCTCTGGTAGGGTCTATGCCAGCATGCTGCAGAGTGTGTCTTTTAGTTGAACCTTTAATTAAGGAGGAACAATGCAGTTTTTATCCTAGTCATGGAACACTGGACCTGGTACTTCTTGCTATTCTTTTTATCCACATCACTTCATTATTATTTTCTTTTGTCACACCTTGCTATCCTGTTGTAGAGATGAATAAAGTATCAGGCAGGAACATGAGTTTGAACCTGGAAATCAAAAGGATGATTCTGAATGTTGTCAGTACATATGCCCCACAAGTTGGATGTCAGTTAGAAAAGAAAAAGAATTCTGGAGTAAGTTGGGTAAAGTGGTAGAGAGTGTTCCTGGGGAGAGAGTGGTGATTGTATCAGACTTTGACAAATAAAAATGGAAAGGGCTGTTGTGAACAGATATTTCAAGGAGAGGGATGACCATAGGGTGACATTAAAGAGCAGAGGAAATGTCCAGCTCAAAATTTCAAATCCTCTTCTACTCTTCATTTTACTGTGGGGATTGATGGTCCCCACAAGTATAGTAGTATGCCAATTTTCTGTCCTCACAAAAATGTCTAAACATGTACACACACACACACACAGAGACACACACACACACACACGTGTATAGATAGATGTGCTGTGGGGGAGATATCAGATTTTGTTAGAGGTCTGTCCACATTTTCAGTTGAGGTAAGCTGTACTGCATGATCCGAAATAGAAAGTAGAAAGGCACCACCAATTGTGGCCTTATATGTGAGTGAGCATTACAGTATTATATCAGTGACACTGTTTTATGGTGACTTGCACTGCCTTAAACTCAATTTGTATTTTTACAAGCGAACTGGATTTTGGTCCGTCTTTTTTACTGCTTTGCCTTTCTCAAAAGTAAATGTATACCAGAGTTGTATATATAGAGCAGTGCAGTTACAAATACTATCCAGAAAAAATATGTGATGTTATTATGGCAGTTGTTGAATATACCTATTAAAGTTTGGTAATAAGATTAATTTGGACATTTTAATATAAACACATATATACAGCTCTGTCTGAAGGAATATTTTTATAACTGTAAATAGATTGGATGTAAAAGGTCAATCTCAGGCATTATCAGTTTTTGACTGTGAATTTATGGTAATATTTAGCCTAAAATGTTTAACTTGCTAAAGATGCAAAATGGCATATTGTTCTACAGAGAATTTTTTAATTACCCACCCAAAGCACTGAATTCAATTGTTTCAAAAACTTCCATGGCAACACATGTTTAAAATCAAGCACCTAGGCATGCAGTCTTCTTCTCTAATCATTTATTGCAGAACGGGTCTCTCTCAGGAGCTCAGTGAATTCCGACATGGCAGCATTATAGAATACCACCTGTGCAACAAGTCCAGTAGTGAAAATTCCTTGTTACTAAATATTCTACATTCAACTGTTAGTGGTGTTATAATGAAGTGGAAGTGAATAGGAACCACAGCAACCAGCCGTGTATTGGTAAGCCACATAAATTGATAAAGCAGGGTCTCACATAGTGCACAGAGGTCACCAACTTTCTGGAGTCAGTCACTACAACACTCTAAACTTCATGTGGTCTTCAGATTAGCTCATGAACAGTGTTTAGAGAGCTTCATGGAATGGCTTTCCATGGCTACGCAGTTGCACTAAAGCCTTACATAACCAGGCACAATGCAATACATAAGATGCAGAAAAGCACACTGACACTGTTGCAGTATTCATGTTTTCTGGATAAGAGATGAATCGCGCCGGTGTGAAGTTATTTTTTTCACGAAATGGCCTTGGCCCCTTAGTTCCGGTGAAATGTTTCAACACACCAAGACATTTTGAACAGTTTCATGCTCCTAGCTTTGTGGGAACAGTTTAGGGACAGCCCCTTCCTGGTCTAACATGATGGAGTGCCAGTGCACAAATTGGATGGGGGAATTTGGTGTGCAAGAACTTGACTGGCCTGCCAGAGTCCTGACCAAAACCTGATTAAACACCTTTGGAATGAATTAGACTGTGAACCAGGCCTTCTCATCCAACAACATTGTCTGACCTTACAAATATATTTCTGGAAGAATGGTTTTCTTTTAAAGGTTAACTTAACTCTGCCATCACTAATGCTGAACACAAGAAGGGAGAACACAAAGGGAAAAGTGCTGTCCTCATTTCACAGGACGATGTCCTGTAAGTATGAATCACGATTATTCTGAAGAAACTATCGTGTTAAAAATTGTATATGTGAATGTGACTTTTTTTAGAATAAAGAATAAATTAAACTCTTTACATTTCATGAAATCATAATGAAAGTGTTTATTGAATTAATACATCATACATGGACAATTTAACAGTTAGTTCATATTTTATGAACACTGCCAAAAAGTTCCAAAAGAATGTGTCTTATTCAGCACTTTCACCCTGAAAAAAATAATGAAAGGTAAAATTATTCAACACATATTATCAACATTGAAACAATTCATTCTACATTGTAAATATAGTATCTACACTCTCTTCAATTCACAGAAAATTATTAACATAAAGCTCTTATATCAAACAACTCCATTAAACAACGGTACATTTTTTTGTAAAACAAATTAGATGAATTACCTTTCCAGCATCACGGCTCTTGGCTCTCAGTTTGTTGACCTGAGATTCAGCAATGTCAGCACGTTCCTGAGCTTCCTCCATCTCATGTTGGACCTTTCTCAGTCTGGACATGTGGGTGTTGGCCTGTTCCTCCTGTTCAGTGCAACAATATGTTTTATTTAAAAACATATCTGATCATATATGAGAGATATCTCAGTTATGAAGCTGTGAATTCCATATGTAAAAATCACAAAACATTTTACTCACAGCCTCCTCAGCCTGTCTCTTGTAAGCCTTGACTTTGAGCTGTAGCTTGTCCACCAGATCCTGAAGTCTGACCAAATTCTTCTTGTCCTCCTCAGTCTGCATAAACAACAAACTGTTACTGATGGCTGAAGAAGAAACAATTTAGGAACTTAAATGTAATAGATGTTTAGGTAAATGTGTAATCACCTGGTAGGTGAGCTCCTTCACTCTCCTCTCATATTTGCGGACTCCTTTAACAGCATCAGCTCCACGTCTCTGCTCAGCTTCAACTTCAGTTTCTAGTTCACGGACCTTTAATGCCATGATAAGTAATCAGCTTTTAATAAATATTAAGAGTAGAAAGAAAATGGGTGGAGATCATGTGATGGCATCAAAGTGTTTATTTAATACTTGAATAATAACTATATATGCATATATATATGCAGTACATACCCTGGACTCCAGTTTCTGGAGCTGCTTCTTGCCACCCTTCATGGCGAGGCTCTCTGCCTCATCCAGACGGTGCTGCAGGTCCTTGACTGTGACCTCCAGGTTCTTCTTCATCCTCTCCAGGTGAGCACTGGTGTCCTGCTCCTTCTTCAGCTCCTCAGCCATCATGGCAGCCTGAAAGTATGGGTGGTGTTGGCATTATTGATCAAGCATGAACAAAAATTTAAAAGAAAAGAAGGCTTGTAAAGTACTAACTTACATCAGTGATAGCCTTTTTGGCCTTCTCCTCAGCATTTCTTGCTTCCTGAACTGCATCATCCACCTCACCCTGAACCTGGACAAGGTCAGCCTCCAGCTTCTTCTTGGTGTTCAAAAGACTGGTGTTCTGAATGAAAAAGAAACCGTTTTAATGATGTGATTCTCACTCTCTGATGTCTCAAAGTTCTTGTAAAGTAATGAATACCAACCTGAGAGTGAAGCAGTCCAACACGCTCGCTAGCATCAACCAACTCCTGCTCAGCTACTTTGCGTCCTCTCTCTGTCTGCTCCAGAGCGGCTCGCAGCTCCTCAATCTCAGCCATCATCAGACCATTTCTGCGCTCCACCATGGCGACCTGCTCCTTCATGTCTTCCTGTCCTCTGATTGCGTCATCCAGGTGCAGTTGGGCATCCTGATGACAAACAAACAAAAGATATTATCATTGTTTGCTTGGAGGTTAATTAAAAAACACAAACACACACACAATCTACCAACTCACCTTGAGCTGTCCTTGGACATTCCTCAGTTGTTTCTGGGCCTCAGCAGCCTGTCTGTTGGCATGGCTCAGCTGAATCTCCATCTCATTCAGGTCTCCCTCCATCTTCTTCTTGACTCTCAGGGCATCATTCCTGCTCCTGACCTCAGCATCCAGAGTGCTCTGCATGGAGTCAATCACCCTCTGGCTGTTCCTCTTGATCTGCTCCATCTCCTCGTCCTTCTCTGCCAGCTTCCTGTCAATCTCACCTTTCACCTGGTTTAGCTCAAGCTGAATACGAAGGATCTTGGCCTCCTCGTGCTCCAGAGTTCCCTTTAAATAAATGTAACAACTGTTACTAATGAATCTCTTAATAATATGAATTGAACAGACTAGGACTAATTTTTTTTAAGGAAAATACATATTTTGTTTTGTAATATATAAATCATTACCTCAGCTTCCTCCAGAGCTGTCTGAATTTCAGACTTCTCAGTCTCAACAGTCTTCTTGGCCTTTTCCAGCTCATGGATGGTCTTTCCTGTTTCACCAATCTGTTCAGTCAGATCTGAGATCTCCTCTACAGAGCAAACACAGCCAAGAGTTTTAGTACTTGGAGCTGATATATGCAAATGTTTTGGCCACAACAAAAGCTGTATATGAATATAAACATTAGAATCATATCCATATGATCTATAGCAAGATAAGCATACGCTGCAGGTTCTTGTTCTCTCTCTTCATGGTCTCAAGATGATCCAGAGCCTCTTCATATGAGTTCTTCATCTTGAACAACTCAGTGCTGAGAGAACGAGCCTCCTTTTGGGCTCCTTCCAGCTCTGCCTGGCTCTCCTCATACTTCTGCTTCCATTCTGCCAGGACCTAGATTAATTAAAAATTAATTAATTAAATAATTAGTTGTTGTAATGGGTGTAATTTCTCCTTTGATGACAGAGGTTATGTTTAAAACTTTACCTTATCAAAGTTCCTCTGCTTCTTGTCAAGGTTGGCAGCCAGAGCATTAGCTCTCTCCACATCAATCATGAGGTCCTCCACCTCACCCTGCAGCCTCTGCTTGGTCTTCTCCAGTGAGGCACACTTGGAGTTCACAGCCTCAATGGATTCCTCAGCCTCCTGCAGGCGCTGGGCAAGCTTTTTCCTGTTGTTAAAAGAATTCTGTTTTTATTAAGGCTGAATTGGTTGGTTTTAAGTCTGAAAACCAATTTAAACAATGAAAGTATGGTGACTTACTTGGCCTCCTCCAGCTCCTCAGTGCGCTGGATAGCATCAGTCTCATATTTGGATCGCCACTGAGCCACCTCACTGTTGGCCTTGGACATTCCTCGCTGCAGCTCAGCCTTGGCCTCCTGCTCCTCCTCAAACTGCTCTCTGAGCAGATCACAGTCATGACGTGCTGACTGAACAGCATGAGCCAGGGCATTCTTGGCCTGTTGAAGTGACAGTTGATTTCAGATTTTGATATTTTATTGTTGAAATCAATTTTAAAGTCTAATGCTGAGAGGATAACAAATTTAAGAGGTAAAACCTTAGAAAGATATTAGAGGATTATCTGTCTCAGAGTTACTGAGTGTCTCTGTAACTGATTAAAACTTGTCTCTGTTTGAAGTGCTGAAATTTAACAGAAGAGAGAAAACATTTCAGACCTTCACTTCCTCCTCAACGTGTCTCTTCAGTTCCTCAATCTGCTGAGTGAAGGCCTGCTTGCCCCTTGTGAGCTGAGAAACAAGAGCTTCTTTCTCCTCAAGCTGGCGACTGAACTCACCTGTAGTTAACACACATGTATTAAGCCCAGTTTGTTTCATTTCACCCACTGATTGGTTGTAGTTTTAGGTACCTGTAAATGACAAATTTCCAGACACAGACTGTTTCTTTGTTATACATCACTTACCATTCTCTGTTTGAAGTCTCGCCTTCTGGGCATTAATGTCATTCAGCTGACGAACATTCTCATCATTTTTGGCTTTGAGTTCACTTAGTTGATCCTCAAGAGTCCTGCACATTTTCTCCAAGTTGCCCTGTCACCAAGTAATGCCATATCCATGTTAACAGTTAATGAGCTGCTTTGGCGGTCCTGAAATGTAAAAAAGAAAAAATCTGTTCTCTATAAATACTGTCCGCACCTTTGCTTTAGCAACAGCCTCCATGTTGCTGGAGAGGTCATCAATCTCCATCTTGTACTCGCTCTTCTCTTTCTCCAGCTTCTGTTTGACACGCTGGAGGTTGTCGATCTGCTCTCCGAGCTCTGCTACAGTGTCAGCCTGCTTCTTACGGAGAGCTGCTGCAGTAGCTTCATGCTGCAGAGTTGATTCCTCAAGATCACGACGCAGTTTCTGGAACTCAGCCTCTCGCTTCTTGTTCATCTCAATCTGAGCAGCTGTTGCTCCACCAGCTTCCTCGAGCCTCTCGCTGATCTCTTCAAGCTCCCTGGAGAGGTCGGCTCTCTGCTTCTCTACCTTAGCCCGAGCTGCCCTCTCAGCCTCAATCTCCTCTTCCAGCTCCTCAATACGAGCCTAGTTTGAAATTATTTGGATTTATCGATTAGAACCTGAACTAAAGTAGGTTTTTGACTTATAATGAACAATATTCTTTATGAACACTGGTCATTAGTGTTACCTGAAGTTCTTTAATCTTCTTCTGAAGTTGAGCACCAAGGGATTGTTCATCTTCAATTTTGCTGAGAAGTTGGCTGATTTCAAAGTCCTTCCTTGGTGTGGAAGAAGTATGGTTTTACGATCATAGTCCATATGATTATTGCAATGCAGTGTGTGTAAAGAAAATTATTTACAAAAAAAGCCCTACTTCTTGATTTTCTCATCAGACTGCTGCTTGTCATTCTCCAGATCCATTATGGATTCCTGGGCCAGTTTCAGATCTCCCTCCAGCTTCCTCTTGGCTCTCTCAAGGTCCATGCGGAGCTTCTTCTCTTGCTCCAGTGAACCCTCAAGCTATAAAGTCATGTCAGTTGATTCAAGTGGTTGGAAAGACAATGATTCAATACTCTTTCCATTAAAAAGCTATATGATTATAATTTTCTTACATCATCAACTTGCTGTTCCAGCTTTGTCTTGGCCTTGGTCAGAGTGTTGACTTTGTCCTCCTCTGCCTGGAGATCATCCAGTGTTTGCTGATGGGCTTCTTGTAAGGCTTTCTTCTCCTTTGTTAACTTGGCAATGGCCTCATCCTGAGATGCCATCTCCTCTGTCAGGTTTTTCACCTAAGAATTGTACAAAGGATGTATTTAAATATAACTTAACAACTATATCTCAGGAAAGAATTAATATATTTTCATTTAGAGTCATTTTTCCTCTCAGATATAGATAAATTGAACCTTGTTTTCTGTGGCATGTTTCTCCTTCTCCACTTTGGCCAAGGTGAGCTCCAAGTCATCAATGTCCTTCTTCAGCTCAGAGCATTCATCCTCCAGCTTCCTCTTCTTAGCAGTCAGCTCAGCATTGATTTCCTCTTCATCCTCCAGTCTCTCACTTGTCTCTTTGAGTTTGGCCTCGAGCTGGATCTTGCTCTTAATGAGCCCCTCACACCTTTCTTCAGCATCAGAGAGATTGTCAACTTCCTATAATACATGTTGAACACACAAGTTAGATTATTTGTGAGTCACATTGTCCTAGTGTTTTCTTGATTGTAATTTTAACTACACTTTTAGCAAATAAATAATCAGAGGATGAGACAAACAGGTGGTCCTTTTATATCTACCTTATATACATGAACTACAGGTGCAATGTATACTTTTCTCTACTACTTACTGCAGCCACTTGAAGTTGCAGGTCATTCTTCTCCTGCAGCAGGCTGACCATCTTCTCTTCCAGTTCCTTCTTCTTAGCCAGAGCAGTAGCCAGGTCTGTCTTCATCTTCTCATAGTTCTCCTTCATGTTCTGCAACTCCTTCTCAGTCTCAGCACTCTTCAGAAGAGGCTTGATCTTGAAGTACAGTTTCAGCCATGGCCAGTTCTTGACATTCATGAAAGAACGGATGTTGTACTGGATGGAGAAGATAGATTCTCTAAAAACCAAACATGAGAGTGTTACTTTTAGTGTCGTAGGATCTTAATATGAGGAAGGAAATACAAAAGAGAATACAATAGAGTTTAGTATGATAATGTTACCTCCTCTCCATCATCTTCACAAACTCTTTCCTCATGACGTATCCTCTGCAGAGAGCCTGAGTCATGGTCACCAGCTCAGCCAGTTTCTCATCTCTCATCTCCTCAAGAGTGCCCAGCAGACCAGCTTTGAAGAACACCTATTTAATCATTGAAAACATATGTATACGTGGATATTGAGAGTTTTTTTTCAAAATGTCTATTAATATAACAAAGTGTACCTTTGTGTGCCCAAACATGTACTGTGTGTGATCCACATCAATGGAGCCAAGCAGCTTCTCTGAAGCTTTCTTGTTGTCAATGAACTGTCCCTCAGGGATGACACTGGCATTCAACACTTTGTATCTTCAAGAGAGAATCAGGTTGTTACTTAGATTTTTCTTCCATCATATTCAAGTTTGTCCTTTACAACAACAATGAAACCATTTTTCCTTTCCAATATTGTAATGTGCTGTCACCTCTGCTTGAAGTCACCATAGAGGATTCTGCTGGGGAAACCCTTTCTGCAGATTCTGATGCCCTCTAGTACACCGTTACACCTCAGCTGGTGGATGACCAGGGCGTTCTCCATAAGACCTGAGAGTCAGAAATGCATAATGTTTCAAATCTTTTCTATATTCTTACTGTCATTTTTACAGTTAATATTACTGTGGGGTACCTGGGGTCTTTGTCTCATTGGGAATCAGGCAACGGACAAAGTGAGGATGAGTGCTTCTTAAGTTGGTCATCAGCTTGGCCAGATTCTCCTGTAGATCAGCATCATTAGATAATAGGTTATTACTATTTAAAAATTAGCATTTATTTATTTATTTATTTATTTATTTATTTATTTATTTATTTATTTTAATTATAAATCGATACATACTCTGAAAAGAGCAGACACAGTCTGGAAGGAACCACCCTTCTTCTTACCACCCTTCTTGCCACCACCAGCAGCCTCTGTTTTCATAAACAGTAAATTTCATTATTGGAATTTAATGAATATTTTTCACAGTATACGTATTAGCCTGCAGTATGCACATTATAGTTATTACACAGATACATACTATCTGTACTGGACACGCTAGCTTGTGAGCACTTTTGTTTCTTACCATCAGCTCCAGCATGGGCTGCATAAAGGAAGCACATTAGTTTGTTTGAAGACTTCTGGTAGAGCTGAACAACTGAGTCATTCAGTGGGTCCTTGTTCTTGTCCAGCCAGCCAGTGATATTGTAGTCCACTGTACCAGCATAGTGAACCAGGGAGAAGTGTGCCTCAGCCTTGCCCTTTGCAGGCTTTGGCTTCTCGAAGCATTTGGTCTTGCCAAGATGCTGATCGTGCAGCTTGTTCTTGAAAGTTGTGTCAGAGGCCTTGGGGAACATGCACTCCTCTTCAAGGATGGAGAAGATGCCCATTGGCTGAGAAAATGTCACATGTCATATTAAAATTTCAAGGGAGGTAACATATGCACCCATATGTAAATTTCTTCCATAGTAGCTGTTTACCTTCTCAATAAGCTCAATGCAGGCAGCCAAGTCCATACCAAAGTCAATGAACTCCCAATGAATGCCTTCTTTCTTGTACTCCTCTTGCTCCAGGACAAACATGTGATGGTTGAAAAACTGTTGCAGTTTCTCATTGGTGAAGTTGATGCAGAGTTGCTCCAAGCTGTTGAACTGTAACATTACAAACATGTTTAACTTCATGGCAATACAGTATTTAACATTTAGCAAATGTGGTGAAATGTTTCAAGTGCTCACATCAAAGATCTCAAACCCAGCGATATCCAGCACTCCAATGAAGAACTGTCTGGGCTGCTTTGTGTCCAGCATCTCATTGATACGGATAACCATCCACAAGAACATTTTCTCATAGATAGATTTGCACAGAGCCGAGACAGCATTGTTGACCTGGCAAACAAGAATTTATAATGATACAAAACCATATGAATACAGCTATAATGTTTATAAATATAATATGATTATACAAGTCTCCCTTTTTTAAATTACCTGTGGGACGGTCTGACCTTTGGTCACCATCTCATTGCCAACCTTGACTCTTGGGTAGCACAAAGCTTTCAGCATATCAGCCGAGTTCAGGCCCAGTAGGTACGCAATCTTGTCAGCCACTGTTGGATTAAAACAAATCATTATAATACCTAATAAATACAAATACTTCAAACATTTCTCCATTATAGAAATATTTCACAATACCCTCGGTGCCATCAGGTTCAGCCTGCTCTTCACGCTGCTTCTGCTTGAATTTCATGTTGCCATGATGCATCACAGCACCAGTCAGCTTGTAGATGCTTAACTTCTCTTCAGCAGTAAAGCCCAAGATGTCAATAGCAGTCTGTACGACACAAGAATGAAAGCAACAATTTATGTTATTTTTAAAAACACTTCATTTATAGTTAAGTATACAAATCCAAAGACAAATGCGATTTTACATCTGTTGCAATGAACTCCTCCACATCATTGATGCTCTTCACTGTGATTTCACCCTGACTGACCATTGGGTAGTCATAAGGGTTGGTTGTGATCAGAAGAGCCTCTGTAAAATGCAATACCGAAAATCAGTGAGGTATTTTTAGTATATTGTTTGCAATCTTTTCAAACATGAAATGGGAAGCAAAGCCTTCATCCTTTATATTCAGGAGAAAGACATGTTTGTTACTTTGAAGATTCTGCTTAAAAATTCTTCTTTAAATTAGCTTATGGTTAAGAATGGATCAGGTCAGAGTAAAACATCCCCTAGTTGTGTACCCCTGTCTGAGCCTGGGTTTGGAGAGTTTTGGTTTTCTTGTTAAAATGCAATTCTTCTATTCCATTATTGCCAAGTGTCGGCTCATAGGCAATTCTCATCATCGGTTGGGGTTTTCTCTTTAATACTACAGGGTTTATACATTACCATATAATATCTGATATTGTGCAAAAATTAAATTGTATTTTAATACTATAATTAAATAATTAATTAGTTAATATTGATTAATTATAATTAATACACTATATTTTAATAGTACAATTAATAGTCGTTATATACTGGTATACAACATTTAAAAATATTGTTGTTGTTATATGAACTGTCCATATATAGTTGAATTCAATTCAATCAAAGTTAGTTAGTGTCATAAATAATTAAAGTTGTCATACCCAGGAGCTCAGGCTTGTGGCCTGTCATCAGCTGATAGAAGATATGGTAGCTTCTCTCAGCAGACAACTGGAAGGTGACACGGGACTTCTCCAGCAGATCTAAGAACAACAAATTCAGTTGGAGAGTGTAGACATGTCATGTAGACATAAGGCATGACAGACTAACATTTCATGTCAAGCCTACCATTTTCATAGATTATCAAAAGAGTCATGGGAGTGATTTCAATTCTGTTACTTTACTTATTACATAATTTACTAATTATGTACCCAAGTCTTTTTTTTTGATGTACTGCATTGAACTAAATATATAAATATAAAATAAATTGAATTGAGTAGTTAAGAAACATTTCTAGCACAGATAAGTACAATGTAGACTGGTTCAAACTTACATGTTTCAATATCAGCTGAAGACAGCTTGCCAGTAGTACCGAAGTGAATCCTGATGAATTTACCCTAGAGTGGAAAATCTTTATTAGCATTGTCTTTTCTGAAAGCAAATAGTAAATATCTGACTTACTTTAACTCACTCTTAATTACTTACAAAACGAGAGGAGTTGTCATTCCTCACAGTCTTGGCATTACCATAGGCCTCCAACAGAGGGTTGGCAGCAACAATCTGATCCTCAAGAGAGCCCTGCAAGAATATATTGTGTTTATGTGAGCTGAAGTTTCTATTTTATTTTTCTGTTGCAAGTAGCTTGATACTAAATAAAGAATCTACCTGCATTTTGCCAGGTGTTGGCTCAGCCTTCTTACCACCAAGAGCTGCAATTGTTGCAAAGTACTGGATGACACGTTTGGTGTTGACAGTCTTTCCTGCACCAGATTCTCCGCTGGGGTTTATGGGACACATTGTTAAATTTCAGCTTCAGTATCTTAAAGTTTTGTATAGATTTTACACACAGATTTGTAATATACTCACGTAATCAGGACAGACTGGTTCTCACGATCTAAAATAAAAGCATACAAGGTTCATGAATCCTGCTTTCATCATTTCTTTAATAACTATAAGGTTAATTAATAAAGTGCTAAGAAACTATTTATTTGCAAGGATTAATGACAACTTCAATAAACTGAAATTTAAGGTAATGTCTATAATTTGTATTAAAACATATTAACAGTAATTGACATTACCAGTAAGCATGAACTGATAGGCATTGTCAGAGATGGAGAAGATGTGGGGTGGAGCCTCAATCCTCTTCTTTCCTCTGTATGCTCCTACACATGTAGCATCATATACAGGAAGCCACTTGTAGGGATTGACGACAACGCAGAACAACCCAGAGTAGGTCTGTATCATAGACAATAAATATCATTTAAACATTTACAGATCAGCATGATACTTTCATTTTACACACAGCAAACATAGGAAAGTGAAAATTTACGTAGATCATCCATGATGCATAACGCTCTTTGAGGTTAAACAGCACAGATGGCTCATTAAGGTGGGTCATCATGGCCATGTCCTCCATCTTATCAAACTTTGGAGGGTTTCTAGGGTGGATTTCATCCTCCTTTACAGTGACCGTCTGAATAGAAAATGTAAATCAGCCTCAACTTTTACAATTACACAGTGCATATTAACCACATGAATTAAGTACATAGATTATTCATCTACCTTTCCTCCCTCTGTCTCAACAGTGGCTTTACCACCCTCCTTCTTGGTAAGTTTGCCCTTGACATACATCTCATCAGGAACAGTCACAAAGAAGGCCGTCTTGGCATCAAATGGAGCAGTCTGGGCTTCAATCCTCTCCCTCTCTGGCTTGCGGAGGTAAATGGCCGCCGCGCCATACTGCTCCATCTCCGCGTCAGTGCTCATGGTGGCACTTTAATCAAGACTGAAAATATGATCGATTGAAAAATAAATCATATGTTTGTTATGCAACCCACAATTAATCTCCATTGTTTTGGTTTTATGGAATTTACCTCAGCTGATGCAAACAGAAATTCCTTGGTATCCTGTGATCCTGTGTATGTCAAGGCACTATAAAATAAGGTTAAAGGTAGATTCATGCACTTTTTCTATTGACTTGTAGATTTTGTAAAAGACTTTAAGAATATATTTAAAAACAAAATGTTCACAAAAATGTATCAGTGTGTAAAATAATTTAAGTAACTGATTACTAAAACAAATAATCTATTAACTCACAGCAGAGACATGGCAGAGGAAAATGTTGACTCTACTCACCTGCCTTAGAAGCCTTTCAGTTAGAGCAAACACTCAGAGCTCCTGCTTTTATACACATCGGATCTGCTTCCTCAGCATTTGCAGCTCACTAAGTTTGGTCAGGATTCTCTGACACCTTGCTGATAGATATGGTCAAAAATAAGCTAATGCGTCATTTTCTACACATCAAATTACCATTTTACAGAGGATTTTAATAATAATACGTACAATAATAAATGTATATACATTTAATTTCTTTATTTTATTAAAGAGCAAATTATATGCAATAATAATGGCAGATTAATTACATTATACTTAAATGGCATCAACTCAAATCTTTCTTTTATTAAAACTATTTTTACAATCAATATAATTATGGTTCTTATTTTTAAAAAAACAGTATTAAATGTCATTTGGTTCATATTTCACTGAAAGTATATAAACTGCATTTTTAGGAGATCAGTAATGCCCACAAAATGTCTAAAGCAAATTATAATACTGTATTGCATGGTTTGTAGATTATTTATTCAAATAAATGTTGAAGGGAAACAGATATTAAGTTCACATAGCTTATACTAAGCACATGCGTGTCCTGTTAATGTAATATCACAGCCAGTAATGGATTTAAATTTGGAGAAGTCTTGAAATGTCACTGGTGTTCTGTTACAGAGCATAGAAATCTCAGACATCGGAAATAAAATTCATGGTAAGACTTTCTGTTTATGCCAGACAGGTGTTGTATATCTCCTAGGAAATACATAGGTTTTAATTTTTGATGTATTGAGTGAGTGCTAAATGATTTACAGAAGAGAAACCCTGTGGTTAACTTTCATTTCCAAGTTTTGCATGGAGTTGGCTTAATATTTGCCATCTTACCAGCAGCTTGCCAGCTTATTTGAAAATAAATCCAGCAAAGGGAAGCGATTTGTGTTTGGCACAAGAGAAAGATGTATTTATAGGACACATTTAGAAATGATATTAACACCATAACCCAACATAAGCTTAATCTTAATTTATGTACTTTCTTTCTCTCTTTTTATTGTTTAATATTCATATTTAATTTGCTAAAAAGTATGGATTTATAGATAAGGGATAAAGTACAAGAGGTTGTGCATTTTAACTATAACTCTTGGAATCAGGCAGCAGAGCAAAAAAAAAGAAAAAAAGAAATTGCAGAGTAGACACATGTGATTAAGGAGGAGCTATAACCAAAACAGGAAAACAACTGACTTCATCTGCTTCCTTTTAGCCCTGGCATTACAGAAGAGCATGACTCCCTTCCGAACCATTGTATAAATGACCACTTTGCTATCACTTGCTACCCATACAGGCACTAATATTTATGTAATATATATTTGATTGAACCCCGACCACCCCAAATAAAAAAAAATTGTAGGCAGACTTTGTCAGATACTGACCATCAAAAATCATCATGGTTAGATTTATAAATGAATTTAAATACAGTAAATACAATACAGAGATAGAGTTAAAATAATTATTGTGAGTTTGAGAAGGGAGAGGAATAGCAAGGAGTGAAGTCAAGGTTTTGCTGAACCATCTTAACTCCTTCCCTACTCTTTCTTCTTTGCTTCCATGATAATTCTTAAATTTGCTGGTCATAATGTAATGCTATATGGTTCTTTTACAACAAAAGACAAAAGATTGTAGGTTTTCTTTTCTTATCAAAGAACAGTAAGTACAGATGATGTAGTTCCTGTATGTTATGCAACCCTTCATAGAATCATAATCAGCAGGATTAAACAACAAACATCCATGAGTGCATCAGGAAGATGGCCACAACTAATAGTGTACTTAGTGAATACGTCAGGCAGTTGAAACCCAAAAAAGAAGAGGAACAAGAACAGGAACCACCATGGAAGGATGGCGCCTGCCTTCTACCTTTGTTAGAAGAATTGGCTGATATCAAGAAATCCTACCAATGGCTGTACATAACTGGACTGAAATATAGCACAGAGGCACTAATCATAGCAGCACAGGAACAAGCTCCTGGCACAAGAGTCATAGAGACCACACTAAAGGGTGGATCAGAACCCCAGTCAAACTGAATCGCTGGTCGCCTGTCATCCCAGATAGCTGCAGTAAATGTTTAGACGAGAAGGGCACTCTTTTTCACTGTGTATGGAGCTGTCCAAAATTACAGCAGTACTGGAAATCAATCACGCAAACTTTATCTAAGATTGTTGGAGTAAATATACCTGTTGAAGCAAAAATGTGTGTGTTGGGTATATACCCAAAGAATTGTGACTTTAGAAAATGATACTTGGTGCTGAGTTTTTTGTTTTGTATTTTTGTTTTGTTTTTTGTTTTTGGGGGGGGGGGGGGTTGTGTGTGTGTAGGGGGGGGGGGTTGTTTTGTTGTTTTTTTTGTTTGTTTGTTTTGTTTTTTGTCTGTTTCTTTGTTTTTGTTGTTTTTATTTTTCGTTCGCATCTTGCTTTGTTTGTACCCAATGGATTCACTTTGCCAAATGGATCATCATGGCCTTGCCGTATTGGTCCATTTGATCGACCTTTGTTGTTATTATTTATTTTATTTTATTTTCAGTTGTTACAGACGGGACAGACATGACTGAGGGATAGGAAAGGGAGAAAGAAAGATGAAGGAAAAGAAAAACAAAAGGGAAGAGGGACAGTGAGAGAAGGCACTTAAAAAGAGAAAGAAGAGAAAAAAAAGAAAAATAAAATCTCCTGGATCACCTGTTGAGAGAAAAAGAAGAGAAAACAAGCAAAAAAACAACAACAACAGAGCAACATACTAAAAACAAAACCATCACATTAATCTAGCTAAGTGTAAACAGCAGTAAATACGAAATGTTGAATGTTGTTGTGTAGCAAGCAGGACCGACAGCGCACATTGTGCATGGAAATAGCAGCCAATAAAGGTGTAGTTTATGTCTATGAACAGTGGACACCCGTGTGCACCTATTACAAGGTTTCCCCATGTAATAGCCCTGTCCCACAAGGCATGAAGCAGGCATGGAGGAGATCCAGGCCCCAGACATCCAGAGGCCCCAGAGTGCGAGAGCCCAAGGAGGACCACCGGAGGGGCAGCTAAACATTTTCTAACCCCATATCGTCTACCACTGATAGTGGTCTACAGTCCAGAGTAATCCATTTTGTGAGAGAATTTGTAAGATGGTCCGATGTTGACTTACTAATTTTGGTCCTGAAGTCAGTCATTTCATCAAGTTTGGTCTGCCAATATGGAACGCCAGGACTGCCATAATGAATTAATTAAATACACCATTAAATAATTAATTAAATGTGGCAATAATTAATTAAAATTGGAATTAATTAATTAAATAAATAGTTATGACACATGTAATTAATTAATTATTGACACATTTAATTAATTATTTATGTATTTCACATTTTAATTAATTATTGACACATTTAATTAATTAATTATTGACACATTTAATTAATTATTTATGTATTTCACATTTTAATTAATTATTGCCACATTTAATTAATTAATTATTGCCACATTTAATTAATTATTTAATGGTGCATTTAATTAATTCATTATGGCAGTCCTGGCGTTCCATATGCCAACACCTTTTGTTGGAACTCGAATTGCTAGTGCTAACAGCTCCAACAGTTTCTATGCTTGCTGCAACATGTTTTGCATTTAGATGGTACCGTAAGGTGCTACAGTGCTCAAAACTATGCACATTCGAATGCAAAGTGTGATTAAATGTGTTAATATTTTTTTACGCATTTTCAAATAAATTAAGTGCAATTAACGCATTATATGTCCACCCCTACACACCAAAAAAATTCTAATTGGTGGTTTGACTCCTCACCAGAGTGGGTAAGAGAACAGGGCACTGTTGAAATGTTACTATGCAAGTAACCCCAGAGGAAGGGGTTGCTAGAGATCGACAAGGTAATACCACACAACTGCTACGGCAAGGGGCAGCCAGGTCATGAGGGAGATATCATCACCCCCTAAGTATGGTGGAAGAAGGAATGTTGAGTGCAAGAGCAGCCTCTGTTGCCGGTTACCAAGACTACGTGAGGTACCCTCTGAAGGTTTAAGATGTGAATGCAGCACTACGTACAATCCCTACTGTGACCATCATTGAAACCAACCCTCTGATCTACACCACAGCAGCAGCAATCAGATGCTTGACTACAAGATGAGTATGAACAGTATTAACAGTACTAACCCTAACCCATCCACAGGGTTGAGAGGAGAATTATACAATGTTACAGCCCCTGGCTTTAAAGAAGAAGTGAGGCAGACCAATTAGCAACTGATTGGTCACACCTGCACCTTTAAAAGGCTGAGGAACAGTGTGCAGTTGCCCCGTATTGCTTTTGTCTTTGAGTTTTCTTTGTGGAAGCCTGACTCAATTGTGAGATTTACTTATATAATGTTAGTTTTACTGAAGCCTGAAAGGTTAATTTTGATTTCTACTGTTTGAAACCTGAAGTGAAAGCCGTTTGGGTTTTGCTCCTCCCCTGTGTTTTGTTTTATTTGTTTTTCTGTTAGTCAGTTTAGTTAGAAAGTCTTTCTAACTATTATTATTATTCTATTATTTTCTTTTAAGTAGTTAGACACACACGCTTTACTAGAAAAGTGGTTTGGTATTGGTTGTTTGTTGGTTTGGTAATATAACAGCCTTTTAATCTTACCATCATGACACTATCTTTTATGTTACCTTCTCTGACCTCTAGGACTCCTAACATAAGTGGGGGCTCGTCCAGGAGACACAAACAGGGTCCCTGTGTCTGGAGCTGAAAATGTTTTTGGCTTAGGGTAGTCTTTTCATTAGTGTTCAAGTGCTATGTTGGCTATATTTTGTTTGGCATGCTTTTTAGCAGCTCCGTCTTTTGAACATCTTAATAATTGCCACGAGTGGGATTTGCTGCACATTGTGGACCACTTTAAGTTGCAGGTCCCAACACCAGTCCTTAAAAGTGATTTAAAAGCTCTAGTAGTAGCCAAGTTGATGGAAGCTGGTTTGATTCAAGCACCTGATCTGCCTGAGGATTCTATTGTGCCAAGCCAAGCTGCCTTGTTTCAAGAGGACCATAAAGATGGTCACAGTGTGGATGGTGAGGTGGATGAGTGGGGGAAGACAGCTTGTACACTCCCTAGCTATGATCCACTGTCTTCTAGGACTTCAAAAGGCCAAGATGGAGCTTGGCTAAAAGTGTTGTTATGTCTCCATTTGGAGGCTGAAGAAAATGGCCAGGCCAGGCGAGCTCAGCTGGAGCTTGAAATTAGGTGGCTGGAGATAGAGGCAGACAAAGCAGTAAAGCTGCGCAAGCTTGAGATGGAGTCCCAGCCTCTGCTGACTCTGTGGGTTCTACCCCCATGTCTGCTACAGCATTTGATGTCAGCAGCCTAGTGCCAGCTTTTAGAGAAGCTGAAGTTGACTCATATTTTGCAGCATTTGAATGCATTGCTGGTGCTTTGCAGTGGCCTAGTGATATTTGGCTCCTTTTGTTCAGTGCAAACTTTCTGGTAAAGCTCAAATGGTGGTGGCCATTCTTCCTTTAAAAGACAGTCTAAATTATCAGTGTTAAAGCAGATGTCTTGCAGGCTTATGAGTTGGTCCCTGAAGCTTATAGACAGAAGTTTCGACAACAGAGGAAACCTTGTGATCAAACTTATTTGGGATTTGCCAGAGAGAAGGGAATCATCTTTGATAAGTGGTGTCTTGCATCAAAAGCCAATGATTATGACTCCCTATGTGAATTAATGCTTCTGGAAGACTTTGAAAACTGCATCCCTGAGCATGTTGTTTTGTATTTGAATAAACAGAAGGTGGCCAAGCTTGAAAAACACAGTCAAATTTCTAACAGAGTCCCGCAATGAGGTCCTTGGTTGTGGTGATAAGATTCCTGACCCTTGTTTTGAACCTTTCATTTTTGATGGATTGGTGTCACTGACATCTGATCCCCCTGATCGGAAACCAGTAAGTATTTTGGGACACTGGAGGATCCCATATTGTCATTCTCTCTAGCGTCATACCTTTTTCAGCAGAGAGTACCTGTGGTTTCAACTCTGTTCTGCATGGGATAGAGCTGGGCTACGTTCCCAGGCCAGTTCACAAAGTCTATATAAAATCAGACATAGTTACAGGATTTTTCCCTGTTGCCATTTTCCCTGCCTTACCAATAGATGGTGTGGCCATGTTAATGGGGAATGACATTGCTGGAAGTTTAGTACTTTCATGTCTGGAGGTTTTAGACAATCTCCTAAATCAGAAGACCACAGACTTCTTCAGACTTCCTTCCAGATTTCCTAATTTTCAGAGGAGGGTAAACTTTAAACTGAGGAATACAATGTTTTGTTGCTTCTAGATAAGGTAGAGCCAGAGGAGCCTCAGGGGCCTTGAAGAACACATCGCTCCCCTTGACCAGAAAACACTTGTTCTCAGCCCTACAAGCTGACGAAACATTACAAAGCTGTTTCAATCGTGTGGTAAGTGCTGATTAACCCAATAAAGACCAACAAGCCTATATTATAAAACAAGATGTTTTAATGCATGAGTGGTCTCCATCAGTTGCAGAAAGTGCAGTTAAACAGATTGTTATGCCAACCATATATAGACATAAAGTCTTGTCCCTGGCTCATGCCAGTGGTCTGGAAGTGTGTCACAAAAACGTACTGGGTTTGATTAAAGCATTTTTTTTTAGCCTGGTATGAAGCATGATGTTTCAAAGTTTTGTCAATTTGGTTTACCATACTGCTGGTAAACCAAATCAGGGGATACACTTAGCTCCATTATGTCCTATTCCTGTAGTGGATCAGCCATTTGAACATGACCATGTCATAGTAGACTGTGTTGGACCACTCCATGCCCTCCTGGGTTTTAATTGCACCTTAGAACACACATGCATCAACACTACAATGAGCGGGTGGAGGGAGGTTTGGAGTCTTCTCCCACCCCCGTTCTCTGCGGCCTGCTGGAGCGGGAGGGCTAGGAGGAGTTGGCCGTCCGACTGCGGTCTGGGGTGTGGGGCCTCCCTGCTGCTACGGAGTCGGGGTGGTCTGCCTCTCCCCACCGCAGGGAAAAGGGTAACACCACCTGGGTCTGGGTGCAGTTCCCCCCTCCAGGGGCAAGGGTACCTAGACCCGGTTTGTAGAGTACGCTTGGGGAGTGTGATCGTGTGTACAGCGTCTCTTTATGTCTGTCTCCACGTTGGTTGAGTGTGGAGTGAGTGCATATGAGAGCATGGGGGGGGGGGGATGGATGTTTGTGTCTGTGTGTGCCTGTATGTCTGTGTCTATATGTCAGGCTGGGTATCAGACGCCACCTCTCTGGGGACACCTTAGGCCCTCCAAGGTTTGGAGGCCTATCTCCACCCACCACCACTTCCCCCGCCGGTGGCGGACTCCCTCAGGTGTCGGTGCGTTGGTGGTTCTTTGTGTCTGGGGGTGAGCGTCCAGGTACACACCGGCTCACTCCTTGGCGGCCGCTTATCGGGGCCTGGAGCCTGGGGCTCGCTTGGGCCCCTTCGGAGGTGGGGTGCCCCCGGCCTCTCGGCCTGGGGCTTGGTCACTCAGGCACAGCTGGGGGCCGGCGGAGCTCATGGGCGCGTCACTGCAACTCCCCCTGGCTTCTGCTCCGCGGCTGCTGAGTGAACCCTCATCTGGGACTCTCCTCAGCTCTTACTGGAACAGTGGCGTGGCTGCCCCTCTGTTGGTCTTCCATGGTCTCTTGTGTTCTGGGGGCCTCTGGATGTCTGGAGTTTTGATCTCCTCCATACCTGCTTCACACCCCGGAGGACGGGGCTGTGGCCCCCCCACACTCCCTAGCAGATCGTTACATGGAGAAACCTTTGGAATACAAGCGCGCTGATCCACACAGGTATGCACACGGGTGTTCACTGCTCGTAGACCCAAATTACACCTTTCTTGGCTGCTACCTCGAAGCACATCTGTCCTGCGTGCTGCACAACAACATTGAATATTTAGTATTTACTGCTGTTTACACTTAGCTAGATTAATGCGATGGTGTTGTGTTTAGTATGATGCTTTGTTTTTTTTTGCTTGTTTTCTATTCTTCTCTCAACAGGTGATCCAGGAGATTTTTATTTTTTTTCTCCCCCCCTTTCTCACTGTCCCTCTCCCCTTCTGTTTTTCCTTTCCTTCCTCTTTCTTTCTCCCTTTCCTATCCCTCACTCATGTCTGTCCCGTCTGTAACATCTGAAAATAAAATATAATAAATAATAAAAACAAAGATCGACCAAATGGACCAATACGGCAATGCCACAATGATCCATTTGGCAAAGTAAATCCATTGGGTATTCTTGTTGGTCTTCAGACAACAATTCTGATGGCTAAAGAACCAAATGGGACAGGCAAAAAAAAAAAAAAAAAAAGACTGTGTTGGACCACTACTGAGAGCAAAGTCTGGAAATCAATATCTGCTTACCATCATGTGTGCTGCTCTACGTTTCCCTGAGGCACTCTGCAGTCTATTTAGACTTACAGGCCAGTGGACACTCTTTCAAATGCAGCAGTTAACTCAGATGACAAATCTGTGAAGGTAAAAAGATATCTAGGAAAGAGGGTATTGGATTTTTTTAGCCAGATTGTTTAAGAGTGTTGATGGAGAAGTATAGAGAATGTCAGAAAGGGCTGGACTGTGTCTGGAGTAAGCATATTATAGAATGCCAAGAGAGTAGGATCCTTGTTTGCAAAGGTGATGGACAGGCTGACAGATTAAGTCAGGCAGAAGTCTCCATAGACCAGGGGTCGGCAACCTGCGGCTCCTTATAGTGCGGCTCCGTGTGGTTTGGGAAAATAAATTAGAAGTATTTAGCTGAAGTGTATTTTATTTATGTTAGTTCTTTTTTAACTTGTAGTTCTAAATTGGAAGATTATTGTGATATTGAAATATAAAAATACAATTATATTCTTTTATTTTTTCATCGCTCAAAATAATTGTCACACTCGCAGAAGCCGGTGTACCCGCCAAAACGCCATGCATTTATCGAGACTTTCAACCCCAGGTAGGCCAATTATGGCCCTTCGGATCCATGTTATGTCAGCAGCTGTTCTCTACCATGAACTATGTTAAAAACAAACACTGCTCACGCCTCACAGATGAAAGCTTACTGTCCTGCGTAAAGATGAAAGTGACTACAGCCCCGATTTGCAGAGGCTGTGCGCAGAGGTTCAGGAGCAGAAGTTCCATTGTAAAGATACCACGGCAGACCTGACGATGTTTGCGTGAAGATGCTTTTCAGCATCTCTTTATTGACCACTTTTCACACACGGTTGCTGTATGCATACAGCCGGCTGTAGCTTTTCAGCTCACAGCCCGACACACACCAACACAACAGCATAGATAGCACAGACGTTAAGGCGGCGAGGCGTGATTGCGGGTGCTGCTCAGGTGTGTCCCCTCCCCTGCAGCGGCATTGCAGACCGCACCCGACCACACACATTAACCTGGTAAAATACATATTTAGGCAGAATTTTGCAAATATCTATTTTTCATCTTTTAGCAGCATAGTGCTTTTTTTCCCAATTATTTTTTAAAAGTCAGGTCAAGGCTCCAAAAGGCCAAAGGCGATATAAGGGTGGCGGCTCACAACAGTTTTTGTTTGCTACATGGATCATTTTAGTTCAGCGTCTTTCCTTTTGTTATATTTCTTTAAGAGTTCAAAATGTGTTACAGTTTTTCTCAGTCGCTTTGGTGCATTTCTCACAACAGAATTAAACATTGCACAACAGTTAGTTCAACCACCACAACATGTAGTCGTTTTGGCACAACCCTGTGGCGGTTTCACATTCACTGCGTCCAAAGGCAAATGCCTTTGGACATGAAGCAGTTGAGTGAGTACAAATATCTAAAGAATGGTCACGTTTGACTTCCTATTCATCACTATCTCCTTTCTTTCATCATGAATGTCACAATTATTCATACTTGTACCGGCTGAATAGTCATTGTCCTTACAACTAATAGTCTTCATTGCATTGCTTGTGTCAGTGCACTCAAAATTGCTGAACAGCTTGTCAAACGATTCATACACCCATTTTGAAAACCCTATTTTGGAGGAGTTCCCATGAAAATCTCCATAAACTACATGTCTCAGGTGAACCTTATCTCACACTAATGAAAATTGGTGTGTGTCACTCCTACTTGCAACCAATGAAAAGCCTCTCCTACCCAGTCACAGGTGAACCGCGGCACAGCATCCCCCACTCCACAAGTACATATATACTGTAATGTAAACCAACAGACAGGATTGGCATGAGGTGCATACTGAATCTACAAAACAGCAGAACATGGAACGTCAGCCTCGTGGAAGAGGAGTGAGGATCGGTGGAGGACGAGGACAAAACCGGGTGAGAAGAGGCCAACCACATAGACACGTTCCTGACGAAATCAGGGCAACACTTGTGGATCATGTGATAAACCATGGCCTCACAATGGCCGAGGCTGGTCGAAGGGTGCAGCCAAATGTTGGGAGAACTACTGTAAGTTCTATCATCCAGACATTTCGTCGGGAAAACAGGTGAGCACACCGTAATCTAGTTACAGTATGCAGCACAAACTAATTTGCTCTGCACTTTCATAGTCATACAGGAGACTTGCATTAGGACATGACCTTACAGATCCTTACACATAGACGTACTGTAACTGAAGCGCAGACTTGGCCCAGGTGTGGCATAGTGTGCTGTGGTACAATACAGTAATGCTGTAAAGAAAGGAGTTTTGAATGATAGTCCTGTGACAATCACTGTAAGCATGTTTGCGCTTACATGTGTGTGTTTTCCCATCTGCATCTCAAAAAGGACTGCCAGACAACCTAGAGGAGGTGGAAGAGGTCCACTTATGACTCCGCAGCAAGAGGAAAGAATTTGTGCAATGGTGGCTGCAAACAACGCTTTGAGACTGAGAGAAATACAAAGAACTGTCGTAAACGATGACACCATCTTCGGAAATATTCAGTCAATATCAATTTCCACCATAGACAGAGTCCTCAGACGGAATGAAATGTCCATGAAGCAATTGTACAGAGTGCCATTTGAACGGAACAGTGATCGAGTGAAGGAGCTCCGTCACCAGTATGTACAGGTAACACATGTTCGCATATGTACCTCTGTTCACTGTAACAGTTTAGGCCATGTACTCAACCTACATTTATGCATGTTACTGTAATCCTATGTACAATTCCAACTGTACAATCTGTTCTGCCAAATGCACCATTACAGACCTGTCTGATTCTCATCCTTTGTAAAGCATATCCTGGAGTTGGAGGCCAGGGAACCCCTGCACATGTTTGTATATCTTGACGAAGCGGGATTCAATCTCGCAAAAGGCAGACGGCGTGGACGAAATCACATTGGAGAAAGAGCCACCATTGATGTCCCAGGCCAACGAGGAGGGAATATTACAATGTGTGCCGCAATCTCAGAGAATGGTGTTCACACCCATATTCCTCGTATTGGTGCATACAATTCACAACACCTGTTGGCTTTTCTGGATGCTCTTCATAGGGACCTGATCCCACAAAATGGAAGGGATGATCCTGGTGACAATCGGACAATGTATGTAGTGGTTTGGGATAATGTAAGCTTCCATCACTCTGCTGTAGTCAGGCAGTGGTTTGCAGCACACGACAGGATGCTTATGGAGTTTCTTCCTCCTTACAGTCCATTCCTGAATCCAATTGAGGAGTTTTTCTCTTCCTGGAGGTGGAAGGTATATGACAGGCATCCACATACCCAAATGACCCTGCTAGCAGCTATGGATGCAGCTTGTGATGACATCACAGCAGAGTCCTGCAGAGGGTGGATTCGACACTCCAGAAGATACTTTCCCCGATGCATCGATAGAGCTGACATACGCTGTGATGTTGATGCAAATATGTGGGCAGACAGACGGGAGCGTCTAGATATCAATGATTGATATGCAGCAGTGTCTGTTTTTCAGTTTGTTTTTTTTGAGTCGTAACTACTGCAGTGAGGTTTACTGTCTAGGTGAGTTTGTTTGCTGTAAAATGTTTGATTTACTGTATTTCCCCAGTTTGCACAATGCTGTGAACAGTTTCAATTAAATATTATCAAGAGTGCATATGGAGTGTCTTGATTGTCCTTTACAATTTATGGTTTTCAACATGCCATGCATGCGGTCCGGACTTGACATGTCATTGGGAAGCACCTACAAAGACATCCGTCACAATGGGAACATGTTCAGACCATGTGATTTTGTGACCAAAGGTGCTGGTCTAATGACTTGTAATTGTGACAGCCCTGACACTTTGTTTGGTATCAGTACTTGCTTTTGATGAATGTATTGTCTGTTTTGCTCAAGGGATTTGTTGTTGATGCATTGACAACTTATTTTGGACACCTGACTTTTCTTTTTGATGGAGTGACTCACTTTTGCAAGTTATCCACCATGTTTTGCAGTTTGCACTAATTGTTTTGAGAAGTGCCTTAGTAGTGGTGGAGAGTTCAATTCTGTTGTGAGAAATGCACCAAAGCGACTGAGAAAAACTGTAATTACATAAATAAAATGTAATTTTCTCTGTAGCACTTCTTTGATTTCATAAGCAACACACCTTAGTTGTTCACACAAAGCATAAAGGTAAAAAACAATATATACAGTGTTATCTTCATTTTAGATGTCAAAATGTATTTGCAGCTCCCAGTGTTTTCTTTTGCGTGGAAACCGGGTCCAAATGGCTCTTTGGATGTGAAAGGTTGCTGACCCCTGCCATAGACTATGATGTTGGTAGATGACTGTTTGATCTGTAGTGAAAAAATAGGAAGTGGATGGAAGAGAACCTGGAAGTACACTAAAAAGAAATATAAAATTCAGTAGAACCAACCAACCAACCAACCAACCAAACAAACAAACAAACTAACAAACAAACTAACTAACTAACTAACTAACTAACTAACTAACTAACTAACTAAACGTGTGAATGAGAAGAAGACAGATGTAACAGTCTTTGGGCCTTTGAATGTTAATTTATCTGTAGTCCAGTCTCTATGTCAAGTATTCCAGTCTAGCTTCAGTATGTGTTGTTTTATCCTATTTCTGTTGTATCCTATGAATATATTGTCTGCGTGTCCCTCTGTTTTTTGTCATGTTTTATCTATCTAGGGTAGTTAGATAGATAGATAGATAGATAGATAGATAGATAGATAGATAGATAGATAGATAGATAGATAGATAGATAGATAGATAGATAGATAGATAGATAGATAGATAGATAGATAGATAGAGATTTCTTCTGAGCATGAGATGTGCCGTGGGGGAGATATCAGATTTTATTAGGGGCCTGTATAATTCATTTGATGACTGCCCATTTTCAGTTTAGGTAAGCTCTACTGCATGATTAAAAATAGAAAGCCACCAGCATGCCACAGCACATGTTTGTGGAGCAGACCCAAATACAGACACCGGGGAGAAGCACAGCAAGTGTGGCCTTATGTGTCAGTAAGCATAAACAGATGTCAGAGACCTCTGGAATATAAATAAAGTTGACCATGTGCCTGTGCAGTTGGCTGATTTAATCAGTAATGTGTGGCTTGTGTTTTAATCACATTCTCATGCTTTGGTTTTATGTGTGAAGGACATAGTGCATTGTGAATTTGCCAATTTAGAATGTATTGCTCATACTGTAAGTGTTTGAAGAAACCCTTGGGAAATATGCAATATGTAGCTTTTTTTTGTGTTGCAATAATAAGAGAAATTTGTGTTTACTTTCTGTAATGCTTATTCTTCGTGAAAGCTCAACAACACTTCTTTTGAAAGGCAATGTAGTATGGCATGACAATCTTACTGACAGTTGTCAAAACAAATTAGTGAATTAGAGAGAATTAACTGTATAAACGGAGGCTATATTAGGTTTATAACAGTATTATATCAGTGGCATAGCTTTGTGTCCACACTTGAACTGCCTCAAAATTAAACTATAAAATGCTAACTACAGATTTCAGTCTGTCTTTTTTATGTACGTTTCTCAAAAGTTACTGTAACTGTGGGGTCTTATTTTGACACTTCTACCTAATGTCCTTATCAAAGTTTGGTAATAACATACATTTGGACCTTTTATTATCAGCCTTTATATACTGCTGTATCTGAAGGAATATTTTTATAACTGTAAATAGATAGAATTAAGAAGTCAAAATCAGGCATCTTCAGTTTAATTTGATGATGCCTGATTGAATTTGTGCTAATATGAACCTCGTTTTTTAAAAATATTAATCTAACCATGCCATGACTAATGCTGAAAGCTAGGGAGAACACTAAGAAGAAGCACTGTCCCCATATGAAAGGACAATGTCCTGTAGCTATAAATCATCAATTCTGAAGAAACTACTGTGTTGAACATTGTATTTTCCAATTGAACCTTTGCAGAATGCAGAGTAAATGATACTGAATAAATATCATTAAATCATAGTCAAAGAGTTTATTAAATCAGTACATCATAAGAAGTCAATTCAACAGGTAGTTCATATTTTATGAATGCCGTCAAAAAGTTTCAGAGGATGTCCATTATTCAGCACTTTCGCCCTGGAAGAAAGAAGAAATAAAAAAGACTTATTCAACATATATTAAAAACGTTTGTAGAATTTGTCTCATCTTCAATTTATATAGCTGGATTGAAATTTACACAGGGCATAAAAATATCTACACTGTCTTCTACTTTCAATCCACATTAAATTATTAATGTATAGAACTTCTATCAAAAAACTCTATTAAACAAAGCGAAGTTATCTGTAAAAAAAAAAAATAACATGAATTACCTTTCCAGCATCACAGCTCTTGGCTCTCAGTTTGTTGACCTGAGATTCAGCAATGTCAGCACGCTCCTGAGCTTCCTCCATCTCATGCTGGACCTTTCTCAGTCTGGACATGTGGGTGTTGGCCTGTTCTTCCTGTACAGTGTGACAATATGTTGTTGTTGTTTTTTAAAATATCTGGTCATATATGCTAAATATATGTCATTTATAAAGTTATGCATTCCATATGTAAAATCACAAAACATTTTACTCACAGCCTCCTCAGCCTGTCTCTTGTAATCCTTGACTTTGAACTGCAGCTTGTCCACCAGATCCTGAAGTCTCACCACATTCTTCTTGTCCTCCTCAGTCTGCATAGATAACAAACTGTTATTGACAGCTGAGGAAGAAAGAATTTAGGAACTTAAATTCTGCCAGGACCTATGTTAATGTAGGTTAATTACTTGGTTGTTATTATACCTGTATGATTATTCTGATGATATTGGTTATGTTTAAACTTTACTTTATCAAAGTTCCTCTGCTTCTTGTCAAGGTTGGCAGCCAGAGCATTAGCTCTCTCCACATCAATCATGAGGTCCTCCACCTCACCCTGCAGCCTCTGCTTGGTCTTCTCCAGTGAGGCACACTTGGAGTTCACAGCCTCAATGGATTCCTCAGCCTCCTGCAGGCGCTGGGCAAGCTTTTTCCTGTTGTTAAAAGAATTCTGTTTTTATTAAGGCTGAATTGGTTGGTTTTAAGTCTGAAAACTAATTTAAACAATGAAAGTATGGTGACTTACTTGGCCTCCTCCAGCTCCTCAGTGTGCTGGATGGCATCAGTCTCATATTTGGATCGCCACTGAGCCACCTCACTGTTGGCCTTGGACATTCCTCACTGCAGCTCAGCCTTGGCCTCCTGCTCCTCCTCAAACTGCTCTCTGAGCAGATCACAGTCATGACGTGCTGACTGAACAGCATGAGCCAGGGCGTTCTTGGCCTGTTGAAAAGACAATCAATGTCAGGTCCATCCATCTTCATCCGCTTTATCCGAGGCCGGGTCGCAGGGGCAGCAGCCTAAGCAAAGAGGCCCAGACCTCCCTCTCCCCAGCCACCTCCTCCAGCTTATCCGGGGGAACACCAAGGCGTTCCCAGGCCAGCTGAGAGATATAATCTCTCCAGCGTGTCCTGGGTCTGCCACGGGGCCTCCTCCCGGTGGGACATGCCTGGAACACCTCACCCAGGAGGCGCCCAGGGGGCATCCTTGTCAGATGCCCGAACCACCTCAGCTGGCTCCTTTCGATGTGGAGCAGCAGCGGCTCTACTCTGAGCCCCTCCCGGATGGCCAAACTTCTCACCCTATCTCTAAGGGAGAGGCCAGCCACCCTTCGGAGGAAGCTCATTTCTGCCGCTTGTATCCGCGATCTCGTTCTTTCGGTCACTACCCACAGCTCGTGGCCATAGGTGAGGGTAGGGACGTAGATCGACCGGTAAATTGAGAGTTTCGCTTTTACACTCAGCTCCCTCTTCACCACGATGGACCGGTGCAGCGTCTGCATTAGTGCAGCTGCAGCCCCAATCTGTCTGTCGATCTCCGGCTCCCTTCTCCCATCACTCGCGAACAAGACCCCGAGATACTTGAACTCCTCCACTTGGGGCAGGAGCTCATCCCCGACCTGGAGTGGGCACTCCACCCTTTTCCGGCTGAGAACCATGGCCTCAGATTTGGAGGTGCTGATCCTCATTCCCGCTGCTTCACACTCGACTGCGAACCGTTCCAGTGCGAGCTGGAGGCCTTCACCCGATGAAGCCAACAGCCAGTGTCAATGTCAGGTGGACAACTTTAATGTTTAAATCAATTTTAAAGTCTAATGCTGAGAGGATGAGAAATTTAAATGGTAACAACTTGTACTCGCTCTTCTCTTTCTCCAGCTTCTGTTTGACACACTGGAGGTTGTCAATCTGCTCTCCGAGCTCTAAATTAATTAAGTTTATTAATGAGAACTAAAATAGTAATTTTTTTAATTAAAATGCACAATATTCTTTATGAACACTGGTCATTAGTGTTACCTGGAGTTCCTTGATCTTTTTCTGAAGTTGAGCACCAAGGGATTGTTCATCCTCAATTTTGCTGAGAAGTTGGCTGATTTCAAAGTCTTTCCTTGATGGAGAAACCAACAGAGATTGTATTGTCACAGTCTGTATGATTGTTAGAATGCAATGAGTCAAAATGACATTCTTAACAAAAACAAAAAAATGCCCTACTTCTTGATTTTCTCATCAGACTGCTGCTTGTCATTCTCCAGATCCATTATGGATTCCTGGGCCAGTTTCAGATCTCCCTCCAGCTTCCTCTTGGCTCTCTCAAGGTCCATGCGGAGCTTCTTCTCTTGCTCCAGTGAACCCTCAAGCTATAAAATCATGTCAGTTGATTTGAGTGGTTGGAAAGACAATGATTCAATACTCTTTCCATTAAAAAAGCAATATGATTATAATTTTCTTACATCATCAACTTGCTATTCCAGCTTTGTCTTGACTTTGTCCTCCTCTGCCTGGAGATCATCCAGTGTTTGTTGATGGGCCTCTTGTAAGGCTTTCTTCTCCTTAGTTAACTTGGCAATTGACTCATCTTGAGATGCCATCTCCTCTGTCAGGTTTTTCACCTAAGAATTGTACAAAGGATGTATTTAAATATAACTTAACAACTATATCTCAGGAAAGAATTAATATATTTTAATTTAGAGGTGTCTATTTAAAAAAAAAAAAAAAGACCTCAGATATAGATAAATTGAACCTTGTTTTCTGTGGCATGTTTCTCCTTCTCCACTTTGGCCAAGGTGAGCTCCAAGTCATCAATGTTCTTCTTCAGCTCAGAGCATTCATCCTCCAGCTTCCTCTTCTTAGCAGTCAGCTCAGCATTGATTTCCTCTTCATCCTCCAGTCTCTCACTTGTCTCTTTGAGTTTGGCCTCGAGCTGATTTTGCTCTTAATGAGCCCCTCACACCTTTCTTCAGCATCAGAGAGATTGTCAACTTGAGGTTGCAGGTCATTCTTCTCCTGCAGCAGGCCGACCATCTTCTCTTCCAGTTCTTTCTTCTTAGCCAGAGCAGCAGCCAGGTCTGTCTGCATCTTCTCATAGTTCTCCTTCATGTTCTGCAACTCCTTCTCAGTCTCAGCACTCTTCAGAAGAGGCTTGATCTTGAAGTACAGTTTCAGCCATGGCCAGTTCTTGACATTCATGAAAGAACGGATGTTGTAGTGGATGGAGAAGATAGATTCTCTAAAAACCAAACATGAGAGTTTTACTTTTAGTATATAAGGATCTTATTATGAGGAAGGAAATACAAAAGAGAATACAATAGAGTTTAGTATAATAATGTTACCTCCTCTCCATCATCTTCACAAACTCTTTCCTCATGACGTATCCTCTGCAGAGAGCCTGAGTCATGGTCACCAGCTCAGCCAGTTTCTCATCTCTCATCTCCTCAAGAGTGCCCAGCAGACCAGCTTTGAAGAACACCTATTTAATCATTGAAAACATATGTATAGGTGCATATTGAGAGTTTTTTTTTAAATGTCTATTAATATAACAAAGTGTACCTTTGTGTGCCCAAACATGTACTGTGTGTGATCCACATCAGTGGAGCCAAGCAGCTTCTCTGAAGCTTTCTTGTTGTCAATGAACTGTCCCTCAGGGATGACACTGGCATTCAACACTTTGTATCTTCAAGAGAGAATCAGGTTGTTACTTAGATTTTTCTTCCATCATATTCAAGTTTGTCCTTTACAACAACAATGAATTCATTTTTCCTTTCCAATATTGTAATGTGCTGTCACCTCTGCTTGAAGTCACCATAGAGGATTCTGCTGGGGAAACCCTTTCTGCACATTCTGATGCCCTCCAGTACACCGTTACACCTCAGCTGGTGGATGACCAGGAAGTTCTCCATAAGACCTGAGAGTCAGAAATGCATAATGTTTCAAATCTTTTCTACTGTCATTTTTACAGTTAATATTACTGTGGGGTACCTGGGGTCTTTGTCTCATTGGGAATCAGGCAACGGACAAAGTGAGGATGAGTGCTTCTTAAGTTGGTCATCAGCTTGGCCAGATTCTCCTGTAGATCAGCATCATTAGATAATAGGTCAAAAATATTTTAAAAAGAGCATTTAATTTTGTTTTTCTAAAATGTAAATCTATACATACAGAGCAGACAAAGTCTGGAAGGAACCACCCTTCTTCTTCCCACCTTTCTTGCCACCCCCAGCAGCCTCTGTTTTCATAAACAGTAATTGTCATTATTGTCACTATTTTTCACTGCATAGTCTTAGCCTGCAGTATGCACATTATAGTTATAAGACAGATACATACTATCTGTACTGGACACGCGAGCTTGTGAGCACTTTTGTTTCTAACCTTCAGCTCCAGCATGGGCTGCGTACAGGAAGCCCAGCAGTTTGTTTGAAGACTTCTGGTAGAGCTGAACAACTGAGTCATTCAGTTGGTCCTTGTTCTTGTCCAGCCAGCCAGTGATATTGTAGTCCACTGTACCAGCATAGTGAACCAGGGAGAAGTGTGCCTCAGCCTTGCCCTTTCCAGGCTTTGGCTTCTCAAATGCTTTGGTCTTGCCAAGATGCTGATCGTGCAGCTTGTTCTTGAACGTTGTGTCAGAGGCCTTGGGGAACATGCACTCCTCTTCAAGGATGGAGAAGATGCCCATTGGCTGAGAAAATGTCACATGTCATATTAAAATTTCAAGGGAGGTAACATATGCAACATATGTAAATTTCTTCCATAGTAGCTGTTTACCTTCTAAATAAGCTCAATGCAGGCAGCCAAGTCCATACCAAAGTCAATGAACTCCCATTGAATGCCTTCTTTCTTGTACTCCTCTTGCTCCAGGACAAACATGTGATGGTTGAAAAACTGTTGCAGTTTCTCATTGGTGAAGTTGATGCAGAGTTGCTCCAAGCTGTTGAACTGTAATAGTACAAACATGTCTAACTTCATGGCAATAGAGTCTTTAAAGTTTGAGATATGTGGTGAAATGTCTCAAGTGCTCACATCGAAGATCTCAAATCCAGCGATATCCAGCACTCCAATGAAGAACTGTCTGGGCTGCTTTGTGTCCAGCATCTCATTGATACGGATAACCATCCACAAGAACATTTTCTCATAGATAGATTTGCACAGAGCCGAGACAGCATTGTTGACCTGGCAAACAAGAATTTATAATGATACAAAACCCAGAATACAGCTATAATGTCCAATTCTTTAATATAACATTATTAAAAATTTATTTAAATTACCTGTGGGACGGTCTGACCTTTGGTCACCATCTCATTGCCGACTTTGACTCTTGGGTAGCACAAAGCTTTCAGCATATCAGCCGAGTTCAGGCCCAGGAGATATGCAATCTTGTCCGCCTCTGAGGAAAAATAGCACAATATCTAATTAATGTACATTTCTTCAAATGTTACTTCCCTCTAATGTCCCAATCCTCCCAATTATAAACAAAAAAACTTCATAAGGACAATTTTACTATTTTGCCAGTTACCCTCAGTGCCATCTGGTTCAGCCTGCTCTTCACGCTGCTTCTGCTTGAATTTCATGTTGCCATGATGCATCACAGCACCAGTCAGCTTGTAGATGTTTATTTTCTCATCAGCAGTAAAGCCCAAGATGTCAATTGCAGTCTGAAATTCACACAAATGAAAGAAACAAATATTCTGAAAAAGAAAAGAGATTTGTGCCCAAATGCAAGAATGCAGATAAACATGAAATGTGATTTTACATCTGTTGCAATGAACTCCTCCACATCATTGATGCTCTTGACAGTGACTTCACCCTGACTGATCATTGGATAGTCATAAATGTTAGTTGTGATCAGAAGAGCCTCTGTAATAAATAAATTAATTAATTAATTAATTAAAAAATTGTCTCATTATATTTTCTTTAATTCTTGGAACCACTGAATGAAAGGCAGAGTCTTCAGCTATCATGCTACTTTCCTGTGGAACCAGTTTCCAGTATAGATTCAGTAGACAGACAACCTCCAATTGAATATTAAGCTGAAAACTTTTAACACTTTTATTTAAAACAAAGTTAGGGTTGGATCAGGTGACCCATGAACATTCTTTTAGTCACACTATGCTCAGAGTGCTGGGAGACTTGCATTAATGTACTGAGTATATATTTTCCACTCAGATTTTCAGGTTCATATAGCATTACATTGACACAGTTTATCACTAAGCACGAAGTGTACCCTATGGTAACCAGTAATGAGATTTAAATTTGGAGAAGTCCTGAAATGTCACTGGTATACAGTTGCAGGACATAAACATCTCAGGCATCTGTCATCAAATTCAGCATCAGCCTTTCTCTTAATGCTAGACAAGTATTGTATATCTCTACTGGGAACAGACTTTAAGGACGATTGGTCAGCTCAGATAACCAAATACCAGAACAATGTCACAAATAATACTGATGCATTTCTGCAAAATATAAAGATACAGCTTTTTTTTATTTGTTTTTTTGTTTTTTTGCCTAGTAAATGATAAATGATTAAAGTAAAGGACCCACGCATGGCTTAATATTTTCCATCTTATCAGCAGATGAAAAGGTATTAAGGTCAAAAGTAAATCCAGGAAAAGTTATCTTATGTTTCCTGAATTTTATAAGTCTTCATAATTTTACAATGAGGAACAGCATTGTATCACAGACTATAGAAAATGTGTTGTTTTGTTTTTTTTCTTGTTATTGGTGAGCCTCTGCCAGACTTTACTTCTGACAAACACCCCCTCTCTGACATGCTGTTTTTAGACTTAATCATGTTACTGACCTGTTGCTAATTAATCTTTTAAGATTTTTAAGATTTTAGCCTGTGGAATGTTCCTCCAACTATGTTTTGGAAACATGTTGCTGTCATCAGATTTAAATGTTTTTAAATTAATAGTAAAATGTCAGACTTAACATATCAAATCTCTTAAATGTTCCCATCCCTGGTGGATAAAACTGTACAGTTATCCCCACTTTAAAATACTTTAAAATATTGTAAGACATATAGATTTTTATCCATTTTCTCTAATCTTTATAACTAAACTGTTAGAAGTTGAAACAGTACACAGAATATAAAATAATAAAATCAGAAATGTTCACTTTCAGTGCACATGATCACTGGTCAGTAGAGATCCAGTTGATCCAGATCCTGTGCTTGTCCAACTTTTCATTAAGCCAGGCAGCACTGCTGTTAAAAAATGAAAACTGCCACTCAATACATTAAAGAGCAATGAAAAGGATTAAGAATCTGTAGTGGGGGGGGGGGGGGGGGGGGGGGGGGGGAAGAGTCCCACATACACAAAGTTATGATCACAAGCTTCTTATTTTAACCTGTTGAATTACAGTTATGTACCCAGGCTGCTGTCTCACATCTCATAGTTAGAAAGCCTTGCAGAAAGGGCTCTCTAGGGAGAAATGTTAAGCACATGACTTGTTTAGCTTGCAACTGATGGTGCAGCTGCTGTAATGAGATGATAGAGAGGAGCCACCACACTCTTATGCAAAAAGATTGTTCCTAACCTCATTCAAAAATTAAAACCTATGGTCCATTATGAAATAAAACACATTACAGAGGAGATTCATTTTCACATACGTATTAAATGTCAGTACATAGTCACAGTTGCTTTGTTTTCCCTGATGGATATTTGCACACCATAATCCTCTTGGAATACGCTTATTGATTGGAACACCCGATTTGGATGTCTAAGTTAATACTTTTGGCAATATAGTCTGCATATATATAAAAAATTCCCCACTCGCCCTGCAAGTGTTTTTATCCTTTCAGCTTGGGTCCTCTACCTGAGGTCTGGAAGCTATCAGTATCTTTGCTGCAATATTGTCTTCTGGTAGTGCAATCCCCTCAGCTCTGACTGCTTTTGCTTTCTTTGCCATCCAACCACACTTCTCTAGTGTGAACATTCCAATATTGTTGCTGTAGATCTTAGTGGTGTGGATCAGCGAGACTATGTCTTGTTCACCCCTGGCATACAGCTTGATGTCATCCATGTAGAGGTGGTGGCTAAAATTTGCTCCATTCTGTACTTGTTCTAGTACAGAAGTCTTTTCAATGATAAGGCTGAGGAGGTTTAGGACTGCAGAACAGTAGTGGGGACTGAGTATCTTCTTGGTAAATCCTGCACTTGATGGTGACTTGCACAATTGGCTTGAAGTTGGCTTCTATTGTTAATATCCACATATTCCTGATGAAGGCTCTTAGGGTTCTGTTGATCTCATATAGTTCTAAGCATTCCAGGATCCAAGTGTGAGGCATTCAGCCATAGGCTTTCTTTTAGTCAATCCTGGCAGTCCACAGGTTGCTCAGTCTGGTCTTACAGTCTCGAATTACTTCTCTATCTACCAGTAGCTAGTGTTTCTGTCCTGGTCTGGGTGAATGCTGTATTTTTCAACAGTGGCGGTGATTCCACCTCTGGGAAGAGTTGTCGCATCATGACAGGCTGCACCTGGGAGTAATTTGGCGGTCAGCTTTTTAAGACCAGCGCTTACAATCACTCTCCGTCAGATGGTCTGCTAACCACCGTTATTGTAGGCCGTCGCAGTTCATGTCTGAGTTTCATAGTGTTGCTCATACTTACTAGTTTTTTCCTTTCTACTCACAGAAGTTCGCCGGACGCCATTTTCTAACCTGCAATAATCAAATCTCTGTTCAGTCGCTGTTCTGCTCGGCAGCTTCACTGCTTATACCCCTGCCTGCCTCCCTGCTGGAACTGGAACTGGAACAGTTCGTATCTCCATTCTGGACTCACTCACAGCTCACCCGGACCACTTACCCTTCTAGGCTTTGCTGCCACCTGCAAAAAGTGAGACTGTTCACAATTTGTCTGTTTCACCCTGGATCAGCGTGTGGAACACCCCTTGACACCTGTTTCTTCTGTAACAGTGACTCTGAGCACCCCAGCCCCTTTCCCCAGTCTAGCCTTCACCTTAATCTCATGCCATGAGGTTCCTGTACTAGCAGTTACTGAGTATCGGGTTCTCCGGCTCTTGTACATGCCAGCCTGTGCGCATGATTTCTGGACTCTTTCATAGTTCCTCTAGTGTGTAAGATAAGATAAGATAAGATAACCTTTATTAGTCCCACACGTGGGAAATTTGTTTTGTCACAGCAGGAAGTGGACAGTGCAAAAGTTATGACGCAAAAATTTGAATACAATAAGAATAAATACAGTACACAGCTGTACAGAATAGAATAAAATAATATACTATATACAGTAGAATAAAATAGAATAAAAATATACAATAAGATAAAAATAGAATACGAATGCTATATACAACTGAGTAAAAATACAACGATGCCAGAAAAGATTATTGCACTTAATATTCATCATTCATGGTTTTGTGTGTGTATTCATGGTAACTATCATAGCCTTATTCTAGTTAATCATAGTATTGTTCTAGTTCATGGTTCATCATAGTGTGGTTCTAGTTCACAGTTTATCATAGTAACTCACAAGCTGTTAGTCACAGTAAACTTTACTGTTATTAGTTTATGCATCCCCAAAAGTTGATTCTGTTCATCTGGACATAGCATTTTCAGTGGAAGAAATGTTTTGTCACTAATCCAAGTGACTTCTTCAGTGGATGACTCTCATCATCCACTGGAGCATAAACTGGGTGTCATCAGGACACTACATCATAGAGCAAACACCATCCCCACTGACCCAGCGACCAGGGAAGCAGAAAACATCACATCACAAAGGCCCTGAGTAAATGTGATTATCCCAGCTGGACATTTGTCAAAGCTGAGAAAGAGCCTAAAGAAAGCTCTAGCCATTCCAGGAGAGAAGGACAGCCCGCTGCCTATGCAAAAACCCTTAGTAATCCTGTATGTGTCAGGAGTATCGAAACAGTGACGCATTTTTTGTAAATACTGGTGGATTTTAAACCCCAAAACAAGTTGTGCCAAAAATTGGTCCACCCCAAAGATCGGGCCCCTGACGCAAACAGAGAAATATAGTGTACGCTGTTAAGTGCCATGAGGATTGCCAGGATTTATACATTGGGGAAACCAAACAACCTCTGGTGAAGCGGATGGCACAACACAGAAGAACCACCTCGCCAGGCCACGACTCTGCAGTCTAGTCACACCTACAGGCCAGTGGACACTCTTTCAATGATGAGGATATACACATCCTGGACAGGGAGGAACGCTGCTTTGAGCGCAGTGTCAAGGAGGCCATTAACGTGAAAAGGGAAAGACCATCTCTGAATCGAGGAGGAGGCCTAAGGGTACGGGTACAGGGTTTGATCAAGGGCTGGGTATCGTCACTGAATATATATTCTGCAGTAGAAATATTCTGCAGTAGATCAAAAACGAAAGAAAACTATTAATCAACATATGAACATTAGCTGATGCTGCTGAAGTGAAGCAGAGCAAAGTTGCAGAGGTTTTATTAGAGACACAGCCAAGCGTTTTGCAATTTTGCATAATTTTAAAAAGTTTACATTTGTTCAGTAGCCTATTGAACGGTAGAAATGAGGCTTTCTTTTCGGAAGTAAGTAAAAGGAAAAAAACAGCGGCTGACAGCGCTGTAAACAACGGTAGACTTGTGCGTAATAAGCAAGCAAATAATGCAGAAAACAGATTTGAAGTATACTGCGAGAGAGAGAGAGAGAGAGAGAGCTCTGCATGAAGTGTGATTTTATCGTGGTAGAAGCAAAACAGCAAAGGTAAGAGGGAATTCATGACGATGTTTATGTGAAGCGTAGTTTGGATCTTCTTTTGCTGCTTGTTCAGTCAATATTGTTTGGAGAGAGATAAAACCTGCAGCTTCAGAATCAACAGAATCTGCATGTACTTGGTGGTTGCAACTTTTCTAGTGACCTCTTCATGATTCCTATTTGCCTGTGGGATCTCCAGGTACTTGGAACTGTGCTCTATGTCTGCAATGTTACCTTCTGGTAGTTCGATCCCCTCAGGTCTGACTACCTTCCCTCTCTTTGTTACCATCTGACTATACTTCTCCAGTCCGAATGACATTCCCTTGTTGATCCGGCTGACGTCCAAGGCATGCCTTCATATTTATCTGTCTCGCTCATGTCTGCGGTCCATCTATGCTGACCAACCTGTGCACTGCCTGGATTGATTACAAGAAGGCCTATGACTCTATGCCACACACCTGGATCCTGGAATACCTAGAACCATACAAGATCAACAGGCCCCTAAGAGCCTTCATCAGGAACTCGATGGGGATGTGGTGTACATGTGGCCAACTTCAAGCCCATGGCACAAGTCAGCATCAAGTGCTGGATCTACCAAGGAGATGCTCTGTCCCCACTGCTGTTCTGCTTAAGCCTGAACCCCCTCAGTGTGATCATTAACAAGACTGGCTACTGACTACAGAATGGAGCAGTTGTCAGCCACCTCCTCCACATGGATGACATCAAGCTGTATGCCAAGAATGAACAAGACATCGATTCACTTATGCACACCACCAGGATATACAGCAATGACATCGGAATGTCATTCAAACTGGAGAAGTGTAGTCGGATGATAAAGAAGGAAGGTAGAACTGAGGGGATTGAACTACCAGAAGGCAACATTGCAGAGATAGAGGACAGTTACAAGTACCTGGGGATCCCACAAGCAAATGGGAACCATGAATAGGAAAGCTGCAACCACCAAGTACCTGCAGAGGGTAAGGCAAATCCTGAGGAGTCAGCTGAACAGTAAGAACAAGATCTGGGCTATCAACACCTACGCCCTGCCTGTGATCAGATACCATGCCAGGATAATAAGCTGGTCAAATGAGGAGATAGAAGCCACTGACATCAAGACCAGGGAGCTCCAGTATCCTGAGGCTGTAGGCTAAGCGGAAGGAAGGAGGCCGGGGACTGGTGAGTGTCAGTACCACAGTACCACATAGCATACAGAAACATCTGTGCCGAGTATGGCATGGAAGTCCTGAGGTCAAAATGGGAGAGGCCCCCAAGGGTGGCAGAGAATGACCGAGCTAAGATCCTGTGGGACTATGTCCGTGGTGGTAGACAAACAGAAGAAGATGGCCGTACTGATAGATGTAGCAATTCCGAATGACAGCAACATAAGGAAGAAGGAACATGTGAAACTTGAGAAATACCAAGGGCATAGAGAAGAGCTTGAGAAGCTGTGGAGGGCAAATGTAACAATGCTCCCAGTGGTAATAGGAGCACTAGGTGCAGTGACTCATAAGCTAGACGAGTGCCTCCAGCAGATCCCAGGAACAGCATCTGAGATCTCTGTCTAGAGTAGCGGAGTCCTAGGAACTACGATACTGCACAGAACCCTCAAACTCCCAGGCCTCTGGTAGAGGACCCAAGCTTGAAGTATATATATATATATATATATATATATATATATATATATATATATATATATATATATATATATATATATATATATATATATATATAATAGGGGTGCAACAATACTCGTATCGATATTGAACCATTCGATACAGTGCTTTCGGTTCGGTACGCATGTGTATCGAACAATACAAAATTTGAGATTTACTTTATCAACTTTTCTTCTGACAATGCTGTCTGTGTTGGGCGCTCAGTGGATCTGCGTTCGACTACTCCGCCTAGGCTGCACTGTCGAGTGCAGATCCACTGAGCGCAGCGCAAGCTAGCAAGACAGATTCTAAGCTCGTTGCAACATGGCAACTGCCTCAACGCTGCCCGAAATTGAACCTCCCCCACCCTCATTCAGAGCTGGTGTTTGGAAGTATCTTGGTTTTCATGTGAAGCATGACCCTTATGGTAAGCGTGTCATGGACAAAAGTAAAACAGTATGTCGGATGTGCCACGCAATGCTCAATTGGTGGGAACTAGTGCGTTAGCTTGTTGACGCCGTCCAGCCCCACGCATGGGGCGATCCGCGGTAACTCGTTAACGGAGATTTGCCTCATTATGGCGTTAATGTTATTTTAATGAGATTAACGCTGACAGCACTAGTGGGAACACAACGAATATGACTGCACATTTACTCCGACATCATCCTAGTGCAAAGACAAGTGGAAGCAGACAAAAACAACAAGCACACATGCTACAAACTTTACCCGAGTCATTTAGACCAGCGGTCCCCAACCCCCGGGCCTCGGACCGGTACCGGTCCGTGAGTTGTTTGGTACCAGGCAGCGAGAGTTGAGGCTCAGGTGTGAAATGTATGGTTTTCAGGGTTTTTATTGGTTTTCAGCATTAGTTTGTTATCGTTTTTATCGTTAACTCGGTTTTCCTGGGTCTTTTCACGTGTGTTATGAATAAATCTTCTTTTTTTCGGTACCGGTACTAGTTTTATTTTGTTGTACTTATCCGCGACACCTTAAAGGCCGGTCCGTGAAAATATTGTCGGGCATAAACCGGTCCGTGGCACAAAAAAGGTTGGGGACCGCTGATTTAGACAGCCGTTAGCACATGTTTCTCCTTATGGGGACCTGATATGTTTATTATGCTGCTGAGAATATAGCCCAGAAAAAACGTATAGTATAGCTTTTATTTTGGAAAGAGCCATTTCTCTGTAATAAACTGTCAAAGTGTGATTCCTGGATCAGATAGATTTATTTTTTTTATTATTTTGTTGTTTCAGCAACATTAAATTTAAAAACTACTTTTGAGTTAAATATATATTTATAATTTTAATAAATGACAAATTAAAAAGGCATGAACATTTTTTTGTATCGAAAAAATATCGAACCATCTGGAACAAAGCATCTGGAACCTTGCTACATACTGCGAAACCAGTTGTGGTGCCAAGGTAGGTAAATTTGTTCTCTCTGCCTTGTGAGCATTCACTGGGCACAGAGTGCAGATCCAGTTTACTCCGCCTTCATTACAGAGAATTAGACATAAAAGTAGTGATGTTTTAGTTTTGTGAAAAACATGGCCAAACACTTTCATGGTTTAAAAAAATATGAAAACACTTTTTTCCCATACTTGTTGAATAGAAACATTATTTTGTGCTGATATTTCAGACCCAAAGAGTTTTTGAAATCTGCATAAAATTGCATTCTAAATTACTTTTTGATTACTTTAAATACTCAGTTTTAAAGTTCTGCTAAAAGTTTAAATAAAAAGATTAGTATTGCTGAACTGCAAAATATTTTGGGTGCAGTATAATAGAATAGCTTTAGTGTTTTTATTTTTCTTTTGTATGAAGTTATACAATATGCAGCAAGAGATTAAAAAAACAGTTTTACTGATTATAAAATAGACTATATAGGATTCATATTGGCAGATATCCAAATTTATGATATCTGTATCGGTATTGGACATAAATAAGTGGTATCGTATCATCTCTAATATATATATATATATATATATATATATATATATATATATACATATATATATATATATATATATATGTGTGTGTGTGTGTGTGTGTGTGTGTGTATATACACATGTATATACTAAATACACACTAAATTATACACTAAATGTATTTTCTTAGGCATCCACATTAAGGGGATTCCAAGAGGATTATGGTGGAGTTAGTTGGGTCGAGTGAAAGAACTCATGCATACATATTGGTTTACTGGCTTTAATTACCGGTTTGCTTTTATAGAAATACAACATCATCAACCTTAAATTACTGCATGTTTAATATGGTCATGAGATGTGCTGTGGGGGAGATATCAGATTTTATTTGGATCCAGTATGACTTATTTGATGACTTGTCAAATTTTTAGTCGAGGTAAGCTGCACAGCATGATTAAAAATAGAAAGGCCTGGGAGGCCTTATGTGTCAGTAAGCATAAACAGATGACGGAGGCTTCTGGAGTACATATAAGGTGGTCCATGGCCCTGTGTGATTGGCTTATTTAATCAGTAATGTGTGGCTTGTGTTATAACCACATTCACATGCCCAGGTTTACTTTGTGACAGACACAGTGATTCGTGTAACAAATTAATTTAGAATGCATTACTCATACTGTAAGTGTTTGAAGAAACCTTTGGGAAATGTTTTGGCATGCATGTTTTAGCTGTGTTTCCTTGCTACAGTAAAAAGACAATTTTATTTATGTACTGCTCATGTTTGTCAGCAGCTCCAAAATGCTTTGCTTCAATGGAGATAGTAGACAGTATGGCATGCTTAACTTTCCACAGTCAGAGCCTTAGTGATTAGTCTTAGCCTTAGTGATTTAGAGAGAATTAAATGTTTAAGAAGTTAAATACTTTCGGTTATAACAGTATTACATCAAAGATACAGCTTTATGTTCACTTGCAGTTCCTTGAAATTGAACTTTTAGTAAGTGTACTGTAGATTTCCGTTTGTATTTTTTTTTATTGCCTTGCCTTTTTTAACTGAGCTGGATACCATCCCAGAGCAATGCAAGTGTGGGAAAAACTATCCAGACGAAAACATATGATGGCTTTTTGGCATTTGTTGTTAAATGTACCCATTAAAGTTTGGTTACAAGACGCATTTGGACATCTTATTATCAACACACACTAGTCTGTATGAAGAAATATTTTTATAACTGAAAATAGTGTGGAAGTAAGAAGCCAAAATAAGGCATCATCAGCTTAATTTGAGTGTGAATACTATAGAGTCTACAATAAGAACTAACTAAAGACTTGAGGGTCAGGCCTAGGAGCCATAATTGGCCCGACAATTACTCTAATACGGCCGATGGGACGGGTCTGGAAAAAACGAAGGACAGCATAAAGTTTGGACTTTTAACTCTATTTTATAAGTTTTACAATATTCCTAAGGAGGACCTCCTTTATTACCATTCATACTACACCATGGTCATTATATGATAATGTCTGTGTATATATTTACTATGAGCATTCATCACATACAAATAAAATATTTAATTCATACTATGTATTAACACCGAAAGCCTTTTTAATGGCTATGGAAGTAAATGTTGACAAATGTTAACCCAGCTATCTCTAATGCAAAAAGCTTTTGGAAACACTCAGCAAAAGGGCTGTCCTAATTAACCAGGACAATGTCCTAATTCATAATTATTCTGAGGAAGCTACTGTGTCAGACATTGCGTATCGAAATGTGACTTTCATAGAATAGACAGTAAATGATGCTGAATAAATATCATTAAATCATAATTTAAGATTTTATTGAATTAATACATTATCAGCTGTCAGTTCAACAGGTAGTTCATATTTTATGAACACTGTCAAAATATTCCAAAAGATGTCTCTTATTCAGCCTTTTCACCCTGGAAAAAATGATGGAAAACATAATTATTCAACACATATTAAAAACTCTGGTCCCATGTGGTGTTGCACTATTGTCTACACCTTAAATTAATGGTCTATATACTAGTAAATTAATACTTTGGGATACTATAAAGAACAAAACCAGTAAACAAAGTTACATTTTGTGTAAAATCAAATTAAATGAATTACCTTTCCAGCATCACGGCTCTTGGCTCTCAGTTTGTTGACCTGAGATTCAGCAATGTCAGCACGCTCCTGAGCTTCCTCCATCTCATGCTGGACCTTTCGCAGTCTGGACATGTGGGTGTTGGCCTGTTCCTCCTGTTCAGTGTTACAGTATGTTGCATTGTTTAAAAAATATCTGATCATACAGCAGGTAAAATAAGCTTTGAACTTGTCACCCATTTTCAAAGTAAATATATTTCTAAAAGTGCTATTGACATGAAATTCTCATGAGATGTTGGTCCCTTTTGCATCTCTCTTTCTTTATGTGTTTGATAATTTCTGCCTGTGTCATTTCTCATGAAGTTGTGCTTCCCATATGTAAAATCAAAAACTATTTTACTCACAGCGTCCTCAGCCTGTCTCTTGTAAGCCTTGACTTTGAGCTGCAGTTTGTCCACCAGATCCTGAAGTCTCACCACATTCTTCTTGTCCTCCTCAGTCTGTATAGATAAAAAACTGTTACTGCTGGCAAGAGAAGAAAGAGTTTAGGGACTTGAATAAGGTGAATATTTATATAAATGTGTAATCACCTGGTAAGTGAGCTCCTTCACTCTCCTCTCATATTTGCGGACTCCTTTAACAGCATCAGCTCCACGTCTTTGCTCAGCTTCAACTACACCTTCCAATTCACGGACCTTAAATGCCATGTTAAAAATAAATGTTAGAGTAGAGAGAAAAATGAGTTCTTATGAGAGAATCAAAGTGTTACACTTAATAATAGCTGGACTTTATATAGAGTACATACCCTGGACTCCAGTTTCTGGAGCTGCTTCTTGCCACCCTTCAGGGCGAGGTTCTCTGCCTCATCCAGACGGTGCTGCAGGTCCTTGACTGTGACCTCCAGGTTCTTCTTCATCCTCTCCAGGTGAGCACTAGTGTCCTGCTCCTTCTTCAGCTCCTCAGCCATCATGGCAGCCTGAAAGTATGGGTGGTGTTGGCATTATTGATCAAGCATGAACAAGAATTTTGAAAAGAAAAGAAGGCTTGTAAAGTACTAACTTACATCAGTGATAGCCTTTTTGGCCTTCTCCTCAGCATTTCTTGCTTCCTGAACTGCATCATCCACCTCACCCTGAACCTGGACAAAGTCAGCCTCCAGCTTCTTCTTGGTGTTCAAAAGACTGGTGTTCTGAATGAAAGAGAACAGTTTTAATGCTGTGATTCTCACTCTCTGATGTCTCAAAGTTCTTGTAAAGTAATGAATACCAACCTGAGAGTGAAGCAGTCCAACACGCTCACTAGCATCAACCAACTCCTGCTCAGCTACTTTGCGTCCTCTCTCTGTCTGCTCCAGAGCGACTCTCAACTCTTCGATTTCAGCTACCATGAGACCATTTCTGCGCTCCACCATGGCGACCTGCTCCTTCATGTCTTCCTGTCCTCTGAGAGCATCATCCAGGTGCAGTTGGGCATCCTGATTAAATAAATAAATAAATAACCATTTTATTTTTTAACAAATCATCTACCAACTCACCTTGAGCTGTCCTTGGACATTCCTCAGTTGTTTCTGGGCCTCAGCAGCCTGTCTGTTGGCATGGCTCAGCTGAATCTCCATCTCATTCAGGTCTCCCTCCATCTTCTTCTTGACTCTCAGGGCATCATTCCTGCTCCTGACCTCAGCATCAAGAGTGCTCTGCATGGAGTCAATCACCCTCTGGCTGTTCCTCTTGATCTGCTCCATCTCCTCGTCCTTCTCTGACAGCTTCCTGTCAATCTCACCTTTCACCTGGTTTAGCTCAAGCTGAATACGAAGGATCTTGGCCTCCTCGTGCTCCAGAGTTCCCTTTAAATGATTTAAACAGCTATGTTAAAAAATCATTTCAACATAAAGTTGATAAAACATGTTTTCCTTTGCTTTCTTTCAAAGTCAATTTCTATAAAATACCTCAGCTTCCTCCAGAGCTGTCTGAATTTCAGACTTCTCAGTCTCAACAGTCTTCTTGGCCTTTTCCAGCTCATGGATGGTCTTTCCTGTTTCACCAATCTGCTCAGTCAGATCTGAGATCTCCTCTACAGCATAAGAATAAAAAATGAATAAGAATAAAACAGCACTTTGAAAGTAATATTTGTTCTTAAATTTCAGACCACACAGCAATTAGAGTTAGATTCAAAATCTCACAGAATCTTCCGAAATACAGTTTTCAAACAGATAACATTTACATGGGTTCTATAAAGTACATTTATAAAGGTCAGAGGATAACCCTCATAAGATATAATTTTATTTATTGACATACGCTGCAGGTTCTTGTTCTCTCTCTTCATGGTCTCAAGATGATCCAGAGCCTCTTCATATGAGTTCTTCATCTTGAACAACTCAGTGCTGAGAGAACGAGCCTCCTTTTGGGCTCCTTCCAGCTCTGCCTGGTTCTCCTCATACTTCTGCTTCCATTCTGCCAGGACCTATGTTAATATAGGTTAATTAGTTGGTTGTTATTATACCTGTATGTTTATTTTGATGATATGTTATGTTTAAACTTTACTTTATCAAAGTTCCTCTGCTTCTTGTCAAGGTTGGCAGCCAGAGCATTAGCTCTCTCCACATCAATCATGAGGTCCTCCACCTCACCCTGCAGCCTCTGCTTGGTCTTCTCCAGTGAGGCACACTTGGAGTTCACAGCCTCAATGGATTCCTCAGCCTCCTGCAGGCGCTGGGCAAGCTTTTTCCTATCGTTTAAATAATTTTGTAGTTGTTTAATGAAAAAACTGTGAAACCCAATTAGGACAATGAAAGTATCATGACTTACTTGGCCTCCTCCAGCTCCTCGGTGCGCTGGATAGCATCAGTCTCATATTTGGATCGCCACTGAGCCACCTCACTGTTGGCCTTGGACATTCCTCGCTGCAGCTCAGCCTTGGCCTCCTGCTCCTCCTCAAACTGCTCTCTGAGCAGATCACAGTCATGACGTGCTGACTGAACAGCATGAGCAAGAGCATTCTTGGCCTGTTGAATACACAATCAATGTCAGATGGACAACTTTAATGTTTAAGTCAATCTTAAAGTCTAATGCTGAGAGGATGAGATATTTAAATGGTAACAACTAGGAACCAAATTAGAGGACAGCCCAGCTGATTTAAAACTTATGTGTTTAAATTAGTAAGTGCTATGACAAAAAAGAAGACAGGAAATAGTTCAGACCTTCACTTCCTCCTCAACGTGTCTCTTCAGTTCCTCAGTCTGCTGAGTGAAGGCCTGCTTGCCCCTTGTGAGCTGAGAAACAAGAGCTTCTTTCTCCTCAAGCTGCCTAGAATACTCACCTGTAATTAACACACATGTACTAAGCTCAGGTTATTTAATTTCCCCCACTGATTGTTTGTTGCTTTTGGTCACCTATGTGTGAATGTGCAAAACTGATAACGCCACCAAAAGACTGTTTCTTTGTTATACATCACTTACCATTCTCTGTTTGAAGTCTCGCCTTCTGGGCATTAATGTCATTCAGCTGACGAACATTCTCATCATTTTTGGCTTTGAGTTCACTTAGTTGATCCTCAAGAGTCCTGCACATTTTCTCCAAGTTGCCCTGTGAAGATTAGCATATGTTATTTATAAAAGAGATGTACTGCAATTAATTACATATATAAACACATAAATATATAACTGTTGACAATAATTTGAAAATTACTTTAAATTTAGAATAAGTAACTGTAACTAAAATAATTTTGGTTTATTCATGTTAACAGTTCATGAATACCTGCTTTTAAATGCTCAAACAAAATTTGTACTCTACAAAAACCCCACACCTTTGCTTTCGCAACAGCCTCCATGTTGCTGGAGAGGTCATCAATCTCCATCTTGTACTCGCTCTTCTCTTTCTCCAGCTTCTGTTTGACACGCTGGAGGTTGTCGATCTGCTCTCCGAGCTCTGCAACAGTGTCAGCCTGCTTCTTACGGAGAGCTGCTGCAGTAGCTTCATGCTGCAGAGTTGATTCCTCAAGATCACGACGCAGTTTCTGGAACTCAGCCTCTCGCTTCTTGTTCATCTCAATCTGAGCAGCTGTTGCTCCACCAGCTTCCTCGAGCCTCTCACTGATCTCTTCAAGCTCCCTGGAGAGGTCGGCTCTCTGCTTCTCTACCTTAGCCCGAGCTGCCCTCTCAGCCTCAATCTCCTCTTCCAGCTCCTCAATACGAGCCTAGTGCAATGACAATATGAAAAGGACATTACCCATTGAACATGCTTTAAATTCAGTGAATATATTATTGAGTTATAACAGTGTTACCTGCAGTTCTTTGATCTTCTTCTGGAGTTGAGCACCAAGGGTTTGTTCATCCTCAATTTTGCTGAGAAGCTGGCTGATTTCAAAGTCCTTCCTGTAACAGGACAAGAAGAACAAATTCAGTATTATAGATTTGAACATGTAAAGAAAGCTTTGAAGTAAAGAAAGCTTACCATTTCGCTGCTACTCACAGAAACATAGTTAAGAAATGAAGTCATTGAGTGATGACATTATTGTTCGGCATTAGAGATTTGTGGACAAAGTAGGGCATAAACATGTCAGATCTTACAGCACTACATTTAGCTGCAGGTGACTTTTTGTAGTCTACATTTATGGAGTGGACGATCTAACAAACAAACTTTGCTAGTAATAACGGAAAAATGCCCTACTTTTTGATTTTCTCATCAGACTGCTGCTTGTCATTCTCCAGATCCATTATGGATTCCTGGGCCAGTTTCAGATCTCCCTCCAGCTTCCTCTTGGCTCTCTCAAGGTCCATGCGGAGCTTCTTCTCTTGCTCCAGTGAACCCTCAAGCTATAAAGTCATGTCAGTTGATTCAAGTGGTTGGAAAGACAATGATTCAATACTCTTTCCATTAAAAAGCTATATGATTATAATTTTCTTACATCATCAACTTGCTGTTCCAGCTTTGTCTTGGCCTTGGTCAGAGTGTTGACTTTGTCCTCCTCTGCCTGGAGATCATCCAGTGTTTGCTGATGGGCCTCTTGTAAGGCTTTCTTCTCCTTTGTTAACTTGGCAATGGCCTCATCCTGAGATGCCATCTCCTCTGTCAGGTTTTTCACCTAAGAATTGTACAAAGGATGTATTTAAATATAACTTAACAACTATATCTCAGGAAAGAATTAATATATTTTCATTTAGAGTCATTTTTCCTCTCAGATATAGATAAATTGAACCTTGTTTTCTGTGGCATGTTTCTCCTTCTCCACTTTGGCCAAGGTGAGCTCCAAGTCATCAATGTCCTTCTTCAGCTCAGAGCATTCATCCTCCAGCTTCCTCTTCTTGGCAGTCAGCTCAGCATTGATTTCCTCTTCATCCTCCAGTCTCTCACTTGTCTCTTTGAGTTTGGCCTCAAGCTGGATCTTGCTCTTAATGAGCCCCTCACACCTTTCTTCAGCATCAGAGAGATTGTCAACTTCCTATAATACATGGAACAGAAAACAATGTATAATTTAGTGTTGTCATGTCGTGTGTCTTGGCAGTTGCTCATTATTCATTTAAAAAAATCTACACTCTGTTGTGCCACATACACGGTCAGAATCAGCTAACATGCATACAAGAGATTATAGGCATTATATATTTGTTCTTTTGTTTATTACTTACTGCAGACACTTGAAGTTGCAGATCATTCTTCTCCTGCAGCAGGCCGACCATCTTCTCTTCCAGTTCCTTCTTCTTAGCCAGAGCAGTAGCCAGGTCTGTCTTCATCTTATCATAGTTCTCCTTCATGTTCTGCAACTCCTTCTCAGTCTCAGCACTCTTCAGAAGAGGCTTGATCTTGAAGTACAGTTTCAGCCATGGCCAGTTCTTGACATTCATGAAAGAACGGATGTTGTACTGGATGGAGAAGATAGATTCTCTAAAAACCAAACATGAGAGTGTTACTGTTAGTATAGTAACTTTTAGTGTCGTAGGATCTTAATATGAGGAAAGCAATACAAAAGAGAATACAATAGAATTTACTATGATAATGTTACCTCCTCTCCATCATCTTCACAAACTCTTTCCTCATGACGTATCCTCTGCAGAGAGCCTGAGTCATGGTCACCAGCTCAGCCAGTTTCTCATCTCTCATCTCCTCAAGAGTGCCCAGCAGACCAGCTTTGAAGAACACCTATTTTGTTATGGAAAAATAATAAAATAATAACAATAAGTGCTGTGCAAATGGACACTCTATTTACGCTCATTAAAATAATGAGGTGTACCTTTGTGTGCCCAAACTTGTACTGTGTGTGATCCACATTAATGGAGCCAAGCAGCTTCTCTGAAGCTTTCTTGTTGTCAATGAACTGTCCCTCAGGGATGACGCTGGCATTCAACACTTTGTATCTTCAAGAGAGAATCATCATTTTACTCATAGGCATTTCATCTTTTGGTATGATGTTCTTCACAAAAGTGTTTTCAATAAGATAAAATTAATTTGCCACTCTTAAACTCAAATTGACACCTCTGCTTGAAGTCACCATAGAGGATTCTGCTGGGGAAACCCTTTCTGCAGATTCTGATGCCCTCCAGTACACCGTTACACCTCAGCTGGTGGATGACCAGGGCGTTCTCCATAAGACCTGAGAGTCAGAAATGCATAATGTTTCAAAACTTTATTTATGTCACTGTGTAATGTGTTGAGCAGTCAGTAGGACTGTGGGGGTTTTACCTGGGGTCTTTGACTCATTGGGAATCAGGCAACGGACAAAGTGAGGATGAGTGCTTCTTAAGTTGGTCATCAGCTTGGCCAGATTCTCCTGTAGATCAACATCATTAGATAATAGGTTAATAATATTTAAATATGAGTAAAAAATTATTTTTCCTGCAATACAAATCTATACATACTCTGAAAAGAGCAGACACAGTCTGAAAGGAACCACCCTTCTTCTTACCACCTTTTTTGCCACCACCAGCAGCCTCTGTTTTCATAAATAGTAAATTTCATTATTGGAATTTAATGAATATTTTTCACAGTATACATATTAGTCTACAGTATGCACATTATAGTTATTAGACAGATACATACTATCTGTACTGGACACAGGAGTTTGTGAGCACTTTTGTTTCTTACCATCAGCTCCAGCATGGGCTGCATATAGGAGGGCCAACAGTTTGTTTGAAGACTTCTGGTAGAGCTGCACAACTGAGTCATTCAGCGGGTCCTTGTTCTTGTCCAGCCAGCCAGTGATATTGTAGTCCACTGTACCAGCATAGTGAACCAGAGCGAAGTGTGCCTCAGCCTTGCCCTTTGCAGGCTTTGGCTTCTCAAAACATTTGGTCTTGCCAAGATGCTGATCGTGCAGCTTGTTCTTGAACGTTGTGTCAGAGGCCTTGGGAAACATGCACTCCTCTTCAAGGATGGAGAAGATGCCCATTGGCTGAGAAAATGGCACATGTCATATTAAAATTTCAACAGAGATAACATATGCAACATATGTTACATAATATATTAATATTTTATGGAGGTAGCATGTACATTTCTTCCTGAGCAGCTGTTTACCTTCTCAATAAGCTCAATGCAGGCAGCCAAGTCCATACCAAAGTCAATGAACTCCCATTCAATGCCTTCTTTCTTGTACTCCTCTTGCTCCAGGACAAACATGTGATGGTTGAAAAACTGTTGCAGTTTCTCATTGGTGAAGTTGATGCAGAGTTGCTCCAAGCTGTTGAACTGTAATAGTACAAAGGTATTTAATTTCATAGCAAAAGAGTGTTTTTCTTCAAAAATACTCAAATATTCCTTAGGCGCTTACATCAAAGATCTCAAACCCAGCGATATCCAGCACTCCAATGAAGAACTGTCTGGGCTGCTTTGTGTCCAGCATCTCATTGATACGGATAACCATCCACAAGAACATTTTCTCATATACGGATTTGCACAGAGCCGAGACAGCATTGTTGACCTGGAATAAGAGAATTTTAATTTGTTTTTCTCAAAAATAAATAAATGAATAGATAGATAATAGTATATGTTCATATGTCAAAATGCAAATATTTTAAAACTTTTACTCACTTACCTGTTGGACGGTCTGACCTTTAGTCACCATCTCATTGCCAACTTTAACTCTTGGGTAGCACAGCGCCTTCAGCATGTCAGCTGAGTTCAGACCCATGAGGTAAGCGATTTTATCAGCCACTGATTGATAAATAGAAATTTAATGCTTTTGGTCAACTGGAAAATATTTAGTTAGCCCAAGTTAGACTCTAATCTTCTGTGAATCAACAGATTTAGTAGATTTTTCTCATTTACCCTCAGTGCCATCAGGTTCAGCCTGCTCCTCACGCTGCTTCTGCTTGAATTTCATGTTGCCATGATGCATCACAGCACCAGTCAGCTTGTAGATTCCCACCTTTTCCTCAGCAGTGAAGCCCAAGATGTCAATTGCAGTCTGAATTGCACATAAAAGGTATTAATTAACATTGTGATATTTTTGTCCTCTCTCTCTCTCTCTCTCTCTCTCTCTCTCTACATATATATATATATATATATTTGCAGTGAACTGAGTCTTTACATCTGTTGCAATGAACTCCTCCACATCATTAATGCTTTTGACAGTCACTTCACCCTGACTGATCATTGGATAGTCAAAGGGATTTGTGGTGATCAGAAGAGCCTCTGAAAGACCAGAAGAAATGCATAAATAAATGTTATGAAACTAAATTCAGCTTCATGGTACAAATAGCTGTCAGTACCTACCCAGGAGCTCAGGCTTGTGGCCTGTCATCAGCTGATAGAAGATATGGTAGCTCCTCTCAGCAGACAACTGGAAGGTGACACGGGACTTCTCCAGCAGATCTAAGACCAAAAATTCAGTGTCAGACAAAAGCATGCAGATTTCATAACATCAGACAGCAACAGTGAATAAAATGTAAAAAATAAATAAATAAATAAATAAATAAAAAAAATAAAAATAACTTACATGTTTCAATATCAGCTGAAGCCAGCTTGCCAGTGGTTGCAAAATGAATTCTGATAAATTTACCCTAAACATATCAGATTTAAATTAACAGTTATTTTGACAGTTTGCTTTAAAACCTGTTATTTTTTTCTGTTCCAACACTTACAAAGCGAGAGGAGTTGTCATTCCTCACAGTCTTGGCATTACCATATGCCTCCAGCAGTGGGTTAGCTGCAATGATTTGATCTTCCAGGGAACCCTAGAAAAATTATGTTACACCTTTGTTGGTATATTGTAAAAACTTTACTTACTTTTTCCAAATAAAAGCAGTTATACCTGCATCTTGCCAGGTGTAGGCTCTGCCTTCTTGGATCCAGTCATTGCAATTATTGCGAAGTACTGGATGACACGCTTAGTGTTGACAGTCTTTCCTGCACCAGATTCTCCGCTGGTTAAAGAAAGAGTTGAATTGAGTTTTATTGTGTTTTTTCATATGTGACATTCATTTATTGGTATATTACTTACGTGATGAGGATAGACTGGTTCTCACGATCTGAAAACAACAAATACTTAAATTAATTGTTAATTTAAAACCACAAATGATCAAATACATATATATATATATATATATATATATATGTATATATATATATATATATATATATATATATATATATATATATATATATATATATATATATATACATATATATATATATATATATATATATATATATATGTATATATACACATATATACACTTAGTATATCCCCTAAAATAAGACATACCAGTGAGCATGAACTGATAGGCATTATCAGAGATGGAAAAGATGTGGGGTGGAGCCTCAATCCTCTTTTTGCCCCTGTATGCCACGACAACCTGAGCATCATACACAGGAAGCCACTTGTAGGGATTCACGACGACACAGAAGAGGCCGGAATAAGTCTGGAAAGCAGAGTAAGTTCACAAATGTCATTGTGTCCACACTGAACATCTTTATCATTGTAATGAGTTCTCTCCAGTACTGAAAAGTAGAGATCAGAAAACACCATTATTAAATGTTTGTTAAACACTTACATAGATCATCCATGATGCAAAACGCTCTTTGAGGTTAAACAGCACGGCAGGCTCATTGAGGTGGGTCATCATGGCCATGTCCTCAATTTTATCAAACTTTGGGGGATTCATGGGGTGGATGTCATCCTCTTTTACAGTGACTGTCTACATAAAAAAAAAAAACAATAAAAAAATTGATAAGTACATTATTTAATATATAACGTTAATCTTATCTGTTTTCCTGAGAAAGTTGAAGGGTTATAATTGTTGAAGTTAGAATCTTTTATGAATATTCACTTACCTTTCCTTTAAGTGTCTCAACAGTGGCTTTACCACCCTCCTTCTTGACAAGTTTGCCCTTGACATACATCTCCTCAGGATCAGTCACAAAGTAAGCCGACTTGGCATCAAATGGAGCAGTCTGGGCCTCAATCCTCTCCCTTTCTGGCTTGCGGAGATAAATGGCCGCATGGCCATACTGCTCCATCTCTGCGTCTGTGCTCATGGTGGCACTTTAGTGGTAACTGACAAAAGGAGAAGGAATATGAATGAGTTGGGACATGTTTAATTGTGATATAGTTTTACATAATTTGGAAATATTTTTTAATGAACATTATTATAACCATTTGGGAGTTGTGTTATTTAACACACATCTCACCTCACTTTATCCCGACTGAGTGGCTCTGATCTGTTGTTATCTGAAGATGCATTTAAAGGAAAATATAGATGGAAGAAAACACAAAGTCAACATATTTGTGCTGCTATCACCTACAGCAGTCACATCACACAGAATTTTAGTTAAGCAGTCTTGCTTGGTTGCATAATTTTTTACGGTTTTCAAACATTCAGTAATCCATACACAACATTTCAACTGTTTCATTTCAACTCTTGATCAAAGATTTAATCTATTTGATCAGTAAATCAGTAGCATTTGATATTTCCTTTCCTTTACCAGTGCTAAACTGAAAAAATGGAAGAAAGGGTACGATAAATTTGAGTAAAAGTTAATTCAGTTTAATAAACAAACAAGCACTGACCTGTTGAGGATGCCTTTCAGTTCTCCGACGAGACTGAAGTAGTTGCTTTTATACAGGCTTAAACAGCTTGGTCAGCGGCAGTCTGCCTCTCGATTTGGTCAAGCATCCTTGTCATTTAAGACCCCTCTTGTGACATATTATGTTTACTCAGCTTTTTGTGTACCAGATTTTATCTTGCTTAAATGAGAAAATAGTTCCAATACAGGAAAAGGAAAACTAAATATAAATTAATCAGTCAAGCCGGAAAATAATTTTATAGAAGTATAGTAAGATTGAAAATACAAATAAATAAATAAATAAATAGGCAAATAAAGCAGCTTCAAGTTCCTTTATTGCATGGGACATTGTATGTTCTATGTCATCCTTGTTGAATGATACAAAACGATCAAATTAAAGCCATTTTGAAAACGTAAATAATCTATTACAGGAGTTGTTGCTTTGACTTCCCTTTTTAAACCCATTACCTCTTTCCATTTGGAAAGATGTACTGAAATGTCATTGGTATTGAGTGTCATAGCTTGTCCACATTTCAGATATTTATAATACTGTAAAATGTAGTATCATTTACATGACTCAAAAACAAGAAAAGTAAACCCCTCATAGAAAATATGTCAATTTTAAAGATAATGCAATTTTATGTTGGTAATATTGTGCAATATGTTCTAAATAAGCACTGTCAATAGCTTTATTTTAGCTCATAAAAAGTGTAATGTCTAAAGTATGCACTAAAATAGATGCTACTCAATGAACATATTTTTAAGCATGGATTTTAACCAATAAATCATTAACTCAGGTAAAGTTTGAATCTTGGGAAATATTTATTTTATTTTATAGTGAGAGTTTGTCACTACTTAGCCACACCATTAAACATGTTCTTAGTACGAATGCAAATTAATTTTGGAGAAGCCTCCATGTGTTGCTGGTATACAGTTGCAGTGCATTGGCATATCTATCTGAGTGGGACTTATTATAGGTCTTATCTCAGCCTGGTTGGCAAATGTTCTTCTAGTGCTTATAAGGCAATGTGTAATACCACTTGAACTTTACGGAAAAGGCCTTACATTCAGTTTTATTAGAGGAATATGAGATGTGCCAATGTTCTGCAACTGTACACCAGGACCTCTTAGGTGCTCCTCCAAAATGAATTCCCATTCCCTGGCTATGAACATGTTTAATAGTGTGGGTAAGTAGAGACAACCTTGGTCAAAGATCTTTATCCTCAAGCTACATTTGATGTTGTTTTTCTTTTTGAAATATGGTGCCCTTGATCAACTGTGTGACTTTCATTTTAAAACATTAGTAGCATAGTCCCAAAAGTAGAATAATTTATATAATCTCCCAAATGGTTGACAGCCGCCTGAATGCCACTCAGAGGAATTAACAAACAAAATGGAGAATCACAGGTTTTTTTGTCTTTAACTTGACATAGAACTATATAAATCTAACTGGGTTCATAATAACTTAAGGACTGGGATGATGTTATGATGGTGTAGATAATTATATCAGTCAAAAAGGGGAAACTGGTGTTGTTTATTAAAAGCTATAAAACATTATGGCATGTTTGCTTTTGTAAAAAACAAACAAACAAAAAAGTCCCGCAAAAATAAATAGATTTTGCTCTCTGTTTTCATTAACTGGATTTCTATTAACTTGTGTATTCACAGATCCCAAAGGTATACCTTTCTGTAACTTTTAAGTCGATAATCATAGGTGCAGGCAGGTTTCGTCACACTGTGCAATTTTATAGCTCCTTGTAAACATATTAGATGCTTCATGTGCAACCAGAAAAAAACTATATTTGAACCAAATGTATTTATTCAGTACATTTATCCCTTGATTTTAACAAAAGGTCAGATTGAGATCATGAGAACATTTTGCAAGATGGTGTTTTCTTACAGTAGTTTATTCCTGGGGTCCTTAGAGACCCAAGTCCGTAATCATTTTACTACAGTGATTTACATGTTGATATAAGATAGCCTACACAGTATGGCCTAATGACCTGCTTAAGCACTGTACATATTTTAGGACTATTATTTGCCTTGTCCTGACAGAAAACATTTTACCAGCAGAGCTTCACTTACCATGATTTAAAGAAAACAGTAACAGAAAATGTTTCAAGACTGAAATTCAAGCATATGGCTAACCACTTTCTCAGAGAGTTAAAACAATGCTTATCTGCTAGATTTTAAATGTACCTGTCATTGCATTTTTATATTGGATTTAATTTCCTTCAGTTAATAAAGTTATATTTTCCTGTGCCAAAAAGAGACACTGTTGCTGTAAATGTCAGATAAATTACTCGAAAGAAGACGTTTGATATTAAATGTAGATTTTTTTTTAGACACAATAAACAGTAAACATATTTTTCTGGGCTAATGTACGCGAGAGCTCTTCTGAACTACAAACATCGCGCCGTTTGTAGTTTTTTGTGACTCGGGCTCGTGCACTCTGGCACCGGAAGTTCCTGTGAGGGTTACACGCTTACAAGCTAGTATTAGCTTGCTAAAGTTAGCATAGCTTTTATCCGGAACAGCCGCCTTTTCTGTGAAGAAATGAAAACATTAAACGGAAAAACCGATGTCATATTTGTAAGTTACACTGCACCGTATATTTCACAGAACATTTGTTAGTGTTTGTTGATTAGAGGTTTTGGGTAGCAAGCATGAACTTTAACTTTATTCTAGCTAATGTGGAAGTTTGATCAAACTTGAAATCAGAGATACGTTTTACCAAATCGACTGTGTTTACACATTTGAAACAAAGAAATTATCTTTTTATGATTTATTAACTATGAAAAATCGCTACAATAGTAACACCGCTGTTTGATTTTTGGATACTAGGAGGACGACGATCTACCTTATGAAGAGGAGATCATCAGGAATCCATATTCAGTCAAGTGCTGGATGCGTTACATCGAATTCAAACAGAATGGACCAAAATCTACCCTCAATATGATATATGAGCGGGCTCTAAAAGAACTCCCTGGCAGGTAACTAACAAGACCGTTACGACAAAATTGTGGACATTGTGCTGAGAAGCCAATAGCAACGGATAACTCAAAACCCATAGACTATACATTATTTTACAAGATTCTGTGCAGCAAGTATTTCCCGAGTGTCTAACCACCCTTCCCACTCATTTTTGCAGCTATAAGTTGTGGTACAATTATCTGAGAGAGAGGCGAAAACAAGTCAAAGGGAAATGTATCACAGAACCAGGCTATGAAGAAGTCAATAACTGTCATGAAAGGGCACTAGTGTTCATGCACAAGGTAATACCTCCTATAGAACTTGATGCTTAGCCACTTTACTCATAAAAGTAATATTTGGTCTGCAAGAGCTTTACATAAAACTAACTATTTGTCTTTGCTTAAACTAGATGCCTAGAATATGGATGGATTACTGTCAGTTCCTTGTGTCTCAATGCAAGATCACAAGAAGTCGTAGAACATTTGACCGAGCACTTAGAGCTCTTCCTGTAACTCAGCACCCACGCATCTGGCCTCTGTATCTCCGCTTTGTCCGTGACTTGCCGTTGCCTGAGACAGCCATCCGAGTGTACCGCAGGTACCTTAAGGTGAGAACATACTGCACAACCTTAAGTCCATACAGCAGCTGTCATTTAAAATGTTAAGGTGATTTCTGATTTTATTTTTGTTTTACAGGTGTCATCTTTCAAAGTGTATTCTGTGGCATAAATGTTGTCTGTAGCATCTGAAGATTCTTAGCTGTTATCCAAAAGACCTTACAAGCATTCAATAACAAGCTTTATGGCTGATTAAGAAAGTTTTAAAAGATAGACAAGTTCCCTAATCTGTTCAGACAGAATACCTGCGAAAATATTTCTTTCTGAATGTTTAATGTCTTACTGTCTTCTCTTGATACCTTGTAGCTTTCTCCAGAAAATGCAGAGGAATACATAGACTACTTGCGGTCTGTTGGCCGCCTCGATGAAGCAGCTGTGCGGCTAGCAGCTGTTGTCAATGATGAAAACTTTGTGTCCAAAGAGGGAAAGTCTAACTATCAAGTAAGACGGGATTCTTCCAGACACTTTTCAACATTCCCGCCTTTTAAGCTAAATGAAAAGAAATCTAAAAAAAATGTTTTTCTTCTTTTTTTTTTGGACAGCTGTGGCATGAACTATGTGACCTGATCTCCCAGAATCCTGACAAGGTGACCTCTCTGAATGTAGGAGCCATCATTCGAGGAGGCCTCACTCGCTTCACAGATCAACTTGGAAAACTTTGGTGCTCCTTAGCTGACTATTACATCAGGAGTGGCCACTTTGAGAAAGTGTGTTTCCTCTGAATAGCATTAATTTTCACCCCTAATATAATTAACTAACTAAAACACATCTCTACTTTACGTTTTTTTAGGTTGAGTCATTTGCATTAAAATAATTTTTTATCTGTGAATTTGTCCAACTGTAGCCAAACATTTTTTTTTCCTCAGGCACGTGATGTCTATGAAGAGGCCATCCTTACAGTAGTCACTGTAAGGGATTTCACACAAGTATTTGACAGTTATGCTCAATTTGAGGAGAGCATGATCGCTGCTAAGATGGAAACTACAGCTGAGATGGGGCAGGATGAGGATGGTGAGTATGTGTGCATCAGTTAAACTTGATAACTGTCTTTGTTTTTATTTTTCTTTTGTTTTTTTTTTTTGTTCATGTGTACGTTACTCTTTGTTTTTTCTCCACTCAGATGACATAGACCTGGAGCTAAGACTTGCCCGCTTTGAGCAGCTCATTGCCCGGCGACCCCTCTTGTTGAACAGTGTACTCCTGAGACAGAACCCCCATAATGTTCATGAGTGGCACAAGCGGGTAAAACTGTATGACGGAAATCCACGACAGGTGGGTTTTAAATATTTTGAGAATGGCTGGGACAGTGCACAAGTCACAATATATACATTTCACACAAAAAACTACCTTCATGTAAAGAATTACTAATAAATAGCCCTATTTTCTTCAGATCATCAACACATACACTGAGGCAGTCCAGACTATTGATCCAATGAAGGCCACAGGGAAACCTCACTCGCTCTGGGTTTTCTTTGCTAAATTCTATGAGGAAAATGAGCAGCTGGATGATGTAAGTCATTATTTAAACTTCAATTTACCTGTTTCAGATTATTTCTTATCATTATTATTATTATTATTAGTTCCCTGTGTTTACTAACTTTATTTACTAACTCAACTCAGGCGAGGACGATCTTTGAGAAGGCTACCAAGGTGAACTACAAACAGGTGGATGACCTCGCTGCAGTGTGGTGTGAATATGGAGAGATGGAACTTCGTCATGAGAATTACGAACAGGCACTACGAATTCTGAGGGTAACTGATCTGCATCATATACATCATGCACATGATCCTTTTTGGAGCCATATTTAGGAACATCTTGTGGGCATCATATATTGTTTGGGAATGACCAGTTTGTGAAATAAAGAAGACATTTGTTAGACTTGTTATTTAAATGTCTTTTGAAAGTATATTTTAAAATTAATACCTGGTAACTGAAGTTATAGGCTGTAGTTTCACTGGCACTGAGTAAAAATATTTGCAGTTGTTTACGAAGGCAGTTTTAAGCAAAGGGTGTAATATCAGTAGTTGCATCACCTTAAAAACTTATGAAACCATTTACATATTTGTATTTATTTTATTTAGAAAGCAACAGCTATCCCATCCAAGAAAGCAGAGTACTTTGATGCTTCTGAGCCTGTCCAAAACAGAGTCTACAAGTCTTTGAAGGTCTGGTCAATGCTGGCAGACTTGGAGGAAAGTCTTGGCACTTTCCAGGTATGTTCAGTAATTTTCTGTGATATGGTTTGGGACCTATATACCAGTAGTATTTGATATTGGTCTAAGAATCATTTATGTGTTAAGTCTAAGCTTTTCTCTTTTTCTCGACAGTCTACGAAAGCAGTTTATGACCGGATTATTGATCTCCGGATTGCCACTCCACAGATCATCATCAATTACGCCATGTTCCTTGAAGAGCACAACTACTTTGAGGAAAGCTTTAAAGTAATAATGTGTAGCTAATCCACTAGACCACTACTTATTTTCAAAATACAATTTGTCCTTGTCGACTGTAGCACTCTTTTTAATGGTGTTATTAATATTTCTTTCAGGCATATGAACGTGGTATCGCTCTTTTCAAGTGGCCAAATGTTTACGACATCTGGAACACTTACCTCACCAAGTTTATTGATCGATATGGGGGCAAGAAGTTGGAAAGAGCCAGAGATTTATTTGAACAGGCATTGGATGGCTGCCCAGCCAAATTTGCTAAGAGTGAATATCTTTGGTTGAATTACACTGACAAATTTAGTACATTGAAGTGCCCCCCTCCGTTATAAAATGTACTTAACCACAATGGCTTTCTTTTCAGCTATTTATCTACTGTATGCCAAGTTGGAGGAGGAGTATGGTTTGGCGCGACACGCTATGGCTGTATATGAAAGAGCAACACAGGCAGTAGAAACTGAGGAGAGACATCTCATGTTTAACATCTACATCAAGAGAGCAGCTGAAATTTATGGAGTTACATATACCAGAGCAATCTACCAGAAGGCTATTGAGGTACAGTAACATTGTCCTATCTCTTGCATACAGCTGCATTATCCTTTTTAATCTTTTTTTTTTTTTAAATTCGAAACTCATAATTACAAGATCCGCCCTGATGTGATGCTATAAAGCTTTTTATTGTTCATTTTCCAGAATGTCATTATTCATCACAGGACTTTTCTGGCCAGAAATGAGATTTTTCCCAAATTAATTCACTTTTATGCCACTGTTGGAATATTGTAAATATATAATATATGGATTGGATTTATATAGCGCTTTTCAAGGCACCCAAAGCGCTTTACAATGCCACTATTCATTCACTCTCGCATTCACACACTGGTGGAGGCAAGCTACGGTTGTAGCCACAGCTGCCCAGGGGCAGACTGACAGAGGCAAGGCTGCCATATCGCGCCATCGGCCCCTCTGGCCAACACCAGTAGGTGGTAAGGTAAAGTGTCTTGCCCAAGGACACAACGACTAGGACAGAGAGCCCGGGGATCGAACCGGTGACCTTCCGGTTACAGATACGCTTCCCAACCCCCTGAGCCACAGTCGCCCCAAAGGTCATATTACATTTATAGATCGCTAGATATGGAATTTCATTAAATTGATGAAAACTATAATCAGTGATCATGTTTATTTTAGCCACAATTGGTAAGATAATCCGTATTAGTTAAAGAGCAAAATTGATTTTATGACTGACCACATTATCATTTTGCAGATATAATAAATCTAGACAATAGTCAGCCTCTTAAAAAAACCTATTACATTGTTTTGTGTAAAGTTGTTCATACTCATGGCATTTTTATTATATGCAAAGATCAGAAGTCATATACTTAATGTAAAAAGAATAACTTGACATTCTGATGGACAAAATACTCGTTACCTTAAATTACTGAACAAAGTTGCATTACAAAATTAAACTTCCCATCACCCCTCTGCTCATGATCTGTTACTCACAAAATACACCATGTTGCATCCCTTGTTTTGGTAAATGGTTCTGTGCAGTGTTCATATAGTTTGTGTTTATCCAGGTCCTTCCTGATGAGCATGCAAGAGACATGTGTCTACGGTTTGCTGACATGGAGAGTAAACTTGGTGAGATTGATCGTGGTAGAGCAATCTACTCCTACTGCTCCCAGATCTGTGACCCAAGGGTATGTGAATTCACCCCTTCTAGTCATTTGTCTACATTTGCTTCAAAATCTTTGGTTATATTTCTTCAAATTTTTACTTGACGTTTCAGGTGACGGCTAATTTCTGGCAAACCTGGAAAGATTTTGAGATCCGCCATGGAAATGAGGACACGATTAGAGAGATGTTGAGGATCAAACGAAGTGTCCAGGCTACATACAACACACAGGTCAACTTTATGTCCTCTCAGATGCTGAAGGCCACAACAAGCTCCACAGGCACTGGTAGGAGAAGTTGGATTAACCTAAAAGTGTGCTCCATTTAGATGTAGTTACATGAATATCACTGTGTGTTATATCAGATATAGGCTATTTGATATGTTTCAGTTTATAATGATATGGTTGAATGCTCCGTATTTACTCCAAATCTTGAAGGAACCTCCTAGACCTACTCAAGAATTAACGTAGGGTCATTTAGGTGTCATTTTCTATGTATTTATTTATTTGTGTGTTTTTGTTTTTTTCCAAGTGGTTCTGCATTTGTCTAACCATCTGTTTCTGGTGTTCAGTGTCAGATCTTGCTCCAGGCCAGATGGGAATTGATGATATGAAGATGTTGGAACAGAAAGCACAACAGCTTGCTGCAGAGGCTGAACAGGACAAGCCTAAACCCAAAGAGAAGATTCTCTTTGTCAGGTTTGTTCTTCATTATTTTTTAAGTTAAAAGTATCTGTAGATTTCTTTTTTTTTCTTTTTAATATAACAGAACTTCATCTTCCAAAGGAAGCTGAGGCACATGAATCCTTTTCACTTTAATTATGCAGGAGTGACACTTCTCGCAGTGAGCTGGCAGAACTTGCCAAACAAGCCAATCCTGATGAAATAGACATCGATGATGATGAGGATGAAGAAGATGAAGACCAAGGACCGGATGGTGCGTGAAAGACACAGTACAATTTTCAGAATATTTTTTGTAAACATTTTCCGATGGAGGTATTTTAATGAATTCCTCTTTTTCCTCTTGGCTTTACAGAGGTGCAGCTTGAACAGAAGAGCGTCCCTACAGCTGTTTTTGGAGGGCTTAAAGATGACTAGACAATAATTCTCTCAGACTTGTACATTTGAGTTCTACGTCCTCTTGTGGTCATTCAACTGAACTATTCATAAATGTGTAGTTTTATGGCAGCACTGGTGTTTCTGTTTGTTTTCCTTGTGGATTTGTGTAGTTTATAATATAAGATATATTCGTTTTGACCACTTGGTTTCAGTATTTCTCAAACTTGGTGCTCAAGATAACTTTTTAGTTGTATGTGTTATGAATTATTATTTGCAGTAACACAATGACTGTAATTGAAACCTGATATAGTTTGTCTGTTCTTTTTGTTTTTTTATAAAATGTAAGAAAGAAACAGTGAAAACATTTTTTAAATCCAATAAATGCAGGATCTTTCCCAAACAGGAAGTTCTACCCTAGAAAAACATGGGGGAGGAGCATGTCTCTTCAGTCATTTGAAACTTGAGCTGCGCATTCAAGCCTCACATTGTTGGCTTGAGGCTCACCAGTAGATGGGTGTCTTGTAATGCCAAGAGTTTCTGGAAAGCTTTTCTAACTTGTAGACAAATGTCACTATCCAAATCTTCATGCTGAAGTAGTACATGTACACTTAAACAGTTTCTACACTTAAATGATTTTTCCCCCCCAGTGATAAGTGCAGGATTGCTGGGCTAATTGATATTTTTGAAAGTTTTTTGCTAGTAATGTTACAAAAATGGTGGTATTTTGGGTGTATTTGAGAAGCATTTTGAATCATATTTCCACATTCTTGGCAGTGCTTTTCAGTTATGTGCAAGCAGCTCTGGCTGTGACAAATTGAATGTCTAAAACTGCCTTTGTAATCGAAGTGATAAATACCTTTAAACCTGCATCAACATTCTTCTGATTAAAAAGCTGTTTTCTTTTCAAAGTAATCTAATTAAAAGAGAAACTGAACTGCTTGATGCATTTGCTGTATAGTCCTCTAGAACTCTTGTTCTTTTATTCAGAAATGACTAGAAGCAGAACTGTAAGTAGCCAATGATGTTTGAAGAATGACTTTTGTGATTAAATATATAGAATTATTTATGCGTTTGATAGAAAAGACCTTATGCTTTGCCACCATCCCATCCAAAGGGTTAAACATATTGAGTTGGGCAAAAGGTTGTGACTGGGAATTATTGTTTCTTTTATAATTAGATTAAAATAGCTGAGAGGTAATCCTCTTACAAAGTTACTGCAGTCGAGAACTTGAAGGGCTTTTGGAACGAACATCATATGATGAGGCACTCTTAAGATTTGTTTTCCAGTGTGGATGGCAGCAGAAAACACGGGTTTAAAAGCAGATGGAAGAAATCCCTCGAGTCTCATTATAAACATCCAACAAAAAAATTTTTTTTTCCAGAATGAATTATGCCTGTTTTTATTTTAGAAACTTCTTACATAGTCTGCCAGTATGTTTGCTCTGTTCCAGTCTTTGTGCTTTGTGTGACAGTTGTTTTAAAGAGGTAATAAGATTAACATCACCATACTGTAGCTACTGCTGTAGCTCTTTGTAAGGCAACGGTTATTTAATGAGATCATAATATAGCTTTTCATTGAGTTTAATATTGTTTTCGTTACTTTCACATGTTAATGGACAATTGAGGGGAACAAGTAAAAGAGTAATACAAATACCTTTACTAATTTCATCTACCTTAGATTCATTGTTTACTATATTTGTTTTCTATCTGTCTGCATAATATGTAGATCTGTATGTTCAGAGCAGATTTAGCAAAACGTATTTTGATTAATTAACAGCTAAAAGTCCATAATGTTCTCTGCTTTCTGTCTGCAATAGGCCAAGAGTTGGCCCACTGCAGTGGTGGATATATTGACCAAGATCATACACGTGCTGTAGTTTATGACTAATACAGTCAAATACATACAAGTTAAAACCCCAAATATTTACAGAAATTGTCACAATCAAGACATTGATGACAATACAGAAACTGAAGGTAGAGTATAGCTCAGAGAGGTACATTTTATATGTGTGTGTTTGTGTAGGCTACGTTTTTTTTCTGATACCAGTCGAGTTATGGTACTAATTCAAAATTTAAGACAGTACTTTTAGATTCTAATGTTCACATTTGTAAATATTTTAAATTAATGAGTTATAGTTAATCTACATGTTTTTTCGAAGGTTACTGGCTGTTTGACTTTCGCACTCAAAGGTGTCCTTTCATCGACCCACTTGTGTGCGAGAAGATTCACCTGTAGCAAAAGCGCCTCACCTCTACCTGCTGTATCATAAACACTGAAGTCCCGCCCATATTGTTAAAGCTTATTTTCTATTGGACGGTGGAGTGGACGAGCGATTCCACTGTGGAGCACCTGGTAGTCAGTCATCAGCGGGACGAAAGCGTACGTACGTACAGTGAGCTGACAACACGGCAATGCGGACGAAGAAGGGCAAAAACGAGGGGAATAGTCCGGTTTATAGTAGCCCAGCCGGTCGGGGCTTTAGCTGGTGTTAAGGAAAAATTAAGCCAGGACTTCGTCTTCGAAACCTCCGACAAAAGGACCTTAGTTTGATTTGGAAGTAGCTTCGGAGCGGATATTTCCCTGCAAAACCCTGAACCACATCCGTATTCCCAGCCCCGGTCGTATGGAATCGTCTGCTCCAAGAATGATCGCTTGAATATTTTTATACTGTATCCTTTTTCCCCCCCATCACCGCTTCCCATTTTTACAGACTCGCTATGGTGGACTCCCCTACCATGAGGAAGACTTTTGTGGTCCCAGACATAAAATCATTGGATTTGTATGACTGCACTAAATCAAAAATATGCGCAAGTGTCGGATGGCTGCTGGCAAAGTCCTACGGCAGCACAGGTAGGTTTTAGTTCACACGGCAGGCCTGAATGTTATGCGTAAAGGTTGTGTTAAGACCATTTGTTGTCCAACAATGTGTTTATATTGTGTCTAACAGTGTAGCGAAAACCGGTATGCATGTAGGGGAACTGCAGTGTGTGTAGTTCAGCGATTTTCAGCACAAAGAGGCGCATATGAGCAGAGGAGCAATGCATCGTATGCGTTTTTGACACTGACACATGTCATTTGTTCTCACTCAATGGGTGGGCACATTTGGAGGTATGTGTGTCACAGAAACGGCCTCCTCCTGTAGGCCTTATCACGCTAGCCCATTCTGTCGCGTTTCCAGCCACCAGGCTTCAGTCAGAAATTGCAGGCTAGCTGCTGGGGATGTTTTTAATCCGGTTACACAGACAGGGCACACGGGGCGTATGTTTTTCCAGTATCTTTCTTTCTCCTAGTGATGGTGACAGCCCACAGTACCCACAGTAAACGCTGGTTACTGCTTCATGTTATTTGAATCAAAAGCAGACCGTAGCTTATTGTGCGCTCAGAGAATAGACTACCAGTGCTCTTGTGCCTTATTATCAGGGGGTTTCTTTCCATGTCCTTAGTCAGCAAATTTCAAGAAGCAACTGGGAGAAGCTTTGTAGCGCAAAACGCACACCCACAACATAACCAAAACATGTTTTCTGTACTTAACATGTAGCCTATCATAAGAATTTGTTTTGTCTCATTTTCTTGAGGCATCTCGTCAGCTTTGACCCTGAGGTGATAGCATGGCTCTTTGTTTGAGCACTCACTGGTGAAGATTAGACCTTATGAAGCAGACATCCGATGAGCCTTGTAAAGAAAAAGCCTTGATTGCTTTATTTTTTCAAAAGTAGACTACACATAATGACGTAATGTGGTTATAAAAAAACAAAAGACAAACATATTACTATACTAATACATTCTTGGACCTTTTGATGTTACAGTGTATTTTTTTTTTTTTTTTAAATACAGGCATTACTTATTTTATCCTGAAATAGGTGTGAGGAGAACTTCATTTAACTTTAGCAACATGAGTTGTTTGTTTCATAATTTCAGGCAGGTCCCAGGTTTAGGACTCTGGGCTGCAGCTCATGTGTACTCTGTTAAGCACCTCAACCACACCCTATGGTCAAAGTCACTCCATACCAAGCTGCAGGAATGTAAGGACAAACACTGTTATGATGTGGAGGTTTTCTCTTGATCGAGTTCAATAGCCCTGCTGATGGTAATTTTTTTGTAAAGCTGGGTGACATCATCTTGTCCCTTATTAGAAACCTAGCACATTAGGACAACACAGAGCCCAGCAGGAGCCAGACAGTCATCTGGTCATGAGCCTTTTTAGGTCAGTTAGTCTATAGATAACAATGGGTGGCATTTTTAATTCCAGTCTCTCCAAAAATGGAATTTGACATGGATAACAAAGTAGTGTTTACAGTGCATTTCATATTTAGTTAGATTATTTGCTAAAAAGCTAATGTTTAACTAATTAAGGAAACCAATAACCACTTATTGAGATAAAATTTAAAAAAAAAATCTAGAATAAAATCAGCATCAGGGGCAATGATATGGATGGACTGAAATATTTGTGTTTGCATAACAAATGTTTCAAGCATGGCAGCACAATTTAAACAATAAAGTTTCCTACAAGATAGTTTCACTTTTGCCACAAGCAAACCCCTACGGTTAAGTTCACTGTCTTCAGTCAAGATTTCAAGACTTCAGTCTTGTAATGTGCAACACATTGTCTCAGTGGTCAGCGCTGTTTTTCACTTCCCAGTTAAAATGCTTTTTTACATGTTGAAATATTGGGCTGCCATGATGATTTCGCTGTCTCCTTTAACCAAGGAAACATGGACCTTGTGTTTTAACAAGGAAGGAGCCTGTAGGCTGTAACTCGTCATTCTAGTAATGGACAACTCACAGTAGCTACACAGTATCTTTTCAATACGCTCTGCTCTACCTAGGGACATTTGGCTATCAGCATTTATTTTTTAATATCCATCATTACTGGTGATTTGATTAGGTTGCCACGTCTTTACATAGAACTTTCTCCTATTTCATACCAAAATGGAAATTTTGTAATAGAAGACTTGTAGGGAAAAATGCCTGTGAGTGTTGATTTGAAAGGTAAATATCTAAAATATAATGTGTATTTTCTGAAACATGTTTAGAATGTGGCTAAAAAGCAATCCAACCCGTTCTCTAAGTAGTTTTCTTGTGGGTGTTAAGAGGTTAATGGACGAGATAAAATGTTGTTTTCCTTCCTGTATAGTACACTTTAACTATATCTATATTGTATATATGTATACATGCTTGCATACTAAATATACATGCGAGGGTGTTTAATGTATGAAAGTCTTGGGATCTTTTTTTTTTTTTAAATGCATTGACTTATTATTTATGTCTAATATTTTCCATGCAGGGTTTAAAAAAAAAAAAAAAAAGTTAGGCATGAATGTAATTAATTATTTACCCTTGAAGTTCTTGAAGCTGTCATGAGAAATGAGTTTCCAGATCTGAGTATGACTCAAGCTGGAATGGGACAAGAAACTTGATTTACCTGCTGAGGCTTAAGAAATACTTAATCTTATAGTGACAAGTCCAAGGACATGACATTTATGCATTCTGTTATTCAGGTTTCCTTCTAATCATTGCCAACGTGAATTATCTGTGTTTGTTTTCCATATCTGAATAACAGGGAAACAGACTATGTCGCTGCTTAAATATTGTTTTTTATGTCCAACAATCTCTTGTTGGAGTCATCCTATGTTTTCTTTTCATAGCTATAAAACCAAACCACCTCACACTTTGACCCACTCTTACCATTACAGTAGCATATTACCTTCACATAGCTACAAAGTTGCTGGCCCATACTGAAATCCTGTTTGACTGATTACTCATCCTTTTCCAATCATTGTGACCATGGTGAGTCAGCAAGGGAGAAGGACCTGAGGAGGATGTTGGCTTGCTTTTAATGTTTACTTAAACGGTTGGGATTCCTGTTCACTATATGTTAGCCTTTCATGGCATTATACTGTTAAATGCCAAAACACCTCAAAATATTATTAAGACTTTCTCTCTTTAAAATGTACTTCGCTGTACGCTTGCCATTTAATGCAGTTTAAGCTTGTGCTATAGCAAGGTGTTGCCCATGTGATAGGATATACAGGCCTGGTAGAGGGAGCTACTGGTGATGATGTGGTGCTTGATGTATAGTGCAGAAAGTACCCTTTTTACAATAGTGATCAAATAGTACAGTATTATTTAAGAAAGGGTTAATGATAAGATCTTTGTTGTAGATGGCAATAATAAATAATAAAGCTCAGATAAGGTAGTGGCATTAGCATTTTACACAGAACGAGGGGTCACGTGTGGGGTAGAATGCTACCACGGCCCCTCTCACCACTGCTTGGTTTTGGGGCAGCAAAACAGTACCTGCTTTGTTCTAAAAATGAGAGCATATAATCGCCTGTTTGATTCTTCACCACATGATGAAGATGTTATTGTATAATTTTCAATGAAAGATTTAAAAGTTAAAACCGCTTTCATTATTATAACACATATAATGCTGAGTTAAGATACAGGAATTGTAATTATGATTGGCTTTCATTTACTGCCTAAAGATTACATGGAGAAATTTTTAAAATAAATGTCTCTTAGAGTTCCAGAAAGGCTCCCATGAGAAACCTGGACGTTTAGATAGTCATATCCAGCAGGTTGACATTCATTGTGCTAAAGCTTACACCCCAGTGTAAAGTGACAATTGGTGGATTGTGGATTTCTTCGCTTGGTTTAAATCAGTTTCGATTTCCACCTAGCAAGTGAGGTGGAGAGTTTGTATTGTTCGGTGTGTGATTACTGTAGGACAAGTGAGCATGGCTGTGAAATGACCAGCATGCTAGCTCAAATAGTCAGTGAGGTAGAGGGACATGTGGTTCCTGTTATCAGCAGGCTATCAAACGATACAGGTCAGTACAGAAGATATCTAACACAGCTGAACTGACTTTCAACCACATTAGCAAGTTCTATACATCTTACTGCATGTTTTAATAGCTTGGTCTGATTTACTTAAGAAAAAATAAATACTCGTCACTAAAATAGTGCTCTGATCTTTAAGTTTGTAACACTGTTTTCATTGTATTCTTTAGTCCCAGGTTGGTATCTAAGACATTTGGGTTAACAAAAGCACAGACCCGCTGAAGAATCGCAGTCAAAATCACAAATTGCTTGACTGGCTCTTCCTAACAAGCGTTCCTCTAGCTTACCATCTATGATGATGTGTTTAGAAGCTTTTCGCACATTTGACTTTTACCTTTTTACTCAAACCAGTAGATAAGCTTTGACCCCATGAACTATAAAAGTGACAGAGGTAGTTGCTCCTGCTTATGCAAACAAAACAAGCACATGCTTTTAATCTAAATATTCCCCTGGCAGGGCATTGATGAATATAATTGCGGCATCACAATGCAAGGCTTGGTTACAAGTATTCCAGTTCGTCATGCTTTTTGTTACCTTGTATTACTTTTAGTTTTTAAATCGGGAGTGTGCTTTACTAAATAATTGTTGCTATTTTTGCTGTGCATGTGCATAGTTTTGGGGACCTGTATAACAATTTGAAGCCTCAGTTTTCTAGCCACTTTGTTTCTGATATGTGTCACACAAAGTGATCATTCATGGACAGACTGTGTCATAGGGAAATCATTCTTTTATCGATCTTTCCAATCTCACTCAGTTGTGGCATTTGCATCCTACTTTGCCTTCTGGGCTAATTTTTTTCTGGTTTACCTTTTTGTCTTTTACACATTACAGTGGAATTTTTTTTCTTTTACATATACAATGCACCTATGTGACCCAAGATGATTTGTTTTTACAGCACTAAAGTAGGCACTCCAGTTTTGGCACCTGAGAGTATTTACAACAGCATGAACCATGTGGCATGACTGATCATATTGTGTGGCAACCTATAGTCATCATAGGGTGAGACAAAGGGAACAGGGCATTGATTAAAGGAGGCGGCTTTTGTTTCGACAGCTGATGTCAATGGATCCATTACATGATTATATAATGATACAGCAGTTTAGTGACACCTCCCTTGTAATAATCCCTTTGTTCTTCTGTTATATATAGTCTAAGGCTCTCAAACACACACACAAACACACGTTTTTCCTTTCTTTTTGCAGACATACTGCTTGCGTTTAAGCAAGTCAACTTTTTTGTCCAAGGGCCTTTGAAACGGCAAGTCACATGTTTGTTTATGGTTGCACACAGAAACTGGCTGTTAGGTTTGCTGCAGAGAAACCAGTTTCAAAGGGTGTGTGTCAAGTTTGTGTTTTTAGGGTAAACTTATAAAAGACAGATCATGATAACAAAGTCATTTGTGCACTAGTGTTGAAGGCTCAGATTTTTGTGTTTTTTGCTGTTGTCATCATATTTAGTCTTTATTTTCACATTGGGTGAGAGGGTATAGCCGGTGGGTTTTATGGGCAGCACAGTGGTCGTGTGGTTAGCACTGTCGCAAAAAAAGATCCCTGGTTTGAACCCTGGTTGGGGCCTTTCTGTGGGGAGTTTACATGTTTGTTCTCCTTGTGCCTGCGTGGGTCTCCTCTGGGTACTCTGGCTTCCTACCAAAATCCAAACATGTACATGTTGGGTTAATTGGTTATTCTAAATTGGACTGGGATAAGAGGGAGATAAAGTGCTTAAAGTGTATAGAATAATACACTTTATGAGTGCATGCTTAAATGTAGCTTGTGGTTAAAGTGTTTTGAGTGGTCAGTAAGGGTAGAAAAGCAGTATATAAATGTGACTACATTCTTATCTAGTGATGGCTATCTTGTGTGCTGAGCAAGGTACATCCAGGGTCCATTGTGGTATTAAATTTGATGCTAATTTTGGTAAGTGAAAAACAAACAGAACAAAATGTTGAAGCGACTGAATGTCTGTGAAGGTTCTCAGTCATCCAGGTCATCGTAGTCAAAGGAGCTTGCAAAGAAAAGTGTCTGGACTTCTTTAAGTTGCTTGTTGCTGATAAGGTGGGGCCAGGCTTCACAATGAGCTCACCCAAAACTCTGGCTGATTGGGACCCACACCCAGTTTCACACCTTGGCTCAGGCGATTAGAGGATCATCAGGGGGTCCTTTTGTCCCTCTTTGGGGGGAATACTCCCACTGAGTTTAAATCTGGGACTCTCCACCATTTGACCTTAGAACTGAAGAAGCTTCTCGGATGAGAGCTGAAACGTCTTCAAGCAACTTAAAGAAGTCCAGACGCTTTTCTTTGCAAGCTCCTTTGAAGTGACTGAATGTTGAACAAGACAAAACAATATCCCCGTACACTTGTTGTGAACATAAACATTGTCTATACACATACTTTAAACATGTTTATTCCTGGTTTATAGTTGTACAAGGCAAATCACATGGACATCTCGCTTTGGACTTTATAGACTGAAAAATAGATGTAGTTTCTAGTTTTAAAAACCGTAAAACCAGTGCAGAAATGCCTCAAACCTGCATTATTTAATATAGTACCATTACCAGGAAACACTTGACCCCTGTTTCAATCTAGGGGGTCAATGTTGACATTGTGGATGACTATAAATACCTTGGAGTACACATTGACAATAAACTGGACTGGGCTAAAAACACCACAGCACTTTACAGGAAGGGCCAAAATCGTCTCTATTTTTTGAGGTGACTGAGGTCCTTCAACATCTGCTGGACAATGCTAAGGATTTTCTACGAGTCTGTTGGGGCCAGTGCGATCCTCTACACCGTTGCAAGCTGAGGGTCACAGATTCCAACAGACTCAATAAACTGATACGTATGGCCAGTAACGTTGTGGGGATGGAGCTGGACTCCCTTAAGGTGGTATATCAATAAAGGGGATTAATAAAGTATTCTGATTCCTCATGGGGTAACAAATTGAAGTCAGTTTGTAAAGAAGTCTCTCATAGTCTTCTTTACCTCCCTTGCTTGTAAACCTCAGTAAACTCATTCCTGATAAGATCATAGGCTTAAATGTTAGTGTATGGTTTACTGTGTGACTGACATGTCACTAGCACACTTTGCCCCTTGGTTTCACTGTTAGATCTGTTATGTCTGGTCTGGTATAGTTGTGTATGCTCTGGCAATACTGTTGCATACATGTCTGTAATAGAACCACAACTAGAAACTTTTTTTTTATTTTTATTATTAACCATTTGTGTCTTTTTTTCCTCTCTCTGTAGAAAATGTCCCTGCAGAGCTGCGTGACCCTTTCTACTGTGACCAGTATGAACAGGAGCACCTTAAACCTCCAGTAACACACCTCCTGCAGTCATCAGAGCTCTACTGTCGCACCTACAACATATTACTGGGTAGTACTGCAACTGAGGCTCAGCCAAAAGATAACGCCACCCTGCTGCAGCTTCTAACTCAGAGAGGCGTCGTTGCCAAAGACCAGGACACAACAGTGACTGATGCTGACCTCCGACATAAACCCATCAAAATGGTAAAATGATGAAACTGTCTGGGTGATGGGGAGGGTGAAATGCTTTTGTCTATTATCCTTGGGATTCTTCTCGTTAGACCAGATTCTCTGCTATGCAGAACTCTGTAGGAAAGCAAATAGGTTCAAGTTCGCTTGGTTTCTGATATAGGGCCATGTTTATGCTTTGATTCTAGGGATTAAAGGGCATCAAAAAGACCCCCTACTCATTCAGCCCTTCCCCCACTCCCCAAGCTCATCCCAGAGGATGAGTGGATCCAGCTGCTAGGACAAGAGCAGTCATAGTCACATGAGGAATAACCACTTTACTTTAAGGGTGTGTGTGTGAGAGAGATGATCTAGATACAATAGATGGTTCAGATCAGAATAATAGCTTAACAATTTTGATGAAACATTAGCTGTTGTGTGTTAAGAGAATTCTCTGGGTTGGCTGTGTGAGTCAAATCAAGAGAAACAGGTTTATCCTCTTAGCTCTTGACAATAGATTTCCTTCTCGCTTTCTTTCTTCCTGCTTGCTTAGTTCTTGTTCAAACATAATATAGTCATGTGTTCTTCAATGTGGATAAAAAAAACTGCAGCTGGCTAATATGTTTTTGCTAAACTACAGGCTGAAATAAAGGGAAATCTTTTTATTTAAGGTAATATGCATTTCTTTTCTGCCCCCAGCTGGCACAACAACTTTCAAATTTAAAGTAGTCTTCCCTTTTTACAGATTACTATCCTTCTCATGGAATGGTATACAATGAAAATTCCCCAGCCATCTTGGTTTACGTACACACAGGCTGTTTTTGAAAGCTAAGCAGGGACTCTCCAAGGATTAGTAAGGAAAATGGTGTTATGTTAGGTGAATGCTGGTTGCTTCACTGTTCCTGTTTGCTGGCCAAAGGAGCAGGTACTTCCCTGCTGATGGCACAGTTGTAATGAGAACCTCAGGTTTTTGCTTGAAATGGGCTTATGCATTGTTTTGTTTTGTTTTTCTCAGCAATACTGCTGAGAATTTGAGTCCTCATTAAGAGTAGAACCTGATAAAAATCCAAATTTAGATGTCATATTGTTGAACAGATGCACCTATAAATCTGACCCAATTAATGTGAATGCTGCCTTTTTCTTGACTTGGAGCGAGAGAGTGTTTTTTAAAGATAAAAGATACAAAGCAAGATGAATAATGGTAAAAACAGAACCATCCTCTAAAGGGGCTTTGCTAGTTTATTTTTACATAGTATTTTTCCTACTTGTGCTCTGGTGAAAGCTTTAACGAAATAAAAGGAAGAATAAATAGTGTCACATGCACCTTCACTTGTACCGACTCTGAGATCACATAGTTGTTATATCAGATTAGTGAAGGACTTTCTTTTATAAACATGCTTGCTCTTTGCAGGTTTTCTGACATCACCTGCAACAATATCAGTACCCTGATCTGACATCACACATTCTGATGATTATGATGATAATTTAATGTCAAAAATCTTAAAATTCAATTTTTTTCCACTTGTAATCACTGTAATAATGGCTACGGTTATGATTTCTACTGGGATTATTAAATCCAGTAATAACTGCCTAATGAGACATGCCTCTTTCATGTATCATGTTGCTGTAGTTTCTGAGCATACAAATGTCTCAGCTTGCCTGCCATGTAACTTAGCTCTGAATGAGGTTTCCAGGTCAGGAAATGGTACCTCTTAACTGTAAATCCTAAATTTGTTATTTGGCTGTTACTGTTAATGCTGCATTTGCTGTTTTGCTCCTTTAGTGTATGAGCTTTCCAGTAGCTGTTTGGCTTCTCTTTGGGCTTGTCGCCACTGACTGGCACTGCAGCTACAGTGTGGCAAGCAATGAAAGTGGGTCATGCTGCAGCAATAGAAGGATGGGGCATCATTGTGGGTCTTGGCCAGTAAACGGCTTTGCAGCAGCAATCTGCTGCAGGACTGCTGTATATTAAAGCTTCACATATTTGAGTCAGACAAGGTAGATAACATGCTACATGCATTTAAAAGCATGTAGAGTCATGCTTGTAGTTGACTGCACACTGGTGCCTGTTATTCTGCAAAGCCATCAACTGTTAATGACTTTTTACACTGTTATTGGTAAATCGCACAACTTCATATTATTGCTGCTGTTAGCTAATCATTGTGTTTGCTAATCGTGTAAATCCAGCGTTGCAGGTTCATCATAAGTCGTAAGGACACATTGGGTGCTGGCTGGAGTTCATGCATCAGGACTGGAGTAGAATGCCACTGACCTAATCAAAGTAGGGCAAAAAAGCTAACAGATGGTTAAAGATAAAAGCTAACCTAATGCATACAGAACTGTAAGTTATCAATTATTCTCTCATCCCATTTTAAATCCATAGACATTAATATGGAGTTGGAACCATTTGCAGCTATAATAAGTTTCACTATTCTAGAAAGGTTTCTACAAGATTTTGAGTTGTTTGTGAGAATATTCAGAGGAGCATTTGTGAGCTCAGACACTGCTGTTGGGTGAGGGAGTCTGGCCAATGTTCTAATTCATCCCAAAGGTGTTTGAGGTTGAGGTCTGTACGGCCCAGTCAAGTTATTCAACAACAAACTCATCTGGCCATGCCTTTATGGACTTTGCTTTGTATACTGGCAACAGTCATGCTGGAATATAAAGGGGCCTTTCCCAAACTGTTCTCAAGAAGTTGGAAAAATTGTCCAACATGTTTTGGTAACTGAAGCATTAGATTTCCCTTCACTGCTCCAGAGTCCAGTGGTGAGATAGTATTAATGTGTCTATGTTAGATGGAGGAATCGTAACACAAAAAAACCTACTTAGAATTCCTTGGAATTGGGTTCAAATCCTGCAGCCGCCTCCACCCCATTACTTGTGTCCTATGTGTAATGAATTATATGTCCTACTACTAACTGTTCTTCTGGTCCACTACTTCTGATGGTTGCCCAGCCCCCATCACTCCTCAGATTGGGGATAAAGATCTTTGAAGATTAGAGATAATCTGCCATGCAGACTGAGTGCAATCATCCACTATCGCATGACATGCCAGAGATGACCACTGACTCACCAGGCACCTAACCTACCTCACAATATGAAACATATTGGTTAAATTTGCTTCTGTAACAATAGATTCTAATTCTAATCTATATGTAATATTACTATAGATACTGTGTCGATTCCCACAGCGCTAAAGTAAGTCATGTAGCTATAATGCTGCTAAACCTCTTCATGGTCTCCTGTTGGTTTTGGATGGCAGTGACACTTTGTCTTAAATCATAGTGCTGTGCTGGCAGGTTTTCTGGTCAAGTGAGCATCATTCAGGAGCTTAACTGAAATTAGATGTGGCAGACTATCTGAAACACTAACCATCATCTTGCACATTTATTCTGCTTTGGGCTTCTGTTGAATGATAACTAATGTGTTGTAATGAAACTTGTTTACAGTATACAAAATGACTTTTTTATGCAGCTTTTCTACACTTGTCTTTACTTGCTTAGGTATACAGTTCATATACATATGGATGTTCATACTATAACCCCTTTCTAAAATCCCTTTCTGGGCCCCAGCCCTCCCTGATCCCCTATTTTTCTCCCCATCAGGTGGCACCAAGCAGGGTAGGGAATGGGGTTAAGTCATATTTCAGACGTAATCAGATTTTTCCCTCATCATAATCTCACATAATGCTTAACAAGATGCCTTTTGCATTCTTTGTTTATCTGAGTTACATTTATAGACATGCAAACAGAGTTTCCAAATAATCCCATAAAATTCCATGTTGATTGGGTTAATTTGTGGCCTATTAATTTTTTGTCTGTGTGTCACATTGGTTTAAGGGGCATGGATGTTTTTTGTTTTTTGTTTTTTAAGAGCTAGGAGCTAGGACTAAGCCAGGAGCAGAGAGCAGTGCTGCAGTCAGGCTTGTACTGAGATGCATTATGGGTCAGCTGGTTGGTTGTTATGGTGATCTGGCAGGCTCTGTGCTGTGTGTTTGAGTTGCTCCTCTCATTAGGGAGACTTGTGATTTAGCTTAGTGAGCTCTCCTGGGTGTGCAATGGGAAATCCACTAGCAGCACCCCCTCCTTTATCTCCTTTCATTCTCCCATTTTTTCCATGATTTACCCTCTGAATAATTACTGTAGGCATAACATCGGAGTCAGCCACTCTCAATAGTTCTGTCATGCATTTGTTCTTTTTCTCTCAGTCATCTTCTTTTCACACTGTGGCAATAGCTCCAACCTATGATTACACACTTTGCGGCTAAAAGCAAAAATGTTATATCTTTTTGCTTTCATGGCAGAGCATAGTTACTGGCAAAATTTACTGGTTGTTAGGAAAATACAAGTGAACCATTGCTTATCAATATTCCAATATTTTATGATTAAAAAATGTATAATATGTAATCTTACATGATGATGATGATGATGATGATGATGATGATGATAATATAATTGATGTTTAACGCAGTGGACATTTTTATGTTTGGCTCACATTGACTCATTCATACAAAAATAAATAAATTACATTTTCTAAGGATCTGTATTTTGAACTACAGAATCCTGTAAAACCATGTTAATATAATCAATTTATTTCCAATTCTTACAATGTTGGAATGATCAGTACTAAGTAATTATATTCTGAATCCCTATTGGTTTTGGTTTTTGTAGGAACATTTATTGCTTTGATGTTTCAGCCCTGCAGTCCCTGTATTAGGCAGGACACACAGAAGCAGTAACACTAGTGCTGGCAACAGTGGTTGGCAAGCAGGTCACTCAGGGCCACACTGCTCACAGAAACAGACTACAGCACATCCAGAGAGCTTTGACCAATATTATCTGGCAAGCTTTTGCTGGCATACCCCACCCAGCCTGCCTGCCCAGGCACTGTATGTGTTCAGGTCAGCACTTTACATCAGGGATCAGTACACAGATATGCACACAGCTGGACTGCCCCTGCCCCCCATCTGGGGCTACACAAGAGTTTAAGAGGAAAAGAATCTCTGAAGTTGTAAGTAGTGAAAGGCGGCAGGCGCTGATTTGCACATATTAAGCTCCAAATTGTTGACAAGATTTTGAAGGAATGGCCCCACAGTATGTTTTAATCGGCCTTTTGCCTCTCTGCTAGCCTGACTTAATTATTGTAACAAGCCTGTTATTGCAGTTACCTATTAATGTATTAATGGAGAGATTGGCACCCAACTGTACTGTTGAAAGGCAATTTAAAAGGATTTAGATAAACAAGATAAAAAAAGGTTCATACATGTTTTCAATTTGTTTACAAGTGTTTAGCTTATTGTATATGAGAAGCTAGCAGAAAGAGAGTGCTGCTGGCATTACTCACTCAGATGACGAGAAAGGGCAAGAGAAAGGTGGCCACAGTGGCACATTCTAAAACTGAACAAATTTATTAGCAATTTGTATAAACAAAGTAGAACTAATATTCTGAACAATTATGAATATAGTGGGAATTGCAAAAATTGTTCAACTATTATAATTTGCAGCAGTAACAAGGTTGACTATAAGATAGTGTTGTACTCTTTGCTTTGCTGTGTTTGTACCCTACAGTACAAACAGAGCACAACGTCTAATAAGTTAACAGGTTTATAGAGTTAAAGGTTTCACTCTAGCTGAGCTGATAATGTTACTGGAACATTTTAACAGGCTTTGCCTGTAAGTTCTGTCTTACAGGCAAAGTTGTTAATGTGTTTTATCTATTAACCAGAGCTCTGTAATGGTCTTGTCTAAGTAGGTAACTTCAAATTGTGATTGTTAAATACATTTAAGTACGTTTTCTTTCTTCTTCTTCTTTTTTGCTTGATTGTATTTGAGTGGGGAAAATCAAGGTTTTATAACCATTTTTTGTGTCAAAAATACATTCGGTCACAAGCACCTGTTTCTTAAAGAGAATGGTGTTCTTTGTTACGCTTCCTGGTGATCTAGTTACAACACATCATTTTGTCCTGCAGTCTCTCACACATGAGTCATACAGAACTATTTCACTGTGCAAAAGAGAAAGGGAAATGGCTCAAAGAAGGCAAATAAAGGGAAAGCAGGTAAGGAATGGCAATCTTGCAGACCATGTGTTCACCTGCTACAGGTCCAGTGCCTCTTTAATGATTTAATGAGGGTATAAACATGAGTCCAAAGGTCTTCCACATCTACTGATGTGTGTGTGCTTACTTGTTGAGAGCTGTTGTTAGTTTCTGCTGACTCATAACTGGCTTCTAGTGACCTCTGGAGGGTGTTTCATGTAAATACTGGTAGTGGTGCATTGTATTTTGCTGTAAGGACCATGCTAGAAAAGGATCCAACATTACTGTCTTAACTGTAATTGATTGATGCTGCCCAGGGTCATTGCTCTTCACTTCCTTTTTTTTTTTCTCCTTCCCATGTGATTTGGTGAAGAGTGCTCATCTGGCAGTGATGGATGCTTTGATGGCTGTGGGAGCCATGGAGACAGTGACTGCGGTGAAGACATGTAGTTCTGCTGAGCTCCTGGGAAAAGCAGCCAGCTGGGAAGATGCTCTGCTTCACTGGGTTAATGAGGTAAGGAACAGGCCAAAGAAAACAATGTCTTTTTCAGAAAAACACCTAATTTTCTTTCAGAAGATGTTCTTGGTTCAACATTTGTATGAGCACTAAGTTAGTAAATTAACTGGTGACTAATGAACTGTAATTCTCTAAACTTTGTTTTTATATGCTTGTTTCTGACTTTGTGAACACACGGCACAAAAGAATGTGGAAATGATTTTCTCTTGTTATTATGCTATTAGTTGAACCAGAATCTGAGAGAACGTACTGAAGGAGCCCAGAATGACTTGTCTGAGACCATTACAGACCCCCAACCTGTTCAACCATCAGTGAGTACTGCATTAAATATTCAGTGTATTGTCACTGTTATTGTATTGTTATTTCTATCCAGAAATGCGTGATATTCTTGATGGGATTATGCAGTCAGGGCAGGTCTGTTTCGTTTAGGTTTTTTGGGGGAACAGGGTGTATATAAATGAGTATATACATGGGTGTAGTCAGCAATTTTTGCAATTTTAATGACGTCAGTTGCTGTTGCAAATCAGGTGGAGTCAGGTGTAGCTTGGCACAATATTCTAGACAGGGTTTTGTGGCACTAATCCAGAATTATCAGTTGGCGTGGCTCAGCTTCTATAATGAACAATTACGTGTGTTCTGCTCAAACCTTTAAGTTGCAGTGGGTGAAAGTGAAACGGGTATCTAAGAAATGGAAGGAAACTTTTTTGTTTTACACAAAAAATGCACAACACAGGAAAATGTCTATTTGTGACAGACAAATGCTGTAAAATCATAGAAATAATATATTGCCAGTGTGCAAACAGTGTAGGTTCCATAATAAAAAATACATTTGAATTTTGATAGATTAAATTCAGTGGTTTGCCTCATCTTCTGCATATTTGATAAGAGCTTTTTGTTCAATAAAAAAAAGTTTACATGAAAAATATCATGCTTTGTCCAGTCAGAACAAAACCTTCCAGCTGCTACATTAGTATTCAGAAACTTTCACCCTGTTTTGGAGACAAACGAAATTATTATAAAAGAAGCTAATTTCTGTTTTTGCTTCCTATTTCTACTTCCTTACTCTATCAATCCTAACAAGTCTTGGTTGATATATTAAAACAAGGACAAGGTGGGAATTGCTTTTTCAAGATGGCCGTCTTGCCATTTCGTGTAAATAAAGTAGTCACAACCCTTTGTTTTTCTAGTTCTTCCACTCTTCGCTTAATATGTCTCCCTGTACTCCTGTTCTCCATTTCCTTCTATTTCCTGTCTCTCCCCCGCCCCAATCTGACAGTGTCCTACTCGCTGGTACTGGAAACTTGTTCCTGTAAGTTCCCTCCTTTCCTCTGCTTCCTCCCCTTGTCCCTCCATCCTTCCAGTGTCTTCATCAAATTTATCAGGAAATATCTGATGGTCAGGTTTGTTTGTTTCTTCCCCAAATGTGATGTGGGAATGCATTGTGCATCACATCCTAGTAAGCATTAAATTGCACTTAACAGCATAAGTGTGATAGATTTGGGCTGTGACAATAGCTCTAAAGACATTGTTTGTGGAGACGTGTGGTGCATGAATAGCAGTCTTTTTTTTTTTTCTTTTTTCTTTTTTTAACTGATCATCTGAAACTGCCATGTTCAAGTTTTTCTCAAGTGTGGGGCAAAGATGTCTGTATGTGTTTATGAGAGTAACAGAAAGGCTTCTAATCCACTGGTTCACTGCCACAGTGGGCTGTTTTGTCTGTATACTATAGCTGTACCTGAAACATTTTCTCTCTTTCTGAGATCTAATCTCTTTCTTTCATTCTGTCTCCTGAGACCTTCACTTGACCCACTTTTTCTGAAGAAAAAAACCCTTTCTTTCTGCTCCAGTTCAGTCACTCTCTCTGCATCTTCAGTTTGTTCACATTTGCGCTCTCCTTTTCACATCGGTTTAGCATGACCTTTCTTTATTTCATTTGTTGCTTTTAATTTTGTAATCACTTTTTATTATTGTGTATCACTGTGTGTCTGCTTAGGAGCATTTACCTATGTTTGATAAACTTGATGGTTGATGGCATGAACTAATATGTGAAATTTATAAAATTACATTCAACATTGTGTGTGATTTGTCTTTTTTCTTTCTCTCTCTTTTTTTTTTTTTTTTAGCTCCGCTATAGGAAGGATAAAATTCAGTCCAAACTAAAGCCAGTTTTTCCAGTAGTGAATGAAGTTAAAGACCTGTCCAGTGGATGTGCTGTTGCTGCCGTCATACATTACTATTGCCCCGGCCTTCTGAGACTTGAAGGTACCAACAAACATTCTAACAGAATGCTGCAAAAAATGACCTTTAGAACCTGAGACATTTGTGAAAATTAAATTTTTTTTCTCATCTCTCTGTTAGATGTTTGTATGAAGGATTCCATGTCTGTAGCAGATAGCTTGTACAACCTGCAATTCATCCGTGAATTTTGTGACAGCTGCCTAAAGAGCTGCTGTCACTTGGCACTGGAGGACATGTTATATACACCACAGGAACTTCAGGTACTTTCAGTCTGGATCACTGATGAACAAAAAAATATATTCACACAAATACTGTGTTATCTTTTGAGTGCTTGATTTATTTTCTGGGATTTAGATGAACTTGCTGAGCTTCCTGGCAGAACTGCTTAGCTGGTTTGAAGTACAAAGACCAGAATTTGTGCAGCCAATAGATATGTTAAGTAAGTCTCACTGATTTGCGGTCCTTTCTAAATATTGTTTAACACGAACATATATTTCATATATATCATATATAATTGATATATTTTAAAAAGTCTGTTTGTGGCTTTTCTTTTGTCAGGCGAATCTACACCAGTAACACCAAGCAGCTTGAGTGATAACAGGTACAGAAGCTTTCTGGGTGTGATTTTGCTGTTGTAGTAGACTAAGGGCAACGTATTATTTAGACAATACCGTCATTTAAGTGAAGTATTTGTGCTTTGCAGTACCTCCCCCTCTATATTCAAGAAGCCTTTCCTCCCAATTTCCTCTTCTGCATCAGGTAAGATGAAGACTATGGTCAGCCATCATTACATTTAGCTACATAAGCATTTTACAGTGTGGTTCACTTATTTCCTTCAATCCATGTTTGTCTTTTAGTTGTGTCTTGTGCTGTTTGATAGTCTTGTTTTCTTATTTGGATAGACATTCGAAACTTTTTGTAAATGTTTTCCCTTTAATTTCTGTGTTCCATTTTTTTTTGCATCCCGGTGTTGTTTGCATGCCTTTACATGTCTGTGTATGTCCCATTGTACTCAGGATCTTTGACTCAGTCTACCTCAATGTCTCATATAGAAGGAGCTGGAAAGACATGGAGCAAGAAACCTCTGAGGTAGGACTAGCATATTCTGGACTGATTTAAGCATTTTATTTATTTATTTATTTTTTTAATGTGCTCATGCTTGTGTTTTCTTTTTTGTTTTGTTTGTTGTTGGGTTTTTTTTTTTGGTTTTTTTTTAAGCCGGCCATTGTCAGCAGTATCCTTCAGCATTCCTTTTGGGCTAGACAGCGACGTAGACATTGTGATGGGCAACCCTGTAATAACCCGCTCTATGAGCTCAGATCAGCTGAACCCAGCTGGTCAAAATATGGCAAGGGTGCCCTACACCCCTCCCGAAGACCTCAGTCATTTGCTTAGCAAACCTTCAGGACCTAATGGTCCACAGAGAGCATCCTGGGCCACCCAGACTCCCACTGTTCCTAAGTTGGCAGAGGAGAATGACCTCGGGACAAGTGAAACAGGAGAGCTGCCTACAATTGAAGAGGCTCTTCAGATTATTCACAATGAAAGCAAAATGGAGCCTCGTTTACACCCTGATGGTGCTCCTGACGGCTTCTACCTCCACTCTCCTGATGATCCTGCTAGTTCTCGCTATAATGGCAATTTACCACCAATCAGCTCCTCTGCACCAACCCGCTCAGGAATGATGTATCGGCCAACAGGAGAGTCCAGTGAATCCACTCGCACTAGAAACACTTCTGAATGTTCACGAGATGATGACTCAGTTTTGAGAGACGGTAGTGTGGATTCAGATGCATCAGAAGACATGCCTAAAGCTCAGTCCACTCCATCAACACCCGGTGCTGCAGGTGGTGCTGCTATTAGAGCTGGTAAGGAGGTTCCTGACAGTGGTGTGAAGATGACCAGTTTTGTAGAACGGAAAAAGAAACAGATTACTGATTCTCCAAAATCTAGTGATTCTCCTCAGATGACATCATGGGCACAGAAGTCTGAAGAAAGCCCCAGCAAGAGCCCACAGCTGAATAATGAGATGTCGGAGTTGGGGGTTCGGCTTGAAGAAAAGCGCAAAGCCATCGAAGCTCAGAAGAAACGCATTGAGGCCATTTTTGCAAAGCATAGGCAGAGACTAGGAAAGAGTGCCTTTCTGCAATTAAAGAAAGAGCACCGTGAGGGGAAAGGAGAAGATGGCCAGGTCAGTACCTCATTCACAGAAGAAGACCTCTCTCGCTTGACACTTGAAGAGCGGCTAGCACGAATCGAATTGGAAGATCAACAGGAACAAGATGAAGAGCACCCCACAGTGGAAGATGAGGGTAATGTTAAAAGAGGACTTGCGCTCAACAAGCAGGTCAAAGAGAAGGCAGGTACACCAGGAGAGAAGCACCATGCGACACCTACTGACAAAGTGGTTGCTCCTTTAGGGGACTATAACAACGCAGTGTCCAAGCTAACTGCAGCTCTTAGCTCCCTGCAAAGTGACATGCAACGACTGACTGAGCAGCAAAATCAGCTAATGAAGAAAAAACCGTCACCTTCCAATAACAAGTCTTGGGTTATTCCAACCAGCCCTAAAACCTCCACCTCAGCCCCTCCTCCTGCACGCCTGTCACGAGAAACCACTCGAGATTTAAATTCGGCCTCCTCTTCTCCGTCTCCATCACGCAAAATCACAAACCACACCACTTCTCCTAAATCTCCTCATGTACATCGAAGAGCCCAGTCTGTACCTCCTAAAAGCCCAAAACACAGTCGTCCATCAGACACTAAAGTCCCCTCCCTGTCGAGGGTTCTTACCCCACCTACAAATGTAGACCGCATCCCCCATCTTCGTCGTGTAAATCCCTGGCAATCTCAAGTACAGACTTCATCCTCATTCTCCATTGGTGACTCCGGTAGCCTAGATGAGCTGCGCTCATTAGGACCAACTCCTGTGCCAACAACTACACTGACCCCAATACCAGCTTCTACCCCAACTCCAGGTCCTGGTGCAGATGACGGCCTGTCAGAAGTAGGCTCCAATGATGGACAAAGTATATTTAGTATGGACCTTGAGGTCGGGTCCAATCATGGTCCATTGACTAGAAAGGAAGGCGTTGCAGGAGGGGGCTACAGCTCTGGTGCCCCATCTGAATGTTCTTTTGAGAGTGATGCACCTGCAGGGATGTTGAATGGCAAACGCAGTAGCCTGATAGAGATCTCACTGTCTGCCTTGGGAGGAGATGATGAGGAGGATGACCAAGTGCCTGATGCTCTCTCTGACTCAATGAGTGACCTCACAGAGGCAGAGAATAAAGCAGCAGTTGGTTTCTTTTTCAAGGTTGGTGGCTGACACATATTTTCACAGTATATATCTGCATAGAAAGTGTGCTATAATTGGTGTGCATTCATCCCTTTTTATTATTAGGATGACAAAGATCGACCGGAGGATGAAATGGCTCAGCGAAAAGCAGCTTTTCTTGAAAAACAGCAGAAGAGAACAGAAGAGATGAAAAGACGAAAACTTGAGCAGGAAAAAGAAAAAGAATCAAAGTGAGACCAGTTTCTGAATAGCTTTAATTTAATCATTTTTTATTTTATTTTAAGCAGCCAAAGGGTGCACATAATTTGGATTTAATAATTTATTGTTCTGTGTTTTATGACTCGAATTGTTGCTATCATTAATCCCATAATTCAGTCTTGTTGCATTTCATAATGTGGCGTTACACATTAAAGGTCTTACACTTCATTTTTAGCAAGCCCCAGTGGATGATCATTGAAGGCTGGGGCAGTAAAAATGAGGACAGACCACAGACCCCAGGCACTCCTCCCAAAACCCCACCAGCAGAAGGCACTCCTCAACGTAGAGGAGACTTCACTAAGCAGGAATATGAGAGGAGACAGCAATTGAAGATCATGGAAGACTTGGACAAGGTTCTGAAGCAGAAACCCACTACAGTGCGTGGTGTCAAGAAGCAGAGACCTAAGACTATGTTCAGAGATGACTCTGTGCTCTCTCAGAGTCCTGTCAAAGGTTTCATGGGTAAGTACTTCTGACTTTAACCAGTAAAATTCCCGGCTTTTGTATTCTCTCTTCCTATGCTCACATGTACAATATTTCCTACTTGTAGGCACTAAGCTCAACAAGGTATACTCCCATTCATCCATGAACCTGTCCTCCATGGCTAATGACCCTGGCGGTATGACCGTCAGGAAGTCACCCAGGTAACCTGCAAATTGATAATGACTTGATGTATTTTCTTTTTTTAAATGGTTAAAAAGTGGGAAGCACAGAATTTAGCCTGAAACATTGAAATTTAGCCTGTGTTTAAAGTCTCCACTCCAAACTATATACCAGTTTTTAAATTGTGTTGATAGGCCAAGTAAAAAAAAAAAAAGCGTTTTTTGTTTTGTTTGTTTTCTTCTGAATACTACCGTCACATTTAGTGCGAGAAGAAAACCGCAATCGAAAAATCATATTGCAGCACGTGACATTAGGTTGTTAAGGAAGAGGAGAAAGTTTTAGGAGCGATGGTAGCGAGTGAGCAAGAGAGAGAGTGATATTGATAGCGAGTTTTGATAGTTGAGAAATTTGTGATGTTTAGCGTGTTTGGAGTGTAGTTGGTGTGTAGTCATTGTTTTGTGTGTCAAAATAATGAGTGCACTGTTGAATGTCACATTTGCTAGCCAAAAACCATTAAAGGTAGATTGAAATGTAAGTGTTGTCTCCAGGTGGAAAACAGGAGGAATGTTGACAGGTCTGCAGCTATTATCCCTGTGATATGCGCCTCTTTTTTGTAGTTTTTTTTTTTTTAAATTTCACAAATAATTTGTATGGCACCTTATTGTTCTGTAATTTTATTTTTAGAAATAGTTTTAAATGGTTGTACAAAAGACACCTGAGGTATTGCATGCATTTTTAGGTAAATAGTTGCATATAGCTTTGCTGTTTGCAAAATTTGTACATATTTTTTTTAAATGTACAATTTCTGTTTGCATTTCAAGTTATGAAAATGATTTGTTAAACATGTTTTTTGCTTTCACAGTAAAAAAATTTTCCTACTCTGATTTTATTATTTTTCTGTGATTTTTAGATCATTTGTGTTAATACAGTAAGTCAAAATTGAAAAAAAATGACTGTAGATTTAGACATGTGAGGTTGTGCTGAAAAGAATGATATCAAATAAGGTAAGGTCAATAGTTTTTAAAGTTGAAATATTAAGGTAAAATCAAAAGTACTGAAAAACAGCCAATTTAACCTTGGACCCCAGAGGGTTAAAGTTTAAAATATTTAATAAGTGGGTGTTCTTGTATCATTGATACAAACTATAGATGCAGTTTAGTCTGTGTTATCAGGTGCAAATGAAAAATAAAGCCTCAAAATGTAAGAAATGCTTACTCTGTTATCTCTCTAGTCGTTCACACTCTCCTGCTCGATCACGGGGAAGGTCCCCAGGACGAATTGGTGTTCAGAATGGAGAGAAGGACTGGGAGACTGGCTCCGCTATTTCCTCCCCTGCTTCTATCCCAGAATATACAGGTCAGTCATAATTTCCACACAAAAAATTGTAAAAATGAATGCTGCAAGCATTGTTTTGTTTGCTTTATAGCATTTGGAAATGTTGTGTTTTGCAGGACCAAAGCTGTACAAGGAGCCTAGCTTTAAGTCCAACAAATTCATCATCCATAATGCTATCACTCGTTGCTGCCTGGCTGGGAAGGTCAATGAACCACAGAAAAACAAGATTGTAGAGGTAAATCATCCCGCTGTGTCAGAGTCCAACAAAAAGCTACACCCTAATTAGGTTATGTAACGCACTTAAAGCCAGGTTTATACATGTTTGCGTTTGGGTTGTCCCAGACAAAAGCTGCTCAACATGAAAGAACTATAGTGATTTTTTTTTAACTTGTGGCTTCCAAATGGTGATACTGTGTTAAAAGATGGCTGTTGTAATAGACTTCCAACCAAAAGGCTGTCTGGGAAAAATTCTGATAGTATCAGAAATTTTAAATGACCATCTCACAATGTGACTGCTGCCACGACCTATTTGTCAACAATTCAACATACAGTGATGCACAGATCATTTTGTGAAAAGACAAAACAAATTGAAGATGGAGGTAAAACATGCAAAACAATATGTTTGAGGTGGTGGCAAAAGTGTGGCGGCAAAACCTTTGTGTAATATGACTACCAGCTGTTGTTATGAATGCCCTAAGGAGGATGTAGCATGTAAAAATAAGTTGGTATTATCATCACACAACCTGCATGCATCAAACCTAATGTCCTCCCCAAGTTGATTAGGTCCATATACTTATTCTTTTCTCTATATCTCTCTTTTCAGGAAATGGAGAAAAGCACAGCCAATCACTTTCTTATCCTCTTCAGAGATTCCAGCTGCCAATTCAGAGCGGTTTATACCATGAACCCTGAAACCGATGAGATGGCACGGCTAACTGGCATTGGCCCGCGAGTCATCACGCTTGATATGGTTGAGTCCATTTACAAGTACAGCTCAGACCGCAAGCAGTTCACCGTCATCCCGTCCAAAACCATGTCCATGAGTGTTGACGCTTTCACCATCCCTGGCCATTTTTGGCAAAAGCGCCCAGGAACTCCCAAAAAGTTTGGCACTCTCAAATAAAGACTTATCCAATAAAGGTAGAGGTGCTTTTCAGGGAATCCATTCCCAACTTGACTTTTCATTTCCCTTGATTTTGGCCAGTGTGGCAGTTGAGATTGTTATTCAGTTAGAATAACAGAAAACAGATTGAGTGACTTTGGACAGCTATCCACGTGGAGCTAACACTACATGCTAAGAGAATGGGCCAAGCACCTACTCACTCAGCCAGTGTGCTTAGAATAGTTTATCTCTGGTCTACCTAGATTGTAAAATAATGCAACTGATTCAGGACAACAACTCCCCCCCACCCACCCCCCTCATGCCTTGCCTTACCCTGCCATGCCCGAGTCATTTTTGCGACTCTAAGGTAAGAAAAAGAGAGGACAACCACACTGCCTTTGCCTGCAAAACAGTACTTAGGGCACGAGTAGTTCCCACCCATCTCAGTTCTGCTTGCATTTGCCTTTTCTACTTCTAGGGCTCACTCTTTCCACTCTGCTGAAACAAGTCTAAGGTCTCAGTTTTGATTGGAGACTTCAGCTGAAAATTAATAGCAGATAACACTGCTCCCAATGAATGTAGGGCACACACTAACCATTCATTCCATTCAGGGGTGTTTTCACTGTTTGAATCTATTATAGTGAATGGTCCTTCTGCACTGGTAGTGACTGCTGTCATTGTCAGTGGACTTCCAGACCTAGGAAATGCTTGTGCCACATAGTTTGTGAACTCCATTCAATCTCTCAGCTGTAGACATCTGGATGTTTTTTTTTATACCATTTGCCATGTTTTTGCTGGACAAAATTATTCACTCTTTGAGAACTAAAAGAAAAATGAAATTCATGTGACTTTTTCCCTAGTAGCTCGCTTTTTTCATTTTCAACACGTGATGAATTGAAATGTTATTTGAGCTTATCTTGAAAAATAAACCTGGAAACATGAAGGAGGGCTTTATCGTGTTTATCTTGGATACAGCTCTTTGTGAGAATGATAATCAATGATAATTTAATATATACTGAATGCTAATTAATTTGATTTTTTTTTGACAATGATTTGTAAAACGTTGACCTTTGTAAGCTATGAATAAGCTAGCCTGCTGCAAAGTATAAGTGAGATGTATGTTTGAGTTGCGAATGAGTGAATGAGAATGAATAGAATTTGAAACAGTTTGTCTTGGGATGAATAAATCCTTTAGGTCACTATGAGTCTGTTTCCTATTATTTTATTTCCCTGTTTATGTGTCTTGGCATATAAACAGTAGGTTTTCTTGATGAAGGATCATTCCGGACTGTAACAGCCCTCATCTACCCCACAGTCTCTAGAGACTCCATGTGCAACTGGAGGAATGTAAAATGCCGAACTGCTTTTTTTCTTTTTTTGCTTGTGTCCACACTTCTAAGACCTTGGAATTGCTTGTTATGAGGTCAATATCACTACAAAAACCTGTGGCGAATTAGCCCTCTATCTTTTTTTTTTAGTTGTCCCGTCAACAGCTATTGCGGTTCAGCTGTCTCTCTCTCTCTCTCTTTTCAAACCACTGCCTGCAAGAAATGTGTTTTTGAATGAGATTCCATTACTGATATAAAATAATGTTAAACAGTGATTAGGAAATAAATGATAAATTTGTGTGTGAGGAGTAGTGCAAATGGAATTGGTGGACTTTTGTATTTATGTGTTTGTTAAAACTAGTATTTGGTAGTTAACAGCCTTTTATTTTTTTTTCTTTTCTTGATTCAGTGCAATTTCACCCCTAGAAATCCCCTTATCATTGAGAAGTGTATTTATTTGCTTTAATTTAGACGGTGCATTTGATGTTTAGTTTCAGGTTATCCTTTTTTTTCCTTTAGTTTTTCTTTCTTTTTTTTGGTTTAGGTTATAAGTCATGTAGTCATTTCATAGAAGTTGTCATAACATTGGTTTTCTTTCCCTTGTTTTTGGATCTGTGCCAGCACACTATAAATGTTCATTCCATAAACGGACTTAACTGACTTCTTTGGCAACTTAACCAGATGAATAAAATCCATTTTAAATCATCTACATCTTGTTTTTCATCTTCATGTTTCTTTCCCACATTCATTTGTTTTTATTGTAGTACTTGGAGCAGTAATAATTGAAAAAATTGTTAAAGGTAAAATCAGCTGGAAAGAAGTTTCTTTGCGGAATAGTGAGAAAATAGCACCAATATGTCATAATTTTCCTCTTAAGTACACACAGAGACTTGTGTAAAAATGTAAAACTTTATTGATGCATTTTTCTTTCCTCTTTAGACAGTTAAGCTCTTCCTGATTACTAAAAACAACACGTTAGTGCTTGGTTCTCACATTTCTCAAGAATACTGTTAAAGAAACTGATGAGCTATTTGGCTGTGGTAACACTGCAGGCAATAGACTTGGCCAAAGCATTGCATGGGTACGCAAATACTTCTTTGCACTGATGATCTGTGATAGATAGCTTTTCCCTTACTTTCAACAATCATAAAAAGTAATGGAAAGGTGAATGTGGAAGGCAGAAAAGAACGTACCAACTTTACAGCAGCATACTGTGGCCACTCTGGTACCACAAGTGATATCATCTTCTCAGCTGTGCTTGGTGTGCAGCATCTCTGTAAGTAGAGAGTTACAGGGCAAATCTCCTTGAAGATGGCGCTGGTACAAATAGTCCTCAATTTGCAAGCTAATGCTGCGAACTTCAGGCAGCCGAAGAAGCAACTGGCCAAACTTGTCACAATGTCCTGGATGATTTTGCTGAGTGTACTCCATCAGCGCCCTGTTGACTCGCTCTTGAGTTTGCTCTACCTGCCTGCGGTTATGCACTGACTTCACATCTAGAGCAGAAAAAAACCCACACAACACAAACATAATTAACGTTGAACAAAAGCTACATTGGATATGTGTCTTCGAGGAAAATTGCTCACCGGGGTTAAATAGCACCAGGTATTTGAGACAGACAAACTCGTGTCTGTCCAAGTGGAGTGCCTTAAGTTTGGATACTAGGTCTTGGGTCCTTGATACCAGGCTACTCAGTGTCACTCCTGCCTGGGAAATGATGGTTGACACCTCAATCTGCATCAGAATAAGACAAAGAATGTGCTCATTATTACTTTCATTTCTTTGAAACATTTCTAAATGTAAGAATGCAGCATTTTAAAGTAGAAACCTGTTGTCCTGTGACCAGATATATGCAGCCTTCTTTGCCATACGTCACTTGTCTACATAAGTGATCTAGTACCAGCAGCTCACTCCAACAGCTCTGCAACAGCACCATTTGGTCTTCCACCTATTGGAAAGATTTTGTGTGTATTTGCAAATTAAAGATTATACTGGATGGCCTCAATTAAGGACGCATGCATGTTAAGGAACAAATGGGATAGATCTACTCTAACAGCTAATTAATCATTGTATCGCTAGAAAAGTGTTATTAATTTCATGTGTATCCCATGAGTTAATGGTTCCTCACCATCAGCTCCTTAAAGAGGGAACTGTTTCTGGCCCACTCCACTAGGCAAAACAGAGTCTGGTCAGCCATTTTGCACATAATGCTGAATGTATTCAGACGGTCGTGCTTGCCTCGGTTGGCCTGTTCTCTCTGAAGACTGGCCAGAACTTTGGCATTCAGCTGGCTCTCATCCTGTTCCCCTTCCAGCAGTTGGCTTAAGAAGTTAGGTGTAAGCGCTGATGATAGAGGGTTGGTTGGTGTTTGTGTGGGAGCCTGGGATACAGGAGTGGTTAAGCTTTTTGTTGAAGAGGGCGATGATTCTAGTGTACTTCTTGGTGTGAATGAGCTGTTTGGGGTTGAATCCACTGTATAGTTTACAGGAACTGGGCTGTAGCCAAAAGGCACTTCCAACTTCTCCTCAGGGTGTCCAGGGAAAGTGCAGTGGTACAGTCCAGGGTAAGGCAGGGATGGAGGAGTAAGACCTCTGTTTGTGTTCACAGTGCAGTTCAGAGACATGGGTTCACTTGACTGCCCCATGCAAGAAGTATACATGTGGGGTTGATTAACAGCTTCAGAAGTTAATGGATGACTGATGCAGCTGGTTACCACCTGGAGGTCATTTAGAGCGTGGGGACCATGTATTTGTCCAGTTTCTACCTTAATCCTGTAGGGATCAGTGTTTGACTGGTGATACACCTTTTGCTGTTTCATTTGTCTGTCCCGGCGGTAGAGGGGCCCAAATTTGTTCCTGCCTCCTCTCATACGATCTGCTCTGACCGCTGATGAGAGAACATCAAACAAATATTTAATTATAAACAAAAATATGTAAAAGATCATCTTTAAAAAATTACAATCTCACTCCATTTAGAGTTTGCAATCATTTACATAATTTACAATCTGGGTCAGCACTGCTTTATGAGTTCTTAGATAAGTCTCAAGGGAGGCAAAAAAACAACCTTGCGTATCAGTGAAAGAGAAAGCCTGTTGCAACTGAATGGTCTACAAATTAGCTGTGAATGAAGTGGTGGCAATTTGGTGTACCTTCTTTCTTCATACCCACAGCTAAACACTTCTGGAAGCGGCAGAATGGGCAACGTTTTCTCTGAGAAAGGTTCATGGGGCACCTCTGTTGCTCTGCACAGGTGTAATGTTTGTTGTTTTGCACTGAACGTTTAAAGAAGCCCTGCAAAGAAAATGAGAGAGAGGGAACCTTTATGCACACCACAAAACCATAGATATCTACATGTGCATCATTATTGTCGTAGAACTACGGGACATGTATCTCTTAATATATCTGTAGTACCAGATTATAGTTACCTGGTGTTTAATTCAAAACCATTAATGTGTTATTTATTGTGGACTCATAAGTCACTTTGGTTTTGCAGTTAACAAAGCTAAGATGACTTTTGGTGGCATAACAGAATGCATATTTTGCACTGCCCAAACCTTATCCTTTACCTTGCAGCTCTCACAGGTAAGAAGTCCATAGTGGTATCCTGACACTTTGTCTCCACAGACAGGACAGTTGTCCTCTGAGTCCAGTCTACTCTCTGCCTCTGTCTTTTGCTCCTGAGCTGAGGACCAGTAATATTTAATGACAAGATTTACATTATGACACAAACTTCACCGTTTGAGGGTGTTCTTCTTCTTCTTCTTTTTTAAACAATGTTTTGTTTCAATGATATGCAAAGCTACTGCTTAAACTGAATACACTTTTCATATCAAATATGTGATGTATATAATATGTTGGAAATTAGTATATTTGGTAAGGTTGCAAGGAATCATGTGTGCCGTGCCAAGTATAATATTTCAAGTCATCTAAAACAGGAGGATAATTAGCAATCAGACATGAGTTAGAATTTTGTAAATCCTGAGTGGCTAAAGAGACTAGAATGCTGTGCTGCTGAAGTGTAAAAGTGTCATCTAACAGGGTTTATTGCCCAGCTGCTGAAAGAACAGTGGGCAGGACCATCGCTTTGCTGTAGACAGTACCTTATCACTGGGCTTGATTTGCTTGACTATGATCACAGATATGACCCTTACATAATATCCAGAACTATTCTCTCTATCTCCTCTATGACAGAAGGGAATCTTCTGGGAACCACTTTAAAACCTTTTTGTTTGTTTTGTTATTCTAAATGTGTTTTTTCAAATGAAAGTGACTACTGTTTTTCATAATATACATTCACAGACAATGTTAAAACCTGCTTCAACTTTCAAAGTATGAACTTTTTAACACAGGTAGTTTCACACAACATTTTTAAAATATATCTATTGACACCTACATACCAGTTCACTATTGACCCATAGCCACTTTCATCTAGTACTCACATGTTGATGATCCCTCCAAATTGATCAAATCCTCTTGATAGTTACCAGGGTGGTGAACAAGAGGCTGGTGCTGCTGTAGGTGATAACCTGGTAGGTCCATTTTAATAAGTGGGACATTGACTCAGCCCAGTTTGAACTTCATTGTAGCAGAGATCAGGAGACCGCAGACACTGCAGGTGGCAGGTGAGCAGGCCCAACCAGCGGCTGTGGACTGATCTTGTTTAAGGCCTACATGTGGACTTCGATCTATAGTGAGTGTCATAAAACCTCTCCTGATTGGCACTCCTACCAGCTAGTCTGTCAGCAAGCAAGCCAATCAACCACACATAGGTTGATAAGTCAAATAGCCACCTGCTGGAATCTTCCTGTAGTGAAATCATGTCAGTATCATTAAGGTACTCTGAGCTCACCTGATAAGAATCATTTAGTACACATAATCACTTTATTCAAACTACAGACATTCTGATTTTATTTGTCATTCCCTCCATTATACTTGTAATTCTGAGCTGATAATGTAGGGTTTGGGTGAATGAAGATCTGATGCTAGGGTCAGTGTTATATAAAAGACTCAAAATGAATTTGCAGTGACATGGAAATATAATTACACAGGTTTTACCAGCAGAATGCATTGATAATTCTATGCAAAGATGTATTCTAAATTAAAAGAATAAGGAGGAATTTATGCCTTTATTGCCTTTATGAGCAATATTTATTTAAAAGAGTATCAACAGAATTATTTAACTTTTGGATAGTTTGATGAATTGGTTACCAACCTAATGATCAATCTCTTTCAAAGAGCCATAGTGTTGAAAATGAGAAATTTAGTATAGTAGGATTTCTTTGTATTCTTTTAAAATGTAATTATTGGTCCATTTAACCTCTTTATGTAGTGTTATTTATTTAAAACCCATCTCAGAGTTGTTTCATTTAATTAGTGTGTAATGTCAAAGTAATTAGCTGACAGACATCTAGAATGACATCCCAGAAATGTAGTGGGGTATTTGTATTTGTATAAAGTAGTGTTTCCTTTAAAGTATGCATCAGTGGATAATTAAGTAGCAAACAATGTATCTCCAACAACAGCAACATTATATATTCTAGTATAACATGAGAAAATCCTTTCAGAGAAGGAGAAACTACAGACAGCAATTGTAATATCCAAAATTTTAAACTATGCTACAGGTAATAAGAGGCTACAAAGCAGTAAAACGCATTAGAATGTTTTCGTGACCTTTATTCCAAAGCCAAGGGCAGGTGGTCATGGCACCCATTAACTAGTAAACAAATTATGACATTCCAAAGAAAAAAAAAGGGGTCTCTTTACTTTTCTAAGTGGCATGTTAAGCTCCAAGGGTGTAGATTTGGCATGGGACATGTCCCCACCAATATCCAGCGATTATTGAATTGTCCCCACCAATAATTTGATCTCTTCGAGTAAAGAAAAACAAATTAAAAAAAAAAAAAAGCGATCTGTCAACGTCTCATTCACCCAGCGGTGCAGAAAAAGTTAAATTACGTTCTCTACTGGAGTCCTACGTCATGTGACAAATATGGCCAATGTGATTGGCTGTGCCTTTCAGGGAGCTCTGTTTAGTTTTAGCAGCGGCAATCCTGCGCTGCGAGGACCTGCAAGGAGGAGAGGAGGATGGCAGCAAAAAGAACCTGGATATAAGAAAGTATTTTTCAAAGAAACCTGTAAGTCACTTAAAGTCGAGTTCACTCATAAAACCTGTCCATCATAATAAAGTTACAGGCTATGCAAGGCAATACATGCCAATTCTCCCGTTTTTTCTCGGACAATCCCGAATTTCAGTGCCCCTCTTATTACTCTTTCTGGGTTGCAAAATAAACTTTTACAATTTTTTCAGGCGAGAATGTAGCTGTGCAAACTTCAAATATCTGAACCGGGGAGAAGAGCAAACTCCCGGCACATCGTTTTAGGCTTTGGCCCACGTCAGTCTAAAATTGTATGTAACCATGAATAACGTGTTACCATGTCCACTAGGAGAGACTGGACAGTATAGATGTAAAACAAATATGCCAGCAGTTTATCTCAGTTAATGAGAGGAGAAGGCCTGTGTTTGGCTCCTTCACATAGTGGACACTGAGTTGTTGTGTGGGACACCAGTAGTCCATGTCTGTTGCTGTAACAGTAGTTCATGTTTAGAGTAAAACATCCCAGCTCACTGACTTGATAGGGGCAATAGTGTGCCTAAAATGTTGCATAATTTTGCTAAGAGATCTGTTACTTTGTGGTAATCTTAGATGAGTAGTTTTATGGGCAAAAACCACCAGGTCATTCAGTGTTCCCTTAGTGCTAATGTATCAGAGATGTTGGTGTAGTATAACTGAAGAAATGTTGTTAAGTCCTTAAAGTCATATTCTTTTATTGTCATGACTGTATTTTAAGCTATTTTTATTTTTGTATGATATCTGATTTATATGGAATATGGTTGAAGTAAACTAAAGTATAAAATACTTAGTCAGTCATTTGTTTAATAGTAATTTAACATTATATAATTCACATATAAAACTATGAATTGTAATTTTAAATGGTTTAAAAGCATGTAGAATAGCATATGTACCGGTAAGCAAGTATATCTCCCCCCCTTTTTTTTTAATTTTTTTTTTATCAAGAAGCAAAGACGAAAAGGAAAAAAAGGGCTCGGTGGTTGAATCATCCGTCCCCACCAATACCAAAACCAAATCTACCTTGTTAAGCTCACAGCCTTTGTTCAGTGTCCTCCTTCCTTCATTTAAATGCAAAGTACTGCAAAAGTAGCTAAAATATGCAAAGACTGAAGCCCTGGGAAGCGTTTGGAATTCTGGATGCAGTTGTGCAGCCTAATAGTGTCATCTAGTGGCATTGAGTAGTACTGCTAAACACGACTGCGATTGGATACTTGTGGGTTATTTTTTTCATTCAGTATTGTCACTGCAGCTGTTGTAAGATCAACAGAGGTGGATTGATTAGAAAGAATCAAGAGTCAATGCTTAAAGTTTTATTAAAAGAAGGAAATCACAGACAAGCTGCTGTTAATCCACAGGTATACGGTGCATTCAGCTTATATTTTTGCATGGGTCTTACAATTCACAGTGAGTCAATTAATCTGTTTCCTCACTGCTTTTTTCTTCACACACCGGCTCATCCTCAGCAACAAACCAGACCTCGTTGTGGCGGTTAAACATCGTCATTGGACTGCAAGAAACATGAAAGACCACACAGAAACACGGAACACAGGGACGCACACAGACACAGATTCACATTAGAATAATCAAGAAAATAGTTTAAACTGAAGCTGTTTTTGATGATTTCGTTCACATGTTTTTCTTCTAATGATGGAGATTACTTTACCTGTTGTATCCAACAGCACAGTGGGATCCTTTTTTGTATTTTGCTTTAACTGAATCAAGAGTTTTACTCAGGTCATTAGCATTACTGCTGTCAGAAAAGGTCGTCATCCATCCTCCGTAGCTATATGCATACACTTTCATATCTGGAGTGTCAGTGATGTACACCTGCAAATCATGATGAAACTATCTGTCATCAAATAATTTCCTATTAAATATTTGCCACTATTTTTTTAGTTTAAAAAACATACGTCTGAATTAGTAGGTTTGGGAGGATTTTCCTGATGTTCCGTCGGCAGCAGGAAACTCATTGTGTAGGTGCCCATTTGCCAAAATCTCTTGTCTGGTATTTTCACAACAACAGGACTGGTCATTTGAATTTTCTTTCCTGAATGCAAACACAAATATGTTTTTTGGGAACTGAAACAAACATCACAACGAAGAAGCACACAAAATGAAGAAAAGAATATAAAAACACGCAGGTTTTCTTACTAAAATATCCAATAAAACCACGAGACTACCACTGCTCCCTGAATATAACCAAATACAGTAATTATGTTTGGTCAAAGGCCATTTTAAATTTAGACGTGTCACGTGTTCAAAACTGGCTTAAAACCCTCACTATATATAGATTGTATTTTATGAAAAGAAACCCCATTTACAAATAGCTGTTATCTGTGTTCATATACACGGGGTTAATAGAGTATTGAATGTGAAACACAATTAGATAAACACATACGCACCCATCTGGTTCTCACCACTGATGTATTTGAACAGTCGATTAAATGCTACTGGCATTGCCATTTCCATGAAGAAGGATTTCTCATTAGTCGAGACCCATTTCACAGAGTCATAGTGACGCACCTGAAATACATGAACAAACATATTTTAACTGGTGTTTTTATAACTTTGCTACACCTAAAATATGAAAAAAATATTTTACCTCATAATCCTTGGTCTTACAAATCAAATCGAACAGCAGGCACTCTGGTGTCTCAGTGCAGAAGCTTAACTCAGAGGAGTTGCTGTGAAGTTACAGAGGAAAATGCTTTTTAAAGAAGTTTTACAAGTCCATAGCAACAACTACCTGCGATAGGTATTGACTAAAACTGTGCTCACTGTCTTCAGTTCAAATTCAGGTCTCTTACCCAACTCTAGCTTCAGCTGTTAGAACCAGAAGAAAACAAACAAGTCCTGAAACAAAAATCCTGAAAGGCACATTTAAAGTTACTTTGCTTGTCTATTTGATTTACTTCTTACATTATATAGGGTTATTTGCTTTAAAGACCTTGTGGAAATTAAAATTGTACTTACATCTTGGCTGACTGTTGTCTGCTTTCAAAAATGGAATGTCTGCAGTCTTGTCCAGTGCTCTGCTTATAAAGAGCTGGTTATGAAAACTGACCACTCCCTAAAGCTAGAACACAAAACATCCAAAGGAGTAACAGAGGGAATACAAAACAGTAACAAGAGAATCTGGCAGGAATTATGTGCTGCTTAAATGTTATGAAACCTCTTTCATAACATCCAATAACATCTATCAAATTCAGATGATTAGGAGATGAAATATTATCTCTACTATTCTGTACCAGAGAGTTACACAGTACAGCATTTAACATAAGCCCTCAGAGTGGAGCTAATATTTTTCACTAATTTTATGCAACATCAGGTGAGGGTAAATTAGACTAGTGTTAACAGTTTTGTAACACAGAACATCAGGAACATAAAATATAACAAAATAAGGATAATTAAATAAGTTTCAGATCCAGTGGCTAAACTTTGATATAAGTAAAATTACCTTTGCAATAATGATTAGTATTAAGTGGAATTAATATTAGGTTCAAACTTGAACAAATCGGATCCCAAGAGTGCCACAACAGTCTGTACAAATTGTGACTGAACATCATGTGAAGCATTAGCTCAAATATTCAAAATGAATAGTTCTCATGCAGTATTATTTTCTTTCACATTGTGAAAAAATGTCTTAGGTTACCCCCTGGCACTGGTATACACATTTAAACAGAGACAAGGAAGTACCTGAGACATAATGATGAACCATATTAGTGTTCACGTCTCAAGAGAATTCACATTGTACCTTTTGTTGGTACAGATCGTGTGATATGTGTTTTGTACCCTCAGAACCTGAATACAACAGAAACTTGGATTTAAATGTTTGTCCTTTTGTTAAGAAAAAGAATACAAAAAAGAGAAAATCCTTAAACTTGAGTATTGAGTTAGTTGTTGGTCTTATTGTTGTAAGTCTGCAGTTCTTGCTGGTTGACTGTTATGTAGCTACTGGGATACTTAATCCAACCCTTGTTCTTTCTAACTGTAAAGCAAATAAACATCTGTCATGCAAGAAGTAGTAATCCTAAACTGAACCCTTTTTCATCTTAATAGTGCCGTGAGCCCACAGTGCGCAGTGTGGTATTTCCTTCCTTTTACTAGTCTGAAAGGACCCATCTGGTTCTGCAGATGTGTAGAGTATATTTAAAGCATTTGAGCATGAAGGTTTTTTTTGTTTTTTTTTACGTGTGCGTTCAAGCTGACTGGTTTGCCCAAGAGGAAATAGTCATTGCTATCATTCAAAGCAGTGTGAACCCTATAAATATTATAAAAAAAAATAATATGATTTTATTCTTTTCAGGACCAATTCATGTAACTTGAAACAAATGTCTCCACTTCTAAACATGCACTTCCACGTTATTGTCTGTCATAGTTACCTCTTATAAATGCTAATGTAAACTTTAGGGTGAACCTCGCGCCAAATAACCTTTTCTTTTCACAGAAAAATACAAACAGTCACTAAACTAAACTCTAGGAATCCTTATTTATGATTTTCTTGTTTGTCATTCATGACAAGTAAGTTTATAATTTATAGACATAATGCCTTATAAATGTATGCTAAACTGACAGGAGTTGGAAAACCTCTCTTTGTAAAAATGTCCTTTAAATACTTATTAAGAGCACATTTCCTATTGTTATGCAACAGCTGAACGGTACAATGTTTTCCCCTGCCAGGGCAGAATATCAGAATATAGCACAAATGATTAACCTTACAGCGACATTACTTCACGTGACTGTATGTATATATGTATATACTCAGAAAGATATACAATTTTCTCTTTGCCTTGCCTGTGACACTGTGTTTTTGTCTGTGGGTAAAAACTTTTTTAAACACAGCCCTTCTACGCAAATACTCATATCCATCCATTGGATATTCTCAGCGTTTGCACCTCAAATATAAACAGACATTAGACGAGATTCAGAAAAACTGCTTCATTGAAAAGAGTGATTTGAAACTAAGGAAAAAACACCAAGTATGTTGTGCAACTTCATAGATCCTGTAACACTAACACATTATTACTTCACCTTTTTGAGTCAGTTGCTGAACTATTTTCAGTAATGCGTACTGTAACCATTTCATTATAGCGGTAACCTCTGAAGCCTGTCGATGTAACCTCCAGCTCTGAGTTCAGGAAAACAAGTGTGACCTATAGTGGTTACAATGACGAACTGCAACAGCATTTTAAATAAGGGTATGAATGTGGTATTTTCCATGGACTACAACAGGAGACCTAGATCTCGTTTTACAGTAAACTTTGTTAACCATCGTTTTTTTTAGAACATTTCGATTTACATTTATATAATTAATTAACATTTTTAAGGGCATAAGGCTGCTACAGGAGCAGCAACAACCACGGCGTGGCTGCTGTTTTCAACGGAGCTGCTGTTGGCGAAAAAAAACTACAACACCCATGTACTGCGTCGGCCTGACTGACCTTAGATAATCACTGGGCTTATGTAGCCGTGTCCCAGTCTTGCCTCTGCTCTCCGAATGCTGCGCTACGAAGTTGAGTGAGCTACTAGTTTATTACTGTCTCTTTATTTCCCATATCCACTGTTGTGAAGAAAGCGCTGTTCGCTCCACAGGTTGGTATATTACAATATCAACTACAAAGAAAACTACATGCCTCTAGGGTTCGACTTGAATGTGGTTAACTCGTCCTGTAGGGATTTACAGCGTCTGCTGCAGGCTATTCATTCTGCAGTGATAGTTTATGTTGACTCACTACAAATTGTATACCAAGTACTTTGCTTTAGCACAGTGTACTTTATTAATTAGCATTGAACTGTTATAGTGTAATTATACTTAAATGTGTTACGGAAAAAATATTGTAATTTTTTATTTTAATAAATTTCTCTTGGGATGCCGTGAGACTTAATATATAACTACAAAGCAATACTATCTTTAAAAAAACAAACAAACCCTAATGTTAAGAATTATTACACTTGGTCTCTAAACGTGTTATTCTATTCTCTTCATAATACCGCTTCTTTAAAATAACTCTTTATAATATGTCCTTATGTGAATATCTGTTGGTTCCATTCTGAATAAAAAGGTGTTGGGCTTTGGTAAGGCAGACAAACATTCCAGCACACATTAAGCAGATTAGCGCCAATGTAATCTTTTAACAAATAACAAAGGCACTCTAGTCTTAATATCACTTCACATGGACACACAAGAAGTGACCTTTTGTTAAAATTTTTTTTAAGTTAATTAGTAAATTGTCAACCAGTGCATTATGTGAGTGATCAGTTTTTGCTGTTTTATATATATATATATATATACATACATACATATTAAAAAGAAGTATTTAACAGTAACATTTCTTCTTTTTATCCAATTCATGGTAAAAAACAAAACAAAACTCCAACTAAGCTAGATGTATATGCCAATAGAGTGATTACTACAAAGACTTTACATTGGCTGAAGAATATTCCTTTAATAATATCTTTAATAATATTTCTCTTTTCTCAACGTTGTTTGACTGACCAGTCAAGACCACCTGAACCTTTAGGTCAAAGATCAACGAGCATGGCAACCCGGAGGGTGCTGGTGACTGGGTGTTCTTCTGGCATTGGCTTGGCTGTGGCTGCACGGCTGGCCAAAGATGAACTGAGGCGGTTTAAAGGTCAGCTGATCAGTCCTTGCTTATAGTACAGGTAGGTGGTAGAAGTAACCATCATTGCTGACAGTCAGTGTGTTCCCTCTTTATCTGAGGCAGTGGTTGCCACCATGAGAGATCTTGGGAAACGGGGACCCTTGGAGAAAGCAGCAGGTGATTCCTTAAACAAAACCCTCGAAATCAAAGAGTTGGATGCCTGCTGTGAAACTTCCATCAAAGAATGTATTAACAGCTTGCCGAACAGACGGGTGGATGTTCTTGGTCTGTTTTTCCTCCATCTTGTAGATAAGCTTTAATTGAATTCAACATTTCTTTTTACAAGTATACAGTTTGAAAGCATAGTGTATTCTGTTGTTACAGTAAACAATGCTGGTGTTGGCATGATTGGGCCGCTGGAGTGCCAGAGTATCGATGCAATGAAGGAGCTGTTTGACACAAATTTCTTTGGCCTGGTGCGTCTGGTGAAAGAGGTGTTGCCTGACATGAAGCAGCGACAGAGTGGCCACATTGTGGTGATGAGCAGTGTCATGGGACTACAGGGTGTGTTTGTTTGTGCTGATAAAAAACTTCAGAACATGCATACAATGTAGAAAAAACTAAAAGCTAACATCTTTCATAATATTTCCAACCAGGACTTCTGTTCAACGATGTCTACTCTGCATCCAAATTTGCTGTGGAAGGATTTTGTGAAAGTCTGGCAGTGCAAGCAATGAAGTTTAACATCAAGTGATTACATGTCCTGAAACATACTACAGCATTAAAAATGCAGCCAGCCCACAACTAAAACTTGAGTTATCAGTAAGCCCACATTGGCAAAATATTAAAAACTTAATGAGTGTAAAGGGACAGTGGTCTTAATGTTATGTTTTTTTTATATCCTTGTTCAAAGGACAACTCTAGTAGAACCTGGCCCTGTGGTGACGGAGTTTGAAAGGAAAATGTACGAAAGTGCTGAGAAGATGGATCTATCAGGGACGGATGAAGAGACTGCCAGGATATTCAGGGAACTTTACCTTCCATACTCTAAAGAAATCTTTACTTCTTTAAGTCAGACACCAGAGGAAGTGGCTGAGGCAAGTGGTTAAAATTGTGTTTTTAAAGGTACGGTAAAATAACATGTTTTTTAGTGAAAATTTATGAATGGGCCTGAAGCTCGGTCCTCTCTGGCACAGAGAGGCTGCCGGGAGAGCCCGCGGGCACGCCACTACAACCCCCTCTGGCCTCTGCTCCGTAGCTGCTGGGTGACCTCTCGTTTGGGGCTCTACTCAGCTCTTCCCAGGAGGGTGGCACGGTTCCCCCCTTTTGGTGGTCCTCCTCGGGTCCTCGTACTCTGGGGCCTCTGGATATCTGGGGCCTGGATCTCCTCCATACCTGCTTCATGCCCTGGGGGACGGGGCTGTGCCTCCCCACACTCCCCAGCAGATCGTTACATGGAGAAACCTTTGGAATACAAGCATGCTGATCCACACAGGTGTGCACACAGGTGTACACACGGGTGTTCACAGACGCGGACTACACCTTTCTTGGCTGCTGCCTCAAAGCACATTGTGCGCTGTCTATCTTGCGTGCTGCACAATATCGTTTAATGTTTAGTATCTACTGTTATCTACTGCTAGCTAGTTTATGGTGATGGTGCTGTATTTATTATGTTGCTCTTTTTTTTGTTTGCTTTCTCTTCTGTTTTTTTTTCTCCATACAGGTGATCCAGGTGTTTTGTTTGTTTTTCTTTCTTTCTACCCCCCTTTCTCACCGTCTCTTCTCCCCTCTGGTTTTCTTTCTCTCCCTCTCTTTCTTTCATTCTTTCTCCCTGTCCTATCCCCCAGTTATGTCTGTCCCGTTTGTAAAATAAATACATAATTATAATAAAGGTCAATCAAATGGACCAATATGGCAAGGCCATGATGATCCACTTGGTAAAATAAATCCGCTTGGCATCTTTCTTGGCCTTAAGACAACAATTCTGATGGCTAAAGATCCAAACGGGAAACAAAAAAAAAAGAAAACTTATGAATGTTTTAATTTTTTTGCTTTTATTTTTCAGCAAACAGTTAACGTGATCACAGCCAAGGACCCTCCTCTGCGTCACCAGACCAACAAAGTGTACATGCCCATGACTGCCCTCAAGCATGCAGATCCAACTGGCCAACTGCCTCTGCACACATTCTACAAGATGATCTTTAAACATGACCGCGTGTTTAGTGCTACGCTGGGGGTTCTGCGCCTTCTGCAGAGGAGGGCAGGAAAGAAATGATTCTGTGAATATGAGGATTCTATTGTTGCACAGATTAGAAGTATTATTCACGTGAAGATAATTCTCGAGAGCGATAGCTATGACTTTATTATATTATATTTTATTATATTATACTATATTATTTTATTTGTAACACCCAACTGTAAGGTGATATATAGTTTCTTTCTGAGCAAAAGTGTTTATCATTTTATCAGTACAGTAGTAACTGAAAAAGTTGTGTTTATTACTAATTTGTGTAATATTTATGTACTTAACTGTCTACTAAGATTTCTGTCATACTCTTAATTTTAGATAAAACAAGAACTACTACACTGTAATGATGCTAACAAAATCTAAACGCAAAACTATTAAAACGATGTACTTGATTATATAAATTACATGCCTTTGATTTAACCTTTTTGCAGATATAATACAAGAGTTGAGTCGATCTTAAAATAAATGTTGTGAATGCAAATAATAAAAGAGCAATGATTTAACATTTGAAATTAATGTTTGGGTCTCACCTCCACTGCAATAAGTTCCTGTGAATAGTCCTAATTGTATTTTGAGCAATCCTAGAGGTAAACATAATGTGGAAAATATGTTTGGATAATTCAGTAACAGTGCCATCACATAGTTTGTCTAGCATAGCAACTCGAACAGGAGGTATCCAAAACTTTGATGTAAAAAGAGTGGACATTTGTACATTAACATTAAATTTATGTTAACTGTTAACTAACGTGTAAAAAAAATCAGTCACAGCCTCAGCTTGAAATAATGCTAAATGAAGTACATTTTATTTTTGTCCTTTTAGTACACAACAATCATTTTAGAAACAATATTTCTCAAGCAATGATCTACCCAGAACAAACATATTTACAAACAGAACTTGAGAGATTGAAATGTACAAAACACTTAGTGCGGCCTGGTAGAGAAATTGTAAAACAAGTTATATATAAAAATAAACAAATAAACAGCCAAAAAACTGTTTTCATTTTAAGTAAGATGTGAACTGGACTGTGAACATGTTTCTCAGGTCTGGCAGAACAGTATCTGATTCTATAATGAACAGAATAAACAATAAATGAAAGATATAATAAGTCTATGACACACTAAAGTGGTGGCCAACTTATTTCTGTTCATGTTGTCACAAAATAAACATGCGAAACGTACTTTTGTAAAATTCTACTATTATTATCTGACTTTATGTTGAAATGCCCACAAAATGTTAAGGATGTCACAATGAAATAAAAGACTTGGTCAACTCTCGGTTAGCTAAATGACAGTGTCATCTCAGAATTTAGCAAAAAAGTTATAGGGAACAACACTACATGGTAGTGTTTTTTTCCTTGGGTCTATTTTAACATTCATCTTAAGATGCAACCACATAGCCCCTGGACTGATACTACTGTAGATGCAGGGGCACTATCCCACTGCATGCCATAAAACACCTCCCTGAGGAGTGACAGGGCATAAGCAGTTACAACCCAGTAGCCACGCCTTCATGCTGACCACTACATCACCGTAGACAAGGTGAGAGTGCCACCGAGATCTTAACTGCTGCAAATAGTCCATTTAGTCTGCTCAGGGACATCACAAGCTTAACAAATTCTGCTAGTCTGTGTTCTGTTCTGTGCTGGATCCCACTGAGTGGTGCAGAATCCAGACTCAATAAGACCAGCAACATGGAGGAATGTTTTGCAGGGAAGACTAAAGAAAATAGCAGCTGATACAAGCAAAGCTTAGCATATCTGAAATGGTGTTTAAAAAAAATATACAGAATATAAAGCAAAGTAAAACATAACGGCAGTGAGCGGCTGATTTTATAGGCAAAACAGTTCTGTTTGAAACATATTTCTTTTAACGTGAATATAAACATGCCTTAAAACTGAAGCTATCAAGGTTGGCAGTACATATACTTCAGTGTCAGTAAGAAGCTACAAATGGAAGCATTAACTAAAACTTTACTCTGTTGACCTCATTTTGAAAGGTGATAAAGAAAATTACCATGGATTAAATGCCACCCATATATTATAAATATCCATTTTAATCATTTTGTACCGGACCCACACTTGCTCTATTGGGCTGGTCGTTTGAAGTGCTTTAGAGACACTTATCTACATTCTTGTTCATAATACTAATATGGAAAACCACAAATCAGCTGAAGATATCACAATTGCAGGGCAATTTTTGAAATGTTTTTGTTTTTCATTTCAATCTGTTTTTAATCTTGGGGTGACACTTTATATGAGAAGCTAGGACAGAGAAAAAGAACTAAAAAGTAGTTTAGATAGATAAAGACAATAAATAAAAATAAATGAATTCCCTTCAGCATTTCACTTTTCCTCTTATCTACTTTTAAATGTTTGTTAGTTTTTAGGAATGTCCCAAGTCTTTGAAATGAAAGACTTGGTTTTCTTCATATACTTTTTTTTATAATAAAAAACAAGTCCATCTGTGACAGAATTACTTCATTAAATTGTCTGCTGTTTTTTCAGACAACACACATATCCCTTTACTTTTTTTCTCTGCAAAATCGACCAGCAGACAATCCTCGTGATAAGCAGTCAATCCAAATCCAATGAAAATCTTGGAAACAGGCTGACACATAAAAACACAGACAGACCCCAAGAGCCAGTCCTCAAATTCTTTCACCCTTGGTCCATTTTCAAGCAGAGGCTATATGATCTTCATGCAAAAACTTGCATCTTGCCATTGGCCTCTGGAATTTGAGTAATTTGGGTCTGGGCAGGGACAGCAACTGCTGGGCTGGGTGTGGAATCCGACCAATCGGAGACGCAGTGAGGAGAAGGACTGGACCAGTGCTCAGGAGACTCTGGAGACGGTGTCAGGTAAGGGTGCTCACTGGGCAAATGAGGGTAATGCTTGGGTGTGGCATCCATTGTGGATGAATAGCTGTGCTGGGAGGGAGGGGTAGGGTAATCCTCCTTTCCTGCCATGCTACCACTAGGCTGGGAGGGGAGCGCCTGAGCTGGCTGAGCTGCTGATGTGGCTGCCTGGGGGACCTGAGCAGGAGGCTGTGGCTGGGAGGACTGCTGAGGCATCTGCTGCTGCTGGAAGAAGGCTGGTGGGGCCTGTGATGTCTGGGGTGTTGGTGGGGCGGAAGCCATGCTTTGCTGGTTGGTAATGTTGTGATTCATGAGCTGTTGCTGTGGTTGCTGCTGTTGCTGCTGCTGTTGCTCAGCAATCAAAGGCAGCTTTACGGGGCTTATAGTGGGTGTGGAGGTAACAGGTGTTGGCTGCAGCATGGGATTACGGTAGATCTGCTGTTGGTGCATCAGCATGCCCTGTTGCTGCATGGCTGGACTCTGGGGGTGCATGCCTGCCTGGCTGCTCTGCACAATATTCACTACCTGTTGACCACATTGGGATGAAGGGGGCATGCGATTGTGCCAATCAAAGGGCACGCTGACAGGACTGACCATGCCCATATTTAGCCCCATCTGGCTTGAATTCAGCACATAGCCATGGTTGATATCTGATGTCATAGAGACGCGTCCCTGCAAGGACATTCCTCCACTTCCTAGATCATTGAGTTGGGCTAGAGACACTGCAAAGGGGCCACCTCCCTCTAACATGCTGCCATGTACCATCGGGGTGTTTGGGACAGACACTGATGGGTGGAAAAGCCCTGGTGACTGCATGGCGACTGGAGACGTGGGGTTGGTGATGTAGCCAGCATTGCTAGCTCCCCCATGAGGTGAGTCCAGTGAGTCAACTGGGGACAGAGTAACTGAGCTCTCCAGTAAGGCACTCTGCATGTCCAGGGTTAGCTTCTTATTGCGGGCCTTCACTGACTCCTTCAGGCTAGCGGCATGCTGGCCTCCCAGGCTAGAACCTTTGGCCCCAGGCCGACGGTTTTTCTTACCCTGTGGGGTGTTCTTCAGATTAGGTAGAAAAGCGCTGGGAGGACACATAAGAGGAGACAAGGTGTGTCCCCCAGTGAGGTGGTGACCTGCTCCGCCATGGCCCTGGGGGCTCCTCACTGTGTTATATTCATCAAGAAGCTGTACAATGTCATGATGCATACGCTCTTGAGCAATGTCTCTTGGCAGCCTGTCCATATGGTCTGTGATTTCTCTGTTTGCAAAGTGAGCCAGCAACACCTTCACAGCATGACAGCTGCCCTCACGGGCTGCAAGAAACAGTGGGGTTTCCTCCTGAAAAAAGAAATAAAATTAACAGAGATTGTTAGATACAAACACGTATAAAGGTGCAGTTGTGAAAAAGTGTCTTAAAAACAATATAGAAGAATGACATACCTTAAGATCTTGCATATCTTTGTTTGCACCATTCTTGAGCAAGGCAATAGTGGCATCCACATTGTTGACGGCAGCAGCCCAGTGCAAGGCAGATTTACCTAAGACACAACAAACAATTCAAATTAAGAGAAATGATTTCAGTATAATGAATGCATTGGGAATGCATGCATTAGGACATGTGTGATAAATGGCACATACTTACCCAACTCATCAACTGCATTAACATCTGCATGGCACGTGATGAGCTCCTCTACCATGCCCTCTACTGCCAGCCGTGCAGCCAAGATTAGTGCTGTTGATCCGTCGTACATACGTGAGTCAAGATCCGTGGCTCGGTTTCTGATCAGAATCTAGAAGTGTGTGACAGATAAAATTTTAAATTTTAATTTATAAACAATTGAAATGTGCAAGAAATGTGCTACAGTATTCCAATCACATTCCGATGTAGCATATCAAATAACCAGTATGTGTTGATTACCTGGAAGACACCCTGTGCATCTGCAGCTACAGCAGCATGTAATGGGGTGCGTCCCGTGTTGTCCTGAGCATTGGCATCTGCTCCAGCATCCAGCAGCCTCTTGGCAGCATCAGCACGTGCGTAGCGAGCAGCCAGGTGAAGGGCTGTCTCACCAGTGCGGTCTGTTTGGGCTGCAAGGGATGCACCCTGGTAGATTAGGTCAGAGATGATGTTGGCAGAACACTCTTCATTCTCCTCCTCGTCTGCTACCTCAGACTCTAAGCCACCTCCACAGAATGATGCCAGCATCAGAGGTGTAAAACCATCTGTTAGGAGATGAAAACAGGCGTGCGTGATTTAATGTCTATTTGGTTGCTGAATTATACTGTAAGAGGAAAGTATAAAGTTATTTGCAAATGACAGTTTCAATTTGAAAACTTTACTTGATATCACTACCAACCTGGGCCTCGGACATTAACATCCATGCAGTCACTTTCAAATTCTCCTTGGGGTGGAGTGAGGGGCATGGTGGGAGGCACACGGATATCTGCAGCTGCAAGGTGATGCTGTGTCCACTGTCTGCAGTCCACTGTATCTTCAGCGTCTGAAAGCATACTTGGCTCCTCAACCTGAAATTACAGGAAAAGATTAAAAAAAGAGACAGAAAACATTTTAAATGCAAGTGGCTTAAAAACATACACACACAGACACACATACACACTCTTGTGCTTCTGTTTATGTAAACTGCAAAACACTTGCAAAACCGACCTTGAGCCTTTTTGGTTCTGGGCAGTCTGTATCTATCCACTGGTCACTATGATCTCCGAGGAGAGATTCTTCCACAGTTTTTGGCATGTGCCTGTTGGCAGATGAATAACAATGTAAATCCAAGAGGGGTAATATTTAATTAAAAAATGAAAGCACTTCAATTCAATTCAATTCAATTTTTATTATATACTCCCAAAATACAACAATACTTGCCTCAAGGCACTTATCATAACTTACTTCATTCCCAGAGCATCCTGGCCCACAGGTTCTCTGCGGTTTTTGTTGCTGCTGGGCTCCTTCTTGAGGAAGAAGCCTTCAGGGAACCACAGGGTGCTGTGCTCTCTTTTTCTGCGAGCAATTAGCATGCCTATGATAAGGATGACTAAAAGAAAAACAGAAGCTATCCCCACCACCATCAGATAGAAGGGTAATTCAACAATGGTGCCATTGATTTTTTCACCTGTGGGGAGAAGGAAAGACATAATTACACATTTGTAACTTATTAGTTGTAGTTCATTTGTGCATAATAAGTATCCCTACTCACCACGGACTTCTTTGAGGGGGTAGGGGAACTGGAGCCCTTCTACTGCTGACAGAGCTCCAAGGTACTCTGCAGCACTGTCAGCTGTTAAGAAGCAGTCCTCCGTGCATAAGCGGTTGTCTATTTCTACATAGACTATCGAGCTACAGAAACAGCAGAGAAGCAAGAGTTTAGTGTAATGTACAATCTACAGGAAAGGCTTAGGCTTTTATTTTACTGTATGCCTGACTGACCCAATGACTTCCAGTTCCCGCTTCATGCGTGCGCTTTCGCGGGTGTAGGGTTGGATCATAGCTTTTCCATTGCTGTCTAGCCTGAAACGGACTGAAGTGCGTAGGATAGCACTTAATTTCTGCAGAAAAACTGTCCCGGTGCGAAGAAGCTCCTCTGGAGGCATTAGAACAACCAAAACCAAGACGTTCTCAGCAAGTTTTTCTGCAACTTTCGTTGCACAGTCCAGGCCATCCCAACCACACTCTTCTGTGTTGCAGCCCTGGTCACATTTTCCATCAGCATAGTGGTCGATGCAATAGGCTTCATATATTGGACTGGAGATGATATAAACAGAAGGTTAAGCACGTGAAATTTTCTCAGTTCTGTAAATACTGGCGAGTATCCTTTAAACTGAAAATTTAAACTCACTTGCAAACTTTCTCCTTAGTTTTGCAGTCAAAGTTGTCATACAGACAGTCAGCATTGTTACAGGACTTGTCACATTGGCTATTGTTGAAGACACGCCAGCAGTGTGGGTCTCCACATTTATCCCAGGGCTTCATCGCTAGAGAGCAGTCACCGCCGTCCCAGTGACAAGGCAATGAATTACATTGTTTGTCACAAAAACCATCTGCAGCTTTGGCATCACAGTCTGCCAGAGGGCATGAGGGGACTGGAGGGACAGTGGTTCTGCTGTGCTCACATCGTCTGCCCTTCCATCCACTGAGACACTGACAGTTGAAAAATGGGAAGCTGGTCTCTTCAGTGCATAGTCCTCCATTGCGGCAGGGCATGGCTGAGCACCCATCATTGCTGCGATGCTGACACTGGGGTCCACCATAACCTGGTAGACATGTGCAACGAGCCCCTCTTAGGGTAAGTGAACAGCTACCTCCGTTGTAGCAGGATAGCTCCCGACAGGACATGCTTCTTTCACAGTTAGGCCCTGCATAACCCTAAGAGAGACATAATTTTTGGAGGTTGATATATGAACCTTTAAATCAAGAATGCTGTAATTTAAAAACTAGGAGGCCAAATTACAAGCTTTTCATATTTACACTTACAAGTTGGCATGTGCAGGTGTATCCCTGAGAAGAGCTGCTAGTTATTGAACAGACTCCTCCATTCTGACAAGGCTGAGACTCACACACACTGAACCTACTCTGACACCTCCGACCTAAAAAACAAGGTATAGTTAGTAAAGTTATACATTTGGTCAACAACAACAACAAAAAAGCACGATGAAGGTTCATGGAGAATGGGAATTGTTCATAGGTGTCTAACCTGTGAAGCCGGGCTTGCAGACACATTGGTAGTCATTGGGCAACTGTATGCAATCAAGACTGTTGGAAGGAATGCAGGGCTGAGAGAGACACTCATTTATGTCTCCTTCACATCTTTCTCCTGTGAAACCAGGGGGACAGTTGCAGCGATATCCACCTACTCTGTCCACACAGGTGCCATTGTTTAGGCACTTAGGAGGCGCATTGCGTAGCCTTGGGTGTGGAGCACAGTCATCTTCGTTGATCTCACAGAGAACACCTTTAAAAGGACAGGGTAATTATAAACTCTTCGTATACATGAGATATTTATTTTGTTGTTTTTAAAATAAACTGCAAACACCGGCGAGCATTATTTGAAGTGGGTTTAATAACATATTGCAATATGGAGAAACACGTTCCAGTCAAACACCTAAGCAGATGGGCGTGGTTAGCTCATGTCTTATATGACTTGACCAAACTCACAGACAAAGAAAATTCCTCCACACATCATGTGAGTCTATACCTTCAGCTCAGCTCATCCTTGAAAACCTTCCCCCTAACATGGAAACTACGACTTTACATGCAGCGCCTGGATGCCTTCTACTCTACAATAGGCCCTCTGTGAAGGTGCAATAAACATGAGGCCCACTTGTGATAACATTCTACATGCATACAACTAAGTGAGAAAGTGATATTGCTATTACCAAAGTGATCCATACATAAGAAAAGAAATCTGCCACCAAAGTATTCACTAGTAAGCATAGGGTTTTGTTTTACATGTGCTTACATACCCAGGGTGCCAGGGGGACAGGAGCAGATATAGTGTCCCACCAAATCAATGCAAGTGCCTCCATTCTGGCAGGGATGAGACTGGCACTCGTTGATTTCTATCTCGCAGTCCTTTCCGGTATAACCTGGCATACACTGTAATGACACAACAATTAATGTTTGAAAGCAAAAAAGAAACCCAGACTGTTTTGAAATCTGACAATTAAAAGGAAAAGAACATGTTAAAACAAAGAAACTTACATCACACTGGTATCCTCCCACATATCCCCTGCAGGTGGCGCCATTGCGGCAAGGTTTGTCTTCACAATGATCCACTTGATTTTCGCAATAGCTTCCAGTGTAGTCATTAGGACATTTGCAATAGTGAGTATTCCCGGTATTAACACAGTGACCACCATGGTGGCATAGTTCATCCGTCTGGAGCCCTAATAACATAGATTTGTGAGCAAAGTTTACATCAGTAACTTAGTCACAAACGCAGACAGAGGTTACATCAAATTGTACCCAACATTAAAATACCTCTTTGGCGGGCAGCAGCTTCACAGGAGACTCTAGGGATGTCACAGTAACGGCCAGACCAGCCATCAGTACATTCACAGATGAATGAGGCATCCTTTTGACGGCAGCGTCCTCCATTATGACATGGAGATGCGCGCCTGCACCAATCAACTGGCGTCTATGTAAGGAAGAGAGCGACTGAATTTAGAATTTATTTGTTTTATTTGTGTATGACAATTAAAGTCCTAAACGTGAAATTTCAGGGGTGCATTTAAATATTTGTACCTGACAACGGTTGCCAGCATAGCCCTTGGGGCAAGAGCAACGGAATGACTCCAGGGCATCCTGACAAATGCCTCCATTGAGGCAGGGCTGGGAGTCACACTCATTGACTTCATACTGGCAGTGGGACCCGGTGAAGCCAGAGCGACAAGTACAGGAATATCCATTGATTTTATCTGTGCATGTCCCCCCATTGAAGCAAGAGCTGTGGACATGTGTGAAAATGTAAGCTTGTACTTCATTTTACCTAAAAATTAATTTTATATTCACTTTATGTTGTATTGTATAGCTAGATTATTTTTTTGAGTACATGATATAGCTCCAGATACACACCTTTCAGTACAATCAGGGATGTTTGTTTCGCAGTGGATGCCAGTAAACCCAGGCATACAGGTACAGGTGTAGGAGTTAACATAATCTGTGCAAGTGCCTCCATTTTTGCAAGGGGAACTTTGGCATTCATTGATCTCTACAGAACAATGAGACCCTGTAAAGCCTGGCAGACAGCTACAGTGGAAGAAGTTCACACCATCTGTACAGGAACCTCCACTTAGGCAGGGATCTAAAAGCAAAAGAGAAGAAAACAGCTTTGGGCAAATACAGTACCTGCACATGAATTTGGCATTTTATTTATTAGTAACAGTCATTTAATAATTATATGATAACTGTAAGTGTAAACAGCAACTCACTAGGTGAACAGTCATTGATGTCTGTTTCGCAGGTTAGCCCAGTATATCCTGCTCTGCAAGAGCACACAAACCCTCCGAGCGTGTTAGCGCAAGTCCCACGGTTTTTGCAGGGGTTTGAGATACATTCATTCACATCTCTGTTACACAGCTGACCTGTAAAGGAAGCGTTTCACAAGATATAGCTGTAAGCTTCCAATTAGACTATCTATGCTAAGCACTGAGATGACTGAATACAAAATTTGCGAACCTTGCCACCCTGGTGGGCATTTGCATTGATAACCCATGTAATCTGGTGTGTGGATGCAGGCAGCATGATTGGCACAGGGATTAGGAGAGCAAGGAGTAAGGACTTCAGCACAAGTGGGTCCACTGTAAGGAAGCTCACACAGGCAAGTGAAACTTGCCACGCCATCTACACAAGTGCCCTTGTTCAGACAGGGACTGGACTCACATTCATTGACGTTCACCTGGCAGAGGTTACCTGTCAAAGGACAAAGGAGACGAATATATGTATGGATTAGCATATTTTTATGTACCACTAGGGGGAGGTAGACAATTGCCATAGCCTAAGATGAAAATTCATGGAGGACATCAGATATGTTTAGCTATTTCTTCTCTGCTGCATGTGCTATACGTGTGTATTCTGCTCTTTCTACTGAACATTTTAAGGTTGATGGTGTGTTTGGCTACTTTGATGCCCTCTCACCTCTGAAGCCTTGGCGACACTTGCAGGTGAAACCATTGAGTTGATCAATGCATGTGCCAGCATTCTGGCAGGGACTTGGCAGACAGTCGTTCCTGTCCAGGTCACAGTTCTTTCCCACCCATCCCGGCTCACAGTCACAGCGGTAACTGGAAATACCAGAGAACAGTTAATAAGCCAAAAATGTTCAGTTTGTAAGAATGAAATAACATTGACCTGATGTATAAGTTATAGGATTAACCACAGTCTTGGATGGAGCCCATTTCAAGATTATGTTTCCTATGTGCCCATCTGAATCACTTTAAAGTTTAAAAAAGCTGTTAAATGTATATACCCATTAATGTCGTCCCTGCATGAGCCATGGACGCATGGGCCACTGCCACACTCATCCACCTGAGAGTAGCAGTAAGGAGGCTTAAAGCCATCAGGACACAGGCAGTGAAATCCATTCTCTTCATCTATACATTTTCCTCCATTCCTGCAGGGGCTAGATGCACACTCATCTATTTCCACATTACATTTGGGACCTGCAAGAGAAATGTTATACATAATTAGAGTTCTTTGTCAACATTTTCAGTGAGGATTTATTCACACTGTTATTTTCATAAGACCTTACCAGTGAAGCCAGGTTTGCAAACACAGTCATAGCGATTAATGCCATCTTTGCAGATGCCATAGTCACATGGGTTGCTGGCACAGTCATCAAAGTTTATCTCGCAGTTTGTACCTGGGTGCAAAAAGAACTTTTATATTAAGACTGTAGACATTTTAACAATTTTAACAATGCAGAAAATCTTTCATTACATTTCAGAACAAAATTCTATATACATTCTTTATAATAAAGTATACTAAAGAGTCTAATTCTATAGCATTTTATATATTGTCACAGCATTATTGTTATGTTGAAGAGCAACGGCATTAATAAAGGGAATAAATCAATGGCTTGAGTTAACAAAGTACAAGTACATGATACGTTGTGGGATTTTTCTCTTACCCGAGGTTCCATGTTGGCACTGGCAGATGTACTTGTTGACCTGGTCCATACACTTGCCCCCATTCTGACAAGGGTTGCTGTGGCACTCATTTAATTGATTCTCACAGCGATACCCTGTGTAACCAGGTTCACAGTTACAGGTGTAGCTGGCAATGCCATCAATGCAGGTACCATGGTGACATGGGTCGGGCTGACAGTTGTTGATGTTACTTTCACAAAGTATGCCCTCATAACCTATAGAGGGGAAAAAATTCATTAAGAATAAATTAATATTCTGAATTAAAAAGTACATTAAGAATTAAGAATAAGAAGTGCTTTTATATATATATACATATATATGTGTGTGTGTGTCTGTGTGCGAATGTTAAATGTTCCTCTTTCTCTTTAGCATAACAGTTTTTTGTTTAACTTTCTCTCTCTTTTTTCCATGTTTTGTATGCTTGCTTTTTCATAAAAGCTTCTACAGTTGGGCTTTTGACCACTGTGGTTTCCATATCAACGGTGTCTGTGTAACAGACAAGAAACTTGGTGTGTGTGGTATGTGTTTAGAGCAATGCTGAGATGGGCAAAGGACTAAAGAAGGGCCCTACACAGGCCTCCCAGTCTTGCTATTGTTCTCAGAGTTGGAGGGAACAATAGACTGCACCACGTCAAACAGGGCCACTTCACTCAACAGAAGGGGCCCAAAAACACAAGGAACACCAAGCAGCTGGCCACTGAAACAATGACCGTGCTCCTCAGTAAGCACAGGTCCAAACAAACATATTAAATATCAACATATAGCTACAGTCAAGCTTTACATACAGACTTTGAGAGAAGCTTTACACGTTGAATGCTTTTGTAACACAAACATAACTAAATGTTAAAGAATTAAAGTTAAAAATGCAGCATAAGGTGTTGTAAGGGGGTTTAAAGATGAACAGATGTCAGGGTAATGACCAAGCCTCTTTTCTTGGCAACTGCTGGTCCTCAGTGACCCCATGGTCCTGAGAGCCGACGAGGGAAAGAGGGGGATTAGGGGCCTCAAGTCAGTCTGTTTCATCAGCAGACACCCAGAGAAACTCCCCATAACACAGAATGCTTAACAAAGGCCTGAACAACTGGTTAAGGCTCATCTGCTATTTTGTCTTTGGCTCTTCTGCTTAACAATTGTTAAGTAATGAAGCGCTTACCTTCAGCACAGCGGCACTCAAACCCATTGGGCCGATCGTAGCATTTTGCTCCATTCTGACAAGGCGTGCTGGCGCACTCGTCTATGTCTATTTGACACATGGTACCCGTAAACCCTGGGACATGCAAACACAGAGGTTAAAGGTCAGAGAGAAGGTCCAGTGAAAGGGTCCATGCTAAGGTCAGAGGGCAGATCTTCTCTCCGAAGAAGGGCGGAGGTCTTTGACTGGCTAAGGTAGGGTCTGAGACCTCGACTTGTTAAAGACAAACTATCTATGCACTTGGACCAGGTTAGAGCTGACAGAATGCAATAGAAAGCCTGTGACCTTGAAGATTTTTCAGAGGAGAGACTCATAATCAAATGATACATCAATATATTATTATCAAATGGTATGGAATATCAGGACATGGACAAGCAACGTATCCATCTTCAGCTCAACTAAATTTTGACACATTTTGTGCATGAAAATGCTTATATATACACTGAAAGATTATGAACTGCAGCGCATATAATTAATATTAACAGTTGACAGAGGTTCAAAAACAACAAGAACAACAACAATAATAATAATAATAATAATAACAACAACTAGCTTGAATAGTCTGAGAAACTGGGCAAGCTTGAAATCACTGGGCACAGTGCCCAGACAGGGGTGAATTGGTGCATTGGTAACACACTGCTCAGTTGATTAACAGTGTCAGGACGGTCTGTGTGTTGATGCTTAGCCTGGTAAAGGGGGTGCTGGAGGAGGCGGTGGGATTGTTTTTTCTTTTAGGGGAGCTCCGCCAGCTCAATAGCTAGATGGGGGGCGGAGGGGGGACGTCTGTCCCAGATGTAAATTGCGAACCTGGAAAAGAATCTCATTAGTGGGACTGCTGTCCCCCGCCCCCCCACCACCACCATGAGGGCAAGATGAGGGAGGCTGCTGTCCCTTCTACATTCCATAGAGGAGGGAAGGGTCACAATGGTGCCTTTGTTCAGGCAAGGGGATAGGCAGACTTTTGGGCCTGGCTTTTTATATGAGTGCTGGCTCTAAATACCAGCAGGCAAAAGTAGTGAGGCCGACCCTCCCTCCACTAGTCCTGGGGACATTTAAACTTTGGCTTTCTGCTTTTACTAATGCTGTCAGTGTATTGCAGGTGTTAACCAACATATTCTCACTCCCAAGCCTTTATCACTGTTCTCTGCAAAGCACGGTAGTGCTCCAGAAAAATCAGCTTGCCAAATAAGAAGTAAATTAAAGTAAAAAATATAGATATCAAAAATACAATTTTAGCATTAGAAAGCTGGAAATGAGTCAGTGGTGTAATTCATAGGACTTTGACCCAAAATACAATAGTTTGCAATCAGACTTTTAATTTTTTAGTATCCAAATGCTTTTTGGCTTAACTACTTGAGTTGTTTTTGCATATGATAATAGGTCAAAAAAATTAATCACATGGTAAAAGATTATTACTTGTTAAAGGTATTTAATATTTTCAAATCTGTCCTCCAGTTTGTTAGTTGCCATTGTGTCTGAAAAAAAGCAATTCAAAACAATTTTACCTGGCTGGCATGTGCACGTGAAACCATTGACCATATCCCGACATATCCCATCATTCACGCATGGGTTACTCTCGCAGTCATCCACATCAGTCTCGCAGTATGTGCCCACGTAGCCTGGAAGACAGAAGTGTTCTTCTTTTTAGAACTTTTTTATTGCTTTTAAACCTGTTTCTCACTTTGGAGTACGGGTCAGTTCAAGCCAACATGGTGTGTACATAATTCTGTGTATTGTGTAGGAACTTTTTTACTTGTGATCGTTTTACACTTGCTTTTGCTAAACCACGGCATCCAATTCCACTGAACTGAAATCGCCACGCACTACTGTCCATAGAGCTTTGCTCCTCCTTGGCTCAGTGTCCCATTCAGCAGATGCATGTTATGCTTTTTACTTTAGGTCCTTCATTGAGGTGAAACAGAATGTGAGTCAGAGTCTTGCTCCTGTGGTGAGGCTAGCGTGGAATCAGAAATAATCAGTAGCACCACATGAGCTTTGCCAGGCTGACTGATGATGAGGAGGGTGAGGAGGAAGGCCCTGTCTCTGGAGGGGGGAGGGGGACAGGCTCTGGGAAAGAGCCTCTTTCCCTCTCTGTGTATATGAGGGGTGCAAAGTGGAGCACAGAGGGGCCCTATTGTTCCACTCCATTCCCACCACTCTACCACTCATTAGTATTCACAGCACACTCCTCCCCCTAACTGCTCGCCCTCTCTCACATCCAGTCCTATAGACCCAACTCCCGGCTCTAATTTGTATAGCTCCCAAAACCCCAGCATGCATGTAGAACTGTGCATGAGAGTTTCACTGTGTTTTTTGTCCCAGAGTGTCAAAACTATCACTCAGTCCAAACCAATACTCCATCTGGTGGTACAGTGCACTGAGGATGGAGAGGTGCCTCCATATAGCCAGTGCTTAGGGAAATACATTACATAACCTTCTACACTGGCAGTATGGTGGCATTATATATTGTGTTTCTTTCGAAGTACAAGTTTTCAAAAGTATCTTTTGGTCAAAAGTGATTCTCTTGGATGATAAATCTGTGTTGTGCCAGAGTTTGAGTTTTAAAAAGCTGTTTTTAAAGTATATTTAAAAAAAAATTAAGCTCACCTAAAACCTGAGTGCAGGATGTAAAATTGCAACAATAATTTATGTAAGCATAGTTAGTTTATTAAAAATAAAAAAAGAAGTGATTTTTCTCTTTATCATAATGGAGTGGCCATACAAAATGTCTTTGTACCTGGCATGCAGATGCAGGTGAACTCTCCAATCCGGTCAAGACAAGTGGCATCATTCTGGCAGGGCATGGACAAGCATTCATTGATGTCAATCTCACAACGTGGGCCGGCATATCCCCGGCCACATTGACACTGGAAAGACCCCTCTGTGTTCACACATTTTCCAAAATGCTCACATGGGTTTGCACCTGTTGGTAGAAGGCAAAGGATTAGAATATGGAACACATTCAGAAGAAAAATAGATACAACAACACAGCATACACAGCATATAACAACAGGACCTGGATTTGGCAAGAAAAAAAACAAGCCAAAAAAAAGCAGACTTGCCAATTGAGCATTCATCCATGTCCTGGTTGCAGGCACCCCCTACAAAGCCAGCAGGACAGGTACAAATGGCACGGCCATTAAGAGGGTTGGTGTCACACACTGCTCCCTCATTGCAAGGGTTGCTTACACATGCATCATCAAGGTGGCATAGCAAACCTGTGGATAAAACACATATATCAACAATTTATCATACAGGATTAAAAGGGCCAAATAGGCAGATAGAAAAGCCCACTTACCTGTCTTTCCAACTGGGCACTCGCAGAAAAAGGATGCTACACGGTCATGACAGGTGGCGCCATTGAAGCAAACAGCTATTGCACAGTCATCAATGTTCTCACTGCAGTCATCTCCAGTCCAGCCATTGACGCAGACACAAGTATGGCCACCAATGGTGTTGAAGCAAGTACCCCCATTATGGCATGCATTGGGTTGCATTTGACACTCATTTACATCCTCAGCGCAGTATTGTCCTAGTGGGTAGGTGAAATATGGGTTTGAACATATTTTCTATGTACATGACATGTATACCTGTATTTAAAGTTAATTTGAAGAGCTATACCTGTCCATTCTGGTGGACACTGGCAGTTGTATGTATTAACTCCATCTACACATATTCCTCCATTCATGCACTTGTGACCTGGGCAGTCATCCACATTGTTCTCACAGTTGTGTCCTTCAAAACCTGAGACAAATTTAAAGACAAAAGCCTTATAGCACGCAGATACAGTGGCAAACACATCCATTTTGCAGACACTAACATTTCTGCTCATAATCTTAAATCATGTTTTGTATAACAACCCAAGGTGAGAAGCAAGATGAACAGTAAAAGGGTTCAATGGGTGTTTAATTGTTTACATGTTCCCACATAATGTCAGCAACAGCACTGACTCTTGCCTGCTTCAGAGGTCAACACCCCCCTCTGTGTTTGCTTGTTTTATAATCTCTCACAGTTTCAATGACTTCCTCTCTGGCAAAAGACATTTCCTGTCAGCTCCCAGTGGGAAACCAGAAGCCCCATAAAATAAATTCCTTCTGTTGTGACAAGAGCAGAGAAGGTTGCAGGCCGCCTGCCTCCAACTCTCCCACCAATCCATCCACCCTTAGAAGCTATTAAGAGCAGACAGGAAGCTGACATAAGACAGAGGATATAAAACACCAGCAGCAGCATTAACAGCTACGTCATCAGGCTGGGAAAATCTGATGCCCGTAGCAGTGGAGCGACCGTGTGTTTGTGTGTGTTCTACTGCTCTGCTAAAGAGAAATTGTACCTGGTAGGCAAGCACACTCATAGGAATGATCGCTGGTCTGTCGACATGTGCCCCCATTAAGGCACTGAGATGGTGCACAGGGCAAGGTGGACACCTCACATGTGCGCCCGCTGTAGCCTGGCTGGCACTGACAGCGGAAGGACCCATGGATGTTTATGCAGGTTCCACCATTGAGGCAAACACCAGGCTTGCGGCACTCGTCAATGTCATTGCGGCAGTTCTTTCCTTGGAAGCCAGGCGGACAGGAACAGTTATAATGGTTATTCCAATTGACACATCGGGCTCCGTTGGCACAGGGACTTGTCGCACAAGCATCAATGAGGGAGCAGTCTTGGCCTGGGAATCAAATAGTGAACAGAAATCAATTTGATACTTTGAATTTACTTGATAAGATCTGACGTTTCCAGTACATATGCATTCTTTTAGACATACCTCTGAACCCTCTCTGGCACACACAAGTGTACTGTGTGACACCATTGAGCACCTCGCTCTTGCATGCTGCTCCATTCTGACATTGTGATCGAAGACATGGATCCAGGTGTTGACAGAGAGGACCAATGAATCCGGGACGACATCTAAAAACACACATATAAGGATTGTTTTAGGATATTTTTTCTCATAATATATAGCACACATATTAGTAGAGCCACAAAAAAGAAAAGAAATACAATGAAAAGACAGAGTTAGGCCATGTGTGTTATTGACTTTAATAGTCGCACACTACTATTTTCAGTTGGAAAACCTAATTTTCTCAGTGTCAGCTAACATTCTCCAGTTTTTCCACACCCCAGTTCTTATTTCTGTTCCCATATATGAAAAAGAACACACCCAGAAACAGTTTGGAAATTTAACAATTGCCAACAAATACTAACATGAGGAAAAACAAGGGTTGCACACAGTGCTCTTTAACAGGATAGGAGAAACAGCTGTGGTGTTTAAATTATACAACTAACTGTCCTCTTGATGGCTGTATTCTAAAACATGTGGTGATATCAGTTTATTCAAAACATTCATTTATTTTTTGGGTTCCATTACTTTTCATTCTGCAACTACCCTGAAGACTGGAGTCTGAGGGGTGACCTATAATTGCCTTGTCTCTATTCAAGCTGTGTAGACATTGTTTGAGCTTGACCCAAACATGCAGTACAAAGAAGCTGAGATAAATATAAAAACAGGGTTTCCAGTTGCTCTCTATGAAGCTCCTATGGGAGTTCAGGCAAGGTTTGGAGTGCTGGTAACACTACACCCACAGTGAAGCCCTTGACTGAGGACAGGAACCCTCTTCAAAGAGGCTGATGCTTATGGCTGTGAGGTGACAGCTGGGTTCTGGCCCACCCTTGGGCACTGTCATCTCTTTCAATGGAGAGAAACCCTGGGCAGGATCAAAAATGGGTTTTCATCTGTTCTCACTTACAGGATAATGCATTTTTTCATTCTTACTTTTGTATGTGCAGTCCCACTCTAAGAAAAAAGACAAAAAAGCATAAAATGCTCTCACTCCTGGCTAGGAGGCTGAGGCTGCTTTAAATTAGGCGGCAGGGAAACCGATCCAGATCTTGATTTTCTATGAAAAAGGATGCTTTGTTTCTGGCTGGTCTAGATTGGTGGAACAATAGAAAACTTAAGGTTTCTCGGTTTTGTTTAATTTTTTTTTCTCCAGCTTTCAAAAGCAATTTAAATTGTGAACTATGCATGAAAGCACACAAGAGTGTAAAAATATATTTTTAAAGTGATAGTTTGGTGCTATGTTGAATTTAATTGTTAGAAAGAGAATATAGGGAACTGACATCTTCCAACAGAACATGAGACTTCATTGGAAAGTTAAACTGAAGCCATTTGAATGCCTATGTTGAGAGACAGATTTTGCGCATTTACTACAGCTACTTTTCCTTCTCCTAAACCCCTCCTCCTCTCATGAGGCTGAGAGGTCAGATGTTAGAGGGTTCCCTGTTTGATTGTGATGATAATGTCACTCAGGCTACAGAGTGTGAGGAGGGGATGCTCCACAGGAGAGACTGTCTTTTGAAGGTGCAATTGGTAGAGAGGGAGATCAAAAGGAAACAAGAGTAGTCTGGTCCATCAAGAATGTCATGTCATATTTCCTGTAATCCCTGGTCCTTTGCTCTGAAAACACAGTACTCACTCGTAATGCACTATTCTTGTTGCCATAGTAACCTCACAGATGAACAAGCAAGCTTGACACCCAACCAATCACCCCTACCCCCCAACCATGGTTCCCATGGCTATTTGTCATGGCTTGGCTGGGTTTATTTAGAGGCAAATTAACTATGTCTGGAATCTAGGGTGTCACTAAAAATGAAACACAAATGTGGAACAAAGCGGTCTTTGAAAGGACTGATGAACAAAATTGCTTTAAGAGCTGAAAGATACAACGCAGACTGACAGTCAAATTCTTCTGGAGCCATATTTGACTGCTGATGAAAACCAAAAAGCTAGAAACTTAGCAGGCGTTGTTCTCCAAAGACCATCATGACTCTATGTGGAAAGAAATCAACAACTCACTCCAGGAAGTAATGTGTCCCCAAGTGTATGTTGATATACAGATTAAAATATTTATTTGGAATTAATGTGTTTTCATCTATTAACATACAGGTATACAAGTGTATCTGTGGGTGGGCTTATAAAAGTGACGATAGTAATAACGCCTGATAAATTATTTGTCCTCCCTTTCAAATGTGCAATGAAGTAAGCAGCCAAAACACACATTCTTTTGTCTAGACCTGACTCCTTGCCAACATGCTACTCCCATAACACACAAATCAGAATGCTATCAGCGTAGAGACTGTGAGAGACATGCAACTTTTGTCCTGGTTCACACTTCATACCACTGTGAAAAGTCTGCTTATCAGGCTCTTTATAACCTTATGGATTTCACTGCCCATGGGAACAGAAGGGCAGGATCTGTGCCTTTGCGTGAGCCCAACTTTAATTGTGGCGGATGTGAAAGGCAGGTGCAGTTTGCTGTTGTGCAATGGGCCCCTGAGTCATACTTAGTGAGTGTCAACATCTGACCTTGGAGGAAGAGCGTACAGCAGATGAGGAAGAGGTCTCTGGGTGCAACAGAGAGACGGGCAGAATGAGTAATCTCTCCTTGTCAGCACATATGAAGGTTTTTGCCAGCTGCAGTACTGACACCATGCATCTGTCCACATCTGTCAGAGTACCTCTAGTTGTCTAGCATTTAGCTCCGGTGCCAGACTTTAAGCCAAAACCATTGAGCTTCTTTGCCCATGGGAAAAACTTTGTAACCATCACACACACAGTCACAAACACAAGGCATTTTAAATATCTCAGAAGGTATGCTCAACCTTAACAAATACATGCATTAACAGTTCTGCCTAACAAACACTGTTATGTGGAGGCACCACTGCAACAAAGCAAACACATGCAACAATCACTACACACCCAAACACAAAGAAAAAACAACTTACAAACAGCCTCAGGCTCTGAGGAGCGGTTGTATCATGAATGCATAAAAGAGAAGATCCACTGAGGAAATTATATAAGAAGGAAAAGAGAAATAGCAACCTTGTCAAAGGTTTAATTGAGAGCTTCAAATACAAATGATTATTAAACATCCAAAAACAAAATGGGATTCAGTCAGTGTGCTTTGATTGCAGAGTTGTTCTGTATCAAGTAACGTGATATCAAGACTAAAACCATCGGATTTATGTAAGTTCTGTCACTTGTTACTTGTGTAACACAATGCCAGTTTTCCTGGTTTCTGGGTCACTGAAGCAGGGTAACCTGAGCTCATCCTCTTCTACACAATAGCGGCAACTCAGCCAGAGGTCAAAGGGCGGCTCACCTGTGAACAAAGAGGCTGTAATCTCTGACACGGTTCGTACACACAGTCATGCTCCACAAAACAACAACTATAAAGGATTCTTCTTATCTTAGGGGGCATTTTCTAAGACAAATGGAAAGGAAGAGAAACAACTGAACTATCATGTTTTGACTTGGGACAACTTTTCAAATTCTCTGTTGCCTGAAAAAAGCTAGTCTTACGTTTTTTAACGCTTGAAGTTGGTATGACATCATATAATGAATCTATTGGAAAAGTCTTAAAACATTTCCTAATACAACTACCTCATACCCTTCCCCCTCTTTCCACAAGCAAGCAGGACCAGCTCTTCTCTTTTATGAAGAGTCCACACTGACACCACACTGCCAACAGGAGCCCATCTCCACACCCCCTCCTTCCAGCAACCTCCTCTGCTCTGCTCTCTCCAGCTTGGCTCTCCTTTTCAGCAGAGAGCCAGATTGGGGGTTGGGGAATGTTTTGTGGTCCAAATAAAAGAGCTAAAGTAGTCAGAACTTCTTTGAATGAAAGTGTTGGGGGGTGGGGGAAGATGGTAGGGGTAGGAGGGAGTGGGGGGCAGTGACCCAAACAGCTAGTCTTTCAGGCCTGGGCTGTAGCCTGGCAACAGTAACCCATAGTGAGACAGAGCTAGAGTGGGAAAAAAGGGGGGTGATGGGAGACAGGGTTTCATAAGGACAGTTGGGGCACTTCAGAAGACTGATCCTCCTACATATGCAGGTAGCTCTGAGCGCTGTGCTAAACCAATTCAGACTCATAATTAAGTACAATCATGTCCAAAAGGATGACTGTTTCACAGTCTAAAGGCCAAGGTTTGTTTCAACAATTGTTCCTAGAGACACAATGAAAGCATTGAACAGTCTAGAAGCTTTCCACAGCCCCCCCCCCCCCCCCCCCCCCCAAACATGCATATTAAACATGTGACTAGAAAGACATTTAACTTACTCGAGGAAAAGTGTTAATTAATCTAACTAAAAAGCTGGGAGGACTAAGTGAATCCTTCTTAACTCTGATAGTCCTATCACAGTTCATACTTTATCAGTGAGAGGCTATCGTGTATTATAATAATATTAATATAAATCCAGAATTCCAAGGAAATACCAGACATTTCCTTGGCAGCGAGGAAAGCACATATCCACTGTACTGAGAGAATAAATAGGTCCTGTTGCTAAGTGCTCACTAATACACTTTCCAAAAAAGTGTGTGTGTGTGTGTGTGTGGGGGGGAGATCTCACGCACAATTCTTGCTACCTCACACACTATCGAAACAGCTTCTAGTGTCAGTCTGAAAGAATACACCCTCACATTTTTCAAATAGCAATGCATTTGCCCAAAACCACAATGCATGAATCCTAGGGTTGAGGTCTTTCAAAGCATTCTCTATTGAACTCCACCACAAAACCCCACCCAACCACCTAAACTGAACCAGATTTTTTGGAAAACTTTGAAATTGAAAGGGCCCCATCCCAATGTTAAAGTCAAAGATAAACTACAATGACTTATCCAGTGTTTTGTTTTAATTTTGGATTAAATAGAACTACGCCAGCATCACTTAAAATTGTTCACACAAAATATCACATGGATTGACTGAGGTCAGCACAACCTCTCGCGTGCTTATTGATGTGAGGAACTGTCAAAAGTTCTTACAAGGAAAATTTTTATGTTGCCCCAAAAAGCACTAAAGATGTTAAAGAAGTGTAGAGTAATAAAATATTCAATAAAACCAACACATGGCAAAAATGCAGCAATCAAGTGCTCTTATGAAGTGGCAAAGTGTTTAAGCCCACAACACCTCAGTATTTTTAATTAAGAAAAGGTTATGGCTTAGTAAAATGCTGCCTTGCTGGAAGCAAAGTGTTTGTGGAAATTATGCTTAGTGGAAAAGTGAATGCCTTTTCCTGAATCCTTTAATGATGGACCCATCCCTTCCTCTGCTGACAGGGAGGGAGACACTGGGGAATTTTTCACTGGCAAACCTAAGTTATTCTAATCAGACCTGCCTGAGTGTCTCTTCAGAAGTCATTGTCTCCTGGATAAGAGCAAACAACCAGGCAATGAAACTTCACATCCAGGCTTATCCTTAAATAAGCTTGCAGTTCAGACATACATAGACATCAAAGAGAATAATTTGCAAATTCCAACAGGTTGTTTCAGGGGTAAAACCGACATAAATATTACTTATATGCAATGCATAAGAAAGTGCATATGAATTTAATTTCCACATTCTCAGATAAAAGTTCCAGGTTGCAAAGTATAAGGCAATGTAGCGCAATGTATCCAAGTAATGAGAAGTGGTGGAATTAAACACAATAAAGAAAAAGATCAGAAAATGGAGAATTATGAAGTAATCAAGCTGCTTAAGCTTCTCTGATAAGACAGGATGTGTGTAGCTGGGAGGTCAGAAGGCACCACTTCCTTTGAGGGAGCCTGGGAACCACAGCTCCCAGTCTCCAGTCATGAACCACAGAAGAGAAGGGACAGCAAACCAATATGTTCCCCCTAATGGTGTAACCTCTTTGTCAGATAGCACTCATATCCTCATAGATATGAACACTATCCTCTTGAGTCATTATACTTTTCTGTGCTTTCAATTCGTCTGTAAAATGGCAAGACAATGGCTCCATCTGCCTGGCATGACAGCATGAGAGTTAAGACAGTATTTGCCTTCAAAATGGCACCATAAGAATTTAATAATCAGCCAAATCACTATGAATTCTTCAATGAGACTGCTGGAATACTCTCTGCACAGTCTCAGACAGTACTGTTTAAGGCATTCCGAAAGGGGGTAGAAGGATGAATGGATGGGGGGTAGAGACAATAACCTGAAAGCACCAGGGGGAGAGGAGGAATCTTGCTAAGCATTCCTTTCTAATCCACTATAAAGATACCAAAGAAAACACTAGCCCCAAGGTGCCGTGTACTAAGACAATAATATAATCTGTTTCTTTGCTATGGTCTGTCACTTAATATGTGCTTTGGCATGAGAGAATGCAACCACTTATTATTGAATTGGGTTCCTTTGAAAGTGTATTTCTTATCTGCTTGTATGTACTATGTATGTTTAACCCATCCAGAGAAAATCAAAAACTTCCTTATTTTTGCCTTCTATTTTGCCAAAAGTGAAACAATGTAGGCAGACAAACTCCACAGTATCTTGACATGACAAAGAGGGCAAGTCAAAGGTGCCCTCTTTATCATGCTTTAAGAGTCTGGGAGTTGCTACAGGGTCATAACAAAACACTCCCAATTTATATGATAACTCTGCTACTGAAGCCAAGGGCAATCCATTTATAACACGGGTCTCAGATAGCAGAGAACTTCCATATTTATTTTCATTCAGCTTGGCAGATCAGAGGGGAAAGAGCTGGTTGTAATCTGTGATCTGCCTCTGCCCTGATAGACAGAGGATGAGTAGCTAGAGCTAGGACAGCATGCAGTGAGAGAAAGAGCAGACACAGTTGCTGTTACTGTGTTACTGTGAGAGAGGCAACATGTGCTAGAGGGACTGTGGGCTACCGGATTCATTCCTCCACAAGCTTGTCTCTCACAGTATGGGGGCGACTGACTGCTCAATGGCAGCACCTGGCCCTATGCTTTCCCTTTGTCAAGATCTGACTTCACTGGATTACCATCACAACATCCACCAGCTGTCCTATATGCAGACCCCCCGCCCACACCCTCACTCCCTCCTAGCCAGCTTCTCTCAACCCATTCCCTACCCCCAGTCCAATTCCCCCAGCTGGATCTCCTCTGAATGACACCCCCTCAATCTGCCTAATTATCTTTCCTCTGTCCATACTGCTGTAGCACTCTTCAAGCAGGGTGGAGCTGAGGGGCCAAAGGCTGTTCAACTACACTTCCTGACTGCTCACCTAGAAATTACACTTTCAGTGACACTATGAACTCTTCATTGTCAAGTTCAAAACTCTGTGGCATTGTAAGATTGTGAAGAATATTTATTGTGTATCAAAGAGAAAAGCCTTCCAAAAATTTGTACTAAACCATTTGTAGATATGCTTTTAAATATAACTTTTAATAACATTAAATTTTACTGTATTATATCAAATAGTTAGAAATAATGGAAAATGGCAGTCGGTGCCAAGATCTCGAGCTCCACACAGACAATCAACCTATTAAAACTAATAACAGTGACTGATTTTTACTGAGTGACAGAAACAATTAAAACTGGCATTACAAAGTTGGTTACCTGAGAAGGAAACCACTATAATCAGAGACATATAAAGAAACAAACAAGATTTCATGCACTTTGAAGTTATGCTGTGAAAAACAAGACAGAGGATACATTGGTTTTGGAACAGTGTCTGGAACAGTAACAATGGCAACTGTCACAGACACTGTAATAGAGTCACTTGAGAATCTGTTTTCCTGTAAGAACAACAAATAGCACAGTAGCTGGACAACAAGGAAGGGCAAGTGAACTTCTCTACATGAAGTGATGTGTCCTGTTCTATGGAACAGCTTTGCTTTCTATGAAAGTGCTTTCTGCTGTTTTTCTAAATTCCTTTCAAATGCCAAAGCACATATCTGCCTCTGCATTTTGTTTCTTTCCATTCTACACTGGCCTCACATTGCTGTGGCCTTTCTTCTCTGCCTTCCTAAACCCTGTTCTAGTTCTGGTGCCAGGTTACAGCCAGGTATCTGGTGGAAGAAAGGATCTTTTCTCCTATTTTGAATCTCCTGTTTCTGTAGGCTCCCAGGGGAAGGGGTGGGGTGGCTCCACTACTCATAGGACTGGTCTGACCACTCTCATGTGGCCATGCTCCACTCCACTGCTCTCCCATATTATGGGCCTTTTTCTACATTTGATGTCCCCTTCCATTGGAAAAAACAAAACAAAAAACAAATATCTCAACCTTGTCATTCTTAATGATTTTTGGTACTCTACCAACTTAGTAATTACACATTCACCGCTCCCACATCACTAACATATGAACACACTCATATACACAACACAAAGGATCAGAGGAACAAAAAAGGCAAACACAATCCCTGTGATGTAATTACACTTAATCTGGAGATTAATACACTTAGACCAAACACTGGGAGTGTTGTGTTGATTTTCACTCATAGTAGTTCAAAGTAAATTATGTGATCGTGAAATGAAGTTTAAAAAAATCGGTCCAAATAAAATTATACATTTACCCAATAAAAACAATCCTGGCTATAGTTAATGATTGAAAAAATGTGGGTAGTGGTTACTAGTTTCACTTGCAGTTAAGTTACACATTGACTAATGTGTAATTACTTCTACTGGGAGTACAGGAACTTTATACAAGTGCAACGTAATGCACAAACATACACACAGTATATACATGTGTGGGGATGTGCTTTTGCCTTGAACAAGTCTATTCAGGGTATTGGATTAACTTAGGTCCATGCAGTACGGTAAAGTGCTACCATCTCCCATAAAAGAGTAAATTTACTGTTTTGGAAGGATACAGCTGGCAAACAAGGAGTTTCGTTTTAAAAGTATCTCCTCCATCTGACCCCCCTCAGGCATTTTTCCTGAAGTATAGGGTTTTTTTCTTTCCTTTAAAATGACCCCAGGGCAGGACACTGTAGACTATTTAACTTGACTATTGTAATAGCCTCCTCATTTGAAAAACAAAAGCTTTGACAAAAGATGCAAAACCTCTAAACTGCAGGAATAGGCAGGACATTAAGACAATTAGTTAAAAAAAAACAATTTAAAATTTTCTAAAGCTATTTAAGGAATTTAAATAAATAGAAATTGCTTTAAAGCTGAGGCTACATTGAATAAAAAAAATTGAGCCAAACACACAAAGAAACGCTCCTTTGGCAATGTGCAGCAAGATGTTGTGATTTATGACTGAATGAGCTCCTTAACAGGTGCAAGAGATGAGTGTGTCGTCCATGCATTTCCAGACTTGTTGATGCTCATCTGTGCAGGTCTAATCAATTTGTTCCATCTTTCACCACTGTTATGTGGGCGTTATTATCTAGACAATAGGTAATAACAGGGGCATTTCTCGCTCCTTGTTTAAGACAGAGAAAAAACACCGGAAATCTGCCAGGTTATACACAAAACTGTTGGTTTCGAGCATTGGCAAATGGTAGCTATCGCCCTTTGCGCTGGTAGGTTTTTTTAAAAAAAATGTTGCACTTACATGCATCGAGAAGGTGAATCTAGGCATGTCCCTCCATTTTCACATGGCCTGTGTTGATCCACGCAACGGATTCCTGTGGAAATCAAAGAAAGATGTTAAAAAACAACTTTAGTAGTTGTCTACAAATCATCATAACCTAATTTACATAACTAATCAAAACTCGCTGATAGTGATTTCTAGACAACAGTCCTTTGCCACTTGTTACATCTTGTAGACACACCCGCACATCTCCACTAAAAGAAGATACATTTCTGCGTTTCCTTGATGGATATGCATGCTAAAGTACCGAGTTGCTTGTGCTTAAAAAATTATTTGTTTAGGAGAGAACATGTTTTGGTATTCAGTTAAAGTTTAAACCACACATACAAAAAAAGTTAATCAAATATTCTAAATTCCTTCTGCGCACTCTGGGTTTTGTCACCTTGCCATCAGACCTTTCCCACACAGTTAAACTAACTTTCCTGCAGGTTCCGAATTTCTATGTTTATCTATACAGCAATGAGTGGTTTAATCACACGAACACCAGCTATTTTACACATGATGCGCTAACCCGAATCTGCTACAACGACCTGTTGCCGCTGTCGTGCCAAAATGTGATTGTCGGTATTTAAACCGCTGACTTGACTTATTGACCTATAATCTATCAAACACGTCTTTCCTGAATAATATTGAATCATTTTGAGGTAGTGTGTATTTCTGTTTGATTATAATGCAGAACACAAAGTGAGTACAACTATTTATAAACAACGATAATAGACATAAATACCACGTAAAAACAACGACATTTTTTTGTGAAAGACGAGAAAACAACTAAAATTCTAAATAACTACCAAATAAATAGACGAACAAAAAGGATAAAAAGAGAAACTTATTAGTACATATTAGTACTCACTGGTAGCCTAGATAATCAAGGATAACCTCATTATTTGGAACTGGACGGTGGCTCGGCTGTCCAGACAAGTCCAGTCTAGCCTACCGGTGGGTATAAATCTAAACTGTGAACTCAGGTATTAAAAGTGCAAGATGACTTACCTTCACAGACATGCATAAACAATAAAAATGACAAAAGAATCCATGGAATATTCCCTTCCATTTCGGTGGAAAAGTTTCCAGCGTTTGAAGTATTTTTTTAGTAGAAATACATCCTTTGTTAAGTTCACATGAAAAGCTCCAAAATCGATGGGTTCTTTTTCATAAAGTCAGCCGGAAAACGTAGCGTTAGATCCTAATCCCGTAATATCCTCCGCAGCTCGGCCACGGCTGCTGTGATTCTCCTCTCACCTCCTAAAACTTTTGAAAAAAGTTTTGCTTCCCGATCTGTCCCAGCGTTTGGGATTACTCCGCCTCTCCGCTCTCGCTCTCGCTCTCTCTCTCTCTCTCCCCTTCTGTCTATCTTTCGATCCCAGCCCCCCCCCACCCCGCGCGCGCGCACACACACACACACACACCAACTGTAGTATTGTCTTTTTTTTTTCTTTTTTTTTTTTTTTACATACTAAGCTATTGGAGGCAGTACAACGATGATCAGGACTTCTTGCAGCAGTTCAATGAGGTCTGGACTAAAACTATAAACAGTAGAGAACTTTCCTGGCATGTTTGACATTTTGTACTGACAGACCTTACACAACTGCAACTGTGCGAATAACCCCTTCAATTTTGAAATCAACACTATCTTCTGAAAAGTGTTAATCTATGATTTTGTTTCTCCTAAAGGTCCTAGACAAACACGGGACTGTATTTTTACAGACATAAGGAGGCTGGTGGACTTTACACAGTCTATATGTTTTCTTTTTCTTTTCTTTCTTTTTTTCCTTTTTTGCATCCTGATAGTATTCCATAAAACAGGCTGATGCACTTTGGGATTAAGTATAGTGCTCTGGTACTATATATAAATGCATAAATGCATGCACTCCAAATCAAATATTTGTTCCACATCCAAATCGTAAACAACAAAATGTAAAACTCCCACATTACGTGCATTAAGATGGAGTCTCTGTAATATGGCAGCAGACCATAATGTGTCTAATCATGTGCAAACTTACTTGTTTGTTTTTGTGTTTAGAGTTGATGAACTGTAGATAAGACAGTGAATAGTGTTTACATGGTAGCACACCGATAGACAGTAGGCATTCCTGTTATGCCTTTGGCCAGCGTAATGAACTGAGCTCTCACTCTCATTGCAGCTCTCTCAATTTAGCCAGCATCTCTTCAGTCTATGGCAGTGCACTCATTTTCTGCAGCCAGTGTATAGTACCTCAGTTGTTCTTTTGCACAGAGTGGAGCTGGTTGCTTGCAGAGACAATAGCCTTGATTTGAATCATAAAAGCAGTCCAGCATTATGACACAGTTTCTCTCTGCAGGGGAGGGTACCACACTAATATTCAAGCACACTGCCCTACACCACCATCTCCCCCTCGTCATCACCCTACTCCTGCTTCTGATCTTGAATAAATTACAGGAATTGGTAGAGCCATGAGTGTAGCATAGTGGTTTGGAGTGAAATTTGTGAGCTGCAGTGTGACGTAATCTATAGGGGGTCAGTCAAAAGACCTTGTTAAGCCTCACAGACACCTGCTTCATTAGGCAACGACCGTGGGATGAAAGTTTGGCAGTTCAAAGTTTTCAATAGCTGGATTCAGCGTTTTGTACACAATGGCTTAGTCTTATATTCTTAATTAGCACATAGACATTGTTTTAACCGGCTGAAATTCCCCTTTTGAAACTCCCCCAATTATCCAGTATTACAACTGGTAATTTATATTTCTGGCTGAGCCTCCAGCAACAAGAGCAAACTAGATAGAAAAACAGAGGAAAGTGTAACGGAGTTCATATATTTTTCAAGTGGGTGTAATAACCTGTGTTTTTATGTTTTCATCTGGCTGTGAAATGTTTCTTTCAACTCTACAGTTGTAGTAGACAGACTCCCAACTTACTATGCCAGGTGTTGACAGTATTTTGACTGGCTTCCAGTTGGAAGAAATCCCAGGGAGAGATTTTTCATTGTGCTCAGGGTCAGGCAGTTGTATTTACAGTTTGCTGCTATCTGTGAACTCAGAGTCTACAAATGCCTCATGTACTTCACTATGCTGAAAAACTGAGGGACTTCTTTCCCATGAAATTAGCTGTTGGCTTCTTAATACCTAATAATACTTTCACTACAAAACATAATGTGGTGAGTTGGTTACCTATCAAAATAATACTTGAATAAAATAAAACAATGAATAATTACTAAATATTTTAACGTGATCTAAGTTGAAGATCATAATCTTTTTTGTTTCCTTGAAGAACACACAACTAGTTATAATAACTCTTAACAACACAAACACTTAATTTAATAGAAAAATGTGCAACAATTGCTTTTATTATTCTAATGATTTTCAAGTATTTCGTCTTTCATTGAAAATTAATTGATATGGAGTTTAGACCTGCCTTAGCCAACTTTGAAGGAGAGTTGTGTTAAAATGGTTTGTTTGAGAAGATTACAATAAACACCACTTGAGTTCCGAAAACAAAGACACTCTCTCACTGATCCCATTAATGGAGAAATGGATGTCCCAGTTCTTCCTTCTGGAAATATGAACGACCCTTTATTGTTTTAAAGATGAAAGAGAAAATGGAACTTTTATTTGAACAACAATTTTAATGAATTCTAGCTCATCCTAGACCCTTTTCTTGTCGTGTCGGTGTCACACTCCGCCTCTCTACTCAAGCACACACATGCACAAAGGCACTCATAAACAGAACAAACAACTCAGTGTTTTTGTTTGTATTCGGTAGAAATTGTGAGAGTGGAAACCCTGGTGACAAAGTTCTCGCACAGGACTCAGGGGGAATCTCCAATCACACAAACAAAGATGTGACAGGTCAAGATTTATAACTTTGTTCTCTGTTGGCGAAAGAGCGAGATTTCTCTTTGAACTGTGTTAGCACTGCTTATAGTTAATAAAGCTAAATCTGAAGAATCAGCAGTAATACACTTAATTAGGAGAAATTAATATACACATTTATTTTAAAACCAATCTTTAGTGGCATATTTCTGCTTTTGTATACTCAGCTGTACAAAGTATTGAGTAATTCCTCCCTTTGAGCATTTAAGAACCTTGGATACCTGGAACTATTGTGACACACACTGCCAACAGAGAAGCCTTTATTCACAATTACATATGAATAATACTGTTCGTTTGCAGTGTCAGCTGACCAAATGTAGCTAAGTGAAGACCACCCGTACGCAAAAAGCAAAAAGATATGCTCACGTTATCTATTAGTTTGACGTGCAAAATGAATATTTATTGAAATGATTTTTTTTTTTTTAAAAAAAGCAAACACACAAAACAGTATCTTTCATTGTATTTCTTTGTTCTCCAGTAAGAAACTAATTTGGACATGTAAGCTGATACATAATGTCTATGGACAGCTACAGTAATGACATCAATAGAAGTTAACAGCAGTCAGTGAAGAAAAGAGGTCTTGGAAGACTTACGCTCAAGAACCACCGCGCTGCACAAAGTTGGAAAGCAACCTGAGCTACAAATGATACGATCAGATGATTTTGCATATTTGCCACACTCCTTTAACATCTCTGTGGATGGTTGCACAGACAACAAAAATATTCCTGTGCTGGCGTTGACCAAAAAACCTTCCGCAACATTGTTAGGATGAACAGTTTTAAAAGATCAGTTAGCACTACATAAGGCATTAAAAGACAAATGCATACTAACAGGAAGACATGCTAAAAGCTGACAAGTGACTCAAAGATGAAAAATACATGACACAGAAGCAAAGTTAAAAAGACATACTATACTTTCAGCCAAAAAAAAAAACAACCCCAAATTTGAGTGATCAGTCAGTTTAGGCAATCGAATCCAGTAGTAAAGATTGAGCCTAAAAATTAGATAGACAAAGGTAGGTGAAGTCACACACACGAAGATGGTAACACAAGAAGTGCAATGCAGGAACATTTGAGACATGGCATAAAAACAATTACAATAGACATAGGTGACACACTGGGGCGGGGCAGGTAATGATAGATAAAGCACGAGGGCAGGAAGTGGAGAATTTTATGTGAGATACTCATTATATATACAAAATTAAATTAAATTGGTAATGAAGTTCTTCTTTTGCTCTTCCCCCTCCACCAACTAAACAAACAAAAAAGTTTTCATCAGTCATCAAAAGCAAGGGTCACTTTTGGTCAGTGGGTGTATTCAGTGAAGGTTTAAATGATCAAATGTTTGTCTATATTTCTGCTTTGCCTTTCGACAGTTTTTAACGTGGTCAGCTACCATCATCCTTTCATACTCGGTGGCCATTCATGACAAGCACACTCCATGTGATAGGAGTGCTAACAGGCAGTGTGTGTGGACACAGGGGACGTGATGACTTTACCACCCAGACCAGACTGATTTATGTGGGAAAAGCCCAAAGAGCACCCACAAAGAGTGTGGGGAGGATTAGAAACCCCTCTACAAAACTGGTCACGGCCAATCAGCAGCTGAGACCCCCTACAGACAGACGTCGGGGCCAATTGTAGTACAGGATTCAGGCTTTTGATCTGAATCTTGATTTTATTATTGCTTGATAATTGCATGATATCTTTATCTGTAAGGGTTACTTCATCTTAAACTTGAGCTGGCTTCTGAAGATTAAAGAGACACTTGAGACAGGCAGTGTTTATGAAGACAGTAATAAAACTCTGGATTTCCTTTAGTTTTCCAGGATTCTGCGCTGCTTTATAGCTCTGCCATTTTTAATTTGTTGTATCAGATTTTTAGCACAGGAAGAAATCAGCCAAGTACTCCCATTCTGTGCTAATATCCCGGGAGTTATTCTGACTTCTATATTACTTGTAATCTAGTTACATAATAACAGTCATTTATATTTTTTCTTCTTTTTTATATTGATTGCCATTGTGTTCTCATGTCAAAATGTTTAGCTCCCTCCCTTAATCTAATGTATTTCAAACATTTTTACAACCACTTGGTTTTGTTTTTTGGCTCTCTCCATATACAAGACATCTTGCTTGCTTACATTACACGCCTCTAGTCCACGATTTAATAATTTTCCAACAACCACTCATAAAAAAAGAGGTTATTCCCTGTGTCCTCTTTCACCCTGATTCTATTCTTCTTATTCCTTCCACCCACTCTCTGACATATGCACACAGAGTGGCTTAAAGGTTGGAGCTTTTTGCCTAAAGTAAACATACGTCAATGATGGATCTTTCACTGGATTGTGGGAAAAAGTGTTTGACTTTCACACAAGCTCTCTAAACGGCTATTAAATCCCGTATGTGTACACATGTTTTGTTTCTGCAGAGAACAGGACAGACAGACAGAAAGAACGAAGGAGAATTTTTACTTATGGTAGTCTTTTGTTCTCTGAAACACATGTTTCTTTGTAAAATTGTTCTCCAGTAGGACAAAACACAGAGAACTTATAGGATTTGTCTGAATAATATCTTCCAAGATCAGGATTCTTTGTCACTAATCATAATAAGAGAGTTTTTGTCCCTTTCCTGTCTCTGTAGGCATTTACATCCACACAGCAGTCTGCAATAGATACTGATGTGGAGGAATGTGTTTCAGACGTAGCTGGAGACTGACCAGCTGGAGGAATTCGGAGCACTATGACTGCGCTTCCGTGTGAAATAGCTACTTAAGACCACTGTGAGCAGCTGCTGGACAGTGTCCCCCTTCCCCTTCCTTCTTCCCCCCTCTCTTAACCCCCTCTTCCAGATCCTTTCTCCCTCCATGAGGCTGTAAATCTTAAAGAAGAACGGAGGTGTTGGGGACTTGCTGAAAGGGTTCCAGGGATGATCGTGGGGTTTAGTGCAAAAGGTCAGGTCTGTATTAGTGAGCCCTGGTGCCGAGACTTTGGGCTGATATCCACTGATGACCTGACACACACGACCAGAGCACTGTCCACCATGAATCTTCACTCTGTTGTCAGGATTTATTGATCTGGTGCAAGGAAGAGGGCACTGAAGGCCTGCTGCAACAAGTGGGATTATCTTAACGAAAGGCTGAGGGTCATTTCAGCCATTTTACAAAACCATGTTCAAATCCATGTAATCTGACAAGTAAAGCAGAAAATAACCTGAGTTTTTATGCAGAATCGATGTGGTGACAGCCTTGAAAAGTGTTTCGTGTGGCATATGCTGCGACAAATATGTCAAATAAAAGACATATTGAGAAAAATGACTGAATTATAACTGCAACTGATCCCACATTAGCCTCTGAAAACCAGAAGAGAAAGACGTGGAGGGGTCCCCTGGTCTCTGTTCATCCTCTATCCCTCCTGAGTCAATTGTTGGGGAAGCATGGTGTCAACCCTGCGCCATCAATCACCTCCTTTCAGAGGAGGGCAGACAAGGCGGGGACCCGCCCCCCAGGACAGGGGGGTGGAAGTTCTCATGCCCTCCCCGCCTCCTGAAGCCCTGCGCCCCTACAGACAGAACTCCGACAGCTGGTTTGGCCATTAGGAGTAGGCCGAGACCTGAGGGCCCCCGCACAGCAGCAACAGCTGCCAGCCCACTGCCCCCAATCACCCTACCAACACAGCTCTATAAAATCTGTATTAGAAGACCAATATATATTCATGCCTTTGCATCCTTTCACAAAATGGTGACGCCATATGTCATAATCAATATAACTTGATCAATTTCAGAAAAAAAAAGAAAAAACAAAATGTTGGTAATTTTCCTGGGTACATGATTTTGCTAATTCTATTCGTTTAAGGAAACATATTCATTAGTAGTGCAAACATTTCTGCCCTTTGGAAATTTAAAGAGAATGGGGAATGCAACAGTTAATATCAGAACATTTTGTGGTCAATTGCCTATTTATTATACATTTATCATGCATATGTTTGATTCCATCCATTTTTGATGCATTTTTGTCATTTGCAGGGATATGGGACACTGGTGTTTGGAGCTGGAGCCTGCCCAAGCTGGCAGTAGGCAGCGATATTACTGACGTGTGCTGTATTATCAACTGCTTCTTGATAGAATGCACTTAAATTCTGTGTGGTATAATTTTCTCCTTTGAAGATACTAAAACCAAGCCAAGCACCAAATTTATTAAACATATTTGTCCAGCCAGTTCATCATGCAGGCTTCATCATCAAAGCTCAATCCTTTTTTCCAACAATGGAATCACTACAAGGTAATATTTACCAGGTTGAGACTTTGTTTATACTACAAATATGTCTGTGTATATGTGATTTCGGAAAGAGCTTTCATTTGAAGATTGCTGTTTGCAAATGTGTGCTGATTGCGCTAAATGGGTGAGTGCACTCAGTCTTCTGAATTAACGTGTGTGTTCCAGGAGTGAGAGAAAGAGAAGAGACTAGAGCGTTAGAAGAGATTACGCCACACTCCCTCAGGATGCTTGTTACTCATGCACTACTGGCAGCCGAGTGGTTCCCACACTTACACACTGAGGTGAAAGAGGCTGCACCCACAGCCCTACCTGTGCCTTTTCATGTTCCAGCAGAGCCTTCCTGAGCCAGGATCTTCCTTAAGAAAAGAACAGGGAGAAAACACTAAACCTGCCTAGTGCGCAATGAAAACAGCAGCCAGTGAGTAACATTTCTAGTTTGCCACTAACGTATAATTACAACCAGATAGAACTAGAATGAGATAATTAGCCTGTAGCTTCTTACCCTCCTGCCCCCTGTTCCCCCCAACCCCATATATCATCTATCACATGCTGCAGACACAAATGCACAATATAGCCTTAAACAAGTAGTTTTTGCTAAAACCCCCCAAATCAGAATCCAACAGTCTTAATCAGAAAACCTACTGGCATTACTTCCATTCCTATGTTGTTGTCCAAGGTCTTGAAACTGAACTTTACAGTTTTGGTTTTATGAGTTTTATGAGACCTAGTTTATCATGGTTGCTTCTACAGCATGATGCTGATGCACCAGCAACTGACTTGCTGCCAATATCAACAGGGCTATTTGCTTTGTTGGCCAAGCAGTCTCTGATCGCCAGACCATGATGGAAGCCCCTGGCCCTTTTGTCCAAGTCTACTGAAGTGGTGTGAGATTACATATGAGATCATAACTCCCATCATCTTCATCTTTGTCACATTGTGTTGACTGGGGAGCAAAACTAGACCAAATGAAAGATTTCACACTTGCACGCTGCAACAGCTGCTGAACTTTATTAAAAGTGGCTGCCTAAGCTCTTGGGTATTCATAGGGAGTAGAAAGCAAGCATCGAGTCAAGATAGGGGATGAAGTCTGGAAATGGATTTAAAGGTGCATGGACATTCCTTTCGCACTCTGTGTCTGGTTTAGGGACACACTTGAATGATAAGAAAGGTAGTACAAAAATAAGACAGGGCAGTGAAGTGTCTGGGGTCAATACAGCTTAAGTGCTGTGAGGGTGAAGGATAGCTATCCCGCTATAGGAAGATAACTTGCAGAGAACTGTTGTGTACTCTCTGGTTTCTTTCAAACACACCATAAATAATTGCTGAGATAGAATCATCATAATAATCTGTTAAAACCATTGTTGTCACAGCCTCTTTAAGTGTGGGTTATTGAGATAGACTCCTGAAATATACCTGTGAATTAAAACCATGTTATCTTTTTAATAATATTGGGATTTCAATTCAAGTTATTGGTATCATGTTACCTTTATTCTTTTGCTTTCAAGTTTGAAAGAACAAGTAGGCCATTTCAGAAAAGCTTGGTTGTGGTTCAGTGAAAGGAGTGGTGATGGCAGTAGACATTCCACACCACAACATGTAGGGCCAGAGGAAAGAGGAAAGAGGGCTTGCAGTAATTCCACTTTTATTAAAACATATTGAAGAAAAACAGCATGCCAGTCTGTGGCAGGGGGAGGAGAAAATAAGCATGACAGCTGGATCAAACATCCGTCTCGCTATCTAGAAGCTTGTGCTCGTAAGCTTTTATGAATGTTTCATCTTTTTGCTCTCAGTGCTGTGATCCCTCTTTTCTTCCTTCCCACTCATCTTCTTCAACTCCATCCACTGTTCTTCAAATAGCTGTCCAGACACTACTGATCAACCCACTCTCTCCCTTCATTTTGTTTTAACCCACTCATCCTCCACCCACTCAGTCAAGTTCGTTCCGCCAACTCTATTTCCTCTCTTGTGGCCTTTCTATCAATTCCATGACAAATGTTTTGCTGTCTGGAGCCATCTTCTAAAACATTTTTTTTCTTTACTAGTGTTACTAGTTGGATACCAGGCTGTGTAGAGCAAATTTATCCTAACTCACAACTACATCATTACTGAGGCTGGCAATTTTACAACTATGCTTCTGGCCACACTAACCCCAATGACCTGGTCACTGTCTCCCCAGCAACAAATGAAGGCAGTGTGATAATGCATGACAGAGGAGGTTTCACCTCAGGCTGACCTGATTACTGGGCCTGGGGCAGACACCATCAGCCTGTCACAAATAACGGACATGTTCAATTCCTCTGTTCATGCCATTTAGTTATCTTCCAGTATTCATTGCCTGCTTATGGTATGCGGCCCCCCAATTTTTCTAAGCCATCTGGCATTTCTAAAGGCATGCTATGAGGTCAAGAAGATATTATGCATAACTTTCTTGTGCTGGATTATCCAGCATCCTGGCACAAACTTTTAGTCATCTTCCCAGGACTCTTTGGAGGAGAAAGGCAATCTAGACAATCCAGACATTCCAGAGTCTTGTTGTGTTCTCTTCTACTCTCTAATTTAGAAGCAGCTGTTAGGCTCTGCAAGCCCTCCACCACCAAAGCTGGGTTGGGAGGTGGGAGTTGGCGTGAATATGGAGAACTAATGGCGACTGTCACACTTTCCTGGGCTGTGGTTCTGACTGTCATCAAAGCAATTGTAGAAGGGAGGGTGGACAGCAGATTACAGGACAGAGAGTGATAACTACAGGCCTCACCAGTGAAAACAGAAGTCACCTATTCGACTCTTCATATTTGTTCCAGAAACAACAATAATTTATTTATTTATTTTACATTTATATTTGGAATGTTTGGCTTTTTTTTTTAGGATCTAAGCTACGTTTTAAGATCCTTGAACTTCTGTCTGTGCTGCTCACATGTAAATGGTGTAATTATGCGGAGTAATTACACCATCAGCAAAGTAAAGGGTCTTTCTGGCAGTTTGGTGCGACGTGGGCACATGCTGCTATAGTGAAGAAAAGAAGATTTGCAACCACCCGTTGTTTGATAGAAAAAAGTCCTGTGATGACTGCATCGTGTGTCATGAGATCTCATCTCTTGGAGGCTTCTCACCATGCCATGGCATCCTGCCTACATGTCACTGGTGTGCCAGTGAAACTTTATAAATATGTGAGAAATTTGGAAAAAGATCTAACAAGTGGAAAATTAAATTAAAGTCTAAAATTAACTGTAAAATGTGTCATGTAAAATCATGATGTGGTCCTGTATTTGGAGCAGCTTTGTGTCTTTAGGTGTGCTTAGTGGCTGAGGTTCTCACACTCTGGAGAACATGTTGAGACACGAAGTCCCTGAGGGAGCCCAGATGTGGTCCACACTCTGCTCTGTACTAACCCCTAATTGCACTATTGGCTCCCTTATGGGACGTAATTACTAGGAAAATGTCTGCGTTTCAAACTGGTGGATGCCAGTTAATTTATTTTCCTTATCCTCGTGCCCAACGCACATGCACTTTGACATTGCACTTTGACAAAAACATGCCTTCAGATGTGCTACGACAGTAAAACAAGTACTATGTAATAAGCGGTATAGAATATGTTACTCACACATTTCCCAGTGTTTTGTCAGAGATGATTTTGCTTCACTTGGCCCACACCACTAAATTCTCTTATACATGCTGCATGTGTTTTTGTCATATACTGTGATTGGGCAATTGGTCCATATTGGAATTAAATCTATTTTTAGAATCTTGTGAATATATGGGACACAGACTTCTTCCTGCTGAGCAGTAAACTTTTCAGCTGGATTTCCCACATATACTGTATGAGAAGGGCCATCCTGGGGGTCCTGACTTGTGCTCCCATGAAAGTGCTGTTTCAACAGCTTGTTTTAATTCCCCTGTTTCCTGGAGTACAAACAGGGCGGAGGAAGCTCTAAAGCCCCTCACAGTACAATAAGAGCAGCCTCAGGGGCACACGAAGGAAGAGGGTCAACAGAATCACAGTGGGGCTTGAGGCATGGGAGTAAGGGGGTTGCAAATAAGGGCATGGAAGCCTACCCCCTCATGTAGGGAATTTCTGCCCTTTACATGGGATCTTACATAGGATATGTATATATGAATCAGATCTCATATAAAGGACAGAAATTCCCTATACATATAAAATCTCCCATTCTTCAGGAGTGATCTTAACAAATAAGCAAGAGTTAAAGAAGTACAGAACTGTGGATCTGTTACAACTTCCTAACAGAACTAACCACTTTTTATTCACCACAATTAGGCACCATCACCCTTGTGGTTGCATAAATCAAGGCTGAATGTACGAATGGAAAGCACTATTTAGAAAATGATTACATTTGACATTTACTGCAAAACATCAGCAAAACATTTGAAACCAGAAAGTATTTCCTGTGATTGTACTGAAGAGGCCTAGGTAATTAATGTATGGATTTCCTTGGATTTTCCCTCAGCACAACTCTTGCAAGATTAATTTTCCAGCATGTCATTTCTTGGAGTAGGGCTGAGTGGATGACTGATGGTAAAAGCACAAGACTTTGTAGGGGGGAAAAAGCAACTGACCTTGCATTTGCAATTCTACAAGGTTATGAACAATTTTCTCTTGCAGAGCGATTGAAATAGTAGAATAAGTTTAACCCTGACTGAGTTGACTGAACTCTTTGGACAGGTGGGGCTTCCATTGTTACACAGTCTGGATTTGGCATTATTTGGATGCTTTGTCTTTTCTACACACATGTGTGATTTATATAAGATCCACCCCTACTTTTACAAGGCTGCAACCTGTTTCATCTGTGTTCTACAGCGAACTGCAGCCCAAACATAGACTTGTTCAAAGCAACAAGAACTCCTAAAGTGACAGGCACTCAGGACACGCAATCCTCCTGATGACAGAAACACATGCTTTGTTTGTACCAAGGGCCGGCTTTATGGCTTAGTCACTCAGCCTGGCACCTTGCAATATCTAATATTTTCCACTTTTCAGTCACGTCCAGCTCTTTACATTCATCCTTGTCTATGCCTCTCCTTCCTTTTCCAGATATATCAAAGCTAGGTCACTGCACTGAGGTGAGAGCAAATGACCTCTCAGTGTGCCTTAACTTAAATCTCCTGTTCCACATGCAGATGGCAGCTTGTATGTGTTTGTTTAGGCTGCTGAGTGAAGAGTGTGTGGGAAAAAAACTGCTCTCCACTTTTGGATCGATGAGGGGGAGATAAGAGTGCTCAGTGGCCTTCAGTGAATATGCATGAAAATCCTTTTACTTTGTGAGAACTTCGCTCCAGTTTAGAAACTTTTCCATATTATGATAAAAAAAAATCAAACTTGCCCCACCCTTCACCCCAATCCCAACTTATCCTGGAGAACAGGTACCCATCTTGAAAAAAATTTACGTGTTAAAGAAAAACTCAGATGAGACAGAACATGCATACATACATGTTATGAAGTCAGTTATAGGAACATTGAAGTTGTGTGTCAGTATACAGATTTAGATGCTACACCAGAAAACTTAGGCCAGCAGATACAAAACAATACAATAAAAATACCAGAAACAACTTGAAGAGTTTGCTCCGCGTGGTTCCAAAAGTTCAGTTACAGTTCAATATCCATGTGTTTGGATTTTCACTCTTCCAACAGCATAGTTGTTTCAGAGCACCGTTGTGGAATATCTGTACAGCAATTTACATAAACCACCACCATTTTACATAATTTGATATGCACAGACAGATTAATAAAAGTGACTATTATTACTCACACAAATTCTAGTCCTGCACTAAAATTTCATCGAACGTAACAAAGATCAGCACAAGAAATAATTATATAGGTGCCAATTTTGTTTTTTCTCTCTCTAAATATATGACATTAAACACTAACACTGAAAATGAGGATTTTCTCTTCAAAAAGCTATCTTTCCTCCCCTTTTTAAATTTTGACAGATTGATGCAGGCCGCAAGAATCCTGGAATTTTAGTGTCCCTGGTTTTTGGTTTTTTCCCATCAGTGCTTGTGCTTACCGTGGGAATCAAGGGCAGAGATAGGAGGATGTGGGAGAATACATACGCTCTGCTATTCAAACACATAACATTTAGAGGAAAAACGGTAGGGAAGGTGCCCAAAACTCCTCTTCTTCTTCTTCTTCTTCTTCTTCTTCTTCTTCTTCTTCTTCTTCTTCTTCTCCTTCTTCTTCTTCTTCTTCTTCTTCTTCTTCTTCTTCTTTCTGTCCTTCTTTTTTCTCTTCTTCTTCTCCAAAGCTCTATCTTTAATAACAAGATAGAGCTGTACTGTACTTGTGTCAGCCTTCAGTGCCAGTGCATCTCTGGGAACTCAACGGTTGATTGTAGGATAAGATAGCAACCTGTCTATACATGATTTTCTATCAGCTTATCTTTATTACTCATCATGCTCAGTTTCTTAAAAACACTAATTCATTTTCTTGCATACCACTTACTGCCTGATGCTGTTGTTATACGATTCACCACTGTTGGTTCTCTGTCTGAATGTCACATATCATCCCTACACCCAGAGTAGAGTAATTCTCCCAGGGACTGGTTTTCAGCCTTGGCTTTGCTCTTCTCTCTGTATCGCAGAAATGAAGGTCTTCGCTCTCAGCATAATAGCAAATATATATCACCTTTAAAAGGCACACATTCCAGTCCTAGCACCATGGGAAAACACATCACATGAGCAGAACATTTTTGTGAGTGAGCACACTGTAGTTAAATCAAAGAAAAAAGGCTGTGAGTTGGTGAAGGGATTGGAGTAAAGAAACAGGACAAAAAAGACTTTGAAGCCTAAAATTGTGAACATGTCAACAGTGAGAAAAATAAATCCTGTCTTGTCTTTTAAATTAATATAGAAATAAACTGAGTGAATAAAAAAGTCACACTGATAGCATATGCATAGTGAGTGTGTCAGTCTCTGTTCTGGTTCTCCTTTGTGGTGCCTGAAGAGGCCCTGTGTGTGGTCTGAGTGGTTCCTGTCTTCGAGGAGTGAACCAGTCTCAGACACTTCAGACTGCAGTCTCACACACACGCGCACGCACACACAGACACACAAGCGAGCACGGATGCACGCACACACACACACACATACACACAGTGATGAGTGCAAAGAGGGAGAGGTCCAATAAACAAGGCCTTTTTGATCCAGCCGCAGCCCAACAGCCTGCCAAGTTGCCTTTGTCTTAGAGAGGACACCACAGCCGTCACACAGACTGCTGTCTACCCACTGCTCTTAGCTGTGGTAAGGGGCATCATTCACATGCTGCTGTGCCAGAACCAGGACTGGAGAGAAAGAGAGACACACACACAGAGCTGAAGAAAGACAAAGCCCAAAGACAAATAGAGAAATAAAGTACGGAAAACAGTGTCTATGTCTACTGATTTATTGCACAACCAGATGTAAATGTCTGCATTTCAGCTGTTTTCATCACCCAGTGTTCTCAAACAGCTGCAGGCTGTTGTGCAACATTAAGGTGATTAGGTGGCAATGATTTTTCAGAGCTGTTGCACATGGTCTTCATCACTCATATGCCAATACAGTCCACTGATGTGGGGGAGCCATTGGGGGATTCAGATTGCAAGCCCTTGCAGAATATAAAAATGGAAAAGCCAAATCCAAGTAAATTTGATATTGGGGATAAGTGGAACCAGAATACTTGAGCTATTGTTTCTTTGTACAGAATAATTTTTTTTAAAAATGGAACCCATTCTTGTAATAAGACCCAAATGTTAAAGAAAAAAAACACTTCTTCGAATGTATAGAGTAGACTGTTTCCTATTACTTGTGAATGTGTTTCTCATTTTTATGTATTCTTAAGGTCCATCTTGAAGAAGGAATTGCAAATTACCTTAGGCTAGAGTAGTAAATTACTAACTGTGGTATGTAGCATTGTCCCTAAAAACAGTTCTCATTAATGAAATATTTTGTGACACAATAGGACTAACTTTTTGATGTTTCTCTCTGTTTTCTTTACAACAAAAAGTGAGTGAAATATCCCTTTTTGAAGCTGTTTTTGTGAATTTTGCGAACTGTGAATTCAACCTGGGTAGTGAACACACCTTACCTACCTGATCCTGCAGCATTCATACAGTGAATCTGGCCTGCCTCTTCAGTTTCACGGAGCAATATAGTCAAAGTGTGATACTGGATACTGGAAAAAATGTTCAGGTAAAAATGTGTTTTATGCTCCCTTGAAGAAGCAGTGAGTTGGTAGAGGTTTACTTATCGTAATTAATCATTTTGTAGTGTTGGCCTTCTAATTTGGGTTTTGTGTGTGTTAGATCATCCTGTTCCTCTTTAGACAAGAGGAAACTCTAAACTGAGCCTTGGATCAGGTGTACCCACCATGCCCATTTCCCACAGTTGAGGCCCAGGCTGCAACAGCCAGATATCTGACACTAATCACCCATTAAAAGTATAATGCAGTTCTACGCCAGACTGGACAGAGCGACACTGGCAGCTGCAGCTACTATATCCAACTAATTCTAGAGCATAGCAAAGGCTTGTCGAGTAGACTGGACAATTTCTTTGGGTTTTTTTCTTATTCGAAACCTGTAATGGAAATTTGCTAAATAAGAATTTGAGTGAGTCAGACTGTAAGCACTAAAGACTATATGAAGAGAGACAACAGAGGTGCTTGTGAGATTATCAGTGGAATAGAATAATTGGAATTCAAAGTACAAGTTAATAGACCAGAATAAGGATGATTATTTGCTCTTTGCCATAGCATCGATTTTCTTCTTGAATGTTTACTTCATCTTCTTGCCTTTAGTGACTGTCTAAAGGCCTGACCTGATGCTGGTTTTTGCTTTGGTCACAGATTGGGATTGGGTTTAATAGCAAGCTAAAGACAGTGCCTTTCCATCGGCGTCTGCAAGAGGGGATCAACATTTAGATAGGGGTTTCAAGACAGTTATAACACAGCACCTGTTAGGGCTCAGCTCAGGCCAGGATTCTGTACGACCCTGCTGTGCAGCTGTGGGTCCAATCTGAACCTCAGCCAGGAACGCAGACCAGGACCGGCTCTGTCTCCTCCCACTGGCTTCTGATCTGACACCACACATAACAATGAAGCTCCTCTGTGAGTGCTTTGACTTCAGCAGGTCTGTAATCGAATGATATGGAATATGTTTGTGGTGATCTAGTAGACCCTGGAATGTAACTTGCACAATAAGGCCTGGTTTTAAAACTTTGTCATGGAGTTGCAGTATGAGGCAGCACAATTGTGTAACAGGCACAGTTTGTTTCAAAATATTCTGATGTTACAAGTTTTCCTTCTCACTGGAAATAAAGAGGAAGACTATGGGGAAAAAAGAGGAATCAAGAAAAAAAAAAAAAGCAAATTAGAACTCTGACCAGGCCTCTGGGGACTACGTGTTTTGGACAGTTTAAATTACTATTGTAAATATCTCAAGTTAAACATACACTGAAGACATAGTGGTGAATTTTTTCCCACTCTCTTGAATGGAAAAATCTGTGCCCCCCAGCACCTCTCTCTTGGAATTCTGGTCTCTTGAGATAGGCAATATTAAAGAGGCTAATGTGACTAAAGGGCTCTGGGCTGTCCTTCTAGGGCTGCCTGCTTTCAATGTCCATTTATAACTAGATTGGTCCAAATAAGCAGAGGAAGCAAGAGCTGCACTTTCCCACAGTACTGCGAGGGGACAACATGACTACTCCTTTATAGTTCATGACTGCATGGAAACTGCACTCCCACTAAGAGCTCGGAATGGGTGGACTGGTGGACCGTAGCAGCCCAGATAACACAGCTTGACCAACACAGAATCTGATTTGCTAACTTGAAACCAACCATGCACACTGATAGCAACAGTGCTGGACAGAATCATGCGAGGAGCCATCGCTTCAAGCATAAGATTCGTTTTCCATTCCACAAAAATCCTTTTTTAGTTCTATGCAAAAAATAAAATATACAATTTTACAACATTGCTATGTATTGTGGGGTTTCAGGTATGCAGACGACTGTTTCAAATGTGTTTTGTAATTATTGTGAGTACATATAGACTGAAGAAATTGTTTACATTGAGTTCAGTCACTTTCTTAAAATTCAGTTAAATGCTGATGATTGTACCCAGGTGCATGATAGCTTTCTTGTGCAGGTAACAAAATCTGCTCACCACCTGCCACGACCCAATTGTGCCAAGAAATGCTCTCTAAGACAAAGCCTGGCTGACCTCCACATCAGTACATCTTATGTTCCCTTACTCAACATGACTCCACTGAGATGCCTCATCTGCATGCCTGTGTCTTTGAACCCCCTTTTGTGCTTTTTCTGCAGCAGGTCCATTTTGTGGGTATCTGATTTCTTATGCTACAGCTTGAGACCTGTGGCTGGACTGTGACACTTTCGTTCTGGTTTTTAAAACTTCTGTAGCCATACACTCTGGAGGTTGTGACCTCTGTATGTGTGTGAGTGACAGGAAGGAACAGAGTCTTTTAAGAGGATTTACTGTGAATTAGCACGCTGATTTGATGCTCTTTTTCATTGTGCTCTGTTGTGACGAGGACAGACTAGCCTGGCCCCTTTACAGATGGGTAGATTACATTTCACCGACTTTTTAAAAGCCGTGCACTCAACTGATATTTTTTTGGCAATGTCACTGGTCAGCTGTCACATCTGTCAAATTCATTTTTTTGAAGGAACATTTTAGGAATATGGAAATTCAAAAACTTGCATCATTTTTTCCAAATTTATCTTCTGTGTTTACCGACACATGGTACACTAACTTCACAGACATCAGTCATTCACAAGGATGGATTATCTGCTCACATTTGATATCCCAAACATAGAAAAGACAGTGAAAAGCTGAACCAAAGCAACCTTTCTTGTGCTTTCAAATTTTCACCAAGCTCAGACTGAACAAAGGAGCACAATGGTTGCTCAATGGTGAAGTGAGCCAGCTCTCTCTAATCAGTTTGGAGGGCAGCTGTCTAGCAAAGACTTGACAGTTACCATCCAGCTGGCTCAGACTCTGGGAACCAGTGAGAAAGGCTAAGATGCACTTTGCACCATTATAAGCATACTTTGTCTCTGTCTTAGTTGTTTTATTATTATTTTATTTTTTTTTACTTTCTTATTCTTCACACTATCTCTTTCTTTTTTTCCTCGAACACACAAAAAAGTAGCAAGATCACACTAGCGTTTTTGACTTTTACCCCCTGGTTAAACTATAATCTGTGGTTTTGTTCCAGGACTTCTTCCAGTATTTACAGCGTCATGTGGTTCAAGTTTCCCACATTATAGGGAACTGCATGTGGTGTGGGCTGCATGTGCAGTTTCCTGCAGATTAACTTTGTATGCCTCCCTCGTTACTGTGACAGACTGAATCAGGCTAATGTAAATAAGCATTCCTAACTTTCAACAAACCTATGGCCCCCTGAAAACCAAAAGCCCCTCTTGGTTGAAAGTGAGAGAATTCCATCAGGAGATCTAAACTTCCCTCTCTCCCAGATCTCAGGCTTGCCTTCCCACAGACGCCCGAGGCTCAATGACTTTGACTTCCCACATTTAAGAGTGTCTAAAAAAAGCATCTTTAAATTGCAACCATGAGCTGTGTCTCTTTCCCTCCTCCCACACACATGTTCTTACAATCTTGATGAGGGTCTTAAACGCAAGGGAAATTCTAATCTCCAGTGAAAAGTGTATTTCCTATTCCACCTATCATTTCTTCATACACAACACAGCAATAACTACTGTTGATCTGGGGGATGCATGCAAGAAAACAAGGAAGTGAAGAAGAAAGAAAAGGTGTGCTTAGACAGGAAACCTTCTGTCTCGCTTCACCAAGATGGCAGTGGTCTGTTTCTAAAGAATCTAAGAGTTTTACTCCTCCACACAATGAACTCACTTCCTGTCATTATTTACTGGGTGCCAAAAACTTGACCAACCGCGTCACACAGCATAAGAGAAGAAAAAGAAACTGAACTTTGTATATGTAGCTTGTTAAAGAGATTGAATATATATTTTTCAAAGTTTAGCTGTCAGTGTGTAAGTAATTAATCTTACTGTGAAAAATTTAAAACTCTTTGTAAATGTATCTACTCTGCAAGCTTTATCTTGCTCTGTGAGTTTTTCTTAGGCATGATAGTGTAGTTTGGAACTTGATCTCTGTGAGATAGTCTGTTAACACTCATCCCTTCAGAGATAGAGGGGGAATAGAGTGTTGAAGGTGTGTTATTGTTGCACTTTCAGCAAAACTATGCAGGCTCATTCAGGGGGCCTGTATGATAAAGCTGGCATAAAATAGATTATACCACAACCAAAGTCTTATCATGCATACCACGGAGTAGGTCCACATCAGGGTTCATGAAAGCATCTACAAGCTTTCATAGTTATCACCAGCAGAAAGTAAAGAGCTGAGGTTGGAGATTTCATGGTCAACAGCAAGGCCAATGTGCACCTGGAGAGGGTTGCAGTAACAGATTCAGCGTGAAATGCATAAGCACATTTAGTCATGTGCTGCACTAAAGGACATATTCAAGAAGTTTACTTGAATAGTTTTTCTTTTTACGTCTACTTAACAACTGCTTAAGACCTCTATTCTTCTACAATTTAGAGAGAAACATTGAGCTTTTTATTTAGCTACATTTACCTGCCAGCTTTCAATTCTACAATAGAAAAAATGATGATGTATTGAAATTAGCTACACCATGACAAGCTGCAACAATGTGTTAGACTGCGACAGGCTGGTGACCTGTTCAGCGTGTACCCGCCTCTTGCCCTATGACAGCTGGGATAGCACCCCCACACCCACCCACCTCCCACCCCAGCCCTCACATCCCTCTCAACATCACCCTGAAGAAGAATATGGAGCGATAGATTGGTGGTAATAAGATATAAATATAGATAAATTACATTTTTCCAAAATTGATGTTATGTTGTTATGGTTGTTATGTTATGTACTGAATGTGAATTTGTACAACTATTAGATGTAAAATTCATCTAAGGGCATATTTTCTCAATTGCTATCAGATGTTGAATCCCAGCATTGCTTGATATGTTATCTGGCTCTGCTGTTTATAGATTTCTTTTCCCCTTGAAATAAGATAAAAAGAAGTTATCAGTGACTTTGTTGTGGGTGAAAAAGTAAGCACTTTGATGGATATTTAAATTTACTTTTCCTATTGAAAGTCTGTGAAAGCTTAGTTTGTGGTCAGAGCAAAACTGTCACCAGTCAAGCATTATGTCACACATCACTGCTGCTAAAAGCCCCTGTTTCATCTCACAGACTGCTTTCAAAAACATACAACTCTATGAGGGTCTTAGCCAAACAGAAATATTTAATAAAGTCTGTCATGGTCCATGATTCACAATCCAAATGGCCCTTAGTGACCCTTTTATCTTTCCCCCTCAAGTCATTCATTGACACACACTGTAAAATAATGACAAATCCATGAGAGAGAACTAATTAGGTGTAAATGTTCCCAGTCTTTTCTACGTCTTGATTGCTTAATGAACATGATTATCGCCAATCAGTCTGGGGAAAGCAAATAAGCGTGTTGACAAATTCTACATGAACTCACTGAAAGAATATTAGTGTACTCTATACTGCTGTCATTATAAAACTTGCAGGTTAACAAAGCTATCATCGCTGATTTGTAGGGCCACATACAATTACAGACAAGTCAAAAATTATAGATAGATTGAGTCTGTACTCTTCCTAGCCCTCGTATTGCCAAACTTGCATTTGTATACTAATTTCTGGGTCACCCCTGCAGACAAAGAAAAAGAAAATATGAACAGAAATGGATAATAACCTCAGAGTCTTGGCCCGTTTTAGAAGATATGTGAGAGAAACACTTCCCCAGGGTCTCTCCCATGCCATTATCCCATTTCCCTTCTCCCCTTGCTGAATAGGACAATAACTGTAAATGGCAGCTACATAAAGCTTGCACCAGTACAGAAGTTCAATCTGTTACAGTGAAAGGGTTAGTCAGACCCACTTTTTGCAATAGGTCACAGATATGGATGTTTAGTCATGGCCACAATGATGGTTTGGTGTAAGGTTTTCAAATCCTGATGCAATGAATATTCAGAGTACAGTCACACACTCAGGCATGCAGACAAGCTCACACCCCTCCTTCTCAGTTCCCTGACATAAAGGCCAAAAACAACTATACACGTCCTCTCTAGGGTTTCATTAGATGGAAAAACATAAAAGATAAATAAATGAACTAACCCCAAAATTGTTGTGCTTGCGTGGGAGACTTCAAAATGCTCCAAAATAGTGTTCCGTAAGGCCAGAAGAATGAGGGTCTGCAACATTTCACCATACATGGGCTTGTTCTCAGTTCTCAATTCTCTGTCAAAACCGTCCACCACAGTCACTGCGGTGACCAGGCTCCTGCCACAGACTGCTGGGGATTGTGCATGTTTTTTGTGGGGTTTTTTTCTTTTCTTTTTTTTTGGGGGGGGGGGGGTGCTTTTGTTCTGAAGTTCTCTTTTGTGTTTAAAAACACTTTGTACACATACAGCCACATTTGAGCACATGTGTAAGCTTTTTTTGACTCTCTTGAATAGCATGATTGTCACTGTGTCTGTTCCTGGGGTTCTACTGACTGAAGTGGCTCCTGATAGACACAGATAGCTGTGATGAGGAATGGCCATGTTTCTGTTGTAGGACGGATAGACGGACAGACAGATGCACACAGACAAACACACACGCACACACACATACACACACACACACACACAAGGAAAAAGGAAGTAGTGATATGAAAAGACAAACAGCAGCAGGTTGCACATGCATCAGTTTCTTGATAACAGGAGTAAATGTTTAAGGAGTAACTTCAGGAGTCATTTATGGGAGGCTGAGAGACTCCCACAAGTCAGACCTTTTAGACGCTAGAATGACTCACACACACACATACACATGCACACATAGACCCACACACAATGATCAAGTTCAGACACAGCTGTTTTCATCACCTCAGACTTGCTGTGGTGTCATCGTACGTCCTATATAATCCACTTTTTCTGTTTGTTTGAATTTATGTGCATGCAATGCATGTATTTCTTTGCGTGTGCATACATGACTATACATGCAGATCAGTGCTTTTGCAATCACAATGGACCCTCTTTGAAAGCTGTGTTTATTCTTCAATAAGCAACAGATGAATCCAAGTGACACAAAAATATATAGTGCCAAAGCCAGCTAAAATACTCGTCCTGCTCAAGAGAATCAGTAGTGATAATCCTGTATTCAGGGACCTTCTGACCTCCAGACTTTTAGTAGTGTTGGCACGTAGCAGTAACTGTCAGCCCTGCATCTATGGGAGATCTGTGTTTAATTTGCAAAAGCCAGCCTTGCCAGAGCACAGAGAGAGTGGGAATGAAGGAGACAGAAGGAGCTGGGGAAATAAAGCCAGTACTTTTGTCTGTGTATTTAAATGTTGAGAGAACATTTCTGAATGTGTTTTTGAACACTGAAAAGGGTGAGTTGGGAAATCTCTGCAATATGCGCATAAGATGCATAGAGACACTTTGAGACTTTTAGTGGTTGTAGTGTTATAAAAGAAATGTGCAAGTGGCTGTTTCAGTATGTGTGAAAGAAAGACGGGGAGTTACTGCAAAACTGCATAATTAATAGTCTGTGTATGTCTGCCGATTACATTGGCACAGGTCTGTGCCCACAAGCTTGGGAGAATCCTTTGCTATCCAAGATTACCCAATTGCAAGAACAACCTATTACAAACAGACATCGTAGCAATCATCAGGAGCTGCTTGTAGCAAAACCATGCACAGACAGAACAACTTACCCTCACGGAGGGTTTTTATGTTGAAATTATTGCTTTACTCTCAGTTCCTTGGATTGTGTGTACAGACTTGTGCAAGTGGGTGTGTAGAACTGGAAACTGTGGATGAAACTGACAGATAACGGTAATTTCTGTCAAGTTTTTCTGGTTCTGCTCAGTCACTGGGACTGTCAAGCTGAGGCATGCCCTTTTCCTTCCACCCTGGGAACCAAAACACTGAAGCTCGCTTGCCTAAGTGCCTGGCTGCTCTTACTGGGAGCTGTTCCCATCCTACTCATCTGTTTATTATTTTCCTGTGAGGGCTTGTGTTGTAAGAGGAGCAAGAAAGGGGGAGGTGGGGATCATATTGGAGGGAATATTCACTCATGTTTCATTGAGAATACCTCTAGAGATTGAGATGACAGATTTTTGAATACGAACAAGCCATAAAAATATCAGGAACCTGGCAAACATGTTCTGTCCAAAAGATTTGGTTAACAACTCTGATCGTGTAATAGTAAGCATTCCTTTTACTAGGTTTGGATTTAATGAAAAGTGGCTTTGTGAGGTAGTCCACTAGTTGGCTATGAACAAGAAAATGAGAACCCCTAACCTCAAGAACCAAGACAATGAAAACATACAGGAATGTCCCTGTTTGTACTATGTCGTCCTCCCCTGTTTCCAAGATTTGGCTGCAAGTTTCAACACCTAGTATTTCTACATGACTGATGAACATTGCTCATTCGTCACACTTGAGGTCACATTGACAGTTAGGTTACGTGAGCGAAACCCACAACAGCCAGACAGTCGCAAACACAGATGCATTTGTCTATTTGTATGATCAGCATAAGTAGAATTGAGTTGCTAGCTGTGCAATGAGCTGTTTCCACTCCTGCCCCGAGGGCTCCTGGATGGAGTTTCACCATCAGCTGTGGGTTTTGTGTGCTGCAGCGAGTGGGCACTGGGTACATCCAACCTCTGACCTCCCCCCAGCCTCAGGAGAAGAGGGCTTTTTCCTGAGAAAGGGAAGACCCTCTTTCTGGTCCCACACTGTCCACTCAAAGTCACATTCCAAGGGATGCTTTTCCCACCATGAACCAAACATGTTACTCTGTTCATTTTTGAAAAAATGCCAAGGGAGTGGGCGATCACTTGAGTGGGGTCCTGCCCAGTACTCATGGCAGACTTGACCTTTGGCAAATACCACAGTTAGGCCATTCTCCATAGGTCAGGGAAAATATGGAGAGGGCCCTGATCTAGGTGAAAGGTCTGGTCCTTCTAATTTGATATAGAAACATTTAATTATAATCTGGTTGAAGACATTTGGGTCTTCTGGGATTTTCGTGACCAAATTCCTGTACAGGACCTAAGCACAAATGAACACTAACAATAGAGATCCACAGTGAAAAGTATTTGTGCCCTTCCAGATTTTTTTTCACAAACATTTGTCATATTTGTCACACTCACATGTTTCAGATGATCAAACAAATATTAGAGAAAGATTAACCAAGTAAATGTAAAATGCAGTTTTTGAAATATGATTTCCTTTATGCCTAATAACCTGTTGTGGCACCCTTGGCAGGAAGAACTGCAGTCAAGCATTTGCAGTAACTGCCAATGAGTCTTTCACATCTCTGTGGAGGAATTCTAGCTCACTCTTCTTTAATTCAGCCACATTGGTGGGGTTTCAAGCATAAACAGCCAGTTTACGGTCATGTCAGATAATCTCCGACTAGGCCAATCAAAACTTTCATTGTTTTAAGATTTTTTTTATGTGTCTCTGATCATTGCCCCAAGCCTGCTTCAGATTCACTGCACAAACTGATGGCTGGTCATTCTTCACGATTTTCTGGTAGAGAGCAGAATTCATAGTTCCATTAGTTAAAGCAAGTCATCCAGGTCCTGAAGCAGCAAAACATCCTGTGACCAGATCACACTAATACTGCTCTGTTTGACTGTTGGTGTGAGTTCTTTTTATGAAATGCTGTATTAGTTTCACATCAGATGTAATCAGTGCAAGCCTTTCAAAAAGTTCAACTTTTGTGTCACCAGTCCCCAGAATATTTTCCCAAAAAGTTGTGGGGCTCTTCAAGCTGTTTGGTAGGCCAGTGACTCCTGATAAGGTTCCCCACTGTTCCAAGTTCTAGCTGTTTTACTTTTTTTTCTCACATTGCCATTTGAGGAGTGTTGGGTCTGCCATAATCACACATTTGTCAGTATTGCTGTAATGTAACTAATGTAACTATTACTGCACTAAATTCAGTAATAACATTACAGTTACAACCTGCTTCTGTGCTCTTGTGCTACATTCACTTGTTTTCAGCTTCAGCTCTTTGCAAGCATCTGTACAGACAGCATGCTAATTCAAAGCTAGCCAAGAACCCACAATGATAATAAATCTGAGTCCATTGCCAACCTCAGCACAGCAGCCAGACCCTGAACTTCAACAGGTAACAAAAGCAATGATGAACAGTCAGTCTGCAGCTTCCATTTCTAGCTGTTCATGTTTCTAGAGTGGAATCGGTTTGTGCTTGTATGTAAATACTAAAAGAAAGATCCTAGAGCTTATATTATTGACTGGTAATTATGAGACAGTGTGTTTCAGGTCATTTTATGAAATAATGAGAAAGTAATGTAACTATTAGTGCAATAAAATACTATAACATAGTGTATTGCTTTTAAAAAAAAGTTATGACTGATCTTAGCAGTCCATCCACATCTTAAGGATAAAGGACTCTCTTTCGAGGTTGCCAATGTTCAGATTTTGGACAGAGAGGACAGATGGTTTGAAAGAGGAGTGAAAGAAGCCATCTATGTCCACTGTGAGCGACCATCTTTGAACAGAGGCGGTGGTTTGCGACACCAACTGTCTGCCATCTATAATCCAGTTTTGAGTTCCCTCCCCAGACGCCTTAACGCCCACTCACATCCTGGGCCATCTGACCTCAGGAAATCGCATGATAAGGTGGGCCAGGTTTCACAATGAGCTCATCCAAAACCCTGGCTGATTGGGACCCACACCCATTTTCACACCTTGGCTCAGGTGATTAGAGAATCATCAGGGGGTCCTTTTGTCCCTCTTTGGGGGGGATACTCCCACTGGGTTTAAATCTGGGACTCTCTGCCATTTGACCTTAGAACTGAAGAAGCTTCTCGGATGAGAGGTGAAACGTCTTCAAGCAACTTAAAGAAGTCCAGATGCTTTTCTTTGCAAGCTCCTTTGACTACGATGACCTGGATGACTGAGAACCTTCACAGACTTATGAGTGATCTGTTTTCTTTTTCCCCTATCAAATCATAATTTAAACAACTATATTTTGTATTTATTCGGATTATTCAGAAGAAACAGAAATACCCCACACAGCTTTCTCAAGTTAGTTTTAACTCAGGCCCTAAATATATACAAAATATAAACAAATGTAAAGGATATAGGGAAAGTTATTCAAATTTAGTAATTTATTTATAAACTTTATTTATAAGGACATGTTATATGCTGCTATTATGTGCAGGATGAGTGATTAGTCTTTGAATAGCACTACTGTAGCATACAGAAAGGTTTAGAAATTTAACATAGCCTACATTCAGCCAATGCCACAGTAGTATCTCCCATGCAATTTAGTGAATTTCAAGTATTTACCAGCATGGAGATCTCTTTACCCTTGGCTCTCACAAGCAGCTGTCTAGCTATACATCCATTTTTGACAGCTTTTCCAGTTCAGGGGATTCTTTTCCAGTATAAAAATTTACACCCACACTCATGAGCAATTTAGAATTATTAATTAAGAAGACATACAGATTCTAACCCAGAACTTTCTTAAGGCCACCATACTAACATCTCCTCTACTGTCCATCTATCTAATTTATTCATGCAACTGATGTCACTGCACTATTAAGTTTGCAAAGTTAGATAACGAACATTGAACTAAGCTGAGCTTCACAGCAGTGTCTGTTCTGTAATAAATAAGTTATTACATCCAGTTAAGCTAACCTCTTTGCTCCCTACCCTCTCCTAATTTAGTCCATGATAAATATTATACTTAAGTGGAATTTATAGTTCAGCAGGGAGAGTGCATTCCCAGTCTGTTGGCAGTCCAGATACCTGCAGAGAACTGCACCCCTTTTGCGGTTTTGCCATCCCAAGTGAACTCCATTGTTGCTCTTTTACTCATTACAGCCCAGTAAGTATTTGGCAAATGACTACATAATCTGCTTCTAGCATTATGCAGAAACAATTATGAAAATACCCAAATCCAACTGTGAAAGAAATATTTTAAGTTTAGTCTGGCACAAAGCTGAGATGCCTTTTTTTTTTTAACCTGTGATATTTAAAATGAACATGTGTTTTATTTTCATTATCAAAAGATTTTTTTCACAACACATATACACTATCAACATTATGACCACCTCCCTCTGCCTGAAGGCTTGAAGTTTACAGGGAGAGCAGTTGCAGTCGCACATATTGTCCTTGTTTTGAAATACGAGGCCCTTCCCAATAAGATTTTAAATATTTAATACTGAAAACTGCGAACTATTTATTTCTGAAAGTGACATTTGAAAATCTAAAAAGTGCTAGCTTTATACATACAAATTTATGTTGTATATATATTTTGGGTTTCAGTGATACTGCCTTAAATTCTGTGTAAATTTTCCTTGTCCAGAGCATTTCTGAGCAGGTTCTGTTGAAGGCATTTTGTTTTGATTCATGCTCATGTAGCTACCTTTACCTGCACTATAAGCTTGAACAAGAGTACTTCTCCCTCAGGGGTGCCCTTTACAGTGCAACACTTCCCCCCCAGCAACCGCAACCAGGCTTTTCACATACAAGCGAAGTTAATGTGTGTGAGGTCTCTCTGTTAGAGCCTCAGGGAGATACACATCATCTAGTAGATTAGATAGAAAGAATGTGAAAGCAAGAAAACAAATCAGAGAGAAGAAGAGAGCTGTGGTGTGATTTTCTTTGCTTAGAGTTAGGAGGAGAAATAATTTAAAATCCAAAAATGAGGAAGCAGGGGAAGCAGAAGAAAGTCATTGAAAGTATCTGTTAATAACAGACACACTGAGAGAGAGACAGAAATGGAGAGGGAGTCCGGCCAAATGACAGAGGCGTGTTTGTATTCTGATTAGACTGAGCCAAATGGAGGTGGCTACACCAGTGGAGATAACAACAAAGACATCTCTTCACTCGGCACAAAGCTATGAACATCTTTTCACGGTCAATCGGAGGAGGCATTCTTTTGTTTTGATAAAATAAATAAATAAATCAAATCGGGGGTGTGTGTGGGGGGGTGAGGAGAATCAGTCTTGCCGGAGCCATAAATGCCACACAAAGAAGACTGTTCATCTCATCTTAAATGAAGGAGATGATCACATGCCTATTGGTTCTGCATTCTGTGAGCATGTTCCATATGCTTAAGTGAGGGACTTTTTTAAACTATGTTATAATTAGGTTCTTATGAACTTGGATTTTGAATGTCTATTCACTCTCACCGTTGCTGCCAAAATGTGATGCACTCAAGCTGAATAAACAATGATCTGGCCTCTTTGGGTTAAGACAGGCTTCCTGGCGTGGGTGTGCCTGAACCCTTTTAGGTTTCTCATCTTTGGCGACAGTAAATAGATCATACCCATGGCAGGGCTGATCAGAGAGGCTGGGATACAGCCAGGGTTGCCAGGCAAGGGAAAACTTCAACAGCAATAGATTCTCTGATGAGGTAACTGTATCACACAGAGAGTAAGGACTAAGGGCTATCTGTGTAGTCTTCTTTCCATCTGACTCATCCATGCATGCACATGAACATCCACTAAACTCTGGCTGCCAGAGGCATAAGGGGAAACACAACCATCCTTGAGAAACAAATTAAAAGCATCCGATGGTTGGAAATATTCCCTCCTCTGTGTTGGTTGAACCAGAAAGCAAAGCCTGTTGTTATTTTTCTGTAAATTAAAAATATAAATGCTTCACAGCATGAAATTCCCAGACACTAAATTAAAACGCAGAGTAAGAGAAACAGGAAGATGTGGTGAGAGATTATAACTTAGAGAAAGAAACAGGAGTTGTCTAAAAAGTATGAAAAGAGAGATTTGTTAATCTACCTGGTCATACTGGTGATTGTGCTTTTGTTCATTTCTCTCTGGACTCATGCTTCTTGCCTTGTCTTGCCCTCTCAAACAGGAGTTTCTGGTTTTGAGTAAGATTTGTGCAATGACGCCAGTGGCTTTGCTGTCAGGCTTATCTTATGGAATATTACACCAGGCTGACCTCACTGTCCAAAAAAAAAAAAAAAGCTGATCGTGTTACCCCAGCTCAGATTACATCATCTTTAAGCCCCGCACAATCAACCACCATCCCCTTGTTTAAGATGTATAATGCCTGTACACAGATTGAACCCTCTAATCACAGGACGGCAGTCTGTCAAACTGGTAATTTTGAGAATATGAACAAAGCAGAACAATACGACTTGGTAGTAGGCAAACTGAGTCGTGGTCTGGAAATTCCTGACAGAGTGTTTATGTTCTGGAAGAGCTGTGGTGAAAGTGGACAACACTAATGTTATAATGACTGTGACAATAGGAGTTCTGTGTCTGTAAAACAATTTGTATGGCGAGGGCCAAGATTTTTTTTTTATTCTAAATAATCCTGAATGACCTTGAAAACAAGCTCTACTCAGAATGTGAGATAATGACGCCCTCTCCAAGTGACCCATGTTGAGTCTGTAAGAGGTCATTGCACAGTGGAGCTATCGAGGACAGTGGAAAGGGGAGCCAGACAGTGTGGCTCAGATATAACGAAAGGAAAGAGAAAGGGAATGTCAGAAATCAAGAAGTGACAGAAAACAAGGGAGATGGAGAAGAGGTTGTGTTTTTTGTTTCTCTCTGTGGATTATGCTGCCCTAATGAACCCAGCTACCAAAAGTCAGCCACAGGGCAACTAGGGCTTCTCCTGTTTTTATTATATGAAGACAGATAGTTCCCCTCAGACCTCACTTCAACTTTAAGGATAGTTATGTGCCCCATGTGGCTACATCTCCATTCACAGCCTCGTTCACCCTATGCAGCCTCGTTCCAGGTTTTCTCGACCACTTAAACCCATTTCTCCCATAAGCATTAAACCTTTAAGAACTGTTGCTTTAACTTAAATTTTGTCTAATGTCTACTGCGTACCAGTAAAGCAGTTTCTGACTCCTTTGAACAAATTGCAAATTCTTGGTTGATATGATGATGTTCAATTGTTTCCTGTACACACAGGCTGTGTTGTTTAAAATGAAATAAATTGCAACAATTTGTGAGGAGGAGGAGCTTGCTCAGATAAACTTTTATGAGGACAGCAGCCTCCTGTGAAAAAGGAAGACGAGTAAGGATGTGTGCAAGGAGAAGACAACAGAGCACAGAAAGATGCAGAAGAGTACAAAGTATAGTTATGGCATACACAGTTAATCTCTCAATTATACCTTTCTGTTCCTATGGAAATTAATGCAGCCGTTTTTATTATTTTTTCTGTAATATTATTCACAGATAGTCAAAATGTTTTTAAATAGAAATTGGAGTAAAAATAGAAGTTGGATAATCCTAGCTGACCTGGGATGAAACTGAAGCACCCTGTCTAGACGTCAGCATGACTTTGAGTAGCATCCCACGGCTCTGTCTCTTTCCCTTTCTCTTTGCCTTTTTGCACTTCCCTTCTCTTCCTGTCTGCCCTCATTTTCACAGCTTGGTTCTCACAAATTTCTGCCCTTTGCATCTATCTTTTCTTTTTGATCTTTGACTCTCTGTTTTCTTATTACTGTCAGTTTCAGGCTTAGGTGTGGTTATTTGGTGGTGATGATGACAGTGAAAGCTGGATGTGGTAAAATGCCCATGCAGACAGATTGAAAAGAATGTATCCCACTAACATGCCAAAGATAACTACTGAGGTTCTCCTTCTTTCATTCAGCTGTTTGTACTCATATATTTTCTGTCCGAAAATGCAAGTGGTTGACTGCTAAGTACACATCAAGGCTGCATAAGGGCAGAGCCAGAGTATGTTTACAGGCTCAGAAATTGTGACAGGGTTACAATTAAGGGAAGACCTAACCACATTGCATTACCCTCATTATATTGCAATGACATTCTCAATTGTGAAACAAAGGTACAAAACAATGGTTTAATAAGACCTCTTGTTTAATGAGACTTTGCTTTAACTCTTGTGTTCATTCAGTTAGTAAATAGGTCTTCCATTCAGGTCTAGGCACCCTAATTCTCATTTTCCCAAGTGCGACACACACCACCCCCTGCCATTAGCCTTCGGTGTCCCACATTGGATCTTGGCATCCCCCTGAACATTCAGAACATACAGACTCCTCCCCCAACCTCCTCAGATTCCCTATTCCCCTTCCCCTCCAACCCCTGTACACACACCCATTTGATTGTGATTGACAGTGTCTTTGTTCCATTGTGCAGAGCTGTCGCCTCTGATGAAGACACATACACAGAGCCGAGGCACTGCACTCATTGTACACTGTGCAGAAATTACAGGTCTGCAACCAGTTGCACTGTCCGTGCATTCAGACTAGGTGTGCGTAAACAGCTTTGTGCATGGAAGGTCATAGCAAAATGTGATAGGGCAGAGTGCGTAGGAAGAATGGCTAGACTGCTTTGGCCATACTGCAGGCCTCATCCACTGTGGACCAGGACCAGGGGGTCCAGGCCTGATAGGCTAAGAGGGCCAGCTGGAGAGGGAGGCTCGGGGCTGCGCAAAATGTGTCTGAGGTTGTCAATAGTTTTCACCCCTCCTCAGGGATGGGAACCAGGTCACATTCTCTCACACGGCACAAAGCCGGGTGTGTGTGTGAGAGGGTTGGAGGTTCAAGGGAGGGGTTTTGATGGGGAGCAGGCCATGACCTCTTTATATCCATCAACAGATCACTATCTTGGCCCATAGACATGGTCTTATAACACATTCACATGCATGCAAACACATGCTAATTTTTGTGCATGAGCACAGACAATTTGTCTCACTGACAAAAATTTAAGTGTGTGCTCAAAAATTGGCCTTATGCAGGAGTTTTTGTTTTGACCTGTGTATGAAATTAAAAAATGATTTTTGAACACATTCTCTTATTATATTTTTTTCAACCAGTATTTTCAAAATATCCATAGGGTTTAACCTTGATACATTTATTACTAATAGATAAATTGTTACAAATATAGCTAGTGAAAAATAAGTGTAATGGCCAGTTTCTCAAACTAATTTAATTAAATATTGTCCTACTTGTCTGTCTCAAGTAGATACCAGTTCCTGGACAACTTCAGCTGCTTCTCAGCAGTAGGAAAACACAGGTGAAGTAAATTTCACTGCACCAGATGTCTCAGTAAACCATACTGGTGAGCCAGAAAGCACAATGTCAGGACCCCAGAACTACTTCAGGCAAATGGAATATTTTGTTGAAAACTGTGCTTTTGTGTGAATAATACTGTAAAAATCAGTGCATGTCCCGTGTAATCCACAGGTTCGGAATCAGGGTAAAACAGTGAAATGCCGCCCCCTTGTGGTGTCGACTGAGTCTGTCAGACAGAGAGCTTTCAAAGTCAAAGTGGTCACGTTTTTTGTTATTTGTGTTCTTAAAAAAACATTCAGAGTAAATCAGAATTCACTTTATTTTTTCCATTAATTTGCTTGGTAAAAGTATCTGATCCAGCCCTTTGTAAAACTTGAAAAAACAAACCCAAACCAAAACAAACAAACATTCAGTTTATCAAAGATTAGAAATATGATTCAACAGCAGTTATGACCATGAGAACATTATATTAAGGTGAACATAAAATTAAGGGCACTGAAGAACAAAAGATGAAATATTTATATATATATTTATCATATATTCTGACTCTGTCTTATATGTCATTACTCTGATGAGTAATGAAACAATACCTAGGTTGCAACTTATGGTATTGTGATTGTGATATTTATTATAATTTTATGGTTTCTCTCATCATCTTAATTTATTTCTTGTGCTTTGACATCTGTCCATGTGTTTCAATCTTAAGTTCCATCTTTACGTTTTCATTTAACAACATATATATCCAACAACTTACAAAGCAGCTGTTCAGTTCTTGTCATACTACCCAGACTCTGGCATGAGTTCCTCGTCATATTATATATACAATAATCCAATGTGTGTGTTGTTTGTATGTCTGTGTTGTGGTGTATGCATGTTTCTGTGTCAGTACATGAGGTCACCCTATATATAACATTTCTGTGACAAACTTGTGCAACTGTGCATGTTGTCTTGAGAAGCTTATTGTGGCTCTGTCTTTAAACTAAAAGGTGGCTCTTCTCTCCAGGTTACTTGCTCTAGTCTAGTCTGTTCAGGAAACCTCCGTTCAACAAACTGGGAGGTTAAAGTTAAGTGACAGAATTACACACTCCATCTTCAGTTAGGTGAGATGGTGCGTCTACGCAGGCAGCTGCACGTCAAACACTTGAGGATGCTCATGGTGATGTGCATGAGAGGGCCGAAATTGAAGAGTAGATTGTAGAATGTGTTTACAGACAGGCCTCCAGTCTCATCGGCATATTTCAGGGCCACAATGGGTGTGTAGAGGCTGTTGGTCAGATTCCTGAAGCGTGGGTTGTTTGACTCAATAACCTTTTTAGTGCACTGGAAAAGATAAGAAGCAACAGAACATTTTAACGGCTGCACGCAGAACATCAACACAAATTCCTGAACTGGGTTCAGTGTAGGAGTTAGAAACCAATTCTTTTACCTTAGCTATGTCATCTGGTGTTTGGCCCATGGCCTCAAATATATCTATTGATGATGGCAGGTAAACGTCTTTAAAATAACGAACTGTGTCAGCATCCGCACCCGGATACTCCATCTTAGCCACATCCTCCATCATTTTCGTTTCAAATTCAGTGTGCACTGGGCCAGGCTCAATCATGGACAACCTGGGGTAAGTTAGATACAGTGTGATCAGTGGGGATGGTATTTTCAGTAGAAAATAAAGACACATGTGAAGGAAGACTAGCGGAAAGAGGGTAATCTACCTGATATTGAACTTCATCAGTTGCACAGCCAAACTCTCACAGAAGCCCTCCATTGCAAACTTAGAAGCAGTGTAAACATCGTTGAATACCACACCTGATTAAAGAACAACAAGAGGAGATAAAGAAGCTCAATGCACCGTAGAATGAGATTTCAAAGTACTCAATCAAGAATAGAAATCACTCACTTGATTTACAGATAAAGGACTAGGGTTAAAAAAAAGTAGCAGGCAGGACAACACAAGTGTCAGACATTATGCAAGCTAATTCAGCAGTTTATCAGAAAGCGTCCAACCTGCTTTGCTGGAGGCCACCATTATGCTACTTCAAACAAGTTAAAACAAACACTAAAAATTCTTTGCAAGAACTTGCAGTTTGACTCAAATTACTGTAAGTTGTCAGAGCTTTACTGGAAATGTGAAACAGATACCAACGAATAATAATATTAATATAATAAGGAATTTTAAAAAATCATTTAAATTACCTAACAGTTTCATCTACGAAATCTACAGATATAACTTCAAACCATAAAGATAAAATTGCTGTTAACTTTCCTTTTGGATAAAACAATGTCAGCTTATACCAAGCTAAAATTTTGGAACACGTGCAGAGTGTTTTGCAAGTCATTATGAGTGATTATGGAGACTGTTGACTGTTTAATCGTCAAAATGTATATTCAATATGTTCTCTTTTGATATGCAGGAATCCAGTAAGCCTTATACCAACCAAAGTTGCCAGATTTAGAACCTACATGTAGCTTAATAGATTACAATAAACGGTCTATTACATGGTTTATTGTAATTTGTCATTCTCAAAATGTTTTTGACGTTCAGTTAGAATAGCACTACAAATTTTCTTATGCATAACTAATTATACTCATACCCTGAAGACCCATGACGCTGCTCATGACGATAATGTGCCCTGAACGCCTCTTCTTCATGTCTGGCATCACTTCTTTGATCATACGAACCACTCCAAAGAAGTTGGTCTCAAATACTTTTTTCATCTCCTCAATGCTGATGCTTTCCACAGGTCCAAGCAAGCCCACACCTGCATTGTTGACTGGCAGGAAACAGACACACAGATAATGCATTGTCCATAAATGCAATGATCAAAAAACAAAAACAAACAGAAATAGAGCGATATTTGACTTTATTACTTCATTAGACCATTTGTTAGTTAGTTGTTGGTTTTATGTCTGTGAAGGTTCTCAGTCATCCAGGTCATCGTAGTCAAAGGAGCTTGTAAAGAAAAGCGTCTGGACTTCTTTAAGTTGCTTGAAGACGTTTCACCTCTCATCCGAGAAGCTTCTTCAGTTCTAAGGTCAAATGGCAGAGAGTCCCAGATTGACCTTAGAACTGAAGAAGCTTCTCGGATGAGAGGTGAAACGTCTTCAAGCAACTTAAAGAAGTCCAGACGCTTTTCTTTACAAGCTCCTTTGATAAAGCTGGTTTTACTTGATACTGCCACCAGATGTCAGTATGTGACAACAACATGAAGGTCTGACGTAACACCAGGCTGAAGAGCCTTTGGGTCTTGAGTAATTAGGCGAAAGGGGATTTAATGCTGGATTTAGACTAAGATGGAGACAGGTTTATAAATAGATACTTTATCCAGGCTAAAGGTTTAAGGACCATAAGTGAAAAGCGTTACGTATTCAGAAGATCTGGTAAAATGGACTTTACTGCACTATAAAATTACTTGATAAATTCTGGATCACACATTGTGAGATTTTAGTTGTGAGGATTACTATTCAGAAAAATAAAGTATTGCAGCTGCACAGTGCTGTAAGCTTAGCTTCAGCTATCTTTCTCTCGGGTTATTAATGTGGTAGCCCATTCAGTTTTGGTCCATAATCTTTCTGACCACTGGAATTTTAAGACTCAGACTCCTCCCTCCACATACTCTAAGTGTCAACTGCGCAGTGCAACTACTGTTTAAAATATTTGTTTCACAAATAATCAAAGCCTTTGTCCTGAACTGTTGTTATAACTTTAGCAATAGCACAGGGCTTTACTTTTTATAAATACATGTATATTATTATCATTCCCACTGCACTTTATGTTCATATTGTAACCATCTGTACATATTATAGTGTTTTTGCATACATCTCTAATTCTTGAGCTGCTGTAAACAGTTGAATTTCCCCAGTGTGTGATTAAATAAAATCTATGTCTATGATATTATAAATAGCATAGACTTTCTATTGAATACGCAAAACTATAAAATGAAGCAGAACGATAGTGTTCCATCATATGTTAAAAAAATAATTCTGTGTATAAACTCTTGTAAAACACATAATAAAAAAACAAACATACACTTATCCAAGGACAGAGAATCGATCATCATGACCTGCTTTTTAAAGAGATATACACTTTGTGTCCCACTCACTCAGAATATCAATATGGCGGTCCTTAACGTTATTGACGCACTGCCTGACGGACTCATCGCTACACACATCTAATGGAAGCAACGTCAAGGTCTTTCCATATACGTCTCCAGCTGCCTCCACCAACTTGTCCTTCTTCTTCAGGTCCCGCATCGTGGCAATGACTGATAGGGAGACACAGAGAACTGTATGGAGATAATGTGGCTTCAGACTTTGCAAAAATAGATATGATAGCGGAAAAGTGTCATGTAACACAACTTGAAGAGGCAAAGAAATGTTTAGGAATGTGAGGAGCACTTAAAATTATCAGTACTGGAATAGTTTATTATTTTAAGATATTAATGCCTTTACACATTTTTCTGACTATCACTGTTGCATTTAATATGAAAGTATTAATGCAATCATTATATTTTTAATGCTGAGGAAGTGACAGAGGACTCAAGTGACGTTACTAAATTAACTTTTTTTCTTGGACAAACACACCAGTGTAAAAACAAACAAGCACCCACACATGCTCAGATAGTGACACTCAGACGTGTGGGTCAGAGTTCCTGGAAAAGACCACGCCTGTTAGTTTACAGGGGACAGAATTGATTTCCTCTGAACTTTACCCGCTGGGGAACATTAACCTACATAAAGCGGAGGAATCTACCATGACCAACAACAATGAATATAAGCGCCGCTGACTTGGCTTCCACAGCTTCTTCCTTTTTGTGTGCTCTGCTTACACTTGGCAGACTGGCGTTATGTAACTGAGAAAACAGAGGCACTGGTGTTGCACAATGGCAATAGGCAGGAATAAACAACCTCTTATTCAAATTTTCACCTAAGTCTACCTGTTGTCATTGGCAGACAAAAGCAAATCCTCACCTTATTCTCATGTGAACAGAGATGAGGTTGGATAAGTAATCAGATTTGGACCACTTTGCTGTGGAGGCTTGGACTGCTGTGCAGTGTTACTGATGCAACATGATGTATAACAATGTCTATCTATCTGTCTGTCTGTGTGTCTGTCATATATGCTCTACGCATAAACAACATCTTATGAAGAGTAATTGGGTCTACTTGAGACCAGGGTGTCCAGGAAGGGTTTCAAGGAAGCAACAGAAAGCTTTGCGTTTTGATTGAGACATGAACAAGAGGTCTATTGTTCTAAATGCTCCTGAAGGAATTACAACTGGGCAGCTTAACTATTCTTGAATGAACCACACTGCAAACACAGGGGTATTTTAAGGCCTTCTCTGAATTTCATCCATGTCACTGCAACTAATTCCTACTTTATGCACAACGCAATATTTAATCTCGGCTGGATTTCCTAAGGAATAGAGCAGATCAATGCAATCGCCAAGATGTGGCCTTATTGAAAGCAGGTCACACTGTTCAAACCAAACGAGTGTTGGGAGGGAGGGAGGTTTTGTTTTCCTCATCTATTTCGCAGTAATAAATCCCATCATATCCCAGTGGCCCCTAACAAGAGACAGAGAAAAAAATAAATAAATAAAAAAACAAGGTTTACTGAACCCTGTCCAGTTGTTCATACCATGTTAATAATGACAATTCTAACTGTCCATAACCTGTCAAAGTAAGAAAGGGCTGACTGTAGCTTTATGGCAAATTATACAGTTTAGAGTCATAGCTAAAAACAAAATCTGGTCACAAGGCTCTTGGTACAAACCCCTCTAACATAATTCTGTCTGAGGCTCCACAGATTGACACAGGAGGATTTTTTTATTCAGTTCTAATTCCTCCAGTGACATTAATAATAGCTGGGAAGCAGGAGAGGACCAACAGTGTCAAAGTGTGAAACCTTAACTCCACTGCCTACCAATGAAGACTTCAAACAAGGCCCTTGCTTTAGAGTGAACCCTCGCTTGTACAGGTCTCAAACTTTGTCCCCCTTTCAACACTCGCTCCAGTGAGGGGACTATGGGCACATTAGACACGGCACTAAACCGGAGCAGGCGGTCTACAATTCACTGCAATAAAAGGGGGCTTTGTGCTGGAGAAGTCACTTGAAAGAGAACTGACAAGACCTCTTTTATGAATCCTGCCTGGCAAGCGGCATCCTTGCAGAGCCCTACCCTGGAAACTGCGCTTTCAGATGATAATAGTCGAGTCAAAGGGGCGACTGAATCCCAGTGCTTACAAAGGGATATGGATCCGATATTACAGGGGTTAGCATTTTAATTTAACCCACGCTAGATCACGTATGAGCGTTTAGACGGAGCGTTGCGCATGAAACTTGATCAAACTTTATGCGTAAAGGAAGCTTGCAGCGTGTTGCAGGGAAAAATAAGCACGAAATTGTATTTCAAGCGAACCACAATATTGCAGGCTTGTTACAAACAGGTCCGATCAAACAAACAATGTAGAAGAAAGCGCATTTACCATGGTAACGACTCTTTTCATCTTTGGCCAGGATGACGGCAATTCGTAACCCGATGCCGGAGGAGCAGCCGGTGATCAGCACAACTTTCTGCCCACTGTTCGCCATGATTTGTCCGTATACGCGCAGTGTTTTTCAGGGGTCTTCTGCTCCAGATGGTCCCAGCCGAGGGAGCTACCGATAACCGAACTTTAAAAAACTAAAGCCGATCATGCAGCCACAGCAGCCATGTGAGCGCCTAATTCAGTCACATGTTTCATAAAAATCAGTAAACACACCCCCCCCCCTCAAAAAAAAGACGTGATACCGCAAACACCCCTTGCAGTTACTTGATAGGTGCCGACTGCCCTAGAAAAAGTAGCCTAGTTAATTTCCTTAAAAATGTGTGGACGTGCACGCGCGTGCGTGGAGGGGGCAGTGCTTATTTGATTTCTGAGTTGGTGACCCCAGCAACTGTAACAGTAATCATGGAGTTAATCGTCACAATGCTCCAGATAAAACCTTGATCAGGGCTTTTTCAATGAGTTGCCTATCCTATGATTCAACACTGTAATACGTTAATTTAATTAGAATCTACTTAGCATAAACTAAAAATAAGCTAAAGCACACTATTTAAACGGGCTTTTAAAATAACAGGTCCACATATAGCTTCACACACAGACACACGGAGAAATACACACACATATACTCTCCAGCTTTAGGTTATTTATAAAACATTCCAACCTTTGCTGAAATTTAGTTTGAAAGGTATTTACTTAATGCTCTGCGTTCCACTGACACCTAGTGGTAAGGTAGGCGCAGAGCACTGAAATAGCACCGAGGCTTTCTGAACTCATCGTGCCCGCACAAAATAACATAAACAATGTTAACTGCGATATTGTTGTCCATTCAGGTAATAAGGCTATTAAAAACATAGGAAGAATATTCAGAGTTTGTTTTTCAGCAGTGCTGTTACCGAATGGCTGTTATGTTGACCAGTGGACTCTGTTCTTGGCTCATGTTGTGAGGGGTCAAAGGTGCTCTGATAAGACCTCAAATGAAACTTGCTTCTTTTTTCTGATGAAATACTGTAGTGCAGTACTCAGCGTCTGTCATGTTTGGGCCTGTTGCTAAATGTGATGCAAGCACGTGCAAACTGTTACACTGAAAAAGGAATGATTCTCACACAATGGTAGAAGAGTAAACATTTATGCTTTTTGATCAAAGTTTTGACTGGTTGTTCAGGAAGATGGTATATGATTGGGGAAGAGTGCACACATAAAATTAGTGAATTAGTGTTTGTAATACGTCTGTTCAGAGGTTAATGTCGTTTTGTTTGGTTGATTAGTTAAGGGTCATTATTTGATGTCAGCTGCATTTGTTAATGTCAAGAAAGATTTGTCAGCTGTGATAGTCAGAAGAAGAGATGCTGAGAAATGGTCATTTGGTGTCATTCTGTGCTGCTTTATATGGTATGACATATATGGTGGATGCTTCTAGCCCTTGCTCTAAAGAGTAATCTAAGGTAATTATCCATCCATCCATTCTCTTCTGCTTATCCATATCAGGATCACGGGGGCTGGAGCCTATTTTAAAGTGACTAATAAGTGAATAAGCTATTGAAAGTAATCAGTATTTCACATACTTCCACTTACAATTCTTATGGTTACATTTCCCTTTTACAAAAGTCTTTGCATTTATTTAACTACTATGTGGACCTGGATGGTGTAAACTTGTAGCTGCCTGTAGCTGCTTGTTTCCCCGGTATTGCTGGTTCAGCTAAGAAATAGAATTAGCATTTTTCCATTGACAACAATTATTAAATACATGAAAACATGACATTAGGGATTGCTACTGTATTTAAATAAATCAAATAAGAACCTTAATTCAACATGATAATTAACCCTTTACAGCCGATCGGAGCGGGCACGCTCTGTTTTGCGTAACTATTTTTAAATCCCGGTAGCGCTGCAACCAAGTAAGCTAGCGCAATAATTTTTTTTGCATATGAAACTGGAGGAGTTGTACTTACATCTTATGCCATCAGCTTGTCCTAGGTCACAGTTTCCTTCCACATATAGCTTTGCAAAAACTGCATAAAAATCACTTGCAGCAACAAAAACATGATATTCCAGAAACACGCTTCGCCGATCCATCAGCTGTTTGTAACACTTCCTACGTCCATCAGCGCGAACTATCACATGACCGCATGACCTGCCCGAAACCGGAAGTGACGTCATTTTGCGGAAATGTAGTTTTTTACGATCGGGGCCTTATGAGCTTGTGTTTTACTTGTTATGTGTTTTAAAAAGTTATGTTTGACTTTATGACTTTCTGTGTCGTTTCTGGGATGCTTAAGACTCATATTGCACTGCTGGAAATAGTTTATTTTGATGCATACGCTGTTATTTTGCAAATTTGCACTATAATATTTATTTTCGTTTTTCCTGCAGTATATAAAAATTGGTGTATTTCAAAAATAAAACTATGAAGACACTCAAAATAAATTTCCTGTGGTGGGAAACTAGTTTGTGTAACTTTTTTGTATTTACAGTTTTGAGGGATAAGCCTCTTAAATTTCTCTAACTAGAAATATATGTTAAAAAAACAAAAACGATTTTCAATTTTTTTGTAGTTTATTGCACTTTTTTGCAATTTATGTAATTACTATGCACCTAATGCAGACATATTATTAAAGTTTGGGCTATAATGGTTGTATTGATGTATAGCAACTTGAAATGCTCCCAAAAATGGCTCCACAGCATGTAAAAATATAATATAAGCTCTGGCGAACTTGGTTCTATGGTAGGTCTTAAAGGGTTAAGGGCTTTTGGCACCTATTGGCACTCAGTAGCATTTTTTTTTGGTTTAGTCCTTACACGATTCGCACTGCTGAAATAGAACAATTTACCCATTTTTACACAATTTTACACTTTTTTGGCAAATCCTGTCAAAGTTAATCTGACTGATTCAAAAGCAGGTGTGAAGTGCCATGTTTTCTTTTAGCTCCCTGTTCCCACTGCTGCAAAGCACACCACAGCTTGATGTTTTCACCACCACACTTCAACAACAGATGATATTAGACAATGATGTGCAGTGCCTGGTTTTAAGCAAATGTAATGTTTTGAGGTCTGCCCAGATCAACATTTCACTCACTGGACAAAAGAAATGTCATCTGTGTCATCTGTCAAATGCTTTCAAATGCTATTTTGGAAATATATCTTGAGGCCTTCTGCTCAGGGACTGTTCAACCGTAAAGGCCAGACTGGTTAAATTCAGCTAACCTTGTTGAGGTGCTGGCATGTTCTTCCAGGTCCTGAAGCTCTTTGAGAGTGATTTTTGCGTTCTTGGTCACCTCCCAGTTTGCCCTTTTACTCAATACAGCAGGACAACTAGTAGCTTCAAACCTCATCCATTACTGAGGCTACTGCGCTACAAATAATACTTAAGAAATGCTTCTGAATTCCTGGTTTTATTTGCTTTACCCTGATCTATTCGTTTCTTTCTAAATTATTTAGTTTGAAACAGGTGGGCTCCAGTAAAGCTGTATATACATCATGAGGATATTTAAAGCAAACAGGATGCACCCGACTACAGACCAGAGTGCCACAGCAAAAAGTATAAAAACATCTACATATGAGAGATTTTCTTTTTTTTCTCTTTAATAAATTTCTAATCCTTTCTATAAACAAAATTGCACTATTATCATGAGTTCATAAGAGTACATTGGGAAAATGCCAATTATATTCATTTAAAATGATAGTGGAAGGGGTCTGAATGCTTTCTGTGACTGTTCTATTCAAAATTAGAACACACAGTACAAAAGTGATTGTCATAGACTTCTAGTCATCACTGCTTGTGATAAAGACCATATTTTGCTGACAACACAGAGCAGACTTTCAGCCTACACTGATTGAGACCCAGTTTTTTTCTTGCTGTCTCACAAAGCTAATGACAGCTTATTTAAAACCTAATTGTCACAGTGAAAACAGAAATTAAAATTAGATCATTAAAGTAACAGAATTTGCATTGTCAGATAAACCAGACTTTTACAACAGCAGGTGTTTCAGTGTAAATTAAGGTTATATACTTGGTTATACTCGATCATTTGGCTTACTGATATTTAAGTGCCAGAACAGATCAGTAAAACCATAAGCAACCAAAAGTAGTAATATATGAAAAAAAAAATGCCTATATATTATTCATGGTTCTGCAAAATAAGAAAAAAACTGTGCAATTATTAGCAACAAATTAATGACCTTTTATATTATTTATGGCCCATTGAGGCCTGAGCATATATATAATATATAAAATTGAATAAAACATCACTCAGACCTTAGGAGAAACTAGTCTTAAAGCAAGAGTCGTCTTCACAAAAATAAGTCACCACATAGGCTACTCATTAAAATACATGGACTTTCCAAAATGCATTATTTTTATGTTACAAATCAAATTCAATGAAGCATATATATGGTTCCTTGTCTGTTTATGATATATATAAATGTGTATATTAAAACTACCTGCAGAAACTACAGGAAATTAAATACATATAAGTTTAAAGGAACATTTATTTATGAACATTTTCCTTGATTCACTCTCATAAATATAACACACAGATCAAAATGCAAAGTACAAAAACATTTATACTTTTCTTTAAAGCTTTAAGTTAGTTCACTGAACTGAGCACACACATATAGTCTAATACAGGCTGAGCTATTCTATGACATAGCACTTGATGGGATGGCTTCCATAAAAGAGCCAGGTAGACAGCTGCAAAAGAAAATTAAGTGGATTTTTGGGTCAGTGTCCAGCCAAATTTAAAAGAAAACAGTGAAGTGTAGATCTTCTTACAACCAAAATATATTAAGATCGAAATTGTAAATACATAACAAGAACTAAAAAATAGCATTATAACTACTGGTGGTACCCCTTATTGTCTTTTTTATACATAATTAAATCAAGGTGAAATTAGTTACAAATAGTGAATTATAATAGTGAAGTGATAAGACCTAAAGAAAAATAAACACCAATATATGCAAAATAATTAGGATTTCTTTTTAATTAAACAGATGATAAAGTCAAAAAACATACAAAATCCCCTAATTTCCTTCGGGATTAAGAAAGTATTCTGATTCTGATTCTGATAACATACTCCACTATTTCTTGCTTGAAAATATCTATAAATAGGTTACATTTTGCATTGGATCCCTGCATAGTGATACACGAAGTTGTGGCAACATTTAATACACTATTGACTACTACGTTCTACATTCACAATATCTTTTTTGTTCTTTTATTTTTTACAAAAAAACATTGCCTTCTTGATACATCTGCTGCACATCTAAAAACTCTACCATCAGTTGTGCTAGTTTTAGGTCAACGATTGAATTTTTCTGCCACAAATTTCCTTAATTTATATAAATTGCTTTCCTTTATATAAATCCAACACAAACAACACCTATCTCAACATTAACTATATGATGCATGGGTTTCATCAAGTTACCACAGTTTGATAATAGGTAGGGGTATTGGGAGTAAAACCCAAATTCTTGCCCATTATTGATGGTTGGATGCAAGAAAACAAACATGGTTCCTGACCAATTAAACTGCCGTTAAAGGTGGTTGTTAGGGGGGGAAAGTGTCCCGCATCTGTTAAAATCATTTGTCTATATTTTTTATTTGTTATTTTTCTTATGGAGTCAGTTGTGCTCCTCTGAGAGAGCCCAGATGATCATCTGCCACTGGATACAAGAAGAACTGTACAAGAAAAATTAATGTAAATGTAAATTGCTGGAGTAATGCCTGGACATTCCTTGCATGCTTTTTCTTGTGCCTCTGGACAAAATGGGCAGGTGTAGATGCAGAAAAGGAGGTGTACTGGACAGTCAGTGATGTCCGTCAGCCTCTGAGCTATTTGTGTGGAATGTCAGAGGACTGAGGTGCTAAGACAAAGAAGGAATTAGGAGAGACAAAGGGGAAGGTATAATGCAAGCCCATGCGTGCGTTTCCATGCCATAGGCTTTCTCTGCTTTAAATGCCTTGTTGTAAACCCTCCTCCTCATTTAACCTCAAATGTTCTCCTCTCCACCTTCTCTTCTGCACATCTATACTTGTATGCCTGCAGCATCAAATCCTCATTTCAAGCAGAATGGTTTTCATTATACTTGCTGAGAACTTTTCACCTCACTCAGACACCTCTGAGCACAGCTGTGCCCTAAAGACCCAAATCATCTCTAACCTCATTGCCAAAGTCCAAGTCATGAAAATGGCACTCCTATTCCCTCTAACCCTAACTTTTATAGCTTAATAGTCAATTTCCTGTATACAGACTTTAAGGATACATGAACAGATGCTCCTTGAGCTTCCACTGTTTTTCCAGCTGACAGTATAAAGTTTTCCTCCTTCATAATTGAACATACATTTAGTGATTAGAGACACTGTTCTAAATGTACAGTGAAATTTAAAACTTGTTATAACAAATTAATAGCAAAGCATTTAAACATTTTCCTCTCATTTTTTTAATTTTATGCTTAAAATGTACATTTCTTTCTCTCAGTAATATTTCACGACTTCACATCAAACAGTACCAGGCGTACTTTAATCGTTTTAACCCTCTGTTAGTTGTATCTCAGTGCAGTAACATTAAAAACAAGACAGCTCTGGCTGATGCTCCTGAATGGATAATGGACTCTAGCTGTTTGAAAAGGTCTAGAGGACTGGAATGTTTGCTACAGGTCAGGAGTGGCGCTTTCTGCTCTTTTGTGTCCAGTCTGCAGAGGAGGTGTGGAATGCAAACTTCATGAGAACAGAGGCGAAGAAAGAGAAGAAGGGAAAGAGAAGCTAGGGGTCGATGCACGGGAGGGAGACTCGAAGAGGGGAAGAATGGGTGCAAAGAAAGCAGTGATAGTGTTTGTGGGCTTCTGGGGCAAAAAAAGTGTTAATTGAAGTGCTAAAAGAAAAGCTCACAGGCTGCACCAGAAGAAGAGTTCAAGTTGCTGCTGTAACAGATCACTCAATGAACATACAATGAACAACCTTGACAGCAATTCTAAAAACAAAGTCACAACTCTAAGCACAAAAAATGCCCTTTTTTATAACAGCTCACGATTCTGCATAATTTGGACATCAGCATTCAATATTCAAAGATCAAAAAAAATTGGTTCACAACCCTTTTTTGTGTGGCTACATAAAAAAAGAAACATTTACTATGGCCCTTAATTTCTTTGCATAAATTAAAGGAAAACATTGTCATGCACCTACAGGTTAGTAAAAGGACGGTCAAAAAAGAAAGCAAAGACAAACAACAGCATGGTGCCAGCTGCATCTGATTCTTGCCAAGAAAGTACACAGATGGATCCCTGCGAGGGCTGTTCACTCTTCCACTGTGGAACCATACTGTAACTCTTTAGACCAAATAATTTGCTGATTTTAAATGTCCTCATGGACTGTGGATGACTGCAGCTTTCCAGATATGTGTGGAAGAATTTCATTTGGTGTTGAAATTTTCTTTTTACCGTACCAATTTTCCTCTTAATTACTTTTCTGTCTCGAGAAGAAAGCACAATCATGGTGGCACGGCATAGACAAGGATACACAGGAGGGTAAGTATGAGTGTGGCCATTGGTTCAGCTCATTTAGCCTATTTGTTTGAGCAGCTCATTTAACAGACATGGTCCTTAAATGTTAATTAGTTTAGTCCCCCCCTCCCATCTCTAATGTTTATAATTATCACCAGACTGGCGTTTTTCCTTTAGTTGCCAGCCAAATGCAAAAGTGAAAATTTCCACATACTTCCTTAGAGTCAGAGGAACAATGTGGAAACTGTCACTATAGCAGGATTTGGTAAAGAGCTGTGTAGAGTAGAGTTATATGTTTAATGAAGCAATCCTGCATCCATTCGTTGTTGCAAAAGAACCCACTATGTGATGATTTGGTATGTAATTGCGGTTATGTGAACACTCTTATGTAAGAGCACATGCTGTCTGATATATTGAAGTCCTATCATCAGCAGACAGTGGGTGGCACGCTCACGTATCTCTTGGGATGCGTTGACAGATCAGGGGTTTTACAGCCTTTGACAGATTAACCTACATTTTTCTCCACAAATAGAGGAAACGTCAGTTGATCGGATAGGGATGTCAGTTGTTTGTTTTTCTTGTGAACTCGCCAACATCCAACCACATCTTTCATTGTTTTAACTAAGAGCACCGAATCCGCATTGCTTCTCTGTGTAATTTGTATTACAGACAGATGTTAGCAGTCTGCAGAGAAAAATGCAACACTTTTTGTCCAAGGCTTAGTCATAATTCTTTCATAAGTAATGGTAATTAAGTCATAGTGGATTAGTTACCACAGTGGCTAAAGTGAATAACATTGTTTTTATATCATTCGTAAATGAATGACACTGAAAGCCCATAAGGAAATAATGTTGTGAGATCCGAGATGCTCTGTAATTCAACTTTTTCATAATGACTGCATACTAGAAAAAAATACTTTAAAAGTATCTTTGATCATAAATCATATTTTGGCATTTTGAGAGAGTCAGTTGTTGTTTCCTTCTGAAAACATACATATTTCTGTTCCTGATTATTGGCCTCTTGTCTTGTTATAGCAAGTTCTCCAACACTGGGAGCAGACAGATCTTACTGAAATCTCGTCTTTGTATCTCTAGTATGTAATACTAAGTGTTCATGTGCTCATCTTGTGGATTACTTGGGTTTTGCAGTAGAGTCTAATACATGATAACAACAGATTTCTTAACTTCCACTCTCTCTGTGATAATGTAATAAAAAACACTGGACAGTTATTTATCTGCAAAGAGTGACCTGCAGAGGGAGAAAGAGTTGCTTTCAGTCTGTCACATGCCTTTAACTTTACACTCCACTACTGTGTTTATAATTTGATCATTTCCAGGAAATAAAAATGTAGAAACAGGAATGTCAGTGATGAAAACTAAAACAGAAACAGATTCTTCATTTGTTTGTTTGTTTTTTCTTCTTCATTTCTTGCCAAACTTCATCTCCAATTTCCTACTTTTAAACTAATAAATGCACACCAAAAAAAAGTCTCTGTGTTTCCTCGTGAGTTGTAATTTGTAGAAAAAGTGGCTCCAGTAGTTCAGGATAAAGAGAATAACTGATTTGGGAGTTCTTTTAAACATCTGTGTGTTTATTGTAAATTTCTTGAAAAGGTAAATCTATTTAAATCATCAGGCTGTTTTATGGATTCTGCTTCATTGAAGATGAGAAAATGCTGCAATGAGTCAAAAGGATCAACCTAATTTTAGTTATCACATTATATGAATAATTATAAATTATGCTTGAGTCCCAATTTTCAATTCACGTAGTAAAAATTAATGTCATGTTTTTTTGTTTGTTTGTTTTGAATAAAGGAGAAACTGTAACTTCTTTTGTCCATCGTTATGTGATTTTAAGTTACACAGGACAAAGGTACATAGCACACGCTCTAAAAGTATTTCTCACTCAAAGTTCAGACTACCTATTAGACTCTTAGTAACTATCTGCTAAAAGCTACCAGGAATGTGGCCCTAAATCAGGCTAAAGCTAAACTTGTACTGTGGGAGGTCAGGGAGACTGTTGTTTACCTAACAAATCAACATCAGTGTGTCCAGTCATCTGTTTCTGTCAACGCTCCTCTAATCTCTTGCTACCACTAGTTTTCTGTACTCTTTCTAATTAGGCCCACACTTATTCCCACAATTTGGACTATTTCACTTTGAGGAAATTCAGGAAATACATTTATATTTCATATTCCTAAAGGTTTTCTTATTTTAAAGAACTTGAAGGAAGATTATTAAATGATAACAAACTTTAATGATACTGAACTTAACAGTTTGAATTTATTTATTTAACCATTAAGAAAAAAAAGAACATATTCTGGATTCAGATCATAGGTCAATGATGTTGAATAATTTGGGGCTTAGCATTTGGCTTGGACTGAAATGATATGGAAACGTTCTGTTGGAAAATGACTGAGTTGAGGCCTTCTACATTCTGTGGTTAGAGGCTCTTTTCCCTTGAGATATTATGACTTGGCTCATTTTGTCTTTAATATTCTCTGGGATTTCATCTCCCAGTTATTTTTACAAAAGCCTTCTGTAGCTTGGATTCTAGAATCATTATCTTTGGTAATATTCCAATTAGACAAGGCCTTCACAAGTCTTATCTTAAAGCATGTCTCAACTGAATACAGTTGTCTTGGAATTAATTAGATTTTTGGCAGAATGTATTCAGCTCCCAGAAGTGATGATCGCTACACGTTTGAGCTCAGATGACTGGGAAAGATGTCACCTATACCTAAGACATTTCTTCTCATTCCTCTTAGCAGCGTTAAACAGAAATTACTTCTTGATATTTTAAGTCAGATTAACTGGCATTTAAAAATTGCAAAAAAGTGAGACAATGTGGATGTTTGTGTTTTGTGCAGATAGAGCCCTGCTATTTTCTCGTGGGTTTGACTAAATTAGAGACATCTACTATGGGATAGCCACTAAAATTAAAGTTAGGACCCGCCCAGCCCCTTTTATTAATTTCTAAAATGATGACTCTGAGCTGTGGTGGGCTCATTCTCTGAGTTCATTCAGCCAATAAACAAACAGTGTTCAAGCAAAATAACAATAATGAAATACTGACATTTACATATATTAAAAAAGATATTACCATCAACATGAGCATTAGTAGGGTCATTGTTACGTAAAATAAAAATACGAAAAATTCCAGTGATCCGTTTTTAAAAATCTTGTATCTAATTGACTCAGGTGTCATCCTGTTCTAATTTAGTTCTGCAAAAAAAATCTATATGACAAGTTACCAGGTAAATTTGTTGTACTTTACACGCTGTCTGTGGGTAATGACAACCTCTCAGAAGTGGGAACTGACAAATTACGCGAGTAATAAACGTGATTTATGATGGAGTCCCTGGAGGCGCACCGCGCAGCCATGCGACGCAGTGCACCGTCCTGTGGGAGGGACAAGGCGGAGGAGGAGAACAGGGAGGGAAGGAGTGATGGCGAGAGGGAGAAATTGAATTAGAGGAGCAGAGCGAACCTCAGAGAAGACACCACAACAAAACTTCTCAACAGTCAAGCAAGTGGAGCTGCACACTGGCTTGTCTCCTTTTCTTCGCGCATGGCTACCTAGTTCCAGCAGCAACAACGCCTGCAGTCTAAAGTTTTGGGTCTGGAAACAGGTCCCCGCATTGAAAGATGGACCATTTAATAAGGACCTGGTCGCGCTGGAGACTAACACTGTTTCTGTTTGTTCTGCTTCATGTAACAACGACACAAGCAGGTAAAGTATTTAGCTGGACACTCAAATGTACAATACAGATCATTGAAAATGCAAAAATGTTTTTTATGCCCCCTTATAGACTTTTCTGTTGTCTGATTGACGCTTTGTCCCCTTCATCTAAGTTTCCCTGACTATTTTTAAAGACTCTTTTATTGATAACTTGGCCTTTAGCCAACACAAAGTTATTAGCGCAGATCTTCACACCTTCATCTTAGATTCAGTTTGGTTCCTGGTGTGTTAGACTCATTTAAATCTTTGCAAATGGTTTGTTGATGCTGCTACGTGTTCTACAGAGTCGCTTCGGGCTGGGATTAAAATTGCAAGCTGACTCAAATGACTTTTAGAAGTTGTCGGAATGCTTGAGAGGTGTGCAGATGATTGTAATATAACCCCTTCTTGCATATGACAGATTAATTATCCGCCTCATTGCACTGGGAGGGTATTTAGCAGCTTCCTCAGCTTTTCCTGTTCTTGTTGCATTTTAATCAAAGATATTTCCAAGATTTGAATTGGGCTATGTCCTTCATGCGTCAGGTGTAAATCAGCGATTTAAGGAGATGTGTGATGTCATGTTTGAGTTTGCTTGTGACCGGCGTCGGTTTACTGTGAAAGAGGGTTTGACGTTGGCTTGCGAATGGCTGAAACACTGCAAGTGGGCAGATTAAAATTCCTTCCATGGATCTGTTTAATGCACACAGATCTTAAATTAATGCACATATTACTACTGCCTTCCTGATTCTGGTACACTTTTATAGTGATGTATTTTATTGCAGACTTGAATCTCAGATCACATTTGCACAGTAACTGATATGACCCACTTCCACTATGGTGGAATGTAATCATTGGACACATTTTCCAGTTATCCACCTGCAAAAAAGAAGACATCTGGTGACTATCAAACAGCTGTATCTGTCTGTCACAGTGTCCAGGCCTTCACATTTGTTGCACTTTCAAAAATAAATAAATAAAAACCAGCCATTGATGCAGCCATTTTAAGAGTTGCTTGTTGCCGACATGGCAAGTAGCTCACTTCTAATTGTCACCCACGCAGGTCTCTGGCACAAGTATCATTAACTGATGCAGACTACTTCTTTACAAGAGTTGCAGTTTACAGATTTGGTGATGAAGGGATTTTGTGGTCTTTCCAAAGTAGTTACACATATTTTGTTGTCAGTCTTGGTTTTTTGGCTTCACCTACTTTTATGACTGGCAAGATTTTTGGAATTCATTGGCTCAAACAACATCAAGAGAGGAGGAAGTGAGCCAATAGACACAAGTGGCATTCAGGCGGCACAGCGGTTGTCCATGGTGTCCATTGCTTTCTATTGAGGATCTGTGAAGTGAGAGCCTCACATGATTAAAAGAGTGAATAGGACATATGGTGGTACAGATATGACAGTCTTAGATATGCACATGTGGCTGATAATGTGTGTGTCTTGTGCCTGTGAATTTAAGCATGCGTGTGTGTGTGTGTGTGTGTGTGTGTGTGTGTGTGTGTGTTTGTTGTGTGTACTGCAGTTCAAGAATGTTTTCCCATATGCTTTCTGTGTGTGTTCGGGAGATGAGAGAGTACTTTGTAGTCATGTTTGCTAACAGGAAGTGCGATGTTCTTGGACATGTGCATGGTTCATTTCTTTTAGAATCCTCTGTTGTGCTGCCTCGATGTGTTTCTGCTCAGTTTTGTTTTCTTTGTTTTCTTTTTTTAGTCCGCTCAAAGTCTGGGTGTATGGGATATTTGTTTTTATTTTATGTGCCTTATCACATCATTTACATCATCTTGCTCCTCTTGCTTTTGCCTGTGATAGGGGGCAAATTGTGCATACAGCCCCCTCACTGTGTCCCGTTTGATTCAGTCTTCTTGCCGATCCTTCACCAGACTCCCAAAGGATGGCAGCAAAGCTTGTTCGCCTTTGATCCAGCAACAAATTACTGGCAAATAAAAACACATGAAAAAAGGCTGCTGCATTTATCAGCATAGAGAATGAGAAAAGAGGCATTACAGCTCTAGTGTTAGTTCCTGCGAAATGAGTTCAAGCTATTCTAATTGAATCATTAAACATGAGAAGTGTTAGATATGCTGATATCTGTCCTTACTTGCTGATGCTGCAAGTATCACATCAAAACTGCTTCTCTGACATTGTGATGAAGCAGACTGTTTGGAATTCCCCCAAGTGTTTAATCTTTAGATATGATGCCTATACGCTTTGTGGCGCCAAACCTCAATCTATAGTATTCAATGGACATCTGGCTTCCAGAAACTCCCTTCCCCTCAGGCTTCTATGACTCTGAGTTCCTGATCACTGGATGCTCCAAGCAGCTTTTTGGGAGACTAGCTGGAACGGCTTCCTGTGGACTTGCAATAAACAAACATCAGATGAGTTTCCTTTCTGTCCATGTATCCTCACATGTCATTTGCTTTAATATCCACATTTCTGAACTTCAGAAAAGTTATTTCAAAGTCATCCATCACGTGCACCATCTCTGAATAATCGTTAAGAGTTCCTATCAAAGTCATTTAAAACCATGTACAACCACTAACATTGCAGTAATCTTGGTCTCTGAGTTCCACTTATACTGTTTCTCTGGAGCAAAAATGAAATAGTCATGTCTGTACCTGTATTACACATAGTTTGTGAATATTTTATTTTATAATACTGTGTTCTGCTTTGATTTTAGAAACCCTGTTGCTCTCCATAAAGCTGCCTTAATGTTATGTATCAAAGTCTAGATGACAGCTTGCGTTTGAAACTAAAATGGGCTTGGTCATGCATAGATGTGCATGTTTTTTCCTCACTATTGCCCAGGGCTTGATGATTTGAATCAACAAGGACCATTGTGAGCCTTGCAGTAGATAATGGATTTACATTAGTGAAAGAAAGTCCTGACAAGCCTAGTAGTATAAATGTGTGTGTTTCTATGTATGTTTGTGTGTATTGCCTGTCCAGTTATGGGCCTTCATGGGCAGGTGTTTTCTCTATGGGCCAAACAGCTTTTGGCCTGTTAGCCTGTCGTGCTGTGAGCAAACATGAGCAAAACAAACTGTGGAGACTGAAGAATGTGGTACTGATGTGAACTGGAGCAAAATGTGTAACTGGATTCCACCATTTAGTGTCAACACAAAAAGTATTACTGATGTGGGCATTAGCCCAAACAACCACATATGCCCAGTGACCTACATTGACAATCAGCAATGTTGTTGTAATATTTGTTTCCGTTCACCTGTTTGGATCATTTTGAGCGTAGACTTGAGATAGATCAAGTTCTTATTATGAAGAGAGCATATGATAGATACCTGGTTTACATAATACAGAACACTTAATATTCAATTAGGTTGTCCTGTTTACTCACATCCTTGCTTTGATTGACCCCATTAATAGGACTTCCTAACTCGTTACCCCTGAGAAAATGATTAACAAAAATTCCCAGCCACCATCTGTGCAACTGCTGACTTGACACGCTCCTAAACTGTCAGTGATAACCAAAAGCAGATCTATAAACACAACAAATTCAGTGTAATAAATATCTCTGCATTTTTATGCACTGCAGGCTTTCAAAATAATACTTTGACTTGACTCCGACCACATCCATCATATTGACAAAATCCGGTCAAAGACATACAGACAGGCATTGAAGCTTCTGCCAAAAAACCAAAATGACAATGACGTTCCCCACCCCCAAGGTGTATCTTAGAGCAAATTTTGCCATGATGACACTGTGAAACACACTTTCTTAGACAGTCACATGCTGTGGAAAAAAAGCACTTAAGTTGGCTTGGCAGGGTAACAATATTTATCCATACATCTGATAAGGAGGACTTTGGGTGTTTGTTTCTGGTGCCCTTTACTAAAAAGTCTCTTTGTGGGCTGTTACATATTTCTCTTCATAGTCAACCTTTATTTTGGTCACCAGTGTGATGACTTTATCTTGCCCACAGACAAGCAGCCAGACAGACAGACACAATCCTATCACCCACAACATTTAAACCATTGCCATGTTGTATAAATGACACAGATCATCTTGTTCAAATGCAGTAGTCTTCTGCAAAACCTTGAGTCCTTGGTCCTGGCATTCGTGTGGGATACTCTCACCTACACATTGCTCCAGACCAAACACAACCCCAAAGGCAAAGGCATTCTCTCAAAACAGCAGCTTCCCCATTAAACAGCGACTCCACAACTCAAAAATGGCACAGGGACAGCTTGAGGAACACAACAAAAAGCCCAAGGCACTGATCCAGCCTCCAGATTCCCCGGATCCTAAGCTCAGAGAGATTCAGCTGAATGTGCCAGAACAAGCCTGATCCACACATGCACACAGATCTCTAAAGATCCTTTGACTATGACTGATGATTTAATGGCACGAGAGATATTTAGTCAATACTAGGTTATTGTGGCCTCAGTATATAAGCAATGTCCAAAGAACGAAAAAAATGCTTTTGCAGTAGTTTGCACAAATGTATTCTTGTGCTTCAGTTACTTTTATTTATAAGCAAACGAGTAAAGTGTTTGACACAGTAATTAATTTAGTGAGAGAGAAACTGTTACAAAGGCAGTGTTCCAAAGTGCTTTTCTCTTCCTCTGGGAATGTTAAAGCTAGAACTGAGCTATAAACAGTTTTTGTCTATTCTGCTGTGACTAGGTGTGCAGACAGTTTATTATTCTTTTTCTGTGCTTGCGTGTCTCTTCCGCATGCATTAGCTCTCTGCAGCTCAGAGAGTTCCTGTCCACACACAGTCGTGACCCAGACAAAAGGTCACACCAAGTCTTAATTAGATTAAAGGCCATTTTTCTTGCAGCCACGGGGGAAAATGTGTCTGGATTTATTCGACCGCTGTGTCTGTCATCATTTTCAATACCATTCAATATTTTACAACATTTCCCATTTTCTGAAGAAATTCTGTCACAACAGCAGATTTTGTGGTGAGTTGGATTTTAATAAATAGATTTTAGATGGATTTCATATACCCATCTAAAAAGAATAATTCACTGCCTGTGTATTTCAGCTTCATGTGCACATGTTTTCTGTCTCATTTGTTATAAGCTACATCTGAAAAGTATTTCAGTCTTTAAATGTGAGATTCTCTTCCTCCACTCATCTCAGGGTGTGGCCCAAGATACTATGGGAAGTTCTTATTGCTGAGATTTCTTCCTGGCTGCATTTCTTTTTAAAAGTCCCCAGTTTCAGGATTCAGTACTTTTTGACAGAGTAGTGTGTGTGTGAGGGGTATTTTCAGGGATGGTTGTGAGCGTAGGTGGTATGAGTCACGGAGAATGTCTTTGGAGACATTTGCTTTTCAAACACAGAGAACACATTATGTCTATCTACGACTGAAGTGGTGCTAAGTTGTATGACCGCAGGCGATGGAGAGATTATGTCAAGTGTCACACAGCCAGAGAAGGCACAGAGAGATGTGGATTGTTTGGCTGTATTTACATGGGAACTCTGAGTTGGACTGCAGAGCTTTTTACTATGAGGAAAACTGTGCCTGTCATTCTTGTGGGGCAGACATGGTGTTCTCAAAGATAAAAGTACAAACAAAAAAACAGACTGACAAGTATCTTACGGCATTGAACTGTATGCATTTATATGGATGATTGTGTATCATCATATGGTGTTCAGTGCATGTTAGCTGTGAGTATTCTCAAAAAATGCCTGGTGTCTGTGCAATTGCTGGACATTTCAGCCCTTTTCCAAACAGTCTGACCTTTTGGCGTGATTGGAAAACATTCTGAGTCATCAGTCCTTTGAGAATTTCTGATGCTGTTTCACAGCACATTCAGCCAAATGGTGGGGACCGTTTTGTTTATCAGTAGCCCGTACCAGATGTTCTCTTTTATGCTCAGCTACTCTTCCCAAGTTTCTGTAGAATTAACATAATTTGAAGGGTGAGGTAAGGGCACGAATACTGCAAAGCATAATGAGATGCGAGCAGAACCTGTTCAGACAGTCAGTGCTGCAGGATAGGTAAGGAGGATGCAAGAACTGACACAACTCAAGGTGACATAAGAGACTCCAAAGCAGGGAATAGATAACATTCTTTCACTGATCCAGACTTCATTTGGCAATCTTCCACCACTCTTAGTTCTTCCTTTTATGCCAGATAAGGTGTGAGGTGAAATAGGCATAGTCATCCTTAAATCTATCAAGCTGTAACAGCAGTGAAAGTTTGATTGATTTAAGGACATAGGAAGTCAGGACAGTGACTTCCTATGCCCTCTGAGTCAGCTTACCAAACAGATCCATGGCCATTTCTTTTCTCTTTCTTTCAGTGTAGCCCATTAAATTGATGGATTGATCCTTTTCGAAGGAGTTCCTGCTGCTTGTCTCAGAGTTTTCCCCGTGACATTGTTGTGTTTTCCCACTTTTCTTTGTTATCTTGTGAAAGACAGAGGTCAAGAGTCTCCTGTCAGTCCATACTTAAAAAAATGCTTGGAATTGGTCAACAGCTTTAAAGCTCATAGTGATTAGAGGAAAAAAAATCTTCTATGACTCAGTAGTTGCATTATTAAATGAATCTGTGGATGGTAATTTAACAATTGTGCTCAAAAGCAAATTATATTAGCTTACATTGGTCATTTTGTCAGGTGCTGGTCTAAATTCTGCTGACAGAATGTTACAAATCCTCTATAATTAAAACCACAAGACTTTAGTTTAAAACATTATTCAGACTGTTCCAAACATCATTGCCTCATGACCTCGCATCCTCAGACAGAGGAACATTGTGTGTATACTGGATTTGGACTTACGTTTGCAAAGGAAATTGATTTGCAGTCAGGAATCAAACAAGGCCACACCAGAGCAATGAAGAACTCTCTTGGGATTAGACAGAGAATCTACCAATTCAATGAAATACAAACATTAAGGATTAGATCCCAGACATGAGGAGAAGTCCAAAGTAAACTTTTGTTAGAAATAAAGACAGAAATGTAAACGCTTAACTATTTAGTGAGAATTTAGCTGGATGAAAAAAGGGGACTCTAGAGTGCTACGTCTTTTGCTTCTCCATAGGCAGTCAACAGAGAGTTTTTGGTCATCCATCCATCTGACCATCAATTTGCACCATGGTGTGGTGGTTATAGGTTGTCATTGATGTCGCGTGGCAAAATGTTTTGGTTTTGGCTTTACTAGTTGGCTGTTCTGTACATGGATTCACTTTGGCTTTCTATCACAGTCCAAAGACACGTTAGGCTACTTGGTGGTTCTGGATTGGTCATTAGAATGAATGTGAGGATGAATTGTTTTCTGGCATCATATGGTCGGCTGGTTGCATGTTTAAGGTTCAGCGTGCCCTATCTCTTCTCCTGACAGCTGTGATTGGCTCCTGCAACCCTGAACTGCACATGCAGTTAAGAAAATTCCTTTTTTTTTTTTTTTTGGTGACTTGCTTATATTAAGTGTCACAAAGGTGAACTGATTATAACAAGTTCATTTTGGTAGCAAATTTAACCAGCAGGACAGCGCATATAATTTTTTATTGATCACATCTCAATAATAATTCAAAGAGTCTTGCTATGCTTTTCCTACCCATCTGTTTATTGCCTCTCTCAGCACCTGATCCTGTAATATACGTAATATGTGCTTAATTTATTATGTCACTCTTCTCTGCCTAATTATACTCACGAGTTCAAATTAAAAAACATGTTTTTCTAATATTCCTTTCAAAGTAAGCAAAATCTTTAGAAGGAAAACTGAGCTTAGTAAATATCAAATTTATAAATTAAAGGTACAACTAAATGCATTTTTTTTTGTGTATTTTCAATAGTAACTATGGCTATAGATGTTAGTGTGCAGGGATTGGTAGAAGAGAAGCTGTGTGTTGTAATGAAGTCATTTAATAAGTTTCAGTATAAATGTATTTTTGCAGGGAATAAATAAATAAATAAATTGATTAAAGCATTATTACGTGTGTAATGCTACATGTAAGGATTACATACATAAATACACTGCCATTAGCCATTTGTCATTATTTTTCAACCTGATGGTTGTACGCAGCAAAGAGACATACAAGATAATATGAAATTAATACAATTATAGTGTTAACTCAGGTACCTCTAACATATCTCTGTGATACTATTGTTGATAATTTTGAGGTATTGAGGAAAACTCTTAAAACGTTGCACAGTGAAAATAACAAGAACTAACACAGCCTCCCTAAAGATATGAGAATATGAGAAACTGAAAACCACAACCAGAAATTTGCAACAGGAAGGAATGCCAGTCCTCAATCAGGTTATAAGTGTGGGCAGTGTGTGGGAGTAAAACAGTGCAAAGTTTCTGTTGAAAGAAGATAGGACCTTCTGTAACTACTTAATTTACAAAGCTTGTTTAAAACTGCGCATAAATGCAAAATTTAATCTTTGAGATCTTAAACACTTTTAGATCTGTCCTTTTTGTTTTACATTGTTCAAGCCTGGCTACTAGCTTTACAACCCTGTTGCCATGCTGGCTTTCTGAGAGGGTGAGCTCCCAGAGCTTATTTGAATAAAGGATGTATGCTATGCAAATAAATAATGGCATAAAATGTAACACAGTGTTTTTTTCGGTAAGCACTGTCTGGACAACAGTAAACTCATTCCATATGTTTAATTAACAAGGAGATAAAAGGAGAGTTCTGTTCGAGGGACAAGAGCTTCAGGAGGCAATTTGGGTTTAGGATCCTCATTTCAGATGCCTGGAATGCTAAGTGCTGAGTGGCTCTCTCTAGCAGCTGGTGGGGGACTGGCTGCACACAAAGCTCTGATCCTGGCTAATGCTCATAGCAGCATTTTATCAGCGGAACATCTAAAATTACACGAACAGCATACAGCACAGGCTCATTATAATGAGAGAGACTTAATACTGGAGTACATTTCATATCCGTCAGGCCAAAAGTTGCTCTGCTTATTGCAAATAAGTATAATTTAATGATATATGCGTTTACATGAAAACAAATTCTTACTTTCAAGATTTTTCTTGCTTGATGTAGTAATGAAGTTTAGTCCATTTAGATTTCAACAGCTTTGGAATGAGTCATTTTACTGTGATCAGGTACCGTCATGGTATTAATTTGATTTCTTTGTCTATTGTTCAGATAAGTGCAAAGGGAATTTCATGGGAATAAAAGAAGTGTCACCCCGTTACCATAGATGTTACATTTTTCAGGAAAAAAATTAATATTAAAATTAGATATCTTACTTAAATATGTTTAAGTAATGAATCACTGATGAACTAATTTAAACCAGTGAATTGTTCAGTGTGATAAACAAGATGGGGGGCATATTGCTGCTAGCTGCTGCAGGGTGAGTGGTGTGCAGGTGTCAGCTGCCAGGTGTGCTAGAGCAGGATTATGGTTAGGCTTTGTACTACCCCAGTCCTATAATAACACCCACAGTAGTCTGGCCACCTGCCGCCACATCTCAGAGGAGCTTTTCTCTTCCGACTCCTAGGAAGCAGGAAGGCTCCACACTTTCAAACAAGCTTCCAGCCTCATTAAACCCTGCCTTTCAGCTTGGTAGCAACCAGCACTTAACTCAGCCAGACACAAAAGTGCTGTCACACTGGCAGAATTTAAGTTTTAAAGTGACAAGCAAAAACACAACCTCCACTCAGCATGTTTATTATAGTTCTTTATACAAGAATACAGAAATAAAGCTAAAATATGGAAGTCAGGCAAGTTAACATCACCTTGTTGAAAGAGAGAAAATTAGCTTCAGTTTATGAGAAACAAAAAAACCCACTAAATTGTTTTATCTGATGTAGAACTACAGACAGATGGCTAATTTATTTTCTTTTCTTTCACTTCCAGCTAATTCCATTGATGTTCTGCAAATGCTGAAGCTGTCAGAGAACATGGAGGGGGTGTCCTTGGAGGCTGGTCTCTGCACCAGCAGGAGAGACACAGAGGAGACAGACCTGGCCTACAGGATCAAAAAGATCCAGCTCAGTGCTCCCACCAAACAGCTCTTCCCTGGTAATGGGCTATTTTTTTTTCCTACAAGACCTTATACAGAGTAGTTTTTCAATGTAATATAAAGAAAGAAACTCCATGAGAAGTATGAACAAACTCCACGTACTGCTCCTCCTGGGCTGACGTCTTTCATTGGCAATAGTTTTTACCATTATTATTTCTACTCAGTTGTCACTATAGTGAGGGTGACGGGTCCCTGCTGTGCTCTCTCTTGTATGACTTATCAACTCTCTCCTGTTGTCTCCTCTCTCCCTTCAGATACCACATTTCCTGAGAATTTCTCCCTGATGACTACCATGCGAGCTAAAGAGGGCTCCCAGTTTTTCCTGCTTTCGCTGTATGATGACCAGGGAGTACAACAGCTGGGGCTCGAAGTAGGCCAGTCACCTGTCTTCCTATATGAGGATCAGGACGGGCAGCCAGCACCAGAACTGTACCCCATTTTCAAGAAGGTCAACTTTGCTGATGGAAAGTGGGTAGTTTGAGGGCTGATATCTTCTACATAAGACCTATAAAAATTTAGAGTGAAGGTGATTTGTGTGTTTGGTAGATCAAACCAGCGCACCAGCATAAATACATAAATGATATTAACTGCATTTGCAATAACTTTCTTAATCCTTCAACAGACAAAGGTTAGCAGCTTGTTAAGTTTCCCTTTATCTTTGTTTCTTTCAGATGGCACCGGATAGCCTATAGTGTGCAGGATAAAACTGTGACCCTTTACTTGGATTGCAAGAAAGTAGAGACCGTTGAACTGCTGCGAGGGGACAATGCTGTAGTCAGCACAGAGGGTGTCACTGTGTTTGGGACACGGCTGCTGGATGAAGAAATATTTGAGGTAGGGCATTATGAAAAAATAAAGCTCAAATCTAAATGTTTCTATAGTTTTTCAGGCAGTACAATTTTCTGTTTTTTTTTATTTGTTTGTTTTGGGTTTTTTAGTATTCACTCAAGATTTCTGCACATCTGTTTAAGCAGACAAAAAATAAAAGTTTGAATAGATTATTTTTACGTTGGCTATGAATTGTTCCTCTAGTCTCCACATGCTAAAATATTCTTGGGCAAAACATTGCATCCCAGAGTTAGTTGAGGCAAACCATGCAGTCAATTCCTATCAAGTGTGCATTCTTTGTGCATTAATTTATTGAGGTATACAAATATCTAGTTTCACTGATATGCAATGCAATGCAGGGCACATTGAATGATCTGACAAGATGACCTTGTTTTCATTTGCATGAGTTGTTCGTGTTTATGAGCCTCTCGAACTTCTTAATGTTTTATACTAATACCAATTTAGCTCTTTATTGCCTAAGATGAGTCTATCTATCTATCTGTCTGTCTGCCATAATATAGCATTCATCAGCCTGTGAAACAGGACAACAAAATACAAACTTTAAAGTATAAACTGTAAAAAAAACCAACATTTTACAGAATAAAAAGGGGAAAATGCAGAAAGAATGGGATGACAGGGCACTAATGTTAATCAAGTGCTATTGAACAAAAAAAATATAAAAAGAAATGTGTTTCAGAGGAAGTAGCAAGGAGATATGACCAGTTTAATCAAGCCCACCTCAAATCCAATAATTATGCATTTCTTGAGGGGGGTTGCCAGCATATAACTACCTGAAACAGCTGGTGATTTAATCCTTGTTCACTTACAAAGATTTGTTCACATGTATCAATATGCATGGAAAAAAGGAGAAGCCAAAAAAGAAACCCATAACAAAAAAACTTGTGTTTTTTTTTCCCCTCTGTTTTGTCATAAATAATTCTGTGTGCTTTCCATAACAATACACAACCCCTGCCCCATTGTCATTCCCAATGAAGCTCCACTCTAAGTCTGTCATCCACAGCATAAAATAGAGATGGGCTCAAGCCCCTTCCCCTGCTATATCTCCAGGGCTTTGTCTCTATTCAGCGATTGAGCAAGAAAAAATTTAAAAAAGAGAAGGTATAAGATGTTAATTTTAGTAGAGGTATAAGTTATATAGTTGGGTTAATAAAATAGTTTTCCTTCTCCATCAGCGACACAGTCTGCAAAAAGGAAGACTGCATCTGAAATTATGAACATCCAGAGGAAGGGTTATTATAACTTCACTCTGTCTTTTTTTTTTTTTTGACCAATAGAAACAGATTACCTCATATATAATCAATAACTAATTCCTTAACCCTGTCCATACATTTTTTAATCTTTCCTGTGCAATAATCTAGTTGACCATCTCATGTTGTAAGTCACTCTTCCCTTCATACCCTTTCCTCTCAGGCATTCCAGTTGTTAAATTATTTTATATCCCCACTTCAGTTAAGAAATGTGTCTCCTTGTGGGCTCTATAAATTTCCCTGTTCAGAAGCAATGGAGACTGTTTAATCTCTGGCTTTGCTCCAAAAACACTCCCATGCTCTTATTCGTCTTCGTTTGTGAAAAGTTATGATGATGATACCAAATGTGTGGTGATGACTAATACTCTTCAGACCATCCTTAATCAGATCCATCCTTTACTTTAATACATGCAATTTTTGTGGTCACGTGTAAGGAAGTGTGCAATCAGCTTAGTCTATCAGAGTCTTTAAATCTTGTTTGCTGTAGAGCGTTAAGTAACCCAAAATAGTTTATTCAACTTTATATTTTTGTTGATACAAGTGTCGATAAAAGACACATTTCTCACATATGTTATCTGATTATCAAAGTTGTACACCTTGGGTGAGGCTGGTGCCACAGGGGAAAAAAAATTAAGTAGGCTGACCTTTGGCCCTCTGTTCCCAGACCCTGGTTCTGGGGAAGAGGTCAGTGTTCCAGCCCAGTTTTCCCACCGTGGGAGCTCAGCGTGGGAGCATGGGGACTTTGGTCAGCCACTAATGTCTCTATTGCTTCCAGATTGCTTACAAATGACTGCAGAAGTTTTGCATTCATACCCTGCTCTTTATAGGAAAGCAAATTTTAGGTCTGACTGGACTCCTTTTTGGCTGCTATGTGCCCTGTTTGTATGTCTCCAACATGCTGACTGCACAGATAAAATCCAGCCCACTATTTATTTGTTAGGAAATTCTTTCTGTCTCGCTTAGTACAGGAAATAAGAAATATTTTTGGCTCTGCTTGTAAGGCATGTTGAAACAAAGTTTGTCAAGCATATCTTTAAAGTTTAGCTTTATTGAAATGCATACATAGATTTACCATTAAAAAACTAGAGAAGTATTAATCAAAGTCTCTTTAAGTCAAAGTTAATTTTGTCTCGCTAATGACTCATAGCTGATGATAGTCAGATGTTTTTGGTTAGACGTGAGCATCTGTTAGTGTCAAAATGCAGTTTTATTGCAGTGAGATCGCTTATTATATTCTAGCTCCTTCACTCACACAAGATTATGACTCACACAAGAAATCTGATTAGGCGAAGGCTGGACAACTCCACAGAGAAGGCCTAGTTACTTATGATTTGGTGAAGATTATTGGCTATCTGGCACAACACACCCTATATGAGACAGCAGGGGGAAGTGGAGTGGACTTTTAAACATTAATGAGCCTGTGCCCACAGTGACATGTGTGACAACATGAAAGAAGATTGGGCGTCACTGGAAATTTGCAGGTTCAGCTGAGGTGTACTCCTTTTTCAACACGCCCTCACATAGCCTCTTTAGATGTCCTTGCCCCAATCTAAATGAATAATGGCAGCGTACACACAATTTGGTGCAACACTCACTTGCTGTGTTTTTCAAGAAGAGAGGGCTCCTGCTAGGCAAGAAAAACAGGAAAACTTGTCTGTGGAAGCATTTCCTTTGATCTTGAATTGAGATTGGATTAGATTGGATTAGCTCCTTTTTGCCTTCTCCCGCTCTCTCTCCATCTCCCTGCAGCTCTCACTCTCTCTCCCTCTCTCTCTCTATCACACCTTAGAGTGCAATAATTTTCTTTGCTTGACATGGGCTTTTGGCCAAAACAGGAAGAAAAAAGGGATAAATGGATAACAAATCCTTTCATGTTTAATACATTAAAGCATAAATGACTGTTTGAACAGTTCCTAGGATTACAGTTTTGTTCACGATGATCAAGGCTTTGCATAGACATGCGCTGCTGATTTGAGTTGTGCTGGAAGAAATATGAGGCGGTGGGTAAAGGAGAAGTGATGTGTTTAGATTTATTTCACCTCTGGCAGCTAAATCTTAATTAAAGAGATTACAATGGGGCTACAATTACCACAAAATCAAATGCTTAATCTAACTTAATTTATTATAAATGGTTGCCCAACTGTCCCTGGACACATTTCACCAGGCAGTATGTTTGCTATAGCGTGTCAGTTACATAGATTTGTATCACTAATTCAATCAAAACCTCATCAGCCACTGTCCTGTGGGGCTGGCAGCACTGTGTTTTTTTGTCAATTACTCTCTGATCCATGTCTCACAGAAATTAGCCCCGCAGCTCCTATTCTTTTACTATGAAGCTTGTGTTTGTTATTTTTGTATTTATTCATCCTTTAAAATGTTGTGATCTCAGCCAAAAAAATAGTTAAAATATAACATTTTCTTAAATATACTTTTATATAATTTTATTTAAACATTATTTTTGATATTTTTCTTGATAATATCTGTATCATGAGTATTCATTGGCATTATAAACTAATTAACCTTGTAAATTTTAGTACAAGAAGGACTGATGTGAAATATGATGTTGATAGAAGTTTACAGTTGTCTTGCGTTTAAGGCCGCTAAAGCCAAAAAAGGCTCTGGGTTCAGTGCTGCAGGGTACAGCCATGCTGTCTCTCTGTGTGTCTATATATACACTCTGGCATTGCCCACAGGGCAGGATGGTAGAGAGCTGCTTGACTGTTTCGTGCACACACTTGGGCCCCTCATGGGGTTATGGCCAAAAAGAGGTCCAATAGTCAGTAACAATTTTACTGTTGCTGACAGTTTGTGGCACTCCTTTACAACCCTCTGCTTTACATTTAGCTATGTAGCCAGATGTTCTCATAGCATCTGTCAAGTTGGAGTGTTTAATTTCTATTTTCTGTTCCATCCCAAATGTCTTTTCAGCATGCAGTAGCAGCTGCATGATTTCTTTATTTTTGACTTTTTTTTTTATTTCAGGGAGATATTCAACAACTGCTGATTGTGGAGGACAGTGAGGCTGCTGCCAACTACTGTGTAAACTACATACCAGACTGTGACTCAGCTTTGCCCTATCACAGCCAAGCTCTGAACCTGCAGGAGGTCAGTACTGCCATTGAGAGGAGGTGATGCCTACTGGAAAAATGTTTGACACTTCAAACATTACAGTGAAGCCAAGCTTTTGGTGACCTTAAATAACCGTAGAATCCTGGCTTATGTTTTTGTCTGAACATGAAGGCCTGGAAATTTTAAAATGCTGTACATATTGTGTCATTGTCTTTTTTTCATACTAGCCCAACATTGTGTATTAACGCTTAAGCAGTATCGTGAAATTCTCCTTCTTGCCCTAATGGCAGGTCTCTCTGGCTGCCAAACACTTAATTCACAGCCAATCAGTTAAAGAAGCAAAAGCACACAGCTACATGTTTCAAAGGTTCTGAGGGCTTTTAAAAAGAGACTTGGACGATTACCACAGAATAGGGCAAGTAAGTGTATCTTCTTTTAAATACAGCCAGCAGTGGAGCAGTTCTATGGTCAGATGCTCTTTTGGCAAAATAGACAGTGCCAGAAGCCCATAACTCAAATATGATATAATAGCTCTTCCTTTCCTTAAGGGATGTATCTGTCATAGACATAAATTACTGTATATGTTTTTGGTGCTGTATGAAAGATAGAGATAAGATGAAAGGAAGGAAGCAGCTGTGTGTGTCGGTTTCATGAACCACACGCAATGTTTTCTGTGTTTGTCTATTTTTTGTGCATATGCCACATGAACATAGGTGAAAAAATTATGAGTGCACAACTTGTTGAGCCAAGCCACTGATGATCATGTAAGAACGGTTCATTAATGGGACTGTGTGTCCATTTCGATAGTCATCCAGCTGGCTTTTAAAGAGCTACAGCTGAGCAATGAACTCTTGAGTCCAGAATATGTCAGCATCTGTCACTTCACTGACCTACTTCCCATCATTCTCCCTTACACGCTGAGCTTGTTTAAAAGTGGCTCTAATTCATGTCGCTGATGTCTTTTACAGACTTTACCTACAACATCATTTTCAGGCAGGGGCCATTCCTAACACTGACATGTAACGGACGTCAGTCTGGAGCAGGGGTGGGCACTTAATTTTCCCAAGGGGCAACATGAGAGACTACGGCTGCTGTGGAGGGTGCAGTCCTTCACATTTGTTCACTTAGTAGAGAACACTTTTTGCATATAATTAACAAATTTGTAGCATTAAAGGCACTGTGACCTCTAAGCACACAAGTAAATATCAAGTAAATGTGTTTTGTTAGAATCTATATTTGTGTATTCCTTCTCATTTCATATTTTGTGTCAGGCTTTTATCAGCTCATTGGAACTTACAGTGGGCATCTGTAAGGGTGTCATGGGACCTGATTACATTTCTTGGCTTTCCTGAAGCAGGCTATTTCTATGATTTTCATTTACAGCAGTGTTTGTTTTTTTCTCCATCCTCCATCTATGTCCTCATCTTGCATTCTACTTTTTCATAAAAGACCTCCCAATATGGGTCTGTTGCCTTGATGCAAAGTGACCAGCCAGCTGAACCAAAGGAGGTCCCCAAAAAGGAGAAGAAAGGAAAAAAGGACAAAAAGAAGAGGGATAAAGACTCTAAAGGCAAACGTAGAAGGAAGGACAAGGGAGAGAGGGGATCCAGAAAGAAAAAACACGAAGAGGAAGCTCTGGAGGAAGGCTTCCTTAGAGTTTCCACAACACTGCCTCCATATCAAACCCAGGAAACTTTTCAGGCAACTAAGTTGCCAGAAATTAAGAGTACCCTAGAAACTACCATTCCAACTGATGTTTTCTACAAGACCTTCACGGAGATACCAACACATGAACCTGACTTCACAACTGAAGCCTCTACTTTCATACCTAGGACATTGCCTGTGTCAAAGGTTACCGAGGAGGTAGACAAATTTGCCTGTAGATGCTGTCCGTTCCAATCCCTCCCACTATTTGCAGCTCTAACCAATCACTCCCCTAATATTTAGAGAGCACCTCTTCCTCCTCTCACCTCCGCAATCACTTACCACCACTATGTATTTGTCTGTTTATAATTTGCACATAAACTAATTTGTCACACTCACACTGCTTCTGCTGCTGCAGCAGCCTCTCTCATGCTGTCACATGACTCTGATGTAGTCTGTCAATTAATAACACTGTAAACACTGTAATTAACTGCACACCTGTAAGCTTTTATCTTGGTTAACCAGTGTACTCCCATGTAATCCACCTGTTTTGCTAACATCCATGTGGTACAATGCAGTGTTTTTATTAGGCAGTGCATGGCACAGAGACATGCCCAGTGCCGCCTGGTTAATCTCTGCTCTGACTCACTTAAGTCTGTGTGCTCGCCTGCAGGAGGACACACCTGTAAGGGAACCAGTGGTGGAAGAGTATGAAGATGACCTTTTAGAAGACCTTTATCATAATCTCTCAGTTTCTACAGTAACAGTCGGCCCAAATGTTACTGAATATGAGGTAGGTTAAACGCAAACGCAAGAAATGTCTTCTGCACAGCATAGAAACACTGTGAGGTTATTTGGCTTTCACTACACCAGTCGCTAATAGTTTGTTATTCCTTAACAGATTCTTGAATATGAGGATTTCAAGAATGATACAGAGTTAGAGTATGAGGAGTATGAAATGTACGAGGATGGCTTTGACTTTGCAAAGCAGGAAAGGGCTCAGACATGGGATGGAGAGGTAAATCTCACAGTGACCTCATACATCAAGTGAGTGGTCATGCCTGTGTTAAGTGATTTCTGACAGTCCGCATCTTTTCATCTTTTACCCCTCCTCAGGGTAACCTCAGAGCAGAGAAAGGCCAGAAGGGAGAGCCAGCTATTCATGAACCGGTGAACTGTTACAGACTTTTAATGAATAGGCTAGTAGTTTGGCTATGAGTATGGAAAATAACTTGATACTCTCCATGTTTTTCTAGGGTACAATAGTGAAAGGACCCCCAGGGCTACCAGGGCCAGAGGTAAACAAATTCCACCTGAACTTTTCAGATGAGGTGCAAAATGCTGAGATTTTCAGTGTTAGACATTGTTATGCCTAACACTTGCACCTTAAGTTTTTGAACAGTAGTTAGTATGTAGAATTGATATGTATAGCCGATTATCGATTAAACGATTATTGCGTTTATGTAAGCAAATATGGACTAAATGTATCTTCCACAGGGGTCTCCTGGACCAGCTGGTCCAGTAGGACCTCCAGGACCCAGGGGAGATCCCGGTGACTTGGTGAGTGAGGTTTAGGACTTGGGTTCACTCATTAAATGTAGAGTGAATTAGTTTGACCTCAGTCTTTTCCATCACCTGTGAGACTCAACTCTGAATTTAACTGTGACCTTAATGTGAAACACATCCGCAGTATCAAGATGTCCTGGCTTGCTGAAATGAACCTGGGATTCATTTTGGCTCACAAATGTTGTTGTCTATGATTCATCATAGAAAATATGCCAAATTACATACAGAGACACCAGCAGATGCTCTGTCATTTCCTAGTAGCAGAAAAAAAACAAATTGAGTGGATGAATAAATGCTACTGCAACCACAAAGGAAAATTATCTTGCAGTTTTAGAGATAGAGTCGCACCTGAATCTTAATGAAACAAAGGCAAACTGACAAGCAGCACTAACAACATTCCTCCACCTTAGTGTTCACCTTGGCTTGATCTTTTGAGGAACTGCATCTGAACAGTTATTTAGTATTACATTTATTCCTATCACAGGACAATTTGACACTTTTATAGAGATAGAATATTTACTGGATTATTTTAATAGCCTAATGTAAATGCAACAACCCTTCTTCTTCACAGATCTTTACTTATCACATATAATGCTTTTGGATAGCTTAACTTTTATTCTAAGTATTACAAATGAAGATGTGAAAAGCATTATGGTGATACTCTACTGATGTTTATGCTCCAGCGTTTTGCCATGCTTTGACATAGACTTTCACGGACAATATCTTTAACGCACTATATAACATTTACTCAAGTCCACTTTGTCGACATATACTTCAGCAAATCATTAACACTTATTTTATTGGCTATTCTCAACGTGTTGTTATAAGGAAAGTTATTTACCCTTGAGATCACACAATTGTAAATATTTCTAATTATGTGTTACTGTTGGAAATGGTTTAAAAATTCAAGACTAAAGGCAACTTTTGGAAAAATATCATTGATTTATTAAAATATTCATTCAGTAGTCAGAAAATATAAAACAACTCACACAATGTGTATACAGAATATAAAGTCTTGTGTGTGGACGTGCATGTGTGCGTTTGTGAGACAAGCTGTAGAAACAAAGCAACATTTATTTTTTCAAAGATTGGATTGTTTTCCTCTTCGTCTAGCTTCCAAGTGTTTCTCTTACTTTCTCCCAGTGATATGCTGCACACACCATAGAACTTTCATGATTTCACAGGACATCTTCTTGACTTGCATTGATTTCACAAGCTAAGTCACAACTGGATCTTGTGACATTTTAACCCCTAATCTTAAAAACAAAACCCATCCTCTTAAAATTCTCTCAATCTCTACTCTCTCAATCTTACTCACTCACTCACTGCCAAGCTATTTTTCTTCCCTTTCCTGTCTTCACTTTTCAGGGTCCCCCAGGACGGCCTGGTCTTTCCGGGGCTGATGGGATTCCAGGCCCTCCAGGAACACTGTTAATGCTACCAGTAAGACCTTAAACACACTGAAACATGCCCACACAAACGCACAAAGAGTACACTTTTTCCACATGTGGTGTAGTAGTAAGACCACAAGGGGGGGCTGTGTGACTGAACTAGCTTTATGCTTGGGAAATCTGCAGTGAGTAGTGACTTCTGCTTGTCATTGCCTCCAGTTTCAGTTTGGAGGTGATTCCCAGAAGGGGCCAGTGGTGTCCCCCCAGCAGGCCCAAGCACAAGCTATATTGCAACAGGCCAAGGTATAGTTCAAAGAAGCAAATTCACAATACAACATTACTGCATACTGAGATTTAGTTCTCCATCAGAATATTTTTTAGCATGTAGCAAGTCAGTAGGTACATTCTTTAGCTTACATAAAGCATAATGTTGTTTTTCTTTCAGATGTCACTCAGGGGGCCTCCAGGCCCGCTTGGTCTTACAGGGCGACCGGGCCCATTGGTATGAATCTCTCTCTCTGACCTTTATCAAATTTACATCATATCTCAAGGGCTCCTACGTCCTCTACCCCCAGCTTTAAACTCTATCTGACCAAGCTCAATCTCATGTCACTCTTTCCCACCCTAACCTCATCATTACGCTTGCTCGGTATATTTAAATTGAGAAATTTGTCTGTATTTCCAAAAAAAACCCCCCAAAAAACAACCAAAAAAAACCCAAGAGATGGAAAAATGAAACAATTTTTAGATGATTTATTTTCAGTTCATTCTTAATTTTTTGGTTTGGGTCTATATTTGAGGAGTATGTTTGTATACATGTATATACATTTGAAAAAGTTGAGTTTCCCCTCTTTGTCATGTCATGCATGACCTTTTATTTCCCAGGGTGATCCAGGTTCCTCTGGGCTCAAAGGAGAACGTGGAGAAAGTGGCTCTGCTGTAAGACTAGACATAATTTTTACCTCACGCCTACCTTGGATTATAGCCTCTTTATCTTTTTTGTCATGGTATTGATTTCCATTTGTCCTCTTGCCTTCCTTTTAACACCTTTTCCTATTTGTCTTGCTCTCTTCATTTGTCATGAAGGGACCACGCGGGTTGCCAGGCTCCCCTGGAATTAATGGGAGGCCAGGCAAGAGGGTGAGATATCTTAAATATTGGACATTTAAGTGCTGAAAACATTTATGTCTACAGCTTGTGTAAAAAGTATATTGTAGCGTAGAGTGGCCTACGGTGAATCAGATCTGGATGTTGTATCTCATAGGGCCGTGCTGGAGCGGACGGTGGTCGTGGCGCTCCAGGTGAAACTGGCACAAAGGTGAGTTTTTTTGTAATTATACTGAACTGCCCTTCAAATGAGCTACACCCAGTACACACACATTTGGCTCTTCTACAATCTCATTTAGATTGTGTGTTTGTGTGAATGCTGCATTGTAATTTGTAGGACGATATTATTGTTGTTCCTGTTAACTTTACTTGAATTCATTGTCCTGTTTCCATGAACACAGTAACACACATGTTTAGGTGGCGAGGTCTTAAACAATAACAAACTATCTCCACTTGCAAGAGTAAGCCTTTAGGTGTCGAGTGTCCCCCAGCTTATTATACGTTACTGACAACAAGGCAACTCAATATATAAGAGCTGCAGGAAGCGCTTAGTAAATAACTCAGTCTTCCCTGATGTGTCTGACAGAACAGCAGAGTCTTTATCAGTCAAAGCAGCATTTTAGCAGACCTACAGCTAATCTTCACACTTTCTCTTCCCGATGCACAGTCTGAGCAGATGGGAGGCTCTGCCAGGGGAGACTTTCACTACAATTCTGCTAATGTTTACACATTACCATATGTGTGTGTTTCAGGGTTTAATGCACTTGGTTCTCTATTACTTTGCAGGGCGACAGGGGTTTTGACGGCCTCCCAGGTCTCCCAGGAAACAAGGGGCACAGAGTGAGTTACGTTTGGCTACTTGATACAGTCACTGTACTTCAAGCACTTAGTCATTCAGACACCAATATGATAACATAGCATGCATGAATACCTTACACATCGTATAGCAGATGTTTATTTCCATTATGTGACCGTAATGGTTGTTGTGACTTCTGTGATGACAGGGTGCACTAAAAAAAAGCATTCGCTATAAACAGAACATACCTAAACATCTTGAGGCTTGTCGCTAATGCTTTTTTCTTGTAGGGGGACAGAGGAAAGCCTGGTCCTCAGGGGCCTGTCGGGGAACCAGGAGAGAGGGTAAGTGTGCAATGCCTCTCAAAATTTAATTTCACGCTGAAAATAGTTTTTCTAATTTTTCTGTTATGGAAAGTTAAAGGGAAGGTCTTCACAGAGCATTAAATAAAACCATTTATTCAGTTAACCACGACATGTCGAAGCAGACTTCACAGTAGATGAAAGGTCTATATTATAACTTCCTGCTTTTTTTATTTCCGCTTGGCTAGCCTGAGTTCATTTGGTAACTACATTTGCAAAATACATTAAAAAGCTAGCTAATACAACCCTGCAATAGAATTGAAAATATGAAAGATAGAAGCTCTGTCAGGATAGTATCAATTTATGCAAGCTGGCGGGTAAGGTTTGAGAGGGCGGTCTATTAGTCTTTGCTCAAAGATAGTTGAGCCTTATCTGTCAGGCAGTGAATTTCTTTAATGAGCTATTTCCACAGATTATGTCTCTGGGGATATAAATGTATCCCTGCCTAAGGTTGAGTAAGAAAGGCACACAAAATCTGTGTCGAATGTGTGTCCTTCCTTTTATTTTAGGGATCTAATGGACCTGTTGGGCCACGAGGGCAACCAGGCGAACCTGTGAGTATCCACATACAGAAAAATTAAATGTGATATTGTTTATATATGTAGTTACACATCACAGCATGTCTCTAATGAAAATATTTATTTTGTAGCGTTCCTCGACGGGATAAATTCTTGATTCAAAGGATGCATTAATCTATGCATTAGTCTGTGCTTTAAACGCTCTTTAATACAGAAATAAAATAAAAAACTAGTAAAACAGAAACCGATTTCTCCAGCAAACCCAGAGGGGATTGCCGGTGATTACTTTATTTAGCAGCTGACTGAAGTTTCTGCCCAAAGCATACAGCAGAACTTACACAAGTATAAACTGTGCTGCTTGTATTTCTCATGTACAGAAACACTGAACAATATTTTGCAATACACAGCGCCTAGTTAAAAACACTAGGACAGTCACACCTTATTAAAGTAACACTGTCACAGGGTTCACCTTTGCATTATAAATGAAAAGGTCACTGAAAAAAGGCATCTCAAATACAAAGGTATAGCATTCTAGTTCTGTCATAGAGATTATACCTAGAGATTACTATAGGATCCCTGAAAGATTTTAACAGCACCACTGAAGAGGCTGTCGTTTTTGTGCATCTGCAGTGAACATTGGTTAATTGGTTATGAGTCACACTGTCTTTCTCCCCGTAGATGAGGTTAGGGCTCAGCAGGGTTCTGTCCCTCCAAATGGATCACTGAGTGCAGGAAGAAACGGAGCGCAGTAAGACATGTTGGGAAAACTGTGCTCAACTACAAAGTCGTAGGAGAGGAGAGGATTTAACTGTTGATGAGAGCGAGGAAGATAGAAAAAGTGACACAGTAAGAGACAAACACAAGACAGAAATTTGTTTGGTGGTGAATGAGATAAGAGAGATGGAGTGAGGAAAGTGGAAAGAGAGAGTAGGAGAGAGAAGAGATAAAATCCTGGCCCGAATGATTATATTTCCATATCAATCACTTCCCAGGAGATCACAGATGTGGCTTTGGAACAGGTGGCTTGGCCAGCCTACAAAGAGGAAGGCTGACAAAAACAGAGCACACAAACACACTCATGCTAACAGGCTAGCACAGTCTCCGTGGCTAGCACATACAAAGCAGATGCATGCACACACACACACCAAAGTGTATTATGTCTCTCCTTGTTTTTCTCCCTCTCCTTAGTTTTTATTCATGATTTAGTATTCCACTCTCATTCAGTCTCATCATGAATGCAGGCTAGCTGCTGACTATTTGCTGTGTTTTGTCTCCAGGGTCCTCGAGGTCTTGTTGGGCCAAGGGGGCCACCTGGCCCACCTGGGCAACCGGTAAGTCAACATCGACTGAATTACAGGATCAAAGCTATTCAGCTGCTTCAACTCTATAAAGGCCTCTCTATTGCATGAATCATCGATATGCAAGATGGACAAGAAAACTGTCGAACTATCTCCATATTTTGATCAAACTTTGACATTAAATTTGCTGTTTTCTAACATTTATTGACATGCATTTTTTGTCAGGGAATTCAAGGAACTGATGGAGTACCAGGGTCAAAGGGCAACCCGGTCAGTCACATCTTCTCAAACCTACTATTATGTACCAATGATTACTGGCTTTATTTACACTAGAAAAATCATAGCAACTTAGGTTTAACTGCTAATGGAAATATTAACCAGTCATGTGATGGTAAATGGCCTGTATTTGTATAGCGCTTTTCTAGTCCCTAAGGACCCCAAAGCGCTTTACACAACCTGTCATCCACCCATTCACACACACATTCACACACTGGTGATGGCAAGCCACAGCCACCCTGGGGCGCACTGACAGAGGCGAGGCTGCCGGACACTGGCGCCACCGGGCCCTCTGACCACCACCAGTAGGCAACGGGTGAAGTGTCTTGCCCAAGGACACAACGACCGAGACTGTCCAAGCAACCAGCAACCATCCGATTACAAGGCGAACTCCCAACTCTTGAGCCACGATCGCCCCATGTGATGTCAGCATACAACCATTGGACCAAGATCATGTGAGGACAGACTGTATGATCACCAGGGTTTCTTGTTCTTAGGGTCCAATTGGAGAGATGGGGCCCCCAGGTCAACAGGGGAATCCTGGAGTGCAGGTATTTCATCATCAGAAAAGTTACTTTGAGAGTTAATCGCCTCAGTATTACACAGTTGGCATCGAGAATGCATTTTCTGTGCATGAAGACTTGTTTCTTTGCATTGTTACTCCATCTCACGGTTTACTTGCTCTTCTCTAGGTTTAAAAAGTATCTTTGGCCTTTTGGGCATATAAAAATTAATTATACATTTGCATGACTCAATAAAGGATTCAATATAAGAGGCTGTTTTGTTAGTTAACGAAAGGACTGTTTCAGTAGAAACAACATTTTGTACCCGACAGCAACAAAGTGTCATTTTAAAATGCTGTCAATGACATTACAGTCATGTAAAGAAGTGTTTGTCATATTTTCAGATAGATCCTATTATTATTCACGGCTCTTACATAAATGCACCATATTAAAACACACAGAGTCATGCAAATCTAGGCTCCCAGCCGTCTGCTAAACGCAACACTTAACTTGATTGATGCTTTGTTTTGGTGTAGGGCTTGCCTGGTCCTCAGGGTCCCATTGGATTGCCAGGAGAGAAGGTAGGGAGCATGTCTCTCACTTAATTTTAAAATTAAAGCTGTGCCCTTATGAACCCTGTCATCACACACTCAAAGGAGACAGGCTGAACAGGGGAGTATGACCAAGCCACTTCTGGCTCCCATTCAGGCAATGTGGAGCTAGACAAGAAATCAATACACAAGAAACACACACAGGCATAACAGACACCTGGGACAGTCTTGGGTGCTGCACATCATAAAGCCAGACTGATAAAAGAAATAATAAAGACTTGGTCACAAATACAATATGTAGCAGCAAAGTGGAAATTTTGTTCACTCAGTGATGAGTTGAGGTTTTATGCATCTGAAGCTTGACTCTAGTATTAATACCTCTTTATGTCCCATACAGGGTCCCCAGGGGAAACAAGGCATGCAGGGACTGCCAGGCATTGACGGACCTCCCGTAAGTAACACGCAAACCTGTGTCTGTGCACAACTTATATTCAGTATCAGAGTTTTCTACTGATGCACCAGTCACCATCAGCTGATGTACTGCAATCAGTTTAAACATAGCATTTATGTACAGATTTTAATAAATAAGCCTATTTATTAATTTTTAATAGTATCTAGACAAAGATACTAGCTTATGAAACAGAGAGTTGTTTACCCACTGCATCTGTTTCATTTTTAAGTTTAAATTCTAAAACTTCCTTTTTTTCCATTTTAAATCATCCTTTTTATATGTTTTTATTTTTTAATTTCTCTGTAAAGCACTTTGAATCACCTTGTTGTTGAATTGTGCAATATAAATAAACTTGCCTTGCAAATTAAGCAAACTGTGTATGCATACAGCTGTTTGTATGTAGACACACACACACACACACACACAATGCAGAAAAGTAGGCAAGGATTAAATTGGCTAACCTACACTTTCTGTGGTTTGCCGGTAGGGGGACATAGGAGGCATTTTCTGAAATGGATCCAAGGATCCAAGGCAAGGCATTTTGAATAATAGTCATTTTACAGTGAAGCTTTTCTCATTTACAAGGATTAATTTTAGACGGAAGTCAAACACATTTTTATACATAATGGTTCTTGTATTACTTTTTTGCAAAACTTGGTGAGATATAATGGTGCTTCACTCTCAGCCCTGATGCAGCTTCCTGCTTTTCACTTTTCAAACAGAAATTCCTATGTTGAGGTGATATAATAATCATGTATTTTACTGATAAGTCAAACGGGTACTTTTGTTCCTGCTTAGGGTCACCCAGGAAGAGAGGGCCCCCCAGGAGAAAAAGGCATCCAAGTGGGTATCTGCATGTCTGAAGCTTGTCTATTGCAGTAATGGATCAAGATATCAAAATGCCAATGTCATATTTTTTTTTCCAAATCTACATCTGTGTATTAACATTAAGGCTTATCATTATGATCATTGTGTCCCTACAATGCCATCTTTATTATAAAAAAGCCTAAGTCCATTAGTGTAAGCAGCATGCACTCAGATTCATCCGCTTGTCTTGTTTCCTTTTTGTCTGACAAGAGAAAAAGTCACTGAGTGCATTGTTTATCCATATCTAATAAGAGAATTGCCTCTTTGCTGGCTACTTCTTATTTTAAAAAGAGTACTATAATAATGTTATATTTTCATGTAGGGTTTACCAGGGGCTCAGGGACCAGTTGGTTACCCAGGGATTCGGGGAGTAAAGGTGAGACAATGATGGACAAGCTACATGGTGACACATGGAGGGAGAGCACCTCAGTTCTCAAGGGGACTGCCAATAGACAAATGAGAAGCATTTGATGGATAGAACAAATGTTACATACAGTAGTAAAGTAGTCCATTTTGACTGACTATGCTTTTGAAAGAGTGGAATAAAATATGAAGTTGTCATAGAAAGGCTTTCTGCTTGGGTTTGGGTTTCTTAAATCCTCCAGGGGAAGCCCTTGTTGGATTTTTTACCATGAAATGAATGTAATGCCAATAACTGCTGGAAAATGGATCAATTTTATGTAAAGAGAAAATCAATAGAGATTTACAGTTGTTTTATTTTAAGTTGATTCATTTGTGATAATACAGGTGAGTTGCATAATATATAAAGTCCAGAGTTTTTTTCTTGAATGTTGGTTTCTTAGTTTTCTTAAACTGGATGTTTTTGTTTTTCAAAGGGAGCAGATGGAGTTCGAGGTCTAAAGGGGAGCAAAGGAGAGAAAGTGAGTGACATAGATTGTGAACTTCTCTTTTTCTGCTGATGCCCAAACAATGGATTGCAACTACAAGGACACTTGACAAATTTTATCGTTATGATGGTGTTTAAAGTCCAGTTATTACCACTTCACAATGAATGACAGGGAGAAGATGGCTTCCCTGGGTTCAAGGGTGACATGGGTGTCAAGGGAGACATGGTGAGAGTGACATCTAATAACAAGCCTCTATGTTGTTTTCTCTTAGTTATTGTCTTTTGACTAAGATACATTTTTCTTACTTGCTTTCTGCTCTCATTCATGACTTCAGGGTGATAATGGAGTTACAGGTCCTCGTGGAGAAGATGGACCAGAGGGATCAAAGGGTCAAGCTGGACCCATAGGAGATACTGGTGCTTCAGGGATATCTGGCGAGAAGGTGGAGCTATTAAAAAAACAACAACAAACAAACATTTTTCTTCAAGATAGACTGCCAAAGAAGAAAACTTGTATCTAACTGAGCAGCGAAGTTATGTATTAGTTTTGCTTAGTTTTCAGTTATTTAATGACAAACCTTTCCTATAAAATCACAGTTTAAAATTTCACAAAAATACTGAACATATGGATTTGAATGGCCTTACATTTATTACGACGCATTATACCCCAGTCCTGAGGCGAAATTGCCACTGCACCGGTGTGCATGTATTAGCTATTAATCTTTATGTCATCACTTTATGCAGTAATATAGACATTGCTTGCTGGTTTGGCACAATAATAATGTGTAGTACATTATAAATATCTTGACTGGTTATGGGTTTTTCTATTTAATACTTGCCTTATTTCTTCCTTCTCAATTTTTTGTCTTTTCTCTCTCCAGGGTAACCTTGGAGTGCCCGGTTTGCCAGGATACCCAGGAAGACAAGGTCCTAAGGTGATTTAGTGTTGATGGGCTATTATGATCAGTTAATGTATCCCCTGGTCCTTTATCAGAGCTTTAAGAAGAAAGATGTGTGTCACTGGCTGGACTGTTTCCTGTCTGATTAAAAATAAAGGATGATGAATAGCATATTAAAAAAGGCTATTTTATTTATAGTTCATTAGTGACATCAGTTCATTACATGTTGATGAATGGTGTGTTTAAGGCTGTGTTGAGCTCATGGATTAGATTTGCTTTAATTTGATACAGTAGTTAATTATAAGTTAATGAGACATTAGGGGTGATGTCTGATAAATGGAGGGCTGAGGCTGATTAACCTCTACTTGTGTCTCCAGGGATCACTTGGCTTCCCTGGTGTGGCCGGGGTCCCAGGAGAGAAAGGACGAAGGGTGAGAGCTATATGAACATTTTAATACACATTACATTCTGACTTTCACACGATTTGCATTTACATTTATTATGTAGGGGATATGTATTTGAAGTAACTGACTGATGAATACTTGTTACCCTTTACAATGCAGGGCCCAGCTGGTCAGCAAGGCACCGGTGGGCAAAGAGGTCCTACTGTGAGTACAGCTTTAGGTGCCCTGCCTACACACCATTTTATTTTAATATAGAAACCCAAGTATACTCAGTCTAATTATATATGGTATATCAATGTGATAACTTGTGACTCACACGGTTACATCACTACAATGTTGTCATATTACAACATATTTGTGTTCCACCTCCTGATAATTCATCAATGTGCTAATAAGCCTGCTGTTTGTTTTCCAATAGGGAGCCCACGGGGGAAGAGGAGGAAAGGGACCAACTGGAAAGCCTGGAGAAAAGGTACATGTAGTGTCATAAACAAAGATTATGTCCATGCACACATTTACACACACCTGGCTAACTCATAAAGTATGGATTAATGCTTTGACAAAGTGCAAACTGGTTGTTGCTTTGCAATTCTTGATGGCAGGCCATCTGGCATGCTACTGTCTAGAAGGGGATACTTCAATTTATACTCTCACCCTCAAAGAGCAATTTGGGAAAGCTAAAAATTTGTTGGCAGTCCGAAAACTAAAAATGTTTGAGTTGAGTTTGAGTCTAGCTATACATTCATTTGCCTTTTGCCTTTTTAATTTGTTAGGGTGCTGCTGGAGAAGATGGTCCTCCAGGGTCCCCTGGAGAACAGGTAATGTTTTTAACTACTTCATAATAAATATGATACATTTAGCACCTTTTTTTTGTGTGTGAAATCTTGGCATCATAGCTATGTTTTGATAACCTGCCTTATCTGTTAGGGTCCTCGAGGACCACAGGGAAGACACGGTGAACCAGGACCTAAAGGGCCTAATGTGAGTGGGCTACAATGTGTTTGTCCTTTGGTTTACTTTACCCAATATTTATATTGACCTTTGATGATTTGTTTATTATAGTCATATCAGAAAATTCTTCTTTTGCAGGGTCCACCTGGAAAGGATGGAATACCAGGCCATCCAGGTCAGAGGGGAGAACCAGTGAGTCACTTTTGATCTACTGTAAACAATTGATAAAAACACAATGCCTTTTGATAATCAATCATCATATAAAAGGATCAGCTCCCCTCAATTGTGACAGAGGGTCACAACTAGCACTTCTTTTTCTGTAGGGCTTCCAAGGAAAGAATGGGCCCCCAGGCCCCCCGGGTGTGGTTGGACCACAGGTAAGAAAATCAACAATTTTTAATTCAATTTTTAATAAACTGGTTGTTTTTCACAAATGACATCTACAATAACTACCTACCATCTGCTATGTGCTGTATGCTATGGTTGCTTTTAGGGCAAATCTGGTGAGACAGGACCAACAGGAGATAGAGGTCATCCAGGTGCACCAGGGCCACCAGGTGAGCATGGTTTACCAGGAACTGCCGGAAAAGAGGGTGCCAAGGTGAGTACTTTTCATCATGATGTTTGGCTCATAATCACCTACCAGTATTGCCTTATCACTGTTATATTAGATAAAGCCCAAAGACTCTCTCAGCACTGCCAGAATATCTCTTGGATCTCATCCTGTCCTCTAATTTTCTAATAAACAACACATGAAACCAGACAGTTTCGAGTGTATGATGGCCTATAAGTGATAAATGTTCTTCCTTGGTGTGACTGTCTGGTTGGTATATGAAGGCCAATTATTTGCTCTTTCTAGGGAGACCCAGGTCCATTAGGTGCCCCTGGGAAGAGTGGTCCTGTTGGGCTTAAAGGCTTCAGAGGGAGCAGAGGGACGCCTGGCCAAACAGTAACAAAAATTTTCATATACCTAATATCTATACTGTGCTGACTGCTAACAGCAATTGATGAGTCAGGTTTTTGCACTTACTTAGAGTACTTACATTTACTATAGGTACTCTAATTCATGTGATTGCCTTTAGATCCCAAGTTAAGAATTTTGCAAATTAAAGGTGTAAAAAGATTTGTTGTCCCAGGATTGTGAAGGCTGTTTGTTTCTGTGTCTCCAGGGTCCTGCAGGTTTGAAGGGGGGAGAAGGCCTACCAGGTGTCGCTGGACCTATTGTACGTCTAATTTGTTGAAATTGCTTTCCCATCCTATTCCCTGCTCCATTTTCTGCCGCTATGTTTTATAGAATACTAGGACATATGAAGCAGGAGGCTGTTTCCATGGTGACCAGTGATCGTGACCGTTGCGTTAAATCAAATAGTGAATCATGTGATATAGTTCTCTCACCTCGCTATCTCTTCTTTTTTCCAGGGTTCCACTGGAGAGAGGGGTCCCGCTGGGCCGGCTGGCGCTATTGGCCAGCCAGGACGCCCTGGCGGCATTGGTCCTGCTGGGCCGATGGGAGAGAAAGGCGAGCCAGTAAGATTTGGAACATTGCTAATTTTGTTTCTTACGCAACAATGTCCACTAACACGTATGGTACAATCACCTCCCACCACTGGGTAATAAGCAACGTGTGCTCTCACTTTGGAATGTGATATTATGAGCCAGAGAGCAGGAGAAAGGTAAAGAAGACAGTGAGAGGATATATAAGTGTGATCATGTCTGCTTTCCTGAAAGTGGGTTTTTTTTCCTGGTGTGACACATTAATCAATGTGTTGTGTTGCTTAATGAGAATAACAGTTATAATATATAATATAGATATATGCTGTTTTGCTATCTGTTTGCTAGGGAGAGAAAGGACCTCCAGGGCCAGCTGGGCGTGATGGAGAACTGGGACCAAGAGGGCTGCCAGGGGCTGCAGGACCTCCTGGGCCTCCAGGGGAGGATGGAGACAAGGTGTAGTGAACAGTTAACATTTGCAACCTTTGTTCGTGCTGATTTTTGGACTTAGTTTTTCATGTGTTTGCACTTACCTTGATAGGGAGAAACAGGAGTACCAGGCCAGAAGGGTAGCAAAGGAGACAAAGGGGAAGCTGTGAGTATGCGTTTTTAAGTATAAGCATGACTGTGAATCACCAGGAGGTGGGGGATAAAGGGTTATGAATGATTTGTCATAATTTAGAAAGCCTGAGCCTTTAATCGTGTTCTTCCATCAGTAAATATGTATTGAACTTTCAGTCCGCTCCTTTATAGGGACCCCCAGGACCTGTTGGAATTCAAGGACCTGTGGGTCAGCCAGGACTGCCGGTATGTGCCACAATTTAAAAACAATAAAAAAACCCATAAAGGTTGGCTTGAACTGTGCAATTGTGCAATGCGGACTTGTCTGCGTCTGTGTTTGTTTTAGGGTGCAGATGGTGAACCAGGTCCTCGTGGGCAGCAGGGCATGAATGGGGCAAAAGGAGATGAAGGACCTAGAGGCTTTAAGGGAGGATCTGGTCCTTCTGGACTACAGGTAAAAAAAAAAAAGCACTGAATTTCAAGAGTGACTATGTCTCCATAATTATAATAGAGTATTTCCTTTCCCTTCTCATGCCTATCACTATACTTCTTTGTAGGGAATGCCAGGACCACCAGGGGAGAAAGGAGAGAGTGGGCATGTTGGCTCAATGGTGAATACTGCACAGCAATCTCAGCACATACATCATTCATCTCATGTCCATTAGGTCCACTGCTGCTTTCAGGTTGCTTCTGACTCATCACTTCTCTGAGATCTTACATCATTATCTTTTTGACTACCCATAATCTTTTTCAGTATTAAACACTATTTCTCACTTCATCTAAAAACCTTTAAATATGTTTCTTTAATTTTTTCACTTTATCAAGAACAGTTTAATCTCTTTGAAAACTGTATCTGTATGTATGTATTTAGTAATGGGAAACAATTATTTACAAGAAAGATATTAGACCATAGGATCCGTAGCCTTTGCAAATAGTGTGTAAATTTACACTTTACACATTCACATGATATACATTTTTCCTCATCCATGATGAGGAAATTGGGCATTACAGTGGTGCAGTGGTTATCACTGTCACCTCACAGCAAGAAGGTTTGAATCCCAGTGCAAAGACATGCAATTATCTGAGTTATATTATTTGATGATTTTAAATTGGCTGTAGGTGTGAGTGCAAATTTCAGGCTGTCTAGCATGTCCAGCGTGTAACCCTCATCTCGTCCTATGACAGCTGGGATAGGCTTCAGCCCCCACTCTAGCCCCGAGTTGGATAAGTGGAGGAAAATGGTCTTATTAGCATTATTATGTGTGAGATTATAGAAGTTATTGCCCAGCTCATACAAATGAAACTGCTTTTTCTTGGTCCCAGCATTCCTTTTGACTTATTACTTTTGCATTTTCCCGCGGAACAACAAATACCATCCCCTTTCTGTGGGACTAAAAGGAGATGGAAAGACAAAGCTGGCAAGATTAGAATAATTCATTAAAAAATGCACCACTATTTAGTTCATTATGTTTTGTTACAATTTCTGTTTCTGGATAGATATACACAGCTGCACAAAAATAATAGAATATCTATGAGTATGATAGTTTTCTCCAGGACAATAAACATAAAAAGAATTAAAGAAAGAATAAGTGATGAAATTCAGTAAGTGTATAATAGAATATGTCTTTATTTTAGAGAGATGGCTCCAATGAAAAGATGTAATAGCTAAATGTTATTTTAGGATATACATTTTTTCTTTAAATTGCTTATTATGGAAAAAAAAAGACTTCTAATGAGACAACAAAGGAGGCAAAATTGTTTTATTTTTAAGATTCTGGTGTTTGTATTGCACAGTTTTAAGGTATCTGCAGTCAATAGTTGGTACACAGACGCCCCACCTGAGCTTTAATTAGTACTACCTATTTAGTTCATTAGCACCAGCTGTGCTGAATCTGCTGCTGCGGTTTAAACTTGTGAGTCACCCTTTCCTCTGCCGATAATCATTAACATTTACCACCCTGAAATTGGGGGATGTGTTGTTGCGTGGGGCTGGTTTTTCTGAGGTCAGTGATTAGTGCTGATGTTTTTACAAGAGGTAAGACTGATATCCAAAGAAAATCCAGTCTTGGCTTTTCCAGTTTATTGTGAGCCAAATGCACACAAATTAAAGAGGAGTCAACTACATCCTGAAATAAGGGTGTTCTGTCAAAGCTTGTGTAGGTTTTCTGTGGATACACTGGTCTCCTTTCACTGTCGAAAGAAATGCACATTAGATTAAGTGGTGATTCTAAATTGGTTTTATTTATGGATGTGAGTGGGAATCACTGTATGTGTCCCTGCAATGGACTGGCAACCTTCCTAGGATGCCCAACACCTCCTGGCCAGTGATAGCTGAGCTCCAGCTGCTCTGGGACCTCATGTGGACAAGTGCTTAAGAAAATGCCTCCAGTAGTGTTCCCCTTAAAACATGCTTGAAAACCGTAATAGCTGACAAATTCCACCTTGGAGGAATTTATGAAAACCTAGCTATATTTGTGTTTTCCCAATAACAGACATTTTGATACGCAGGCAGTGTGACTTGTCATAACAGCAAAAGCACAAGTGAAACTAATAATGTTAACTACGGTTCTGCTCCAGGTAATGATCCCAGTAAGCCGTGTCAGAGAGCCAGCATGCACAATATCATAGCGAGCAAAAGATTTTAGTAGAGACATATCACAGCAGTGACATAATGACACGCTTAACAAATGAGCAATCCTTAAGACTTCTTATAGTCCCTCATTAGCTCCATAGCAGTCAATGTTATGCTGACAGGTCAGTCATTAAAATCTGGCATGTAAATTTGGGCATTTGGTTATATTTTATAAATAATTATTATTAGTTGAAAGAAAGCTATTTAAATGCATTAACCTGTAATATCGCTACATCATTTTTAATCTGTGATTTAAGGCCAAGATTGAAAAGTAGTAGTACCCAATAGACCTTGGCTTCATGTGTAAGAAAGATTATCCCAGGAAATGAATAGGTCATTCTGTATGTGAAAGAAAGAAATAAGATAAATAAAAATAGAAAAAGAAGCAGTGACAGAAAGGAGGCAGTGGAGCAATGGAGTGGAAGGAAGAGGCGGGGCTCTTATTGTGAGCAGGAAGACGGTGTGACAGCTGCTAATCAGATTAGCCTCAGCCTTGGCCGTCTAATGAGCATCCTCCTTTGTGACAGTCATCTCACAACGCTGTCAGCCATGAACACACGCTCAACAAGATTCTCTATAGCCCCTCTTCTCCACAGCCAGATTAGGGAGGGAATGCATTAAAATGGAACCAAAACAAGAGAGAGGGAGAGAAGAGAGATGCTGAGGACTCAGTGGGGAAGTTTCATTCATGTGTGAGTGCCGCGGATCACAGAATTCTTCCCCCTAATGCCGAAGTATTTCTCCACCAGAAGGATATGTGTTTCCTCTAGTCCCACATAGTCTCTCTCTGGGCAGATTGTCTGTCTTTCTGTTTCAGTGTCTTTGCAACACAAGGTTCCCTCCAAGACTTCAGAGTGATTCAGAGCGCGGCTCAGCATCTACTCAACTGAAACTGAAGCCGAGCACATTTAGGATTAATTGCTTGGCGCTCTCTTGAGCAACACAGAAGAGTCAAATCACATGCTGTCCCTGGTTTGAAGAATATGGTCTTGCACATCACAGGATAGATGTTTCTTATTAATAAGAGAGAATATGAGAGAGGATGTTTGGGGAATTTGAGAACGAATCGGAGCCTGTGTCATACTGAGGATAACTGTCTGACCTGTGTGGATGTCTTCACCGTGTCACTACGATAGCAATCATAGATACTTAGTTCCATTTCATAAACAATTCAACATGGACTTTAATTTAAAAGCACTAGCTAATGCACTACTTACATTCAGTTACATTCAGCTGCATTTCTGTTGTTATTATTATCGTTATAATTTTTAGTTAAACATGTCATTTCTGTCTTCACAGGGGCCTCCAGGACAGCCGGGTCCACGCGGTCCTCAAGGGCCAATTGGGGGAGAGGTAGTTTTTTCATTTTTTAAAATATCTTTTTTAATTACATACCTAGATATAAATACTGCACTATTATACTACATTTATTACAAAGGTAGTTTCAATAAACATAAAGAAAGAGACAACTATACATGTACAAAAAGTTCCATCACTTGCCCATAGTCTTGAAAAATCTCAAAGCACTCATTGTGGAGCATGATCTAAATTCATTTTTATTTCATCTAAACTGATTTTAATGTCAGAGGCATTTTCTCCTGAAAGTTGAAATCTTTTTTGGCTACAAAATTCTCTGATAGATTTTTGTTCAGGACTTAGTCTTAATGTTTATAAAGCTGTTCATATGCATGCAAAACATGGACTGGAAAATGCACAAAGTGAAGAAACAAGTGTTAAATTAGTTAAAACAATAAATGCACCAGCACAGTTTGCTTGATTTAGTAATGCTAATCAGCATAATCAGTATTACCAGATATTCTAATTTGCCTCTCGTGATGAATAGATGTGCATAACTTTTCATAATTACTCTGCCATGATCCTGTAACTTTTCAGATCATTTTCAGAGCTTTGAAAATATTTATTCTTTGTTCTTGATCTGGTCTTTAGGAAAATTAGTCATTAAGATTTCATTAGCATTTTTGTCATTTAATACATTTTAAAAGTATAAAGTCTGTAAATACTGAAGTAACACACACCTTGTGCAAGCATTAAAATAACAGATACACAGTACTATCAAAAATACCAATGTAATAGCTCGTGCGGTGAAATACAAAGCACAATGCTTTGTATTTTCCAGCCCTTCATCTATACAGTCTCTTTTCAGCACTTCCTTCGACGCTGCCTTTGAAACTTGAATTATTAAATAGAATTAGGATATAATCCCTGGGAGAGAGTTATATTTACTGCTCTATGAATCATTAAGAAGTATTAGACTATTATCCTTGAGAGGCAGTTATATTTACCTCTAGTAATGGCCGTCCCTCTACAGCCTCTCATGCCAGTCAATTATTTAGCAGCAAGTTGCAGAAAGCATATGAGCCACACTTTTGCTTCATCACAGGAAGCTTGGAAATACAGCGGTGCAGAGGTGGTTGGATCCATAAATGGACCGGTACATGGAATAGTGGGAAAGAGTGAAATGGGGGTGAGACAGCATGTGAGGAAAGCAGTTGACAGCAGGAGTTCAGTAGTAGTGCGTGGCTGTATTCAACTCCCAGGCTTGTGCACTCTACCAAAAACATGTTTTTTTCTGGGTTTGTCTCTAGACACAGGGCAAAGTACACTGACATATGTGTGTGCATAATAACATACTTGCACAAACAAACAAACCAAGTGATAGAAAGAGAGGAAATAGAATATCCACCCTCTGTGATTTAGACAATATCCACACAGCAAATCTGACAGTATTTTCTTGTGTTGTGAAAACTCTGTTCCAGTTTCTGCCTTCTGTGGGAAAACTGCTGACAAACAAACACAAAATACTGCAGAATGCTGCAAAAATTGATTTTCAAAAATCAGATGAATATTTGAAACTCACTCTTGTTTTATGATGCTGCAGTTCAAGCTGTTCTCTCTCCTCCTGCCACAGGGCCCACCTGGAATGCCTGGTGGAGTCGGACAGCCTGGACTTGTTGGAGAGAAGGTCAGCGTTTCCCATTAGTAAAGACACGTGTGTGCATATGCACATACAGTAGAATAGTAGTGGTTTGTGTGTGTGTAAACGTGAACTTGTGTGTATAGAGGTTTATCAATTTTTCCCTCACCATCAGGGTGATGATGGAGAAGCTGGAGACCCTGGACCAGCTGGAGAGCCTGGCATTGCTGTGAGTCACATTACCTTTATGCCATCTTCTGGTCTTTTTAAGTTCATTTTATCTTTCCTTAGGCTCCTTAACCTTTCAAGGATTGTCATTACATTTGCTGGTGTCTCAGGGTCCCAAAGGCGATGTCGGAGAAAAGGGGGATTCTGGTCCTCCCGGTGCAGCTGGCCCCCCTGGGCCCAGAGGAACACCAGGAGAAGACGGACCCAAAGGCAACCTTGTTAGTCTCTGCAGATCAGTGACATTTTATTGCTTTCTTGCTATTAGGCCGGCTAGTCCTATGACTAGCCACATATGATGCTTTTTTAACTCACTGCTTTTGCCTGTAGGGTCCTATTGGATTCCCTGGAGATGCAGGGCCCCCTGGTGAGCTTGGTGTCAAGGTCAGAGCTAATGTTTCTATTTACTGTCGTATTCTGTTTTTTTTTTGTTGTTGTTGTTGATTTTTTTTAGTCTCTATTCTTACATTACATTGATTTGTTCAGGGAGTCGATGGTGCATCAGGACCTAAAGGAGATAGTGGAGATCCCGGCAAAGCAGTAAACAGCAATGTTTCTTTTAACATTCATTTTTTATAAGATTAATTGAAATCTTGTTCATTTGTTGACACAGTGACATTAAGTAAAGGTTGCCAGTTTCTTTCCAACTGATGGGAATTTCTTTTTCTTTTTTTCCCCTCTTATTTCTGCAGGGACCGCCAGGGGCTTCAGGAGAGCCTGGTCCTCCAGGACCACCTGGAAGGAGGGTAATCGTAGTTTACAGTATATATATTGTATATATATTTTTTTGCATGTATAGGTATATGAAGTGTTTATTTGCAGATAATACTCATGCTCATGCCATTCTCTGCTGTTTTTTTCAGGGCCATGTCGGTGCTGCAGGAAAAGAAGGAAAGCAAGGCATGAAGGGAGCTAAGGTAAGCTCAAAAAACAGTGATCTCTCTGAAGAATCCTTTTTTGATCTATTTTGCTATTGATGCCTTGCTCTTGCATCTGTCTCCTGGCTCTGTAGGGGACAAGTGGACCCCCGGGATCAGTGGGGAAGACAGGCCCAGTGGGACCCCAAGGACAGCCAGGAAGGTCTGGTCCAGAAGGGTTTCGAGGCATTCCAGGTCCAGCGGTATGTATATGGATGCAAAATTGTATTTTTATTCAAAGGTGGCATAATATTAGGAAACTGAAATTGACTTTGAATACCATACACATTGATATTTTGTGTGTGTGTTTTTTGCAGGGTGAACCAGGATTAAATGGACCGCTAGGGCAGACTGGACCACCAGGACCAATAGTAGGATTCTTATATGTGGCTAATATTTGAATCGGTTTTCATAAAATAATGAAAACAGAAAAAATTATATTTTGTACACTCTACATTACTGATGTAAATAATACATTTGACTGTGTAAACAGGGGCCACCAGGACTCCCAGGATTAAGAGGAGATCCTGGTAGCAAGGGCGATAAAGTGAGTGTTTAGCTTTCGACAGAGAGGCCGTTTTGCACCAGTCTAAATATAATGACACAGTGATGATGAACCATGTCTCTATTTGCAGGGTCATGGTGGGCTGATTGGTCTAATTGGCCCCCCGGGAGAACCAGGTGAGAAAGGAGACAGAGGCCTGCCAGGAAACCAGGGTGCACAAGGATCCAAAGGAGATGAGGTATATATGGTTGCAGCAAGGAACACCAATACATGCAGAACGTCAGTCTACAAACAAGATATGATAAATCTTTGCTTATATCCAGGGTATGAATGGTCCTCCTGGACCCACTGGCCCACCAGGACCACCTGGACTCGCAGTAAGTGTTACACAGCAGCCCTTAAGACAGTGTCCTCTTTTTCATCTACTGCATGCATGTATAAATAATCGTTTTGAGTGGCCATACATGGTGGATCCTTAGATTTTGCTAAGGCCAAAACATTAGTATTTGCATGAGCATTTGTATGCAGCTATGTCAGTAAATTTTGTCTTGTTTATACTTTTTTGTAAAATAATTTGTACAAATGTAAAACACACCTCAACAAGCTTGAAATGCATAAATAATAAATAATAACTTATTATGACCCAACATAGCAGCTGGCTTGCAGATTATTGTTGCTATTGAGAAGGTGCCTGATTAGTATTTTGCAGTGCTTTCTTGAGTAATTAGATCATTTTCTAATCTTTAATAGCTGCTAAAAATTTATGTATGTTTTTAATACTAACATACTCATCATCTCCTCTCTTAGGGTGCAGCTGGCCAGAAAGGATCTAAGGGAGAAACGGTGAGCTAAGTAATTTCTCTTATTTATACATTGCTCTTCCTGTGTTCACACCTCTGCTTCGTAAGCAGCTGCTGGGAACATATGCTGGGGAAGAGAGAGAAAGTACCTTTGTTGGCTTAAATGTACCATGCTTCATAATCATAATACTCTGCTGTGTTTACGGCATGTCTTTGGAACTAAAAGCCTGCTGTACAGCCATGCTTGCCTTGTGTCTGATTTTTCCATTTTTCCATTTTAATAGGATTTGGCTCTGGTTTGTGTGATGTTATGAAAACTAGTATAGTGTGTCTTGAGAGTGAAGGCTTTGACCACAGCGTGCTGATGCACACAGCTGGATAATCCTTTAAAGCGGCATCCATATCTGGCCGGATAATGTCAGAATTTAGCCTAGAGGCCCTAGAGAGGCTACAGGTGAGACGTGATTGACATAAAGTTTTGTCCCCTTCTATTTCCCAGGGTGTCATTGGTCCCAGAGGAGATCCGGGTCCTGCTGGTCCCCCAGGACCTCCAGTGAGTACCTGCAATAATCCACTTTGTGACCTCAGTTCTGGTTTTATCCTCTTTCTTTTTATTTGACCCCTTTTTGACTCTGCTTCCCTTAGGGACTGCCTGCAACAATCATTGAGCCCCTTCCTATCATGGAAGGCAGGCGGAAGAGAAGAAGGCACTCGGAACGGACAAGAAGAGCAGCCCCACCTAGGGATGACAATATAGAATTGGACATGGAGGAGCCCCTCCAAGGAGACCAGCCTCTGGAGGAAGTTGAAGGAATGGAAGAAGTGTTTGCCACGCTGTCTTCTATGAAAAACGAAGTGGAGCTCATGAGACGGCCTCTTGGATCCTTTGAGAGCCCTGCTCGGACATGCAAAGAGCTCATGATGGTTCAACCGAAATACAAAGATGGTTAGCAAGAAATATGCTTAGTAATTAATGCTTCTTTCACCACTTGCTGCCAACAAATATTTAATCAGAGATTTACCTCAAAGAAAAGTGATGTGCATCTTCTTTAACCCTCACCCTTTTAAGTCAAGAGGCTGCTCACCATTTTGTTACCTTAGTTGTTTTCATTATATCAGCATTTGGTGTAATTGATTGATGCCATTATTCTGTGGGTTTTGCAGGTGACTACTGGATAGATCCTAACCAGGGGTGTAACAGAGACTCCATCAAGGTGTTCTGTAATTTCACTGCTGATGGACAGACCTGTCTCTTCCCTGACAAAAAGGCGGAGATGGTGAGTCTCCAGTCTCTTGATAGAAGTCTTTGAAATGCACAAATCAGACAACAAATTGCTCACTATATCCCTCGATCCTTATAATTTTGCACTACAAACAGTACTTGTGTTCTTCTTTGTATCTAGGTGAAATTAGCAGCATGGAACAAAGAGAAACCAGGAAGCTGGTACAGCCAATTCAGGAGAGGCAAGCAGGTACAACAAAAATAAACATATTATTAAACCTAACCAACCCCACCTCCTAGCATTAATCTCAAGTAGTTCCAAACGCCTGGCAGTTCTTTTCAGGTAAACTACTTATCCGAGCTGCTGTTGGGTAATTTACCTGAGTGATACTAATGTTTAGGATTATGTTCATGTGATTCTGTAGATGTACGTTTGTGTGTCCATCCAAGTGCACCTGGTTGCAAACATATTTTTGTGCTTCTCTGTAAATCTCTTTACTGTGTAATTTTATAATAATTTAGTAGATCACATGCAATGACATAGCTAATATGATATTGCCAGCCTTTGATTTCAGCAGTCAGAATGACTCACACAGTCACTGGCAGCTGTGTCTCATTGACTAGTATTCGTGGTCTCTCATGTGCACCTATTTAGAGGTCTCATAACCCTCTCAGATAATCACAGAGCTGCCAGTTGTAATTCACTGACTCATTCACCAGGTCATTGGAATAGATTATTTTTTTCCTTCCCTTAATTCCATTGCTTTCTAATTTTCCTTCACTGTCATTTTCACCCTTGCACATGTAAATGCCTTCATTATAATTTGAAACTATTTAATAACAAGTTATTTTTTCCTAATCTCAGTGAGGTGCAGCCTTATTGTTGGGGTGAAAGTGGAGGGTTCCGTGTACTCTGTGAGATTTGAGTGATGTTTTGAACATTTTTTTTGCTTAGCTTGAACACTAATACCTGTGTATCTGTGGCATTCAGTTCTCCTACAATGACAGAGATGGGAACCCTGTTCATGTAGTTCAGCTGACCTTCCTGAAACTACTAAGTGCCACGGCCAAGCAGTCCTTCACTTATAACTGCCAGAACTCAGCAGGCTGGTTTGACAGCACTTCCCTCTCCTACCAGCATGCCCTCCGCTTCCGGGGGAGCAACGATGAGGAGCTGACACAAGCCAAAAGCCCTTTCATCAATGCAGTGCATGATGGATGCCAGGTCAGTACAGTGACAGTGCCAGGGAAAGGGACTAGCTGCACAAATGGGAATTAACCTTAATGAAGCTAATGTGTTTGTCAATTGTGTTGCTGTTGTCGGCTAGTGTTTGATTCAGTACATGGGTGACTACCAAATCAGTGACTTGAATTAGGATTAAGAGGAAAGTGGAGAGAGGTAGTAGTCGATTTAAACCGAGCAAATTCCATTAATTGCTTTCATTCTTCTCTTTCAGCTTCGCAAAGGTCAGGAAAAGACTGTCTTAGAGATTGACTCCCCCTCAGCAGAATTACTTCCTATTATAGATGTTGCTCCGGCAGACTTTGGCGGCAGCAACCAGAAGTTTGGATTCCAAGTTGGAAAAGTATGCTTCAATGGTTAACGCTTTGGCAACGACAAACCCATACAAAGGCCTGCGCAGCAAGTTTTCAGCAAGAGAAACTAGGCTTTAACTGCTGCCCCAAACAATATTTATTATGTTATGATCCTGTATGTGGTGGGTTTTATTTAAGACTCTTCAACAGCCAATGACATGGTTTCTATGGCTTTCCAGCAGCGGGAATAATAGTAAGAAAGAAGATATGCAACAATGAGAACAAAGCACGTTTACCAAAGGGAATTATTTCAGTTAAATATATTTAATTTGTTCTTGTGTCTTTGTTTTTTTCCTCATTGTTTCACTATGCTGTAAATGATCCTCTTGAATTTCAAGGACTATGCCACTTGACCATGACCACTTTCACAAACAAGATGGATCTCTCCAACCACACAAAGGAATAGTCTGTATTTTACTGGTAATGGTCACTTGAGTGGTGCTTCGTATCTAATGTTTAACAAAGACTGAGACTGAAAAAAGTCAGAGATGTTGCCACTCTTGCATGCTTGGATTTTACTCTAAAGCCAATTGCATAGCAGTTGTGAACTAGCCTTGCATATTAATTACACAGAAGCACTATAATTAATTTCTTGTGTGCTGGAATGATAAATTATCCTTTTTACCCTTCAACTGCAGTTTGCTCAGTGAATTGCCTTGATTTGTATTCATTTGGTGTAGCTAGTTATTGAACTCGACACTTACTTGAACAAATAAGGTTGTTTCCTTGATTGGACTGCTTTTTGAGCCCATGTTTCTACAGACCAGAGTAGTGTGTAAGTCATCGTAATATTGTCCCTACTGTGGTATACTGTATACTTGCTGTGGCATACCTCAATACCTGGATTGAGGTAAGGCACAAATTGAGAATATGCTGTTTAAATGCTCTCTAGTCTGAACTGCAGTCCTTCAAACCACAAGACATTTCAAGCTTCTCTTAAAGGCTTTTAGAATTGCTGACACAACCTGTTTTCATTTTTCTGCCCTGCTCAGAGGTTTTTGTTTCTCTGTATTGTTCATATCTTGCTATCTGAACAAAGTGCATTGCTGTTCACTTGGAACAATTTGCTCTTCAGTGGTGCTAAATACGATTTTGTTATTTTTGTGTCACTATGTTGTTTGTTTGTATCTTTGGGCAGGATTATAGGACTAGAGAGTGAGAGGGTTACTGCTCTTTCAGCAGCATGAACCATCCTCAGAGGATGGGGACTAGTCTCCTGTTTTTTGCACATCTTCTGGCCAATTTCACAGGGCCTGTAAGAGGAGGTTAGGAACAATTCAGAACACTTAGGCTTTAAATGGAAAAACCAGCTTTAAACCAAATTTATATTTTGCTATTACAGTTAGATAGCAGCTTAATAGCCCCTAAAGTAGAAATTATAACATCAAAACTGGAGTTAATAATGTTGCAGAAGTAGATCCATCATACATTTTCCGTGGAGATTTTTTTTTTCAAAATCCTTTTTATTGTAGAGCTATGCATCAGAGATTGTCACGTCTCAGTAAAATTACCATGGGTGCACTTGTAGTGTCACAAGTGTAATTCCATTATTCACTGTCTGTGGAGCAGCTCTGGGATTTCGCTTTAGATAATGTTATTACTACAGTCTGTCTCTGTACGTTGGCTTAAACAGTCTTCTTTGAATTAACAAATGGAGCTGTGAAATATTACAGAAGTTAGATTTCTGTGCAAGTTTTATTAGTTTTTCCTTTAGCAAGTTACATTTTTTTAATCCTCCAAATACCTCCTGTAACATAATTAGTTGACTAATTGTATCTAGCATGTTTAATTTGCTCTGTTTTTTTTCCTAACATTTATACAGTGCCATCATTAACGCCTCTCCTCCTGTCCCATCATGCACTGCCCCTCCTATGTATAGTGTTTGTTGTACTAATTTTATATACTGTACAGAACTTTATGAGCAATAGCCTGTTGTGTGAATGAAAAACGAATGCATTTGTCAAACGTTGGTGTCCAAATAAAAACAAACAAAAATAATTCAGATTTTTTTTTATTTGTTTGTTTATTTAGTTTTGTTTTCCTCTCCCAACCTGGCAAGCAGGTTAGAACAACGGCCATGATTACATGTCACTGTCTGCAATGACTGGTCAAAGTTTAATACATAAGACATGCTCTTCAATACAAACTAGTTCTGCAACATTCGCCTAACAAGCATTCAGTCAGAATCCTCACAGAGAAGATGCAATCTACTCTGATGTGTTCTCCAGTTCATTTATTTCAATTAGCGCTCTTTTGGTTCTCAAGAGGGAAGGTGGAGATCAGACAGAAAGGGAATGATGAAACAGTGGATAGCAGGAATAAGAGACGGGGTCAGTAAAGAAATAGACGATAAGCTGTGGAAATGTAATCATTTCTGTTAGAAAAGGGAGAGCTGTGAAAATGACTATTTATGTGAAATAGACTCAAATGATTAGTAAATTCTCACAGAATCATTCCAATACACAGCACTCACATATACACACACTCTAAAGCCCATTCTGTTGCTCACATTAGAGTACAAGTTTCTCATCCCCTTTGGGACCATTGTTCAAGGTTAGCATCAATGGCAGAATAAAGGTTACCATGTTTTTCTCCTTTCTGCTCTCTTCCACTCAATTGAATTTTAACCACACTAAGCTCTTGACCACGAAAGGTCATCTGTTGCCACTATCTCAGAATAATGATCAAGCAGAAGAGCAATGTGACTGTCAATATGGTATTTCCACAGTACTGTGCCCTTTTCTTTTGTCCACATTCCATCTTAGGGCCCACCACTCCTGTGACATTGTTTCCAAAATTTTGTTTCTGCTGTGTGCTAAGCCTTTGTTAGTGCTGTGCACAAATACCATCTCTGCTGATAGATGATAATGTTTCTGACATGCTGATATAGCCAAATAAATCCTCATAATTGCGATGTCAAATATGACAATCATTTGGAAACCACTGTGGTGTGTTTTTTACCATCACACACAGATGCACAGAGCATTGAGAGGAGCTCTTCATCCGACTGATCTGGGAGCTCAGCTCTGTGAAAGCCTGTGAGAATACCATGGAATTGCTCTTTCGTGTCAGGAAAATGGCATTTTAAGCATGCAGATATGAACATACCCAATACAAAGAGTGGTGCTTAAAACTGTGGATGGGAAAACAACGTACCATGAAATACGGATTTACTATTTCTTTTCAGACGTGTTTCATATTACCAATATCAAATTAAAAAAAAATACAATGCAAGATATAATGTTGAAAAGAAAGGTAAAACTGTATGTAAGCAATTGTTTTCTACAATTATAATTCTGCATAAGATTAGCAAACAAAAAAAAACTAAAACAAAAACGAATTTATCTTTTTTTTTTTTTTCTCATATTGCTGACCATTGTTATACTGCTAAATGTTATACTGCTAAAGGCGCAATTTCCACAAGATGGTACAGTGGTGTTTTGTTTTTTAATTACGTTTGCACTCTAATGAAAAACCCTTATCCGTGTGATGCACAAAATATCACCTTGTAAGCTTTGGTCTTGGCTAGCTTTGCATTGCATCTACTCCATGAACAATCTGATAAGACCTATGAATGGTTGGAGCTGGTACAGATGAGTTGACCCAGGTTTACATTTGTAACGCAGCTGCAAAATTCTTACATACCACATACTGGGAAAAAGAACATGATGGCATCTCCTGAACTATCCTTTTTGTCTCTGTTCTCTCTTATCTCGCTCCCTGTGGCTGCTACTCTCTTGCGCAGTGTCTCATTATTCTGGAGCTGAAAATGTTAGATATTTTTCTATTGTTTGTTGTCGGACTGTCTGGTCGTCCCGCTTTCTCCCTCTAGTTTTCCCTTCCCTCAGCTCCTCTCCTGTGACATTGATTCTAACTAAGCTGAACGTGTCACAAAGTCACAGTGAGAAATGAACAAATTAAACAGATGTTACGATTAATTAGAGAGAGTCAGTGGAAACATTTACATTTCTGGGAGAACGGGGACATATCCTTGGTCTCAATGTGTCCAGCCAAATGCGGATGTTGTGTCACAGTAGATAACAGCAGACATTATTTTCCAACCCACTGATGTGTGTGCACGTGTGCATGCTGCTCTCAGTTTAGCATCTTGTACTGTACATTTGGTGGGGAATAACTTGGATCATTTCAAGCACGAGCATAGTCCTTCATGCATAGGCTTGGATGTGTGTGTCTGTGTGGGCATGTAAAAATCATGAGCATTTGCCGCTGAGCAGGGGTTCTCTTATTAGCGTGCATGCAGGCACCTCGCCTGCCAGGTCCCATCCACAGCTCCTTTATCTCATGAAGGGTTGGGGGAATCATTTCCACCGATGCCTTTTCCGTCAAGCGCTTATCAACAAAGCTAACATTAGTAAAGCAGTTTGAAAAAATGACTTGAAGGCGAGGGAGGGAAACAGAAATCCCTGGGCGAGTGGACAAACAGCTCAGTGATGATTCGGAAGCCCAAGGCCCTGTGTGTCTGAGAGTGTCAGATGATTATCTGGCAGACAGAGAGCCCAGATTTAAACACACAGCTTGAGAACACCCCCGCCACCTCCAGCACACACATCCTATTCGTAATTTTCCGTCTGCTGCAACTCTCAGCACCACCACGGCTAAATCCGCAAGCACTGCTACCGCCATGCCAGCCTCACTTAAGTTAACTTAGTCCTAAGTAAAAGGAAGACAACTTTTTTTGCTGGTCTTTCCTGACAGCCAAAGTAATCAGTGTGTCTTACTTACCAGATTGGGTGAAAGACAGAATGAGAGGTAGAGCAATGCAGAAAATCAGAAAGATGGGAGAAAAAGAGAGTGGTAGTCATTCACTAGACAGGCAAGAGTTGGATGAATTACTCAGAGCAATTTGAACATGAACAGATGTTCATAAATTCAAGGCAGACAGTGTTAATGAACAAACTTAGCCCTGATCAGAAAGACATGAGGAATAATCAGAGGGGGCTTGTATTCAGCTATGTTTCACATGCATGTGTGCTTCTGACTTGTTAGTGAGCAAGAGTAAGTGAGAGAGTGGTAGCAGCATTACCCCATCGCTCAATACAAAATGATTTTTTGCCATAACTCAGACAAGGCTGTGAGCAAAAGAGCGAAAAGGAAAGACAGAGACCGAATGATTCAGCTCTGAGAACACATTGGCTCAGACTTCAGTTGAAAAGCGAGGGAAACAAATTGTTTCCATTCACCTCAGTGAGTCCTGTCTCCTGTCTGTGGACCTGAATGCAAAGAAATCCTCCACCTCTTACTCAGTCACACCCCTTCCATCTTTCCCCCTCCTTTCCCTCTGTCTTCACTTCACTCACTGAGTGATCAATGCATCAGTAGTGGCACTAACAAGGTTGTTATTCTATCAGAGAGAATCAGAAGTGGCAGCATTTCATGGGCACCTGGACACTTTTCATAAATCTTGCAAAGCAGAAGTGAACTGCAAAGACAAAATACTCTGCTTGAAGTGTGCGGGTGCTAGACGCCATTCAATGGTAGGAAATAACATTTTCCCTGTTGGTTGTATAAACCTGCCAGTGGAATGTAATCTATATATTTATACCAGCTTATATTTATACTACCTAAATGGATAAGTCCAAGTAATCAATACTCTTTCTAGAAAGATAAACTGCATCATTTGCTCCTGGCTTGACAGCGCAACTGACAGCATTTGAATTATGCTTTCATGTGTTTAACAGTAATGAGTACAATTGGGCCTGACTTTGTCGCTCTTTAATAATTTAGAACTAACTGGAGACATGAAGCAATATTCTCAGACTACAATTGGGAATTAATCTTCTTCCAGGCACTGTTTTTTTTACCCGTCTGTCTTACTCACTTACTCTGATTCCCTCTTTTCGCTACATAATCGAACACTAACGCTTAAAAGCCCCATGCTGTCTTTACTGTGCATACGAATGGAGTGTGTTGTTGGCTTTGGTTGCTACAGTGGGAATTCTTTGGTGCAAAAGCATCCAGGAAAAGTTGATAATGAATAGCATTTCTTTTTTTGGTGACAGAATCAGTGTCTGTTATAAATTACACTTTGCAATCTAAAGAAATCCATGAAGAATTCCAGCTTTTCGACAAAGTCTTCTGTAAATTCAACCCCTCAAACATTAGGTTATTTTTTATTTCATTACACATAGATAAAGGTTCCTGTCTTTGTTACTGATAAGTCCTGACCTGTTTCTCTGGGATATAGCTGACAAAGACATAGCAAACAGGCCAATGTTCAAATAAAAAACTCATGCTGGTGTTTCGCTTTCTTTCACTTTTTCTCGTATGAATGGAGCACAGACAGAGGTCTTTAGTTAAACCCCCAGCTCTCTATTCATTTCCTCCAGGGCACACCAAACAGAGGTTTCTAGTTACAGTAAGTCTCAAATGTCTGCTTGTTTCAGCATCTGATGAAAATGCAATGATGTTTTGATTGAATTCATTGCCTCCTGAATAAACCTACTCTTCTAATGCACAATGCTTCAATTTGAATTCTAATGAAGATCCAGGCTTCATTTATGCTCTGCGTACGGTATATCTTCTTTTTTATGTGCAAGTACAAGTATTACAGTCATGATGTAGACTGAATGTATCCTTGTGATATAGAGACTTTTGATGTGTTTCTTTGCTGCTGCAGTACTAATGAGAGACTAGGGGTTTCAGGGTTTCAGGTGCTGGTGCGCTGAGAGAGGAGGTGAGTGACAGGGCTCATGAATAGTGATGGCCGACAGCTGCTCATTAACCAAGAGACTGTCTGTCAGCCAGCAGACTGGAAAAGCAGCCCTTCCTCTATGTTTACACACACATTTGCACATAAACACACCAATATGAAAATACACACACATATGTGCAATCCTATGGGGATTTGGTGAACAACATGAGCACCACACAGACATCCACACAGTTCATATCCCCTTCATCTGGATCCCTTGTGCCTGCTGTCGAGTGGAGGCCAATCATGCCTTTCCCTCTGACAGCATGAGCACCGTGTGCTATTACCTGTATGCACCTACCACTCCCACTGGGGCAAGACCCTTGCTGAATATGGAAAAACCTTCTAGATGTAAATTCTGAATGAGGTCCAGAGTGCAAAAGGCACAAAAGATTACAGCTAAGGCAGAACAAGTGACATTCAGTACTTTTTATGCTGTTGTTATGAGGAATTGTGTGCTACCTCCAGAGTCTGTCTCTTTCATTTTAACAACTTAAAGTAAAAATTCCAAAGAAAGGTGACCTAGATATTGGACATACATTCATGTTTCATTACATTTCTAATGGTGACATGCTGTTCTTCCAAATAATTCAGTCTGAAACTGGAGCTCCTTGAAATCAGAAGGCAAACCCAGGAGGATACTGAAAGCATTATGTGATATATTACATGGCATGTCAAAAGTTAAGTAAGCTTTTTCATTTTCTTCTTTTAAAACAACATATCCCATTTCTGAAAGCTGTCAAGACGTAAAAAATGAACACTTTTAAAAGAAAGTTTCTTTTTCTTCTTTCCTCACAGTTTCTTTAGCTTACTTGGTGGGAAAAAGAAATGCAGAGGGCAGCTGCTGATATTGTTTCTCTGTTCGGACAAAGCCAGAAGGCAAAAATCTGTCAAAAGCCTTACTACTAACTTTCTATCTATCAAAAAGTAAATAGCAAAACAGCTAAATAAGACACAGTCTTAAATCAGAGTTCCTGTCTCTGGATGTTCGCTTAACATTCATTACTACAATCAAAGATAGCAAAAGGCCCTGAGACCTCAGTGACACAGAAGTGAATGCTGAAGTTATTTATTAAGCATGACAAAATTATTAGAAATATAAAATAAATATTAACATCCACTGCCCTAATTCCACCCCTATCTATATATGTGTGGAGGTGTCCGTGTGCTGCAGCTTTTGTAATTATATTAGTTCCCAGAAACCATCCATTCACCCAAAATGCTAGTTCCTCCTCTTATTGTACAGGAGCTATAGCTGAATGATGACATCATTACTCAATGAGCACCACCCCACCCACACGGTCTCACTTCCAGAGTACTTCCAAGCCCATTATTCACCCGTCTCTATTCACCCAGTCACTTAAGCCCCTGTCACCATTTCATTCCTGGCCCTAATTCAAGCTTTTGTATCTCAACCATTCTTATAAACTAATTTGTGCATGTATAATAGTGTAGTCTTTGATCTTAGATATGCATGGCTTGCTTTCACACTCTGTGAGCTCTGAGGGTTTATAGTGGAAATCATGGAATTATTGTTTGTGTGGAAGTCAGTTGTTTACTCAGCCATTGCATAACTTTGTGTAATACGTGGCGTATGTTTGAAGCTTGACTGAGCTGATGCTTGATGTGTGAAAAACAAATATGGTGTGAAATGTGTTGATTTCAGTGCACTGATCCCTGTTTTGAACTTATTTTATTGGCACTGTCAGCTAAGACAATTAAACTCAACAAGCATGAAATGCTACCTGTCCTGGTAGAAAGGTGAAAAGAAATTACAACTACAAATAATCTGTCATTTAGAAAAATATGGGCCATGGAGTACTGGAAATGTATTATCTAATCAGTATTAGAGCTCTAAAAAGAACAAAAACAAAACTGACTATGCATAATAGTTGTGAAATTCAGTTAAAGCATTATTGACTAGATTGTATGATCAAATGAAAAGATGTCAGTAATATGTAAGGGGTGCTAATTCCTGCTGAAACCTCAGACAAACACATCACAAAAAACAGTTTAGTGAAAGCTTCAAACACAGTGCTCATTAAGTGAATGATTATAAAAGAAAATAAAAGAAGTCAATACATATTTTTCAGCCATCAAATGCCACTAGCATTAAATCTCAGATGTGCCGAGAGAGAGAACTTCAATGGTGTACATGTTGCTCTCTCTTTCATTTGGATAGCTATGCTCACAGTAACTGGCAACAGGACACACGCTGGACTCAAATGCTTTCAAAGGACTTGGCAGTTACAGTCTACTTAGAACCATGTTCAAAAACAGGTTTTTTCAAAGAACAGACAGGCGGATAAAGGACAAAATCACAAGAGCTAAGACAATCATAATGTAACAGGTAAACTAATGTAGGCTACAGACATTTTGGCAGAACTGCACAGAAATAACAGAGATTATCTGGCAATGAAAACATCTGGATTGGGCATTATGTTTCATAATTGTTTAGATTCATTCACATTTCATACATTGTGTTGCAATATAACTAGATATACTATAATAATATAATATTTGAAAAGTTTTGAATATTACAATTAGTCTACACTCAATAACCTAGAACCACAAAATAATGACATTTTTATACTGATCCACTTGAGGGTAACGGGGTGGGCTGCAGCCTAGCTGTCATGGTGTGTAAAGTTGAGTTACCCTCTGGAAAGGTCTCCAGTCTATCACAGCACTAACAAAGAGACAGATAACTGTTCACACCTATAGCCAATTTACAATAACCCATTAACCTAGCATGCACATGGTTAGATCATGGGTGATAGCCAGCAAATGTAGGGAGAATTCATGCAGGGAGAACACGCAAACTCCACAAAGCATGACCCCAGTTGACCAGATTCAAGTCCAGGACTGTCTTGTGGTGAAGCTACAGTGCTAACAACTGCGCAACTGTTCTACCCTAAAATTAAATTTCAAAAGCTAGAATCTCAGCTTTAAGTATTCAGATCTTTAATTTAGTGGAAATTCATTTTGCAGCACTTAAAGCTTCCCAGAGACTCAGCTGGCTTTACAAATTAATCACATTCATCTTTAACGGATCATGCCGAGCTTTTCAGACAAGAATAGAACCATCTATAAACTGTCCACAGATGTTCAATGGGGTTTTAATGTGAACTGTGGCTTGGTTAATTACCAAAAGTTAGAGATTTGTCCCTAAAGTCACTAAAGTATTACTTTATCTGTATGTTGTAGCTGTGTTTTCAGGTTATGTACACTCTGGAGCAAGTTTTCTTCAAGGACATTTTTGTATTTTTCTACATTTATTCTCCTTTATTAAGGTAATGTAATGTTATTAGCAGTGCTCTAAAAGATCAGTTTCTAACTGGCTAGACCAAAGAATATTTCTCTCCATGCTCTCTGAGTTTGTTTTAGGAACTTCCAGCGGTTTGTCATATGCTTTCAACTCAGGGTGGCTTCTTTCTGCTTTGTCATAAAGAAAGTGTACATTATTGAGCCCCGTGGGGAAATTGCTCTCTGCATTTAACCCATTCACTCAGTGAAGCAGTGGGCAGCCATTGGGCGCCCGGGGAGCAGTGTGTAGGGACGGTACCTTGCTCAGGGGTACCTCAGGGTAGCTGTTAAGGGGAATCGAACCCCCGACCTTCCGATCATGGGGCAACCACTCTACCTACTGAGCTATCCCTGCCCTAGGTTTAAAGGCCTGGTTTACTGAAGTGGATGGTATTTATGAAGTCCTTTAAGAGAGATCAGTGGATTCTTGGTCATCTCTCTGGCCACCTCCAGCCATGCTGGTTTTAAAACTGCTCCCCTCTCATAATTATTGAGTGCTCTTTGATTCTAGGAGCACATCTGATATCTCTGCGTTACTGTGTTGAGCCAGGACCAACTTTGCGACTGATCAGTTGCTGTGTTTTAACCTAGTTATAAAATAATAAAAAGCCACTTTTTCCCATTCAGAAGGAACCAAATCATAAACTTTAAAACGATTTTCTTTAATAGTTTTCTTGTAGTAGAAAATTTGAGGGCAAATATAACTGCCTTATTCAGGATTAATTGTGGCCAAATCATTCATTTTGTCTCGGTTAGACTCGCTTAGGTGCTCTTGATTATTAATTAGCAAAGATATCTAAAATTATGTTTTTACTTTGACATTTCCCCTGGTGAATGGCTGAATACCATTCACCAGGGGAAATAAGAATTTTATTCATTTACATTTTTATAACACAATCAAGTTTTTTATAAGAGCTGTGAATATTTTCTTACACTAGTGTGCATTTTGTGTTGAGAATCACTCTTACCTGGCCATCATGATGCTTTCACTCAGTTCTAATAATCATGCATCAATGATAGAATAAATTAATTTACTTTGAAAGGTTATTTGTGACACATACTACGTTACTCTACTTTCATGACTAATTCTTTTCTTTGTCCAAATGTCTCATGTTTATGCTTAGTACACACAAAACAGTACAGAAACTAAGTTGCATATACATTAATATTCAATTTCTGATCAAATAATGTATCTGCTGAACACTTCTTTAGATCTTTTGAGTAATTAGTACCTGCTTTCCGTGAGAGAGAAACTGCAAAAGACTGCTTAGTCCAATTTCAGTTTTATACTAAACATCTATTTAGATGGAAAACATTTTAAAATCACTTTCTCTGTATTCTTACAGCCCAAAGATTCAAAGCTGAGGAACAATAAGGGAGTAAGCTATAGATGACCATGCATGCAGCTGTATGCCAAGTTAAAATACTCTGATGGAATGCTCCTTTTGTTTGTAATCGATTGAGAGAGAAAGGCATCCACCGTGTAATTGTAGCCTCATTTGATCTCAAATAAACCATGCTGTCCTACACAAGGGAGAGAGCAGGGCAAGGATAAGCTGGAAACACCTTCATTACACCAAACACACACTCCAGCACACTTACTTCCTTGGCCTAACTCTTCCATGCACGTGCACATACACACACAAAAACACTCATTTGCACTTTCCTTTTAAATTATATCCGCCCTCACCTCCACCCCTCACTGCCTCCCCTGGTCTGTCTTTTTCTCCAATCTTGCTCTGTGTCTTATCTTCAATCAAACTCAACACACAGCTAGATAGAGGGTGTATGAACACACCAACACACACACACATACACACACACGCTCACTCTGTCCGCACATCTTGGAATGAGCCTGGGATTGATTCTAGTCACACAAGAGTGGGGCGAAATGAGCAGTCACTCTGAATAGGCAAAGGCGTCAAATAATACAGATATGAACGTCAGAGGGATAATTGAAGAAAGTGTTTTATATGTAAAAGACAGAGGAGGATGGAGTGGAATTGAATCTCAGAGAAAATGAGGAACTGGTTCTGGTCCCAGAAGACTGACTCACAATAAACCCAACTATTTCTGAAGAAAATAGGGTGTAATTAGACTGGTCAGGGGGTTCCACTGGGTCTAACACCATTCACATTCACTCTTTCTCTATCTCCCCTGCATTCACTCACTCTCTTCCCATTTCTTAGCCTCTTTTTAGCATCTCTAAGTCAAATGTCAGTATGTTCATGTGAGCCCAAGCTTCTTTTCTCTCTTACTGTTGCACTTCCTTTGTTATTTCTTTCATCCTGTCCTGTTCTTTTCTATGTGTACTTCCCTTTCCACCATTTTCAACCTTCTCTCCCTCTCTCTTCCTGCCTCCCTCCATCCGTCTATCCCTCCCCCACCCAGCAGGCGTGGAGCTACATCAGTAGAATTGATCAGATATTCCAGGCACATATGGACAGCACTGATGGGCATAAATCATGAGTATTTTGAAGTGCCCATGCAGGGCTCTTCAGACTGCTTATAGTGAGCAGCCAAAGCTCTGTGGAACCAGTGGATGAAATCCTCCTCTTCTAGCTCCATTTTCATGCCAAATTTCTTTCTTTTACTTTGCTTTCCAAAGTGTGTAACATCTTCCTCAGCAGACTTCGAGACTCTTTTTCTATGTGTCTCTCATCCTATGTTAATACTGATGTAACCTCCAAGCCCTCCTTGTCTGAGCTGTGTGCATTCACAGCCTGAAAGATGGTCTCCTCCCTCACCCCGTCCCTTATATGCTACCTAACTTGGCAGCATTACAACAACCTGTTCCTATGGCAACAGGCTGGCCAGCAACAATAATCACTATTGTTTGAACATGTCGTGTTGTTTCAAGCGTTTTCCTGGTCACATGGTGAAAGGCGAGCAGATGATAATCAATACCTCCTTCTGAGCCATAAGGGGTTAACCTGCCCTTTCCTCCTCTCACAGACACACTGAGCACCACAGTAACACACTATGAAGACTTCCCATCTAACACGTCTTTGTAAAAGATTATTGGACAAAAACAATAATTAATCCTCCAAATAAATGCCAAACTTTCATTGTTCTGTTTTCCTATTTGCAAGTCTCATTATATACTAAAATTACCTCTGAATAAAATACAGCTAGTCAATATTGTACAGAGATGAAAACCACTACAAAATCAATTGACAGTCTCCATAATTGCAGGGGAGATTCCTGAAGCTTCCCATATGCATTTGTCTCCCTGTGTGTGGTCACAAACCACCGGGCAGCAGAAATAAATCTCCACGCTTTGCTCTGTCCTTGTTCCCTCTCTCTGCCTCTCTTCAGATGACTTGTCCTCTGTCTCCCTCTCTCTCTCTCTCTCTCGCTTCAGGTTCCAGGTTATTGATTGGGACCCTACTGGAAGGTGCAGGGATAAGATAAATAAAGAGTCAGTGGCCATGAACAGCTCTCTCGCTCACCCTAACATGAAGGGAAGAATAATCATCTGCCAGGCTCGAGGAAGTGGTCATGTATTTTTTTCAGGCTACTTTCATGCAAAGTGCCTCAACTATTGCCTTCACCACAAGGATCCCCAGGGCCAACTGTAACATGCTCCTAAACCTACTAGATTCAGCAACAATTTAATGGCTTGTAGACTCAAGGTAGAACTTGTCGACTCAGTCGTATTATATTTTATGTATGAACTATAGTTCGTCAGTGAAACTCATTATAAGTCTATTCTTTAAAACTGAAATTAAACAGACTGCAGCTACAAAGTTTATGGACATAAGCCTTAATGTACTGAGCATGCTAAACTACATAGCAGAAAAAAGCAGGTGCCTCTCTGTTTTATCTTATGTTATGAAAGGAGTGTGCAGGGCCTGAAGTTATTTTGCACAGATTATAACAGACCATATCACTCAAAACCTCTATCAATCAAGGTGGATTTCAGTGAAATGCAGTAAGGATATTTGTCACACATCACTATGTAGCGCAAAACACTGCTATCTCCACGCAAATAGGTGGCACACAGGCATGTATAAAGTCATCTGTAAACACGAGCACACACAGTGGGGTAAATAACTGTCGGTATCTCTTGCAGCATCGAGAGCAGTGGCGCGAGTCTTCCCCTCAGATTTTGAAAGCCCTATCTGTATCAGGAACAGCAAACCGAAAAAGCAATTTGCTTTGTCACACAGAGACATGCTTGACTACACTGAATAATTGCACTGCAGCTCTGGAAAGAGCTGTTTTCCTTTTATCTAATGAAGGCCTTCAGGGGAAGGAGCACGGGACTATGTGTTTTATATCTGTATGTGTGTGCTTGAGGATGTGTGTGTGACTGTATGTACGTACAGGTGTGATATGCAATGTACGCGCTCAAGGACTATATACATATGTGGGCATTTAAAACTGCAGAATGGAAAGATAAGCAATTGTAGCAGATATAAGATATCCTTTGCTCTGGTTCTATACCATCCATTCTACCAGTGTATATATTCTACATGTCGTTTCTGCACAGTGTTCCCCTGCAATATAATGATTAATCAAATCTGCATCTTGCCTCTCGGCTGTGTCCAGTTCCACGCTTCAGGCACTTCACTTATTCAATATTGCAGAAGCAGACTGGAGAATAAGAACCCCTGTGACTGGCTTTAGAAACTAACTCCGGAGAAGTGCTGAATCCACACTCAGCTGCCTGTCGGCCTTCCTCTATGGAGCTTGGCAAAGCAGTGCAAAAGCTGGAGGGACAACTTCAGCCCACAACTACCACTCAGAGGACTGCAAGGAGCCCTAGTGATGCAAGCAGAAGGGAAAAAGTGAACCTTTCCATCCCCTTCATTTCTACATTTTTCACCATAAATGTAGCAGAATCAGATGATAAAACATATCAGTGGGAGGAGAAAAGCAAAAAGAAGGAAAAAGATTACAAAAAATAGAGTGGAATATAAGCGCCGTCTCTGATTTCTCTGATGATTGCATTCAGGAGAAAGGTTTGTGAATCGCCACAATGGCTCTACAACATTTGCACCACTGTGAAACTGTAATTAAGTCATCAGCGACAGTTTGGAGTCTTTGACATCATAATGAGGCTGAATGTGCGCAGTTCGTGCTCTGTGGATAAGCTGCTGTAATCACTTCTATCTGCTTAATTATGTAAAACCATTTTTCTATCCTACTAATGTCTAGGTCTTTATCTCTTCCTCTCTCCCTCTCAATCTCTATCTCTGCCTCATATTTTGAAAATAATGTACAAGAAAATCGTAAAAATGCAGTAGAAAAGGACACACATCCTTGGACTTATCAACCTGAGGCACATATTTGGGTCTTAATGGATGCTGGAAAATAGAGTACAGTGGATGTTGGAAAATAGAGTACAGTGGCAAATGAGTAATAAAAATGGGCACTGAAGGATTTATACTAGCTGGAGCTACTTTAAAAATGAGCACAAAGCCCTGACCACTTATTGGTGGAGGAGCTTATTGTTACCCCTCCTAAGTACTGATCAGAAGAACAGTACAGCTCAAAAGAAATGTGCATGCAATTTTCATATCTTCTTTCTTTCAAGTTCACTTGTACACATTTCCTGCTTCACACTTATGGAAGTGAAGATGTGCGCTGGCTGCTGCGGGTTATTTGCAATGAAGTAAACATCATTCTTTCTGTCCCTAATGGAGAGAACCTGACTGTACTCTTTTTTAGATAGACCCACATCAAAGCTCCCCTTCGGTAGTACATCAGAGATCACCATATCGCAGTGTACAAGCTCCACGCACACAAACACATGCTCACCCTTGAGAGTGTGGCAGTGGAGAGTGAAATCTTGTGATGCTTGGGAACTTTACCGCCAAGACAGGCTGCAAAGGGAGAAAAAACCCTAAATGCATGAAAAAACAGGAAGCTGCCACAGTTTCAATGGAGCAGAAAAAAAAACAGCAGAGAAAAATGTCAACAACAAATAGCTGCTGGTTTCTATTGCCACAGGCGACATGGACTTTGGTTCTCTCATGTTTCTTTCCTCCCGCATTATGCATCATCTTTTCATCCAATTAAGCACAAATACAGGCAACAGAACAACTCAGGGAGCATCTCACTACTATTCACTCTGGGAGAGAAAAGCAGAGCAAAACAGAGGAAGACTTGTCAATGAAACAATGAACAACAAAAAGGATAGTACAAGATAAAACAATAGGAAGATTGTGCGTGTACATAGCTTTACTTAAGGATGGAACTCTTGGCAAACAATCCCTTTCTATGTTTGATAGGTCAGCCAGCGTCTCCTCTCATTTGTTATGTTGCTGTGAGTCTGTGCTGGGCAGCAACTCGCCGTTTTGATTCTGCAACATGAGCACACTGCCATACAGTTCTTCTAGATGGTGATTGATGATGTTTGCTGATTTATGGCGAGGCGCAGACAGGAAGAATGGCAAGGCCTCTTTGCAAAAAATCCAACTGAACCTGAGCTGTCCTTGTCTTCGTTGCCTTGGTTATGATCAGGTAGTGAAGTGAAGCAGCTTAAGATGAGTGTGAAAAGCCATGTTAAATTCTATCTTCAGGCAGACACTGAAGGTTTCACACCTCTCCCTTTGGGCACTCAGCCGAGAATTGCGTCGGGCACATTGCATTCTTAACCTTCTGTCCTACTGACTGCTTTAACTTTGCCATCATTTACGTGTTTCTCCTTATATTATTTGACATATCCTGATAAACCCAGGCTCTCTCCTAGGTTTATCAGGATATGAGAGAAAGATGAGATTTAGTAAGCTGTCATTGTTGTATTATTAATCTTTAAACATCAGGATAATAGATTTTATGACTTCACGTTGCCCTTTTCACCAAGCCTAGACTTCTGGAACTAGATATTTGAAAATTTCAAAGTCAGATTAACAACGATTTTCCCCTAGTGAAGTGAAAAGGAAAACTCAGCAAGCAGCTGAGTGTTAGCAGTGGCAGTCTTCGGTTGCACAAAGACACTGTACTTTTGGGACTGCTGAATAAGATGTTTCATGCTGTTTAGGCATTAGAGATTCATTAGGTAGTATGAATGTGAGATGCATGCTCTAGGAAGCTGTGCACTTGGCTTTTTTGTTGTTAGATATCTGTGTTATGTTTTCTGGAATGCCAGGGTTACACTATTTGTACTATTATCAACAAGCTGATGTTGTAGTGAAGTATCTTACATTGTTATTAATGTCTGCTCATACATTCTAAGCCAGATACTAAGAACTCCATAAACTCTACACTTTCCCACATGCCAGCTGAACATACTATATATAGACTAAAGATCTGGATACTTTGAAGGAGCACATGATCTTTCAGTTCTACTGCATAATAACTCAGCTGCAGTAGCAGCAGCAGTAACATTACAAAGATCAATGAAAACCACAAGCTCTGTTATGGGACAGACTCCAATGTTTTCTAGATGGATGGAGCCACTCATGTACTCCAACGTCACACAATCCAATTAGACTGTCTGTGTATGCCTGTGCTGCGCTCTGCAATTTAGTCACTCCCTGGGTCCATGCACCTGTCTTAGATTTACTAGAACCACAAACAAAGCGTAGTTATTCTTTCTCTAGCGCTTCTATACCACAGTTCATTCTCAGAGTATTCTTAATATTCTTCTTGCTTTCCAATTGTTTTAAGAGAGTCAAGTCTTGGAAATTGAAAATCTATATAATAATAGGCTTGGCAACGGTGGCTCAATATAAATGGCCCCATCTGCACAGCTGTGTTTTAATGCTTAAGAATGCTTTGACAAGCAAGATGCCTGCAGGCAGTCAGACACACTCGTGCAAACTCGTACTTGCACACACATACACCTAAGCACCAAGATGCCATGGTTGTTAAATATAGTCCTTAGGCCACTTTGAGTGTGTTCCATTATTGCAAATATTTTAGCAATGCACACACTAACTCGGAGAAAAGCACCTCAGGTAATCCTAGCTTGAACCACAAAGCATGAAATGCATTCACACAACCAATCAACTCTATTCTGATGAAATGTTTTGATAAGCTGGTTCGCCAGTACATCAAAGACAGCTTCCTACCAGTTTGCATTGCATCCACAGAGGATGCCATGTTGAATGCCCTCCTCCCTGTCTTCATACTGTCTGGAAAATAACAACACCTAAATAGAAATTCCCCATGAAACTGACTGACAAATTAACCTCCCTGGGCGTGGATACTGGACATCCCAACAAAAAAATACCAGACAGTTGAGATCGCAAATCAAATCTTCTCAGCATTGAAGCTCCCTACAGTTGTGTATTCACCACCCCAAATTCATACTATAGAAGTACAACCGCACTGTCCAAATAAGGAGAGAACTCTACTCTTACAGATACAACACCAGATCAATCGACTGTTCAGTAAACAAAACTAAGGAGCTGACTGCTGGTTTTATAGAACAAAGAAGGTAAAGACACATTTCCCTCCATGAAGATGAGGGAGAGTAGGTCAACAGCTTTAGGTTCATGGCAATCAATATCACAGAAACCTGTGATGCTGATCACATAGTTCTTTTTATGAAAACTAAAAATGGCTAAATCAGCTATTCTGGTTATGTGAGGTGTCTGAGCAAAGCCTAAAGGATGCTATAAACAATATCTGGCAAGCAATATAGAGCTATCTGTCATACCACCAAACTTTTATCACAGCCTGTATTCTCCTCAGGCTGTGAGAATACATTATTCCTTCACCACAACAATATCACGACATTTCTTAATAATTATTTATTCATCCATGTAAATATATCTATTTGTTTTTTGTCAGTAGTATGAAAGAAGTTTGTACTTAACTTACACAATTCTATATTCCATGATCACAGTCAAATTGATCCCCGAATCTTGAATCAGTCAACTAATAAGATAATCACTGAGAGTAACCCTGGGATCATCATGGTTTTAGTGCTACATCTGCCTTATACAGAAACAGAGAGATTATGCCTGCTTGCCTGAGAAGACATATAGTGGCTCTGGAGGTCTCATTCTTCTTTCCCTTGGCCTTTTTGGCCTGACTTGAGGATAACAAGAGAAAAATAGTGCAATTGTTTGACAAATGGGTCATGCTTTGTTTGCATTTACCCAAGAAGCAGTCCCACAATTTTCCGAATGCCCCAGGACTGCAAAGTGTGACAGGGGATGGAGATGGAGTAGAGCAACCAGGAGAAGGGATGAGTCTGTTAGTAGAGTGTACAGTATTTCCTCAGTAATAACAGTGGCACCCTGGCCAATGACTTATCACCAATTTTACACACTATGGCAATTTTGAGCTTCTCATGCTTTACTGTATGTATGAGCAAAGACAGCATCCAGAATGAAACACTAAAATACAATAACACTGGTGAAAAGAGCATGACTGGAAGGAGGAATCTTTCATGCATTCTTATGTTTGTCTTTCTCAGATATCACCATTGCCTTTCGCCCTCCTCTAGCTACTCATTTCACCTCCTTGTAGTTTTTCCTGCTGGGAAAATAGAGGGGTGTGCACTATGTCACTGAGGGCAGCAGCAGGGGTGGAGAAAGTCAACCCTCTCGCGAACCATACAGGGGCAAAAGGGATAGTAGAAACAACTCATCACAGTTGATATCCTTTATTTGAACTATTCTATGCTATTCTAGCTTTGGAAAGCTTTGAACTGCAGCCACGGGGTTTTGTTTTCAAGAGTAATGTTTTATGGAATTAACTACTGTGTCCTTAGAAGAAAAATAAATAAGAAACACAACAACACTGCCGTATTGTGTGGATTTGACAATGAAAATTATAAACAGGCATGTTTTATTCAGTAGCAATACACCTTTCGTTTCATGTCCTGCCTTTGCAGCTTTAGCTGTCTTTGGTCAGTCAAGAGATTCCAGAGCCACAGATGACACACTTTGCATTTACCTCAAAGACTTTTTAAGCCAGAACATCCTTAAGAGGTTAGGACAAGATGGAAGCAGAGGCTGAAATATATACTTTTTTTTTATACCCAAGAAAGCATCACCATCACCACAAACACAGCCTGTCACAGCTTACATGAACACACACCAAAGAAGCTGTGTGCACACCCATTCTATATTCACCTGGCTCGGACAATAGGTATTAAATGAATGTCAGCAGAATCACTCAATTATCTCTTAGATAATTATCTCTTAGATAATTGAGTGGATAAAGCTTGGAGCATTCATTATTTTAATTGTAATCGGAACAATAATAATCTTTATCATTTTCCTAAACCCAAGAGAAACCCTTTGTTTTGGCATGTTGTAATTCGATATACGTCAGAGCTGAATTGATGGTATTAATGTTGATCTAACAGCCTTTCTACCTATCAATCATAATGAGCAGGAAGACATTAATGCTAAATGTCGGATTCTTAAGGATCTATCTATCTATCTATCTATCTATCTATCTATCTATCTATCTATCTATCTATCTATCTATCTATCTATCTATCTATCTATCTATCTATCTATCTATCTATCTATCTATCTATCTATCTATCTATCTATTACACACACACACACACACAGGTGCACAGCCAACCTCGGCTGCATCAAAGAGTGGTACTTCGTTCTCTGGACTCGTGGCACGTAGACGTGCTGCTCCTAGTGTCGGCACCTTGCAAGCACAGCAGTCACCTTCCAACCTCTGGTCCCCCACCCCCCAAGCTCCTGGCGCTCAGTCGCAGTTATTTTGCAGGACGGAGGGGACCGCTGTCTGTTCACTTTGACTCATTACAGCATCTCAGGAGTTTGCGCTCTATTTCGCTCTCTCTCTTTCTCTCTCTCACCTCCTTTCTCTCCTTCTCAGAGATAGGAGGTTCAGCGTTCGCTTCCCGCAAAACTGTCTATGCTCCACAAAAGACACGCGACTGGTTGCTTTACCGAACCACATAGGGCTGCCTTGCGTCCCGGTGATGAGGCTGGTGGCGCACAGCCGATACAGCATTGAAGGAATCCCTCTGTATGTGAAGAAACCGCCCCAGTAACGATTAAAAAAAAAAAACACGGAGGAACAGCTGCCGGAACCGGTGTCGGCTGGGACGCGAACATTTCGACAAGAATGCATCTCTTCAGTGCCATGTTCCTACTTGTGATGTTAGCTGTCATGCCCGGTGAGGTAAGGACGCATGTATACGATGAATAAGCATTGCTCAAAAGTTCCTGAAGGACCTATTTACGAATCTCAAAATTGACATTATACCTGTGAACCAACGCTTTGATTGGAACAACATCGCAATTTCAAAGAAGGTAAAATATGTTAAACGACTGCGAAGACCTATTAATCCGAAAATATCGCAGTTCAGTCTGCAATCTATCATGCTACTGAAACAGAGAGAGAAAGTTCAAGCATAACAATAAGAAGGGCTGTAACAGTCGATGGCATATCCACGTAAACTAGAGCCCTTACACATTAAAAAAAAGAATATCGTCATGCAATTTATGGTCACTGCCTTAAGGGAATGGTAAGAATACATAAAGTACCATCTTCCTCTGACAGTATAGTAATTGATTTGTCGGCGCTCTGATGCTTTTGATGCCCTGGAGGTCGTTGTTTACAGATCTTCCTATCAACCTCTACATCAGTGACAGAGGGGTCCCGGGGCTCACCGAGAATCAGATATTGCGCTGTTTAAGCGTCACGCAACGAAGTGTGATTTGTGGCCGTGAATGCAAGACATGAGTAATTACTATACTGTACCAAACCAGCGCCAACAAATGGTTGTAGTTTCTGGGGATGTGTGCCTGCTTGTGTGGCGTGCTCTCGTGTATGACACTCGAGAAAAGCCGTGCCCGTTTGGAAAAATGACGAGCTTTGATGTGACAGTTGTAAATTAAAGTGAAGGACGGTAAATCATTTGACCCAGAAAAGCTTTCGGCCAAGGCAAGAGCATTTGAACTTGCAGGGGTTCAGCTGGTCAACATACGTGCAGTGATGAGCATAACTCAGATGGATTAGAAAGTGTAACGTCTACAGAGAAGCCAGCTACAATTCTCCACATTTACTAGGATCACACAAACTAGCCAATGGTCCTTGTAGGTCAGCGCTGTTTATACCTTTAATAACAAACCAAGCTATATTCAGGACCGTGGACAGCGCCTCCTTATACGTTGGAGGTGAGTATCACCATTTGGCAAAGGCCATCTAGAGGCCTCAGGGTCTTGCAGATATAACACCAAAGATCAAATGACACGGAATATATGTGCATTTACAAGGTCAGTGAAATACTCGACGTTAAAATGGTATGAAAAATAACAGTGAATAATATGGCCGTCACTCATGGACAATAGAATTGCATCAGCTCTCTATTACATTGTCTTCGATTGCATTTCTTTTTCAGAATGGCTCTTTAGGTATTTGCAGTAAATGTATACTGTTAAACTAATGGACTTTTCATCTCAAACATGAGCACAGCCTGTTACTCCATTTAGCTGTCGATTATCATTGTAAAATGCAGTATATTGTTGGAACTGTTCAGATTCACTAATATTTCGCATTGCATTTGCATTAGCCATACATCACTCATTTATGTTTACCAGCCGAGTAAACAATTACAATTGACCTGTAAAAGGAGGGAAAGCTGTTGTGCGTTTTCAATTTATAGGAGATGAGTAGATGTGCCATACACCTGTTTGGTAGATTTAAAATAAATCATGTACAGCACAGCTGGTATTAGAGGAGAACTGTGTGTAACTCCTAGAGTGGTAACAACGTGCAAAACTCTAATTTATTTTCAAGCACAACCCCAGCATGAATAAACTTCCCTGATGCTTAATTATGGAGTAAAAACTGATATATTCTAATCCAAACCAAAATATTTGGCCAAAATTGGAGGAAATTTGTAAATTGCACAACTTTCTCTGTTCAACAAATACTCACACGGCATCACAGATGCACTTCAATAAATGGTAAACACTTGCAAATGTGATCCTGACAACGTAACTGATGATACAGTTTTATATCTCAACCTCTTCTTCAGTGGGTTTATATAGTAGTTGCCTTTGGGGGACAATTTGTTGTAAGTGTTTACATTAAATATTGAAAGGTTTGAAAGAAAATATGACACCACCCATCGTCTTAAGATTGCATTGCAAACATAAAGTATTGATGAATTCTTGCATATGTACTGCAACGGGGATAACACTCCAGCAGAGCTCATATCCACAGTAAGCTTCAGTCACAGTTTCAACACAGGCTTTTATGAAATATTTAGACAGCTTTAATGAGACAGATGCACTTGTTCGTTCACTGCGTGTGTTTGTTAAGTGCCCATAAAGCCCAGGGGTCCTTAGTGCCACTGATATAAATGGGCACCTGTTTGACCTTGGCACAGATGTCTTGCTATAATGTGCACACCAAGTGACGCATGACAGAATGCAGGTAAACTCAATCAAGAGCTAGGATTTACATCAATATGTGATACTGCATGTATTGTATACTTTGTTTGTTTCATCATTAACAAGATAGGGAGTGTAATGTATTGCAGCTTGGAAAATTACTCTAATGTAATACATTAAAAATAATGAATTATTGAATTGAAATAAAGATGAATAATAAGGTGACTTCTTCATCAATAGATATAACTTTAATGTTACAATCAAAGACTTGAGAAGAATACTATATTCCTGCTCGACAATCAAGCTCTTTTAAAAAGCATGCAAGGGGCCTGATGGGGATGTAGTGTGTATTTTGTTCCAATTAAACAAATGATTTATTTGTTTCATTTTCTAGAGCGGCACAATTACTGGTTAAGGCGTAGTGATTGGTTCGTGTACTTTCTCTCTTAGGCTTTGGGGGCAAGGAAAATAAATAAATTGATAAATAAATAAATAAATACAAACGCTTCTATCCCAGACGAGTGAGTGAGTGCCAGAGAAATGCCTTTATTGGTTTAAGATTCCTCACCTTGAAGCCTGCCGATAATAGTGTGGTTGAGACTGATGGAAATGAACACTTGCTTTGGTGTTTTGCCGTTGAGACACAAAGTGCATTGGGGGAGAAATCCTTGTTGTTCTCAAAGAGGGAGACAGGAGCCTGTGTAAGCAATTGGCTAGATTCTTCAGTAATTTTCTTGATCCCTTCTGTCGCCAGTGATCATGATAAACAACCAATTTGAAAATACTACCCTGTAAGACCTTGTTAAATTTTGTTTCCTCATTCTAGTTTGGTGTCATGATTGTAGGAGGAACTTGCCCAGCCAGGGCCAATTTATAGCTGAAAGGCGAGCAGTGTAACAGAACAAGCACTTGTAAATCAGGCTGCTGTTTAAAACATCATTTGGCACAAACATTCCGTTTATTTACATTCAGCTAATTATACAGTAGTTTAGCGATGCAGCATAAGTGTCAGAGAATCTAGATGCTTTTAGTAACACAAGTGCAAAAAACAGTAACGATAATGCTGTAAGCTGACCTAATGTAAAGCTGTTTACAGTGCTTCTACATGTGAGGACAAAAAGGACAGACCTTTGTTCATTCAGAGTCAGACAGGACAAAAAGCTTGGTTGGCGAATGTCCACATGAGACAGTTTTAAATAATCCACCACCCTGGCATTGACCCTTTGGAAAAAAATGGCTTTGCCTGGTGCCAGCTGAATGAGAGCAAAGCTACATGATCATAATAAAAACCCTTCCCTAGACACGAACGGGACAGAGCCATGTTAAATGTTCATCCTCGTCTCCACACCAAAAGCCTATTACAGTAGAAATCTAAGAGAAAAAAATTGTATGTCAGAAATATTTCTTTATAGAAATTCTCCCACTGCCATTATTATCAGAGAACCCACTAGGCAAAGGTTTATATAAATGTTGAGAAAACAGACGTGTAGCTGGATAATGTTCTAAGAATAGAGATGTGAATCTATGTTTTCCAGGAAGAAGGACACTAAGTAGCACGCTGGACTGAGTGTGCTCTGCCAAGCCGCATCATAACCTCCAACTAGAGAATTAAACAAATGAAAAGCTGCAGGAGCATGGGTGTAAATCTGCCAGCGAGAGGCAAAGACACAGCTGATAAAATCACCTTGCTGGACTAGACAGCTCCAGAGCTTGAACGAATTATTAACACTGCATGACCACACAAGCCCATGTAATTAGAAGGTCAAGCAGCAACAAAGATATATCTTCATACGCCAAGAGCATTACATAGTATGGGTGTAGCTTACACATAACTGATAAGTCAATTGACTCACTGCTAAAAAATGTGGTTTTAAAGACATATTTTGCGTTACATGGCAACAATATGTAAGTTTACTGTAAATTTCATCTGTTTCTTGAATAAAACACCACATAATTACCTATGTGAACTAATACCTGTGTTGCCTGTGACTCAGAAGCAATCATGTTTAGCATGATGTGGGTGAGTAAGTGAGCAGGCAGGGTTATATTAGCCTCTGTGCATCCACTTTCATGCGCTCCCCATCAATATACAAAGGTGCTGCTTCACAATCAGCCACAGATAATGAGGTTGCGTTATATCTGATTCACTGCTGCTTGGAGAGATTGAGTAGTATGTGCTTGTGTCATGACTGATTAGGGTAGGGCCTGAATTAGGGCACGATAATGATACCACATTGTGTGAGAGATTTGTTTTATAAAAGAGATACTGCTTAAGAAAGGGGCTGATGCACTGAGAGCTATCGAGCCTTTGTGCTGTCCACTGTTCACTCCCTCATCTTAATGTTTGATGTGCTTTCATGTAGCCTGCTGCTTAATCATCAGAGGCGTTTTTATGTGTGTGTGATCGCGTTTGCAGGGACAAATAATCTTCACAAGCACCGACACTGTATGGATTCACGACTAAGAACGGAAATCAGGACTTGAAGAGGTTATTTTTTTTGCTGTAAGACTTTTTTTTTTTAAAAAAACTTAAATTAAGTTTGACTCAGTTTCCATTGTAAGGTAAAGACCCCACAATAAAAAACCCCAGCAATTAGATGACCCCACTATGAGCAAATGAGTTGTAAAATTAAAGTTGAAAGTTGGGACAGCTGTGAATGATGCCGGTTATATTTAGATCAAGTAGTACTGTGCAGGGACAGATAAAGGAAGGTTATTGTGCTTTTTGAGTTCTTAATGATGATTTACCTGCTCTTCATCACTTTGTTCGCAACTCACTCCTGGGTGACTTAGGTTCTGATGATGCTGGGGAGTTTATTTGAGGTGTGTCTCAATGACAAAGTGAAACGGGTAGCTGATTTTACTACTGCGGTGCCTTGGATGAGCCTCACAGGCAGGCAGTGGTCTGCATGGTAATTGGTTAACGGGTGCACTGCTGAGTAGAGAAGCATGTGAGGTCAGTGGCCTGACTCTCAGACTAATACTGCCTCCCTGTCATGATTGCCTCCAGAGGTAGAGCTAGCACAAGCTTGGCCATACCTCTTCATATGGAATAACCTTTTTACATAGGTTATGTGTTTGTTTTGTTTGCTTTTGCAATTGCCAAACCAAAAAATAGGTTTTGTAAAACCTTCAACACACTTGGCAGACATTTAAATATTACTTGAAAAGGGGCTTGCCAGCATCAAATAGAACATTACAGTTTAGTTTCACTTTAAATGACCGCTTACTCATTCCGAGTCACAAACTGTCCACTACATTTGCTCAAGGCATGTGTGGGCCCTAAATGACCTCTATTGCTGTTTTCTGTCGTGTTGAAAATCCAGCAGCCTGCTGTCGTATAACAACCATTAGAATTCACATGGACCAAGCTGTCTGACTGGAGGACAGATTGCAATCACTATTAGAAAGCTTAGCTTTGTCATTTCTACATAAATGGTTGGTTAACCTGACATTTAACCAGCAATAACTGGATGATTAAAAAAAAAAAATCATACAGGAGACCTAAAAAATATTTTGAAATTATGTCCCCCTCCTTGACTCCTGATCTCTCTTCTATAGCATTTACAATGTTTGACTCATGCATAAATAATTTCTCAAAACATTCTGGCTGCTAATATAACGCATAGGATGTTATTTGTATGCTTCCTGTCGACAGAGTATAGAAGCATCGGCTTGACTGGTGGGATGAATATCATCCCTATATCGCATTCTCTACCCCACTTTCTCTCTTTCCTTCTGTGTGAGTGTGCTCGAGGGTGCAGGACTCCCAGAGGTTTATGTCTGTGACTCTAAGCAAGAGTGACATTTCTCTGACAACACCCAGCACAGACACACATGCACCTCTACGCACACTCTTTCTTCTCGCAAATACACATTGTCTTTGTCTCCTTTTCTCTCTCGCCTTTGCGCTCTAGTTTCCAAGCATGTCAGCAATTGGATCCACAGTAGACAAAGAGCCAGACAATTCACAGAATCGATTCAAACAAACGTGGCTAAAGCTATTAAGGCTGCTGAAGTGCATGGTCTAAGTGACAGATGCTAATTAGTGCACAGACGTGCTTGATCATTTGGTCAGTGCTGAACACACAGCTGCCTGTAATAAGGATAACAACACATGTAGCCCTAGTAACAGTCACTATGGGAGTGACCCAGTGTTTTGGGGTGTACGTGAGTGTGGGTTTGTGTGTGCCAATCGGCTCTTTTTTAAAAAAAATTATTTATTTTTTTGCATTGCAGTAGGCACCTCCTGACCAGCTCTCTGTACGACCTTGCTTTCCCCTGCTCGATGAATCTTTTATGAGCCTGGCAATGTGGGTTTCTGTGTAGAAGATTGGAATATAAATATGGCTGTTGCGCCTAGAGCTCCTCTTCCCGCTCTGATACAAAAGCTTTCATAAGACTGAGCAGATTGGGCAAGCTGCTACTTGAACGTTGCTCTTTACATTTCTTCACTTTTATTGGAAGAAACACATCAAGGAGCGTTGTGCATTCAAAAACACCAGTCACAGATTGTGCCTCTACCTGCTCGCTCATATCGTTAGGCAACATACAAACTTGTTTCTTTTAAAAGCGGTTGGTTTTCACGTCAGATTCTCAGTCGTGGATTTTGTTTTCCTTTTCAACGTCCTAGTTAATTGCTGACATCCATCGTATGAAGCAGAGAGCTGTAGCAGTAACTGACACTAAATGAGGGGTGATAAACAAGTGACAGAGTAAATGTTGGTTGAATTGCTCAAACTGTGCTATCCTTCGTCTTCTCTCTCATTTCCCTTTCATCTCCTCAGTTTTTCATCTCTTCCTGCTTCTACTTCTCGTGATCCCTGCTACCTTTGTTCCATCGAATCGTCTGCTCGCCGCCATGTGTGACTGTGACAGCATTGCCTCCCATGTTGAAAGCTAACTCAATTGCAGGGTGATCATTTTGGGTAATGAAGGATGAGAGCTATACAGCACAGTAGAGGAGGAAGTAGAAGGCAAGAGGAACCATTTAATCGATGTGTTTTCCACGTGGCACTGTCACAGCCACTCAGTAGGGCCATTGATGAGGGAGACTCACTTTCTCTGACTGCGCCAGGGCTTAAAGGCTCCAGTCAGGGAGGCGTGGGAGCCCAGCAGCGACCAGACACTGCTGCATATCAAGCAGGCTGGCAATGCTGCTCTTTGCAGCCCCACGGTGAGCAAGGTAGAAAGGTCCTTTGATAAAGACACTACATGCCGGAGAGGGGGCGATAACAAGATGATCCAGTGGAAGGAACTCCAGCTTGCATTACATTATGATAGCTGAGCCTAAACCCCCAGGATTTCTCCAACTCTATAAAACATACATGGACACATTAGTGCGCAGTACTGGATGTGAATGCAACATCTGGAAGTAGAGACCATGATGCAGCTAAAAACCAACACATGAATATATATTAACCAAGAACTATGATATGCACAGGACATTGGCTTATTTCATGACACTGCTGAATGTCCTGAAATAAGTAGGGTCATGGATAACACAATGCTAGATTAGAAAGCTCAGGTTTAGATAAGCCTGTTAGAGCAAAGCAACTTTTCATAACAAAAATGTTTTCATCTTTTTCTTTGGGTGCCTTGAAAAGCGCTATATAAATCCAATCCATTATTATTATTATTATTTTAAAAAAAATAATGGCAGTCTCAGAAACACGAAGATATCCTGCACAAAGGACAAAATGTACTTCAAGTACTGAAAAGAAAGCATCCTTTCCCCCCTCTTGTCCCTTAGCAATACTCTTGGAAATGCGTATGCATATTGCATCTAAATTATATTAAAGCTACTCTGTGTGTGTGTGTGTGTGTGTGTGTGTGTGTGTGTGTGTGTGTGTGTGTGTGTGTGTGTGTGTGTGTAGGAAAAAGTGTAGTTCCAAAAGCTAATCCACTATAACCGAGACCATATAGTGTGCATGCATACGTTTTTGCCACACAGGCACACACACTGTGGACAGATGCTGTGAACTAAAGCTGCTGTGTTGATCAGGGTTGGTGGGCAGTATCAGTACAAAGTGAAAGGATGTGAACTGAGTTTGAATTAGTGCCCAGTGGAGTAGCCGAGCAGGGCAGCATGGCTGGTAAGTGAGTGTGTGATAGAAAGAGAGAGAGAGAAACTGAAAAGACAGTGAAAGACAGAGTAGAGTTACTGAAAATGAAAACTCAGATTGTGAGCAGGGACAGAAGGAGAAATAGTCAGAGGGAGCCTTACGACTGTGTCTGCAGGGTTTTTATCTCTCGCATCTTGAACGAGAAGAGAATAATAATTAGAGGCCTACCACTTTGTCATTGTGATTTTATTCCCCTCACTGGCAACGACACTCTTTTGCAGATTGTCTTTAATTAGCTTCACATCGCTTAATCAATACGGCCATGACCATGACAAAACAATGACATGTGCATCCTGTCGCTTGGGAGGGGGAGGCACAGGAAGCAGCAGGATGAGTGTTGACAGACAAGATGCGACAAGAATGTGATGTAGAGTGGCATTTTTGTTGGAGGAGGGAAAAAAAGGCGCCATGCTCTGATAAAAACCTGCTCTCATGATGATTAGAGTCCACACTTGTTTGTCTACTTTTGAGTTTGTGTGTGTGTGTGTGTGTGTGTGTGTGTGTGTGTGTGTGTGTGTGTGTGTGTGTGTGTAGATGAGCTGCATGATAACTATGTCTGTATCTCGTTGCATAACAAGGTGAGAAAAGCAAGCAGGTTGAAGTACTGCTGTGTATCAGGCAGCAGTGATAGTCATGTCAAACTATGAAATGGGATCTAATGCAGTATTTCTTGTTATATGGTATGAGCAGCAGAGCTGAGTGCTTTAGCCACACTAATGGTGATGTGATGAATAGGTATTCAGGAGAGGTCTCTCTCTTTACGCCTTAGTGCCTCAGGCTACCGGCCCTCTCGGCCCAGCTCTCATCTCTTACTCTTCTCAGTGAGAGTAACAGCTTGCAATGAGCTGGTGCAAGTATCTTCACAGAAGAATACATCTCACATGTCATCCACATTTTTCTACTTGGCATGTCAGGATCAATATCTGCAGCTGGCATACTTAAAATCAGGGCTAAACTTTTCCAAACAGCCCAGAAGGAGGGTATTACGTGTGAACTGTGGGACTCCTTTCAAAGTAAAACTAACCGATTTGTGCCCATACATAGTTTGATGAATTAAGAGGTCATTTAAAATGAGGAAAAAAAGTCTAAGCATAAAGGATTTGGATTTTGGTAACTGCTTATAAGTGGAAATTATCAAGGAAATTAGAAAATGTAATTATTATTGACTGCATCTCGGAAGGGCCATCTTTAATCATAAGTCTTTCCTTTTCAAAATGACACAAACACTCAGTTGTTGTTCAGATGTGGGTCCTTGCACGGGTGTCGTTAAAATTTAAATGAATGATTTAGTCTATGAGGAGAAAAAATATCACCAGAATTCTTTTCCCTGTTATTAGAAACTCCTTTGTTTAAAGGGTAGATCTTATTTTGAATGCATTTTACCCATGGCAATCAGCTAAAAGTCAACAATGGTTTGTCCAATGAGGATCGAGCAGTATAGGAGACTGCCATGTCCTAAAGACCACCAATGAAAGTAATTATGTTATTGATTAGCAAAGAAAGGTGGTGCTTGGTGCTGCATGAAATATTAGTGCAAAGAATGACCTTTCTCTTATCTTATCTCAACGCAGACATTCGCTCACGAGTTGCACTGCAGATCTTGCAGTGCCTTCATTGTGAAACGCAGGCTGTACAACATCTTGCATCAACAGAATTTCTGCAGACAAATCCACAAAGCTGCTTGTCTTTGTTTAGCACACAGACAAACTCACATAAATCCTGCAGTGTAATTCATATGTTTGAAGAAGAACTGACTAGAGACAGTAACATAGCAAATGCTACTACAGTTATTAGTTTACGGCTTTGTAACTGCTAAACATTACATCTGTTGCTGAGAGATCCAGACTAATGTCCCATGTGGTATAGCAGAAGACGTTATAACTACTCTTTACCATTAGGGCCTATCCACCCTCCTCCCACTATCACCTCCCCACTCACTTAACTCACCCAATCTTCTCATCTCACACTTGACTAACTCCACACAATATTACCGCTTTATAATATTTGTACAAACTTCTCATTTTTGCACCGCATTGCAGTTTGCTGATATTTTCCTGTCTGTTTGTTTGTGTAATCACTGAATGGATCAGTGGCTCCTCATTTTGATGTGCAGCACAGACACTGCAGATTATAGTATATGGCTGAAATCGGCAGGGAGTTGGAGGAAGGCAAAGGAAGAACACAGGCTATTACAGGACTGTTTATTCTAATAAGCCTTTTTTTTTCAGGCTTTTTCTTCCCAACTCAAAAAAGTATAAAGTGACAAGCTAATTTGTTTATCTACAAGTTTCTGCTAACCTTTACCCTCATAATTCCATGTGGCTGTAAATGTAATATTCAGTTAGGGGCTGTTTGGGGATTTCTCTCTGCTGCACACTGGGCCTGTGTTGTACTAATAATGTCTCCCTAATTAAATGTTACAGCTTCTGTGAGCATTAATGACCTGAAGACAGAGGATACAAATGGAGGCTTCAATGTGAGCTCTGACAAAGAGGTTGGACACAAGACTGCAGGCTGGTTCTGTCCCTTAATTACTAATATACGGTACATAGCTGTTAGGTTCTGGTCATTGTTTGCTCCTTGTCTATGTCAAGCATGTTTTTTTTCTTTTTTTAGTATCTGACTGTTGCAATCTCTCAGCAAACCAAAGTACAATTGGCAAGACCTCACCACTCCTCTCTGGTCCTGTTAGTTTCACTGTTGCAGACATGGCAGAAAACCGACAAAGATGTAAATTCATTACCTCAGGGAGCTTCAAAATACATCTTACACCCTTCTCCCTGTCTTGCTGTCTTTCTCTCTGCCTCTTATTAGCATCACAGTTTCCTTTATAACCCTTTTGTCTGTTTCCAGATTATCTTTGGCTTACTTTCCTTTTGTGTAACCGACCACTGTGCTTAGCTAATCACTGTGATACCTTCACTTTGTGACTTGGTGACATTTGTAAACAATGACTCAGACAAAGACCAAACACAGCCACTTTGTCCACTGGCTGTCTCTTTGGTCATCTAACAAGGTACTAGATACATGCTATCTAAGAATAGCTACCAGCTCTACTGCAAACACACATGAACAGAACATTAATGAAACAAAGCAGTTTGAAAGTAAAGTGATAAGATGGTGGAATAGCACTTATGCTGCATGCTAAAGCAGATTTGAAAATGCTCTTAAGACTAAACAGCAAAATTGTATATAGAGATTTGTAAATGTTATGTCAATTACATGTATTTTATCAACTGAAATGTCTTAAAGTGATTCAATATCTGAGGGTTTCTAACACTCGGAATAAGACAAGTTAAAATCTGGATGAAAAAAATCATTTTGTAAGTTCAGTAAAGGCTGTTTTGAAGAGGCAGGTAGCTATGGGGGGGCTGTCTCAATTAGGAGGATTTCTTTGAGCTTTTGTTACCTTTCTGTTGTGAAGAAGACTTCCAAATTGCTGTCAGTAATTACTCCATTTACAGTAATAGCTTTCGCTATGTTACAGAGAATCAATGATTAGCTGGGAGAAAAGGTCAATATGTGGCATGGGCTCTGCTGTTGGTCTGGTGTGTGGGACATTGGTAAACAGGTCACATATCCAGAAAATGACTACAGTATTACAGTATCTGTAAGTGTCAATGCATGTCTGCACGCATCTACATATGTGCAGTGGCTCTGTGTGTGTGTCTGGGTGGGGAGGGGGGCAATTTAACTGGGCGTATCAAGCCTCAGGAAGGGCTGCACTGAGTCACATTCAGCTGGTGATGAGGGCACGAGAAGGAGCAGAACATAGAGCCATGCTGGGCTGCAGAATGCATTGCTGCTGATTGCCACATGTAGTCCTTGTGTATTGGTTTGATCAAGGCTTTTCTTTTTCCAAGCCCAAAGCAAAATGTGGCACCCTGCTTGTGCCTGATTGAGCTATCTAAGATTCAACCAAACACATACAGCTTATCGTATCCTACAAATAATACTGTACAACCCCCCATAGACAGTTAGGATTGTAATCAAGGGAGCAATCAGGAGCAATCAGTTCTTCTGTGAATAAATTTGAATGCATGTTCCAGCAGTATATTCAGAAAGCTACCCGGTATATTATACAAGATTGTTTTTTTTTCATGTCATGTGTGCTGGGTAAAAGAGAAATACTGTCTGCGAGTTTGGCTTGGATTTAAATGCTTTACTCACTCTCTGCACAATAGTTCTTGAAATCTTACTGTAAGTTTGACCATTCTGTGAGCTCAGTCGAGAATATTAGAGGTTCAGGAGCCTGATATGTGTATTCAATCTTCAGTCTTGCTTTGTCTGTGGATGGATCTTCTTGCTTTCATTGTGATTTGATTAGATGGGATTTATGGGCTATATTGTGTGACCAGGAGATATTTTATTTTGTATTCTTATGATCACAGTTATAATTAGAAATATCAATCATTAATCATTTACCATTGTGGAATCTGATGACAGTATAATCTTTGTTTTATATCTATGGTAATCTGAGTAAAGATTAATGTATGCATATTATCATCATTGTAATCAAGTCTCAAATGGTATCCATAGCATTGTATTCACCGTCCAAACTGGAGGGTCCAGCAGGACCTTGTTCTAATTCATTTGCAGGCCTACATCAGAACATGCACATACAGAGTTATGTAAACACGCACGTTCGCACACACACTTATTTACACAGGGAGGTCATGTCAGGACATTCTCTAGTTGGACACGCAGGCTCACAGAACTGCACAACATGACATGTCACACACTTGTTTTTCTCTAAAGTATCATCTGATGTTTGTATAAGGAGAACTTTGGACTATGGGGAGACTGTTATCATTTCCAGTAAGGTCTAACTGTGTGATGTCATCATGGGTTATATAAGGATGGGGAACGGTCCACTCTTTGGAGATCTGTGGCTGTACGCTTGTCTTCCCATGCTTCTGTTTTAGAAGTGTGTAATAAAATCACTATTTTTGTCACCTACACGGACTCGGCTGTTTTTCCTTCTTACCCAAACTGAACCAGACGTAACAATTGTAAAGACAGTAAATAAGCTCAGCAGTAAGGTATTGTGTTGGTGTCAATATAGCCATGCAGACACACTAACCAAATTAATTTCCTTTACTACATATTCCTAGAAGAACAAATTCTCACCTGTTCATGACTTTTATTTTAGCTAAGCGCTTTTAGCCTGACGCTAATGCTGTCACGTTCCTTGTTTTATTTTACTTTAACCCGCATTGCACAGCTTAACCAGGACTGTCACGCAAGCACCATAAAAGGGTAATGCAGAAAAATTCACAGCTCAGTGGAGAAAAAGTGCTGTTGCTCATGGAAGTGGACACAAATGTGAAAAAGCCTTGACATACACAGGCAAAACTCGGCATGCATATGTGAACACACCCACACTTAAATCGAAACGTAGGAGGAACATAACAAATGGGCTGTACTGTAGCTCTCACGGGCAGTATGTACCTAAGGTTACCTAATTGTCATCAGATTAATTAAGCTTAAAAGTTACCCTGATGCAAGTTCAAGATTAACAGACTCCCATGCAAGGTCTGAATGCAAGCGTCATATATCCTGTCATTATTCATACTCATCATCGTCAGTCATCTCTGCGGTCAGATGATTGTTCACTACTTGAATTATTGACCATATTCTTCAGAAAAGGGCGTGTCCTCTGTACTTTATGCACGCAAGTCTTGAATTGTGTATACAGTCCTCACATGGTCTCTGTCACTACTGTAAAATGTAAAACGCCAGATGAATTTCCTTAATCAGAGGCCTGCAGGAGCAATTAATAGATTAATCATTCCATGTTGCAAATACCAGTGTGTCTGTTGGCCTGAACCTTGGGGTACAACCTATTTACGGGATTTAAATAGTTGCCATGGTAATGAGGTCACACTTTGTTTAAGCTGATTTTGATCTTGATACATTTAGAAGGAAGTGGGCCTCCGTGTCCATCAGCTAATTAATGAATTATGACTCAGAAAAATAGCCAGTATTCTTAGAGCCAGATGACTCCGCTATCGTTCAGCGCTCAGGCGGGGGCTTTATTTCTGCGAAGCCTTGCTACTTCAGTCATAACAGTTCTGCATCATGATGATAGAGGTCTGTGTAATTAGCTGAGGTGTAATTTGGTTCTGTGTTTTAGCTGTGAATCTGTAGCTGGCTGTGTATTTATGCTTGGTGACAATGTTGCTTGTGCTTGGTGCTTTCTGTTCCCTAGTATTGTAGTCTCACCCAAAGCTTGTCCCTATAGCCTCTGGACTTTGTAGCGCTCTACTGCCACCCATGGGTGTGCACAAGTGTTTCCATTTCTGTAGTTGGAGGGCAGCTTCACCATTTGAACTGATTAAAAATGCCCTTTATATCCACACCCACAGGCAAGAGCAGAATGGCCTTTTTTTTAGATGTTTATAATAACAACACAAGGCCATGTTGGTGTGACTGTGCTGCAAAGCTTCGCAACATGCATCCCTCCACAGTAATGTATGTATTGCCAGAACAAGAGTTAAACATCATGTGCATCTTTTCTCATTGCCCAAAAAGCAAAGAGAAACAAAAGGGAGACAGTGAGGGTTCTTAGAGGCTATATAACATTTACAGTGAAGAAGTACAAAAGGGAGGGACAAAAAACTGCAGACAATGACACAGCAGAGTTATGCAGAAAATTATGCTGGCCAATTATTCGAGTCAAAATGATATGGAATGGAATGGCAGTGAAAATTAATCAAAAAGGATTAAATTAATACAGGTTAAATGGCTGACTTCCTCTCTGGCTAATATTTAATAAAAGCTTGTTCCGCCAACAGACTTTGTGATTAGACAGTTGATTGGCAGAGGCTGGAATTCTTTGAAGTATAACAGATTGTCCTCATCGCCCATTTTTGCCATAATTTATTTAGTCCATCTAGTCACAAAAGATGGCATATGACCCATAGTCTGTGAAAGGAATTTTAAAGAGCTCAGTGGAAACATGATCTATACAGCAACCGCTAAAGCACCACTTATCAGCAGCGGACTTTGATTGAGTGATGCTTCAAAAAGCAAGATAAATGTGCAAAAGTCAAACGTCGGGGAAAAGATATGAGGCTGGATCTTACATGAGCCTCCTTCAATATTGTTAACCAGCACAATTAGCAGGCACGGAATCAATGTGGTTTTGTTACTGGCACTAAAAAAAATCAGACTGAAGAATACATAATTGTGTACACTGCTAGTAGAAAATAGAGGGCTAAGAAAACTCCTCCCATGTGAAACTTGATGCATTTTTATTCAGCCATAATCTTTCATCTAAAAAAATATGCTCCTTAGAATGAATCATTTCTCTGTTTGAGGTTATGTATATCAAATCTACTTCAGTCGTACCGTTCTGCACACCAAAGCAGCCATCACAATAACCTTACAGGACTACACTATTTTTTGGCTAGTTTGACCTATTTGGACTATTACTTCTGAGAACATTATATGACAATGTCTGGGGCTCTGTTTAATTGCTGGAGCAGTACATAACTAGTACAGAATACTTCATGGCTGCTGACTGTAGATGGTTATATCAAAACTCTGGTCATTTTATTTAATTGAGCATAGCAATAGTTCAGGCAGGCCATTAAATCCAGCTCAGCCATAGACCTGTGTCAGCCTACACCAGCGGAAGGCTCAGTTGATACCCTTCTACTCATCTAATTGGCAAATCTCAGAAAGGACATGGTCTTTAGGTTGCTTTAGCCTTCTCACCATTACTGCATTTGCAGGCCACTCTGCAGCCCACCCACCACCACAGCTCCAACTTTTATGGCATATCTGACGTACCTAATGCCACATTTCTCATTCTGCTGGTTGCAGACGAGAGCCATGCTGCCAAATATAAATTACAGCTGATGGAAATAACAGTTTTCTTTGAACTGACCTAAATGATACCAATTTGGTTTATTTTGAGATCTGAAAATAGAAAGTTCAGAGCTTGAGCTTGATGCAAAGATGCGTCTGTGATTTAAAAAAAAAGACAAATTATAACTACTTTTATCTGTGTATGTCCTTTTATGTTTTGTGAAATTTTGAGTATGACATAGTGGAAAAACGGAAGCTGTATTGCCTTATTTTCATTCACAGGAGGGGATAAGAGTTTGTTTTTACTTTAGATTGGCATGATGCCAGTCTTTCTGATGATGGAAATTGTTGAGTAGGGGCTAGGAACAGCAATCTGTCAAAACATCCTTGGAAGTGTAGAGTAATGTGTGTGTTTTTACTTTCTCAGCATTTTCTGTGCTATCTTGCTATTGCATAATGCATTATTGAACTCTTATTCAGCAGCCAAACTGCACAAATTGGAGCCACAAAAAAACAAAAAAACAAAAAGAAAACAAACAAAAAAAACAAGCAAAAACAAAATAAGAACAAAACAAATAAATAGATTTTTTCTTCGAATCAAAGTGAAATATATTTTACTTCTTCTAGTTGCCACATCTGCACATTGAATGTTTGATCTCTATATCTATATCTATATTAAGCATCATCCTAAATTTCCTTTTCGCTCAGGCATCTTTCTTTGTTACCAGCTTTTCTTTGAGAAACCTGAGAAGATTGGCTCATTTGATTACGGAATAAAGACTCAGAGATGTCTGTATCTATACTTAAATCTTTGCTGCCACCCTGTGAATATGATCAATACTGCATGCTTTACAGATGATGTGTTCAAGGAAGCAAACAGTAAGGGAATTTGTAAAATATTGCTTCCCTCAACCTCCATATGTGAACAAAACCTTCTGAAATAAAATGAAACTAATCAAAAAGACTCAGCTCTAAAAAATATAATTACATTAGAGACCTGTATATGCACATTATAATCCAGAGATAAATATACAGATATAACTGGTTTGTTAGAAAACATAAAAGAAGCAAACTGTTATATTATTAATTTAATAATGAAAGATGAATACAAGAGTATATTTTTAAAATGCCCGTGGGCTCCATTAGAATAACCTTTTTAAGAAACAGGTACGTGTATGTGCGCGCGGTCACGTGTGAATGCGTGCGTGTGCTATCATGCACATTACATTTTACCTTTCTCACTAAAACCTCTGTTAGACATGGAAAAGTGTGACTCTAAACAGTGCTGCCACATTCACCCTCATATCTCCTTGAAGAATTTTCATAAGGTGACAGCTACCTGCCAACAAATTCCGTGTTGCTCAATAACAACGACAGGCAGTGGCCATCACCTGCTGTATGTTGACGGCTCTTGTTTACAATTCCACTGGCTACCACAAGGGGTCAGTGTTGCCACATGTAGGGCACAAACAAGCACGACTTAGGCAATAGCAGGTGAGTTGAGGATGGCTGACGTGTTTTGGATGGGGCTCAGAAAGCTGTCTCTTCTGATTATCACTTCACTGTACACCCCACACAGAAGAGCCCATATCATTCATCCAATGTGACTGCTTGAGAAAGGGAGCCCAGCCATGGCAGACAAAATGAATAAGTCAGCAGACCAGGAAGAAGGCAAGAAAAGGGGATGACCTGGCCGTTTTGCCTGAGCAAGCCATTCTGTCATCATTTAGGGCATAAAATGACACGGCCAGTCGTCAAATAACTTTCCAGTAATTGCTGTGAGCAGAGGCTTGAGACATGGTTCAATTTTCATACCGCTCCATCTGGTCCATTGTAGAGGTGAGCGGAAAATTCAAGCAGCTATGATCTCAAAGACAAAATGTTTCCACGAAATCGGTCTAGACTTCAGAACATGCTGGATGTCTGGCCTGACACAGGCTCAAACCAGACTTTCACCAAGGGAAATGACAGTAAAATGAGACAGAAACAGTTGGTAAGCTATCTGATACTGATTTACCTTCTGTTTGATCACAACAATAAAACTCTGCTACTTGAAAAGTAATCTAAGCATCATTTTTTCAGCAGGTCATCTCACAGCACCAGGATGAGTGAGAAAACGCAGGTTTATTATAACTTTAAGCCAAAATTCCAAGTTGGAAAAAAAAGCAGTCCTCTTGCAGATGTTTGCAATTACACGACGTAACATCAGAGTAAATTAACACAGTGAGCATCAAGAAGTTAGTGTCATTAGATACTTTTCTTATCACTCCGACATTGATTCTTTAAAAGTACAAGCTACAGGCTAATTTAGGATATGTCATGAAGCAGAATGAAAGATGAGCTGTCAGAAGCAGCCGTGGGTTGGAGCACCTGCATCTCTCCCACATCATGTCTCCCACTTTGCCAAACCACCTGCCCATATTCACTGATGAGCCCTTAGCCAACCTTTTAATCTAAACACCCACCGGTCTACATTCTCAGTCCTGTCTTTAGTACAAACACGATGATGAAACTGCAGGATGGTCTCCTGTGCCTAACATTGCACTCAGTTGCCCTGGGCATTCACATGTCACTTAACATAGAGCACAGATCAGTCCTATGAAATCAGTCTCAGATCTCTCTGCTTAAGAAATAAGTGCACGCGCGCACACATCAAGATGTGAGTCATAAAAGAGCAGGCAAATGTCAGCGAACGAGAGGGGAAGGAAAAAGAATGGATACATGCATGCAAAACAGGGCTGGAAAGAACAGAGGAAGGGCTGATTGGGAGGGGATGAGACGGAGAGGCAGCCAATGCGGAGCTCTGCATCTTGAGGAAGAGAGGAGGGGAGAGAGAGGGAGAGAGCTAAGAGGAGAGTAAGGAAGTGAGAGAGGTGGAAAGAGAGGGAGAGAGAGATGAGAGCGAGAATGTGGGGGAGGGAGGGAGAGGGTGAAGCTAAGGCAGTCACTCTGAGAGGGAAGGCTCCAGTGTGGTGCTTTTGGATGTGAGCTGCTCTCCTCTAACCAGCCTCTGCCCATCCCTTTGACTGAAACAGTGGTGTGTGGGTCTAGTAATTGTGCTGTACCAGCTGTGGGGGGTGCTGCTGCTGCTCAGGCTCAGGCACAAGCTGACTGGCTGGTTCCCTGGCTAGGTTGTCTGAGGCAGAGTGGGGTTGACTGGAGCTGAGGTCTAGGGAAGGGCAGGGCAGGGCTGGCTGTTGGGCCATTTGTGCCAGGGCCCCACAGGAAGCAAACATGAGCGTTCCTATGCTAAAGATCGGGGCAGTTCTCAGCACCATGGCCATGGTGACCAACTGGATGTCTCAGACTCTGCCCTCTCTGGTGGGACTCAACGGAACCACCATCTCCAGAGGGGGCACATCAGAAAGGATTGTCAGCGTGCGTATCAATTCTTTTTGCTTATTTGCAAGTGCGTGTGCAGTGTTTTTGTTTGAGCATGCTGTTGTGAATGTGAGAAAGAAAGCGAGAATGTGACAGATTAAAGAGAGTGACACAGCAGCAGACAGAGGGAGAAAGTGAAGAAGCAGAAGAGAGGTTTCAGAGAGACGTGTGAAGACGCGAGTAAGAATAAAAGAGCCCACGTTGTGTTAACAGAGAGACGATGGAGACAGATACGCATGTGAGAACAAGGTTTCAGTGAAGCATGAATGATGCATATGTTTGTGGGAGAGTCATAAGTATAAGGATGCAGAATTGTTGGCTTGTGATTGTGAGTGATGGTGAGTGGCGGACAGTCTAAGTGTGGATGTTTGCAGGAGACCATATGTTTTTGCCAGGGTGACAGGAGGTAGAGAGCTGTCCTGACTGATGCTCAGGCTGATCCTATCTGTCAGTCACCTCCAGGGTGGGAAGGAGGTGATGAGGAACACCGAGAGGTTAATACAGTTTTACAGCTTTGAGTATGTCTTATTCCTCCCTTGCTATGTCTATCTTTAAGCATTTTAGATTGTTATCGCCTCAAATTAAACACTGGCCTCATCCTGAAAGGTCATAAGGGCAATTAAGGTGTTTTATAAATAAAACAGCAGTTTATTTATTTATTTTGAATATTTTTTAGTGGTTAATGCTTGCATAATGTTGTACTCTCTTTCTCATGAGGTAACACAGACAATGAGACAGACAGGGAACAAACAAAAACAGAAAGAAAGAAATGAATGTAATATTTTCCGGATCATCTGCAGTAAGTGATCGCTTTTCCTCTATCCTGAGTGTCTTTCTATGGCAGCTTACCCATTAAGTAAATGTTCTGGTCTGTTCAAAAAGACAGAATGAAATTGAAAGTCCCAAGAGGTCTGTGACCATCTGGATGTGTGGTTTCGCATGCATATTGTGCATGACAGTGTTTGTGTGTTCAGACATGTACACATGGAATGTTTAGACATTCTTGTCTCAGGGGTGAAGGTCCATCTGTGGTAAGAAGAGTTTTAGGATGTAAAGTGGCTTGTTAAAACATAAATCTACCACTTTATGTCTTCCTAATGTAGCAGTGGTGTGCCAGTGGAAATGTTTCCCCTTTAAAGAACACTTTCAGACAGTAATATCTTTTTTTGAAAATGTCAAGCACCTGGAAAATTGCTTCAAACTGTTAATCTTTCAAACAACTTGCGCATATGTCGGGTAATTTAGAGCAGAACTCAAGGTAAGAAATGTTTGGATTATAAGTCTTTTATATTATTCTATTATTCCAGTTTTCCTTAGAGGTTATGGCTTAGTTAATCGCTGATTTCTTCTCTATACCAACTCATTCTGCTCAGGATCAGATGGGATAAAAATAAACATCGCCATGTTTATTTTCAATAAACTCTTTCCAAACAAGATTTGAGATCAGAAGCTTAATCATTTGCATTTCAAAAGACTGGATACAATAAAATACAATAAATAGTCATGAGTGGATATTTTCTTTGAGGCAGCCCTAATTCACTGCCAAAGGAGGAAAAATGTTGCTACTGAAGTTCATTTCATCAAAGTTTTAACAAAACTGATGAGCCCGTTTGATGGTGCCACAAATTATTACTGTGTAACAGTCTGTTGTGATGGGAAATGTCTTCTCTTTGAGACAGGGATAATCTCCGCTCATAAACAATGGCAGCAAATAAAACTTTAATGTAAAACCTTGCTTCAAAGTCCCGTCACTATTAATGAGACTTTTGCCTGTGATGATCTTAGAAGCAGTCATGACTCACAAATTGTTTAGAGTTTGAATCAAAGACAATCTAGCTGTGGTCTTGTGACACTCTGGTGCTAACATGCCAGTAGCTGTTGCCTGCCTGCTTTCCACCCTGGCACCCATGCATGCTGCATTGCATATTCTCTAAGCTCAGAGCTATTTTCCAAGTCTGCTTCACTTGCTTTCTGTGCCTGTCTTCTAACCAGCTGACCCAAGAACACAGCTGACTGAATTCATGTGGGCCTTTCTGTGATGGCACTGAGCACAACACTGCCTGGGTGCTTGTACACATCTGTGTAGTGCAGAACCATGTTCCTTAATGAGCAGACGAGACCCTGGAAACACTTACACAGAAGAAGCGTGGCTATAAAGAATTGCTAAGACAAGTTAAAGCTATAAACCTGCCAGACAGAGTGTACACACTAAATCATCTTTTTTATTATGATAGCAAAATGATTTATTCATCTATAAAGAGTGTTATACATTTAAAAAGAAATGTTCTTAAAGTGCTGTGTGGACACACAGCAGATACCAGGGGTATATCTGATAAATTTCTGCACTTTTTTCCAATTATTTATCAAGTTCTGGTCAATGAGACATAAAGGCATGGATTAAAAATGAGTTTTAATTTCTTAGTATAGCATATATATCTTCTCTGTCTGACCGCAAGACAAACAAGTGACAAGTGCTACTCAAGTAAAAGAAGTAGCACGATGTTCAAAGCTGAAAACAGTGTCAAGGAGAGCACTTATTATCTCGGGCAGAGGTTTAGGAGAAATAATGAGACTTCCAAATTTGCCTTCCAAAAAGAGTAATTACCATAAACAACTACTGCAATTCAAACATTACCTGCTATAAATTGTGAGACACAAGATACACCAAGTCTCTAATGCAGTTTGGCGTTCTTCAGCTTAGTATGTTCAACCTACAAAAACTGTCGTTGAAAAAAAAAAAGAGCTGTCTGTCCTTAGTTATAGAAATAAAAGGACACATTCACAGTGCGAGACACATAATAAAAAAAGGCTTGTCCATGAATCGAACCCTGCTGTGCTCTAAGTTAAAGCTGAAAATCTGTTGAGATGAAAAATGCTTGCTTTTCTACATAATAATAATAATCACTGAATCTCTCAACACTTTCAGTGAACACAGCATAAGTCAAGGATAACTGTCTCATTATAGATAAAAATAAATAAATAAATACATGTATGTGTGCACAAGACTGGCATAGATAGGTTCCTCTCAATAAAACTGCAGCAGGGTGCCTGGATGTGTATGCATGTGGTGACGCTCCCTTTGATATCTAAATTAAGAAAGCTGTGAGGAAGAAGTCTGAATAAAATATTCTCACCATCAGAGGAGAGAATGGAACAACAAATGTCAGTGTACAAAGAGGCAGGACACAGAAACTGATTGGGGTCACGCAGCCTCTGTCAGGATGTGAGACCGTAAACTTTATCACTTCCACTGCGGAATCCAATAAAGTGTATTGTAAAAATTGATTCTCAGCTATGGATTAAAAATTAAATACGACTGCAGGCTTTTATTTGCACACTTTATTTTTTACATTCATTGTGCTGCTTTCGATTAAATTTATCTCAGTTGGGATTCTGACAAGTGTAATCTAACGTCAGGTTAATGGGATGCAGTGGGAACAGCGACAAGCTCAGCCAATCTATAAAAGATCATTTTCAATTGTTTTAAACTTTAATTAATTATGTGATCGTCTAGCATAAAGCATTGATCCCAGAAAAGGGAATCAGGGTTTTGACATGGTTCATTTGTCATTATAAGAGTATAATTCCACCCTGCAGGACTCACGCCTGTTGCAATTCCTCCATTTTTCAAAAGCAATTCTGTAATCCATATTTCTACCAATGAAACACTAACTGTGTTATAACAGTTTACACAGTGTTTTCTCACATAAGCCACCCTGGCACTCTCTTGCCTGTGTTTAGCACCAGACATGATAGAGCTATCTTGCATCGCTGCAACAGAAGAGCAGAATCCAAATGCTTTTCACTACGGCACCTGGCACGGCGCTGGCTGGAAAAAGTGTAGAGTTGCAGTTGCGCACTCATGCCGAGTGCCAGCGAGTGTCATTTTCTTTAACCTCTCCAAGAACCCCCCCTCTTCAAAAAACACTTGATGCATATGCCCACCCCCACTGTCACTCAAGTGTGAGGTGGATGGGGAACGGGTTGTGGGTGCAGATGGAAAGCGAGCAGGACGCCACTGAGAAAGGCGGCAGTCATGAGGGTGATGGAGAAAGACGGAGAGAAAGGCAGTAGGGAGCCAAAATGAGGCAGTAGGGACAGGGCCATGATGAGTTTATGACTCATATTATTGACTGGCAACCATGCTGAGCTGATTGTGTTAATCACTTTCCTTGGGAGCAGAGGAGACCTGGGACTTCACTTGGTGTCTTTATTATTTTAAAGCCCAGCAGCTGGCTTTGGCATTAGGGATTTACTGATTGTTCATTTGAAGAGTGAATGTGTGCATTGACATGTTTATCTATATACACTCAATTATAGCAATAACTGGCAAATCTGAAAATGAGAACCGATTGTTTGGGTATAATATAGATAAAATCGAACACTGTGCAACAGAGACAGATGTCTAGTTTTTTGGGGACAAGTACTGATGGATGTTAATGCCTGGCATAAAGCATCATTCTGCTGACAGAGAGGAAAGGAAAGTAAAGCATTTTTTATGAAAGCTGGCACTGCTGGATGACAATGAAGGAAAGAAAAAGATTATTTAGGTAGAACTTCATATTTTATTTCCTGAATAAGAATTCCCCTTCTCAATGACGTCTAGATTTCATCTTCTTCTATGTCTTCTGTCTTTCTCCGTGTACAGCTCGACCTCTCCTCCTCTTCTTAACCTGTCCATCCTCGGTAGTGTTGCAATTTCTCAGCCGTGTTGACAGTTCACAGTGTAGTGGTCAGCTCTCTTCCATATCTCACAACTTGTGCCTGCCTCTGCCTGTTTGCCCCTTCTGCCTGCTGCTTATGAAAGTTATAATAGACTTCCCGTCATGCTCATAAAGTAGGGAGCTGTAGATTTATGATCTCATTTAACTCTGGCTTTACAGCAGCAAGCTCCAGGGTTGGTTTAATGAAACGCCAGAGGAAGTCCATCCTGCAAATCAGCAGTGATACCACCAGCTCAAATGTCTAATTGGATAATACCTCTAAACTTTGCTAATCATTAACAAAACCAAGCAGTCTTAGTTTCTTTGTGCTACAGAGAATCACTCAGATAATGGTTTAACTTAGTAAGTTTTTTTTGGTGGAATCAGCTCTGATTTCTCTGCAGCAGGAAACAGTGGAGAAGCATCTAATCTTCACTTATCTCAGCACAGATTCCCCTAAAGTTGTCAATCAGCATTGTAACTGAATACCGTTTAAACCAAGCTAGAGGAAATTAGAGCCACTTCTCTCTTCTCCGTCAGCCTTTCTGAAAGCACAACTTCTCCTTTTCTGCTTATGAAAGTAAGCAGTTCCTCCTTTAATCAGTTTTCCCTTGGGAGGATGGAAGTTTGTGGTTTGAAGATATGTTTGCAGCTGATGGTGATGGGACGTCATGCATCCAGGCTATCTGATATGAGGTCATGGAAATGGAGGAGACTCTGAGTTGGCACAAAGTGGGAAATCCAGAAATATTAACGAGTAATTTTCATTTTAGTGAGCAAACCCAATTGATTTTTAATTTCTCCAACCCTTTGTGGTTTCCTGTTGTTTTCATTGCTGCTGTTTTCGCCATTAATGGGCTTTTACATAGCAGCCATGTTACAGTTTCAAACCTGTCCATTACATATTTTATTTCATCCCATACATCTAATGGATAAATTTCTGGTATAGGGAGCTAAACGCCTTCCCTCTGCTGAAACCACCATCTGTGTCTGGGAGAAAAGGATCATCCTTTAAACCTTAGGTACTCCAGATAGCCGCACTGATAGCACGGCGACAGCTCAGGTTATGTTATCGTCACTACTCAAGTGTAGCAAACTAATACACGAGCTGCATACAGTATGCAAACATTACTCACACTCGTTTTCACTCTGCATATCTTGAACATAATTATGGATAAAGGAAGATATTGAGAAATTAGCCTTTTTCATTACTAATGAGATGTTTGCTAGACTACATAGTTTTGACTGTCTTAAATGAACCAATGTCAATGACCCATTCTGTAGAGATGCCTCATATTAATATCATATTAATACATTCCAAAACATATTTAAGTTTATGACGCTATGTTCAATGTGAGAGATCACTAGCTCTGATATAAAGATCCGTCTGGGCACAAAGCATATAAGGACAAGGCACATTTGCATTTAAGAATTACCTTTTCTCTCCTGCTCCCTAAACTGTCACTGTGATGAGAACGGTGAAGTTAGTGCTGAACCGATAGGTGGGTGGTAATGAAACTGGAAGTGATTCAAATAAGCTCTTCATTTCAGCTCAGCATTTATGAAACTTTAATGAACAGAAGAGAAGATTGGTTGCTGTGAAAGCTCTCTGGCTTGGAAAAGCACAGGAAGAGCACAGCGTGATATTAAACATGTTGGAAAATGAAGAAAGCATGATAATAGGCTGACATGGCTCTGATATTAAAAGAAGCTACTTTCAGCTGCTCCCTTACTCGCAAGGGGTCGCCACAGCAAGTAGCTCCACATGTTTTATTTGGCAAAGTTTTTACAGTAGATGCCTTTCTGACGAAACCCAACGTGCCTCTGATTTTATTTTGCTGAATTTCTACTGCCCGCTACGTAAGATTTCATTTGGGAAAGAAAAAAAAGTTGGTGCGACACCGACCGTGGCTCCCTTTGAAGCTGATAGCAATATGAAAAATTAATGCACACTTCTGCATCCACTGGCAAAAATCTAGCTAAGCCCAAAGTGAATATCTCGTGCATAAGCGGACAAGCCCTAGGTGTGTGGATATGCAGAATTATTTTACCGAAGACTGCAGACACCTTAAGAATTAGCAGCTTAAGTAGATTTTGCCGTTTGTATCTAGAAAACCTCCACCTGTTCACACTGCAGGGTACCAGTTTTAATGAAAGTGCTTGTAACCAGCTGTGACTTCACATTCTAGTATTTTACACACATTCACAGTATTATATCAGCCATTACATAGACTCTATAGTTGTGAAGTAAGCATGCATTACAGCTGCAGGAATTTCCAAACATAGCATCTTGAGGGTGTGGATCAGATGTGTAGTTGCATTTCAGTGTGATCCCACAATGTATGTATTATTCCACAAGAATGTATGTAAGTACTGTATGTTGAAGCATACTCATACTGATATACATAGACATTATGACAGAACAAGTTTTAGCACAGATGACCGCTCTCACACGCGAGAATAGCCACAGACTTCAGCACATACAGAAACCTGACAGTGAGTGAGACGTGAGCAGGGAATTAGATGCTGAAAAAGATGCACCCCCCACCAAACACACCCACACACATACATACAAACTCCCTCATGCCAAGGCAATGGCAGAATGAAACAGACCATCAGACAAAGATGAAAGGTTCTGCTGTGGCGACTGGCTCTTTTGTCTTAACTCTGGCTTTGGCTATTGTGCCTCTGTATCACCATATTATAGACTTTTGATGGTCGATTGCCTCGGAGAAGGAAGACTAATGATAAGAAAGGCACTGAGTGACAGAAAAAAGTGCAAGTCACTGCAGGGACTGGAAAATATGCAGCAAAACTGATAATACTGTAAAGATATTTTAACCAGTGTGCCAATGCGTTCCACGGTGAGTCTTTCACATGGAAAGTAGAAATTCAGTCATCCTGAAATATAGCTAATATATCTATTTAATACTATATGAATAGAATATTTCTCCTTACTTAGCTTAATTAAATTTAGATGCAGTCATATAAATAATTCATGAGTCTATTTAATATGCATTGAATATAATGAAAAAGAGAAAATGTGATAAGAATTACGCGTAGAACTTTATTGTTGCTATTGGCACAGGATATTTAAGTCTCTCACATAGCTATAGTCTGTTTGCCATCCCTCGATTTAAAGTAAGTCAGATTTAAGATACGCTCTTTCTGCAACTGCAAGGGAAGAAGAAGGCAGTGAAAGAGGGAACAGAACGAGTGGAGAGGGGGTGGCGTGCCAAGGGATTGGCAGGAATGACAAGATGTGACAGTGAGCACATTGGCTCGCAGGGTGGTTGCTACTTTACACTCCAATCACACAGTCCCCCTGTCCCCCAAGACATTTTAATCTGATCCCCCGACCCAAGGAGACGAGATCACAGCATAACACTGCTCAGAGGAAAGCAGGAGACAGGCACAGAGCTGAGACATAACATTTTATTTCTAGACTTTTCCGACCTCTTATATGGATGGGTCTTAATTGCATCTCCAAAACGGCTCTTTCTTGTCTTATTACAGCTTGCGTCATATGCTGGCTATGCTAGATGCAATGTAAATGAGCAAATCAGAATAGAAAAACCTTTGCGTAAATTGTGTAATGCATACATGTGTGATTGCAAGCGCACAGCGTTGCTTTTGATTGGATTAGACAGAGAGAGAAACATCCATCCTTTTAGCCTCTCCCCTCCTTCACTGGTAAGGGGCTGCATTATCGATCGTGAACAGCTCCATTTCCTTTCTGTGTCCAAACTTATTAGATGCTGTGCTTTTGTACAGCCTGTTCTGATCCCTTTTCCTTCCTCTTTTCTTTGAAATCCCCATTTTCCACCAATTTATCTTTGTCTTTCTTCATCCTCCACAAAATTCTTGCTCTGTCTTTGTCACGTCAATGTGTTCTCCATCCATTTGTGTATTTTCCACCAGTCTGTCTTGTCTTATCTTAATCGACACCCATTTCAGCTTTCACCCTCTCCATTATCTTCTAGATGACTCTTCTATCCTCTATCTCTCCCTGCTGGTGTCTTTTACTACTGTGACTACCAGCTCTGTCAGTCTCTTCATCTCCAGTTAAAACTGAAATTAAACTGCAAATGGTTTTGAATAGTTGGGGTGAGCAATTGTCATTAATTTTCTTAGGAGAGGATTCATTTCTGAAAGAGTCACAAAGAAAAAAGTAATGTAATAGAGAAATTATGACTTTGCAGCTAATTTATGGTGACAGAATAGGCTCAACCAATCATGATATAGGATGTATAAAAGAGTCTTTTATTTTCTTCAAAAGGCTTTATGCAACACTTTTAAGTATTAGATAAATTTATTGTCTTAGACACGTTTTATAAGGGTGGAACACTTTTCAGATTACCGTTGATGCGTGCTGGCAGAATAAAATATCTTGTCTGCCCTCATGCATTTTGAAAAGCCAATTTGGTAGTAGCACAGATAAACAACTGCAGACATAAACAACCATATTTTATTTTTTATTTTATGCCTGTAAGATATATGTGTCTCTGTATTTCTGCAGGCTCTATACCCAAGACCAGAGGAGGGCTGGGAGATCTACAGTTCAGCGCAGGACGCAGATGGGAAGTGTATCTGTACCGTCGTTGCACCAGCCCAGAACATGTGTAACCGCGACCCACGCAGCAGGCAGCTTCGCCAGCTCATGGAGAAGGTGACAGCTGTCAATAACACACCCACACTGGGACACGAGTATTACCCACACAGACATGCAAGCACAAACTGCCACACTGGGCTCGTGTCTGACGCCGTCTGTCACATAAAGGCTGCTGAAGTGAACGGTTTTCCTTTACGCTGCAGTTGATCAGTTGTGCATATGAACACGACACCAGTCAGAAGACTGTTGTTGAGCAGCTGAGTACCTGAAAATTAATGAATTATGAATTGCTAATGAAAAATATCCAAAAACCAACCCATGTAATTGAATTCACTGAACCTTAGCCTTACAATGTTTCTATTATAAATATAAATTTATGAGATAGAAATTAATAAAATTAACTTTTAACAAGTCAGTGAAGATTACAAGTACTTTAGGTGGAGACTTGTAAATTAAATACTGTGTCACCAAATCTGGGTTGATTAGGACATTTCATTAGAGCTTTTGTGCTTACTTGTGATATTGATAGCATTTAATGATGTAGTGTGTATTATGAATGCAGTTTTCAACAGGCAGAGAATAAATCTAGGCATTATTTAGATGCAGTAAAGCATTACTGACTGACACGTAGAGCATGCTAATACCTAGTGCGCAAACACAAACACACAACTAAGGTCAGGCAACAGGTAGGTTCATAAATGACCCGCAGAGGCTTGTTAAATATCCAGATCTACAGGCAGCACACCTGTCTCTTTTTATTTATTTAATTCATTTAATTTGTATTCATGTCTGTTTAAACAGTAGAAACCAGAGAAATGATGTTAAACACCTTTCAAGTACTTGATGGGCTATGGCAGAGTATCTTCGGTCTGCTCTCCAGTTCATTCATAGTACAGTTGATTTTTTTTCGTGGACAATCAAAACCAGTGAGTAGGTGAAAGAGAGGCTGGCTTCACCGAGTAACTGAAAGCCTAGGAGCAAAGAAGCAGAATGGAGGAGAGGAAAGACAGGAGGGGTTGACATTGATGTGGTCTTGTGAGGAGAGGTGGTGGTAAATTGAGATGCTGAATAAGCTCCGAGGCCCTGATGGATCAATGAGACACCTGAATTCACATATTGCATTCATTCTCATTGAAGTTTCCCTTTTCCCCTGACAGTCTCTGTCTGCTCCTGTTTAAAGCACATGTTCACACTAACAAAATCCACACTCATCCACACTTGAAACGAAGCATATTCCGACAGAAAAGGAAGAGCCTTGAACATAAAGAGACAAACTCAGTAAAACTGGTGAGAGAAGTTCACCTACACATTTGTGCGATGCAAAGTATATATTCCTTTATAGTCTCCATATTTGCTCTTACAGTGTGTGTGTGTGTGTGTAAAGAATAGATTTTTATATATATTAAAAGACTGCAAGTTCAGTTTTATAATAATGCACTATAAAAATGCACTAGTCTGTTTGCATGTTGATGTTTTTTCCCCCTCATTTTTGGTAAATATAATTCTTTGGGAACTGACAGGATTCAGTTCATTTTCATTCTGAACCTTTGGGAAAAAAAATAACCTGGTAAAATGTATATGAAAAGTGCATATTATAAAATACTGTTTATATTTGGAAAACTTTAGATTAATTCTGAATGCAAAGCAAGTGCACATTAATACTATTTCCTCATCCCCCTCTTTTGTCTGAGTTTTTTCCTTTAATTCCTTTAATTCCATGTTCCGGCATGTAGAGGGCTGCTCGATTTTGGTGCCACCCATTTAACGAAAGTGAAGTCATTTTCGACATATAATTTTTGGTGTTGTACTTTGCATACAGTTCTTGAGCACTTATCTCACAGCCAGTTGCACCGGTGTTGTTAATCCAGGTTGGAGGATGACACATTTTATTAAAATAAGCTTGTAGTTTCTTATAGATTTTTTTTCTTCAGTAGCATGCCATTGTAAAATTATAATTAGCATTTCAGACATAGATCCCAGTGTGGTTTCTTTCAGTGGTTTCCCTTTTGACCTTTTATTTTTTGATTGTTTCCAAATATGTCCTGGAGTTCAGTATAAGCAAGGTGTCAGCTTTTTTCCCCGCTGGCCTCCTGCCCTGCATACAAGTACAAACACCCCTTTGTTGCTGACTGGCTGGAGTAGTGTTGCATGGATTGATCAAGTCAGTTTGTTTATTGCCCGTCTCCAGATTTTTATTTTTCACTGTTGTAACAAAGCAGCCTGCATTGATTAACAGTAAGCGATTGATTAAATTAAAATAAATAAATGGCTTACAGTACTTTGCCATTTTTTTCCCCTTAGTGATTCAAATGAGTCATACAATCATATATAAATGCAGTCTTCTGAAAAACTAAGTACATTGCTTCTTTAGAAATGAAGAGGGTAAGTAGCAGACAAGTCCTTCTAATCAAATGCACTTGATTAATTGACCATCTAATGTGGACACCTCTATAACGGCAGAGGTAGTTTCCTGGCCAGGTGTGTGTTAACACAATGCCATGGAGAAAAGACAAAGGAATGATCTCAAAGAAGCAAATATTGGTGAGAATGGCTCTAAGGCTCTTTCTAAACTATTTAAAGTCCATTATTCTACAATGAGAAAGATTATGCATGAGTGGAAAAGATAGTTGCCAATCTTCCCTCGAGTGGATATCACAACAAATTCACCCAATGTGATGTTCAGTGAAATGGCAAAAAATCCCGAGAGCTACATTTCAGACTCTACAGGCATCAGTTAGCATGTTAAATATTAACGCTCATGTAAGGCCACCTGTCTGAAAGCTAAACCTTGTCCAAAATGTGTCCATGCAACAAGACACCCAGCAGCAAATCTACAGCAGAACAACTAAAAACTGAAAGAATCAGTGTTTTGCAGTGGTCAAGTCAAAGTCCAGACATCGACCTGATTGAATTGCTGTGGTGGGTGAAATGCTCAAATGGAATTATGCAACATTGTAAAAAGAAAAAAAAGAAAAAACTAAATTTCTTGCATGCACACTACTTGTAAGACACTAGTTATTAGAACCAAACACTCCCATCTACTACTGTCCACAGCCCAGCTTGAGGACACCTGGGGTCAATGCTGTTTCAGCTGCACACAAGACGTTAGTTTAAAGACTACGTGTTATTCTCTGTGTATAAGCACATTATAGTTCCATGCCCACCAAGCATCCTCATTTGAACTCAGAGCATGCGGGTGAAATGTTTGATTGGACCAGATCCACAAAATCTCTCTCTGACAAAGAAAGCCAAGGATACAATAACAATGTCAAAACAGCCCCTCTGTTCAAAGAATTTAAAGTAGCCTTGTGCAAAATCTCTATTCAGCTTTCTGTAAAGCCAGACAAAATGCCATTTAATGCAGAGCTGACCTGAAGAATACTGTGCAAGAGTGCTCACAACATACTTTTAAACACCTTATGGACTCTTTTAACCTCTCTATGTAACTGTGTTGAGGTAAAAAAAAAAAAAAAAAAAAGTGATATGAGGCCAAAGTCAGCCATACACATAAAGACACTTTTTAGGATTTGTTACAAAGTGAGTCATCGCGCTGGACAAGAAGCAGATACACCTGTGACTGATTCATCTGAGCTGGTGAGTGTAGAGAGAATCTTATGTGACCAAAGGTAAGCATGAAATGCCACAACTCAGAGGACTGAGTGGTCCCAGCTGTCAACTGCCCTGGAGGGTGGTGACACTGCATTTGTTTAGAGTCCATCCTGCTGGAACATTTTACCCTTCCACATTCTTCCATCTAATGCACATGTAGTGCTGTAAAGCAACTTTTAATTAGTGAAGGGATATATTTTCTGACCAAATATAACCAGAACGGTTCATGAAGCACATGAGGAATGAACTGGTTGTAGAAAACAAGGGACACAAAGTAATTGAGTGGGTTGTCAGAGAGTAGGCAAGCAAAGCATTTGGTGCAAAGTAGAATTTGTTCCAAACGCTGACCTTTGAGAGCTTGGCCTGTTTTTTGTTTATGTTAGGAGTGATATGAATAAGTATATTTTGCTTGCTTGGAGTTTTGATTGCGCATGTCATTGTGGGTGGGCGTCTGTTGCTGTGGGGAGTTGTACATATGTACCCATACGCCTCCAGTATACACGACAGCCCAGTAATATTTATCAATGTTCAACTGATTTCTGGCCAGTTCAGTGCATCGTGCAGGAGATGAGGGGGTGCATGAATCAGTAGGTTGGTTATGCAGAAACAGAGTGGGCTGTCAAAAGTGAATAAGCTGAGTACCCTTTAAATTTTGCAATACATCCTACTACTTTTATCAGCAGTCACATCATCAATAAACACTAGTTGCCTTGTTCCACTGGTCAGCACGCATACCCATGTCACAACATTGCCTCCACCATGTTTGACAGACGGTAGGTAGATTTCTTTTTCTTTGCAGACCTTTGTAGGCTCTTTGAAATGTTTTCTGATAAAGCCAAGTCGAGCCTTCCTGTGTTTGATTGTACCAATTTTGTAACATTTTGTAAACCCTCTGTATTTCCTATCGTGAAGGCATTTCTTGATTGTAGAATGTGACAATGATGCAGCTACCTCTTCAAGAATGTTCTTAAATTTCATAGATTGTGAAGTTGTATTTCTTAACCATAGAAATAATATTGTCATCACTGTTGAATATTCCTGTCATCATAATTATTTAAACTGAGAGTTGTATGCCTAATTCTATATTCAGTGTGATTAGTGTACATTTTAAAGCCCATTCTTTATTTCAGTAATTTTTACAGCTTATGAATGAAACAGTACAGATTATGTAGTTTCAACCAACTTCTTTAACTTAACATATTTAAATTCAAAAACAGAGCCACCTCCACATTCTTCTTTGGCTGTAATATTTAACTTGGAATATGAACGAAATGGGAGCAGAAGTTTTTTTTTAGTTGTTTTTTTTTAGTATCTGCACACGAGTACTACAAAAAAGATGCCTACAGACAAGTAAAGGACAAGTTTATAGACATTTCACATTCACAGCTGAGGCCACAAAGTTTTCAGTTCACCCCACCTGTGTATCTGGAAAACCCATGCCAACCCCAAACTACGAAGGCAGGATTACAGCAGGACTTTTTTTCTTGCCTGACTCATTTACTGCAATTTAAACTAAATAATGAACAACTGCAAAAATGAAACTTACAATAAATGATCTGTGATTGAGGTGTAAAATGAGAAAAAAAAACTCCTCCTCTAAGATAACCCGCGATCATTAGTGTCATTGTGGGTTTGTTTTTGTGACGCAGGTTCAGAACATCAGCCAGTCAATGGAGGTGCTGGACCTAAGGACGTACAGGGATCTACAGTATGTCAGAAACACAGAGAGTCTAATGAAAGTGGTAGATGGAAAGCTGAAGGTGGCCTCTGAAAATCCCCGCAGCCTCAATCCAAAGGGCTTTCAGGTAATTGGCTCTGTGTCTCCTCATGTACAGTGTGTGTGTTGGTGTTTATATGTGTGTATATTATTGTCAAGTGAATGCAGACACTGTTGATTTGGCACTGCTCGCCAAACTTATGCATTGCAATCTCTTTTGCTCTTCACAGACAATAAAATTTTGTATGACTCGCGATGCACTGCAGCATAAACATAGGTACACAAATTCATTTCCAGTCTTATATGAGTTCTTTTGTCATGCACAGAGAAATCCAAGTAAATCGCACACTCATGAGTGATTAAATTCTTGGACCTAGAAAAAGTATGGGGTTTTTTTATGGGGGGGAGGGGGGTTGCATTTGTCTCTTTGTATCCATTTGTTCTCTATCTTCAGTGAGCTTACTACTTGATATACTTAACATTCTGCTGTCTGCCTTTAGATAACAGGCACATACATTCACATTTATCTCTACCTTATCTGTCTACAAGCTAGGGCTTAGCTGCCATTATTAGTAAGCCTTTTTGTCTTCCTGTCAGCAGGCTGTCCTACTGGGGTTTTTTAACATTTCTCACACTCTTACAGATATTAGATGGACCATAAAATAGTTTGATTAAAAGATGGCTTGATAAATGATAAGTGTGCTTTACTGCTGGGTCCATACTGCAGCACAAGGACAAGCACGAATGCCTGTGTTTTGCTTTCAGTGTGTTTTATGAAAGCCATTCCAAAGAAGGTAATGAAGATGTTTATAAAATTAACCAATTCATCAGCACTGCCTGAGATGACTAAAATATGCAGAACGAAATGAGTTATATCTTCTGATCTATCTTAATTCAACAAAGAGGGGAAAAAGCTGGATTTGTCCAGACCAGGTTGGCTGATGAATGCGTGCAGCTTAAAGTTGCCGATGGCAGAGTGCGGGAGATTAACGAGAGTGAATTTTCTCTTCTTGAAAAAGTGAAAATGAGATTTATGATGTGGCGCCACAGGGCTGAGAGCTGCTCCATCACCAGATTTACGATAAACCTTAACAAGGAGGAAACAGTCCCTCCTGTGGCGGCCACACTTTATTGATACGCCCAATTCTCTCTTGAACCCACTTCTCTCCACGTAGGCAGCCAGGTTCTCCTGCAGCTTCCTGTACTCCTACGGACATGTTGTTCTTTTAACTTCTAAACACACGATGAGTCACAGTCCAAGTTTATTTACAACTAGCTCTGCAACTGCAGCAAGTAGGTGAAGTTTCATCACCCAAAACAGATCACAGGCGTTTGGCCAATTTGAATAGTGTTTCTCATATAGGTGGCTTTCCAATCCAAAATATTTTCAAAGGAAGTAAAACTGTATTTACAGACATGGAAAAACAAAATATTTGCTTTTTAAATAGATAAAATATTCCTTTTGTCCTTGAAAGAAGATAAAAGGACATCTAATTTCAGGGTATTGACATAAAATATTAAGAATAGACGTTGTACATCTCATTAAAAATCAAAGGTCTATAGTTTTGAACAGATAAACCAGAACCTAATGGAGACATAAGCTTTATGAACCACAAACACCAAGGGAAGATTGCACTCACTCCCATGTACTGACTATCACAGGGCAGTTGTGTCCCCTATCTTGACTATTCTCTAAGGGTGTAATCCTCTTCCCCCTTTTTTGTGATAACTATCACAGGAGTTAAAAGACAAGGTGACCCAGCTGCTCCCCCTGTTGCCAGTGCTGGAACAGTACAAGACTGATGCCAAGATGATCCTGCGTCTTCGGGAGGAAGTAAGGAATCTGTCCTTGGTGCTTATGGCTATCCAAGAGGAGATGGGGGCCTACGATTATGAGGAGCTGCGACAGAGAGTCCTGCTACTTGAAACCAGACTCCACTCCTGCATGCAGAAACTTGGTATATATGGAAACGATTGTGGGTGTTTGTATGTGGTCATTGTTACCCAATTAAAAATGTATTACCATATATCATTGCAGCATTTAATCAATTTGACAACAGTTGCACAGAACAGAATTAATGATTACACTAGGATCATCGCTGGTCAAAACTCTGTAGCATGTAGTTAACATTTCCACGTTGCTCTGATCTCAAATGATCTGCATAAATTGAGAAAAACTGGCCTAGAAAAATGGAATGAATAATAGATTGCATTTGTGTGTAATATGTTAGCTTAAACTGATGATTTTACAAAAACCCCACACATATAAACTGATGAGTTAACAAAAAAGACTGCAGTTACAGTTTAGCCCTTAGCTAATTTGCGTTTTATTATAGTTTTACATTTGAAAATGAACCAAGAGAATTAAAAAAAAAAAATAATGCTCACTTTTTGAGTACTGGGTAAAAACCAGGACAGTAAAACAACAATGGAAATATAAAAATGATGCCGCAAAGTCAGTCGGTGAACCAGTTTTTGTGTATTACAGATTTCAAAAAGCAAACACAAGATCGCATTGTGGAGAATCACAAATGAAAACAAGACAACAGAAGATGACTGCACAAAATATTTATCTACGCATTTATCTGAGATAATGATACAAATAGTACATTTTCTTAGTGTACAAAAATTTAAACTTCTACAGTGAAAACAATTGAACTGAACAATCTGAACCAAAACAAATGAAATGCCATATTTCAGATGAATTATAAAAGAAAACTAGTGTGATCTGATAGAGAAATCACCTGAGTGCATGTGCGTCTGTGTGGCCTCTTAGGTATGTAGGCATACATGCTTTCTTAATTCTTCTGCCTCTTTGACCTCCAGGCTGTGGGAAGCTCACTGGCGTCAGTAATCCCATCACAGTACGTGCATCAGGGTCAAGGTTCGGCTCCTGGATGACAGATACTATGATACCCAGTTCCGACAACAGAGTGAGTTTCTCAACTGCTGCATTTCACAAATACAGGAACACAGGATTATTATTATTATTATTATTATGATTATTATTATTGTTGTTATTATTAGGATAACCAAGCAAAGAGGATAACCACAGTCAACCTTCTCAGTGAGGAAAAAAAAGAAGAAAATATGTGTCAGGGCAGTGCCACTATACGGCACTTCAGTGACTGATGCACTGTTTTCCATGAAAATGACTTCTCATGAGCTTTCAAGGGGGAGAGAGAGTGAGAAAAATGGGAATCCAAAGCTGTGCCACTGATGGATAGCGTATCTTTCCCTCCTCCCTGTCTTCCTCTGTCACTACAACTCCAGCTGATTAATCACTTCATCATCAGTGGAGAAATGAATGAGATGTTTGGGCAAAAGTTTTCCAAATCACTTGGGTAATTACCAGGAGTGTGCTCTGGACCCAAATGATATAGTAATGGGTTCAGCTGATCAGACATGACATGCAGTTTTGTACGGCCAGGCACATGGCAAGAAGCAGCAGGAAAGAGACAAGGGAAGAATAATATAGAAGATTAAGGGTGGTCTATGGTGACTGAGATGAAATGGTGGTGTTGGAAAAGTGGAAGACTGCATTATTAGCCATGTGTAGAAGAGAAGGGAAACTGATTAAGTTTAAGAGGAGAGATGAGCTTGGCCTTTTTCTTTCCTGCAATGAATCATAACAGCCTAAATAGGTGTTGTGGACAGAAAAGGTCAATTTTTGTGACTGAATGTCCTGATCTTTGTCTTTAATCACCTGGCTCAATCACTTCAATCTCTCCGAGTATTAATAGGCAGATACATCAGCAATGCCACATTAAGATCCGCAGCAATAATCATAATCATTCTGGGGAAATTTCATTGTTGCTCATGAGCCAAAGGCAAAGGAGGAAAAAATCGGAATGTGCAAGAGCTTTGCTTTACTCAATTTCTGTCTCCTATTCTATTCTAGAGACCCAAATTAGCAGGCATAGGAGAAACAACGCTTAATGCTCTATAATCTCCCCTCCTACATAATTCAGCCGCTGTGTCTCTTCACCATCAGCTCCTCCCATACCCTTGCTTTCTCCTCTGTGCATTTGAAAATACTTACTCTACAATGGAGAAGCAAGCAAAAGTGGGACAAGAAAGAAAAATTGCAGTAAGAGAATCAGAAAAAGCAGTAGATCGTAGCAAAGCTTTCCTTCAAATGTTCAAGAGAAAAATAACCATCTAAGCCAACTGCAGTTTAATTGAATCAATTAAAAGCTGAACTGTGCCTCAATGAGAGCACTGAGGGAATGAGATGGGAAATGCAGCCAGAGAGGGGCCATGTCAGTGGAGAGATCCGCTGAGAGTGCTTGAGGAAAAAGATAGAGTTGCTAAATGGATTGATTTTCTGTAAATGTGGACTGGAAAGGGCAAGGAGCACAAGCAGTGGTTGACTGCAAAGCGCAGGCAACATCTTCACTCCCACATGCCTGGCAGATCAGTAGCTCTGCACACACATTGATGCATGCACAACTCAGAGAATCGATATACACACACACTCAAACAAGCACACTAAACATTCTTATTTTAGGCCATTGCAGCTACTGATAATGAACTGTGACTTACATTTTCTTACAGAAAGGTCAAGTTTAACACAACAATATTTTTCTCCAGTAATCTCGAGACCTTCTCATTAACTTATTTTTCTGACCTTTTTTTCCGATGTTATTCATTTTTCCTTTTTCCACAGGTGTGGTCCATGGACGGTTACTTCAAGGGACGTCGGGTCCTGGAATATCGCACAATGAATGATTTCATGAAGGGCCAGAACTTTGTGCAACACTTGCTGCCACACCCTTGGGCTGGCACTGGTCATGTGGTCTACAATGGTTCACTGTACTACAACAAGTACCAGAGCAACATTATCATCAAGTACCACTTCCGTTCTCGAAGTGTGCTGGTGCAGCGCAGTTTGAGTGGGGCCGGCTATAACAACACTTTTCCCTACTCCTGGGGTGGCTCCTCTGACATCGACCTGATGGCGGACGAGAATGGCCTATGGGCTGTTTACACCACCATCCCTAATGCTGGAAACATTGTCATCAGCCGCCTGGAGCCTCAGAGTCTGGAGGTGCTGCAGACTTGGGACACAGGCTTTCCTAAGCGCAGTGCTGGAGAGTCTTTTATGATCTGCGGCACACTATATGTCACCAACTCCCACCTGGCTGGTGCCAAGATCTATTTTGCTTATTACACCAACACATCAAGCTATGAGTACACAGACATCCCCTTCCACAATCAATACTCCCATATTTCCATGATGGACTATAACCCCAGGGAGAGGGTCCTTTATACCTGGAACAACGGACACCAGGTGCTGTACAATGTCACACTCTTCCAGGTTATTAAGACTTCTGGAGACTGAGGACCCTCAGACTGACTGATTTAAAAAATGCTGTGATTATTGTTCTGGGGTGTCAGAGGTGGGGGGCACAGACTATGGGAGGTGTGGGTTGGGGGCTTTAATGTATGGGTATAGGCTTGGATTTTTTTTTTTTTAATGAATTTCAAACTTCATAGAGTGCTATTACTCACATTCTCAAAAAACCATCCGACAGTAAGGTCGGCAAAGATACAAAAACTGAGCGCTTCTCTCTCTTTTTTTCTTTCTGTGATGAGTAAGCATGGTTCTTTTTATTTGTGATGATAAATAAATATCCTCTTTACCATTTATGCTTTTGTATTTCATTGTCACTTTGATTTCAAAAACCTTAGATGAATTTTTGGAAGAGGTGAAAAATCTGTCTGAAAATGTGGTTTCAAACGTGAAAGGCTCAAATAGGAGTAACATTTCCTTTGTCTGTGTTGTTAATGTTCCTGTTATTTCCTTGAAGCCTAGCTCAGACAGATACAAAGCACAAAAGATGCATTTAGAATAATATTGAAGCTATTTTTCTAGCCTGAAATACTTAAACACACAAAATATGCCAAATGATACCATTTTAAACCAATTAAAATAATGCAATAATTATATCTACTCTATTCTACCAAATCACAAGATGATGAAAGGACAGCATGAGAATACTGACAAGACCATTTCTAAGGTTGCATTAAATTATAGGTCTGGAAAAATCACCAAAGATTTTCCATCTGAAAACAACAGAGCACAGCACTCTGTGAACGCAGGATAATAAAATTCAAACAGCGTTGAATTTAACTGCAACGGCAACCACTTACATTTCATTTTACCAAGGTGAATTGAAAGTGCAAGCAAAACATCTGATAAAAAGAGCAGATGGTGGTGCAAAGGGTCGAGAAGAATCCACAGCAAATGAAAGACAGAATGTAAAAGGTATTACATTAGAGATGACACTTCTTTGTTATTGCTGCTTGTCAGGCTCCAATCTGCTTTAATCTTGTTAGTCCCACAGCTCCTCTCAGATGCTTTCTGCAGAAAAATGATAAAATGCAAACCACACAGTAGCACACGGCTCGCATGAAATTCTCAACCTGCAGTCCTTTTATTGCAGCTTTGTCATTATTTACCACTGAAATATTTCAGAAGCCATACTGGCATTTTGTGCTGCATGGAGGAGACAACAGCCCGCTGTGCTTCATTTCTGTGCTTTCATCTATAAGGTTTGTGCATGCTTTGCAGGGGTTGTAACATAAAATAATATCGTAGATTCAACTTTTCTCTTCTTTGTAGTAACCATGGTGGATTTATCCTAGATGACCTTTCTATCAATAAGTGCTACGCTGAAGAGAACCCCAATGAGTTCATACACAGTAGCAGCTGACATTTAAAGCACAATGCAATAAAAAAAAGGTACAAAGCATCTAACAGCATCAAACAGAAACAGTATTGACTGGGAAAAATAAAGGTTTTGGAGCTACCACAATATTACTTCACATGTAAAAGTAACTGGTTAACAAAGAAACAGATAAAAGTTAACAGAGACTGAATGTGCTCTTAACACAGGTCCACCACTCACTGCTCTCCCACTGCCCACACACACACACGCAACTGGTTTTAAAAAGCAGTGCAGCACATCCTGAATTTGCAAGAATATATACAACAGACCAAGACATCACCTATAGTATAAATAGAATTTCACCTTTTAAAAAACTTTATAGTTTATAGTTTCATAAGCACAAAATAGTATTTGAAGTTAGGCGTGACTGATTATGGCCATGAGTGGTAAAGACAGGACTGCATTTTCAAGCTAGCAAACGTTCTTGCTTTCTTCTTAACATAAAGAAAGCAAGGAAATAGTGACCCATACTAAACAGACAAATAAAGCCATGAGACTGGAAACAGGCACTCCTCTGAGAAATGTGAATGGAATATTTATCCATTCCACAAAATATGACATTTTTTAAGCAGTGGGTTTTTTTTTTTATTAATGTTTCTTCAAAAGAAACAGAGTTCAAAACAGATAAGAATCAAAAGAGAGCTTTGCAAGGACCAACATATGTGCTGTTGTGCCACCCAGTTCTCACACTTAGTGCCAGTCGGTGTGGCAATAACAAAGACAGAGATCAGGGGTATAAAGAATAGCACCAAATCATTATGTGGTGACCCCATTTGAGTATTGTATCATCACATCTGTGTCAGTCTAGATCATCTTCAGCTAAGGCCAGTTTGTCAGAGCACAAACCCCTGCTGCCAAGCAACAGTACTTATGTGCCATCTTTCCTCAGGATCATCTTAAGGATAAAAGACAGTAGGCTGAAAAAGGTGGTTGTGATTCAGGGCGTGTAAAAATGTACTGTAGTAAAAATTCAGAAGCGACATGTCAAATGTTTTTAAAAAATATATATGAGGGAAAAATATATTATAAGTTAGAGCAAGAGGTATTAGTTGAATAGATAAATTGAATTTAAAAAATAATAATTAGTGAAAGATGGTGATTTTGTGCTTATTAGCTAAATAAGTGTTTTTATTGTTCTATCAGAGTATGATGAATACAGTATGATGAATAAAGTGTGGATTCTCAGATTTAATATCTGAACAAAAATATTTCATCAACCCCTGTGAAACAGTTTTCTATTTGCAAGGCCTTCAATGAATTAATCATAAAAAATGCAAGCAATGACGCATGAAGTCTTAAACTCATGAATATCACTAACGTGTGATTTTCCTTCTTTCTGGTTATATGCGTAGCCTTTATATCAGTTATCTTCAGTTTTTATTTGTGTGTTAATCTTTCTACCTTTAGTTTTTTCTTCAGTAAAATGCTTGTTCAGTCAGGATGAGATCAAAAACTAACTTAGCTACTGAAGAATATTGCACTTTCTAGCTTTATAATACTCCCTGCATTGCTTTAGTAGCATTTTGGGTGATTTTCTATGTGTAATGAGAAGAAATTTACTGGATTTTTGCTAAAGTGAAAAGCAGCTCTACACACTTCAGAATGTGTTCTGTTTAATTATGAATTAACACTAGTGACGCAGTGCTGACAAAAACTACAAATGTATGTGCATTACACCACATTTTGCAGGGGATCTTGTATTAATTCAAATTACATGCCATTCCAAAAGTGCAATGGAAGCAGAGATTGACCCTTCGTTGATTGTGGATGAGAAGGCACAGTACAGTTTATATTTAGCATTTAAGCTATGCCTTTATTGCTCCTCAAGCATGGGATACTGTCATGGAGTGATTATGATATAACAGAAGCATAAGAATTGACACATGTGCAACAGTACAAGGAAATATCTTACGTAAAGCAAAAAACAGAATTTGTAAATTAGTACACGTTTAACAAGCTTGAAAGCATCTGGTATACTTTATTCTTCAACACAGCCTGAACAAAGCTCTTGGGCAGCTTTGTTGTAATTTCCTTAAGTAGTCATCTCGTTGGAATGTCCTTCAGGCTTCTTGAAGGATATTCAGAGTTCTTCTTTGAATGTTGGCTGCCTTTTGTTCTATTCTCTGTCAAGATGATCCTCACACGGCTTCAGTAATGTTGAGGTCCGGGCTCTGGGGAGACCACTGCATAGTTGATACTGTTCCATTGTGCATCTATCCAGGTATGCTTGTGCTGCATTGTCAGTTTGTTCAGGATTGTTGTTGTGCTGAAAAAAGAAGCCACTGCCAATCAGACAACGTGTTTGTGGATTAAAGTCTGATCCATAATGACCTTTTACCAGACCTCCTCTGTACATGTTGATGATGATCTGAAACAAAATCTTCCCATTTGGATTCATTGCTAAGCTTTTTTGGCTAAAAGCTATTTGGGAATCACATTGTTGATACAAAAATGCTATTTTATGACTGTCAGACTGTGATGTCTTTGACACTTCCTTTGAGTGATACATAGGTCAGCGTTAAAACAGTTTAACAAACAAAACACAATCCTCTTAAATGTCCTCAAATAAAAGGGCAGGACTGACAATCAGTATAATAAGTGAACCAATATTCAAGACCACTTTAAAACATTACAAGAACGTCTGCCTCATTGGAGGTGAAACATAAAGAAAGAAGTGCTGTACTGCACAGTACTGTAAATTGAATGATTGAATAAAATCATTTACCACCAATTTAAACTGTGGATTTAATTTAAAAATTCATAGTGACAATGTTTCAGATGTTAAATTGGGATTAGGGTTAAATTAATGGTTAAAATGTTTGAAATGACTTGCTGTGTTATTATTTCATCATTCCAGGCTGGACAGCAAAGTATAATTTTACAGCAAAGTTGTTGATTCATGTCATTTGTGGTAAAGTATGAAAGAAAGTTCATGTGGAAAGACCTTTAGCTATTTCTGCAGTTGCATTTTTCATTGTTGTTGGAGTCAGCTGTGACTTTGCACATTTTCTCATGGTGCAAAGTCACAGCTACAGGACCCCAGGAAAAACAAAACAACAAACTTTAAAATTAAAGTTTGCATGAATAATAACCAAGACAGAACGTATTAACCTACAGAAATCTCTCAGCATGAGCAGCTTCCATTAATGGAGAGCTGAAATCTAAAAAGAACAATAGGCGACAGAGTGGCTTTGCCGGTTTGATTTCCTTAAAGTGGTTATGAACATGCATTCGCATGATTGAGTGCAGGTGGCAGCGACAGAACTGGCTTGATAGAGTGCATGGGGTGAGATTCATCGGCAGGAGCGGAGCTACAGAACAGCTCGAGAATTAAGAAGCAAAGCCAGTTCCAGTTTAATCACGCACCCATCCTCGAGAAGAAGGGTTTGTTTTGATGGAAACACAATCATCTTTGTGAGTGCAGCTGGTCCTGAGACACTCCTCTTTGATTAAACTTGAGAGTACATTTGCTTTCTGTCCCTTCTACTCATACAGTAGGTCATGCAGCAACTTCTGTCCTCTGAAAGGAAAACTTGCAAATCACCCCAGCCTTGTTTTATGCATCCTTTCACTGTAACCTTTTACATCACCTTCCTCATTAATTGTGCCCTCAGCCACACTTGGAACAACACCCCACCTCTTGTTCAGATTCACAGTAAACATTTCCTCTACACCCTGCCCCTTGAGGTGACACAGAAACGCTATGAACAGGGCTTTGAACATTTGTTTCCTCATGATTAAACATAACTTGCACTCAGTTTCCTAATTTTTTTCCACACTCCATATTCATGTTTGAACTCTAAAGGCAAGCAAAGGTGCCGGGGTGTCGAGATGGAATAATGGGTTAGCTGGAGAAGACGCTAATTTACTCTACTCACCTCTTTGGAGAACCTTCCTCATTAATGTCCTCTTTAATTGTGTTTTAAACTTCCATTGATTCAGCACTTGTATCCCTAATCTCATTAGGTGCTGTTTTATGAAGGAAGGACAGTAGATCCATTCTGGGCTGCAACCACGGGCGATTCCATTTTATAACCTGATGTCAGAACGCTGCACTCCTCGCTGAGGCAGTAAAGGTTTACCCTTGAACTGATTTTTTTTTTTTTATGTCTCTTTCCGTAATTACAGTAAGATGCTGTTGGAGAAAAGAGATGAAATTTTAGCTCTGGTGTGCCAGAAGGGAAAAGAAGTCAGGATACATAAATACAAACATCACAATGTAGCCACAAGCTGAGCAATAACAGGCTGGTAAGTCAATATAACTGAAAAAAGAAACTTTTAGAAAAAGGAAAACACTTTTCACCAGCTAAAAAAATGAAAGATGCTAAAGGAGCCACAAATCACATCCATATACAAAGGGAATTATTATATTACTTTTTCACCAGGTGGATTAAAATTGCAAAGATTTTAATGTACATATATTTCTCTTAATAAGTCACGATCACTGTCTAAATTAGATAGCAAATCTATTGTAATCAGGCCCACTGATGCACATATTGTAAGTCTCATATAAGCTATTTGCAGTTTTAGGATCGTGGAGTTAACTGGTTCACTGTTGCAGCTTCACATTAGTAGTATTTAACTGGTGAAATATGCATTGGCTTTTATTATGAATTTTACCAAGAAAATACAAGGTCATTGTTTGCAAATTTAGCGTGTTTTCCTGTAGTGAGTCTGCCAATCAACAAAACTGTAATGTCTTACAGCAAATTAGTTTTTCTTCCATTACTCCATGTAATGTTTAAGAGTCTTTTATGAAGAGCTTCAGGCAACAGGCTTTTTGAGCAAAGGTCACTCTCCCCCAAACTGTGTTTTTCAGACTCATTCCACATGCAGCATTAAATCCCAGAATGATGGAAAAAAAGGCCAATCTTTGTCTGCTTCATCCATTAAAGTGACAACACTTTGTTTTGCAGGTCCCAGAATTTATGATTAGTAGTATTAAACTGCATTTGCTTTTACCGCTGATAACTGCAGGTGACCCTGCTCTGTGATGTTTTAAGAGAGAGGGAACTTTTTGTTTAAATGGGCCATCAGTAATTGTGGAGGGCAGAATTTTACAAAAATATTTCAATCATTCTATTCAGTTGATATTTTTTGTCATGCATGTTGTTTGAAAGTTTTTGTAGTTCTTCAAAATTGTTCAAAGTTAGCCAAATTGGATAGAGAGGCTCTATCAAGCCTCACAGTTTTCACTCCTCAACAGTATCCTGTTCTTGAGGAGCAACAAAAGCATATTTTAAAAGCTAAAAATAGCCTCTGTACATAATCTGTATTCACATCGACCATCATCAGTTGCCTGGAATAGCACAATAGAGCCACTCCTATCTGCAATGCCAAGTTTCCTAAACATATACCACTGAACATCATAGCCAAATACGTAAACTTTCATTCTATACCCCCAAAGGATTTTACTCCTTATGTTCTGAGAGTTGAGAATTCTCCCTGCAAGATTTGTGCCCAGCACTTCAAAACCCTGTCATTATAGAGTACTTTGAGTAAGCTAATGACAAAACAAAAAAAAAAACAATTCTCAATTTAAAAATAATACGTAAAATGTGGAAAACCTGAAAGTTTGAAGACTTCCTGAATCCTTCTGCTTACTTTAATAAAGTATGTGTAGCTTGTAGATACTGCAGGTGGTATCAGTATCTGCTCATTTGGTATTTCCTCAGCTAGGCCTATCAAACCTACATTGGTCTCTGACAGATACTGGATAATGTTTTTGCTTAGAATCACTGCAGAATAGTTGCAGTTTCAGGCAACCTGCTGGAACTGACGATTGCTGATGTCAATGCAGAATATCTACAGCATTTATATTTAGCAGCTAAGCTTTTATTTTGTTGCTGCCCAAGTACGGGAAACTGTCGAGGAATGATTATGATATTACAGAAATTCTCTTAAGCTTACATATTAGTGCTTCTGGTGGAGGTGAGTTTGAAGAAAGAAATCAGTTTCAGACTTGGTGCAAACAGTATGGGCACTTTCCTCTCAAAGCATTGCTCTATCAGGCCTGCAGTGTTCAAAACATGAAGGGATAACTGATATCCTTTTGAACATTATAAGGAGCTATTTTGAATAAATTCTCATTCTAAGGCACCAGCACAGACCAAAAGCTTTCATAAATTGCTTATAAAGTGTTACTAAAACATGAATCACTGGATATTTTCTCTGTTACGCAGGTTAAGCACTGCTTAGCCTACTTAAGTCAAGAAACCTCCCAGACTCTGAACATAACTTCAAAGCAGGATAATAGTCATAATGAGTGTTTTTGTGTGTGTGTGTGTGTGTGTGTGTGTGTGTGTGTGTGTGTGTGTGTGTGTGTGTGTGTCCAATTCAGCTCATTTGAAATATTGCCCATTTAAAAAACTGCAGAGAAGATGGCAACATTTCTATTTTGATTCAGGAAGTATTATATTAAACATGTAAAGAATGGAAGTGGAGCTGTTATCAGCTAAAGATCTGAATCATTCTCACTTTTACAGCTTGCTAATTAACCAGGAAAATTCACAATATTGCCTTTGTTTTCTTTCTTTGGATTATGACAATTTGTTTGTAGTGCCAATAGACTCACTGCAAACTGAACTGAGAAATAGTGTTGAAATTGCAGTTATTTTCAGATATCAGACAGGCTTTATTTAATCTGTTTGGTAAATGGATGGTTCACAAATGAGAGCATTTTCAAAATTTACTTTTTTGCATTAAACCAGCGGGAAACATTTTGACATGTGTTTAGTAAGTTATTATGTTTTAGTTTAGCGTTAATTGGTCCGACCTACTTAACACCATTGGGTTGTATCCCATTACCAAAATCAGTATAGGTAGGAGGTTTGTAATCTTATAAATGGGGGGAAAAACGCTCAGGTTTGTTTACTAGTATTTTTCACTGGCTGGAAGCTAATATTTAAACTGGATGGATGTGTTTATTAAAGTAGTTTCTGTTTTCAGACAGGGTGCAGATATATGAAACATGCTCAGAAATGCAGGGCTGCTCATGAGCAGCAATAGAATACAGGAAACATCAAATATGGCAGGCTAAATAAGAAAGTTCAGGCAAGGAAAGTAAAATGTTGTGAAGGAGACAGAGTGACATACAAAGTGAAATCTAGGTTAAGTGGGAAGACTGTCAGAGACCAGGCCTCATGTACTGTATGTCACGGAAATGAGATGCTGTTCTCTCCCCAGAAGATCAAAAGATCTGTCTGAAGAGACAGAACTTTTTCCTCTTTCCTCTCTGTTCTGTGGCAAATTACAGTTTTTAAAAAGAAGAAAAAAATGTGATCCATCAAAAAACACCAGAGCATGGCCATGAGACCTCCTTTTTATAAAAACCTGTAGTTGTAAGCCACAAATATACAGAACTATAGCTGGATCAAAGTGCTCCATTTCCAGGACCTCGCTCTTGTAAACTGGACTTCATAGGTTAATTTTTTTTAAAGTTAAATAGTTTTAATTGTGAATCAGAACAAGTTTGTCTCTATATGCATTATATTTGCTCTGTATTTTTTTTTCATAGTAGATACATGAACTAATATATTTTGACTTTGTGTGAAATACTACCAACTCACAACAGAACCTGTTGTTTTTAATTCACACCTGCCCCAACAGATGATTACAGATGACTTGCCTTCAGAGCAATCCATCTGACTGAACATCAGAGCAACACAATTATTACAAACATGCACAACATCTTGTACACACAAAGCACAATTTGACATTTTGACCTTGTGACATCTTTGTACTATAATACATGTCTCCTCTATTGGAGCATAAAACAATTTAGACAACAGCCTCTTTAAACCACTGAATACATTGTAAAGGTAAATATAATTCAGATGAGGAATTTTGTCAATGTGATGTAAACAAGATTAGTTCTCTTCACATAATTCATAAATTAACTATTATGGTTTGTGCAAGGAACTCAAAGGCAGGACGCACTGGAGTTCAGTGTTTGTGATTTTAATGAACACATTCTAATTTACAATCCGTGAGTATTTACAGTAACTAAGAAAGATAAACAGCTACAAACAATGGAAGTTTTGAGTTTGATTTCCTTGCAGGTTAAAGTCCAGTTACCACCAAGCAAGCAAAGCTTCATTATTAAAAGAGCTGAGTTACATTACTGTATTTGTGTGGTCCAACAATACAGGAAAACTGGGGTTATATACTGTTGATAACTGTAGATGAACATCAGGTGGTTCAACACCTGAGAGAATGGCGAGACCATAACACAAGCATGATCTGATTCTCAGTAATATACGCACAAAAAATAAAATTATAATTTACAATTAGATACACAACATATATGACATATTATTGGATGTAGAGATTTTATGCTCTGGTGTTATTTTTTTATGTACGTTGCTGATTTTTTGATCCTTTATGTTTTGAGCACTATTGGTAGCTGCAAGTTACATCTGCTTGTTTGTAATACTACCATTTCTCAGCTCAAAATAGATATGTGGGAATTTGATTTTTTTTTACTCCTTATACGATCAGGATTAGCTGAAAATTTATTGTAAATCTCAAGTAATAGTTAGATTTACAATTATTAAAAATGTCATGACCCTTAAAAACTACATTTATATTGCTCTAATTGTGGCTGAGGTGTTATTGGTTGCCTCTTTAAATAGCGAATCTTTTTCTCGTGCCATTTTCTCTCTCCCTCTCTTCCTATCTCCCTCGCTCTGCCCGCAGTCTGTGTGTGTGTGTGTGTGTGTGCTGAATTTTCCTCCAGGTTGAGAAACATGTGAGTTCATATTGTTCCCATATAACTGTTGTATAATTCATGTATTTACAGAATATGTATTCAGTTCCAAACATCCAATAAATCTTCATGATGCACACACATTCATAAAATGATTTCCCAGTATTTCCCCACACATCCATTAAAACATAATCTATGTGTCCATGGACAGACTTCTGTCCCGAAGTTTGACATTTAATAACAGTTTAAGTATTCATTTATGTGGAGGAGCACAAATGACTCAGAGTGTATTCACTGAAGAAAGAAATCCATGAGGGTGGTTTCGTACTGGTGTAATTATTTCTCTTCAGCTTGCGTTTGAAAGAAAATCCCACAAACAAAATACCTGTTTTTTTTTATAAATAAATATGCAGAGGCATTACAAAGTTTCCACCAGGGAATTGCTGCCTTTTCCTGCCTCCATTGCGGCACAACAGGGCCCTATCCTGACACCTCCAGAGCAGCACAAAGTAAAGGTAATTAAAAAACAGTCGCCTCAGCCCCACCCATCCGTAAACATTGCAGACTGCAACCATTGTGCCACATTAATATGCAAATTGGAGAAAGGGCTGCAATCAGGGTGCTTTACTGATCCAGTTATTAAATCAAATTTCCCCCAAACAGGCATCAGGAGCTGCTGAGGTAGTGAATGGGTTTTCCCTCTTTCTGCGCATAGTAATGAGCCTTTATCAATTTTACATTCATCACGGGGGTAGGGGAGATGGAGAAGGCGGTGCATGATGGCACCACCTCCCCTGTGGCAGGCCACCTCGCTCTGCAGTGGCAGTCATTCGCAGGGTAGTCCATCAGTACAGCAGCCATTGGACACAAGGGTACCAGGATCATCATATCATCTTGCCTCTCTCTCCTCTCAGTTCTTCTGGGACCGCATGCACAGCTACACACCGAGATGACATGATCGAATTTTTCAACGGCATCAACAGGTGATGTTACACAGCAGCCAGAATGCTGCAGTCTCCAAGGAACTGCAGTGTCAAACCACTAAATTTGCTGGTGATTGTAGCAGACTGCAATTCGGTGTGAATTACAAACAAATACACCGTGTGAGTTGAACACAGCATGTGAATGGACACTGACACAAAAAGTAGTCTCACTGGTGAGGCAGTGACACTTTGCTAGAGAAAATGAAGACGACAGGTTACTGTTGTTTCTTATGGCAAATGTGCACACACTGATAAAATGATCTTCCTTCAAACTCGTCTTCCTCAATATAAAAACACTGGCTTACAACAATCAAATCAGCGAAGATGAGAGCAGGTGAAATGACGGCTTCCTCCTGGGAGATGTGTGGGAACAATTGGATTGTTTCTCTTACGTGCCTTCTTTTATTTGTATCTGAAGTGACCTTGGGCAAAGACTAGAGTGTGGGGACATTAGCAAACCAGCAAGTATTGTTATAGCAATTACTAGGAAATCACTGGGCCACGGGGAGCAATTATGTGCTTTGTGTTTACAATCCAGCATAGGAGAGCGATGGGAGAAAAAAATGAAGAAGAGCAGGCACTGAAAAAATTGGGATGTGGGCAAGTAGGAAAGCAAGAGCGCAGAATGAGGTAATAAAAAAGCAGTGTGCAGTGGCAGAAATGGGAGGAAGTCGGCAGTCAGGTGTGTGAGAGGATGGTGAGGAGGAAAGAAGAGGTATTTGAATGGTAGTGAAGTGGACACAGTGAAGTGTAAGTGTAACAACAGTAAGAGAGAAAAGTGGAGGGACAAAATAGCAAGTGACTCTAGAGTTTCTAGAGCCTGTGATAGCTTGGATTTCTTATACAGCATCTTGGTCCTTTGAGGCATAAATTTAAACTGTTTCTGTGTCACCATTGTAGCTGCGTACACTGCCAGATGTGAGCAGTAACGAGCTGGCCTGGCGACATGGTCAGGCTGAGTCTGGGGTTTGGCTGATAAGAATGACGGGGAGGAGGTCACTGAGCTCACTGTATTGAGACATAACCGTCGGTCAGTTCAATTTCCTTAAGGACACAGGAGTCCAAGCTGCAATCAGAACATTTCATATCACAGTCAGGCTCCTCTTGCCCTTTCCCACAATCTCAGCAGAGAGGAGTTGGAGAAAGGAAGAATAATGAGAGAGGGAAAGAAAGAAAATAGGGGAAAAGTGTCAGAAGATAATTGTCGGGATGGGTGGGAAGTTTAGAGGTTACTGCAGTGGCCCAGAAAATCTTAATTTCCTGTCAGCGTTATTCTAACCAGTTATTAAGCTCTAGCTGATCTCAAGAGGAAACGAAGGGAGGAACATCAGAGAACACGTTCACAAACAAATTCAGTAAAGCCTGAGTGCTCAGACAAAAAGGCTAACACTGTCGGGATGTCGGGATCTGTAAAAGAGAAGAATCGGTCTCTCCCCAGCGCTTTCAGAGGAGAGGAGGAGCAGTATACATACAGGCCACCCAGAGGATCAAACAGCATGCTGACTGCAACAGAGGATTCTGCAACAAAGACACCAAACCACCCTCAGATGCAGATAAAGAAAGAGTGGAGGATGACTAGGAAGAGCTGAGGCAAGGACGACGTATACAAAGCAGAAATCTAAAATTGACTGGAGACTTTTAGGATGCCTGTGGACACCCACAGACCTGAAACAAAATCAAAGATGTAAAGTTTACATCATCTGCCTACTTAAAAACATGACCAAAATGTAGCCTTGTTTAAACTCCCAATTTTAGACAAACTTCACTTGAAATCTTTCAAATGGTCAAGCCTTTTTGTACTGATTCAGATGGTGTAATGAACCTTAGGACTAGGGCAGGGCAATATAGCCAAAAATATTTATCACGATATATATTTGAAAATTTGCGATAACGATATAACTGACGATATAATTAACGCGAGACAAAATACTTTACAACTCCACAACTTTATTAGTGCAAAAAAAAAAATCCCCCATCGATGTATTTTCACTTAAACAAGCAGCTGGTTTTTTATGTGCATTAAAGTTATATAAAACATTTACAGTGCAAATGCAAATTCCTTGCTGACAGTTTAACCAAAAGGCATTTCCAGTGGAAATTGGCCGACATATCCTCAGCATAACCATGTATAATATCCAAAACTTAAAAAGAGGTTATACACACACAATACGGTAATATTATGTTGAAGCACAGTACATATTACTTTGCGAGGCTCTTGACTCTGGTAGCCGTAATGCTCCAACAATCCATCAAGCGGTGCGACTTTGTAGCTTAGCAAAGTCGTACTAAAATATTTTTTGACAGATTTTTGAGCACCGTGTACCACATAAAATCGGTTCGGTAATAACGATGGATATGTGCTTTGGTGTGAATCTGATGGACGAAAGCCAAACCAGTTCCACACCACTGAAGTTGCACCATTTTTATAAACCAATTCTGGTTCATCTGTTTCATTTAACAATCTGCTTTCGCCCTTCTCATTCTCCGTCGCCGCCATGCTTTTTCCGCCATGTGCGTATGAAAACAAAGGCAGTGCACACGCTTGTTTTGCCCATATTCTATCGCAATATTTCATTTTCTTATCATTGCCTAACATTATACCGGTATTACCGTGAACGGTATGATATGGCCCAGCCCTGCTTAGGACCACATTGCTATATGGGGTAACATTATGACTCATTTAAGCAGGGCTGAAGCAAAGAATCAGGATCATATCTCTCTAAACAATGAAGATATTGAAAAAAATTGATTCGTAATTGATTCACAGCAGAAAATGAAGTGTCTGAGTGTTGATTTGCTGACAACAAGAAAACCCAAGTCCGTACTGTGCCTGAACAATCACATACCATCACATATTAAAATAATGTGAGAGTTGATATTTAGTGAACAAGGGAAAATGACATAGTGTGCCCTTATTTTTCAATTATCTCAGTCTTATAGTAGTTTGTCTAACTGTATTTGCATAGATTAAATGGTGTGTGGGGGTGTGTGTATGTGTTTGTGTAAGAGGTAGGAAAAGAGGTTTGACTGGAGTAAGATTAAACCAGTTTGCTGTTACAATGGGCATTGTGTAAACATTTAAAAAAGAGAAATAACTTAATAAATACAACTGTTAGCTTTATTCATATGTAATCTCAATATTAGATGCTGTATTTGTATTTTTTGTCTGAGGAAAAATAATAGATGCTTAGGAGTCACGTTAACCCCTGTAGTCACTGGACTTACACCTCTGAAAACACTGAGTATGTGACCACCATTGAAATCGGTTTGTCAACAGTGAATCGTTTTAATTGACACTGGAAGTTTTCCTTTTCCGCCAAAAGTTTTTTGTTTTGTTTTGTTTTTATCATTATTACAAGCTGCATTAACCCAGACAGAAAAAAGAGCAAACAACAGAGAAAAAAACAACAAAGCAGTCCTCCCAATCCAAACATGACAATCCACATCCACAAGTACAGGAAACAAAATACCCAGGCTCGCATAACAAAATCCCCATGTCAACTCAAAAGATACAACAAACCAAACCCAGTATGTTTTAGAGCAAAAATTACTCTGATTGACATTCTGTTAGATAAAAATCTTTTACAAAACTGAAAAGAGTCCCCAGACTTTTCCAGATGCCACTGTTTGTCTCCCTCTGAAACTGGAGGTTTTGATTAGCTGTATGTTATATAACCTTTTCACATTTTTGTGTTTTTACTTCTGTCCTAAAAGGATAGCTACAGCAACCCTGCAACTAATGACCAGTGATTCAGTAGACAGCTTTCCAACATTAGGTAATTAGCTCTGTTTAGCAAAGAACATCTTTACTGTTCCTCCAAATGGCAGGATTATGAACCCATTTAGACTGAATATACATAAATCATTGTTAGGGAAGAGCTTCTCACCAGTCACTATTCATTTGCTTGATAATGTAAATATCTAATCAGTCAATCACATAGAAGTAACTCAGTGCATTAAGGCATCTATAAATGGTCAAAATAACCTGCTAAAGTTAAATCCCAGCATCAGAAATGGGAAGAAATTGGTTCTTGGTGCAAGGCAGGCTGGTCCGAATATTTCTGAAATATTTCTAAAAGGTCAGAACTTATGCATAAAGTACATCAAACCATAAAGAACATAAAGAACATAAAAGCATGGATCTGTCTGGTCTTGTATCAACAGTTCAAGCTTCTGGTGGTTTTATGGTACTTCCAGAGGATAACAAGCACATCACACAGCTCAAATCATCTCAAACTGGTGTCTTGACACCATAACAATGAGTACACTGTACTCAAATGGCCTCGACAGTTACCAGATATAAATGTTATTCTGTAGTTTACAAACCAAAAGTTTGTTGAACTTTGAAGGGTAGCAGAGAAAATGGGTTCACACAAGTGGGTGGCTGAAATTATAGATGCATTAAAGAAACCAGATGCTGACAGAAGTATAAACAAGCGCTTTGTTGCAACAGCAAATTCATCAGCACTGAAAATGCAGAGCAAAGAGGAGAGGGATGAAGAGGTTGTGATGAGCAGCTGAGCAAAAGAAGAGCGGCTGATGAAATGATTAGAGTGTTTTGAAGTAGAAAAAGACAAGATATGGGCTCATTATCAAGAGCCATGGAGCCAAATGCAATCACTGAGAATGTCTGCTTATTTACATTTATTCAAAAACTCAGCCTCTAGTGGTAAAAATCTGTAACAACATCAGTTGTTTCAGAATCATTTCCTCTCAAATATGTATTTTTTGTGCTGAAATGTACGTGGAACGTCTACCAACCCTCAGGACAGGCGTTCACTATGCAGATAACAAAAGGTTCAAAATTAGTCTTTTTAGATATTTCCCACTGATATACAGTTCTACAACTAGCTAATAATTCTACTTCGAACTATGTAGGACACCAAATGATTACAACTATGCAGTTCAATGTATTGCTAGTTGTTGCCACAGGAAAAAAAAAACTGAGGGAAAGACAGAGAGATGAGCAAGATTCAAGACAGCCAACTCTAATATTGTTTCACTGAAGAGAATCTCTTGAGTTTTATTACCAGACTTCAACAGCAGCTGAACTGCAAGGAGGCAAACATGCTGTTATCTGTTATGCTTCTATTTCACCCCATACCCCATCCTCTTTGCTCTCTTTGTCATCTTTTTTTTCCTCCCATATACAGTATGTGACATCTAACACGCTATTTCATCCCTACTTGGCAAGCCCTCTGACTGAGTGCCTTATTTGCTCTCTAATGTTGTCAGGAATGCAGCAACCCTTCCTCGGGTCATTGCTTGAGGTTGAACTTGTATCTCACTGCCTGACAGAAGGAAAGGAAGGCCAAATGGAAAGTAAAGAAAGGAACGGGGCTCTTTCATGCTCAATAGGAGGGGAGAATAGAGACAGAGAGAATGCAGAAGCAGAGCAAGGGGGTTGGGCAGGGATGGGCGGGTTGTGGGGGTTCACAGAAGAAGAGCTGCAATACTGAGGTTTTTAGCCAGAGAAAAGAGACAGCCAGTCTGTGAATACACAGCACTACCACAGTGGGTTCCCCACTCTTATACAACCTTCCATCAGACTAAAATTTGGTACCTGACAGCAGCTGACAGCTTCTACAGCAGGAGGCAATACAGAAGACCACATGGCACATGCTGTTTATGCAGGTCTCTTGCATATGTATTGCATGTGCACATCCATGCATGAAATAGGGTTTATAGCTGCTGACGGGACTAGAGCTATCTGCAAACGTGATGTATAATTAGGACTTTATTTGCATCAAGCTTTATTTGATTTGAATTTCAAACTGACCCACACACACGACAGTAGTTCATATTGCTTGTTTATGTGTTTGCCTTTTTCATGATTCAAGAGAATCATTGTGTGAGAACAATCAAACTTCACAATATGCTCTAGTTGCCATATCAAAGAAAAAACCCTCAACCTCTATTGTGAGGGTATTTGTGAGTGTTTGTTGCAGCCATAGTCCACTTGTTCCCTTGAGCCTGGATTATACCTCCAGCATCTTAGAGTGCATTAGTGTCAGGTCCAAGTCACATAAATTTTATGATCAGACCGTGAGCATGAGGTACTAGTGGACATATTGCATGCCTGCCTGTTTTTTGTGCCCGCACTTGTCCAGGACTGAGGATTTAGATTACAATACCTTAGCTTCACATGCACGACAGATAGCCGACATCAAAAATGTCTAACCTGAATTACAAGGCTGTCTTTTTGTCTGTGTAGATTCTCAGTCATCCAGGTCATAGTAGCCTAAGGAGTTTGGAAAGAAAGCGACTGGACTTCTTAAAGTTTCTTAGAGATGTTTCACCTCTCACCCAAGAAGCTTGTTCACTTTTAAAACCAAATGGTGGCAAGTCATAGTTATTTAAGCTCTAGTGCGGGTTCCCTTAAGAGGGTCGTTGACCCTCTATCTTTGCTAATTTTCTATAAATTTTTAACTTGAAGATGTCAAATTGTGATTGCCTCGGGGTCTTTAAATTATTAGCAACAATACAATACAAATAGATAAATACTCAATTTGTAAATTGTTAAACTTCTGATAACTCTACTAGGTTTACATGAAATGATCAATAGATCAAATGCCACAGAGTTATACCACCACAGGCTAAAGACAGAAAAGTCTTCAATGACAACTGAAAGGTTAATTTTGCTGACTCACTGGTTATTTCAGACTCTCATGCCCATGGGGCTGTGCATAACTTCTAATAGCCTGGAGGTTTGCTTGACAAGGATTTGGAGCTAATTAGTGCTATGTTTATTGGCAGTTTGCATCAGAAACTATTCAATAAACTGCATTTTTCAGACAGTTTTGAGAGTTACTGCAGACAGTGAAGTTTAGATAAAGCTTATAAAGTCTAGCTGCTCTTGACAGTTTTCTTGTTTGACATTTTTTGTCCACAGCTGGTATTCTCAGTCTGTATCTTTGGCTGGCTTTTCCTGTGACTGACAGACAGACAGACAGATAGATTAAAGCAACTCCATTAAAAAAACATTCAGTCATAACCATAAATAAAATATAATCTAAATAATCTGAGCAGGGCAGGGATAGCTCAGTAGGCAGAGTGTTCGCCCCATGATCGGAAAGTTGGGAGTTTAAATCCACCGAATGGCTATCCTCAGGTACCCTTGAGCAAGGTACCGTCTCTACACACTGCTCCCCAGGCGCTGGATAGGTAGTTGCCTACTACTTCAATGAGTGAATAGGTTAAACGCAGAGGACTAAGCAATTTCCTACAGGAATAAATTAAACATTATTATTATGAAAAATTGAGATAAAAAAAACAAAAACAAAAAAACAAAAAACAGGATGAAGAGGATAAAAAAAAATTGGAGGAGGGCAAATGTGTACAGGTGACTGATTTTTTTTTTAGTGGCGGGGAGAGTCCATTGCATGTGTGACCTCTAGACTCATGAGATGGTTGTCTGTGAAGGTTCTCAGTTATCCAGAACCTTCACGTTTCTGGAGGCACAACATAGATAAGCCACCTTCACAGGACAAGACTCGGCTGCCATCTGCATCTAAAAGACAAAGGTCACTCTTTCGAGAATGCCAACGTTTGCATTTTGGACAGAGAAGATAGATGGTTTGAAAGAGGAGTGAAAGAAGCCATCAATGTCCACTGAGAATGACCTTTGAAAAGAGGCGGTGGTTTACGACACCAAGTGTCGGCCATCTATAACCCAGTTTTGAGATCCCTTCCCAGACACCATAACAGCCACTCACACCCTGGGCCATTTGACCTCAGTATATCACATGATAAGGTGGGGCTAGGTTTCACAGTGGGTTCCCCCGAAACTTTGGCTGATTGTGACCCACACCCGTTTTCACACCTTGCCTTGTGTGATTAGGTAGGGGATCAATAGGAGGATCTTGGGGTCACTCCCATAGGGACTCTTCACCAATTGCTCATAGAACTGAAGAAGCTTCATGAGAATTGAAACATCTTCAAGGAAACTTGGGCTTGTTCTTGTTAGCATCCATGAGCTGGACATTCTTGGAGTAGCCAGTGATGTTCCACACTCCCCTCACACCTCTCTGCTGTTATTCTTCTACAGCTCACACTCCATTTTAGCCTGCATCAGACTCTCGCTAAGTTCCTGTTGCATACACCTGAGGTTCTACTTGTCCCACTCCTTGAATGGTTGATATTTCTGTTTAAGCAGTTCCTTAATGTTACTGGTGACCAGGGTTTATTATTGGTCACTAGTAACACAGACTAACTCTACAGACTGGATCCAGAGAGTCTCTGTAGAGCTACAGTAGTTTGTCACATCCAGGCTCAAAGGATTTGACAAGGAGGAGGGAGACCACACAGACACTTGGGAGGCTAGGAGATATTTTAATGGAATAAAGAAAAGAAACCCAAAAACAGATCGAGTGGTATGACTGCCATGGCTGAATGCACCATACCAGGACAAATGCTTGATCAGTCAAGCAGTATACACAAGAGTAAGGAGCAACTAAAGGAGCCAGCAGAGATTCATTCAGGCCTGGCCTGCTCAGGTGTGCTGCATCTGAAATTGGGTCAGCTCCACCTACTAGACACCTGAAAGAGAGACAACAAAGTCAGCCCTATCATCACCCCCCCAAACTCATAGAACAGCGTTCTTACCCTGAGCCAAAGCGAAGTTAATTTAGTCCATGATAGTGTTCACCCAGCTATCAGTGTCGACATTTATGTTTTCATCCTGTGGCTCCAGCAGTCTGTGCACTTGAAACAGTCCCTGAGAGACTTGCTGGTCTCAGGAGATCATTTCCTGAATGAGCGGGTGATAACAGGAACCTCATTACACAGGGTTTATATGTGGGCTGGAAAAAAATCAGACTGTGATCTGATCTGCCAAGTGGTGGTAAAGCAGAGGCACAGTAAGCATCCTTCACATTAGCATAAAAAAACATCAAATGTCTTAATTTCTCTTGTGACATACTGTGCAAATACAGTCAGATGGCAGATGAGAGTGGTGTTATGGTGGTGTGGACTCTTGCAACGGTTTAATTTCACATTGAATTACATCATGTCCTATACTTTACTAGTCCCTAAGAACCCCAAAGCGCTTTACACATCCAGTCATCCACCCATTCACACACTGGTGATGGCAAGCTACATTGGAGCCACAGCCACCCTGGGGCGCACACCTTTTCACACCTTGCCTTGTGTGATTAGGTAGGGGATCAATAGGAGGATCTTGGGGTCACTGACAGAGGCAAGGCTGCCAGAGGCAAGGCTGCCAGACACTGGCGCCACCGGGCCCTCTGACCACCACCAGCAGACAACGGGTGAAGTGTCTTGCCCAAGGACACAACGACCAAAACTGTCCAAGGCGGGGCTCAAACCAGCAACCTTCTGATTACAAGGCGAACTCGCAACTCTTGAGCCACGATCGATCATATCCCATGGTCCTTTACTGAGACAGAAGATCATCCCATATGCACACTAAGCTTTGCACATCATAATACTTGAAAATTGCACTCCAAAGCTGCGCACTGTCTCAGGAGCTATTTGGACCTCTCAGTACAGCACAATCTAATTCTCACAGACGGGATTCTCAGCCTGCTTTGTTGGTTGGCTTTTCCCATGCTGTGTCACAAATCTTACACATTTTTCTTTCTGTCTTCTCCAGATTAATAATGTTTCTAATATTGAACAGGAGAAGTCACTTAAATTTTTATTATCCTATATTACATATAGCCTTTGCAGTAAACTTCTGTGGAAGTACCTGCATTTTTTATTTCATCCATATATTCTTTTGCCCCTGTTAATTTGTATAAATACTGTATATAGTGGGAATGTGTCACATCTACATCAAAGAGGAAATACAAGCAATTTGTGTGATGCTGACAGCTAAATGTGAATGGGGAGCTATCATGATGAGTGAGAGATTGAGGTCATCCTGCATCCTGCATCCTGATCTTTGTTGAGGTCTTTCCAAAGGCTGTCACTTCATAAAGTGAAACAAGCTATTTAATCACCACTCTCCCACGCACATTTAAAAAAGAGGTGACATTACTGGGACAGACATCATAGAAAACAAAAATGTTCTTGACTACTCCCATAAAGCACAGTGAGGTGAAAAAAAACAATCTTGTATTTGACCTCTGAACATCATTTATCGTTAAGAGAGAAGATTGTACACTCTATGCATTTACAATTTAAATCTGACTAGGCAAAGAAAATCTCATTCAGTATGACAGGACTACTGGGGATTTTTCATTTGCTTTTTGCAGTATTTTCCAGCTAAAAACAGCACTACACACTTCACATAACAATTCGCCACACTATACCAACAAAAACTTTATGAGTGTACCACTACTGTCTCAGATTTCCAATTATAGACTGTGCTTTTGATTAACACCAAGACTTTAAATAGGTTTTGCCCTACTTTCTCTACATATAACAGTGTTGCTTACATATATATGCAAGAACACACTGATCCTGACAAAACAGCATCCCCACTAACAAGGGATAAAGGTATTCCGTGCTACTGCAGGTAATGTTTATATCCAATAAAACACAATCTTTGTCGAGAATCTGTATGACTTTGTTAAGATAATACTAATAAAAATTCTATTTCTTTGACACTTACCTAAAAAAAGAGTAGAAGAAAGAATAAGTGGCCAAAAGAGTTGAAGTCACATCATGACAAAATGGCTTTTTACAAATTATTTGGGCTTTACTTTTAAAAATCCACTTTTGTGTGGTATTGAATGCAGTTAAAGTGAATGAAAATAATGGAGAAAGTTAAAATAAGGAATTCTACACCTGTCAAGACAGGTTGCACCTAATCTTACATTTTCCACAAACCCTGCCCATGTACTGAGATATATAAAAAAGGTATACTATCTCTGCAAATGTAAAATAAGAGCTACAAAGAATATTCTTGGCAATGAAGCAGAACACAGACCACTTACACAGCTTTCGGGGCATTTTGTTAAAAATTAAACTAGACATATATATCTATAATTGGGCTCTAGATCCCTTTTTGTTTGAAAGTACTATACTGCCAGACTCTCACTGAGTCAATTTGGGTGGGTATCAGCTGTGGTGTCAACAGGGAATAAAATGATAATGAAGCAAAAATACACCTGAGTGTTCAAACAAGAACCTCCAGGCAGCTAATATGGATATGTGATGTTAAGCTTCCATTTTATCTCATCTTAGCTTTTATAACGCCTGCTTCAACAGTGTCTACAAGATAATTTGGCAGACAAATATTGTTTGCTGTCGTTCCACGGAGGCTCATTTAAATTTCAATTTGGTGGCAACAGGAAGGAGGGAGAGAAGGATAAATGTAAGGTAGCAAGGGGCGAGGCAGCAAACGGTCCAATCACTCATAGATTACAGTCATTTGTCTCAGTCAGATGGGCATCGGTTCAATTGTTCTTTAACTGTTTCCTTTGACGCAGAGCAAGTATCGATTTATTTCTGTTTACACAATAAAAAAAGTTCTCCCACAAATGAATTCTATATATACATATATGTTCTGACTCTGTCAGAACTGATAAATGTGATGAACTGATAAATGTGATTCTTGAAGAGTTACAAAAACCGGCAAGCACAAAGACACAGATCTGGCCTCAAATAGTTCAAGATTGCAACGCTCACCCTGTCACACTGAAATGACAGCATTTGACAAGTGGTCATGTCAAAACGCACCGACCTCTTGGGTTTTACAGAAGCTGTCAAAGTCATTCAAAAAGAAAAAAAAAACCCCAACAACAAAAACACAGCTTTTCCCATTTCAGTAGGTATTGTGGGAACAAATAAAAGGTAAACAAAGGATGAAAAAGCAACAAAAAGGATTTGGGCTCCCTGGAGCTGGCTAAGCGCTGCTGCTACAAGGATTGTCGTAGAGTAGGGCGAAGAGGGAGGCTGCTTTTTTTGTTTTGTTTTGGGGTTTTTTATTATGCATACTAACAAAAGAAAGAACAAGGAAAGCAGAGTTTATAAAAGAGTTGTGTAACTGCGTGCTGCAATTGTGCACAAAGTTTGTATTTGTTTGCGTGAAACATTGTGTGTACATGTGAGTATGCATTAGCATGAGGTGTGTATATATGCACCTAAATGGGTACGGGAATGAATGAGGAATCAGAGCAGAGGGAGAAAGCCAGGAGAAAAGAATTGCTGTAAATTAACTGTGAGAGCCAGCTAAATTGCTGAGTCATATGGTGCCCAATTACACTGCAGGAAGGCTTGGTAACTGCCTTGGTCTGGGCTGCTGGTTAGGCTTTTCACAGAAATTTGTTATTTTGAGGATATTTGATGTCCTCTTCCCTAAAACAGCTACTGCAAATACAGAGCATGCTTATTGTGATACTGTGTAACAAAAACAAAACAAAACAAAAAAAAAAAACTGATAACAGAAGTACAACAAATGGACTTAAGTAAAACAATATATTATATTTTTACCATATATAGTTATATATACTAGTGCTATAAACAAGCACATTTTTTGAGATTGGCAAGTCTGATACAAAACAGCCAACACTACAGAAACTAATTGAAAATAAACTGAATTAAAAAGCAAAAAAAGTTAAACAAAAGATTTTCTAACTCATTTTCTGACTAATTTCAAAAGTTTTGCTCATGCTTGCCTGCTATGTTTGTCTACAATCCTGTTTTGTTGTTTGGACTTGTCATATAGTATGAAAGTAAAAAAAAAACAAAAACAAAAACAAAGCTATTAATGCAGCAATCTATACGGAAATGTTAAAGAATCCTTTTTTCATTGTAAAGAAAGGTCTGGCGTTCTCTCCAGAGACATCTGTACAGCTGAACAAATAGGTGTTCACACCTGTAGGGAAATGCAAGCATTTCTGGTTTTCTTCTATAATGATACTATAACTCCAGGGGAATCAGGAGGGGGTGTGCATACATATAAATATATAAATCACTGTTATGTTTGAAATTGTAAATAGCACTTCAAAATTCTCAATTAGTGCCAGCTCCAAGCAACATATAATTGGGTTTTGGAAGAGAACATAAAATACAAATATGGGGATTAGGTGTTATCAAAATAATAGATTGTATTGAAGCACAGAAATTCTATTTCAAGGTTTGGGGTTGACTGGATAAAAATATGGATATAATATGAACACACTATGGTCCAGGCAACAAAATAACATCGAGCGCAAAAGGTGAGTTGGAGTAAATTGCCATGGTAATAATGCTGCATTATAAGTCAAGCTGTAAAATTGGGCAACAGCCTCCACATATTGTCAGTGCAGTCAGATAACCGGGCTGTGTGCAGCCACCTAAGATGGAGACGAGTGTAATCTGTTGAATGAGACAAAGCTTTAAAATAAAACTCATTTCTTTCCCCTTGGCATTCTGCTTTGTCTGCAAAAATGAGGATTTGCAGTGACTTCTCCGACACTCAGGGCCACTGGTGAATGAAAAGAGTTATTATTCACATCAGAGTATAGTCTACACACACACACACACACACACACACACACACACACACACACACACACACACACACACACACACACACACACAGAGGCATACACAGGAAGACACATTCACCATCGTAGAGGGGTCCTTTTGCTGTTCTTGCTTATCCCTTTCTATTCTCCTTATTGGTCCTTTATGACTCCCTGGGCTGTGTGCTTGCAAGGGGTACAGCTCCACTTAACAGCCCCTGTATTTTCAGAAGACCCATAATGACAATTTTAAAAAGAAAACAAACCAAAACCAAAAAAGAAAAAAAAAAAGCAATAACTCCAGACATGACGGAAGCAGGAATGAAATGATGGTCACAGTAATTCGAATTTAAAAGTAGGTTGGCCAAATAAACTGCTGCTTAGTGTCTGCTCACTCAGGTTATAAAAAATATTACCAAAGTGTAAAGACCAAGTGTTTTTCCAATAATTATGTCTAAAATTACTTTAGGATGTTCATTATTATACTCAGATTGTATCTGGGAAAGATGATTTCAGGACAATTTTATATATAAGTCATTTATAAAATGTACTGTGAACTTTTAAATTCATCAGTTACTTACTTATAAATTTCACTCAATTAAGATGAGAAATATAGTGAAAAGCTATGCGGTGCTTTCTTTTGAAATTCACAAGCCAAAGAGATTTACCAGCGCAATCCAATACATTTTCCAAAATAACAAGTGCACTTCATTTGTGCAGCATAATTACAGAGTGTAGAATCCATTAATATTCTATACAGATTATTCACTAATCACCAGTCACCAGTTACCTAAATCATCTAAAGCTATATGGGATTTAAACTAAATTAGAGAAGGCCTATTACATGTAATTAACTTGAAATATGCTCAGTTATTTCTAGACATTACCACATATTTTCCGACACTGAAAACAATTGTAATGACCTCTATAGGTTTTTTTTGTATTTAAGATGTGAAATTATGCTTTTTGCAGACATTTTCTCATTTTCTCATGTCTACCTCTGCCAGTACGTGTCTTCTTCAACTGAAGAGGATAAAAAGAAAATGCTTATAACCTCAAAAAATGAAAAGAATAAAAACATGCTCTCTGTTTCAAGAAAAAGCCGCTCGCATGCATGTGTGGGTGCGTGTCTGTTCATGCACGTGTATGTATCTGGGGGAAAAGATGAGAATACTAGAAGAAAATATGGACTTTGAACGAAGAGAGCATGAAAAAGAGGGAATTTTGATCACCAACTGATATGATCTGGCTTATGCATTATGAATGATGCAGAAGAGGGTGACTGGCTCTCCAAACCATCTGCAAAAGTAGCAACAGTTAAGAAACTGGGGGGATGAAGAGATGAATTTGCATATGGGTTTATGGATTAATTCAAGGGATAGGCAGCAGTTACTTTCAGTATGGGGTTGTTTAATTAATGTCAAGAGGTTTTTCAGATGTGCTACAATGATTCACATAATTTCAGTTGGACCATTAAGACAGCAGTCCAAACTCTCCGGGGAGTCAGACCACCCCCTACTCCATATCATGGATATTTCTGAGTGAGAACAGGGAAAAGTAGCATCACCACGGAAACCACAGATAGCGCAGATGAAACATATTACCATGGGAACTGAAAACTATGTAATTATGCAAAAATGTAGCAGATTAAACATATGATCAGTTTAAGAAAGTAAAGTTTTAATATGGCACAATTTCTAGACATGTTTTAGGGTATCTTTCCCCCTCCTTGCATTACCATTGTTATCGCAATGCATCCTGTTTGACATCCATAAGGTGCAAATGCGGGAGATAAAATGATGTATGTGGTATGGAACGGCAAGCAACTGCAGCGAAGCAGAAACTAGAATGTGTGCGTGTGCGTGTGTGTGTGTGTTTGCGTGTCTGCAATAAAAGAGAGAGAGTGGAAAAGTATGGGAGAGAAAAATACTGCACCCTCTTTGTCATAACATGATGGACCTTGCTGGAAACACAAACTGACAGCAGTGTTTAATTTCCTTGCAATATCGGAAAATTGAATGCAGTAGATAAACACTGACACGGCTTTACATCAACACTAAATGCTTATGATTAACCATCAGATCCTGCAAAAATATTCAATCATAATTCAAGCAAAACTTTTTAAAAACTAGAACACGATGTATATTATTCTATATTTGAATGAATAGGAATAAATAATAAATAATGAATGAATGACAAAAAATGGTCTGCTAATGTTTGTTTCATTTCTTTGTTGCCATCCACATGGCAATAAAGAAATGACAATAATTAATAGATAAATAATAATCATACATGGATAGACTGTTCAATTAGTTGCCTCTGAACACTAAATTATAACATTAAGAAAGTGACTCCCTGAATGGAGACCTTCAAGCATTGGTCCTCCATCAATGCTAATTTTATTATACTAATTTCTCACCTTAAGGCAAACAGGTTTTGTTGCATTAATATCCTGCACAATCAACCAGCCGAAAAGCGGCCACAAACTAGTATACGCTTAATACCATTCCCAAGCTAATGGAGAGAGTTGTGTGAGGAAGAGTGTCCACCGTAAAATCATTGCCAAATAAAATATGCTGCTGATCAAGCATGTGATTCAGGACCTGGGTTAACAGCAACCCCCTACGGTGATGATGAGCATCATGTTGGGTGGAAGCTGTGCCGAAGCTGACTCAAGACAACGGTAGAGAAAAGGGTGTTTGGTTCAGGTCAGGACTGGGACAAAAAAAATCAACCCTGGCACTTTTGGTCTCGATGGCCCAGATGAAAAAAAAACAAAACAGAGATGGTTCATTCATATAAGTCCAGATATTTGTTTAATTCCTCAAAGTAATGGTAAGGTTAAATAAAAAATAAATTAAAATCATAAATGTATTATTCAGGAAGAGGTCCGAGGAGGCGTGGAGGAGGGGCGAGTAAGACAGTGGAGCTCAGGCGAAAGGGGGCATGGACAAAGTGGGAGAACATCTTACAGCGGAAAGTAAACTGGACAAACATCATTGAGGCAAATTTCCATCATGTCCATTTCCTTGCTCAGGTTGTATATGATGCCTTACCAAGCCCAGCCAACATCCATGTGTGGGGCAAGAGTGACACACCAGCATGTCCGTTATGCTCTGGAAGGGGATCCTTACAACACTTGCTGAGTAGCTGTCCAAAGTCCCTTGCAGAAGGTCGCTAATGCTGGCGCCATGACCAGGTGGTGAAGGAGGTTGCAGAAGGTATAGGTAACCTATATGTAACGCATGCTTTGCACACTCTTGGGTTTCTCTTGATGAGCTTCATGGGGTACTCACATGAAATGGTTTTCCAACAGTCTTGAAGGAGTTCCCAGAGATGCTGAGCACTTCTTGGCCCTTTTGCCTTCCTTCTGCGCTCCATCTCATCCTAAAACATCTCGACATCTCGATGGGATGGCATGTTGCTGCAGGATGCTGTGGTAGCTGGTTCAGTGGGCCTTCAATTTTGAAAAAATCCCCAACAGTGTCACCAGCAAAGCATCCCCACACCCCACATCACACCTCCTCCAAGCTTTACAGTAGGAACCATGCTTTTAGAGACCATCCGTTCACCTTTTCTGCGCTGCACAAAGACATGGCGGTGGAACCAAAAGATCTCAAATTTGCACTCATCGGACCAAAGCACAGATTTCCATTGGTCTAATGACCATTCCTTGCATTTCTTGGCGCAAACAAATATCTTCTGCTTGTTGTTTTTCCTAAGTAGTGGTTTCTTAACAGATATTTGACCAAAAAGGCCTGATTTGCCCAGTTTCCTCTGAACAGTTGATGTAGACACGTGTCTGCTAATGGAACTCTGTGTGGCATTTATCTGGCTGTAATCTGAGGTGCTGTTAACTTGGGATTTCTGAGGCTGGTGAGTCAGATGAAGTTATCCTCAGCAGCAGAGGTGACTCTTGGTCTTCCTTTCCTGGGACGGTCCTCATGTGGCCCAGTTTCATTGTAGCACTTGATCATTTTTGAGACTGGACTTGGGGACACATCCCGAGTTTTAGCAATTTTTGACTGACTGACCTTCAGTTCTTAAAGTAATGATGGACTGTCATTTCTCTTTACTTAGTTGATTGGTTCTTGCCATAATATGAATTCTAAAAATTGTCACATAGGGCTGTCAGCTGTGTAACAACCAGACTTCTACACAATACAACTGACTGAAGTTATACTCTGTTGAACAGAGTGTAACTATAAGTACACTTTTGAAGGACTTACTCAGCACAATTCAAACTGGAACCGGAAAAATTGTATTCGGTGATGTACTCCTACACGGGACACCTTAAGCAGCTAATCAAGTTAGCCTGGATATGCTAGGGAGCTAAACGTAGTTTCTCATGGGAAGAAAGCAATAATGAGTTTGGACTGGCTGGTTGGCCGTGTTAGAATGAGGGGGCGGAGCCCTGAGCACAGCTCGACAGGTCTGCCATAGACAGACGTGGTGTCTTTGGAGCTTCCGTAGTTGGTCATGCCAAGGCGATTCCCATAGTAAAACACTGAGTGAAGTTAGAAAAAGAACTTTAATGCCAAAGTTGTCCAGAAACACAAAAAATACAGACGGTAAGAATGCAAACACTAAAATGAAGTGAGAAACCACAGAGTAAGGAAGCATGCAACCAAGAGGGAAAAGAGGGACTGTGGAAAACAAGGTGCACAGTAGCACACAGTACTGAGGACATTGCACAGGGTAAGAGAAGAACTGAGGTATAACTACACAAAAAGTAATGAGGGAAGCAGAACCAGGTGGGAGCACAGCTGGAAATTATAGACATAACTAGGCAAGGGAAGTAAACACAAAGAAAAAGCAGAAAACAACAGTGTGAATAATTCAGACCCTACACAGCGTTTGATATTTAATAGATAATTTTATTTGCATTACACACAGATGCACTTTGCTTTAGCACCAGTGTCCCAGCACGGTCAGCTTTCAAGCTGTCTTCACACGCACGTCCTCCCTTCTGGTCTCCGATGTCACTATAAAGAAGGGAAGACCTTGTTAAATGAATCACCTCACCCTCCCTGGCACTGCCCCTTGAGCTCACTGCACCATGCCTCCCCTGCAGCTGAGCCAGGGACCACACGTCCACCACAAACAGTTAAAATAGGAAGACAGCAATTGAAGGAGGAATAAGGGTTAACTTGACTTGGGGAGAAAATAAGATCTAAACAGAAGCACATGGAAAGACAAAGGAAAACACCGATGAGACTCGAACTCTGAGGGCCACAACAAAAAGGGAACTAACTACGAGCAACCTGCATATCAACAGTAACCACAAAAATAGACACAATTTCTAAACACAGGGGATTAAACTAAAATAATCACTTGAGAATTAGCAAGTAAATACTAACTAGAACAAGTTAGTTGTGAGACATTATTGACAAGCTAAATATATACCACAAGATCACAAGGGAGGCAATACAGAATAACCAAAGCAAGCAATTTTATGAAAGAAGAAAAAACCCAAACATATGTCCTTCTCAAGATGCAGAAGAAACATTAACTCACAAAACTCAAACCCCAAAAAGAATCAATCAATGAAAAAACAGAAAGCTCTAGGTCAACGACCCTGGGACCATAACAGTCAGAGCATGTACCCCAAGATAAGAGATAAGATAAGATAAAACTTTATTAATCCCTCGGTTGGGTTCCTCTGGGAAATTTGGTTTCCAAAAGCACAGCACCGACAGAAGTTACTGAACGTGAGCAGAATATTATATATATACACATATATAAATACAGAGACATATATAAATAAAATACCGGTATATGAAAGCGATAAATAGAATAAACAGGAATAAGAATACAAGGAAATTGCACATTTCAAGAATTGAAGTCTATTGCACCGTTGACTATTAACAAAAGGTATTGCACAAAAAGTATTGCACAGTGAAGTGAAGAGAAGAGGCAGTACAGCTTAGTTGTTCCCCCCTCCTTTGTCCTCCTGTTTCCCCTCCCTCTCCCAGTTTGATGGCGTGTGGGACAAAGGAGTTTTTAAGTCTGTTGGTTCTTGTCTTTGGGAGAAGCAACCTGTCACTGAACAGACTCCTCTGGTTGTTTATGGCCGTGTGCAGAGGATGCCCAGCATTGTCCATAATGTCCAGCAATTTTTTTTAGTGTCTTTTTCTCTGCCACTGATACCAGAGTGTCCAGCTTCATGCCGACCACAGAGCCAGCCAGCATAGAAAGTACTCCTGCGACCACTGACTGGTAAAACATCCTCAGGAGCTTCCTGCAGATGTTAAAAGACCTCAGCCTCCTGAGGAAGTACAGTCGGCTTTGGGCTTTTTTATACAGGTGCTCTGTGTTGCATGACCAGTCCAGTTTGTTGTCCACCCACAGCCCGAGGTACTTGTACTTGTTGACCACCCCCACCTCCTCCCCCTCTATCTGAACCGGCAGTGGACCTTCCCTGGACCCCCGGAAGTCCACAACCAGTTCCTTGGTTTTTGAGGTGTTGAGTTGCAGGTGGTTTGTGTGACTCCATGTGACGAAGTTCCTCACCAGACTTCTCCTCTTCCTGATTATCCCAGATACACCCCATGATGGCTGGGTCATCTGCAAACTTCTGAATAAGGCATAATTCAGACAGCACAGTTCCCTGTCGTGCTCCTGTGCTGCTGACCACAGTGTCAGACATGATGTCCTTCAGCCTGACGTACTGTGGTCTGTCAGTGAGGTAGTCTGAGATCCAAGCGACCAGGAAAAACTGCATCCGAATTAAAGGCACTGGAAAAGTCAAGAAATATGATCCTGACCGTGCCTTTTCCCCCGTCCAGGTGTGAGTGGGCTGTATGTAGGAGGTACAGGTGGGATCCTCCACTCCGACATCCGCCTTGTATGTGAACTGTAGTGGGTCCTGGGCATGTTGTACCTGTGGTTGGAGGAGGTTGAGGAAGAGCCGCTCTAGAGTCTTCATGAGTTGCTGGGTGTCAGAAGAGAAAGCTAAGACCAAGAAGAGACCCAATTTCTCTTCTGAAGTTGGGTGTCAAACGAGAAAGATGAGTACGTTGGATGAAGTGCTAAAGAGTATCCCCAGGAGGGAGAGACAGAGGAAAGAGAGGAGGAAGAGGAAGAAGGGAAGAAAAAGTAGGATAGTCAGGGAGATTGAAGAAAAGACAGTAGTATTGGGAAGCTAGAAAAATAGCAAAGATAGAGGTGGCAAAGGAAAAGGCTTATAGTAAGTTGTATGCGAAGCTGGACACCAAGGGAGGAGGAATGGACTATCAACTGCCTGGGCAGAGAGATTGAACTGGAAAGGATATGCAACAGGTCATGATGGTTAAGGATAGGCATGGAAGTACACTTCCATAATTTTGAAGTCTGAGAGCCTGAGGAATCGAGGTGTACTGGTACCAGTTGTTAAGAACCAGCCTGATATGCAGGCTACACTAGCTACAGACAAAGTTGATGAGCCATATGATCTGATGTGGGCAAGAATTACTGAAGCTATTTTAAGAACGGAGATGACAGCATTGTCAGGGTTTATAGACTAATAGTACTTTTTATAGTACTAAATTATGATTAGTGCTAATGTCATAAAGAAAAAAATATCTGAAATAAAAAGTCTGTCATCATTACATTAATCAGTTGCCATCTGTTTAGCTGCTATAAATATTAAAATATATAAATAATCTCTTCAGAGTTGACTTTACTGTTAATGCTACGGTTTGTCACAACAGTGATCTACTTTCTAAAACTACAAATGCAGGGAATTGTTCCAGCTGTTGATCCAAAATACTGAGGAAAATGGGTCTTTATACAGAGGTGCATATGGAAACACTTCAGTGATGCAGCTGAATGCCAAAATTTTCTCAGCCCAAACAGCCTTTCAGTAAGTTCTCTGATAAAAACCCAAACACACCCGTTTCTTCTTTTGCTGTGTGGACATTGTGAGTCCTACTCACACATCAGAAGTAAAGAATCCACTCATATTCACTCTGCTTTGAAAACACTCAAAAGCCCAACCCTTCCATGACTGTGTGTGAGTAATAGAGAGTCCATGTGATGAGAGGAAATTCACAGCTTGCCATTTATCCTCAGACAAAAGCTCTGGGAAGAATAAAAGCAAAATTGGAGTGCCTACTGAAGCTGTTGAGAGGGCCCCTAGCCGAGACACAAATTGCTTTCCTCCTTTGCTCTACACAGCCCTAACATGGTCGAGGCCTCGTACATCAATTACCAGCCACCTCAATGGAACATCTCTGCCACTGTAGTACCTTTTCTGGTTTAATGCCAAATGAGTGCTGCGCCTGCTGCACATCACAGAAGTCAAGCAGCCAATACGGAAAAGGCAGGTGCATTATAAATCAGCTGCCCATCCAGAGGAACTAAGTAGCTGTTGACAGGTGCCGGTAGTAGTAACAGAGAAAGCTGACAGCGGTTTGCGAACTGGAGTGTGGTGCAGCTTGCTGATTTTACATAATGCCTTCGGGCACTAATGATTACGTTTTGAAGGATTTTCAGCACCCAGCTTGCCAAGCAGTTTGTGTTTTATGATTTCTCTCTGTGTTCATTAGAATGTGAAGCCTCACTGCCCCCCTGCTTTGAACAAGCGTTGTGGTCTTACTCCAAATCCCCCATTCCCAGAGACATCTTTGTCCTGGCCAGTAGTCCATCAGAGTCCAACACAAGTGAGAAGGAGTGAGGAAGAGAGAGACTAAACTGAGACGAGGGAGCACAGCCATTTTGTCCAGCTTGCTACATCCCAAGCTTTCATCTCTTGCCTGGTTTCCTGCCAGATAAACCAGCAATCCCAAGACACAAGCTGGTCTGTCCTCGGCAGCTATTAAAAAAAACCTGATATGTGCTTGCTCTCTGCACTGGCATTTTTTCCTACAGCTATTTACTGAGTCCAGGTTCGGCCAAAAAAAGAGAGGTTAAAGATATTAAAAATGTCTAATGTATAAGGCAGTTGGAAGTGCGTTGGGAGGTAATGATTGATGCCTCAGTGCTCTAACATTTATGCTAAGTCGGTTTCTATGTTTTTTGAAGAAAGCAGTAATGGTTCTTTGGGCCTCTGGGCAGCTACATCTCATGCCTGTATGTATCATAGATCCCTGCATGCCCATGTAAGAGCAAGATAATGGAAGGCCAGCCGGTCTGGTGGGATGACCAGAGGTGGGAGAACATACTGTAGCATAGACACTAACAGAGAAGCCAATTAGTAATTTCAGCATTTGCTTGTTTAACAAGCATGGTGCAGAGGTCTCTGTTAAATTAATATACAAATCTGAACTTGCCAAAAGCAGGTCGTTGTTGTTGTTATGAATCACATCACAGCCACTTTAAACATTCAGCCAGAAGACAAGGCACAAGGAAACATTTAAAAAGCTTAAAGGGAAAGGAAGATGGAAGACTTCCTCAAGAGATACCTATAGTGCAAGCTTTAAAAAAAAAAAAAAAAAAAAAGCACAGTTTAGGGATTTACGTTGTGGGATTTGATTTTATTCCTACACTAGAGACTTTTGTTTAATTGCTGTTCACATAGGAAATCACTCAGCCGTTGGGCAAATCAACAGTGCTCTCAAAATTCTGCAGACACACATACAGACTTTTACTCTCACACTATTGAGTTATACGGCTCTCATTCAGCTTTCTGATTCGGCTGAAACATAGCCCAAGGGGAAATGAATTTCTAAAATCCAAACAGTGTTCAATCTAATTGCCCTTTATTTTCTGAAAGCCACTACTGCACTGTTGTTCCTGCTAGTGTAGGGACATGATGGAGATATAATGAGAAAGAGCAAGATTACTATGCTGGACATGTTGCAAGAAAGACATTTAGCTAAAGGCAACGATGTAGGCCAAGACCGGGCCTAGCAGGAGGGAAAACATGCTGCTGACTCTAGTGGTCTAAACTGTTATTCCCACGCTAAATGCTAAATGTCACTGATGTTATTACACTCTCTGGAGCAGCATATATCTTTGTGCTGAAATAGGCAAATTCTCAAGTGGGACTGTGTTTGTAAATTGCGAGTTTGGTACCAGTGTGGCATCTATTTAAGGGCTCTCACAATCAGTCATATTTCCCAAATGATCTGTAGCCACTGAAAAAGCATGACATGGTGTAAAATTTCAGCTGTAGAGCTGGTCGGATAGAGCCAGTACCTTTTTGTATGGACCTTCATATCTGACTTCTGGTTCTGTCAGTCTCTCTTTAACTGTCTTCCCATGCAAAAAACATTGTGTTTTACTGATAATAGTGCCTGCACTCATTTGTCTGACCTGTTGTTATAAGTTGTAAACTCTGGTTCGTTAATCTTAAGATTTAGGCGTTCAAATTGATTGCCTTTTAAAAAGGGTGTATGTGTTACATGTACTGGTGTGACTCAAGTGAATAAATTGCAGATTATTCTCTTTAAATACTCACACATATACAGTTAGATATAATAAATCAAGATAAACACACAGTTCAAAGTCTGTAATATGCACATTTTGTGTTTCCCCTTTCTAAAACAAGTAACACTGCTCATGTCAATCTTTACCACAGTAGCGGTATCACTAAGAGGACAGTATGTCAGTTAAGTGTGACATTTTTTGGTACCATTATTTGTGGATGAGGTTCAAATGACAGAAAACTGACTTTTTCTGCTGAGTTGGCATTGCTTCCATATAAAAACTGACAAATCATCATGGTATCATAGTAGTTACATGTGATTACTGAAAACAATACATGCAGTGGTAGTCCAAGTATAAAGCATCAACACCAAAGTACTTCATGTTGGTTCTTGAGAACACCTATTAAAATATCTCTCTTAGAAACAAACATCAGTAGACTCTGGATCAAAATAGAGAGGATTCGGACAGATGGGTACAGCTTTATTGGGAACAGTCAGCATCCCTAGCAGACCCAAGGCATTATCAGTGTCAGAAGCCTGTTCAAGCATAAAAGCAACAGATAATCAATTTTTAACTGACTGTTTAAAAAAATCAAAAATAAATGACTACGACTTACTTATTTTACAAAAATACAGATATTGCTCATGCATGCAGAAATGCACGAGGTAAAATATCACTGTATATGTTAGTTAATTAATTGACTCATTTACTTTATGAGGGTGAGTTTAATACTTTTTGGTAATCTTATTTTGAAAAGCCTTTAGTCCCCAGAAGCATCCATCTTCAGAGTAGCCTGTAGGGGAAGTGCTGGTTCTGTCCCTCTCATTAAATATACTGGCTTAGGAGTGGAACAGTGGCTGTGTTTTTTTCTAAATTAGTTAATGCCCTTCCCTATTCAGGGGTTCAACATTTCTGGAGGCATCACTGGGATGTATGCAACATGTATGCCAAGAGCTAACCAAATTGACAGTCATCCTCCAAAATTATCCCAAGTGTGGAGGAAGGAGAAAATTCACGGCAAATCTTGGGGAGGAGCTGGAGCATGGGCTGCCTGTACTCTGAGGTGAAGCTAACTTACCATTAGAGCTAAAGCTAATATTAAAAGCTACCAGCACACCTGCTGTGACCTACTTTTTTTCTCTGGTGACAAAACAGGAAAATGGAGTCATCTAAACAAGAGAATTTGCAGTTGGAGGTGACAGAGGCACTATGCATGTTGTCCAGGGAGTGCCTTTTGGATTTGTGTGACTTTAACCATAGCCGGTCCAGAGCTTGAGCTGGTGGTTGAGAAAAAATAGGACAGCACTCATATCAATGATAAGCAGCCACCTTGAGTGGGAGAATTTAAAGGAATTGGAGGACAAAGGTACGTCTGAACTTCTTTGTCTTCAGGATAAGATTAATGAGTATTGCAAAATGCCAGACCCACTGGTTGCTGAGATTGTGCTCCAAACTACTGACCGAGCTAAAGAATTACAAAATGGACCGGTGCAGCACGAGCCTGTTCTTCACTTCAATAGAGAAGTGAAGAACAGGCTAAACTTTGTAAGGAAACTGAAGCTTTGCAGTTAAACTTGCAACTGTGAGCTTAGATAAACATTGCTGAAAGACGGCCGGCAGCCACTTAAACCTCTTCTTTATGGCATAAAGATTAAAATATCTGGCCAAATAGGGGAGCAAGGGCAGAGGGATTGCCTTACATTCTCTAGTTTGGCACACGAATTTAAAAATGGCTTGGTCAAAAGCTTTCCAGAAGTGGATATTGTAGATGCTGTGATAAGAGCGATGGCCCCTGGCATCTAGTTCTGTAGCTATCTTGAGGCAAAAATCTTCCCACATTAAGAAGAATTTGATGTCACAATCAGGAGAAGAGTGATACAGATCTGTACAAACAGCTGAGCTCTGAGGTCCAAGTTGTGAAAGAGATGATTTAAAATATTTATCCAAGCCCTTAACTTGAGGCAAAAGAGCTCATTTGCTTTATAAGACTTAAGTACAATTCTGAGCTGGTCCAAAACATGGTTTTTTTTTCATGCTGTGTTGTCAGGCTTGCAAAATGACAATATAAAGCATGATCTACAGCTATATCTTGAACTGACCAATGTCTCAGGTGTACTGTCACTGGAGAAATTTAATATTCCCTGTGCATGAAAGTGTGAGAAGCAGGACAAAAAGAAGATAATAATGCCAGCTCGTACTGCAGCCATCCATTCTGCACAGACCGACAGTACCACACCAAAGAATGAAAAACCCATTCAGCCAAATCACAGTAAGTATTGAGTGTTTAAGTAAGTATGTGTGGTAGCATTGAACACTGCTTGGCGGGCTGGTGTATGAGGGGAGGAAGACAAATGAGGCATAGCCCTTTAAATGAACAGGAGTCACTCCAGCAGGAAAGGGAGTCCCAATACAGTTCCTACTGTTGCATGGAAGGAGGTAAAGTAAAACTGTGCAAAAGTATGCTTTACTGCTCCAAATCATGTCAGGCAGAACACTAAACTCATCACAAAGATTATCATGCATAGGCGTTATGCAAGAAAACTCAAAACATCCCACCAAAACAAGAGAACTGTAAAGCCAAAGTAGAAGCCTAAACAGAACAATTATTGGCTCAAATGAGATCGGACTTATTGTTGAAACAATAAGTCCGACCTCTATGCTGCACTAGATCAACAACAAGGATGAAAAATGCATGTCATAGCATACGCCTCCCACATGCTCACAGAGTCTTAGAAGAACTACCACCTACATTCCAGAAAACTGGAATTTCTGGGTTAAATGGGTTGTGACAGAGAGATTCAAGTATTATCCGATTGACTCATCTTGTACGGTCTACACCAACAATAATCCAGTCACTTATGTCTTATCATCAGCCAAGCTCAATGCAACATGCCACCTGGCTGAGTTGGTGGATTTTCACCTTACCATGAAATATTATCCAGGAAGATAAAATAGTAAAGCAGACAGATTGTCAAGAATGTCGGTTGATATTGGGACCATGATTAGGTAATGCATGGAGAAGAACGCACTAACATGATATGGTTCGTGCCTCTTGTAGCTCAATATGTACAAGTTGATGACCCAACACTTTTGACCATTTCAGCTGAAGGAATTTGTGCTGCCCAAAAAGAAGATCAATGCATTGGTAATGGTCCTTGACCTGCAGTCTGGCACAAAACCCAGAGGTCAGCAGCTGAGGTCTCTGACCAGGGAGACAAAATGACTGATACATGTATGGGATAGACTAAGACTGGACAGTGGTGGAGTTTTGAAATGCAAAACAGCAGTCAAAATTCAGCTGGTCCTGCCTGTGAAGTATAAAGAAACAGTATTGACAGCATCACATGATGAGATGGGACATCAGGGGATGGACCAGACATCCTCACTTATAGGAGACAGATTTTTCTGGCCACAGTGCAAAGGATATTGAGCATTCTTTCCCTGAGCTGCTCTTGCATAAAAAACAAAAAACCCAGGAAACAGACAGGAGCCTACTCACTAGCATAGTTACAACCCAACCCTTGGAACTAGTGTCTATTGATTTTGTACAGGTTGATAGATGCTTTGGGGGCTAAGAATACATATTGATTGTAATAGACCATTTCACACGGTTTGCTTGCCCTTATATAACAACATCTAAAACAGGCAACACAGTTGCTGACAAGCTTTTTAATGACTATGTTCTGAAGTCTGGCTTTCTACTGAGGATCCTGCATGATCCAGGAAGAGAATTTGAAAACTGGTTGTTTGCCCAGCTGTAAAAGAACTGTAGCATTGCAAGCTCCAGAACAGCACCATACAGTATCATGGTGAATGGAAATGGTCAGAGCATTTTAACAGGACACCCCTGCAGATGTTGAAAACATTCACTGAGAGGAAAGATTAAACTGGAAGGCGTAATTAAATAAGCTCATTTATGAATACAACAGCACAAGAAGTGACGTGACGGTTTTCACCCTTTTACTAGACCATGTTTTGATCAGAAATTTGACCCCTCATGGGGGAACAGGCAAGCTTCGTAGTCACTGGGATGACTGCATCTACAAAGTTGTGGTGAACAGAGATCTCCCAACTTAAGGGACAGCAGAATTTTGCACCGTAACCTTTTGCTTCTATGTAACCACTTACCTCTGGGGGTCCCACTCAAGGTGGTTTAGCCAAAAGAAAAGGACAGAAGAAAAGCTGGAAAAGATGCAGGTACTGTACTACAGTCTGAAAGCAGTAGCAACAACAAAGATGACTGGTACTGTTACATACCTTCACATGCTTCTCCAGCAGTACAGCCCCAGGAAAATGGAAACAGCAAGCAATCGTACATGTTCTGATGGCGTTCCACATCCTGAGCTGAAAAAAAAGTTTGAGAAGGATACAGATAAGGGTGAACCTGTGTTGATATTATGATCTAATTTTGGCAGTGTTTGCTTTATGTGTGACTCCTCCCACCAGAGGATGGCTGTGTTTTTTTTCCCTTTCTCTCTTAGGAGGTGGACACCTGGGCGTGCCTGCTGAGTAGCTGGGTGGAGTCTCTTCCTGTCCTGGGATTGGATATTGGTTGATCACCTCCAGTACTTAACTACCTGGGCCCTATTTCAGGAAGCCGGTTTAGTGCAAACTCTGAGTAAGTATACCCTGAGTTAACGAAAACTCTGGGTTTTCGGTTTCACAAAGCGAGTTTAGATTAATTCTGAGTGAGTTACTATGACGACACACTCTGTGAAGCTAACCTGCCCCCTAGCAGGTTTACTTCAACTAACCCTGACCTTCTCCGCCTCTTTGTCAGAAACCTGACTGTAGGAAGTGTCAGACATGGTGTGCCCCTTCCTTGAAGAGCCAGTAGATGTTGAAGCCCAAATTCTCCGCAGAGCTCTCCGCCGGGAGAGAGTGATTAGAGCGCGTTCGGACATTTTATCATTTCCTGATGATTTTCTGTGTGAACGTTACCGTTTTTCAGCACAATCTATAATTCATTTGAATAACATCCTCAGGCCTAATATTGCTCATGTGACACATCGCGGACATTCTCTCAGTTCTGTACATATTATTTGTATCGCACTTCGGTTTTTTGCAAACGGGAGCTTTCTGTATAATATTGGTGACGCTGAGCACGTTTCCAAGGCTACCGTCTGTCGGGCAGTCAGGAATGTTACAGTTGCACTGAAACGTCTCCTGTACTCGTTTGTGGTGTTCCCCGGTCATAGACCCACAAGATTTATCAAAGAGGGATGCCACAAAATTGCAGGTATCAGGATGAACGAAACTTAATCCATGATGTGGTGATATTTGAACTACTACTTAAATTTTACATTTATTCTCACGGTTCCCAGGCGTGATTGGCTGTACAGATGGCACTCACATTCCAATCATTGCTCCTTCAGTAAATGAAGGAGACTATGTGAACAGGAAGTCTTTCCACAGCATTAATGTACAGGTACATAGTTCCCTGTAGCATTTCAAACTAACAAATCATTTCATTATAGTAATGGATGCTAATTTGTGTTCTCTGTCCTGTGAAGATCATATGTGATGCTGCCAACATTATCACAAATGTGGAAGCCAACTGCTCAGCCTCTGTGAGTGGTGGTGGTGGAGGACCCCCACCTGTTTTTCGGGCCTCCGCTTTTTTTCTGTTGAGCATACAGAGTAAGCAAATATGTACTTGTAATGTGCTCAGATAATTTCAATAAGTGCTTACAGAGGGGAAATTAATGTAGCCTCTAACTGCAATTGATTTACATCGGACAAACAGACCAAGCACTATGGCCCATGATACAATTACACCTTACCTGTTTGGACTATATTTTTATATTTCATTTTTACTTGCTGCCAGGAACGTTTGGGGCCTGTTGGGTTGCACCTGCGCTCACATCACGTCACAAAATAAAATGTATAAAATACAAAATAAAATAAAATATAATAAAATAACGTGTTAAATGGGTGGAAATCCCTAGATCAATGTTTAAATTAACACTCACACATTGACTCTGTCGGCTATGTTTTGCCATGCATGCTCCCTTTCTTTTGCAGCTGAGGCTGTGTTACCTTTTTTCTGCGGAATTTGCATGTTATCGGCATATGCTGCCATCAGGATTTCGGCCTCAAGCGCTGTAAAATACATTGACCGCGCCTTCTTTCCCTCCGTCTCCATGGTGACTCGCTTAATCTGTGCTCCACTAATCAGGGCTTTATGTATCCTCGTGCGCGCGCTTAACTTGGGGTTAAAGCAACTCCGCGTTGACTGAACTAATTGTTATCAGCCTTTCTGAAACCGAATATTCCGAGTTGGACAGTTCGGGGTTACTCAACCCTGAGTATCGTTTTTCACTCTGAGTTTTCTAAACCGGCTTCTTGAAATAGGGCCCTGGCCTCCTCTCTCTTAACCTCCACCATCCAACAAAGAACCTGTGTTTTTGAGTCGTTGCTGTGTAGAGTGTCTTTGCCAAATTGATTTGCAAGTATAACCTTGTGTGTGTGTCTGGCATTAGTACCTCAATTTTGTAAATAGCTGTAAATAGTTTTGTCAAGTAGCAATCGTGTATTTTGTTCACCTTGTATATATTGGATGCAAACTGCATTTCGTTGCTCTGTACCTGTGCATGTGCAATGACAATAAAGTTGAATTCTATTCTATTCTATTCTTATTCTATTCTATTCTATTCTATTCTATATTCTTCACTGCAGCAGCCTAGTAGGCGTGAGAAGCCATTTTTGTTGATTGAGTTTTCTCCTGTTTTTCATTTAGAAAGTTAGGTAAGTGAATTGTCTTTTGTTTGGTTTTCATTTGTGTAGTAAAGCATAGGGACCATTAGGGAGTTTTGTTTGTTATTTTTGGCACTGCTCACTGCTGAAGCAAATAAATGGCTGTTTAGCATTTTAAAAGATACTATTGTTTGTGTTCTTGCTTTGGTGGAGCGGGAGTGGGCCAATTTCTTGTTGCGTTCAATACACGCCTAGACAAAGAACGTAACAGTTGGATAGTAAGGAAGGTTACACTAAACCCAGTCACCTGCACCAAGAACACACATGTACCCAGGAGGACATCATATTACAGATTAAGGCAGTCTTGGAGTGAGGGATGCAATCACCTGACTAGTTGGGAATGAATCAAGTGGCACTAAACAACCCCTTAGTTATGCTGAAATCGGCTTAGACTGCTGGGGGCTGGACTGCTAGGTGCATTTCTTCTTCACTTTCCATATATATCACTATTGCATTTTAACAATAATAATTCATTTTAAACTCTGGCTCTCTCCTGTATGTGTCTTTTGTCCTATTTCACTCTGCTCCCTTATCGTTCTCCTCATCCCCAAACTGTCACTGCAGATTACTGCACCACCCTGAGCCTGATTCTGCCAGAGGTTTCCTCCTGTTCAAAGGGAGTTTTTCTTTTCCACCGTCTCCAAGTACTTGCTCATAGGGGATGTTTGATTATTGAGGTTTATCTCTAACATTGCAAGCTCTTTACCCTACTATATAGATCGCCTTGAGCCGACAGCTTTTTGGGATTTATTGTTTAAAAAAAAAAGAAATTTAATTAAACTGAATTGAATTAAAATTTAAAGTGGGCTATTGGTAGAATAATGTCATTTTTTGTTGTGTTTACTTAATGCTTTAGATTAACATTAAACACAAAATCAGGGAGTATACATTTATTTTCACAGCGTAATTAACAGTAACTTATTAAAAATTAGTAAAATGTGTATATTATTCACCTCCTGACTGACTTCATTTAGTAAGTTAAGAAAGTTATTGGAATTTACAGTGTATGAAGAGATTCAGTGTAGCTTCAGTGAGTGTTATTACGCTTCAGTCTTGACATTTAATCCATGCCAATTTATCACTACAGCAGCCCACCCCAGCAGTAGTATCTGCTGGGGTCGGTGGGTGGTTTATTGCTTCATAGTGAACCTCTGGCACAGACACAGCAAGTGACAGGTTTTTCCTTTTATGCCTTTCCGTGTATGTACATGGAGGTGCATGTGTTGCCATGGGGTAAGGGGTGTATAAAAAATAAAGAATTGTCATAAAAGAAGCCATTGTCTAAACCATTTATAGCTGCCGGCCAAGTTTGCTGTTGTAAAGAGATGCAGTAATGAATTTCTCCAGTGGTCTAGGGAACAAAAGAGCATTACAAAGATTCTTGAGAGGTTCATTAACATATTTGCTGCATTGAGGGACTAGTTGATGATCATATGTATAACCCCAATGTACACGTATTCATTACTTGCTTATAAAAGAAGCTTGCATCAAAAAGCCACACCTAGAAGCTGAATACATTCTGGGGTAAATCTGTCGTAAATAATATTTCCTCCGAATCATCGCCAGCTCTCAGGAGCATCTTCTGCATCTCCTTCGATAACAAAAAACAGATTATTTTATTTCATACCAGTTTTTCTCAAATGCCTGTGCATCACCGTGATTGATTTTCAGGTAATTCACTGAAGGAGGATGATCAAATGAGTGTCCTGTAACATGGTGCACCAACAGATTATAAAGGTGACAGTCTGTCTACAAACTTCCCTAGCTGTCACAAAAAGCATGCACTTCTTTAATAATGTGAATATTCCTAGAGAGAATTTAACTAATCCTTGCAAAGACAAATAACTGTGTCACTTCAGAGAAAGCTTTCCCTGAAAGACTGAAGTCAGATACGTAACTCTAGCATAAAAAAGAAAAACTTTTTTCCAATTGGTTTACAACTGAATGTAGAAGAAACCACACACTGTTAGAACTTCACAGTGATTTCCCTGCAGCTAATCTTGAGGATGGGAGTAAAAGTCAGTTATGTTGTATTTGAAGGCATTTTTTCCTTTACATATACTTTGTTTCAGCTTCCTTAGCCTTCCCTCGCTATTCTGTCTTCCTGCTCCCACACCCTGCTCTGGGCTCTCTGAGGCCCATGACCCATCACTTCTGCTAAGACCTCTAAGGGGCCATCCATCACTAGAGCAGCGTTGTAACCTGGGGATAGATTTCCTCTTCCCTTGCCCACTCATCAATCACAACAGGCTACTGTGCATACCCAAGCAGCTTGCGAAAGGTGGGAAAGGCCAAGCAATGTCATTCACTAAGCCAAAAAGGAACCTGCAATATAGAACAAAAAAGCATATATGCATCAAACCACTTTTTTTACATGTCAAAAATAAATAGACTAATCTTTTGATGAGGAAAAACTTGATCATACTTCTTAAGTATGCAAGTAAGCAACAGGCTATCTCTGTGTGTTTATGCATGATTAATTGTGAACATTAACTTCAATAAAAAGCTGAAGTTTAAACAGTAAATTCACCTAAAAGAGAGAATGTGCTGGAAAGTTTCTGGTCAGTAATCAGCAACTCTGTGTCAGCCGGCTTAAACAAAATAGTATCTTCACAGGTGCATCACTTACAGTTCACAAGAAGGTCACTCAAACATACAAGCAGTTTTTGAATCATACATCACTTACCTGAAGATGTTATCATGGGGGAAAACGAGAAACCATTGATCAATTGTGAATGAAGGTACTGGAGGGGGGGGGTCACAGTGATGCAAAACAATGCAAGGAACAATTAAAGACTCCCATGAGAGCTTAGATGAAAGGGGAGCACTAATGTCTCACAATACACAGGAAAGAAGTGGTGATGCAACAGAGTAGAAAGAGCAAAAAAAAAAGGGGGGGGGGGGGGGAAATAGGAGAAAAGCAAAGTGCAGGCACCTACAAGAAGCCATGTTCCTTGTCACTGACACCTACACAAAGAGGATGCAGTGGTGGTTAAAGCTTTTGTAATGTCGATATAGCAAAGGCTGAGTACACTGGATGATGGGGTTGAGTCAGACAGTGCCAGGTGTCCTTTTGACATGGGCACCACTCCCCTAAATGAGTGGCTGAGAGAGCGAGTGCGGCTGTCACCAACACCCTTCCAATTAAAACCTCTAATTAATCAGAGCTATTTAAAGCAGCCCATTCATCCCCAATGGCGGGAAGCACACTGATGAGAGGAAAGATAAACCGCACATCTTTGCTCTGATTTACCTTTTTTCTAAGCTGCCCGTTGGCATTATTGCTTTCTTTCCACAGCTATGATATGCAGCTGCTATGCACAGTTACAAATGTAAGAATAACTGCATCTGGAGCAGGATATGTATTTTCTTTACCTTTTTCTTTTGAGGAATAATAGGTTGCTGTATTGTATGCTTGTACTGTTGACGATCATTAATATAAGTTAAGTAAATTATGTCTTTTCCCTGCAGTATACTGACAAACAAACAGGTGATGTGTGATTAAATGTCAGCATTGAGACATCATTAAAGATTTTTGATTAAAAATAAAAATCATAAAAACTGTTTTCATATTAGGATTATACATACTGATGTTCAGTGTTTGGTAAAGGTTGGAGCTTCTAAAAATTTACAGTGGAAGTTAAACTATAGGTTCAAGCTACTTAAGGGAAAAATATAGTTTGGACAAATAAAAATGCATCAAATTGTTAATCTACATATGTTTCAAATATAAAATTTTAAAAGTAACAAAAAATAGCACATCAGTGAGTTTACAATAAAGGTTTTCCACTTTTTCACATGCTGTTTATATAGTGCCCATGGTGATTCTTACTGAGACTGAGATCCTTATCCATGATGACGTCGCAGTGTGAGCGCTGAGCAATACCCCCCTTTGCACATACACTACACAAAGGTCAGATGTGTGGTTTAATGAATGCTTTGTCTTCATAATAGTTAGGGCGGAAGAAGAAGGTGATGGAGCAGGTGAAAGGGGGTTAAATTCAGTAGAAAATGATAAACATATATTTGTTTTCTGTTTATGACTCTAAAATGATCATAGTTCCTGTGGTTAATGACATGACAAAGTAGCAAAAAGGTAAATTAACTACTTGAATCACAATTATACAATCAAATGGAAAATTCAGAAGATTCCCATGAAACACCCTTACTGCTTCTTTAGAAAATAAGAGGGTAAGAAGTAAGTGGTGCTAATCAAATGCACTTGATTAAAGCATCATCTGCATGTAGGACAGCCTCTATAAAAAGAGTTTTTGTGGGGGTTTTGGACTGGAGCATTTGGGTGTGTTAACTTAATGTCACAGTCTTACCAAGAGTGGAGACCCACTCTGAAATTGGGTCATGCAAACAGGACAATGATGTCAAGCACAGGAGCAAATCTATAACAGAAAGGCTGAAAAAGGAAAAGATTTTGCAATGTCAAACTCCAAACCTCAAAGTCAAAGACCAGACCTCAACCTGATTGAAATGCTGTGGCGGGTCCTTAAGAGAGCTGCGCATAAATGAAAGCCTGTAAACCTCAATGAGCCAAAGCAATGTTGTAAAGAGTAGCGGGCCAAAATTCTTCCACAATGATGTGAGAGACTGATATAGTCATACAGAAAATGATTACGTAAAGTTGCTGTTGCTAAAGTTGGTTCTACAAGCTACTAAAATCTATGTTTTGCACATGACTGCAAATGTAGCTAAATTACCAGAAAGCTACTGCAAAGGTAATTCTCCACTACAGATAGTGAAAATACATCACATGAGCATTTGAGAAAATAGCCCACTATTGTTTAAAATGTTCAGTATTTTCTGGTAACTAATAAATACGTATGAGTGCAAGTGACTGACAAGAAGAAAGAAGCGTGAAGCGTGGTAATTGGTTGTATAAAAGTAAGATGTCATTATGGTCTGTATGGTAGAATTAGAGATGCTAGGTTTTTTTTGGGGGGGGGGAGGGGGTTAAAGTTGGATTTCAATGTGGAACGAGGATGCTTTTTTCATTTCTAACCATTTTGGGGTTTTTTCTTATGCATAACACATTTTCCCACCAAATCAAAATTTCGAGCCTTATCAGTCAACATTTTAGTTCTCAGTATCATCTCAGCATCCATCTCAGTTATTCAATTTACAATAGATAAACTTGGAAAGCAAATTATTACAACGACAGTTCTCTAGTGGCATTGGGAAAGTGGAACTTAAGCCCATTTTTCACCATATGCTTGTAGCGCTGTGCCATAGTATCAAGTGTGATTGTGTACTTTGGTTTTTCGTTTTACATTTGATTCAATTAGTTTGTTTTACTACAGTTTTTAATTGTATATACCTTCACATAGGTTGTATTTTCCTTAATGTTTAAGCTTTTCCCTATTTACATGCTTCTTTTTTTTTTGTAGCATTTCTAATTTTGCTTGTGCTTTCACGTACTACATGCGCTTTCCCCAAAGCGTCAGCCACAGCAAAGTCCTTCTGGAGGGTCAGATCCAGACTGCTTTGTGTCACGTTGGAGATAATGGACAAATTTTGCATTCAGTTGGCACTTCAAGTAAAGAGGTTGACAATAGTTAGTGCCAAGGTGAAGAAACAGCAGAAAATGATCATGAAACATGTGGATAGAAATGGCTGGAGTCACATATACACACATGAGATGCAGAATTTCCTCAAGCTGAAACAATCATTTAATCACACTCAAAACTTTCTAGAAAATAAAAGGAAGCAACATATTGACACCCTTTATTTTCTCCCTGAAAAGAGCTCATTAGCTTCTCGTGCCGTCAATTGAGCTTCCCAGACAGAACTTCCTCTCACATTGAATACAGATCTCATCTCCTTGTCTTAGATTGAGACACTCAAACCCTAACCATAGCCATAACCCTCAGAATGTCAAACAAATTTAACCAAAAATATCTCATAATTAGATGAATTTTTAGTGAGCACTGAATGACCTGCAGGCATGATGCCTACCTGAAGGGATCAGTTCAGGGTGGAAGCATTGTCTCTAAATGAAAAGATTTCTATTTCCTACACCTGTACTATTTACTTTTTTTTACTGTTTGCATATTTATTTTTGAAAAAAAAAACATACATGTGTCAACTGCTTAGTCAAATGTCTCTCCAGACAAATTGCCTCCCTCAGTTAATCACCCCTATTTACAAGGCAAGGCAAGGCAAGGCAAGGCAAGTTTATTTGTATAGCACAATTCAACAACAAGGTGATTCAAAGTGCTTTACAGAGACATTAGAAACAAGAACAAATAAAAAGCATGATTTAAAATTGATTAAAACAAGCAAATAAAATAACTAACTAATTAACAAACAAACAAACAAACAAACAAACAAACAAAACAGTATATAAAATCAAAACAGATAAAATCAGAACAGTAGATAAAATCAGTAGTTAAATGTAAGTTTTGAAATTTAAGCTTAAAGTGTGGATTTGGTGCTTTATTCAAATGCAGCTGAGAACAGGTGAGTCTTCAACCTGGATTTAAATAAACTGAGTGTTTCAGCTGATCTGAGGCTTTCTGGGAGTTTGTTCCAGATATAAGGAGCATAAAAGCTGAATGCAGCTTCTCCGTGTCTGGTTCTGACTCTGGGAACTGATAAAAGACCGGATCCAGATGACCTGAGGGATCTGGATGGTTCATACTGGGTCAGGAGGTCATTGATGTATTTTGGTCCTAAACCATTCAGAGCTTTATAGGCCAGCATCAGAACTTTAAAGTCTATCCTCTGACGGATGTAAAATCTGAACTCTGCCTATTACCCATTAAGTACCTGTCAGTTTGACTGAGGAGCAATTAAACTGAATCACCCCATTACACAAATAAGTAGTAAGTAAGTGTTGGCCTCTGTTGTGTGTCCTCTAATTCAATTTAAAACAGTAATTCATACAACTTGGTATTAAGAACTCAAACACTTATTGAGTCTGGAAGCACATTAAATAATATGAAATGTAAATGGCTGAATCCTTTTCAGTCTGAAGATCTAAAATATATTCAGGGGAAGACAAAACTAGTGTGAGTAATTCAGGAGGTGAGGCAGAACTTGCATAACCATTTTATCATAAAAGAAGAAGAAGTGAGTTTTACTATTACCCCAAACCAAGTTTTCACTAATCTTGTGATTGATTTTGAAAACTAGAGATGGAAATAAGTAAGGCAGACCTGTTCCAGAGGAGTGGTTTTCAAATAAAACAGTGGGTAAGCACATGTTAGTGTTGACATAAATTAAGGTTCTCTGCTATTAGATATAGAGTCTTAATAAATTTGAGTAACACTCAGGTTACCCTACCGCTGCATGTCAGTGAAAAGTTCTATTAAAGTAAAAATGAAATGCTTAAGTGAGTCAGGGCGAGTGTAATGTCTGAAAAAAAAAACATGTAAATGTAATTGTAAAAGCAAATTGAACCTTTCAGTAAATAAATAATAAAATTAATCAGATCCTACTGTTGAGATTTTTTTCTGGTGAGATCAGCAGAGGTGACGGTCAACATGAAGGTGGAAGTTAGAAAAATAAAAATGAAAGTACACAAATCAAAAACGCACCATCCACGTTTTAATCAAACATAAAAACTTATTTTACGTTTTGGAATGGAAAAAAAACCGCAGGCCATCATCCTGTGATTATGAACAACAGTAGCTGGAGATGGCGGAAGGTAGGTAACACAAACTGTTACCTATTTTTTATCCAAGACCCACAGTCATACAACAGTGTGGAAACAAGGGTTTTTGTTACATGATTGACACTGGAACCCAGGAATGTGCAGCATTATTTTCACAAACACAGCCATATCCACACTCTACAGAGAAGTGAAGCTTACAGCTGAGCGTAGTTTGAATACAGTAAATAGAGTTGTATTGAAAAAAGGTCCATCCATTCATCCATCTTCTTCTGCTTGTCTGGGCCCGAGTCACGGAGGCAGCAGTTTAAACAGAGAAGCCCAGGTATCCCTCTCTCCGGCCACCACCTCCAGCTTGTCTGAAGGAGGCGTTCCAAGGCCAGCTGAGAGATATAATCTTTCCAGCATGTCCTGGGTCTGCCCTGGGACCTCCTCCTGGTGGGACATGCCCGGAACACCTCACCCAGGATGCACCTTTATCAGGTGCCCAAACCACCTCAAATGACTCCTTTCGATGTGGAGGAGCAGCGGCTCTACTCTGAGCCCCTCCCAGATGGCTGAATCCTCACCCTATCTCTAAGGGAGAGGCCAGCCACCCTTCGGAGAAAGCCCATTCCTCGAAAATGATTTATCACTGAGATTGATCACCTTGAAAAAAGGTGATAAATCACAATATACGTTACTGCAATACTTTGCCAACCTGAGAATTCAAAATCAATCTGATATCATAGTAAAGTATCTTAATGATATGGTACCCTGGGGTCTCGTGGTGATTCACATGTGTAATTTTGACCACAAATCAGATTCAGAAGGTTGCTAGGGTCATTGTTCATTCTTTGTTACTTTTCTTAAAAGTAATGCAATATGTTACTTAATTACTTGCTTAATTACCAGCACACATACAATCTTTCTTGCCTTTGTTTTGAAACAACTTTAATCTCCACTTTTCAACTTCTCAAAATAGTATTTCGAGTTTAATCTTGAATTTTCAACTTTATTCTCAAAATAAACAAGAATATTTTTTAATGCTGCCTTAATGCTTTGTAAAATACAAACAAAGAATCGCAGTGAACAAAACAAAAAAACATGTTTTGTTTTTTTTTAAAAAGTGTTATAACCTAAAATTGTGACAGCAACATTCAAACCAAACAGGTAACGGTGCAGAGGAACAATGATGATCTGACTGAGGGAGGACAACTTTTAGTACACAGGGGCTGTCTGGGAATGAGTCATACATGGATTCAAGGCACCGGTGTTAGAGTAACTTTTTTTTTTAAAGTTACACATTGCATTTGTAGCACACTACTCCATAAAGTACTTTTGCATTACTTCATTATATGGCCTGGTGATTCTCAATTATCTGGTAATGATAAAAACCTTGAGTCAGAGTCCCACACATGTTCCTGTCGTCTGAGGACAGAGGCAGACTGTTCTTTTAGTGTTTAGGCATCAACACAAAGCCAGTATTCAGGCTAGAAACCCAAACAGCACTTAACAGCTACTGCCACAGCAATTCTACAGTATAAACAAGCACCGGCAGAAATGACGTTAGAAGCAGCATCACTGCTTTGTTAACTGTTTAAAATCACACTCTGATTGTCCTGCTGGGGCCTGCATACTCTCAGCTAAATTCTCTCTAGCTTTTGTATGCATCCCATCAGCAGACACCTGAAAAAAGTCAATGTTGTGTTAGCAACAGTTCCTTCTAACCTCGGTGCAGTTTTCACTTTATGTTCTTGTTATTTCATGAAAAAAGGACTAATATTCATGTCTCCATCCCTCAAAAGACCTCCAGCATTCACATTCGGTTAGCCTTTGAAACTCAAGTGGAGATAATTGGAAGTGTAACATGATTAATGATTTGAGTACAGTAATGTGTTGCAGCAAACATTCAATATGATTACACAAAACACTGCAAGACACAAGTAGAAACAATTAAGGAAAGACAAACACTGTGGGGGAAGGAACAAAAGCATGAAGTAAAACCAACAATAAGATCCATGACAACTAACTTACAAAATAAAGTGAGAATGAAAAAACAGAGAGGGACGCCACAAACACGACAAAGACACCTAAAATAACAACCGTGATATGTCTCTTGTATTAAATTATTATAAAATGTCATCTGTTAAAGGGAACTGACAGCTTGTAAGGAACTCTATGACTCATCATGTTTGGGTTTTATATTTTTTCTTTGTTGTGAACAGACTGCAGGAAGAAAAATGGGACGAGTATCTTTTAAAAAGACTGTGGTATACAGTCTGTTGAGATTTCAGGGGCTTTAAAAAAAAATATATATATATATATATTTTTTTTTTTTTTTTTTTTTTTTTTTTTTTTTCAACACTGTGGTGGGGAAGTCGTATTGGAAGTCAGCTGGCATTTTGTGTTTCTGTGAAAGTAGGTGGGTCTGCTTGAACTCTTCACAGTGTCCTCTGCATACAGAATGAGTAAATTAGTATGTTGGGCTTGAACCATCTTAGAGTGAAGTTGTTTTATTTTTTGTTGTATCTCCAAAATCTCCAAAATGAACCTTTAACCAGGTAACAGGTGCCATAGCCACCTTTGCCCTTGACCTAGACTCATTTCAGTAAATACATCCACTATCAGCCAAATTCCTTGGATATGAGTACATGTGTCAGAACCTGCGGCACTCTTTGTTTAAATCATGTTCTTTGTCTATTGAGAATAAAAATGAAAACACTGAAAAAGAAAATTCCTTTTGTTTTCCACAGAAAAAAAAAGTGAATGGCATTTTTACACCCTGACCAACCTGAGAAGCTGAGCAGCGTTGTGGTTGTGAAGGCCGGAGGCGCTTCTGTTTAAAATGAAACTTAAAAAGAAAGTTATTCACTTCTGTTGGGATTTTAAAAAAATTGACGATGATATTAAAATTAGATTCGTTTTGGGGTCTTGTGGAGCCTCAGAGAGAATTACATGCCTCGGTATTACACTGATCAATACTGGTTTACTGGTTATACTCAAACAGGGTTTAGTCTAATGTTTAATAATTTATGTCTTAGTAATGAAGCTGACAACTTAGTCGAGGCAGTTTTGTGTTACTCCTAGCTCTGCTGGCTTGATGGTAGTGTTAAAATACTTTTGATTGGTGGAGCTTATTAAAAGCTCTTTGGGTCCACATATGCAGAAAAACAGTTACGGGGGGACAAGCTTCAACAGAATGGCTGTGAGAAGACAGAAGTTGTAAGCAGACAGAAAATTGGCCTCAAGCTGTGCCGCAGGAATGAACATGAGGCAGTGATTAATCTGAGGGACATTTATTTATTCATCTACAGCAAAGCTACAATTACAAAGCAGTTGACTCTGACTCTGTTGTTTATTTGTGGATTTTTGTACATGTCACTTGAGTGAACCGGAAACGTTATTTACTTAGAGATTGTCCTGCTTATCTTGTAAATTGCCTTTTCAAATTTCTTAATGATGTAGTTTGATCATTCTCTCGTTGACCATGCGGAGCTGATGAAAAGCTTAAAGGTTATCCTGCATATTTGTCTTTATTTTCTCTAGTGACTCCTGAAAGATCTGTTTCTTAAATCTTTAATCACCTGTGGTGCAGAAGGGTAGAGAAATAATTGCTTATTTTGTAAACCACCGCAGTAAAATGGAACTGGTGTTTCACTTAGAGTGACACATAATGCAGTTACTGAATTCCTGCCAGGCAATGCTTGTTTGGAGCATTTATGCCAATAATCAGCCAAATAAAAGCATTGCTAATGGTGACCAGGTTGTTGTCGATTTGTTGATCACCACTAGAGCGTTAAAATGATGTCTGAGCGCTATTCATTTTCTACAATCTCTGATTCTGCAAGAACAAAAACAAATATTAGTTAAACACAGGCAATTCAAAAAACCATGGCACCACATAACTAGCGTTTGAAGTCCAACAGCTAGATTCATCTTTCCTGCTGGACATGTGTCAAAAGCAGCATTAATACACCAGGCACTGTTTATCAAGACAACATGTTTTTATGAGTCATTTTTTTCCCTCACATTTTTATAGTGAAATCCTTTGCAGTAGATTCTGATCTATTTTAATGTAAGGTTAAAGAAACATAGTCGATTTAAAAAAATGAAATGTGAGTATCCATATCCAATTGTGGGTATCGATAATGGATGCTCTTGGTCAGTCCCACATAGGAATAAAAGTGTTGTGTAAAAATGTTAAACTTGATGTGAAACGATTATAGACACATGAAATCAAAGATTACACTAAGTGAATATATTGAATAAGACTTGCCAGAGATCTCTTAGGAACTGCAATCTTGTACTGTGGTACATAACTTCCAGACAAAGTATCATCCTAGATTTTTTTTGGAATATGGATGTTCCAAAAACAGGAACAGCTTTGGTTATCAGGTTTCCCAACACATCAATAAATTATACAAAATTAGGTTGTGCCTGATATCTGCTTAAATAAATAAGTCTTTAAAGATTCAAATAAAATGAAACACATGAAAGCCACTGCCCAACTCTAACTCGGTTCATCCTTCAGGTAAGTTTGTTTTTCTGTCCAGAGAAACCGTTTAAATGTCTTCTCTTGTGTATCCTCCCCATTAACATCGCCACTGGGGTGAGACGAGAGGTACCAGGATGCAGTGTTGTCCCCACCGAGCTGTAGGTAGACGGAGAATGTTGGCTGGTTCCTGTTAGCCTTATTTAAAAGCTGACCTTTAATGCATCTTGAGAATAAAGGCTTTGCATACAAATAATGATCTTATTCCTCAGTCAGTCAGTCTCTCAGTTTGGCCACACCAAACTGATGCACTACCATTTCTGCCAGTGATTTTTTTTTCCCATTTCTATCAAAATATGATGTATTATTCATTTAAACCTTGTTTTTAACTAAATTCACATTCATTGCATTTCACTTCACTTGTGTGGTATTGTGGATGAGGTGATACGAAAGTGGGGCACATGCCAATTTTGGGTTATTTAATTAGTCATTATAAACATTATGGTTTTTGAAGCCAGTGCAATTTAATCAGGTATGCAAATGCATGGCCTATATTGAAAACATAATTATGCAGAAGAGAGTAGATGGCAGGTCTATGACACAAGTTGCATCACTTAAGAAATGATGCAACAATGCCACCTACTGAGAATGAGCTGCATGTAATCAGTTAAGAGTGTGAGACATATCAATGCATTCTGGGCCTTATTTCTTAAAGCAGGTATTGGGATTTTGTCTTTTGTAGTTTGTTGCAACACCATCTCAATTTTTATTCCTAAGAAAATGCAGCTAAATTCCTATAATTGTTACATTATATATAATTCAGATTTTTCTAGGTCATCCATGTAGATGGATTGCCTTGTTATTAGATAAAAAAGAAAAATATTATCTTATATGACCAGATATCATGTTTTATTTTTTTCTCCAACTTCAGAAATGACATAACCACTTCAAACTCTGAAATGTGCTTAACATTTATTAAATCTTGAAAAAAAGAGAGAGAGAGAAAATACTTTATATGCAAAAATGGTATATACACATTGCTTTTAACCAGAAAGGCACCAAAGACACATAAGCAGTTACTTGGATAAGTAATGCTGCTAGCTGGCTTCATGACAACATAAAAAAGACATTGTATGACAAATTAAAGTGTGAAAAAGCAACATTATTGGCCATAAAATTAGCTTTCAGTTTTCTCTCTAAAAAGTACGATATTTTTTTATTTTTTTTATTTGAATGGTTAAATCGCTAATAAGACAATAGTGGTGTTGCAATAGCTAAAAATATATATTACTTATTACATAAATACAATAGTCTTAATGAAATACATTTTATTTACTCCCTTTTGTGGCTACAAACTGTCCACTATGTGTGCAAGCAAAAAAGAAGAACATGAAAACATCCTTAATACAAAGTACAACTTCTTTCAAACATGAACGTTTGCGCATCTGCAATAAATTATTTTTCTCTATAATTTCAGGATGTAACCATGAGAAAAGAATAGGTCCTGCATATCCTTATTACTGCTAAAGGTCTGAAATTAACTTAAGTGAGAATGATATGACTGTGATTGTCTGAACATTAAAGTGTTTGTATGGTTGTTTGAATCTGCTATGATGGGAGAGCCGTTCTCAACTTCTGGTGCTACACACAGCTAAAAACTAAAAGGAAGTATTCTCCCACAAATGAAATTCACCACCCGGTGACACTCAAGCACTATCGAGGGTAGAGAGTGACATGCTTGAAGCAAATAAAAACTCGCAGTGGAGCAGACTGCAATGAGCCATAGGAGGTCAGGTTTTTAACTGAAAAGGTAAACAGGAGAAGTAACTTCCTCCTAAATATTAATGGTGTTAACACCCAGTGTAAAGATGGCAGCAGCACTCCTCCTCCTTCCTCTCACACTCAGAAACTAATGCCTCACTAGTCTGTGGAATGAGACAAGCACTTGTACTATTAATGGTGCCTGAAAATGACTTTTAAAAAACAACAACAACAAAAATGACAACTGTATATTGTGATGCAAGACTAGAAAATAAAATGTCTTAGTGGTTCAGGTGGCTTAGGTAACTGGGATGGGGAAAAAATGTCATTGAAGCCATGATGAGCACACTGGTAGCACCATTCTTCTTCTTCTTCTTATATGGTGCACCTCTTTCAGTCAAAACACGTCACCTGCATATTTCTGGTAGTCTTGTCCATTAGTGCTGTCTTCTTTATGATCAGTCCAATAGGAAGAATTGCATACAGTTTTTTTTTTTTTTTAAATGTTAAGTGTTTCACTTATTTAGAGTGATGGTAACATAAGATGTAGGTATGTAGCCTTCATCTCCATTGTTCCTACGGACACGGGTCCAACCATCCCCTTTGTCCTCCTCTACCACAGCCAGCACCTCCCCTTCCTGCATAGCGATGGTCCCTTCACTGGCACCTGAAAAAGAAAAACAGGCTAGAGATAATTTCATATACCGATGTGCTGACACAAACCTTGCTCAGTCAAATCAGAGGGGAAAAAAATGGATTCATAATTTTATGACTGACTTCTTATTTTGTGGTATAATTATGCTACAACCTACAGGTAGAATTTCAAAAGCCAAGCCAGCACTATAATTTTACTGTCATATAACATTCTGTAGCCATAATGAAAACTTAGAATAAAATTGTCATTGTACATGTACAACAAAATTGTGGGTGTGCCACACCAACTGTGCTGGAATGAAATATAAACAGTAGACAGCAGGAATAAATAGCAAACAGGAGAAATATATTCGAAAAAAATAAGAGAAATGCACACATTGGAAAACAAAATAGTTGCAAAGTGCTTGGAAGTAGTGCAAAGAAAAGACTAAAAGCCAGAGTGATGGGGGTTACTCTGACCATGGCTGAGATTGGTGAGGTGGGTGGGCAGGGGTGGGGGCAATATTGTTTATTGACAGTCTGAATGGCCCAGGGGAAGAAGCCGTTCGTGACTCTGGAGGTGTGGGACCTGATTGACCTGAGGCGCTGACCAGAGGGCAGTAGGGTGCAAAGGGTCACCTGTGATGACAAAGGTTTTTCTGAGATAGACGGATCTGGCGATGGCCTCCAGTGTTGGCAGAGGGCAGTCAATTATTTTTTTGGGCCAGTGTTAATTATCCTCGGTGCAGCCTTCCTGTTCTCAGTAGTGGCCCCTGCGTACCAAACACCCAGGCAGTAGGAGAGCATGCTCTCCACTGAGGAGCGGTAGAAGGCCAGTACCAGCTTCTGGTCCAGGTTATTCTTTCTCAGGACATGGAGGAAGTGCAACTACTGTCGGGCCTTCTTTAGCAGGCCGTTGGTGTTGTGGGTCCAGGTGAGATCAGCGGAGATGTGGGTGACCAGAAACCTGAAGGTGGAGTCCAATTCCACCCGTTCTCTATTTATAAAGAGAGGGAAGTGGACCTGTCTGTGTCTCATTATAAGTTCTTTTGTATTGAGGACGTTCAGCTTCAGGTTATTTTCCAGTGTTGACTGACTATGGGTGGGTAGGGTGGGCAGATCAGCTGACAGCTCACCTGATACCCTTCACACATGCAGTTAGATTTACAAAAAAAAAAAAAAAAGAAAAAAAAAGAAGAAAGAACAAAAAACACTTTGCAAACCACGTCCACCTCATATTCTTCTTTCATGTCGTTTCTGACTTAATCGGTGTCATGTCTGCTGTCATTAAGGCTCGCTTTCTTCACTAAGCGAGCCTTTCTGCTGTTCTTGTTGCCTCCAATTTTCCATATATGAACATGGAAGTCTGGAGACATCTCAGAACAGAGCACAAATATTACAACCAAATTCTAAAAATAAAAAAATAAAAACTTAGGATGCTGTGTTAAATGTAAAAACAAACAGAATGCAAGGTTTTGAAAATCTCACAGATCCATATTTTATTCACAAGACATAGAGGGAGCAAAAAAGGGTGTAAAGTCATATTTAAAAAGAACATTTGGTAACTGATTAGGTTATTTGGCAAAAGGTCACTAACATGATTGAGTATTTAAAAAAAAAAAAAAAAAAAGACATCCTTGCGAGATGATGCAAGTAAATTTTAAAGGACATCTACTACAACGGCGTAACTTTGTAGTAGAAGAGTCTGGATGTTCAACTGTGATGCCTACAGTCGGAAAAATATGACCAAGACAACCCGGGATTATTGAACAGCAGACAATAACAGGAGACAAAAGTCCAGCAACTACACTCTCGAGTTCGCCGATTCTTACAGACACTGTTGTTAAAAGAAGATGTGACGCTACACAGTGCTAAACTTAGCTCTGCTCCAACTTTTTTCAAACGTTTAGGTGCCATCAAATTCAAAATAACTTTTTAAAATGATAATTTTCTCAGTTTAAACATATTATATGCTTTCTCTATTCTGTTGTGAATAAAATATGGGTTTATGAGATTTGCAAACCACTGCATTTTGTTTTATTTGCGTTTTACAAAACATCCCAACATTTATTGAAAATGGGTTGTAAAGTACACCTCGCAGGAGAATAAAAATCTTAGACTGTAGTGGTTCTTACTAAACAGTGAGAAATAATATTTCCATAACTCAGCTTTTTAGGAATGCAACTCTTGTAATCACACATCCTAGCATACAGCATCGACTCACTATGCCTCATTTTGAACAACAACAATAAGTCAATGAGTCCATTAGTTAAAAAAATAAATAAATAATAATGAGTGTATTACATACCAGGGAAGTTGTACATGGCTGTGCATTTCCCGATAGGAGCAGCTAGGTCTTCATCCTCAAAGTCATCATCAAACTCAGCATAAATGGCTTGGGAAGGATCAGGAGTGCTTTCATCGGAGTAAGCTCCATCAGGGCTGGAAAGAAAATAGACAGGCTTCCTGTACAGAGTAGACAACAAGCCTGTGTTTTAAAGTAATGTCTACAAGCAAAATGTAATCCTACCTGTGTACATCATTAGCTCCATTATTGTTAAATGAGTGGGCTTTATAGCGCAGCGTGTCTCCTCGACCTCCAGCTTCAGCAAGCCATGTCTACTCAAGAGAACGGTCCCCCCAAAAAAAGCAGAAATTTCCATCAATCCATTATTCTGCCATTTGTGTGACTACATGCTTTAAAAACTTTTAATTGGTTAGAAGAAAAGGCTGGAAACCTATTGACCTAATAGTTTATTAGAAATAACATATATGGGTCACATCATTTGACAGCAGCAGAGAGCTAGATTACCTCATATTTGCTCTGCTCTCCTCTGAGCCGCTCTATATTCTGGGATGTCTGGTTGATTTGGGATGCCAGGCTGGCGGGGTCTCCCATTTGAGGATTTTTCTCATAAACATCTTTCATCTTTCCCAGCGCTTCACTGAAAAGAGAGAAAAAAAAAGAGATAGACAGAGAGAGGGGAACAAAGGAAGAAGAGGGAAAGTGACTTTCAGTAGAAATCAGTTCCCTGCAGACCTCAGGAGTGGATAAACACACAGAGACACGGCACAGTTGTGTACTCTGCATGGATATTATATCCACTTTCCCAGTGGAGAAGTTCTAACAGAGATGGTTATTAATACACAGAAGGATCCGCACATGTCTGTCTAATAGACACACACCTCTGATCAACTTCCTTTTGCAACTCTTTGCAGATTTCATCCAGTTTCTGTTGTAACCTTTTTCTGCGCTGCTCCGGAGGGAGGTGGGCAAAGTCCTCTGTTACTGTAGGCTGCAAGAGGGTACAGGAAGGGGGGGGGGGGGGGTGTTAGCACTGAATGTCTTCTTACACTTTCATAATGACAGTTACCGTGGTGTGAGAACTGGACAACTGCAGAGGAAGCCTGTGGTTTGTGTTCAGCTCAGGAGACGTCAAACTAAAAACCATTTCAGCTCTTTGAGTTTCATGTTTGTTTGGTTTTGAACTGGCATAAAGCCAATGAAGTACAGAACATCAGTGAGCTGAACACAAAACCATCACCCATGGACCAATAACCGCATTCCAATAACTTCGTACAGTCCCATCTCTTATCATCTTCACATAAAAAAAAAATAGTCTTGATTTACATGTGTGACACAGAAAAGTGCACGATTGGGGCTATTTGGAAAACAGGGTTACTGATTGCTCAGTGTTTCTGTGTGCCACCAAGCATTCCTCCCTTCCTCCACCACCAGGTGGCCACCTCTTCAATACAGGCTTAAGAGGACAAGTCCTAGACCACATTACCTTATGTAGGATGCGGTATATTGAGGCCGTTTAGGGCAAAAACCAGCAGAAACTTATGAAGTTCCTGCTGGAAACTTCATAACTTTCTGCTGGTTGAGAAGGGAAACTACAGAGAATTTACAATGAATGTGAAGGGAAATTACAATGAAATGAGCCATTGTAAAGAAAAGGTGGCTACTTTTTACGAGTCAAACACCTCCACACCCCAGCTTTGTTTCCTGTATTACCATTATCCTCTCTGGAGTAAACTTCTGAGGGGGAAAAAAGAAAGAGCATGTGTACATAAAAATGGTGAAATAACCTTAAAGTGGGTTTCTTGCTTTTCACTTTTTACCTTGAAATGAATTTTAATTACATTTTTATATACATAAACATTAAAAATCAGACTAAGTTTAATACAGCATGTTCATGTCCTAAAAATATAAATCAAATTATTCATTACAGGAATTCAGTGACTCTTGCAGAGGCATGAACACAGGATGATGTGTAAGCCCTTATGAGTGAACGTCTCCTGGCACCCGAACCGTCTTCTGTGGTGACTCACCGATCTCCTGAGTGTCCGGAAGGAAGAGATTCTGGGTTTGACTGTCTTATTGATCTCCTTCAAACAGTACGACAGGGGGTCCCGGCCAAACTTGGGGGAAGGGGGTCCGTTAGGTGAAGGGGCAGGGGGAGTGGAGAAAGGAGCGAGCACTGGAGAGGACAGCTGGTGTGGGAAATGAGCAAAGTACCAGCACCCAAAGATAAGGTATACAGACATAGATTGGTGTATTGGGGAAGGAGGAGGGAAGAATAATTGAAAAGAAGAAGGGGAAGACAAGAACAACAAGATGACAAGGGAAAGAAAAAGACACCGTCAACACCTTAAAGCACACCACAAAGCAAGGAAGACAACACTGAAGCCAACCCAGCACATGAGCCCAATAAGCATGAAAGCAAAAAACACTCTCATAAACACAAACATCAAGTAATAATTACAAAAAAATAAATAAATCCCAAAACACTAAGATTACACAGCAAAACAACCAACCACAGCTCCCACATTGGTGCCACAGCAACCCTGCAGCCAAGTTCAAGCCCAGCTGATGGGCAGCCTGAGCTCCAGTGAGGAACTGGCTGAAGAAAGCCTGCGAGGTTAAATTACTTTGCATTTTTTACAGCTTTAATTGTTTATTAGTAATAGCAGTAATATAATCATTCATAATAACAACATATTTACTACCCAGTTTCAATGCTAACAATAACAAGACCGAGGTTTCTAACTATGGACTGGATATGATCTCTCTCAATACACCCAATAGGCTATGGTTACTGGCTTGCTGAGTATCTATAGACAGTGGTCAATGTGTTTTTCCAATTTGGCTGTAATTCAGTTACACTGAAAATAGAATTTCGTCTCATCACAAAATAACTAAGAAAAATGTTTGATTCGCAACTAAATATGTTTAAAGTTTAACCAGCACTATTAGAAGTCTGACCTATATAGACAGAAAATATCAACTCACATACCAGAACAGTAGCTATAAATAGCCTGCTTAATTACCGCAGTGGGATTCTGCACATAGATTTTTTTTTGGGGGGGGGGCGCCTAATGAGTGCCCTCTGTGACCTATTAGAAAGAGGTTAACCTGCAAACATGTCTGGGTGAACTAGACGCTGAGGTGTACATAAATGTAGTAAGGTGGGTGGGGGTCTATTAGCTAAATTACACAGGAGGCTGATGGCTTCTAGTCTCCAATAATGAACGTCTAAGAGAACCACACACAGTTTCTTGTGTAAATACGGTGAGCTAGAAGTACATTGTTATTATATGAACATCTACTGAGTAGGTGCCGCTTTTCTTCAGGGTTACGGGGGCCTAAATACAGGAGAGGAGTTAAGAACGGGAATGTTTAGGAGCTAGACATAAACCAAGAGCTCACTCAAGCCGATATATTCAGCCTCCTATTCACACGGCCGAGTCCTAATTGGGAGAGCATGACTGATGACACAGAGCACTGTGCCACACACATACACAGAGCGGGAAAAGTGCACAGCCAGTAAGACATGCAGAGAGTAGAGGGGTGCTGAACAAGCAAACACTGCAGGGAAGAAAGAAGGGATCATTTAGAGCTAGGACTGGAGGTGGGGGACCATTAGCTTGTTAGTGGTCAGCCACTCATATCGCCGGCTTAATTTTGGACCATAGCAAAAGTGCTCCATTGAGATAAGATTTACAATGTAGCGCAGCTCTCTTGCTCCAAACACAAAGTCATACGCAAGAACATAAATGTCAATGAAAACATTCAGGTCATAAACGTGCGACTGTAACTGGTCGGGGTTTTTTTTTTACCTACAAAATGTGGTATCATTCTGAAGTTGGCACAAAGATTTTATTGTGATGCAACACATAATGGCAGGTTCTGCACAGTATAATAGAAGCAGTGTGTTTGTGGATGCCTATAGAGAAAAATTCAATGTTGTTTGGGTCCCGTGCTGATGAAAGCACAAGCACAGCAGAATGCTGCCTGCTAGTTGACCTATTGGAAACCAGGGATAGGGAGGGTGTGCGTGGACGAGGTTTATACGCTGACAGCCAGTCATAGAGTCATGCAAAAGACCTTTTCCAGAAGTGTTGGGGTGTGTGAGAGTTCCCATATAACTCAGTGGCAGAGGGTCATGCAATATTATTCTGAGCATTAAAGGTAAGAAGGGTGTGTATGTGTGTGTTGCAAGTGTGTGCAGCTGCAACCACAGGTCCACCAGGGGTGCTCTCTGTAGGGGATTTCCTGGCTCTGCCATGCAAGGAGTCACACACTAATCTGCCTGATTGCCAACCTGAAGACTCACTGATTCATTGAAAATTTTCAAAAAGTACAATAAAGGACATCTGTGTGAGTGTGAGTCCATGTCATTAGGCTAAATTAGCCTAATGTTGCACTCTATAGTAAAATCTCCTACCTTACTTCGCTTGCTGAAAAGCCAAAAGTTATTGGTCTTCTTCTTCCATGGGTCAACGGAGACTTTAGGTGTACCGAGGCTACTGTCCGAAGAGGCTCGATTGATCCCCTGACTGTAGTCCTCAAACTCCAAATCTCCCGGACGCTCAAAGCCCGACTTATTCTGCTCTATTACAATCATGGAGTCCTGCATTAAATGCAATTATGGATAAGAGCAATTAAGAGCTATCGTCAAGCAGATTTAAGGCTAAAACGAATTAGCTGTACAAAGCCATGCTTCACATTAATATCCGTTCTTTTCTCCTTTTTTTTTTTTCCGAGATCCACTCACATTCTTCTCATTAACATTAGTTCCAGCTTTAGTAATGCCTTCCAGGCACTTGCCAATGATGGGCATCACATGCTTCTCTGTGTCTGAGAACAAGACGTAGCCTTGTGCCAACTTCTGTATTCGCCTCTCATCCAAATCCTGCAATTTCTAGTGAATACAAATTAACAGTTATTTACAAACAATGCCATTATTAGAGATAAAACAAAGCACAATAGATAGCAGCTAAAAATGTGTATTTTAAAAAGGAAAGATCAGGTTTATACTAAAATATTGAAATCATATACATATTTATCTGAAACAAAATAAACAAGCTGTAGCTGTTTATGATTTTCAAATAGCTTTAAAGCATAACTTTGACATACATCATTTTTTAAATTTCTCATTGATTCATAATAACTAATACATGTTACCAGTAGAATTTCTGCTAAAACCTAAAATAATGATGGTGGTAGGTGGTCATTTTGCAATAGATAATTGACTTACATTGAAAATGAGAGGCATGTCACTAAAATAGAATTGGTTCTGTTCTTTGTTGTATTTCTGGAGCTGAGCAGCATAGTCGTTCTTACACTCGTCTGCTACGTGTGCTCTCATGTGAGCTTGCTGTTTGGCCTGAAATCATGCACAAATAAAAACAGGTTAACAAAGCGCATCTAGTATTACTTTGGACGATGTCAAATAGGATATGGATATTCAACATGTTTCCTGTTTACTTTTTCAACATCAGCTTTTGTGGCATTGATGTCTTGATCTGTCTTTTCTGCATACTGTGCTGCACGCTCTGCTTCTCTCCACTCTCTCTCAAAGCGCTTCTTACTCTGGTGTGGATGGAGGAAAGAAACAGAAAGAAAAGCAAGAACATTACATTCAGTTCATTTAGTAAAGAATTAACTCTTAAGAGGTTACACAACTTTAAGCAAAGGACATGGCAGGTTTGACGGAAAACAGGTCTTGTAGTGCGAGGCGGTATTACCAAAAAATTGTATCTCTGTAATACTTAAGATTCTGGCCCTCTGACCTACTTTAACACATTACTTCAATTTTATTTTGTATTACACAAGTGCGCCTTTATATTGGTTTACAGCTACAAGTAAAATGTAAATAATGTACACACATTTAACTGCTCTTTAACACAATTATCAGTTGGTCACATGGCAGCAATTCAGTGCATTCAGGCATGATCGTGATGGCCTGGTGAAGGTCAAAGCACAATGGGGAAGAGAGGTGATTTAAGTGACTTTGAACGTGGTGTGGTTGTTGGTGCCAAATAGACTGGTTTGAGTATTTCAGAAAATGCTGATCTACTGGGGTTTTCCCCTCACACAAGTATCTCTGGTGTTTACAAAGAAAGATCCAAAAAAAGAAAGAAAAAGAGAAAAATAGCCAGTGAGCAGTAGTTCCCTGGGCCAAAATGCCTTGTTGATGCCAGAGGTCAGAGTAGAATGGCCAGACTGCTTCGGGTTGATAGGCAGGCAAGTAACTGAAATGATCACCAAAGCACAGAGAAAAGCTTCCCGGAATGCACAGCATGTCAAAGCTTGGAGCTGACGGAGTACAGAAATAGAAAACCACACCGGTTATCACTCTTGTCAGCTACAAACAGGAAACTGAGACTGCTATTCAGCACCCTTAGTACCAACTGAGTACAATTAGCACTATGGCACCATTCAAACACCACAGCCTACCTGAGTATTGTAACTGACCACAGTGTGCCCATGTCGAGATGGCTGCTTCTAGTAGGGTGACTCGCTATCTCACAAAGCCTCAATTATCTCAATCACAGACACCAGGATGTCAATCCAACGGAGCATTTTGGGATGTGGTGAAATGGGAGATTTGTATTATGATTGCGCAGCTGACAAATCAACTATGTGATGCTATCATGTCAATAAGGACCATAATTTCTTAAGAATGTCTCCAGCTCCTTGTTTAATCTATTCCCAAAAGACTTCTGAGGGGAAGTCCGTTCCGAGGGGAAAGATTAATCCAAACTAGAAAAGGGGAACTAATAAAGTGGTCAGTGAGTGTATCACGAAAAAGAAATAAAACACAAAAAACCAAAAACAAAACAATGAATTCATCTGCAATAAAGATCTGTTTGGTACAGGAAGTCCTCAACAGGCTGCTTGGTAACCTTTCGCAATATGCCACCATATTTTTTATTTTTATTTTTTTAATTCTTTCTTAAAGTCAACAAATGGTTTATTAGGATTTAAAATGCTTACGTCTGCATACTGGAGTAAAAGGCAACTGGATGGTGCCCCAACACCGGTAGTTGTAGCCACTTTGTGTGTGCTAGGCCTCACATGCATTAATTCAAGTCACTGAACTGGACCTCGCTGCCCTGAATGTGCTGCTGGTAGTTTTGGACCATTCAGTGTTGGTTTACATGGATTCCCTCTCAATGCCAGCACAGCTTGTCCAGTGACCAATGTAATAATAGTACACAGTTTCTTGAAATGCCACAGTAGCGTGTTTTTACTTTTCACCTTTATAGTGGTACTTGAAAAAAATATGCTTTAATTTATGATGTCAGTGCTGCATACCAGTTTGTCCAGTATGCAGCACAGCAGTGGAGATTCAAAAGGAGGCTTGCTTTCCACTCTGTTCATCTGATTTTACTATAGACAAATGTAGTCACCTGACTGAGCACACAGAATCTAGAACCATTCACTTTATCTTTCATTTTTTGCACTCAAGTCAAACATTCCAGTTTTGGTTATAGAGAAATCTTTTTTTTTCTGGTGGTACTTTAAATGTTAACATGCATTGTAGAAATGACTTGTGTGCTGTGTTCATCAACCTTTAAATTCTAAGAGTAAACTTACACTGTCAAGCTGCTTGTAGGTGCTCTCCAAACTCTGCTGGGCCTTCTTGGCATCCATCAGATACTGCAGACATCCATAAAAATAGAGTGAGAGGAGGGTCAGATGACAAAAAGAGAGACAGCCATGTGCAGGGGCAGACAAAATAAACAATGACTGCCTAAAGCCACACAGCACAACAGACAAGAAAACAAATACCAGTGTGTCTGTTTGAGACATCACGTCTTCAGTAGAAGCCTGTACATGGCTGCTCTGTTCTATCAGGAAAAAGCCAAAGCATTCCTCAGAGAAATGGCACACCACCACTCAGACCATGCCTCCCTCAGGAGACTCTAAGTGAGGCTTCTTTCCTGCCACAGCAGTAAGATCTCTGCATCTCCACTCCTCCTTATCACTGTTTGTTGTATATTCTAAAGAAAAACCCCATTTGGCATGTTGTCAGAATGTTGACGACTATGGTGTAATAGGCACATACACAGTGAGTTCTAGGTGTTTTCATTTACATAACGGGGGCTTCCAGTGTCACACAGTATGACTCAAACCAGGAAGTAAACAACAAAACTGTTAAAACAGCATGGAAGTGAAACAAAAGTGGCCTAGTACAAGACAGTTAACCATCTGCAGGTAAAGAGTGGTATGAATGGGACTGTGGGAAACGAGACCAACTAAAATGAAAACATCACAGATTCTCTTTGTTGCCACAGATTAGAACTTTAAAGACTCTAACCCTCATCCATTTCATATCGAGCTCACCGTCTTTCGTTCCTGCTTAAAATCTTGCAGGTACTTGGTAAGATCGATGCAAATGTTCATCATCAAGTTCTCTGCAATTAGCTCTCTCTGCCCCGCATAATCGTTCATCTCTGTCAGGATGTCCAAAAATGCCTGGTAGCTGGACAACCTATTATTTAAAGAGGTGGAGAAAGGAAAGGGTGGAGAAAGAATGACACTGTGATGAGGCAGCTGATAAGATGACAAACAGACAGGTTAAAAGAGAAGTTTGCAGTGGACCACGGCACGATAAGAAGTTTATAGCTTCCTTATTCCTGCTTCCTTCTAAAGGCATTTAAATGGCAACGAAAACAGCAATGCACTACTGCGTGGATAACAACACCAACTAACTGCTTGGATAACAGGGGGAAATGAAGGGAAAACCTTTAGTTTCAGATAGCAAATGAACTTAGGGGCTGCACCAAAGTCCAGGATTATTTTTAACTATAGATAATGCAAAGATATCCTAGTAGATACCACAAATAAAAACATATAAATATAAATAAGGGAGCTCTTCTATAAGAACAATCCTGCAACATAACCAACAACAACTCACCTGCATTCAGGCTCATCTTTGCTGCTTCGTTTTTGGTTATACTTCTTTGAAAGGTTCCTGTGAACAGTGACAGATCATTAACAATCTGAAATGGGGAAAGGGCTGAAACGGCAGATGGCAATAGAAGACAACTCGCTGACTTAAAATGTTCTTATGTAACCATCTGATTTGTTTCCACACCATAGGATCAACAACAGCAGTCCACTATGAACATATTTAAATAGCTGTTCTTCCTCCTTTCACTCTCCTTCTGACCACTTCCTGTCTATCATGCGCCAGTCTGCTCCCGCTTCCTCTCCTTTCCAGCAAAGCTCAGCACTACAACAGATGGGGGCCTACAAACTGGGAAACAACCGGGAGAGGAAGGACTATGTAAGAAAGGCCACAGGAGAGAGAGAGGAGAAAGATACAGGGACAACAAGCTACAGCTGGAGAATCGAGCTAGTGTTTCACACACAAGTTAGATTCAGTCCCGCAGTGGTCATAAGACCAACAAGCATTTCATAAACAGCCTTTTAACAGGCACCCATGCAAACACAAAAGGACACATATGCTGCAAGCTGCTTTGAGCAACACACTTGTACACAATTCTTTGTGGCAGTTGGGCAACAACAACGTGAAAAACAGAGGAGGAGAGAGAAAAAACAAAAACAGGCCTACCTCAGTTGTTTGGCATAGTTTTGCTCAATCTCTGTCCTCTCCTTCGCAAATTTCACATACTTCTCTACCAGCTCCAGGCCAGACTGTGTGTGCTTTTCAATGATGTCATATTGGTCCTGGTGGAAGGAGCACAACACAAATAAGGAAAAGACAAAACACAGTGAAATACCAAACATGTGTGGAATTCTAGGTAATGACCGGGATGTTGCACTGGTGGACTTTGAGGTCACCAAATTACATCTTAAGCAGGGGGGAATAAAACAAAAACACATCAAGGTTTGTTCTCGCATGCTAGGTCCCAAGAATGCTCGCCACATGTGCACAAGATATTGGCAACCGTTTCTTAACTTCCGCTAGGCTTTAAATCATGGGGGACCTGCGTTTTTCTTACGAGGGGGAGAGAACTGTCAGAAGGACACAGAGGTCATGCTTCTCAGGCATTAAAGAAGGAGGTGCTTTTCTCTTCCTTATGTGGTCAGACTGTGTGGAGTGAATAGCAACGTGACGCCCGATTCCTTAGAAAAAAAATTTTTCATGCCAGTTCCATTTACAGCCGAATTTGCTGACTTCTCCTCATCATTATGCAGTATGACTGAGGCATATATGGTTTCTGTTCCTCTTTCACTGCTTTCTTTAAAACACCTTCAAGCTCTGACAAGCCTACTAAGAGTGAGAAACAATGCTGAAGACTTGAAGCGGAGGCATGTTGAAAGGGGATTCCTGACGTGTTGAGCCACGTTATTCTACACCCTTCCCGCTCTTCAGGTGAAACAAAAGAGTTAAAGTCCACATAAATGAGATGGCATTTAACCTAACTACAGTACACAGTTCAAAGTTAAGAGTAAGGCCTGCAATCCAGCGCTACAATAATGCCTAGCCAGTAGGCACTTTGGGGGGTTTTAATTAAGGGTCAATAATTGTGTAACTGTAGTAGAGAAAAGGAGTGAAGTAGGCAGGATTAGTGTATTGCTGAAAATGTTTCCCACTTAAAGGTAAGCGATGACAATTTCTGCATGATTTAAAATGAAAGATTATTGATGTGGAGTAGAGTGCAGTAATAATAATTCTTTTACTATATGAATACATTTGGATTTGCAGCATATTATGATTTACCACACAGTTTTTGGATAACAGTAAACTAGCCTCACATGATTCCTGGATCACAAAGTTAGCGCATGTGACAATTTCTCCTAAATTACTCGTACCAGCCACTTAAAACCAAATCGCCCTAAATGAGTGATTCCTCCATCAGGCCCCAGTTAGATTCATAACTGGAGATGTGTCAAAGTGCAAACCAAATACCAGGAATACACCAATTACAAAATTCAACTCATGTTTAAAATAGCATTTTTCTTTTTAGTTTTTGCTGACATTTCCTCCCCATTTTGGGAACTGAAGTAAAATAGACCTCATTACACCATCTCTGAACATTTACCAAGCACCAAGTTTTTATGACACAAGAGATAAAAGTCAGCCACTGCCACTTATAAATGTCACGCCCAAGACACTTATTTGGTAAATATATTAGCTCACGTCTATCAAAATCTGTTTACACGTGAAGTAACCAAGAAGCTAGAGGCAACAGGAATAATAACACAACTGAAAGCCATATTATTCAGTCGGGAACTTGTAGGAATAACTACATGTGTACGAACTAAAAAGCACAGTAAGTTATGAGCTTACAATACCTGTTAGCACCCATTCAACTTAGTCCTGAGGCCTGACCTAATGCTGTTTTCAAACTCATAAGCTTGATTTAGTCTTCTGCAGGAAGCATCCTAACTTACGATGTAACTGGAAACCCCTCTTATCCACAACATTCCACGCCACTCAAGTCACTGCAGGCTGTGTCAACCCGACGTGCAATGACATTTCTCAAGAGGTGCAAATCAGGTTACGGCATAGGGTTAAAAGGGGTTTCCAGTTACGATGTAGACTTCCCACTGAAGCATAAATCAGGCATTGGTAGCCCCCAAGAGAGATGATCAGAGGCTTTAAATAATGTCCAAGACTGGACAACAGCTGGTTAGTCAAAATGCATTAATGCAGTCCCTTCGACTTGTAGGCAGGTTACTTCCGACATATTACAATTACAAATTAATCACTCTGATTGGTTTATTTTTTAGATTGTTAGTTTCACCACTAAGACAGATGTACTCATCATATTATGAAGACTTGGAAAGTTGTAGTCTGCCTCTGTAGTCTGGAACAGGTCATTTGAATAGATAAGCCCTTTATTTGCATATTCAGTTTGTGGACTGCCGACCAGCCTGTGGCACAGTGTGCAAAAAGCTTACTGCTTACTGTGGAGATTTAAGGGGAGGTTAGAAACTACAAGCTGTGCTAGGTGTAACCTCTTTGTGTGGGTTTGTCCTTAATCCAGTATTTATGGTCAAATTTCAAAATACTATACTTGAAGTATTCCTGTCAATACTGAGTACCATTCCAACATCCAGACACTTCCATTGAAAATACAACTGCAGATACTTATTAATGTTGGAAAATATTATCGATCCAGGAAATGTCACCATTTCTATATCAAGATAAAGCAATGCAGAGCAAAAGGTTTAAAGGTCTGACAATCCTTTAATGGTTATTTAATAGTTGAGGTATACCAGGTATATTTTAATAAGGTGATATTTATCTGGTAAAGCTGTATGATCTCAGTTATGTCGTCTGGATGTTGGATGTTCAAGTGTGATGCTAAAAATAATTGTGATTAAGCCCTTTTTTTGGTCAACATTTTTCACACTGATGAAGAAAACCCTTTAGTGAACTGGCTGTTTTATAGATCCAACAGGAAAATTGAACTTATATCAGAAATCTGTTTCAATTAAAAAAAAATAAATAAATAAAAAAAAAGATGTTTGGCTTATTTGTTATCAATAAGAGTATACCGGTATTACCAGAAAGTCTTCACATACACACTACCCCATCTGTCCCGCAATATCACCCCTAAAAAAAAAGCATCTACATCAGTTTAAGCAATTATGAATAAATGACATGACCGAAGAAGAGTGGGAGGGGTTTCCACGCTAAAAAATAAAAAATTAAAAAAAAAATTAAAAAATGGATGTGAGAAATCTCAGTGCCAACTCCATCAGGCACACTCTAAAACACAACGTTAGGAATAATTTCAAATAAATGATTGAAACCATTTCTGGGTAAATATTCAGTTTCTATAAGTTCCAAAAATTACATTCTGTTTTTTCTTTAACATTTTAAACCACTTTTTCTGGAAATGAGGTTGGATAACAGAGCTCATAGAGCTCATCTAAAGAGTTCTTCAAACTTTTCACCTGAGGAAAGTGAATCAGAAAACATTTTTTAACTTTTTAATGGGTGTTGGTAACATAAAATTCAAAAGTTCAGTGTTGAAATAATCCAAATGTTTCAACCTTTGCTCTGTGGTCTTTGGACTATTAACACAAAAATACAAATATTTAAATTGTGACCTCCTTTTAGTCAACATTCTACACAACAACCCATCTCCCCTGTGATGGACTGGTAACCTATCCAGTGTATACTCCATCTACTGCCTTGGGCTCCAGCACCTCCTGCAACCTTGAACCAGCAAGTGGCTAAGAAGATGGATGGACAGAGAGTATGCCAGATTTCTTGTAAGCAGTTTCGTAAAATACTGAAAAAGTCACATTTGGTTATCTATAAACCTCAAGATAACAACTTAAATCTGAACAAGAACGCCCCACTTAAAAAGCAAAACCATTAAAACTATCTTAAAATAAATCAAAACAACTTGAAAAGATATAATCAGTGTCTTCTCAAACACCATTCAAAGCCACAGTCAAAGTTATGTATACAAGTCCCCGCAGAGTTTGTACTGAACTGATTTTCATAAGACTAAAACAACTTTAAAATGAGCATGTTTTTGTTTTAAAAGCAAATGTTATGTTGGTGGCTTGCACGACTGCTTTTTATTTGTTCTTTTAACTTGCCTTTACCTATAGTTATTTTTTATGGAGTAATCGCTCCTTTCCTCAGGAATACTTTGAGCCATGACTAGAATCTTTATCCTCCTCTTATTTCATCGTTTTGAAGGATAGTCTAAATATTCTAGTTCTGCCCTGGTAATTATACAACTTCCAAATATAGAGAGCCATAACCTATTTTGTACTGCACAGATTTATGTATGTGGGGTGCGTTAAAAGTATGACAGTTTACTTTGTTCTTCAACTCCCAGGTCTCATCTAAACCTCTGTCCTCAAAATAATGTCAAAAGAGAACTGGCATCAAGTAAAAGCCACACAATTTCTAAAGGAGGCACCCTGAAAGTCACCAACTTACAATGCTTGGCTGGATATTTCAGCCTTGAGTCACCCTGTCATCTTCAAAATGAGGGGCCAGGCCTGGCCAGACCAGCCTTACTGCAGTTCTGAGGAGTGCCCTGGTAACACTCACTATCACAGTTAATGCCCAGACAATGATCTTGTACTCTGACTAGTGCCTTAAAATAGCCATTGGATTAACGACAATCAGGGGACAGATGTCATAGAGCTGATTTGGCCCGAGGAACTAGCCAAACATTAAAAAAGCCAATTATGCCTGCAGGGCTTTGTCCAAGCAGGCAGGTGAAGACATAGCCTACAATGAGATTTTTTAATGAAATCTATATTGACTGAAAGCAGAACAGTTCGCTTTCCTGTGAGAGATTTCCTAAAAACTAGTGAAACAACTATATGCACTAAAACAGGAAAGCCTTACAAAGAGACAAAGCCTCTGATTAATCCTGGGGTACCACATTTCTCTGAGTCAATCAAAGTAGGGCAAAACTAATTAGGCTGTGTTGCACCAGCACATAGGATGGAAAAGGGACTGGGGAAGAGGCCTAGGGGGAGATTGTAATGAGGTCACAACCTCACTATGCTCATCTTTGCAGTGCTCCATTTTACATATTCAGGTTTGTTGAAAATGTGCATGAGCAACAACAGGCTTTGTCTGGATTCTGGATAATGTCATTGCCTTTACAGCTGCATCCAGGAAGTGGCTTACAGCTGGCTACCTAGCAGTCTGTAAAACACAATTCATACAAATCTAGTATTTTACCAAATCATCGCAGCACATGGGAATAAAAATCTCTCTCAATATGCACTCTTTGTTGAATAAAAAAAGAATCATGGCACTGAGATGGACACATTAAGGGATTTACTCATGAAACTTGTTCGCAAGGCAAATCACAGCATCTGATTTCATCTCTATGGAAGCAAGGTGTGCCAGACTGTACACAATGAACCATCCCACGGGGCACAACCCACCTCTGCACTGTTTAAAGGCCTTTCTAGATGTGAAATAGTGTTTTTAGGCTGATATCAGACAACTTTTAAGAGTCATCTGGGTTATAAATAGTCACTTGATCCAATTAATTAATTAATACTTAGATTTGGAGGAAAGAGAGGGACTAAATGATAAAACAAAAGGTGTAAAAATATATATAATATGCAAAACGTGGATCCTTCATTTTCCAAAAGTGCTTGTATGGTTTTGTATGTAAACTTAATCCTTTTTTACGTACTAAAAGTTGAAGAAATGGCTGGAAACATGTTAGTATAATCCTGAATGCACAGCTGTGCACACAGGCGAGTTACTCCGCTTCTGGATACATGTAGGCTTCCTCGCCGGAGGTCGTGTAGCGTTTTTCACTTTCGCATCCCGCAATGCTTAAAAAACTGCACTGCAAACCTGACACCCAGACAACCTATTAAAATATCAAAGGAGACAGAAGCGAGGCAGATGATAGACTCACCCAAAGCTCTGTGCCCCAATCCATGTTCAGCTTGTTGGCCAAGCTGTCTGACTACCCCGAATACAAAGAACTTCTCCAAAGTTATCCCAACAGCTCGGAGGACGGCCCTGGCAAGTATAATCCCAACGTGATAGATCGGTCGTAAACACTACCTTCTCCGGCTTATTCTCTCTTCAGCACACACAATACATCAACATTATGATCCTGCAATTAATTAGGTGTGCCAGTCGTTAGTCTGATTCTTCTAAATATTTTACATAGCGAGGGAAACGGGGACAAACTAGCTTTCGTATCCGCGTCACTCCCAAATCCTAAGCCTTAAAGGGGCAGTAGCCTGAAGCACACACGCTACCAGCCAGGAGACTGTGCTGCATCCTGACAGTCCGCACTGGTTAAAATTACTTCTGTTCAAGACGTGTTCTTATCTAAGACGGTTATTGTAAAAAAAAAAGTCCTCTATAGGCTACAAGCTCCGGGAATTCTGTGCTTCCCTGATAGAGAGCGTCCCCCGGACTTTCCCACATGAATCATAGCATTATGTTCATCATCGATCAACAAGCAACAGGCTGACTGGTTCTGGCAGTGAGTGCTTCACCGTCTGATTCAAATCATTAATGACTCACAATTAAGTTTTCATGCAAGAAAATAGGCTACTCTGTTTAATTTGCTTATGTGCAGTGACGCCTAATAAGGTCTACAATGAACACATCCACTACTTCCAGACTGAAAAACAGCCAGACTGTAATGGGGGAACGAAAGACGGAAACTATAAATGTAAGAAGATTTAAATTCAATCTTTTGAGAGATATGAAGCTACGAATACTTCATACAAAGGGAAATTGAAAAAGTTTTTTTTTTTCATAGGAAAGAACAAATAATTAGGTTACCCGTGCAGTTAAGTTTTCACTTCAGTTTTCAGAATCCTGTAAAAACCCCTAGCACTTAACACTGGTTGATGACATAAGGACATCTATGTCATTTGGAATTTTGTATCTCTCTATCTTTTGTCTTCTGAGAGTTGTGAAAAGGGACCAGGAGGATGAGAAACGATGAAACAAGCAACACCCAACAGACTGGAAAGTGTGTGTGTGTGTGGGGGGGGGGGTTACCTGTTTAGTTTTACCTGTGAGATAAGCAAAACAAAACATAACATTTCTTCTCACCTCTTGACCTTTTCTTTATTCATTTCCCATATCTGTTCTGCACAGTCAGCAACCATATCTTTTATCACAAGTGTGGCAAATCTTGTCTTTCTTCCAACTTTATTCTCTCCAACACAAATGTAAACACCAGCACTGGTAGACGTGGCTCTAGTGATAGTGACAGACTTCTGGCGCCTCTTAGTGGTCTCATTTCACAGCCGCTGTGAGCTGTGTAGATCAAGCTGATGTTTGGGGGAGGGAGGGTTACTAGAGCTTCAAAAAGAATCACAGCGACTGACGATGGATCTTCAAATCTCACAACAATTTCAGAAAGCGACAGTGATACAAGGCAATCTTCTACAAGTAGACTTATGAAGTTAGAGCTTTTCTTTTCTTCTCTTTTCTAAATTAAGGAATAAGTCAACAGTATCCACTCAACAGCTACCCTGAGGTACCCCTGAGCAAGGTGCTGTTCCCAGGCGCCCAATGGCTGCCCACTGCTTTACATAGTGAATGGATTAAATGCAAAGAGGAATTTCCCACGGGGATCAATAAAATCTACATTATTATTATTATTAAAGGATGCATTAGCAAATTAACTGTAAGATAAACAGTGATTTAAATGACAAGGTGCAGGTTGTATTGCTGCAATAGAATGATCCTAAGATTGTTTGTGTTCTCCCCGTCGCATTTCCAGTTATAGACAAGAGGAGGGTTTCCCTTGGTTTCACAGCTCAGGGTAATATCAGTGCCCTTAAGTTGATAGATATCATTGTGTTTAGTTTAGCTCAGGAGCATCAAGAATGGCAAGCATAGTTTTTCACATTTAAACAATGGATAGCTAAACTGACTTGAATGGTTTTTGTTTTTTAAATCTAAGCTAAAAGTTGAAATAATGCTCTGTTTGTTTGGACACAGTGGGATGTTTACTCACAGTGTTCAGAAACACTGTGTGAATGAGGGGAAAAAACAGGAAGTTGTGGTGTCTCCCTTAGTTATGCTGCAGTTGACGTGGGCTGCTGGGGGGATTTTTATGATACGCTGGGCATTTATTAATCTCTTTATCTCTTTAAACATCTCTGTGTTTTTAGCCTTTTTGTATTTAATCATTCTTTGCTCTCACTCCAACCAGTCAACCAGTCACGTTTCTTCCTGTTAAAAGGAAGTTATTCCTTTTGTCCTTCCCATTGTACAAGTGCTTGGTCATAGAGGGTTGTGTGAATGTTGAGGTTTCTCTTTGGTATTGTATAGTCTTTACTTTACAATTCGAAGCACCTTGAAGCAACTGTTTTTATGAAGTGGCACTATATAAATAAAACAGAATTAAATTGAACTACATTTTGTTCACTCTCAAATTACAGGATTCATTATTCAGTGTTTTGGTGTGATTGTTAAATGATGTGTCACAATGCTTTCATTGTTTTTATACGTCAGTGAAGTACTGAACAGGAACAAAACTGATGACATCACACAGCAGCCAGTTCTGCTTTTTTCTTCTATTGAACAGCTTTTGGATTCTCTGGCAAACAACATTAGATAAAAGTTAGTTACATATACATCATCATTTTTAATTTTCTTAGCATTACATTGTATTCATTTCAAATTAATTTTTTTGTATGCAATAGGTCTTTACTGCAATTAATGAGAATCATCTAGCTTTATTTTTGCACTCAAACTTTCAGTCTAACAGTATAAAATCTCTTTGTTTTTAAAGCCGGAGCTTTTATTTCTCATTTCAGTGTGCTGGTAAACTTTACAGAGAAAGGAATTCCTCCATAGTCTTCTACAATCTCAAGTGGATCCAGGACAAGAGAGTTGAGCTCTGTTATGATGTCAGGATCTTTGCCTCCCTCTTGTGGTTCAGGCCACTAATGCATTTGACTAAAGCTTGAGCTGTAGCTCCTATGCTCCTATGTGTAACGTTATAAACACAATCTTTTGATCCTTTAGCTTCAACAACTCTTTCCACAAGTTCATGCCTTCAATATTCCTCTTGAAAATCAGTATCAATACACTTTTCAGCTCCTTAGGCTTCCTCTCATTCTCCAGGATTTTGTTAAACAGTCTGGTTAGAGTTGACTGTCCTCTCTCTACCACCACAGGCATGTCATCTTGACCAACCACCTTTCCACTCATCACCCTCTTCATAGCTGCCCTCACTTGCTCCTTACTAATCGGCTGCACTTCCTGATTTTCAACTAGTCCTTGTCTCTCTCATTTTCTGAATTCAACAGCTTCTCAAGTACTTCTTTGAATGTTGTAAATAAATAAAGAATCACAGTGACAACAGATACAGATACACGACCTTCCACCCTTTGAGGAACTTTGAGGGGCTCAGAGTTCCCCTGAGCTGGTACTTCTCCAGAGTGAAAATAGCCAGTTGAGGTGGTTCAGGCAGGAAACGTCTTATGCACCTCCAGGCATGTCCTACCTGAGAAAGCTCAGGGGCACATGAGGCAGGGATGAGCAGGCACTTAAAACAATACTTTGAATTCCATATGCAATAGTATCTCAGATTATATAATCCATTCACAAAAATGGTGGTTTGAAATTTCTATTAGTATGAATGGCTTTTTTCCTTCAGTACTTTGAATAAATCAGTATCATGATTAAACAGTTACCAGTCATTAGTTTGTTTCTTTTTCACCAGTGTGACAAATCTTGTCTTTCTCACAACTTGCAACACATGTAAACACCAGCATTGGTAGACGTGGCTCTTGTGACAGTGATAGTCATCTGGCGCCCCTCAGTGGTCTCTTTTGCATTCACAGCATCTATACAGATCCAGCTGATGTTAGAGGGAGGGTTGCCATCAGCATTGCAGCTTAGTGGAACATTCTCACACATTCTCAGGGTGTAAATAATCCCACTGGTTAACATTTAGTCACTTTGATCTCATAGGTTGACAGGTGAAAGAGAAAAGGACTGTCTGTGCAACCAGAGTTGTTTGAGCTCACAACACTTTAAGAATACATTAGTATTGGGTGGCAAGCTGATATCCAGAGTTCACTTAGTGGAAAATAAGAAGGAAATCTTACAAAGAAGGTTGCAGAAGGATGGACTGATAAGATCCAAAGCAGGTGCAGGAGGGATCTCTGGTGCTTTGGGTCCTAAGTGCAGCACAGCCTCACATCTGAAAACTAATCCAGGGTAATCTCTCTTGGGAATGAATCTTAAAACAGACGACACATTGACCGGATTTCCATGAGGGTCAATAAAAAGTTTTGTGTGCACAGTTTCATTTCCTCTTTACCACTTCACTGTGAGCTCCTTCACGGGAGCAACATTGGTGACATTGCATTTCAAATCATACTCTGTGCTCTCCGTCATTGGACTATGATCTATTGCAGAAATTGACGCAGTCTGAAGTTTTTGTAAATAAATTAAAGTAAAAATAAATGATGTCAATGAAGACAGATTTTTAGTCATTTTGTCTTGATGTCTTTCCATCACCGCAGATGATTATAAATTCAACAGTCAACATGTGATTAAAATGTAACTTTAGTACAAGCTGTTTAACCTTGTGGTACCTGTTTAGAAATCACCACCATATTTATACATATTTCCCCATTTTCAGATGCTCAAAAATAGTTGGACAAATCAATATCATTTTAAATATTGCTAAGGATTGTCTTATTGCATTGGAGTCACACTGGGTTAAATATGTACACTTGGGTTTTAAGGGGTATTTATTATTTTCTTCTTTTTTTGGGGTTGTATGGAAGCCCCAAACGCAATTTCATTGTTCTTGACAATGACAATAAATAAATAAATACTATAAGAAATGTTATTTAATACCTGGATCCTATACAATCCTTTACACTATCGCAAGTCAAGACGTCATGGACATTAACAAATGTTATTTCTACCTTGAGTTTCTCTGCCAGGATGTTGAATAAGCTAATTCAGTTGCTGCTTGTTTGTGGCTCTCTGTGCATTCAGTTTTGTCTTCAGTAAATGAAAGTATGCTCTGTTGGATTGTACTAAGGTAACTGGCTTGGCCAATGAAGAATATCCAATTTCTTTAGCTTGAGAGACTGCTTTTGGTTAATGATCCATTTGCATTGTAAAGTGGTGTTGGATCAGGTTTGCATTCAGCATTTTGTCTGAGTCTGAGCAGAGAGTATAGCCCTGTACACTTCAAAATTCATCCTGCTACTTCTATCAGCAGTCATCTCATCAATAAATACCAGTGGTCCGATTCCACTGGCAGCCATACATGCCTCCACCATGTTAAACAACATGCTTCGCATCATGAGTTGTTTTTCTCCTTCTCTACAGATTTATCTTCGTCCGTGTCAGAAGTTCACCTTGTTTATATCTGTCCAAGCTCTTTTAGATGCTTTCTGCCAAATCCAGTATTGCATATCAAATGCAAGTTGAACAGTTGAAATCAAGTCCAAATTGTTTATTTGCAAAATCCTAGGAGACAGGCATCACCTGACCATAAAACTACTTGTCATTCGATTGTCCTTTGAGCCTCAGAAAATGCTCTTAAACTGTCACGGTTCTGGGTCAGTTTGACCCAGTATTTTGAGTTATGTTTTGGTTTATTTTTCAATGATAGATTGTTCTTTATGTTTCTCTGGTGCTTTGTTGGGTTTTATGATGAATCTGCCTTTCAAGTTACTTTGGTGTGTTTGATTGTTTCCTTATTCTCTTAGTGCTTGTGATGATGATGATGATTATGATGATGTTCTATGTTCCAGCTTATTCTGGTTTATTCTTAGTTCTGCCCGTGTTAAGTCTGTGTTTCTTAGTCTGCATCCTTGTGTCTTATTTCCTGTTTTATTGTGAAAGTCTATGTCCTATGTTAGTGTGTGCCGCTTTGCTCCCCCTGTCTCGTTAGTCCAATTTCTCCCAGCTGTGTCTCCCTCCTGTTGCCCATTCCCTGATTACCACCCTGTGTATATTAGCCCTGTGTTTTCCTGTGCTCAGTGTCGCGTCGTACCTTCAACTAGCTGTGTGTTCTGCTTCTATGTGCCTAGTGGTTAGGCTCCTGCTGCAGTTTTGTATTTCTTTTCCAGTGTCTCAGTCCTTGGTTCCTCTGTTCAGACTTTTGTTTGTCTTTTGGTGAGTTTAGTTTGTTCGAGGCTTTTCCCAGCAATAAAGCTGCGCTTTAAGTCTCACTTCCGTGTCTGAGTTCTGCATTTTGGGTCCACCACTCCTGCTTGCCTGCCTGCCACACAGCGATTCATGACATAAACAACTAATGCAATAATTTTTTTTTTTAAACCTCGTGACTTAAAGCTTAAACTTTAAGTCATGAGGTTTGGTGTTTTAAGCACTTCAATTGCATATTGATTATTTAATGTAAAATTGTGGTAAAATGATAGGATCATCAAAATGATGGCATAAAGAGACAAAGTCGCAATAACATTTATTTAATTATGTATGGAGTGACCTGTGTATATCGGACATTATGACATCAAAATGAGAAGAAGGCAGAGACAAATTAGTAGGCATACGTCAATGTGTAACTCTCCAAAACGTTATTGTTTTTTATTTCTACACAGTGGTACAAACACTTGAATGAGAGCAATTACAGGCTACTAATACCATCAAGAGTGAGCAATTAAAGTGACTATTCTAGCAATGAACATCATTCTACCAAAAATTGTATCAGTTCATTTGAGCAATGATGTAATCCATGTTTTCTGGAAATGTATACATAAAGATAAGCTGTGCAACACAATTGTACCTTTATCTTTGATAATATTACTCTGAAACCTTTGTTTTTCTTTTGGTTTCTGTACTTTATTTAAAAAAGACATCTTCATCCTCGTGGTTTCATGACTTTTAAATTCGTAGATCCTTCAAGTACATTTCTTACTGCAAAACGTACTTTATTTTCATTAAAATTAGAGGTTCTAGAGTTTTCTTTAATTTAAATGTTCTTCTAAATGAAGTGCCACAGGGCTGACCAAGAACAAAATAGGGGTGCACCACGGGAAATCTGAATATTTAATTTTTAATTAATTTGATTTTAGTTTTGATTTTTATTCTTGCTTCAGAGATTCTGGTTCTTGGTGTTGTTCAAACATACATCTGGTTTATTTATTTTTTTTTCATTAGTAATCTGTTCTTCTTATGTTCTGGGTTCTTGTTATTCCTCTAATCTTCTAACTTCATTTATCTCACCTTATAAGTTTATGTGTTACATTTAAGTTATTTATTATGGCACCTTGTGAGAGGTCATTTTGGTTCCTACCTGGTAATGTTTATGGTGGAATTGTTTGTAGAGTGTAACATCCACTGTGTGCCATGCGTGTCAGGGAGTGAACAGAGTAAAGTTCACAGTTTTGGTATTAAGATAGAAGAGACTGTAGCCTCCAATGCAGCCACAGCCCAGAGCTACCACAATTTATCCCCTCAGTCTTCCCTTTGGGGATTTTGTGTTGTACTTTGTGGAATTTTACAACCACACTAATTAAAGGGGCCACTTTTTGTTAAATCCTGCTTGTCTCCTAATTTTACTTTTGGGGTTTTATCCTGCAAATTGTGACAGATTTGTATAATCTGTCACAATTTGTATAAAGTAAGTGTGCTATGTAGAATGTCTGTGAAGGTTCTCAGTCATCCAGGTCATCGTAGTCCTTTGACTGCTATGTAGAATGTTACTTTTCAGAATGATATCTAGTATTGTAGGTGTGTTTTTCATCACAATTAGTAATCCATCCAAGTGACATCAAAGGGGAGCAATCATATATCAGTGGAGGGGTTATTCCGCTCTAACGCATAATAAAAAATAAAAAAAAAAGCTGAATTGGTGATTCAAAATGGCCTGAATCTAGAGACTGAGCCATCTGTGACAGTCATCAAGAAAGGGTTCAATGAGACTTCATAAAGTATTACAGGACTCAGAGGAAGGCATCTCTTCTTCTTCAGAAGACTTAGGGACTTCCATCTGCCACTGAGGGTGCTTAAGAACTTCTACTCCTGCACCATCGAGAGCATCCTGACAGGAAACATCTGCACCTGGTTTGGGAACAGCACCAAGAAGGACAGACTAGATCTGCAAAGAGTGGTGCGCTCAACCAAACGCATCATTCGATCACAGTTTCCTGACCTGCTGTCCATCTACACCAGGGGTGCTCAATACGTCGATCGCGATCGACCAGTCGATCGCAAAGGTAGTATTGGTAGATCGCATGGCATTAAAAAAATAGATGCCAGCCTATCATCCATCCCGTCACTTGATTGATACAGGGAAGCCAGTCAGATGACAGCAGATTTTTTCTGACGCTTAGGTCGCTGCGCATGCGCAAACAGCGGCGCGAAGTGTAGTAAAACTGACAAGCTAGTCAGCGAGTTAACTCCAATTTTTAGCTCTCGGTTTTTTCTCTTAAACCTGGCCGTCAGCAGCTACTGTCCGGACTATGCATCCCTGGCTGATTCAATTCAGTGCAAGTCATCAGAGTAAACTCAGGTAATGACAAAAAATTTACATAGTTAATTGTGTTGTGAAATATTGGATATTGCGGTTATGCATGTATATACATTGTAGATATAAAGAATCCTCAATATATTTATAAATAAGTATATGTTTTGGATTTTTGTAGTGGGTAGATCATTTTGACTTGGTCATTTTATAAGTAGCTCACATGCGGAAAAAGTGTGAGCACCCCTGATCTACACCAAGCGGTGCAAGAACAAAACCAGGAAGATTATGAAGGACCTCTCCCATCCCAACAATGGACTCTTTTCACTGTTGAGGTCTGGGAAGCGCTTCCGCTCCCCAAGGGCCAAAACAGAGAAAATGAGGGGGAGCTTCTTCCCCCAGGCTATTTGGGCCCTGAACCAAATGCAGGACTGGACTCTCATTCATCACGTCACTGTTTTTATTTGCACACTTCTTCCAATTTCTCTCTTAAATCATTATTTGCGCATTCTTTTTTTACTGTAAATTTCTAAGTTAAAATCTGTAAATTTTGTCATAATCTGTAAATCTGTAAATTCTTTACCGTCGTTTAATGGTCGGGCATTGCACAGAAACAAGCACTTCACCACTTGTCTGTGTATGGTTGTGTGTGTGGTAAATAAAATTTGAATTTGACTACAGGGTTCTTTTTTGTAACATTAGACACCAACTGGTGGCCCTTGAGTTTAAAAAAAAGCCATTTCTAAGTTGTTTTCAGTTTTTATATTATGACCGTTAATCTCATTCTTCCTCTTTTCTTCCTCTATTTAATATCATGCAAGCGAAGCAGATTATACTCTCACTGAAAGCTCTTTGCAAAAATCAATTTTCAGGCCAGTCAGATTATTCAGAAAGCAAAAAAAGCTTTTCCAAAGTTATCCCAGCAATTTGAAGGAAGGTCCTGTTGAATAGGATCCAAGCACAATATAACCACTGACTGCTCCAGCTTTGTCTTTCTTCAACACATATAGCTGATTAATTGTTTAATAACCATCACACTTAAGCAATTAATTATGCTTGCCAGCTTTTAGCCTGGTTTTTCCAAATATTTAACATGATGAAGGAAATCAGGTCAACGTAGCTTTCCTATCCACATCACTCTCAAAAATCGTAATAAGCCTTAAAGAGGAAGCGATCTGATCTCCACACAGGATGCCAGCCAGGAGGCTGTGCTGTAACCCGACAGCCTCCATTAAATGTACATTTATACAATATTATAGGACAAATCATAAATTACATATTGTCGAGGAGGGAAATTATTTTACTGCTATTGTTAAATAATTGTCATTGCATTAATAATATAATCTGCAGCATGGATATTGCATTCCAAGGTTTAAACAGTGTCTCTTTCAGAAAGACTGAGTTGCAGGCTGACAGGAAGTTGTATGCAGAAGTGAAAGCAGGAAGTTATTTTGAGCCGCAGGCTAAGACGAGGCTTTAACAATGTAACAGATAGCTTTAAGAAGGCCTTAAGCAGTTATGACTATTTTATACACAATGCATATCTGTGCTTATTAAAGAGTTGGAGCTCGGTCAATTAATTGGGGGTCGGAAGCTTTGTTCGGCGCGATGTTCGGACAATCTATTGTGCAAGTGACTTGGAGCCAGAGAAGGAATTGCAATACATGCTTACAAAACACTTATATATCAGATCATTTTATATTAAGGTTTTAGTAGAGGTTCTTGATTAAAACATTTATTTAGTAGAAGACATACACATAGTCTCAGTGAGCTTCTGGTCTGGTAAAAGGTCAGAAGTGCAACAGGTGAATTGAGAAAGAGCATGTGAGGTCAACACACACACACACACACACACTTTAAATTAGATTTATTTAGAGGAAGAGGTTAGTTATGTTTGGCTGTAACTGCAAAATTGTCTTGGTAAAAGAGGAACCGTTTCTTGGTGTCTCGGCAAGAAAGAGGAACAAGATAAGAACTGAAAGGTAGACAGGAAGGGCTAGCCATGAAAATAGAAAGATGATTTTCTAGGTGAAAAGTCATGATGATGTTGATCTGATCTATGTATAAAATGTATCTGTGACGTATGAAGGGGCGTCAGTAAACAAACCCTGATGCTATAAAATATCTGTTCATGCTTTGATTAAGTCGAAGACTACTTCCTGTCTGCGCACAGAGTTGTCTTCCCACACGTGTGTTCATTAAAATCATCGTTTGACTTCACCCGGCCGGATCGGTGTGGTTATTCTTCGATCACCTCTTGTACCCTTCCTCAATAATGAATCTTAACATTTGGGGGCTTCGTCCGGTTATTGAGGAGGGTGAGTTGGAGGTTTAGACGGAGAAATCCGGGGTCTTAGGTGGTCTGACGGGCAGACATGAATTCCAGTGGTCTAAGTGAGTGGGCATAAGCCGGCTTATCTAAAAGGTAAGGCACTACCTGTTGAATTATTTCCAAAGTGTGCCAAATTGGACATGATAAAATTTAAGTCTACTCACTGAAGTTACTGGTGGATGTCTGTTTTGATTTTGATGAAAATCTCATGAGTTGATGCAGTTAGAGTTCTGCTAAGAAGAAATGAAAGTAGTTAAGAGTCTGATAAGAAAAGTTTAAATAATGGGTTGAAGTCCCAAAGAAATTGAGTTAGAGTCTCAAGTAGTTTGGTAGGGTATTTGGTCATTTTGTGGGTTAAAGTCCCGGTTGGTCATTAGGTCAGACCTCTGTGGGTCAATTTGTGGGTTAGAGTCCCCATTGTCCATCAGGGTCGATCTGCCTCAGTTATACACTTTGCTGGGTGTTTTACTGTTGTTTCAAAGTATTATAAATTATTCTAGAACGGCAGTTAGAGTCTGCTAGGAAGCGCAGTTCTCGGAGGTAATGCTCCCTCCCGGCCGAGGACGCTTGGCCCTGACCTATCGGCGAATAGGGTTAGTACGGTTGGCAACCGGGGAGAACTTGGGAACCTCCAAAATAGCTAGGAGTTAGAGTCTCCTTACCGTTTGAAACGGTATCTGCGCTTTTTTGGCCAGCAGAAGTGGGCTTCGGGCGTGTAACTTTAACTTAACACTTCAAAGTTTGGGTTGGTTGACGCTTTTAAATTGAGTTAGGGATTTTAGAAATGAGGCCAGAAACAGTTAAAGTCTTGATACTGGTTAATTGGTCGCAAAAAACTCAGGGAATTTATCCGCTGGGAGGTTATTTTAAATTTGTCTAAATTGTGTAGGCGCTAAAGCTGACAGATCTGACAGTAGTTGTAAATATAAGACGTCTTTGTAAAATAAGAGATCTCTGTGTGAAAGGAGTCTGAGGCAATGCTGCTGCTATTTTTAGACGGTGTGTGTGAGTGAAAATGCAAATTAGTAAGCAGTGAACTGTTTAAGCCACAGTTGGTTTTACAAATACTGCTGCAAACATTGTTGAGTGTGTGTTTCAAATGCCATTTATGTTTATTAGAGGACTGTAAATAAAGTTTTGAGTTGCCGTAGGGGATGTATAGTAATTGACTGAGTTTGGATGTAGATATATAAATATATTGAGTGCACTGTATATACTTAAGGCTAACACATCACTTTCAGTAGTAACTGTTCTCCAGCATTAGTTGCTGGTGGGTTTTATTTTTTCAATTTCTTGTGTGTGCGGTGAGAATTAATGGAGGTTTCAATTTTTGTTTGTTTGTTTTTTACTTGCTCTTTTTGATTATGACAAGCATGTCTAAAATACTCTTAGGAAAGTGTGTTGAGTTATATTCCTTAACTCTAGTCACAGTTTAAGTGTGAATGCGGTGACTAGAAGCTTTGACATGATGAATAAAGGTGTGAGAGGCATTTCTTGGGTGATGTAAAGTAGGACGTTTTAAAGTTTGAAAGTGTTTTTAATTTGAGAGAGGCATGAGTGATGTTATAAGAGTTTAGTTTATTTAAAAGGTGTGTGTGAGAGGATCATGAAATCATTGTGTGAATGATGCTACATTTTAGGTCAAAAGTTAGTAGAATTACAGAGGGTTTGTAGATTGTAAATACAAAATAAGTTTGATTAGCCTGGAGAAACAGCAAAGCAGCTTGAGCTGCTCTGAGCAGCTGCGTGCGGTGTGTGTGTAACAGGAAATGGTGTGGGTGACAGGAAGTTTGCATGCCCATATAAGGTGATGTGTGAACAGAGGAAGTCTGAGAGAGAAGTGTGTGCGTAGGCAAAATGCAGAGTGTGTGCGTGAAATAAGGGAGTATTGTTTTTACATCAAGGTTTAGTAGAACTAAAGTAGAACGTCACAAACAGACAAATGAAAATACAATAAAGAGAGAAAATAACTGACAATTACATTAATGAATAGAAAACACACATACACAAAGTGCCATATGTGAAATTATTCTAGGAAGGAGTCAGAATTGAGATAGCTTATTATAGAGATAGTTTAATATAAGATGCAATGAAGGAAGCAGCTTACATTCCTTTAATTCCCAGAGCCAGTGTGTTCCCTCCCCTGCCCACTTGGGCCCCGTATCAGGCGAGTATGGAAGGCTGGATAGCCCATGACGGGTAAGATCCCACCTCGAAACCCTGGGACAACCTAAGGCAGGCACAGTCACGATTACTCTCGGACCTGACGGGTAAGGCCGCTGGGCTAGGGTGGAGGTGGAAAGTGGCAAGTGGAGCCCTACCTTCTGGCTGAGGACAAGGAATGCTGCTATTTAAGGTAGGATATCAGAATTTGGGTTAGTAAATTTGGGGAGGAGAAAATTGACTGTTTAAAGGCAAAATTATGAAGGAGTCTGACACACTGTAAAAGCACCATATGCAAATTCACACACACAAACAGAAAATGCATTAAACTTATAAAGACAAGACAAGCTCATGGAGTTTAATGCATAGACACTGATTAAACCTAGCTAAGAACACAAACATAGGCAATGAAGAACAGCTTGCTATCTTGTGTGAATGATACAAGGGTGTGAATGTTTAATAAAATACATTTGAGTTTGTAATTGAGGAATAGAATAAGCCATATGACAAAGGGAGTTATGAAAACGAAAAAGGGATTAAAGTAGTTTTAAAAAAGAGTGACTTAGGAGTGCTCTCGTACTGAGTGATCAACACTAGTGATCACTATTGGAAGAAATAAAATGATTTAATGAGTTGGGAATGTTTAAACATATGTTTCTGTTGTTACAGCTTCTTGAGAGATGATTCAGTATGCAAATTAGCTGGAGTGTGTGTGTGACTGTGACTTTCAGGAAGAGGAAGCATAGCAGAGACGAGAAGTGCAGATTGGGGTAGGGAATTTATAGTTTAGTGATTATATGATGTCGTAAGGGGTCTTATGCTGAATTTAAGAGTATAAGGGGGTGATTTTTGTTTGCAAATTGTGTGGTTTTAATGAGACTTTCGGTGTATTGAGGAGGTGAAATTATGTGGTGGCAAGATTTGTGTGTTTAAGGTTGTTGTGGTGATGGGTTGATTCTGTCAGGTAGGTTGTTGTTGGTGTTTTTGTTTTAAATAGAGGGAGTTTTAGGAAACAAGGACATGTCTAAAATTGGGCCCATTATTTTGTAACAGTGCACTTAAAGAAAACCTGTCAGGTGATTTTGTTTTGTTTTTATGAGCTAACAATCAGCTCTATTTTTCATTTCTGTTTTAAGCAGGCCTGCAACAGTGAATAACGGCGCTGAAAATTCTCGGGAGGAGCAAATATAAGGGGGCTTTCCAGATTACAATTGGCTGAGGAGAAAGCTACCTGTGGGGACTGATCAAGGTCGTAAGTCCCTGTAAAAAGGATTTTATGCGAGTCAATCCAGTCCAAAAGCATAAAGAAATATTTTCCTATGGAAAATAAAAAATGACGGAGCTCATTTTGCTGAGGGTGGAGTATTTGATCGTGCGGGAGGCTCCACCATCAGCAAATACATGGTGTGACTGCATGTGAGTGAATGTGAGACTGTATGTGAGTGAGGATGAATTAATGTGGATAAACAATTTGCTTTTACCAGAAAAATTTTTGTTTTATTAGGTGGGGTTAGATTATGAGATTATAGTATATTGTTGGGAGAAGGCCAAATGCTAAAGGGGAAATATTTTTGATGTAACTTAGTTACCATTAATTGTAGAAACACATGACTGATAACTGTTCTGTTTTAAGTTTATTTTTATGACATAGATTGGATCATGAGTGGGGAAAACTGAGCAGTTTTAAGTTTTGTATAGTATCTTGACACATGAAATGTATCAAGATAAAGGGGGGTTTAGGGTTTAATAATTTAATTGTTTAATAATTTAGGATCATTTTAGGACCTTTTGGGTTTTTGATCATTTGGATATGGTAAAACTGAAACTGTTATTTTTAAGTTAAGGTTAAAGGATTAAAAGTGAACTTGTCACGGTTTGCGAGGCAAGCCGTGTGGAGTTGTAGAAAAGGACCCAAAAGGCGGCAGCTCTGGTGCAGGTGAATATTTATTTACAACGGTGGGCACAAAACAGCACTGGTGGAAAAACAAGAAACCGGAAACCTAAACTGGGTAAGCTAATAACACAAACTAGAAACGAGGATGCAGGGAGACCGAGGGGAAACAACACAGACAAACCAGCAACTACCATAACAGAAGACACAACTTAAATACACCCAGAGCACGGGGAGAACACAGACATAACAGGCTGGGGGAAACATGGAATAAACACAAAGAGAGACGAGAGCTCATAAATACACAGAGGGGCACAAGGGGGTAAGAGTCACAAAGGGAAAAAAACACTTAGGGAACACCACAACAGGACACCTCAGAAAACCTGGCCTAAATAAGGAGCGAAAATACAAGGAACCAAGAATGCTGGGCCAACATGGCCCAGGACCATGAATCCTGTTTAGAAGATACAATGCCGGTTTTTCAAAGTTTTTCAAAGCTGTGAATAAATTTTAGAGGGAAAACTAGTGAGGGTTGAAGGAGTAGAACAGGTTTGATTTCTTTTTTGATTTTTAGAAGAAGTGGTTATAATGTAGGCTTACACATACAGATATTACATAGGAGGTATTTTTAGGATAAAGGGGGAGCTTCTACGTAGAAATGATTTTTATACATATTGCATTTTGTGCTTTTAAAGGAGTTGTGGCTCAAATTTGTCTCTGGAGGGTCACGAGCCTTTGGCTAGCGCTATGATTAGCCAATCTACTGTGAGGATAATATGAGTTCATGAAGGATTGCACACGCTTACAGACACAGAGTTAAGAAACACACATGACAGTATTGATTCCAGGCAAAAGGCCTTAAATTCATTTAGCTTTTAACTGAACTTAAAGAAGGACCAAAGAGGAAGGAAAGCATATATTTTGGTTAAGTCTGATACATTAGAATTAGAAGGTATTGTTACATTAAAAGGAGCAAAATGAAATAAAAAGGCTATACCAAAACAGGTGATAACATAGGAAATGTGAGGTTTTAAAATGAAGTTAGTGTTAACACATAGGAGTTGTTTCAAGGCAGCATTTAGCTATGATGAAATGTATACAGGAGTAATTGCTTATATGCTTAAACTTAATTGATTAAAGTGGTTGTTTTCTTTTGGAGTAGATTAACTTGCAGCAGCGACAACTTGTGCACAGGATGTTGATGATCAGATAAGGGAAAGTAGAGCGAGCAACTGGACGTGAAACCAGCGCTTAAAAGAATTTTAAAGTGATGAGTAACGTTGAAGAGTATACATAAATACAAGTCAATAAGTTAAGAAGGTAATTAGGATCAGGCTTTTGATTAAAGAGTCCCAGATAGGATAAGTTAGGGAGATGCAACAGAAGGTGTTTTGTTTCCTTTGCAGAAGATCGATCTCGGCGACCACAGGAGGGGCGAGGATCCTGGAGATCTCGAGGTTCGAGACCACCAGAGAAGGGTCTGCGTGAGGACACAATGTATTGTGACCTCTGGTGTTCCAGAGGTCAAAAGGGGGAGTGTCGAGGAGGGAAATTATTTTACTGCTATTGTTAAATAATTGTCATTGCATTAATAATATAATCTGCAGCATGGATATTGCATTCCAAGGTTTAAACAGTGTCTCTTTCAGAAAGACTGAGTTGCAGGCTGACAGGAAGTTGTATGCAGAAGTGAAAGCAGGAAGTTATTTTGAGCCGCAGGCTAAGACGAGGCTTTAACAATGTAACAGATAGCTTTAAGAAGGCCTTAAGCAGTTATGACTATTTTATACACAATGCATATCTGTGCTTATTAAAGAGTTGGAGCTCGGTCAATTAATTGGGGGTCGGAAGCTTTGTTCGGCGCGATGTTCGGACAATCTATTGTGCAAGTGACTTGGAGCCAGAGAAGGAATTGCAATACATGCTTACAAAACACTTATATATCAGATCATTTTATATTAAGGTTTTAGTAGAGGTTCTTGATTAAAACATTTATTTAGTAGAAGACATACACATAGTCTCAGTGAGCTTCTGGTCTGGTAAAAGGTCAGAAGTGCAACAGGTGAATTGAGAAAGAGCATGTGAGGTCAACACACACACACACACACACACTTTAAATTAGATTTATTTAGAGGAAGAGGTTAGTTATGTTTGGCTGTAACTGCAAAATTGTCTTGGTAAAAGAGGAACCGTTTCTTGGTGTCTCGGCAAGAAAGAGGAACAAGATAAGAACTGAAAGGTAGACAGGAAGGGCTAGCCATGAAAATAGAAAGATGATTTTCTAGGTGAAAAGTCATGATGATGTTGATCTGATCTATGTATAAAATGTATCTGTGACGTATGAAGGGGCGTCAGTAAACAAACCCTGATGCTATAAAATATCTGTTCATGCTTTGATTAAGTCGAAGACTACTTCCTGTCTGCGCACAGAGTTGTCTTCCCACACGTGTGTTCATTAAAATCATCGTTTGACTTCACCCGGCCGGATCGGTGTGGTTATTCTTCGATCACCTCTTGTACCCTTCCTCAATAATGAATCTTAACAATATGCAATTAAAATTTTACTTCATTTTTCATAATGCAGGGAAATATCCTAAGCATTACTACTGACTGTCAGAGGGACATCTGTGGCATTTGATACTATGTCAAAAGAAGAATGCCAATTTTTTCTCTTTCTATAGTAAATAAAGACCAGGAGGACGATGAGGCCAATGGCAAATACAGCGAGCAACACTCCAATGACTAGCAAAGGGACCTTATCTGTAAGATAAGCAAAATAAAAACAACATTAAAATAAGATCAGTTCTCGATGTCATATATTGTTCATTTTAAACATCAGTTATCACTTTTCTTTATACATTTCCATAACTGTTCTCCAAAAAGTAATCATACCTTTTATCACCAGTGAGACAAATCGTGTATTTCTCCCAGCTTCATTCTCAGCAACACAAATGTAAATGCCTGCATTGGCAGACGTGATTCCTGTGATACTGATAGTCTTCTGTTGTCCCTCAGTGGTCACGTTTGAATTCACAGCAGCTGTGTAGATCCATCTGATGTTTGAGGGTGGGTTACTGTCAGCACTACAGCTTAAAGTAACATTCTCACCCTGGAGCACTTCCTTGCTTTCATTTCCATTCTTGAACTCAGGGGCATCTGTGGAAGAAATACATGAGAGATTTAATAAGATAAAAATAGTATGCTTCAAACTTTACTTTCATCTAAAATTATTTATATTCAATATTGACAAATCATTTAAAAAGATCGTGTGATTCTGTTGCAGAGCTCTGAGGTGGAAAAAAAAACATGAAATACGTGGGTGGAAATCTTACAGAGGACAACAGCAGTGTAAGGTGGTGAGGATGTATTAGGGAGGAACTTTGGTCCTTTAGGTCCGAGATGCAGCTCAGCCTCACATCTAAAAGTTAATCCATTGTAATCTCTCTGAGTGGAGATTTTCAGGGTAGAAGATGCGTTTACTGGGATCGCAGTAGATTCATTAAACGTCTCTGTGAGCACAGTTTCATTGCCTCTGTACCACTTCACTGTGAGAATCTGTACAGGAGCAACACTGATGACATCACATTTCAGATCATGCTCTCTGCCCTCCACCATCGGAACATGACCCATGTCAGACACTGACACAAAGTCTGGAGTTTCTGTAAATAAAAAATTTTTATTTTTTGGTATTACTGATTTACAATGTAAAAACCAAATTTAATGTCTAACATTATTACATCAGTACAGGAAACATGCATTTCTAAAAGTGTTAGTTTGCAGGTGCCAGAGTCACATTTTGATTTCCACATAAGGAACATTTGAATTGGATCAATTAGAAGCTGCTTGATATTATCACGTCTAAGCATGTCTTTAATTATTGCTTTCTTGCATATGCATTTTTCAGTTCATGCAGGTCATAATACAGTAACACAGTCTGTGCACATGTACTTACTGTAAACAGCGATGAGTGGACTCACAGTACACTGGGATCCATCAACCAAAGTAGCATAGCAGGAAGGACTTGGAGTCCACTCTTCTAGTTTTTCAACCCTCCAAGTGACAACAGGAGGGCGTTCAAATCCTGTACCTCCAAATGGAGCCTCCCAGCCCATTCCTTCAACATCTGTGGCTGATGTGCTGCAGTTGATTAAAATTGGATCTCCAAATTTCACAACAATTTCAGAAGGTGTCAGTGTTAAAGGGCAACCTGCCATTAACAAGCACACATGTTAACATTTAAAACTGATTTTGGATATAAAAAGACATAAGTCCCTAAAAAAAAGGACAGTAGTTGTAAGGTAAACAGGGATGTGTACCTCTTGGTTCAGCATGAACATAGAATGTCTTAGTTATGTTTCCTAGAATACTGGGAGCTGTGCAGGTGCAGGTTGTGTTGCGGTTTACTAGGGTGATATTGAGACTGTTTGTGTTCTCCAACATATTTTCCCCATCACAAGTCCAGCCATAGACCGGAAGAGGGTTTCCCACAGCTTCACAGGTCAACATAATATTAGTGCCCTCACTTGAAGACATCACATGAGTTCTGTTTTTTGTCTTTGGTTCAAGAGCATCTGAAAAAAAGAAGAAAACAGAAGATTGTTATTTACACAGTTTTATATATATATATATATATAGATAGATAGATAGATAGATAGATAGGGGTGCAACGATACACAAAATTCACGGTACGGTTCGATACTTTGGTGTCACGGGTCAATATTTTTTCGATACAAAAAAATGTTCATGCCTTTTTAATTTGTCATTTATTAAAATTATAAATATATATTTTAACTCAAAAGTACAGTTTTTAAATTTAATGTTGCTGAAACAAAAGTAATTAAAAAAATAAAATCTGATTGAGGAATCACTCATCTTTGAAAAGGAGAGTTTATTACAGAGAAATGGCTCTTTCCAAAATAAAAGCTATACTATACGCTTCTTCTGGGCTATATTCTCAGCAGCATATTGTAGCGGGTCAGGGCTGTTCGGGGTTCTGTTTGTACAGTTATGTTTTGTTTATGTTGCCATAGTGACGGGTGACGCCCTCTCGCTGCGACGGTGTGTCCTTCCGGGGTCAGAGGGCGCCCTGTGTGTTGTTGTTGTTGTTGCTGTGCGGTTGCCGCGCTGAGCAGTTAGCTAGCGGCAGTGTTCTTCTGCAGATGTCAATAAACGGCTGTGCTCCCTGGCTAGCTCACGGGACGCAAGACCAAACGACACCTCCGTCTCCTCCTTGTCTGAGCTCGCCACATTGGTGTCAGAAGTGGGATGATGGTGGCACCCCATGTTCTGACCCGAGTGACTTTTCCCCCCGCCGGTCGTGACCGGCCGGTGCGCCAAAAGAAGGCACCTGGACATTTGCAAAGTGAAAGCAAAAAACAAGCGCAAATTCAAACGCAATTTTAATATGTCACATATTGACAGTGGCTCACCGATGCCAATGACATAATTATCCAGCTACATTTCCGAAAGAATGCAAAAACATTGACATATATTTTTCCTTCCTACAATAGCCCGACGGGCAGGGCAGAGATAGATTTTGGTAGCCCGACTGGAAAAATCGCTAGCCCCGGGACGTCGGGCTAGCGATTTTGCAAGCCTTGTATCTGATTGAGGAATCACTCATCTTTGAAAAAGAGAGTTTATTACAGAGAAATGTCTCTTTCCAAAATAAAAGCTATACTATACGCTTCTTCTGGGCTATATTCTCAGCAGCATATTGTAGCGGGTCAGGGCTGTTCGGGGTTCTGTTTGTACAGTTATGTTTTGTTTATGTTGCCATAGTGACGGGTGACACCCTCTCGTTGCAATGGTGTGTCCTTCCGGGGTCAGAGGGCGCCCTGTGTGTTGTTGTTGCTGTGCGGTTGCCGCGCTGAGCAGTTAGCTAGCGGCAGTGTTCTTCTTCAGATGTCAATAAACGGCTGTGCTCCCTGGCTAGCTCACGGGAAGCAAGACCAAACGACACCTCCGTCTTCTCCTTGTCTGAGCTCGCCACAATATTAAACATATCAGGTCCCCATAAGGAGAATCATGTGCTAACGGCTGTCTAAATGACTCGGGTAAAGTTTGTAGCATGCATGCTTGTTGGTTTTGTCTGCTTCCACTTGTCTTTGCACTAGGATGATGTCGGCGTAAATGTGCAGTCATATTCGTTGTGTTCCCACTAGTGCTGTCAGCGTTAATCTCGTTGAAATGACGTTAACGCCACAACACGGCAAATCGCCGTTAACGAGCTACCCCTGATCGCCTGTGCGTGGGGCTAGATGGCCAACACGTTAACGAGCTAACTGCGCTAACACACTAGTTCCCACCCATGTAATTGAGCATTGCGTGGCACATCCAACATACTGTTTTACTTTAGTCCATGACGCGCTTACCTTCAGGGTCATACGTCACATGCAAACCAAAATAATTCCAAACGCCAGATCTGAATGAGGGTGGGGGAGGTTCAATTTGCCATGTTGCAAGGAGAGCTTAACTTCTGTCTCGCTAGCTTGACCTGCGCTCTTCCTTCTGACGAGGCTGTCTGTGTTGAACGCTCAGTGGATCTGCGCTCGACAGTGCAGCCTAGGCGGAGTAGTCGAACGCAAATTCACTGAGCGCTCAACACAGACAGCATCGTCAGAAGGAAAGTTGATAAAATAAATTACAAATTTTGTATTGTTCGATACATATGCGTACCGAACCGAAAGCACTATATCGAACGGTTCAATATCGATACGAGCATCGTTGCACCCCTAATATATATATATGTATATATATATATATACATATATATATATATACATATATATATATATATATATATATATATGTATATATATATATATAATATATATATATATATATATACATATATATATATAATATATATATTATATATATATATATATAGATATATATATATATATTATATATATATATATATAGATATAGATATAGATCTATATCTATATCTATATCTATATATATATACTTTTCTATGCTGTGGTGTGCTGGGGGAGCAGCACAGCAAAGAAGGACTCATCCAGGCTGGAGAAACTGATCAGGAGGGCTAGCTCTGTGGTCGGCATGAAGCTGGACACTCTGGTGACAGTGGCAGAGAAAAGGACATTAAAGAAACTGATGGACATTATGGACAATGCCAGGCATCCTCTGCACACGGCCATTAACAACCAGAAGAGTCTGTTCAGTGACAGGTTGCTTCTCCCAAAGACAAGAACTAACAGACTTAAAAACTCCTTTGTCCCACACGCCATCAGACTGTTTAACTCCTCTCTGGAGGGGAGAGGGAGGGGAAACAGGAGGACAAAGGAGGGAACAACTAAGCTGTAGTGCCTCTTCACCTCACTGTACAATACCTTGTGCAATACTTTTGTAAATAGTCAACGGTGCAATAGACTCAATACTTGAAATGTGCAATTCACTTGTATTTTTATTTTTATTCCTATTTATTCTATTTATCCCCTTCGTATATTTTATTTATATTGTCTCTGTATTTATATATATATGTGTGTGTGTATAACTCTGTAACTTCTGTCGGTGCTGTGCTTTTTTGGAAATCGAATTTCCCAGAGGAACCCACCCGAGGGATTAATAAAGTTCTATCTTATCTTATCTTATCTTATCTTATCTTATATATAGATATAGATATATGGCACCTAACTACACTGGTTTTGACATTGTTTTACTGACTCAAAATTGGAAAATTAAGTGAATGTTGTATTTTCCTAGAAACATTAGGATATTTACTTACAGTGGTCTGAAACACTGTGTGTTTGAGAAATGGCATGAAGTTTTGGTCCATGCAGTCCAAAGTCCAGCTGAGCTTCACATCTGAACTCAACTACATTTTTCTCTCTGGTTATGTTGACTCTCAGGATACTGGACTTATTTGTTGTGTTTTGTTATTGAAGGGTTGTGTGATGATCCTCTCATTGTTTTCGCGTCAGTTGCAGGTAAGTAACGCTACTGTAGCTCCTACTGGTCATAAAGTTTCCAGCGAGCAAAGTTTCAACCGACAGACCCATGAATTGTTGACCACCACACTCACTTTATTGATTGAGATCAGAAGTTTGTTCCGCAATAACACATACCTGTAACTCTTCCATCAATAATAATTTGAATGTTTTTGTCTTTTGTTCAAATCTCAGTATTTACAAATCATTCTTTTTATTTTTGCTTTTTCCAGTTACCTTTACTTGTAACTCATGGAGGCCATTGAAATTAAATTTCCAACAATAAACTAAGCGTGAAGTTAAAAGGGAAAGTTAAAAGTTTTGTCTCTAACCATTATTAAATAAATTAATACACAGTATGTCAGATCCACAGAGATGTCTTCAGCACTCACCACACAGTGAAAAGATGAGCATGAGGAAGCCCAGCATTGTGGCAGACAGCATGCAGGATGATGGAGGTGGATGGAGGAGATGAGGTGTCATTCAGGAACATCCAGAAAAAGTTCAGTTTCAGGATTTGCATTAGATGTTGTGAGGCACAGGAGTCAAAATTATCATTGAAGGTCCTCAGCTGATAATCATTAAAATGGCAGTTACGAAGTTATGAATGCACAGTTTTGCAGACACAGTTGTATATATCCAACTACAATGAAACTAGTTGGATATATACAGGTCCAGTCTGACCTAGATCAGCCTCGGTGTACAAAGATTTGCAGCACCTGTAAAACAAGATCAAATTTGGAGCTTTCAGAAAAATGTAAGGCTTTCGTGTACAATTTGGGTCAGTTTAGAACATTTTGGGGAGTTTTATACTAGCAAATGTCAAAATGGGCCAAATTTCATTTGCTCTACCCATGATCTCTTGCAATGGTGTTGGACATTGCAAGATTAACAGTAACTCCAAAATGGGATGTTCGGGAATTATGGGAAGAGCGTCTTGAGTTTTCCTACTTTCTGACTCTCAGTATTAAAACTATTTATAAAATTAAGTTAATGTTCTGTTCAGCATGATAGGAAACCACTGGCCGAGCTAAAAACACTTTTTGTATTAAACAGAATGGAGGGATAAAGCACTTCTAAGTTTACTTGACATATTGTGAAAATTACACACTTTCTTTCACAGCTTGCACTGCTTTAAAAAATTACATTTCTGATATACAGACAATTACTCACAAGCCAAGCAGCTGACAAACTCACCCAGTGATCTATGTCCAAATCAAATATTCAGCTTGTTGGTTAAACTGTCAGATTATTCCAAATACTTTTCCAAAGTTATCCCAAAAGGTCAAAATGTGAATACTTCTCTGCTCCACCTTTTCTTTTTGTGCATATATACTGAATCAGAATGCTCAAACTTTTAATTTGGGCTGTAATTCGTTAGTCTGGGTCTGGTTAATTAACATAAGGAAGGAAATATGGGATAAAAATAGGTTTCCTATCCACGCCACTCCCAGATCCTTATAAATCTTAAAGGAACATCACCCTAAACCACACAGAGACTAGCTAGGAGACTGTGCTTCATCCTGAATCCCTTAAATGGTTAAAGTGATACATTTATGCAAGAAGTGCATGTTCCACAGCCGACACACTCAGGGAATTCTGTGCTTCCCTAATTGACCATCTCACACTTCCCCACATGAATCCTGCCATGGAGTTTAAATTCCAACATTAAATAACTCTCTGACTGATGCTTGCAGACACTTACTGTGTGATTGAAACGATTAACCACTCAAAATTATTTTTTTACAGCTTCAAATAATCTACTTTATTTAACTTGTTTAGGTTGCAGTAATGCCATCCAACATACACATCCAACGTTTCAAGACTGAAAATCAGCTTTAAGGAAAAACAAGTAAACCATAAATGAAATGCAAGACAAATAGTTAGGTTACAAATGTCATTAAGCTGCAGTTCAGATGCAGCAAGTGTCCTAAGCATTTGCACTGATTGATGTCAAAGGGATCTCATAACCAACTGGCCGTTTGTCAGGAGAAACAGTGTAATGGCCATGTTTTTTCTACCATTTGTAAAAAGGCACCTCAAGGAAGATGAAGCCAACGACCAACAGAGCAAGCAAAGCCCACATGACTGGAAAAAGTCTAGCAGTAGTCTTATATTTAAAAAAAAAGTAAAGAAGGTAAATAAAGAAATATATATCATCTTAACATAAAATATATAAAACATGCATTCGTTTACCAATGTTTTAGTATTAAAATAGGTATGGCTGATGTGCTGCAGCTGAAACTGGATCTCCAGATCTCACAACAATTTCAGAAGGTACTAATTTTAGAGAGCAACCTGTCATTCACAAGCAAATATATTCAGTCAAATCATCTAAATAACCCACAAGCACATTAGATGTAAGCTAAACAGGGAAGTGTACCTCTTGGTTCAACATAAACGTGGATTGTCTCGGTTATGTTTCTCAGACAATTGGCAGTCTTGCAATTTACTCACATGCTATTGAGACTATTCGTGTTCTTTAATCTATGCTAACAATTTTAATTAAATATCTCTCTTTCTGTATAGACGACCAGGATGTTTACTTGCAGTCTGCTGAAACTCTGTGTGTTTGAGAAAAAACGTGACATTTTGGTCTGTATGGGCCAAAGTCCAGCTGAGCTTCACATATCACATCCCATCTCAACTAAATTTTTCTCTTCTGAGGTTGACTCAATAGAGGACTCATTTACTGGTGTTTTTATTGTGTCATTGAAAGATTCTGTCTGCATTTTTTACATTGTTTTTGTACCAGCTAACAGTCAGGTATTTGTCGGAGCAACAAATAGTGTTAATGATGTCACACTGCAGCCAATTCTGTGTTTCTTCTCCCATCACATTCACATGCTGTACAGAATCATCAGCTTCTGGATTCTCTGGCAAACAACATTAGATGAAAAACTTAGTTACTTATTTTAATAATTATTAACTTTCTCTTTGCACTGTATATATTTAAAATGAAACTTACTAAATACAATAACTTGAAAGTCCTTGCTGACTTCGTGAAACTCATTTAACTTTATTTTGCACTTGGCCTTCTCATTCCAGTCTGACAGTGGCACTGAGTGGGAAATAAACATTCCTTCATCTTCGATCTGAAAGATTTCATTTCCAACTGTCTAGTACATCCACTCATGTTCATCCAATGTGATGGTGCAGTTTACAGTGAGAGGTTTTCCTTCATATTCTGCTATAATCTCAGGTGGATCCAGAATAAAAAGGTTGTCCTTTGTTATGCATGTGCTGTAAGCATCTGTAAACCGCCAAGATCGATATTTTTATTTGGATACAAAAAGTAAGCTTTGCTCCCCTTTTATGGTTTACACCAGTAATGCATGTTTCTGATGTTTGAAGTGTAGCCCTTGTTCTCTGGTTTCAAGCAATAAACGTATAATGGACGTATCTGTGATTTGACACTCTATTGTTTCACTGTAAATAAATTAAAGAAATAACCCTACAATAATACATAAAGACAAAAAAAAACAAACATCTATCATATGACCCCCTATGAGCAAGCACTTTAGCAACAGAGTGAAGGAAAAAGTCCCTTTTAACATGAGGGGGAGCAGCCCAAGCAGAGAAGCCCAGACCTCCTTCTCCTCGGCCACCTCCTCCAGCTTGTCCAGTGGAACACCAAGGCGTTCCCAGGCCACCCAAGAGATATAATCTCTCCAGCGTGTCCTGGGTCTGCCCCAGGGCCTCCCAGTGGGACATACCTGGAATACCTCACCCATGAGGCATCTTTCTCAGATCCCCGAACCACCTCAACTGGCTCACTCAGCTCTCTCTTCACCACAACAGACCGGTACAGCATCCGCATCACTGCAGCCAAAGCACCAATCCATCTGTCGATCTCCCGCTCCCTTCTCCCATCACTCGTGAACAAGACCCCGAGATACTTAAATTCTAATATTTAACAACTAAAAAGAAGCTGCCTTGTGAGGAAAGTGAAAAAGAAATAAAAAATAATACATGAAAACAGATTTTAATCCAAATAGAGGACACAACATGGGTTACTGTTAACAGTTTCCTGCTTCATAGCACTGGATAACACAGTATTTTTGCATCACAAGTGTAACCTTTTTATTGTTTTGCACATTTATACTGTTTTCAGGTCTATGAAGTTTAGAAATGGATCATAATCCATTTATGTGTAAATATGCTTTTCATTTTCTAGCTTTTAATGAATCAATGACTCATATATAAATATGTAACTTGAAATTCAATAATGTAATTAATCTGTAAAATACTAACAAATCTAAATTGTATTAATGAGTTTGACACGCAGAACAGAATGCAGCAAAGATCCTACGCATTGCCATTGGCTTGTGCAAAAGTCAAATGGCTATATTAGACATTTGGCACACCGGAACAAAATTGTATTGTCCACGTTTTTTTTGCCGGTTGTGAAAATAGACCACGAGGAGGGTAAGACCGATGATCAATAGAGTGAGAAAAGCCCAAATAGCTGGAAAGAGGACTTTACTGGTATTGCCTGTAAGACCAACAAAATAAAACAACATGTGACTTCTGTTTAATACATCATGCCATGCATTGTTGAAATTAAACATCAGTAATTTTTTCCTACATTTCCATAACTGTTCTGCACAGAGTCAGTAATCATACCTTTTATCATCAGTGTGACGAATCGTGTATTTCTCCCAACTTTATTCTCTGCAACACAAATGTAAAAACCAGCATTGGTAGACGTGGCTCTAGTGATAGTGATTATCTTCTGGTGCCCCTCAGTGGTCACATTTGAATTCACAGCAGGTGTGTAAACCCATCTGATGTTTGAAGGTGGGTTACTGTCAGCACTACAACTTAAAGTAACATCTTCACCCTGGAGCACCTGCTTGCTTTCATTTCCATTCTTGAACTCAGGAGAATCTGGAAAAAATACAAAATTTTGAAAGTAAGTAATGTCCTTCAAAATATATTATCATCTCAAAAATTATATATTTTCACTGTGGAGAAATCATAAAAAGACAATATAATTCTGAAAATTTTAAACTTACACAAAATTTCAAGATACAGTGTGTGTTCAGCTGTTCCATGTGTGTTGTGTGCATTAAGCAAGTATTTTCCACTATCATTCTTTTTCCAGCGCTGTGGGGAAACCATCTGTTTGCCATCTTTAAACCAGGTGAGGGTGGGTGTAGGTAATCCTACTGGTTCACAGATACTTTGATGTTTATCATTCACTGTGATTTCATAGTGCTCTTTGCAGGTGAAAGAAGGACTGTCTGTAAAAATGGTATCAGATTCATTTAAATAAATAAGTAAATAACTGAAAACAAAATATTATCTTGTCAATACTTTAGTGTGTTTTATCATTATTCGGCTAAAATATAAAATGACCCAGGTCTGATGCACTCACATTCCACTGTGATATGAACTGAGGTGTTGCTTCTGCCACGACTGTTTTGAACTACAGCCGTGTACTTTCCTGAGTCAGTCCTGGTCAGTGACCTCGATGGATTGATGAGTTTCTCCTCATAGAACCACTGAACAGTGGGAAAAGGGTTCCCATCAGGCTGACAGGATAACATGTCAATGCTGAAGGCAGCACTTTCATTAACAGTGACGTAGTCTGGACAAGATTCCATGAATGGTTTATCTAGGAAGGAATATCAACATAGATTAATTTATATTTCATAGATCACAGAGCTGTGTCTTAGATTAAAAAATATGAAGTAAATTGGTGGGAATCTTACAAAGAACAACAGCAGTGTAAGGTGGTGAGGTTACATTAGGGGGGAACTTTGGCCCTTTGGGTCCGAGATGCAGCTCAGCCTCACATCTAAAAGTTAATCCATTGTAATCTCTCTGAGTGGAGATTCTCAGGGTAGAATATGCGTTTACTGGAGTCATAGTGGAGTCATTAAACATCTGTGTGAGCACAGTTTCATTGCCTCTGTACCACGTCACTGTGAGATTTTGAACAGGAGCCACATTGATGACATCACACTTCAGATCATACTCTCTGCCCTCCACCATTGGACCACGACCCATGTCAGACACTGACACAGAGTCTGGAGTTTCTGTAAACAAATCAAAGTGGGGGAAAAAACAATCAAATATAAGCATACAGAAAATATGCATTATTTCACACATGATGTTGCTGGTTGCAGATAGATTTTCATTTTGACTAAAACGTACTAACAATTGAATCAGAGTAATTAGAGGATAATAGATACCTGCTGAGCATTATAAGTGAAATCACTGTTGTATTATAATACAAATATCAGTTCATGTAGTTTATAATACAATAAAACAGTGTGTGCACATGTACTTACTATAAACAGTGATGAGTGGACTCACAGTACACTGGATTCCATCATTTAGAGTAACATAGCAAAAAGGATTTGGAGTCCACTCTTCCACTTTGTCAACCCTCCAAGTGACAACAGGAGGACGCTCAAATCCTGTACCTCCAAATGGAGCCTCCCAGCCCATCCCTTCAACATCTGTGGCTGATGTGCTGCAGTTGATTAAAACTGGATCTCCAAATCTCACAACCATTTCAGAAGGTGTCAGTGTTGGTGGGCAACCTGCTATTCACAAAGAAATGTTTTCAGTCACAACAGTCAACAGTATGTGACTATGTCTAGCCTGTTTCAGTTTAAGCGTTGTTTTCATTAAGTTGCATGATCAAAAGAATGTTTTGTCTCACTCTCATTTCTTTTTGTTGCATGTTGAAGCTGTGGTTGGAGCCCTGTTAAGATTGAACCATGCAAAATATGATTTTTTGCCATTTTTCAAGTGGTCTTAAACTACATGAAACAGAACAAAAAACTAAATCAAAAAACAAGTTCAAACTACAGAACTCACTAAGTGCCCAAGACACTAGGGGAAGAAGATCAGGAAACAGAATAACACCCAGGAACTACTCTGATGAAGATCAAAGGGAGACTGAGACAATATAGACACAAGAGAGTTATTAGGGGAAGCGGAGACTAATAGGAAACACTCAGGAACTCAGGAATAGCGTGGCGAGTAAACTCATCACAACTCACAAGAGACAAGAGAGTATCACAATAAAACAGGAATTGAACAAACACAAAGACCTACTGATACAAACCTGATTCAGAAAAAGAGCAAACACAGAGACAAAATGCTGTTTAATCACAGAGACAAGACAAACAGCTTGTGGACAAGAGAGGAAACTTGCACTAATACAAAAGAGCTAAGAGCTAAGCTAATTCAGAAGCATTAAGGAAATGACATTAAATTAAATACCATAGAACTAGAACATAAATTATTAATTATTTACCCAAAAGTAAATCAAAAACCACCAAAACTCAAAACACATAACCCAAGATCCTAGCAACAAAGTTTTGTAAATGGTGCTAGATTCTGATGATTTACTGATGATGTTTCAACCATAAATAACACTTTTAACTTGAAAATGTTAAATGTTAAAAATCCAGATGTTATATCAGTGACAAGTTTCATCTTTTTTATTTTAATTTGAATCTCATTAAAAGGGAAGCATTTACAAAGCACCATTATTTTCAGTTTGTCGTTACCCTCGCTGCTGACATGTGGAGATTGTGGCCATTGAAACTAAATGCAAGCCATAAACTGAAAGTGAAGTTAAAAAAGAAAGTAAAATGTTTTGTTCTTAACTGCCAAATGAAATACTATCCAACCTATCCTTTCCCACCTGCATTACACAGCCAGTTTATGACACATAGAGCTCTTAAGCACTCACCACACACTGAAAAGATGAGCATGGGGAAGCCCAGCATCCAGACAAGCAGCATGTTTAGTCAGCATACAGGATGAAGCAGATGGATGGAGGAGGTGAAGACTGTTTCAGGATTGCCCAGCAGAAGTTCAGTTTCAGGATTTGCATTAGATATCCTGCAGTACAGGATTCAACGTTATCTTTACAGGTCCCCAAATAGCTCGTCTTAATTGATTATCCTACAATCACATTTTTACAACATTTGTCATTGTCTAAAAACTTAAATATCTGGCCAATTACAACTATGACAAGTACAGTAATCCATGTCATCAATAGTGGGCAAATATTTGTCCAACTTATCTTTTTAAATAATAGTAGATATAATACAATATGTTTTTTTAGTTGTTGTTTTTTAATTAGGTTGTTTACATCTATATGTAAGACACATGGAAGAGAAAATAATTGTAAAGCTCAAGATTCAGACAAAATCTAAACATTGAAAAATGTGTCCAGGATTAACTTTAAAAAGCTTCACTTTCCACAAAAGCAACATGTTAGTAATTTAAAAAAAAACACTCTTTGTTTCAACTACTAAATGTTAAAGAAAAAACTGGGAAAACACAGGGCGCTAACTGTGAACGCAAAGTTCTGCAAACACAAGAGAGTTTCTACGCATTCATTCCTTGCCAGAAGACCTCTGGTGTTAACACAGATTCTATAAAAGATTGATGCAGCCACCAAGCCTGTCATGAAGACTCGAGTTGATAACACTTTGCACACACTCCTGTGTTGCTTTTGTTGATATGGATGAATCACATGCTCCACATGAGAGACGTGCAGCTACTTTGACTGAGCTAATGCTTGAAGTTGATTGTGGTGGTGGATACTATGTACACTCTGTCAGGACAAGGGGTGAGAGAATTTGTTACTTTTTCACTTACAATACATGTAATAATTAATTAATGTAAATATAACTTTAAGCGTGCATTTTTTGCTTTCTGCCTGCTGCCAAGAAAAGTTTATCAGCACTTATGGTCCTACCAGTGGAAACTAACCACTGGTAACACAAATGACCTACTTTTGGAGGAGGAAAGAAAATGTACAGCACACACCAGGTTAGTTCATTATGACATTTATAAAGAGAAACTTCACAATTATAATTTACAACTGAGGAATGCAAGGAGGTCCTACTTCTCTGACATCATCACTAAAAACAGCCATAATGCTCGGGTCTTATTTTCTACAGTTGACAGGCTAACAAACCCTCCTGTGTCAGTGGCAGCTGAACTTCATTCAACCATGGCCTGCAATGACTTTGCCAAATTCTTCACTGAAAAAATCCAAAAAATTAGACAAGCAATTGGTACATCAACAGCAGATCCAGGATATGTACTGTGTCCACCAAAAAACTGTTTAAACACCATGAAACAGTTTCAACCTATTAACAGCAAAGACCTGGAGGACATCTTAGGTCAACTGAACTCCTCCTCCTGCTGTTTAGATGTCCTGCCAACAAGTTTTTTCAAAAAGGTCTCAAAGACTTTAGAGTCAGACCTGTTACAGATCGTCAACTTTTCTTTATTATCAGGTGTGTTTCCAGAATCACTAAAAACTGCTGTAATCAAACCTATACTGAAAAAGGACAATCTTGACAAGACACAAATGAACAACTACAGGCCGATCTCAAATCTCCCGTTTTTAAGTAAGATCATTGAAAAAGCAGTTTCTCAACAGCTCAGTTACTTCTTAAAACAGAATAACTGCTACGATGCCTTCCAGTCAGGTTTTAGACAGAACCACAGCACTGAAACCGCTCTGACCAAAGTGTTTAATGACATATGTCTGAATACAGACAGTGGAAAAATGTCAGTCCTAGTTTTACTGGATCTCAGTGCAGCATTTGATACAGTTGACCACAACATATTACTCAAACGACTGGAGAACTGGACAGGTCTTTCAGGAACTGTACTAAACTGGTTCAAAACATACGTAGAAAACAGGAAATACTTTGTATCAATAGGTAACTTCACATCTGAGCAGACAAGTATCACATGTGGAGTTCCCCAAGGTTCCATCTTGGGACCCCTTCTGTTTAACATCTACATGCTCCCACTGGCACAGATTATAAACAACAACAAAATAAACTATCACAGCTATGCAGATGACACACAAATATATATCACAATGTCACCAGGAGACCGAGGCCCTGTACAGGCTCTTGGTAAATGCATTGAGGAAATCAATGACTGGTTGTGCCACAATTTTCTCCAGCTAAACAAAAACAAAACTGAGGTAATAGTCTTTGGCGCCAAAGAAAAACGATTACAGGTCACCAGAGAACTTCAATCTATACATCTAAAAACCACAAACCAGGCGAGAAATTTGGGTGTAGTGATGGATGCAGACCTAAACTTAGAAAAACACATTAAGACAATAACAAAGTCAGCTTACTATCACCTCAAGAATATTTCAAGGATAAAAGCTCTGATGTCTCAACAGGACCTGGAAAAACTAGTCCATGCATTCATCTTTAGTAGGCTTGATTACTGTAACAGCATCTTTACAGGTCTACCTAAAAAATCAGTCAGACAACTACAGCTCATTCAGAACTCTGCTGCTCGAGTCCTCACTAAGACCAAAAAAGTGGACCACATCAGTCCAGCTCTGAGGTCCTTACACTGGCTGCCTGTCCGTCAGAGGATAGACTTTAAAGTTCTGATGCTGGCCTATAAAGCTCTGAATGGTTTAGGACCAAAATACATCAATGACCTCCTGACCCAGTATGAACCATCCAGATCCCTCAGGTCATCTGGATCCGGTCTTTTATCAGTTCCCAGAGTCAGAACCAGACACGGAGAAGCTGCATTCAGCTTTTATGCTCCTTATATCTGGAACAAACTCCCAGAAAGCCTCAGATCAGCTGAAACACTCAGTTTATTTAAATCCAGGTTGAAGACTCACCTGTTCTCAGCTGCATTTGAATAAAGCACCAAATCCACACTTTAAGCTTAAATTTCAAAACTTACATTTAACTACTGATTTTATCTACTGTTCTGATTTTATCTGTTTTGATTTGATATACTGTTGTTTGTTTGTTTGTTAATTAGTTAGTTAGTTTATTTGCTTGTTTTAATCAATTTTAAATCATGCTTTTTATTTGTTCTTGTTTCTAATGTCTCTGTAAAGCACTTTGAATCACCTTGTTGTTGAATTGTGCTATACAAATAAACTTGCCTTGCCTTGCCTTGCCTTAGTTATAGTTGACTGAAACTTCATCTGCTGCACCTCACATATTTCTATGAGATGGTGACTTTGAGCAACAGTGCTGCAAGGGCAAATTTAGAAACAATGTTTTAATTTAAGTATAGCTAATACCCACACATGCTCTTCTTGTGTGAGGAGTGACATGTTGAGATGCTGCAAAATTTTCACTTTCCCTATGACACACAAAGATCCCCTAGTTTGAACATTGCTGGATTTTTATGTGAAACATAATAGGAAATTTTAGGATTCTGATTTCCTCTGTTTTAAGTTGATTTGGCTGAGTGGAAGGCTCTACATGTTTTATCTTATAGATATATTCATCTGTACAAGTTATCTTTGGAATGTTCTGACTGTAATCTGTGACCATGATGGGTAGATAATGTGTTTCTATGCTTCTACGCTTGTTGTCATTCTTTGTCAAAAGCCATGCAGACTGCTGTTGTACTCTGTACTGTTGTTTGACCCCTTTGCAAAGACAAATTAAAACCTCACAAAGACAAGCTGTTTGTGTAGATCAGTTTCTTTCAGATTTCCATAACACCACTGAACTTGACACCCTTGGACCTTTGGCTGTGCATAGCTCTGTCCATAAAAATTACAAATAGAATGGTTGATAAATGGCCGCCCTGGCAGAGTTAATTCATGTGTTTGGAATTATAGTTATAAAATTTAAACAAGATCTATATTATTAAAAGAATGAACAGACTGTTTTTGGGTTTTTTTGCTTTGTTTTTTGGTGCTGTTAGGCTCCGTCTTATTACAAATTTGTTATACAGGGCATTAACTGTGAACAGTTTTTGTCTTGAATAACTTTTGCAAAGTAGACAAAAAATTCGTTTGACTTTTTACTCAAGTTAGAACCTTACTGAACGACCTTTATGGTGCCAGAGATTGTCATGATCGTGTAATTTTAATAGTTTTTAAAATTTAGCAGTTGTGGTTCTGATTTCTATTCTTTTATCAGGTTTTCTGGTTCCTACTGTTGTTTACTGTGTAACTTTCATTCTTTTTCATTGGTATTCTGTTCCTCTTCTGTTCTATATTCTGTTAGTACTAGTTCTCTCAGTCTTCCCTCTGTGTGGTAAATGTCCTTTGAATTTAGCTTGATATTCAGTAATGTACAAAATACTAAGAAACTAAAACTTTAAACTAAATGTTAAAGAGTACAGAGTATAATGCCTGCATTCAAAATATATTAAAGTAAAAGCAGAAAGTAGCAATACAATACGTAAATGTTAGGCGATGTACTCATCTGCATTCGGAATGGTCCTGTCTCAGCTGTCCTCCAATGGTGTCAGGCATTAAACAGTACTAACAAAACTATATTACTACTTTAAGGCACTTCTAAGTTGGTTTCACTTTTCATATCGTGACTATTAGCTTCTCACTTCTTTCCTCACCTTGCAGAAAATGTATGTTAATGACACTGACAATATCATACATACAAACGAGGCAGATGATAGACTCACCCAAAGCTCTGTGTCCAAATCAACGGTCACTTATTTGGCCGAACTTTCAGATTATTTCTCTCACACAAAAAAAGAAAGAAAAAAACCTCTCCAAAGTTATCCCAACAGCTTGGAGGACGCCCCAAGGGAGTACAATCTCAGCATGATGTAAACCTGCTCCGGCGTTTCTTTCTTCAGTTCAAACTCGAAATCAACACCATGAACATTTAACTCGGGCAGTTCTTGTTCTTCCAAAAAAATTTTACATTGCGACAAAAACAGGAACAAACTAGTTTTCGCATCCCCGTCAAGCGAAAATACTACTAGTCTGTGTCGCATCTTGATAAGCCTGCACTGGTCAAAGTTGTACTTCTGCATTGATAGTGTACTTCTTTAATCTGGTGTATAAAAAGCATTCCCCGAGATACAAGCTCCGGAAATTCTGATTCTGTGCTTTGCTTGGGTTTTATATTGCATGGGCTGTGATTTTAATCTGTGGCTGTATTCTTTCTTGATGCATGTTTTTGTTGTAAAAGTCGAGTTTTACTTACAGCTGAGCGAGTTCATGTCCTTGAAGGACACTGTCGTCAGCCAATCAGGACAGGGAGCCACCAGGAAGGGACCAATGAAGTGGTCTGGTGGGAGGGACAGAGACACGGTGCAGAGAGACCTTGCTGTGGGGCAGGAGGAGAGGTGGGGAGGTTCTCGTCCAGCCTTGTGAGGTGAACGACTGGAACTGCTAGAGACGGAGAAATACAGAAGTGAAAAACGAGCGGAACTACGAGAGAATCGGTTGCGGATAGAGTTAAGATCTGTGCTCAACTATTAATGTTCTTATAAGGAAATGAAATCCAAATTTGGTAATTCGGAGCAAATGACTGCCGGTTGTTCATCCTTTGCACAGGGGATCAGCGCCCAGCACGCTATAGATTGAAAAACACAGGTTAGTGCATTCCAACTCGGGAGGGATCTGATCCTCCAAATTTCTTGTGGACCTGATCAGTGAATTTTGATTGCACTTTAAGCTTTGTGTTAGGGAGCCTCTGAGTATAAAGACTTTTTGTTCAGTCAATTGAGACCCATAGCTTTGGGTTTTGCTTTTTCTTGTGATTTTTAATGCTTAATAAAGTTTTTCAAATGTTGTATTGTTGCAAATAAATTATTTTTAGATTTACTAATGAGAGTCTTTGTTATTCAAGGTACTCTTTCGTGATAATCAAAACCCAAGGCTCGGACTGAAGCAAACATTATGCTCCTTTAGCATAATGGATATTAACTAAAACATAGTTCTTTATCCTTCACTGTCTGAAAAACCTCTGAACTACTGGCATGTATTGGTCATTGTAAAATAGTCTGTTTGGTCACAATTCACCTGTAATGACTTGTTAAAGGCCTTTAAAAGGAAAAAGAAAACACATATCCTCATCTTGTTTATTTAAGTATTTATTTAATTAACTGAAAATAAAACCTAAGGAAACCATCACTTTACACTCTGACTAATACTGGGCGACACCCACCTTTTTGAATCAAATCATTAAAGATCCATAATTAAGTTCTGATGCATGAAAATAGGATATTTTGTTTAAATACAGTGACGGCTGAACAAGGTACACAACTCATATTTCAAGACTGAAAAGAAGCTGCCTTGTGAGGAGAAAGAAAAAGACAGCAAAATATAAAAATAAGATTTTATTCCAAATAGAGTACACAACAAGTGTTTCTGAATAAACATTTTAATGTACAGGTTTGGTTAATAGTCCTTAAAATGGCTTGTATGTAACAAAGCAGAAATAATAATAAGACTGTTGTGAAATATAACTCTGGAAAATGAGAAATGTGGAAGTACTGTTCTTAAAGTGAGATTGTCACGTCTATATCGTCATAGGCCAACAGACCTTTTGCTAGCAGGCAAAGTGTGCTTCAAGTGCATTAGCTATGCTAAAGAAACACAAATTGTATTTGTGACAATAAATTAATTGGACTTTAAATTTTAATGTGTTTTTGGCAATGTATTAACATCTGTCGTTCCATACCTTTCAAAGAGATGCTGGTCATCATAGAAAGAGATTGAGTTTGTCTCTCTTTGTTTAAGGAAGTAGAATAAATCCTGTGATTAAAGCTGTAAACAAGCTTATGATCCATTCTTCTGTATTTTAATAAACAGTTGCAGGATTTTGGATCACCTCCCTACCTGAAACCCACCAGGCCAGGGGGCAACATTTGATATACAGAACAGGATTCGTTAAAAATCCTTAGCTTTTCCATTGGCTAGTCAAAGGGATATTTGAGACATTTGACACTTTGACAGGAAAAAAACTGTAATGTCCACGTTTTTTTTGGCAAATGCGACAACAGACCACAAGAAGAATCAGAATGATGATCAATAGAGTGAGCGACACCCAAATGATTGGAAATGGGATTTGACTGCTTTTACCTGTAAGAGAAACAAAATTCAAAACATAAGATTCATTTAATTTCTCAATCCCATGCATTGTTGAAATTGAACATCAGTAATCTTTCACTTTCTACATTCCCATAGCTCTTCTGCACTGAGTCAATAATCATACCTGTTATCATCAGTGTGATGAATCGTGTATTTCTCCCAACTTTATTCTCTGCAACACAAATGTAATAACCAGCATTGGTAGACGTGGCTCTAGTGATAGTGACAGTCTTCTGGTGCCCCTCAGTGGTCATGTTTGAATTCACTGCAGCTGTGTAGATCCAGGTGATGTTTGAGGGTGGGTTACTGTCAGCACTACAGCTTAAAGTAACATTCTCACCCTGCAGTACCTCCTTGCTTTCATTTCCTTCTTTGAATTCAGGGGCATCTGGAAAAAATACCAAATTTTGAAACAGAAATAATATCCTTCAAAATATGCTATCATCTCAAATTACTTATTTTCACTGTTGAAAAATCATAAAAAGACTATATCATTCTGAAAAATTAAAAACTTAAAACTTACACAAAATTTCAAGATACAGTGTGTGTTCAGCTGTTCCATGTGTGTTGTGTGCATTAAGCAAGTATTTTCCACTATCATTCTTTTTCCAGCGCTGTGGGGAAACCATCTGTTTGCCATCTTTAAGCCAGGTGAGGGTGGGTGTAGGTAATCCTACTGGTTCACAGATACTTTGATGTTTATCATTCACTGTGATCTCATAGTGCTCTTTGCAGGTGAAAGAAGGACTGTCTGTAAAAATGGTATCAGATTCATTTAAATAAATATGTAAATAATTGAAAACAAAATATTATCTTGTCAATACTTTAGTGTGTTTTATCATTATTCGGCTAAAATATAAAATGATCCAGGTCTGATGCACTCACATTCCACTGTGATATGAACTGAGGTGTTGCTTCTGCCACGACTGTTTTCAACTATAGCCGTGTACTTTCCTGAGTCAGTCCTGGTCAGTGACCTCGATGGATTGATGAGTTTCTCCTCATAGAACCACTGAACAGTGGGAAAAGGGTTCCCATCAGGCTGACAGGATAACATGTCAATGCTGAAGGCAGCACTTTCATTAACAGTGACGTGGTCTGGACAAGATTCCATGAATGGTTTATCTAGGAAGGAATATCAACATAGATTAATTTATATTTCATAGATCACAGAGCTGTGTCTTAGATTTAAAAATATGAAGTAAGTAGTTGGGAATCTTACAAAGAACAACAGCAGTGTAAGGTGGTGAGGTTACATTAGGGAGGAACTTTGGTCCTTTGGGTCCGAGATGCAGCTCAGCCTCACATCTAAAAGTTAATCCATTGTAATCTCTCTGAGTGGAGATTCTCAGGGTAGAAGATGCGTTTACTGGAGTCATAGTGGAGTCATTAAACATCTGTGTGAGCACGGTTTCATTGCCTCCGTACCACGTCACTGTGAGATTCTGTACAGGAGCAACATTGATGACATCACATTTCAGATCATACTCTCTGCCCTCCACCATCGGACTATGACCCATGTCAGACACTGACACAGAATCTGGAGTTTCTGTAAATAAAAAAGTCATACTGTTGCTATATTATATTACAAATTTCAATTCATATAGTTTATAACACAATAAAACAGTGTGTGCACATGTACTTACTGTAAACAGTTATGAGTGGTTGCACAGCACATTGGAATCCATCACTCAGAGTAGCATAGCAGGAAGGACTTGGAGACCACTCTTCTAGTTTTTCAACCCTCCAAGTGACAACAGGAGGACGCTCAAATCCTGTACCTCCAACTGGAGTCTCCCAGCCCATTCCTTCAACATTTGTGGCTGATGTTCTGCAGTTGATTAAAACTGGATCTCCAAATCTCACAACCATTTCAGAAGGTGTCAGTGTTAAAGGGCAACCTGCTATTTACATAGAAATATTTTCAGTTGCAGTATGTGACTGTGTTTAGCCTGTTTCAGTTTAAGCATTGTTTTCATTAAATTGCACGCTCAAAAGAAGAAGAAACTGCTATTCACAAGCAAACATATTCACAGTTAGCGAGGATTTGGTATAAAATAAGAAATAGGTCAGCAGTATTATCTAAATAATCCACAAGAATATTAGATGTAGAGTAAACAAGGATATTTACTCTTGGTGGCGCTGTCACTTGGTGTTCGCTCGCTCTGCGGTAGAGTATCACTTCCTGTTCCTGCTCAAACACAGTGGTGTTTCTGAGTAGCTTATTTGCTTAGCAATTTAATTAACAACTTTTAAATACATTCTTTTTCATAGTATAATCTTCACGTGCTTCATCCGAAGCACACTTTCTGTGTACTCACTACCTAATTTATAGCCAAAGTATTCACTCACTGTCTCTGTACTGTTTCGCTAGCTTAGCTTAGCCTAGCTCGTAGCCGACTCGTTAGCACCATGGCTACTTCACCTGTCCCTCCTGCACTTTCTTGCTCATTGTGTCAGATGTTTAGTTACTCCTCGGCCTCCTTTAGCAGTAATGATATCTGTAACAAATGTAGCATATTTGCAGCTCTGGAGGCCAGGATTACTGAATTGGAGACTCGGCTTCGCACCCTTCATTCACCCATAGCTAGCCAGGCCCCTGTAGCTGGTGCAGCCGAAGATAGCGTAGGCCCCGCTAGCTGTTCCCCGGCAGACCCCAAGCAGCTGGGGAAAGAGGGCGGCTGGGTCACGGTGAGGAGGAAGCATAGTCCTAAACAGAAGCCCCAGGTACACCACCAACCCGTTCATGTGTCTAACCGTTTTTCCCCACTCGGCGACACACCCGCCGGGGGTCAAACTCTGGTAATTGGTGATTCTGTTCTCAGACATGTGAAGCTAGAGACACCGGCAACCATAGTCAATTGTCTTCCAGGGGCCAGAGCAGGCGACATTGAAGGAAATTTAAAACTGCTGGCTAAGGGTAAACGTAAATTCAGTAAGATCATAATTCACGTCGGCAGTGATGACACCCGGTTACGCCAATCGGAGGTCACTAAAATCAATATTGAATCGGTGTGCAACTTTGCCAAAACAATGTCGGACTCTGTAGTTTTCTCTGGTCCCCTCCCCAATCAGACCAGGAGTGACATGTTTAGCCGCATGTTCTCCTTAAATTGCTGGCTGTCTGAGTGGTGTCCCAGAAACGATGTGGGCTTCATAGATAATTGGCAAACAGTGTTGGGGAGTAACGGAATACATGTACCGCCGTTACGTATTTAAAATACAAAATACGAGTAACTGTATTCCGTTACAGTTACCGTTTAAAAAGGTGGTATTCAGAATACAGTTACTTTGTTGAAATAAATGGATTACACGGCGGTACTTTCCTGTTTCATTTTGTCGCGGGTCAGGACTGTTTGGGTTTTGTTTGACAGCTACGTTCTGTTGTTCCAGGCGGCAGCGTTATGGTTGCCATGGTTACAGGGCGACGCTCTCTCTCTCTCTCTGCGACTGTGTGTTTCCTGGGTGAGAGAGCGCCTTTTCGTTGTTGTTGTGCTAAGCTAACAGGCAGAATGCTACAAGCATAGCTCTAAAGAATGTAGCATCATGGGCAGTGTAGTCCGTGTTGCAGGGAGAATGGACTGCCATACATGTTATCGGTCTGTGAGCGAGGAGGGAGAAAAAGGCGAGTGGAAAGGTACGAGTTGTCATCGAGGAAAAACGGGAGCTGGAAGCATGTAAATATAATAATAACCACTGCAGCCAAGAAGAGTGCCTGACGAGCCCAGTTGTAAGTAAGCTATTAAGACTCGACTGTACACCGTGTTCGTGTTTTCCTCCGAAACAATAAGTTCCGTTGGAGCAGTCTTTCAACGCCTGTCTCTGGCTCTCGCAAGAAAAGTTGACCCACACAACAAAGTAAAGCTAGTTTTCGGCTACGAGCCGACAGGGACCCCGCCGTATTAGTCAGAGGTCCCTTTACTACAGTTCGGAGTCGCGGACCTTCAGTAATAGTAATAAATCACACAGCAATAGTACATTCACGTTGTTGTAAAAAGCATGATAATATATTAAGTAATCCAAAGTATTCAGAATACGTTACTGTCATTGAGTAACGTAACGGAATACGTTACAGAATACATTTTGGGGCATGTAATCTGTATTCTGTAATGGAATACATTTTAAAAGTAACCTTCCCAACACTGTTGGCAAACCTTCTGGAGGAAACCTGGTCTTGTTAGGAGAGACGGCATCCATCCCACTTTGGATGGAGCAGCTCTCATTTCTAGAAATACGGACAAATTTATTAAACCCCCCCAAAATATGACTATCCAGAGTTGGGACCAGGAAGCAGAGTTGCAGTCTTACACGCCTCTCTGCAGCTTCTCTCCTCCTGCTACCCCCCCAAAAATCTATCTCCATAGAGACTGTGTCAGCTCCCAAACAGACAAAAAACAAACTAAAAACCAGCAACAAACAACTTAAACATAAACAATTACAAAGAAAGAACAATAAAGTATCCACATCTGAACCAAAGAGTAAAACAGTGAAATGTGGATTATTAAATATTAGGTCTCTCTCCTCCAAGTCTCTGTTAGTACACGACTTAATAATTGATCAACAAATTGATTTACTCTGCCTTACAGAAACCTGGTTGCAGCAGGATGATTACGTTAGTTTAAATGAATCAACACCCCCGAGTCATTCTAACTACCAGAAATCTCGAAGCACAGGCCGAGGGGGCGGTGTGGCAGCAATTTTTCACACCAGCCTATTAATTAATGAAAGACCAAGACAGACTTTTAATTCATTTGAAAGCCTGATGCTTAGCCTCGTCCACCCCAGCTGTAAAACTCAGAAACCAGTCTTACTTGTTATCATCTATCGTCCACCTGGGCCTTACACAGAGTTTCTGTCTGATTTCTCAGACTTTATATCTAATTTAGTTCTGAGCTCAGATAAAATAATTATTGTGGGTGATTTTAACATCCATGTAGATGCTAAAAATGACAGCCTCAACATGGCATTTAGTCTGTTATTAGACTCAATTGGCTTCTCTCAAAATGTAAAAGAACCCACCCACCACTTTAATCACACTTTAGATCTTGTTTTAACATATGGCATAGAAACTGAACATTTAACAGTGTTTCCTGAAAACCCTCTCCTGTCTGATCATTTCCTGATAACATTTACAATAATTGATTACACAGCGGTGGAGAGTAGACTTTATCAAAGTAGATGTCTTTCTGAAAGCGCTGTAACTAAGTTTAAGACTATAATCCACCCACTGTTATCATCTTCAATGCCCTGTACCAACATAGAGCAGAGCAGCTATCTGAACGCTACCCCAACAGAGGTCGATTATCTTGTTAATAATTTCACCTCCTCACTACGTACGACTCTGGATACTGTAGCTCCTGTGAAAACTAAGGTCTCTAATCAGAAGTACCTGACTCCGTGGTATAATTCTCAAACACGTACCCTAAAGCAGATGACTCGTAATCTGGAGAGGAAATGGCGTGTCACAAATTTAGAGGATCATCATTTAGCCTGGAGAAATAGTTTGCTGCTTTATAAGAAAGCCCTCCGCAAAGCCAGAACATCTTACTATTCATCACTGATTGAAGAAAATAAGAACAACCCCAGGTTTCTCTTCAGCACTGTAGCCAGGTTGACAAAAAGTCAGAGCTCTTTTGAGCCAACAATCCCTTTAACGTTAACTAGTAATGACTTCATGAACTTCTTCACAAATAAAATTTTTATCATTAGAGAAAAAATTACCAGTAATCATCCCACAGATGTAATATTATCTACAGCTACTCTTAGTACCATTGATGTTAAGTTAGACTCTTTTTCTCTAATTGATCTTTCTGAGTTAACTTCAATAATTACTTCCTCCAAACCATCGACGTGTCTTTTAGACCCCATTCCTACAAAACTGCTCAAAGAAGTCCTGCCATTAATTAATTCTTCGACCTTAAATATGATCAACCTATCTCTAATGATCGGCTATGTACCACAGGCCTTCAAGCTAGCTGTAGTTAAAGCCATCTCTAGACCCAGCAGTCTTAGCTAATTATAGGCCAATCTCCAACCTTCCTTTCATATCAAAAATCCTTGAAAGAGTAGTTGTCAAACAGCTAACAGATCATCTGCAGAGGAATGGTTTATTTGAAGAGTTTCAGTCAGGTTTCAGAGCTCATCACAGCACAGAAACAAATTTAGTGAAGGTTACAAATGATCTTCTTATGGCCTCTGACAGTGGACTCATCTCTGTGCTTGTCCTGCTAGACCTTAGTGCAGCATTCGATACTGTCGACCATAATATCCTATTAGAGCGATTAGAACATGCTGTAGGTATTACAGGTACTGCACTGCAGTGGTTTGTATCATATCTATCTAATAGACTCCAATTTGTTCATGTAAATGGAGAGTCCTCTTCACACACTGAGGTTAATTATGGAGTTCCACAGGGTTCAGTGCTAGGACCAATTCTGTTTACATTATACATGCTTCCCTTAGGCAGTATCATTAGAAGACATAGCATACATTTTCACTGCTATGCAGATGACACCCGACTCTATCTGTCCATGAAGCCGGATAACACACACCAATTAGTTAAACTGCAGGAATGTCTTAAAGACATAAAGACCTGGATGGCCGCTAACTTTCGGCTTCTTAATTCAGATAAAACCGAGGTTATTGTACTCGGCCCTGAAAAGCTTAGAAATATGGTATCTAACCAGATTCTTACTCTGGATGGCATTACCTTGGCCTCCAGTAACGCTGTGAGGAACCTTGGAGTCATTTTTGACCAGGACATGTTTAATATGTGCATTGAAGGACAAATATGTAAGACTGCGTTCTTCCATTTGCGCAACATCTCTAAAATTAGAAATATCCTGTCTCAGAGTGACGCTGAAAAACTAGTTCATGCATTTATTACTTCCAGGCTGGACTACTGTAATTCATTATTATCAGGATGTCCAAAAACCTCACTGAAAAGCCTTCAGCTAATCCAAAATGCTGCAGCAAGAGTCCTGACAGGGACTAGAAGGAGAGAGCATATTTCTCCTGCTTTGGCTTCCCTTCATTGGCTTCCTGTTAAATCCAGAATTGAATTCAAAATCCTGCTCCTCACATACAAGGTCTTAAATAATCAGGCCCCATCTTATCTTAATGACCTTGTAGTACCATATCACCCTATTAGAGCACTTCGCTCTCGCTCTGCAGGCCTACTTGTTGTTCCTAGAGTATTTAAAAGTAGAATGGGAGGGAGAGCCTTCAGTTTTCAGGCCCCTCTTCTGTGGAACCAGCTTCCAGTTTGGATTCAGGAGACAGACACTATCTCTACTTTCAAGATTAGGCTTAAAACTTTCCTTTTTGCTAAAGCATATAGTTAGGGCTGGACCAGGTGACCCTGAATCCTCCCTTAGTTATGGGATAGACATAGGCTGCCGGGGGATTCCCATGATGCATTGAGTTTTTCCTTTCCAGTCACCTTTCTCACTCACTATGTATTAACAGACCTTTCTGCATTGAATCATATCTGTTATTAACCTCTGTCTCTCTTCCACAGCATGTCTTTTATCCTGTCTTCCTTCTCTCACCCCAACCGGTCGCAGCAGATGGCCGCCCCTCCCTGAGCCTGGTTCTGCCGGAGGTTTCTTCCTGTTAAAAGGGAGTTTTTCCTTCCCACTGTTGCCAAAGTGCTTGCTCATAGGGGGTCATATGATTGTTGGGTTTTTCTCTGTATCTATGAAGCGCCTTGAGGCGACTTATGTTGTGATTTGGCGCTATATAAATAAAATTGAATTGAATTGAATTGAATATGTACCATCACTATCATCCAAATGAGCTACAAATATATTAAATGTATATTAGATAGTAAACAAAGAGGAATACCTTTTGATTCAACATGAACATTGATTGTGTGGGTTATGTTTCCCAAATAATTGGTAGCTGTGCAAGTGCAAGTTGTGTTGTGTGTTGTTACTCGGGTGATATTGAGACTGTTTGCACTCTCCAACATAGTCTCCCCATCACAAGTCCAGTTATACACAGGAGGAGGGTTTCCCTCAGCTTCACAGCTCAAAGTGATATTAGTACCCTCAAGTGAAGAGATGGCTTTAGTACTCTCTGTGTTTAGTTCTGGAGCATCTGAAAAGAAAGAATTTTTTTGTTCAGCTTTATATTTGCACAACAGATAGCTAAATTGACAATAATTTATTTGATCTAAGCCAAAAATTAAAATTAAAGCATCTTCTTTATTTTTTTTAAAAAAATCATTTCTTTTTTTGGATAATTTTAATATACTTTTTGCCTCTGTATTAGTATAAGTATTTTGAATTGCTTCAGTATGAAAGGTGCTATACAAGTAATCTTATATTGCCTTGCCTTCTGTCTTGATAGAGCAGCATGTTTACTCACAGTGTGCTGAAACCTTTTGTGTTTGAGAAATGGCAGGAGTTTTTAGTTCTTGTCGTCCAAAATTCAGCTGCGCTTCACATCTGAATTCCACTACATTTTCTTCTCTGTTGATGTTGACTGTTAGAATAGAGGACTCATTTACTGGAGTTTTGGTTGTTGCGTCATTGAAAGATTCTGTGTGGATTTTTTTTCTGTTTTTGTACCAGCTAACAGTCAGGTATTGAACAGGTGCAACATTGATGATGTCACACTGCAGTCTGTACTGTGTTTCTTTTCGCGTCACGTTCACAAGCTGTACAGAGTAATCAACTTCTGGATTCTCTGCCAAACAAAGTTAGATAACTGTTAGTTACTCATGATCGTTGCTTTTAGTTTTCTTAGCATTGCTCTGTATTCATTTCAAATTAAACTTACTGAATGTAATAACTTGAAGGTCCTTGCTGCATTCATGAGACTCATTTAGTTTTACTTTGCACTTGATCGTTACATTCCAATCTGACAGTGACACTGACTGGGAGATAGACATTTGATTTTCTATGATGCGAGAGGTTTCATTTCCAACTGTAAAGTACAGCCCTTTATGTTCAGCCTGTGCTGTGGTGCAGTTTACAGTGACAGAATTTCCTCCATATTCTTCTATGATCTCAGTTGAACTCAGAGTAAGAGGGTTGTGCTCTGGTGGGCATATGCTGTCAGCATCTGTAAATAGACAAGATTGATGTGCTTATTAGGTTTTATTTGTCCTGCTTCACGTTTTTCACACTAAGTATTAATAATAAACAGTACAAAACAAAATCAAAAAGCATCAGTAATATATGGTAAAATGCAGGATATTAAAATACAGCCACTCATTTGCCTCAACCGTTTTTAAACATATTCATTTTCAGAGGTTCAGAAATCCTTGAAAAATTGACCATGTGAGGCCCAATGAGATCTCAGTGCAAGTAAAGAAGGCCAATATTACAATGACAAATGGTAAATGGTAAATGGCCTGTATTTGTATAGCGCTTTACTAGTCCCTAAGGACCCCAAAGCGCTTTACACATCCAATCATCCACCCATTCACACACACATTCACACACTGGTGATGGCAAGCTACATTGTAGCCACAGCCACCCTGGGGCGCACTGACAGAGGTGAGGCTGCCAAACACTGGCACCACCGGGTCCTCTGACCACCACCAGTAGGCAACTAGTGAAGAGTCTTGCCCAAGGACACAACGACCGAGACTGTCCAAGTCGGGGCTCCAACCGGCAACCTTCCGATTACAAGGCGAACTCCCAACTCTTGAGCCACGATTGCCCAAAGCAAAATAAATCAGAGTTATTAAAAATTTTGTTTAGTGTCCTGGTCATATGTAATAATTCTTAAAAAGATAGAATGCACTGGCCAGCCTAGGAATACCAAAAGTCCTAAAAGACAGAAAACAACGTTTAACATTTCAAGGACCCTCTAGGATGTTGGCACATTATTAACGTCTACATCTAAGAGACACCTTCATGAATCAAAACACAGAGCGTTCACAATAAGATGCAAAAATAAATATATATCTTTGGAGAGAAACTGTGCTAAATACTGATTAAAACTAATAAAACATTTTAATTCATTTTGAAATTAAAGTGCATTTATATGTTGTCTGTTATTTAAACACTATAAATAAATATAGTACTAAATAAGACAACTAAGAAACAGATGTACTTCCTCTATTAAGAAAGCTAAAACAGAATATTATCTGTCTGTCACCACTGAGAACCTAAATAATCCACAGAAGTTCTGGAAAATCATTAAGTCTCTTTCAGTGAGTAAAAGCTCCCACGCTCTACCCACCTATGTTTTTAAGGATTCTGTTCCTGTTTATGATAGGAAGGAGATTATGAATTGTTTTAACAAGCACTTTATATCTTCTGGCTCTTTGTTTGACTCTCTGAACTCAGTCTCTGTAAAATCTGGCACAAACCTTCTGGTGTACACTGGTCAGCCATTTAACTTTGTTCCTTTCTCTGTGCAGGAGGTCTGTAAAGCTCTTAAACTGTTAGATCCTAGAAAATCTCCAGGGCCAGACTTACTAGATCCTTACTTCTTGAAACTGGCAGCTGATTTTGTAGCAGAGCCTCTCACAACACTTTTCAACCTCACACTGGACATGAATAAAATTCCCTCAGTATGGAAATCAGCTTTTGTTGTTCCTCTATTAAAAGGGGGCGACCCAGCAGTGTTAACTAATTACAGACCAATATCTAATCTATCTGTGCTGGCCAAAGTTCTTGAAGCTCTTGTGTGTGAGCAGTTAAAGGAGTTTTTGCACATCAATGCCATTTTATCTGAATATCAATCAGGCTTTAGGAAGAATCACAGTACTATCACAGCTGCAATTAGAGTGGTAAATGATATTACTATTGCACTTGATAAAAAACAACACTGTGCATCCCTTTTTATTGATTTGTCAAAAGCATTTGACACTGTTGATCATTGTATTTTAAAACTTAGACTCTTCCAGTCAGGACTCTCTGAGAGAGCAGTGGCATGGTTCTCAAACTACCTCAGTAACAGGACTCAGTGCATTAAATCTGACGGTCTATGTTCTGACTTTGTTACAGTGCACAGCGGAGTGCCACAGGGTTCTGTATTAGGTCCCCTTCTATTTATCATTTACGTAAACAATCTTAGTCTACATGTGCCAGATGCAAACTTGCACTTCTATGCTGATGATACAGTTATTTACAGCTGTGGTTCAACTCTTGTCCAAGCCATCGACTCCTTGCAGAAAGCCTTTTTTGCTGTCCAGCACTCATTACATCAGCTTAAACTTGTTCTCAACGCAGACAAAACAAAGCTCATGTTGTTTTCTAAATCAAGGAGACGAGCCCAAACAATCCCATCAGTAACCACTCTTGAAGGTAATAAAATAGAGTTGGTTCACACCTATAAATATCTGGGAATCTTAATTGATGACTCGCTTACCTTCAAACCACATGTAGAGAATCTTGTGAAAAACCTGAAGTTAAAACTGAGATTTTATTTTCAAAATAAGTTGTGTTTCTCTTTTAATACAAAGAAGCGGCTTGTTGCTGCAACATTCTTGCCTGTGCTGGATTATGGTGATATTCTATATATGAATGCTTCTGCTCAATGTCTTCGAATGGTTGATTCTGTGTATCATGCTTGTCTGAGGTTCATCACTAACTGTAAATTTCAGACTCACCACTGTGAGTTATACTCTCAGGTAGGATGGCCTGCTTTGGTAAGTCGGAGGAACTCTCATTTATACAGTTTTATATATAAGGCGATACTTGGGTTGCTGCCTTCTTATATATGTTCCCTGCTTGTAATGAAACATGCTGGTCGGTATTCTCTTCGTCCGCATGGTTACTTGTTGCTTTCTGTTCCATTTGCCCGAACTGAACTTGGTAAAAGAGCTTTTGTCCATTTAGCACCCTTGGCCTGGAACAAACTGCAGAAGGAATGGAAAATGACTGAATTCATTTCATTAAGTGATTTTAAATCTAAACTACGAATCCTTGAGGCCAAGTCCATAACATGCAACTGTTTCAATTAGATTGATTGTCATTTTAACTGACTTTTTATTTTATTTGAATTTTATTGAATTTTATTTTTATTTTATTTGTATTCTTTCACTTATTGTTGCATGTGTGTTGTTGCTGCCTGTGTTTGAGTAATTTCTGTAACTGTGAGACATCTGCTGCTGCCTATCTTGGCCAGGTCTCCCTTGAAAAAGAGGTTTTTAATCTCAATGGGATCTTCCTGGTTAAATAAAGGTTAATAAATAAATAAATAAATAAGTATACCCCTACTGCTTTCACAAGTTTTAAGAGGATAAATGGCATCCACATGCTGCTAATCAAATCCATGAGGATGTTTAACTAACCATCAAGCGAATTCAACCCAAAGTCAGACTGTACAATGCTCAGATAAAGTCCAATAAAAAAAGAGCTGCACGTCAGACTCTACAAAGCCTCACAAAGCATGTTAGATGTTAAAGATCATGAGAGTACAAATAGAAATTGGATCATGCAACAGGACAAATATCCCAAGCACTCCAGCAAATAAACAAAAATATTCTAAGGCTGTTTTCAACATTTATGTACTCATCATCATTTTTGGAGGGATAACCCAGGCAATTTTGATCAGGCTCTACAACAGTTACTAGACTGTATGCTTGTCATCCTCTATCTTATCAAATTTATTGGTATAATGAGCAGTGTGATGGCTTCTTTGTGGCTATGTTTGGGTAGTGGTCGATTTAATTATTGCAGAGAGGGCAGTTGCATTACTATGGATAGGTGGATATAGTGTCCTTTTAATTCTGTGGTAAGAAACATTTAGCACGTTATTCCTGTCGACAGCAAAATATAAAACTAGATGCTAAAGCCATTGTTTTATTTCTAGGACTTGAGTGATTTCATGCCCTGTGTCTTGCTGCTGTTTACCTGCATATGGTATTTATATTGGCTCATTTAGTGACTTGCTCCAATCACCACAGAGAGTGCCATATGGGCATTCCTTTTTGGAGTGTTTGCACTGGGATGAATTGTTATAATGACCATCAGCAGCGCAGGTGACGGTTCACCTGTGGAATCTAACTTACCATTTGATGTGTGTACTTTTTATTTTCTTTGTCTTAAAAGTGTGTGTGTGTGTGTGTGTGTGTGTGTGTGTGTGTGTGTGTGTGTGTGTGTGTGTGTGTGTGTGTGTGTGTGTGTGTGTGTGTGTGTGTGTGTGTAATGTTTTCATATTGTTTGCCTGGAATACATTTTAGCTATGATAGGTTGTGTCACAGTCAATTTATATTGTGAACCAGACTGGAATTATAATTTGTTTTTAACAAATGTATTAAAGGTATTTTAATTTTGGAAGCAATCTGCTTTAGTAGTGCACTTTCAAACCAGTGTAGGCTTTTGGTTAGGATGTTTGAAAACACTCTGTATATTTCCTAGGGGTGAAATTCCACTAGGTGGCGTGGTCGCAGCTTAATCATAACATCTCTGACCACCTACACACACACACAAAAAAATTACCCACAACTATGTGAGAAACTGATAACATTGTAAAGAAAGTGGTTACTGCAAGTCATTGCTGCTAAAGGTTTTTTAAAAGCTACTGAATGATGGGGTATAATTAGTCTTTCACAAGACTACAAAGAGTCCTGTGAAAGCTTTATTTTTCATCAGACTGTAAAGTTCAATATGGCCCACGCTCTCTCAGTTTGATGAAAACGGAACTTTGTATCAGAAGTAACGTTCACCTCTCCCACTTAAAATGGGTTTTCATTTATTCTTTTAAAAGTCAGAGGTTACATTGATAGTCCTTCGAATTCCATTAGTACCTCATTAAAATGGGAGTATTTTATTTTTTAAAAAACACATATAGAAATTATTAGTTTTAGTTTGCTTTTTTGTGCATTTACCACCAAGATACCGGAAGTTAGGCCAAAAAGAAACTCAAAGTTAACTAAAAAGTTTTACTCCTGTCAACTCAATAAAATAATCAATTTTTCAGATAGATACAGAGTTAAGGAAAATCCCTTTGTACTTAAAGAACATCTTTATTACTCACCACATAGTGAAAAGATGAGTATGAAGAAGCTTAGCATCCTCACAGATAGCATGCTTGAACAGCATGCAGGAGGAATAATGAGATGGAAGGAAGTGAGCAGTGTTTCAGGATCGTCCAGACGATGTCCAGCTTAAGGACCCGGGTTAGATGAATATCAGTTCGATGCAGGAGATATGATGTCCGCCTGACAGGCTGGCAGTATCACATGCAGAAAGAAAACATAGAGGAAATTCAATGCTCTTGTGTACAGGAAACACTGTGAAACCCAAAATACAAAACCACATCCAGAGCCAGCGCTTTGTGAAGTAACGGTAGCTTAGTGATGCCCCTCCCCCTATGTTTTGTGCCATTATTCACTGTTCTTTTACAAAGTGTCTAATTTCTACAAAGAAGAGAGAAATTATGTGAGTTTACAGAGAAATACAAATTCTAGCACAAAAATGCACCACAGAAGGCAGATTTGTCAACCTAATCCATTTTAGTGATCACCCAGTTATTCACAGTCGATGTACATGTCATAGTTTTTATGTTTTTAATAAACACAGACACAGAAAGTTTGTTTCATTCTCTCTACACTTATGTGAGAATCATCCACATCATCTTTTTCTGTTTGCACATGTTCAGAATATAACCCTTTTTATGCTGGTTTGGTCATCATGGAAACTTGTTTGAGGGAGCAGGATCCTCCTTTGAACGCCATCGTGGTAGTGGCTTTAATAGTGTCTAATAATAGTGTTTAATAGTGTATATGACAGAGTTATTTATTGTATTATTTATTTCTTTAGTTATTATTAGTTATTTTAATTAGTTATTATTATTTATTTAGTTATTTATTGTAAGTGTTAATTCCTGGCTTTCAAAGGGCAAAAGGTCACCTATACTGCTCCCATTTTTGACCCATCTTGTCTCCTCTAGATGACTTTCCACCCTCCCTGAGCTCGACTCTGCTCACACCAGACCCACATGCATCAGCTAGTACTCTGCGGTCAGTCCTGCTATGCCCTTGAGTGAAGGGAAAATATGCATTAAGGGAGGATGTACAAAAAGCAACATGCAAATACAGTTTTATAATATGTCAACATATAGCATTTTGAAATTCAGTAGTATTAAATAAAAACATGAAAGGCATTTTATAAAGTTCCCTTACCACTAGGGAAAGTCTCATAAACAACTTCTCAGTTTTGTTTAAATAAGCAATTGAAAATCTGAGTGTAAAACCACGGTGGTAAGATGGGCATAGGAATCTGAAAAAGTAAAAACGTATGCAAAGAGATCAGCCTTAATGGTCTGTCATGACAGGCATGCTCTCGCAACCACACCATGTGCTCTCTTTCTCTTTAGACATTTGAGGAAGTGGTGAAAAAAAGAAAAGAAGACACTGGAGGAAGTGGTGCAACACAGAAATTATCCACACTTTTGTGTTCTATTGTTCATATCCTGTTCTTAACTGCAAGCTCAAAAGGCAAGTATTATAAAAACATAAAGTCTTTTGTTCAGTGATAATGCTGCTAGCTGTTTTTCTCAGACAGATAGGATCGAAACCAGGGAGTCATTAATGCTACCAGCCTCTGCTGTTTATCTGAGCAGTTAAATAAATTTGACAGGAAATAGATACACTGCTCAAAAGATTAAAGAAACAGTTTGAAAACACATCATAACTCACCGGGAAGAAAATCACAATAGATAATATGTTGGAAATTAAAGGAGGCCACATCATTTAAGGGGAATGACAGTTATCAAGCTATCAAAGTGAAAGAAATGATGTGACAGGCTAGCACATTTTGCTGATACTTTTTTATCTGCAAACAGCAAAAAGATAGTATGTCTCAGTGTGCATGCTTTCTACCCTAATTGAGCACTCAAACCATGTTGTACAACAAGCTTCACTGACACACAAGTTCACCAATCTGTGGGCTCATTCACTATTTTATAAAAGGCTGCAAAGGTAAACACCTCAATTCTAAGAAGGTTTGTAATAGTACAGCATATAAAGTTCTTTTTTGTGTTAAAAAAAAAACCCCAAAACAAATTCATGATTTGTTTTAGTCACAATACACAGCATTCGTGAGCATATGAGTATGGTTGTGTTTAGCAATTTGTAGCTCCAGGCAAGACATTTAGTGTTAAGAAGAGGAAAATGCTTGGCACCAGGGGTTTGTGTTGCTGTTTTCACTAGCCTAGCAAAAAGCCCTGCCTTGCATTCTCATATCTGCCTCCAATCCCCATGCCATCTACAACACAGATACTGGAAAACAATCCTGTGATTTTGCTTTGTGCAGATATACATCATGACACTACTAAAAACCACTTGTAATGTTGATTTGATAGGTTAGTGGAGCATTCTGCAACTAAGCATGAGTGTAGATGTGTGTAATCACATACACCACAGATGGTGGTGGTAAACATCTCATTCTCTTTATTCTAAAGCTTCTCAAGGACTCCTTGCTCTTTTTCAGTAGTGTTAGAATCTTAAAAAGAAGGCGACTGGAGTTCTTTAAACTCTAGGAAGTTTAATCATCATGTTCTTTAGCTCTAAAGACTATGACCCGGATTACTGAGAAACTACACAGATACAGTTTCAATTTCCCTATCATAAAATCACAATTATTTTTGTTAAACCCCTTTAATAAAGCTGAAAATCTGCACTTCAGTTACATTTTAATTGAGTTTAAATGTTTGATTGTCCAAAACTTTATAGACCCCAACCATATCAAGTTTCAGTTGCAGCTGTTATAACTGTATAGTTGCCATGTTATCAATAATCCATAACTTGTTGTCCAACTTGACTTCAGTGGCAGATATGATATAATTTGATTTTAAAAGCTAGGGTTGTTGGCTTTTATTGAGCAATGACCTGCAGTTTGCACTGGCGCAGTTTGCAGCCAAGTTTGAAGTGACTGGGATCTAAATTACCTCCAAGTCTGATGCCCTGGCTCTCAGCTGGAAACAAGTTGCTGCCACAAGTGGAGACGCTTAAGAGTCTCAAGATCTCAAGAGCAAACAGATTGGTACAGTATCTGTGTTGATGCTGATTTTGTACTACTCTGTTGTGTTGAACACAGAGCGTGGAGTGTGAAGGCAAAGATGTACTGGTCAGTACAAGTTCTAGGTAGTGACTCAGAAAATGAGACCATGGATCCAAGTGGCAAAGGTTAAATCCTCCAAAAGGGGGCTGGCCTCTCCCTTGGAGATCAATCAATCAATCAATCAATCAATCTTTATTTATAAAGCACTTTTCATACAGAAAAAATGTAGCACAAAGTGCTTTACATAGTTAAAAGCAGCCCACCCCACCCTCCAACTCACTCCCCACACTCTCAATACACATATATCCCCCCACCCCCACCCACACACACATACATACACACACGCGCACACTTAAAGAGTAAAAATTGGGCTGGGCTCGCATGAGCCAAGTGAGGAAACATTATAACAGAGAGCCGTCTGCACCGGGAGCCGGTCACAGACCGCAGCCTCCGGGCTGGGCACACAGCCGGAGGGAGGCAAAGGAGCCCCCCAACCAGGCTGAGAGGACCCCAGAGACCCAGCAGCCACGGTCAATAACAGCCCCGGTGCAGAGAGCGCCCTCCGAGGAAACACTGGAGATATGACGCAATACGATGTATACAGGGTAAAATGATAAAATAAATAAGAACAGGATACAATATAAATATAAATAGAGTAAGAAGATTAAAAAATGAATAAGAATAAAATCAAGAAATATTAGGTAAATCCTAAATTAATAATAGAATAACAGGATAGAATAAATAAGCATAAAAAATAAATAAACGCTAAGTAAAAGCTAAATTAAAAAGGTGGGTCTTGAGCCTGTTCTTAAAAACATGTACGTTCTCTGCGGCCCTGAGCTCCTCCGGCAGGCTGTTCCACAGACGAGGACCATACCACTGAAAAGCTGCCTCTCCGTGAGTATGTGTCCTGACTTTAGGGACAATCAAAAGGCCAGTACCAGAGGACCTCAGGGTCCGCGAGGGTTCGTATGGTAAAAGCAGATCTGAGAGATAAGAAGGCCCAAGACCATTAAGACATTTAAAAACCAATAAAAGAACTTTAAAATCGATCCTGAAACACACGGGGAGCCAGTGCAGCGATTCTAAAACCGGTGTGGCGTGGTTCAGGCATTAAATCAGGATGCCTCCTGGCCCTTCTAGGCATGTCCTACCACAACCCAGTATCACAGCAAAATGTTTAATGACATCTCAGTCCACCGTGTCCATTTCACGCTTTGGAGATGCAAATCATGATTCATGTTTCATATTTAGACTATTTACATAAGTTGAAACTCCACTTAAGTACCTCAATAGTGTATGAGTTTGTTATGATCCTGTACATGATTTTCTTAGGTTTTGAAATTTAAGAAATGTGTTTATTGTTTGGGTTTTGATTTCTGTTCTTTTTTTTTTTTTGGAGTTCTGGTACACAAACAGTTCACAGACTGGGTTAAGTTGAAAATAATGTTTTTATTAAACACACAGACACAGATTAAGTTTGTTTTATTCTCTCTACACATGTGAAAATCATCTACATCATGTCTTACCTTTGCATATGTCCATAATTTAACCTTGTTATGTGAGTTTGATCACCATGGAAACTCTCTTCAGGTTGGTTAAGTAGTGTCCACTCCGATACCACACATCATTCATATTGGATTGGGCACATATTTGATACTACCAGGCTTATTTATGATAATTTAAATAACCACATTAATGGGAAAAAGTCAACATACAGCAGACAGCAATCAGATGGGATCAGTGGAAGTGGAATCCAAACTGGTGAGACATTGTGCCAGGAGAGGGAGTCCCCTTGGATTGCTATGATATTAACCCGACTGTAGCTGTTACCAGTCACTGTCAGGTTCCACATAGAAGCTGTTATATTTAGTTCTAAAGTAAGCAATGTCTAATGAATAGATTATGTAGTAGAAGCAATATTGCCTTCCTCTACATAAATTATAGAGGTCAGTTAGCATTTATCTAAATAAATAAATGCATCAGTTGTTCACTTCTATTGCATGCAGTTTATTAAAGTTTGAGTTTCATTTCAAATTCAAATTTTTATTTGTCACGTACACAGTCATACACAGTACGATATGTAGTGAAAATGTAGTGAAATGCTTTCTTTATTAGTTCCATACCATCACTGCTCACGCTCTTACTATAAAGCTGTCATTTACTCCCAATTTTTACTTGGTGAACGGTGAACGTAAAGATGTGAAGTTCTTCTCTCTTTGGCCTGGTGTTGGAAATGGTGAGTGTGACGAAGGTGTGCTCCCTGGCTCAGCTGCAGGGAAGGGGTGGTGCAGTGAGTTCAAGGGGCAGTGCCAGAGAGGTTGGTGGGACAGGTGTGTGGTGTTTTAGTTAATGAGCTCTCTCGCTCTCTCTTTTCCTGTGTTATATTTAATGAAGCCGGAGGCTCCATCATTAGGTACGGGCTCAAAATCAAAATTGCTGGTGATATCCAAATCAACACAGTCTCCGTCTGTTTGGGAAGTGCTGCTTGTAAGCAGACTACATGCAAATGATAAATGAACATTCAGGCTCTCCGCAGGTCAAATGCAAAAACGTTCCTGGGTACAAACCATGCTGGTAATTCAAATGTCTAAATACCACTGAGTAACTTGTGTGGAGTATCTTACAAATGTAACAGATGAACTTTTCCAGTCAAAGTGCTGAATAGTGGATGTATTCAAACTGTACTGTAAAGAATTCTTGCTCTGATTTCCCTGATCCAAGGATTCTCCTTCACACTGCCAACATCAATGCCATACATCGTGGTCTGGATGAAAGTGTAGAAGACACAGGAGGAAGGGCTGAGTGGGGCCGGTTTCCTTGAGAAAAACCTCCACGCTTCCTCCCACCTTCATGAATTTCATCAGGTGGTCAGCAGCATTAGATGTGCTAATCTTTGAAGACTTTCTTCCCTTAGATATTGGAGGTAACAAGTTAAGCAGCAGAAGGACGGCAGACACTTCACAGTCCCATACACCCTCATCAGGATCATGCTGTGCAGAAACAAGCACCTCATCCAATTCTGCACTCTGAGGCAGATTGCAATCTTTGATGATCCTTGGCTTGAAGAGTGTTGGCCACTTGGTGAGTAATTTTGAGCTAGAAGAAGGGAGTAATACAAGAACTTTGTCTCCGGGTGAAAATTGCCTGAGTGTGGCCTCTCTGTTATACAGGCAATGCTGACATTGCTAAGCCTGGAGCAAATTCTCCCAAATCAACCTCCCCAGTGTGTGGATTTTTACTCTCAGGTCCAGCACGGATTGAATTTCATTCTTTGAGGGGCTTGGACCTTCCTCGCAGCTTTCCTTAATCAGGTCGAGCACCCCACGCAGCTTCCTGCTGAACAGCAGTTCAAAGGGAATAAATTCAGCCACTCCAACAACCCAGTCAATAAGTTCAAAGAGGACCTACATTAATGGTAGGGGGCACAAAGGTGCTTTTGGTATGGTTGGCTGGTTAATAAGTTGGCATTCCAGAAAGGATGCGCACCAGCAGCGCACATCCTCTCGGATGCCTGGCCAAAAAAATTGGGTCATAATTCGCTCTTGTCAAACCCCCTATGCCCTGCCCTGCCATGGGGTTATAGTGAGCCACCAACAAGTGGGTGTGTGTCTCCTCCGTGCAAGTGTCACAACTCACTCGATACAGCCTATCTTTTAAAAATACAAAACACAGGTAGGTCCGCATGGCTTCAGGGCACACCACGTAAGCATCAATTTCAATCACTTGGTCAAAGGCTGAGCATAGGATGTCATCACGAGACTGCTCCAGTGTAAAATCTCCCATGATGGGAATTACATTACATGCTACTAATGGTTGTGATCGCATCCCCGCATAGGGTGAGAAGCTTAGCAATCCGGGAGGGGCTCATTATGGACATACTTAAGAGTCCATTCTTTCCCATCGAATGGAGCCAGTTGAGGTGTTTTTTTGCATCTGACAAGGATGCCTCCTGGGCGCCTCCTGGGTGAGGTGTTCCAGCATTGTCCTACTGGGAGGGGGCCCTGGGGCAGACCCAGGACACGCTGGAGAAATTATATCTCTCGGCTGGCCTGGGAACACCTTGGTGTTCCCTGGACAAGCTGGAGGAGGTGGCTGGGGAGAGAGAGGTCTGGGCTTCTCTGCTTGGGCTGCTGGCCCCGGCCCCAGATAAGTGGAAGAGGACGGACGGATGGACTCTTAAGTATGTCTATAATGACCACTCCCAATAAAAAACTTAACACCCTCAACTCTGCTACATCCAGATCCACTTCCTGTCTTTTTGTTAGTGCCACCATCTTCAAACATCACACATGAGACACAGGTCTCACTATCATCTTGCAAACCTTCAACTTTCACCGTTGCTGCTATTCTTCTGGCACAAGGAACCCCTGACTGCACTCTCTTATTAATCTTACTTGTACAATGTCCATTGCTTTGGGTGATTGACCCCACATTACCAGGTATTTAAACACATCTACCTTCACTATCTTTACTCCTTGCAGCTTCATTGTTACGCATGTGTCCTTCTCATTTACACACACGTATTGTGCTGACTTTACAGATAACAGATACAGATTGTGAGTATCATAGATTATGAAGAATCCTGCATAAAATACTAATCACCATCACATGCCTCTGACACTTAACTTCCTCACGCAGTACAGTAGTTCCCCTCTTGGGAACTGGCCAGATGAGATATATAATCTCTCCACGGGGGTCTGGGTCTCTCCCAGGGTCTGCCATGGTTGCCAGTTAGGCTGAGAATACCTCTTCTCATCCTATCTCTAAGACTGACCCCAGCCTGTGTACAGAGGAAGCTCATTTTGTCTGTCTGCAGTCCTGACCTCAATCTCAATGAACATTTGGAGATCAGCTTGGACATCCTGTTTGTGCCAGAGTGAGCAGCACAACCACTGACTGGCAGTGTGTGAAAAGCTGGTGACCAGGATAAGGAAGCTGTGCCGGGCTCTTGTCTCTATGTATGTTTTTTTCCAACAGTGTAAGATTTATTGCAAAAAAAAACCATTGTTATAACAAAAAAAATATTAAACTCAAATTTCCTTACATGATGTGTTAAGTTTCTAAGTTTTATTATCTGCTGCCTGAGAAATCTCTGAACCCTTACATGCGATTTCAGATTTAACAGCTATTGGTCAATGTGAAACTGCCTCTGTAGTCAGACTTTGCTTGTGATATTTATTATTTTTTTTATTTATCTTTTGATTACTTGTTTTTTAAGAAAGGAAAACACATGACATAATTTTTTTTTTAAATATTTATTTAATTAATAGAAAAGTAATAGAAATAATAGAAAATAAAACTTTTTTTAAAAGCCCATCAGCATGGATCCATTGTTGAAGTGGGTGGGCCCACATTTCCAGGAATGTGAAGCTTGGAGTTTTTTATACAAGGGTATGAAATGGGTGTAGAACTTCTTTTTTAATGAAAGAAAAATAATTAGGTAGCACATTAAATTAAGTTTTTCCTTCGATTTACAGAAAGCAGCAGATATCTTATTTGTTTCCATTAGTTTGTGTCAAAGGGATATCTTTGTCAGAAACAAAACTATAATGTCCATGTTTTTTCCACTGATTGCGACAGTAGAACACAATGAAGATGGAGATGATGATGGCTGCTACAAATGGCAAAGCCCAAATGACTGCAAAAGTGATTTTATTGGTTTTACCTGTAAGATAAAAAAAATAAAACCAAAGTTTACTTCTCAAAACTTCCTAAAATACATTGATCAATTTAAACATCAGCTAACACTTCCCTTTAGTCATCAGTGTCCTCTAAATGTCCCACAGCAATATTAGGCTTGAAATAAACAAAGACGTGTACCTCTTGGTTCAACATGAACATTGATCGTCTTGGTTACGCTTCCCAGATAATTGGCAGCTGTGCAGGTGCAGGTTTTAGTGCGATTTACTCGAGTTATATTGAGACTGTTTGTGTTCGCCAACATATTCTCCCCATCACAAGTCCAGTTATAGACAGAAGGAGGGTTTCCTTCAGCTTCACAACTCAAGGTGATATTAGAACCTTCAAGTAGATAGTCATGATTACTATCTTTTGTGTTTACCTCTGGAGCATCTGAAGAGACAAAAAGATGTTTGTTATTCGTTTAAATAATTACATGTTGTATGCCTCATTTTCACATTGTTAAATTCAGTTTAGAAATGAAAAAATCCAAGAAATATTCTGTTTTTGTGTAAACAGCAGGATGTTTACTCACAGTGGGCTGAAACATTGTGTGTTTGAGAAATAGCGGGAAGTTTTGGTCCACGTGGTCCAAAGTCCAGCTTGGCCTCACATCTGAGCTCAACGACTTTTTCTTCTTTGCTGATGTTGACTCTCAGAATAGAGGACTCATTTACTGGTGTTTTGGTTGTGCCACTGAAAGATTCTGTCTTGATGATTTTATTGTTTTTATACCAAGTAATAGTGAGATACTGAACAGGAGCAACATTGATGATGTCACACTGCAGTTTGTATTGTGTCTTGGTGTACTGCTTGTCCTCTTTGTGCTTCAACATCAGACCATGATTCATTTCAGAGATTGACACGGTCTCTGGGGTTTCTGCAAATGAAGCAAAGTAAAAAATACATTTAGAACATATGACAAATGGATGCGCTTGTTAGCATCAATATGAGAACAATGAATGCATAAATGCATTGATATTAAAAGGTTGGGTTTTTCTTGCCACTAACAGAGTCTTCTTCACAGTTCTACATGAAAGTACAACATTTGGATCAGAGCTACAGCAGGTTACTCGACAACATCGTCTTCAAAGTTGCAGTGTCAGCAAACTGAAATTATGCCTTTGTTATACAAAAATAAATAAATAAAAGTATTTTACATCATAGCCTGTTTCATCTTAATTTCTAGTACAATAATGCAGTTTTGACAGATGTACTTACTATAAACAATGATGACTGGGCTCACAGAACACTGAAAATTGTCATTTAGAGTGATGCTGCAGAAAGGACTTGGAGTCCACCATTTCAGGTTTTTAACCATCCAAGTGACATCAGAACCAGGTTTAAATTCTTTGTCTCCAGCAGGAGTCACCCAGGCCATTTCAGCAACATCTGTGGCTGATGTGCTGCATTTGATTGAAACTGGATCTCCAAATCTCACAACCATTTCAGACGGTGCCAGAGTTAGAGGACAACCTGCCATTCACAATACCTTCAGTTAGACATGATTTGTTATCAAATCAAAAATAAGACCCACAACAAAAGAATAACACCCACAACATTAGAGATCAAATAAAAATAAATTTAAGAAATAAATAACAACTAAATAATAATAAAAGATGTGTACCTCTTGGTGTGATATGAACATTGATTGTCTTAGTTATGTTTCCCAGATAATTGGTAGCTGTGCAGGTGCAGGTTTTGTTGCGATCGACTCGAGTAATATTGAGACTGTTTGTGTTCTCCAACATATTCTCCCCATCACAAGTCCAGTTATACACAGGAGGAGGGTTTCCAACAGCTTCACAGCTCAATGTGATGTTAGTGCCCTCAAATGGTGAGATGTCAACAGTACAACTTGTGTTGATCTCAGGAGCATCTGAAGAGACAGTTTTTCTTATCATTTTCACATTTACATAATAGAAAGCTGTAATGAATAGAACTTTTGTTTAATCTAGCCTAAAAAATACAGTTAAATAATCTTCTGTTTGTGTGTTAACCTCAACATTTTTACTCACAGTGGGCTGAAACTCTGTGTGTTTGAGAAATGGCAGGAAGTTTTAGTCCATGTGGTCCAAAGTCCAGCTCAGCTTCACATCTGAACTCAGTGGCTTTTTCTTCTCTGCTGATGTCGATTCTCAGAATCGAGGACTCATTTACCAGTGTTTTAGTTGTTGTGTCATTGAAAGACTCTGTCTGGATGGTTTTATTATTTTTGTACCATCTCACAGTCAGATGTTGAACAGGAGCAACATTTATGATGTCACACCGTAACCAATATTGTGTTCTTGTTTCTTTATTGTAAGGCACTATGTGTACTTGTTCCTCCATCATTTGACTTTGATTCAGTGGATATATTGACACAATGTTTGGTGTTTCTGTGAACAGAGCAAAGAAAAATCAATTTTAAAAATCCATTCATCCATCCATCCATTTTCTTCTCCTTTTCAATTGAGAGTCTTCTATGGGGATAAACCAAGGGCAGCTGTCATTAGGGAAGCGCTAGAGTCCACACTGGGCTGGTCACCAATATGTCACATAGAAAGAGATAATCTTTCACTCCTATGGACAACTTAGAATCACTTCCATGCAGCCTCCACCATCATATCTGAGCATTTACAGTGGCACTTTCAGGAAGAGAAATCATTGCTTTATTATATAAAAACTGTCAGTTCATGCTGTTTATAATACACTAACAAAGTTGTACACATGTACTTACTGTAAACAGTGATGACTGGACTCACAGCACACTGGGATCCATCAACCAGAGTAGCATAGCAGGAAGGACTTGGAGTCCACTCTTCTAGTTTTTCAACCCTCCAAGTGACAACAGGAGGACGCTCAAATCCTGTACCTCCAAATGGAGCCTCCCAGCCCATTCCTTCAACATATCTGGCAGATGTGCTGCAGTTGATTGCAACTGGATCTCCAAATTTCACAACAGTTTCAGAAGGTGTCAGTGTTAGTGGGCAACCTGCCATTCACAAGCAAATATATTCAGAGTTAGAGATGATTTGGTGTAAAGTAAGACATAAGTCAGCAGTTTCATCTAAATCATCCACAATTTTAGATGTGAAGTAAGAATATATACCTCTTGGTTCAACATGAAGATGGATTGTCTTAGTTATGTTTCCCAGATAATTGGTAGCTGTGCATGCGCAGGTTTTATTGCCATGTACTCGAGGTAAACTGAGACTGGTTGTGTTCTCCAACATGTTTTTCCCATCACAAATCCAGTTATACACAGGAAGAGGGTTTCCAACAGCTTCACAGCTCAAGATGATATTCGTGCCCTCAAGTGCATAAGTGTCATCAGCACTATTTTGTGTCTTTAGCTCCGGAGCGTCTGAAACGATAAACAGTTTTTTATCAGTTCTCACATTTACACAATTGAAAGCTGAACAGAAGGGAACTTGTGTTTAATCTTTAAAAAAAAATAAAAATAAACTTCTGTTCATGTGTAAACAGCAGGATATTTACTCACAGTGGGCTGAAACTCTGTGTGTTTGAGAAATGGCAGGAAGTTTTGGTCTGTGTGGTCCAAAGTCCAGCTGAGCTTCACATCTGAACTCCACTACATTTTCTTCTCTGCTGATGTTGACTCTCAGAATAGAGGACTCATTTACTGGAGTTTTGGTTGTTGTGTCATTGAAAGATTCTGTCTGGATTTTTTCACTGTTTTTGTACCAGCTAACAGTGACATACTGAACAGGAGCAACATTGATGACGTCACATTTCAGATCATACTCTCTGCCCTCCACCATTGAACCATGACCCATGTCAGACACTGACACAGAATCTGGAGTTTCTGTAAATAAATAAGCGAAATCATTGCTATATCATATTACAAATTTCAATTCATATAGTTTATAACACAATAAAGCATTGTGGACATTGTGGTCTCATGTACTTACTGTAAACAGTGATGACTGGACTCACAGTACACTGTGATCCATCAACCAGAGTAGCATAGCAGGAAGGACTTGGAGTCCACTCTTCTAGTTTTTCAACCCTCCAAGTGACAACAGGAGGACGCTCAAATCCTGTACCTCCAAATGGAGCCTCCCAGCCCATTCCTTCAACATATCTGGCAGATGTGCTGCAGTTGATTGAAACTGGATCTCCAAATTTCACAACAGTTTCAGAAGGTGTCAGTGTTAGTGGGCAACCTGCCATTCACAAGCAAATATATTCAGAGTTAGAGATGATTTGGTGTAAAATAAGACATAAGTCAGCAGTTTCATCTAAATCATCCACAATTTTAGATGTGAAGTAAGAATATATACCTCTTGGTTCAACATGAAGATGGATTGTCTTAGTTATGTTTCCCAGATAATTGGTAGCTGTGCATGCGCAGGTTTTATTGCCATGTACTCGAGGTAAACTGAGACTGGTTGTGTTCTCCAACATGTTTTTCCCATCACAAATCCAGTTATACACAGGAAGAGGGTTTCCAACAGCTTCACAGCTCAAGATGATATTAGTGCCCTCAAGTGCATAAGTGTCATCAGCACTATTTTGTGTCTTTAGCTCTGGAGCGTCTGAAATGATAAACAGTTTTTTATCAGTTCTCACATTTACACAATTGAAAGCTGAACAGAAGGGAACTTGTGTTTAATCTTTAAAAAAAATAAAAATAAACTTCTGTTCATGTGTAAACAGCAGGATATTTACTCACAGTGGGCTGAAACTCTGTGTGTTTTAGAAATGGCAGGAAGTTTTGGTCTGTGTGGTCCAAAGTCCAGCTGAGCTTCACATCTGAACTCCACTACATTTTCTTCTCTGCTGATGTTGACTCTCAGAATAGAGGACTCATTTACTGGAGTTTTGGTTGTTGTGTCATTGAAAGATTCTGTCTGGATTTTTTCACTGTTTTTGTACCAGCTAACAGTGACATACTGAACAGGAGCAACATTGATTATATCGCACTGCAGTCTGTACTGTGTTTCTTCTCCTATCACATTCACAAGCTGTACAGAATGAAAAACTTCTGGATTATCTGGCAAACAAAATTAAGCAAAGTTAGTTAATGTCAACATTTATTTATTTTCTTAGCATTGTACTGTATTCAATTCAAATTAAACTTACTGAATAAAATAACTTTGAGTTCCTTGCTGCATTCATAAGACTCATTAAACTTCATTTTGCACTCGGCCGTCACATTCCAGTCTGACACTGGCACTAAGTGGGAGATAAACATTTCTTCATCTTCAGTGTCAGAGCTTTCATTCCCGACTCTCCAGTATAGTCCGTAATGATCGCCCAGTCTGGTGGTACAGTTTACAATTACAGGAATTCCTCCATATTCTGCAATAATCTCAGGTGGATCTGTCTTCAACTCTGTTGTGCATATGCTGTCAGCATCTATGAATAGACAAGAATAATGTTTTTATTGGACTTTTATTAGCTCTATAGCCCTATAGACTGTATACCCCCTTGAACTGAAGCTGAAAGTCTGCATTTTTGTCATATCTTGACTGTTCAGAGGCAAAACTATGTCTTTGTTCAACAAATTATGGGCCCAACTGCACATTCAAGAAAAAGACACACCCAAAAAGAGAGCAACATGGGGAACCAAATGAGCCTACCAGTTGCTGTGTAGTTGTTATTAAGGCAGAACAGGTGCTAACTGATTAAAGCTGCTAAAAAGCTGATTTCTATTTATTTATAAATGTATTCAAATGCTGTCTGTTATTTAAAAACAGTTATTCTAATAAACTCAAACATTATAAATAAATGCAATCCTGTGAAAATGAAAATTCCCACAGGATTCTGCGCATTAATGTTGAAAAACAAAGTGCATCCTCACTGCTCCTATAGGGTTTCAGAGGGTATGTAGCAGCCAGGCTGTGCTAATGAAATGCACTATTAATTGATCATCCTTTCAGGCGTGGACGTCCACGCATGACTCTGGATTTTCTACTTAAACATTTTAGTTTAACATTTAGTTTTGTTTATTATATTATTACCATATATTTTCTGATTAGTTTGGTCTCTATTCTTCTCATTTAGATTATTCTATTCTAGTTTTAGTTCATTTGCAGTGGTTATTTCCCTACATTCCTTTGTTCTCTGTGTCAAGTCAGCTTTTCTGTTCCCACGATGTTCCCGTATTTGCTTACTTCCTGTTTTATTTTGTTAGTCCCTCATCTGGCATTCACTGTGTTTTGTTTTACTTCCCTTGTCTTGTCTCCTGTGATTAGCTAGCTTGTCTTTCCCTAGTGTTTCCCATTGTTCCAATGACCTTATATGTATTTATAGCCTTTGTCTCCCCTCAGTTATTCATCCTGTTCTACTGTTTATCCGCCTGTGTGGTTTGTTGGAGTCTGTTTTCTGTCAGTCTTGTGAATTTACTGCCTCGGGTCGAAATAAAAGTTAGTTTTCAGTTTGTTTAAACCTTCTCAAAATCTGCACCTGGGTCCAAATTCTATGTAAATCCTGACCGTCAGACCGTACAATGGTCGAAACAACACACAACAAAACGATAGTTTAAAATAATTACTACAAGTCACTACTGCTAAGGTTTGTTTTGAAAGCTACTGAACCATGTAACCAAAAAGAAATATGTTTTTCACAAGTCCACATAGAGTCATGAAAACTTAAAAGGGGAGTATTTCATGAAACATGATCTTATTATTAGTTTTAGCTTTTGCAGTTACCATCACTAATAACATTCCAGTATCAAAACTGATCACACCATCAAGACACTAAAAGTTAAAAACCTAATTTTTATTCCTAACAATTCAATGAAATAGTTTTTCCCATACACACAGAGTTCTTGCAGAGCATCATTATTACTCACTGCACAGTGAAAAGAGGAGGATGAGAATGCTCAGCATCCTGACAGGCAGCATGCTTGGACAGCATGCAGAAGGAATGAGGTGAATGGAGCAGTGTTTCAGGAGCATCCAGAGACTATCCAGCTTCAGGACCTGGGTTAAATGAACGTCAGCTCGATGCAGATTCTACTTATGATGACCGACTAAAAGTTTCACAGGCAGAAAAAAAAACTAGAGAGGAAATTTAACGCCCTTGTGTACAGGAAACTCTGTGAAGCCCAAAATACAAAACCACATCTGCAGCCAGCCCTTTGTGGAGTAACGGTTGCTTATAGGTTGTCCTCCTCCCATATTTTATGTAATTTTTTAATGTAGTCTTTCACAAAGTGTTTTTTGTTTCTCTCCCCTGTTTTTTTGTCCAAATGGGAGTGAAAAATTATGCAATTTTTAAAAAAAAAATGTTGAGGAATACAAATTCTTTTAGGAAGTTGCACGACCGACAGCAGATTTCTCAAGTTAGTCAATATTAGTCATCATCCGGTTATTCATTTCATGCACATGTCACAGACTAGGTTAATTTTAAAATATCCTTTTTATTAAACGTAGAGTTACAAATAGAGTTTGTTTTATTCTTTCTGCACATATGTGAAGATCATCCACATCATGTCTTTCCTTTGCACATGTCCATAAGATAACCTTGTTATTTGGGTTTGATCATCATGCAAACCCGTTTAAGGGAGTACGATCCTCCATGGAACTCTGCCCAGTAAACGCCATCCTGGTACCGGCTTCGATAGTGTCCACCACGATACCACACACCATTCAGATTGGAGTGGGCACACATGTGATACCACCAGCCTCCCTTCTGATAATGAGCACAGTTACCTGATGACACAACAGAAGAAAATGAAGATGTTAAAAGGGAAATGTCACTATACAGCAGATAGCAATCAGGTAGGACCAGGGGAAGAGCAGACCGCCATAGCTGTCTTTGTCTCGATCCAAAGTGGTAAAGGCCTTGTTGCTGTGCCAGGAGAGGGAGTCCCCTGCATTGCCGTGATACAGTCCCAACCGCAGTCGATACCAGTCGCTCTCTGGTTCCACATAGAAGCTGTCATACTCAGCAAACACCTGCCGGCCACGCCAGTCTTCCAGGGCCACCCGCAACTTATACTGAGCCTGTTTGGTCAACCAGTACAGGTTTTCCAGACCAAGCCAGTACTCTCCATCTAGGTTCCCAAAGCCTTGCTGTAAAACATGATTAACCAGGTTTAATCACTCTAAGTTGCACAAATTCATCATGGCAACACTTAGACAGCAGATCTCCAGAGTAAGCGATGTCTAGTAGATTTATTAGCTCTTAAGAGCATACGTGCACACCTCCAGGATCTGTTTTAATCAAGTTTGTGGTATGTTTTCACTTATTACTTTTTATCTATTGATAATATCAAGCCCTTTCTCCTTATTAATACTAATTAGCGTTGCACTGTTGCCTCATGATCAAGACGGGCCTGGGTTCAATCTGGGGCCTTTCTATGTGGAGTTTGCATGTTCTCTGGGAACTCCAGCTTCCACCCAGAGTCCAAAGACATGCAGTCAGTGAGGTTAGGTTAACTGATTTAAAATTGCCCATAGATGTGAATGTGTGTGAATGGTTGTATGTCTCTCATCCTATGACATCTGAGATAGGCTCCAGCTCCCCTGCAACCCTGAATTGGATAAGTGCAAGAAGATGGATGGATAAGTAAAATGAGTGTAGCCTTTGTCATGTTTCATTTCTGTTGCATCCAGTTCGGAAGAGTTTGAGTTTCATTTGTTTAGTTAAGATCACTGCTCACTCACTTATTATAAAGCTGGTATTTACTCACTAATTTTATTAGACGAATGTAAAGATGCAAAGTTCTTCTCTTTTAAGCCTGAGAGACAGTGAGACTTCATTTATTTCAAAATGATCCCAGACATTTTATCTAGAGTTTTTCATTTTGGCTTTAAAGTTTTGCAGCTGTTACTGATTTTAATTTGATGATATTCTTTATGTGCATTTTTTTTTAAAACAACATAGGTTTTAAGTGATTTTTAAGTGGAAGTAAATTTGTATTTGTAACACTCTTAGGTTCACAATGAAATACTTGATTGTGTTTAATTAAATTGCTAGTTTCAGACTTATACCTTATACTGTTCCCAGTCTCTAAAGAAGTTGATTGACCCATCTTGTCTCCTCTGGATGACCGTCCACCCTCCCTGAGCTTGACTCTGTTCACACCAGGCCTGCAGGAGTCGGTTGGAACTCTGCGGCCGGAGCAAATAGATCCCACTGGTAGTTTCACCTGATTCCAACACATGCTGACAGTCCCGCCATGGCCCTGAGTGAAGGGAAAATACAAGCAAGGTGACTAATAAAAGCAACATGCAATTATAGTGATGTAATATTACAACATATAACATTTTTTAGTATTAAGTACGAACATGGAAGATATCTTTAGAGGTCTTTTATGGCTTTAAAAAAAATATAGGACACTGGAAAACCCAACAGGAAGCTTCTAACAGAGGGTTTTGAAATTCAGTTTGGACATCAGGAAAATCACAGATCTTATTATTTCTCTTCCAGCACATATTCAGTGTCTCATGCCACACTGGTAAGATAGACACAGGAATGTGCACAAACAACAATGTATACAAAGAAGAGAGACTCCCACACCAAGTGATAAGCCCTAATGGTCTGTCATGACTTGAACTCTCTCTCTCTTTCTCATTACACACTGGAGGAAGTGTTGAGTTACACAGATGTTTCATCCTTTTGGGTTCTGCAGCTCATATTCTCTGGTTTGTAATTGCAAGTTCAAAAGGGAAGTGTTATAAAAAGTTCAAAAACTGTTCTGTGCATGTCTTCATTAGAAAGTGTTTTGTGCTGTGACAAGAGCTGCTGTTTTCAGAAGCTGAGGTTCCCAGGGTGGACAGATAATAGCAGGTCACTGACTCCAACAGCCACTAGTGCTTATCTAAGCAGTTAAATAAATCTGACAGGAGATAGACATATATATAAACACCAAATAACTCTAATCAGGTGCTACTATAAACCATGTTTTCAACTCCATCTTTGAAGAAGCCGAGATGTTGTTCAAAATGTAAATAAAACAATAGAAAGATTTGTCAAGATGCATAAAGTAAGTGCTTTCTACGATGACAGAGCGCTCAACCATCAAGCTTCATTGATACAGTCACACACACACACATTCACTACTACATTACACGCAGGAAGGTTCACTTCCTTTCTGGGCCAAGATTATTTCAGTGAAAACAGAAATTGTGTTTGATATGGGTGTTGTACCCTCGACACAGAAGAAGAGAGGAACCATCTGGTTTGTTATCAGTGCATGGTTAAAAGACCACTATCTGTCATAGCATGGGTGACTTGCATATCTGTGGAGGCACAATTAATGCTGGGAAAACCTTTTTTAGACCTACAGCAGTTGGTCTCATCAATTCCCAAATATGGCGTTGTTAACTCAAGGAGAGATGTAATGTGGGGTAAACATGACCCTGTGCCAACATAAACATTTTTCCCACATTTGATGTGTTTTCTTTGAACTATATTCAGTAGAATTCATGTTTAATATTGTGTTGAAGTGAAGAATTACTCCGAGTTTTATTTACATCTAACACAGCATTCAAACTTTTTTGGAAACAAGCTTGCATATTGACCTACCTGGAGTTTTTGTGACAGGAAAGCTAAAGAAGGAAGGGTCTGTAGGACTGCTGGTGGTAGTGGGGGGATGGAAAGGACCTCCCCCTGTTTGAGCTTGCTCTAATGGGAGAGCACTTTGGTCCCGTTGAACATCATTGGTCATTTGGTTGGTTTCAGAACTGTAATTCAGATGCACATTTGACTGGCTTTTGGGTGGTTCAGTAACGACCTGTTCAGACAAAAAAAAAAAAAAAAAACAATCCAAAAAATATTCTGAGTCCTTTTTTATAAATCTTGTATAAATAGGCAGATGTAAGATTTGTTTTTTTGCCCCTACCTGAGGGGACTGGGCAGAGTCCCTGCACTGGCACTTCTTCTCCAAACGGGCAATAAACTGGTTGTGTGAACTCATCATAGAGGTGAGGGCTCCATATTTCTTCTCCAGCTCCCTGTAATCCCTGGACACCTGCAGTGCCTGAGATGTCCAACCATTCACAGCATAAGGATACATTTGACAATGATGAGTATAACATCTAGTTCCGCTGCTCTAGACTCACCTGTGCTGTCGCATTTAGCAGAAGGTTCTCCACCTTTTGCTGCTCCAAGGCCTGATCTTTCTTGTTTATAACTTCATGTAGCAGCTGAGCATAGAGCTGGCTGATGCGAGAATTCATACTGCTGCTCTCTTTGCGCAAGGCCCTTACTTCAATGGCAAGGGCCCCTTCCTGCTCCAGTTGGCTTCTTAGCTTCTCTAGTAGTTCCTGCTGTCGTTTGAGCTCTGCCCATAAGGCTGACACTTCTGAATGGTTGGTAGGAGCAGGCTGCGTGTTCAGACACAGCGCCCCAGTCAATTTCTGCTGAGGCACTATGAAGGTGTAAGAGCACCGGCCTGTTTTTGTTTCTGAAGAACGTGATGAACCTTTGTTGTCATCCTGGGATCCCTCCTTCTGTCCGCCAACTTCTGGCACGTTCACACAAAGTGTAAGAAAAAGAGGCAGAACTACTGTCAGTGCCTTCTCCATGAATCTGTAACAATCCTGAGGACACACAAAAAGCAATAGTTTCTCATCAGGTAATTAGCACTTTAATACACAGACATACACTTTGCATGTTAGTAAATAAGTATCTGGTGAATCTTGACTTTTCACCAGATGTTTCCTTACAAAGACAGAGTATGCGCATTTTCTTGAGTTTAGCAGGTCAACACAGAAGGGACAAAGGTCAACACAAACCAGTCAGAATCAACACTTCTCCATCTCAGGGTCAACAGTACAGTAAGCTCCACACCCAGATACAACAGCCATGGTCAACACCGTAACCAAGGCAAACAGACCAACACAGATGTACAGCTCTTCCACAAAACAACAACATGAGACCCATCGCATTGTGTTATGTAGCTTTCTCAGTTGCTGTGGGTAAGAATGAGACAATTTCTTCTGTCAGAGATGATAAAAAAAACATGCACCATAATGATTTAACTATGTGAAGATTAATGTAGCTATAAACAGTGCAAGTGTATTCAAGTCTACCTGAAAGTAGATATAATTAAACATTGTGACCATGCATAACTTACTGTGCCAGCTGGTTAGACAGTTTTTGGTGTTTTTGTTGCAGCTCCCAGGACAAAATCGCAGAAAAGTAGACATCAAATGTTAAGACATAAACAGTGATATCAAAAAAAAAATCTTCCTCTAAATCAAAAGCTGTTAATGATCTTAATAAAATGTTGAACTAAAACTGATGGCAGAAAACAAAAAGACTGATAACTACACAACTGCTGCTTTGTCTCTAGAGTTTCTGTCTCAGGCAGACAACTAATTACAAACTCCTGCCTCCCAGAACTGGTTGTTTAGCTGGGTGCAGGAATCTAGGGTGTCTCCTCCCTCTGTCATTAACCCACAACCCTGCTGTCAACTCTATCCTGCTGTAGCACCTTATCAGTGTGGCATGATTATTTTTGAAATACATTGCCTCTTTTTTCTGATGCACATTTGGCTTGTTTTCTGTGGCCTAATTTTATGAAAGCATAAAAAAGACCACTGCAGCATTAGGGCCTTATATTGGGACTCATATTCTCTAGTGTGACTTCAACAAACAGACAGTGCTGGGAATGTAGTGAAGTGATAGTAATGATACCAGTCTAGGAAAAGACTGTTGCCTCTTTATGCCACAAAGACTAGAATAAAGGCTGCACCTGTACTTCAGCCTTCTTTGTGACTGCAGTGGCGCTTCAAAAATGGTTGTATCCTGTATGTAAAGGTTTCGTCCTGTATGTAACCATGCTTATTCAGTGAGTCTGTTTTGTTGCCAAGACGGTGACTCTCAAATTAAAAGTGGATTGGTCTGCTGCTCTAAATGCCATTACAGCTCTTTATACTGCTGCAGGTGCTTGTTCGGGAAATTCTGGGTCCCATCACATTCTGTGAAAAGTAAAGCTTCACACTCATCAGCTTTTTATGATTTTCATAAATTAACCCACTAGACTGAGTGATGCTGGAGGACCAATATATATGTATATATGTATGTATGTATATATATATATATATATACATACATACATACATACATACATACATACATACATACATACATACATACATACATACATACATATATATTGGTCCTCCAGCATCACTCAGTCTAGTGGGTTAATTGCAGCAGATTATGCACTTTGTTATAATAATAATAAGTTGTGATGGTCTGAGTTGCCTTTTACATGACAGCAGTGGCTCTGAGATAGTTCTTTGCTACTGCATCATCTTTATGGGAAAATCAGCAATACTGAAAAACAGTAAAGATAGTCACAGTCACACAGTGCTGAGGTCAAAGTGTGAACAGAAACCACACCTAAAACGCTGTCTCTATTTCTACTTTCAGATCAGCTTACAGTATTGCACTGGGTCACACCCAAGCTCTGATCACACATTTTTTTTCATTATAGTTTTCTCTATACTGCCAAAACAAATAAACACTTTTTTTCTTATGTCAGAGAGACAAAGACTTTACGCTCTCATTAACGTCATGATGCTACATTTAGAGTATTGGTTTTCTATCAAAAATTGTATAATTAAACTGTTGAACTTCAAATAAGCCAATGTTTGCCCATAGAATGAATATAATGAATATAGCCGTTTTCTTTGTGTGTGTGTGTGTGTGTGTGTGTGTGTGTGTGTGTGTGTGTGTGTGTGTGTGTGTGTGTGTGTGTGTGTGTGTGTGTGTGTGTGTGTGTGTGAGTTTGAGGCCTTGCAAATTGCAGAAAGAAATGAGGAGTGGCTCAAGACTTTTCCATAATACTGTGTTCTTGTTTATTGAGTGTATATTGAATTTCGTCTTGATGCATTCTCAATCATCCAGGAAAGTAAATCTCCAAAAGTTGATTCTGTTCATCTGGACGTAGCGTTTTGTGTTTCATCACTCATCCAAATTCAAATTCAAATTCAAATTTTATTTGTCACGTACACAGTCATACACAGTACGATATGTAGTGAAATGCTTGGATAACTGCTTGTGACCTAAAGAAAACAAAAAAGGAAAAGGCTATGAATAAGATAGGAAATAAATATGAAAAATTAAAAAGGGTAAATTTAACTAAGAAGGAATAAAATATAAATTAAGGTTAAAAATGAAATAACTGTACAACACAAATTAGAATGAAGGGTAAATTTAACTGGGAAGGAATAAGATAAAATATATAAATTAAAGTTGAAAATAAAATAACTGTACAACAAAATACACAATATAGAACTATATAAGAATGTATGAAGAAATCTAAATATAAATAAATATATACACAATAACAGCAGCTGTACAAGTATTAACCGGAAATGAAGAATATAGTGACCAGTGTTGTGCAAAAAAACAATGTTTTTGCACACATTGTTTTTTTGCACAACACTGGTCACTATAATGTCCAGAAAGTCCAGTGTGTGTGTAAAAACCATATGTGTGGGTCAGTACTGTGTGGTGGTGTGATTGAGAGACCGTATCGCCTGCGGGAAGAAGCTCCTCCTCAGTCTCTCTGTGTTGGTCTTCAGGGAGCGGAATCGCTTTCCTGACCTCAACAGAGAGAACAGTCTGTTGTTGGGATGGCTGAGGTCCTTCACGATCTTCCTGGCCTTGGTCCGGCACCGCCTGCTGTAGATTGAGTGCAGGTCAGGGAGCTCGGAGCGGATGGTGCGCTCAGCTGACCGCACAACCCTCTGTAGAGCTCGTCTGTCCTGCATGGTGCTGTTCCCGAACCAGGTTGAGATGTTTCCCTTCAGGATGCTCTCTATGGTGCAGGAGTAAAAGTTCCTGAGCACCTTGGAGGGCAGTTGGAAGTCTCTCAAGCGTCTGAGGTGGTAGAGACGCTGACGGGCCTTTTTCACCACGGTGTTGATGTGACAGGACCATGACAGGTCCTGCGTGATGTGAACTCCGAGGTATTTGAAGCTGTCCACTCTCTCCACTGGGCACTCGTTGATGACGGGGGTCTGGTAGTTCCTCTCCTGCTTAGTGCTGAAGTCCACTATCAGCTCCTTTGTCTTACTGACGTTTAGAAGGAGGTTGTTCCTCTGGCACCAGTTCTCCGGATTATTAATCTCCTTCAGGTAGGCCGTCTCGTGACATCTTCAGTCTCAGCTGACTGCAGGTTTCCCCAAATCTTATAAACAGTATATTTGCACAATGACTGAAACCAGCCCACTTCAGTGGTTTGGGGAAACCTGCAGTCAGCTGAGACTGAAGATGTCACTTGGATGAGCGATGAAACACAAAATGCTACGTCCAGATGAACAGAATCAACTTTTTGAGATGTATATTGAATTAAATAGATAGAATTAGAATATGTTACTTGTGTTACTTTATTTTTCTTTTATTATTATTCCAAAATTCATAGAAAGGGAGGGGGTCGATTACCATCTTTCAAAGAGATGCAGCCGTCTCAGCTGTCTACGGCCATCCAGCGGTTACTATGATGAACTGCAATTGGAAAAAACAAAGTAGCGTACACCGGCTAGGAACTATCGAAGACACGAGAAATACGGACTTATTAGCCTGTGACACACACTAGAAAAGCAGAGTAGAGCCATGTGGGTGGCGTCACGTTAACTTCAGTTTGGACTAACTGTTGGTTAATATCGTCAAAAAATGAGCTTGATCGTTCTTGGTAGCTTAAGTATAGTATAGCGATAGTTTTTGTGAGTGTGTTTTTGTTCCCATTACACTCTTGCGCTCTGTTTCGAGCTGAATTATGGGGAAATCAAAGGTAAGTACCGGCCTGTGCTAAAAAATTAGCCGATGTGGATTGAAATGCTGCTATTAAAGAGGCTATTTAATCATTGTTAGTTTGCGAAAAACCAAACTGTTACTTTTATTAAATGGAAACCCTGTTGGGTTGTGGTTAGCGATGAGTATGAAAATGTGTGTGGTTTGTAAAGCTAGTTGTGTCGTGAGACCCTTTCACGTTAGCCTTCTTTTCACTAAACTTAAAGCTAAACGTGAGACCAGCAACAGTCAGTAATTGACCCCTTTACTAATATGTGTTTATCGCCCTCAACAGACCCGGAATCAGAAGAAAGACCGATTACAGGCCAACCATGAGGCCGAGGAGACTTACTCGGCTGTGCCCCACACTTTGGTGTTTCACCGGGGCCAGGTTGGAAAAAACGTGGGTCAGCTCATTATCGATATCCGAAAAGTCATGGAGCCCTACACCGCAGTCTCTCTCAAGGTCCCTTCTTTGAGTTCTTTAGGCAACTATTGTATTGATTTATTCATATTTTATTTCTGCAGACTGTGCGTAAAATCGTTTTACTTTTTTACCAAAAAAAAAAAAAAACAGGTTAGGAAGAAGAATGTGCTCAAAGACTTTGTTGCGATAGCAGGACCACTGGGAGTGACGCACTTCAACATCTTCAGCAAAACGCCCACCAGTATCAACATGGTAAGATGACCTTAGAGTACTGATTGACTGAGGCCTATAATTTACCTCTAAATGTGCTTGGTGTCAGAGCTAAAGTAGTTAAGTCATTTGAAAATAGCGAAATATTAGACCTTTTTTAATTTTTACATTTTATATTGTTTAATATTAGCAAGCACCTGGCTTCCTGTCACATCAAGTTGAGAATCCTTATATTAGACTGTAAACAAATGCATTTGCAACTGTATGTCAAATCTGTGGCTCTGTTATAAATCTAATCAAACATTCTTCTTACAGAGAGTTGCTCGTCTTCCCAAAGGTCCCATGCTTCATTTCCAGGTCACCAAGGTAAATAATTTAAACTGTGCATGCAAAATAAAACTAAATCAAATGAGTCATGGGTTCATGACATTTTAAAATGTGATTAATAAATGTTTTTCAAAGTAAACGCACTGATGTGCCCAAACTACCAAAGTTGCGATTTCTTTCTTGATCGTTCTATTCCTTACTTTTACAAAGTTGTCTTTTTTGTTTTGTTTTTTTTCCAGTACTGTCTTATCAAAGATGTCGTTTCATCTCTGAAGAAGCACAGGATGCACGAGGAGCAGTTCAAGTATCATCCGCTGCTCATCCTTAATAACTTTGGACAAGATGGCATGCATATCAAACTTATGGCCACCATGTTCCAAAACATGTTTCCTTCCATAAATGTGCACAAGGTGGGTTTTACCACTAAAGCTACTGCAATATTTTTTCCTTGGGTGACTCGAGGTTTAAAACCTCATTGATATGATGAAAGTATAGTCTTCTGAGTTTATGTGAAGATTTATCAAAAGTAAACGCTTTCTGATCTCTCTGTTGATCCATTCAGCTTTGTGATTGCCTAACCCTGACTTCCACTCAAGAGGAATGTTTCGTTCTGTTTCTTATGTTTTAGATAAGCCTCAACACCATCAAGAGGTGTGTCCTGTTAAGCTACAATTCCGAATCAGAGGAAATTGAATTCCGGCATTAGTAAGTAAAAATTGGCTATTCTTTATCATTTTAAGTTGCTTATAAACATCAGGTCACAACGCTTTTGAATCTATGCATCTGCGCACACATCACAGATGATGCGCTGTTAAGGAACGTACACGAAACTAGTTCCAGTTACTTAAACCTACATTCAACAACAATCCTGTGAAATTCGGGCTCAGATGATGACAGACCTTGACTTGACTGTTCAGTGATCTATGTCCAAAGTAAACGCACTGATGAGCCCCCACAGGATAAAAACATTTGTTTGTTTGTTTTTACTCTGTTTACTGATTACACATTGAAATTGACCAATATGTTGTTCCCACCCTGCAGCAGCCTCAAGGTTGTCCCTGTGGGAGTGAGCCGTGGAGTCAAGAAGCTGATGCAGGAGAGGTTCCCTGATATGAACAAGTTTGAGGATATCAGTGAGCTGCTGATGAAGTAAGGTTCTTTTTCAGGTACAATTGCTGTAGCCTCGAGGATTAAAAGGGGCTCGGATTTGTAGCCGTTGGTGAGCTGGAGTTTTGTCTAATGAAATGTTCTTTGTAACCATTCTCAGGGGGGCAAACCTCTCAGAAAGTGAAGTTGAGCAAGATGAGGAGCACAACGTTACCGAACTTCCACAGGTCTACTCTGGAAGAGGCAACATGGCGTCCCAGCAGAGTGCCGTCCGCTTGACCGAAGTGCGTACGCGCACAAAGTTGATTTATTTTTTTATTTTTATTTTCCCTAAATAGTGTTTGAGTGGTGCTGAAAATTTCATTGTGCTGTTCTCAGATTGGTCCTCGCATGACTCTGCGGTTAATGAAGATTCAAGAAGGGATGGGCGAGGGGAACGTCATATATCACTCCATGAGTAAGCGCGTCCTTTTCCTAATTTTTTCTTTAGCATACGCAGGGGTGTACATGATGAAAAAAACTGTATGAATTCTATGATTTCTCTCTAAAAAAAAAAAAAAAGTAAACGCTTACTGATACACCCTGAACTTGCAGAATTTTATTTATCGTTTGGAAGCTGGCAAAAACTGTTCTTAACCAGGAATTATTTGTACAATCCTTGTAGTCTCCAAGACGGAGGAAGAAATCCAGGAGATCCTGAAGAGGAAGGAGGCAAAGATAAAAGAAAAGGAGGAACGCCGGAAAAAGCAGGAGCAGAACATCGCTCAGAAGACAGAGAAAAAAGAAGAGCACAGGTAATTTGGCTTTCAAATGTTTTGACTTTCCTTTTTTTGTATCCATTTTTTGATGCGGTTTATGACAAACTGTGTCTCCATTTCTTTCTCACAGGAAAAAGAGCCTGGAAGGCATTAAGAAGAAACGTGCCGAAGCTGAAGAGGACAGTGAGGTGGAGGATCCAGGGGCTCAGGACGGTCAGGGAGCTGATGCTGAGTCTGATGACGAGGCAGAGTACTACAGACAGGCCGTAGGAGAGGAGCCAGAAGAAGGTGACTGTAGCTCATTTACTTGACACTTTTAGTTCACTGGGGTCTTTTTAAGTATTAACAGATGTTTTCCATGTAGGCATGTTTCCGAGTGGAAAGAAGAAGAGGAGGAGTTCAGAAAAATCTCATGGACCTGCCAAGAAGAGGAAGTTGTCCCCTGGTCAATCTTTAAAAGACAGAGGTTCCAAATCACCAGGAGGACAGCATAGAAACCAAACAGGGAAAAAACAACAGAAAGAAGGATGGAAGAAATCCAGGGATGGGGAAAAATCATTTGGGAAGAAAATGAAGCCTACAGGAAAGGCTTTTGAAGCAAAGAGAGCTGGAGAGCAGGATAGATTTGGTGGGAAAAGGAGAAATGGGGACAGACCATTCAAGTCTAAAAGTCAGAAAGGCAAAATGGGCTTCAATAAGAGTGCAGGAGGAAGAAAGCAAGGCTTCAATAAGAGTGCAGGAGGAAGAAAGCAAGGCTTCAAACAGAGGAAGGGAAAAGGCTGACCTTCAGTACTTCCTTTTAAACTGGACTTGGAGAAATTTTCTGTTTCCAACAGGAAACGTGGAAAAGTTATTTAACTGGTGAATGCTTTATCTGCAAGTGACGCCTGTGAGAGTTTCCTGTTAGCATTTATATTTGTCACCAGAAAACCGACCTCTTTCTGTTATGCAAAGATCTTTGAATTTCAAACTGTATTTGTTCTGTAAATAAATTGACTCCCAGTTTGTCTCTTTTTAATCGATCTTTTGTTTTACTAAACTTTAAGTAACTGCAAAGAGATACAAAGTTGGAAGAAAGCAGCCAGCAACTATTAGTATCTCTTCCTGAGTTGCTGTCCAAGCATAATGTCATGGAAACACTGTTACAGATGAGGGAAAGCTAAATGAAAAATAACCGCATTACATGAGCACCTTTTGATACCAGTTTAAAATGAAATGAAATATTAAGACTTTTAATGAAAAGTTCATGTCACCTATTGTTTTTGACACATTATTGAAAGCAAAATATGTTGATCTTTCTGAAAATAAAGTATCTGAGAAAAAGATGTTTAAGTATGATAAATGATTCAAGTGTTTAAGGATCATAAAAATGAACTTGACCTTTAATAGTCCTTTTTACTATATTTAATAACTGCTATGACACATTTTCTAAGCTTTCATGTACAGTTCTGAACATTTGACACCTACAAATATTGATGTGAAATCCAGAGTTGCATTGAGGATAAGAAAAAGGGAAGTAGTATATTGCCAATCATAGCCAAACAAGTAATAATAAGCAAAGCAGCTCCCTCAGTGCATGTTGGCCCAGCACCACAAAAGGACGATGTTGGCTAGTTTTTTAAAATTCCTGGTCAGCAATTGACTTTTTGTTTTTACTCTATGTGATATGGAATAGATTACATTTGTTATAATGTGAATATATATATGTATAAATGATCCTCCCAAATTTAGACTAATGGCAGATGAAGGGAAAGATTAAAAAACAAAACAAATGTGGATGGAAGCTTTGCTACAACATACCTAATCTGTCCTGTGACTATTACAGATGCTTGACGTTGGCGTCGTGCTTTTCCTTCTTCTAGTTGTGAAATAAAGACAAAGGGTATGAGGAAGTTGCTTCTATGCTCATGCGTGCGTTCCGCTTCTCGCTCACTTCTATCACCGACAGAGATAAGAATGGTACTTGAGAAGTGTTTCATATTTTTCCTATCTATCACGCAGGACTTAACTTTCAAGTCATAACGCACTATTCGTCACCCTTTCGGTAAGAGAAAAAAAGAATTCATTACTAAATATAATCTCTGTTTTAGCTGTAACACTTTTAAACTTTTAGATAGTGAAAAGCGGTTTCTATAAATAGCTTCAATAACTTCCTTTTCTACAAAAATATAAATTTGTGCCAGAATAATTGTTGTTTTATTAGATAATGAAATTTAATGCATTAATATACTTTGATTTGCAGGGCTTGGACAGTTCTAACAGTGTACCTAAAAGCAAATTAAAAGCATGCTGTCTAACTTCTCTAAATGTGAGAAGTTTCAAACAGGCGCCCTGCCTGTGGTGTATGGAGTTGAGTTTGTCGTGGCTCTGGCTGGAAATCTGTTCGCCCTGTGGCTGCTGGTCGTCAAAGAGAGAAGAAACTGGCACACCGGTGTTGTTCTGTCATGCAACTTAGCCATCAGCGACCTGCTGTACGTCCTCACCCTGCCGTTGTTAATCGTCTACTACTCAAAGGACAAGCACTGGATGTTCGGCGACGCTGTGTGCAAGCTGGAAAAGTTTCTTTTCACATGCAACTTATATGTGAGCATCTTCTTCATCATGGCGATAAGCGTGAATCGATGCGTGGCCCTCGCTTTTCCATTTTTCACCCGCTCCTATATAACGCCTGGCCACGCCAAGGTCACCAGTATAGTCATATGGGTCATCGTTGGAGTCATTTCCAGTCCGGTGTTGAAATTTGCATCTGTTTGCTCAGATGGGTCTAATAACAAAATTCAGTGCGTGTCCTTCTGCAACAAGACTGAACACCCTCACTACGTTTACAAATTTTTCCTCTCTATGTTTGGGTGTCTGTTTCCCTTCCTGGTTACTTTCACTTCTTACTGTGTGGTGATTTGGGTAGTTTGGAAGAATGTTAACATAACCCCTCTTGAGAAACGCAAAGTCGCCCTGTTAGTCGCATCAGTGCTTGTGCTGTATGCCATTTCTTTCGTGCCTTATCATTTCTTTCAGATTTATCACTTGCATCTAAGATTATTGCATCCGGACAACACTGTCTGTTGGATCTATGATATGTACCAAGTGTCAAAGGGACTGGCAACTGTGAACATGTGTATCCATCCGGTCCTTTACATGGCTGTGTTTGACAGTATGAGAGTAGCATGTTGTGGAAAAAGCTCAGAAGACAACATTGGGGGGTGATGAGCTGTTGCTCTTGTTGTGGTTTTTGTGTACAGTCTAACACATGCAATGCAATGCATATAGCACTTGCTTGACTTTCTTGTAGCTATCTTATTTCAAAGTGTTACTAGTCTCTATTATGACTTTTCTAAAACACTTTCATTGTGTTTATTTTGGTTAATTTCCTGTTGGCCTAGTTCAGCAATAAAAATTATACTGAATCAGTTATTTCTTTTCATTTTGTTTGCAAGGAGCCAGCCTTTCTTATATTTTTAAGTGCTCCTGAGCAATAGTTCTCTATGGTTTCACAAATTTTCAGTCCAGTCCTTGCATCTGATCACATCACCTGAAAAACGTTTTGTTTTTGTGTTTGTTTGTTTGTTTGTTTAACCATTTTATACTGACATATGAATCATTCAAGCATTAACAAAGTCCTCTATGGCAAAGGATGAACCCGAGTTGTGTCTACAAATAACAGACAACATAGCAAAGAACCAATTTTTAAATGTATCTTTTAATTTTTTGTTGCTAGCAGCTTGTCAGAAAAATATTTTAACTTATTCAAAGTACTTTAGTTGAATCTATGAAAATTCCCAAAGATAAATAAAATATTTTTTGCATCAACAACATGATTCCCAACGGGATATTAGTCAAGTGCAGTGTGTCCTTCAAAAAATCTAAGGAAACTGAACAAGTGCAGAACAAAAGAAGAAGTGATGGGTCTGAAAAAATCAAGCTGTGTATGGCAAATGATCAGTCCTGACACCTCGCCTGAGATATGCATCTGGCCCTTGAGCAGATCTAACATTTCTTTGACCTATGCATCTCAGAATTTTCGGTTGTCTGCAGGAGAGACTGCACCCAATTGGACAAGAAACCAACTTCTTTTAAAATGCTTTACTACAATTGACAACATGTTAAATCAAGTCAACATGCCAGCTTCTAAAGTTGACCGACCATCATCTACAGACATCTACCACTTGAGTGAGACAGGCTGCAGTGGTGCAACCTCTGTCCAAAGGATTTGTAAAGGTGCAATCTCCAGAAATACCTTATGTTCCTTGACTTGAATGCAGACCAACAGTGCTTTGAAGAATACTGCTAGAAATAAAGGTTTTCTAATGCCCCAAAATTTGCTCTTGAATGTGCTTCTTTTCCACTATCAAACATGTGAGGAAGGTTTGAAAGAATCCAGAATATTATTTAATTTTCACTAATCTAGTTTTGTGTAGTAGAAGTCCCTTTAAAAATGTAGTTGGTCGAATTGAAAAATAAAAATCGTTGTTATTGTTGCTCTTAAAAAAACTTTTTAAATTAAATTTCATGTTCATGTAAATTGCATGTTCGTGTCTTTGTTTGTTTGTTTTTAAACCCCTAAGATCTCAGATATTGCTTTCTGTTAAAAACTTAATTTTACATTTGCGTAGAATTTTCCAGATTATTATCAACCCCGATGTTTAATTTGGTTTGGTTTTAGACAATGAGTTCTGCGCTCTTATTTTGAAGCAAAAAAAAAGGGATTACACTATACTTTTATTGTGAAGTGGTAGGAAGTGCGTACAGTAGCGACGCCGCTCGACTCATACTGCTCCGGTCCTAAAGTAAAGCTAGCAGTGAGGATGCCGTCGAGTGAATACGACGAGTAAGTTCTGTTTGTTTCATTTCATACTGTGAAGTCTTTATTGAGCTCAAAATAACGTGGCATTTTCGCATCTGTCTTTCAGCTCCAAGCCCAGCTGGGCTGATCAAGTTGAGGAGGAAGGAGATGAAGGTAAAGAGCCTATTATCAGCTTTAGCTAATGCTAACACATCTGCTGTAGTCCAGTGACTCAAGACGGAGGCCGGCTAGGCGGTTTCCACTTCCACGTGGTTGTTAGGCGTAAACGTAGAGCTAAAAATGTGTTTACCTGAGACATTTGGGTTGTCTAATTATGCAAAAGCTGGAGTGATATATTCGTGTGACTGACATGGATGGACGATTTATTGATGAAAAGAGTTACCGATATATGCTGAGGCCTGTAACAGTGACGTAAGCAGGGTCTCTCAGTACTAACATGAGTGCAGCTAGCAGGCTACGCTAGCAACACAGCTGTGTTAGAAGTAGGGTTTCAGCGCCACGGGTAATCAAAAGTCAATAAGTGTCTTATTGCAAATAAGAACACCCGAGTGTGAAATCCAATTCAGAACTGGATATTTGATCAAAAGATGAGCCTTGATGGTGCTTTCATTGAGAGTTTGATTGAATACGTGGGAAGCGAAGCTCTTCAGAAACGGGGCGTGAAAAACAATCGTTTTTCTAGCAGTTTCAAGGACTAAACTGAATGTTTTCTTCACAGGCACACTGCCATCCCCCAAGGAGACCATCAAAGGAAATATTAAAACTGTCACGGAATATAAAATAGATGATGATGGAAAGAAGTACAAGGTAATAAAACGTTTATTATGTCGTTTTTACAAGGCTCATTATACAAAGTCTTATCTTCATTATATTTAAATGGTTAAAAATGCATCTATCATTGCATTTGTAGACCAATAGAGTTATAAGAATGGATGCAGTGATTGCATTACTTTTGTTAAGGAGATATAGATACTGTCTGTAGTGCTGTAGGACAAGTAGTTTTTTCTCCCACTCATTGATCCTTTGCTAAGCATGGGTGTCGCCCATGTAGTAATTGCAGTCTAAAACAGGGCTCTGGAGGAGCATGAAAAAAATGGCTGCACAAAAAAGTGCAGGAAAAACGGTTGTTACTGATATAACTGCAGTTCTGTAACGGAGTGTGATAAGGTTTATCATCGATTGTGTAAGGTTATCAGGCTTTAGTCTGTGGTGTCCATGGTCAACCCTGGGCTGCACCTCTGAAACCCTGTGGCACATGATGGGTTGTACAATTTATTTTGAGCATTAGAACTTCATAAGCTATGAGTAATATATGTTAAAAAGCAATTACAGGCACATTTAAAACATAGATACAGAGTAAAACCCATTCTTGTTTTCCATCTACTAGATTCTAAATTTACAAACTTCTCAATTGACATGTTATACAGCAAAGTTACAGATGTAGTCATTAAATGGTTTTTAATATTTCTTTTATTGATACCAGATGCCCTCTAGAGGTCATAGTTTCATCTGAAAGCTTCGAGTAAGACTGCATTTTTCAAGATTTGTATAGATTTTATTAGAGGCGCATTAGTTCAGGGTGGCTGCGGTAAAGCAGGTCATCTACTAACTGGAAGGTTGGTTGTTCGGTTCCTTGCTGCTCCAGTCTGCATGCCAAACTATACTTGGGCAAGACACTGAACCTGATGCTTTCATTGAAGTGTTAATGTTAGATAGAAAGCAAGGTAGAAAAAATGCTTTTGTTAATTGGTGAATGAGACATGTTGCATAAAGCCTGAATAGAGTAGATGACTGCTAAATGAGAACCAGTCCTTTTAACATAACCTTCTTAAATATTTGCACTTGCTGTATACAAAGAAACTTGTTTGTAATATTATTAATTAATATTAATATTGATTTATATGTTGTTGATTTTGTTTCTTTGTCCTCTAGATTGTGCGAACCTTTAAGATTGAGACAAGGAAAGCTTCAAAAGCTGTTGCCAGAAGAAAGGTCTGTCTTTAAATTAAATAAAAGTAAACCTTTTTCCACTTTATCCATGAGCAAAATAGTAAACTCTGTGTCAAACATTATCCCGCACTCATTTCAGAACTGGAAGAAATTTGGTAACTCTGAGTATGATGCACCAGGTCCTAATGTTGCCACCACTACCGTCAGTGATGATGTCTTCATGACTTTCATCTCCAGCAAAGAGGTGAGAGTCTTGCTTTTTTGTGTTGCTGCTTTTGTTTACTGTTCTAATTAAAAAAAAAAAAGTTAACTATGGTGTAGCTTTGCCTTTTTACTTGATGTATCTTTTTCATTTTGTAGGACTTAAATGCCCAAGACCAGGATGAAGATCCGATGAACAAACTGAAAGGACAGAAGATCGTGTCTTGTCGTATTTGCAAAGGTGATCACTGGACTACACGCTGTCCGTACAAGGACACCCTGGGCCCAATGCAGAAGGAGCTGGCTGAACAGCTCGGGCTTTCTACTGGAGACAAGGATAAGCCTGCTGGTTCAGGTATCATGAACATACCATTCATATAGTCAAATTTTTGCTGTCAGATGTTCTGTTGCGGTTTGGTGTTCCTAAAGTTATCATGACTAATGTTGCATGCTTTTCCTTTCACCAGCGGAGCCAGAGCCTGCACAGCCTGCACAGAGCAAGACCGGGAAGTATGTTCCTCCGAGCCTGAGGGATGGAGGCACCAGAAGAGGGGAGTCCATGCAGCCTAACCGCAGAGGTGGGTGCACATTGTCTGCTTATACTATTCACACCCGTTATTCTTTGAGAAATTGCCATAGGCATTATAAAACATGGATGTAACTTCCAGGTCAGAAAAATGAAGCCAGTGCAGCAATGCAGCCATCTGGTGGCTTTCTATTGTGTTGCCACCAGATGGCGATAGAAATGCAGGGTTTCAAAAAGACTTCCAGTCCTATAGAAGTTTAGAGGGAAAGGCTTTCTTAGTTTATGGGCTCTCACTTATTTTTTTTCACTTTTTTGGAAGTCTTAGTAATGCTATGTTTCAAAAAGGAAGATGAAATTGCATGCTCAATGGCTAATGAGTTGTCAGTCAAAAATACATTACACTGAGCTTGCAGTGTTACAGTCACACCCAGCCTCCCAAATTGCGTCCAGTTTTTGCAACCGAGATGGCAACAGTGGAAATGCTAAACTTCAGGGCTTCAAAACAGATCTTTAGAAACTAGTGGATGGTGTAATGGTAGTGGTATTATGGTTGATAATGCCTGCACAGCCTCAAGTATTGTTCAATAGAAACACTGTTTGTTTTTGACAGCTGATGACAATGCTACCATTCGTGTCACCAACCTGTCTGAGGACACCCGTGAGACAGACTTGCAGGAGCTCTTCAGACCATTTGGCTCAATCTCAAGGATCTATTTGGCCAAGGACAAGAACACGGGACAGTCGAAGGTCAGTTATAAAGCGAACATTTGATTTAATAAAGTGTCAGCAACAATTTCTTAACAAACCTCTTTCCAAGACGGTGTAGCTGATAAATTGACTACAGTGTTTAGTTTTCTGTTCGTAAGAAAATACACAAACATGTTGTCCGTCAAGTGTTCCAGTGAAAGTGAAAATTGAGTGCTTGACTTTATTATTGTCGTTTTTGTATATATTTTTTTAAGTATCAGCTGCTGAGTGTGGGTGTGTTTTCTTTTCCTTTTTAAAAAAACTGTTGACATTGAACTGAAACTGAGCATGCTTCAGTAATCTCATCCTGTTTCCAACAGGGATTTGCCTTTATCAGTTTCCACCGTCGGGAGGATGCAGCAAGAGCCATCGCAGGAGTGTCAGGATTTGGATATGATCATCTTATTCTCAATGTTGAATGGGCCAAGTAAGTTCAGTCTGTCAGTTTTGTCAATGTACTTGTCATAATGTTGTATAATCTTGTCGCTGACTAAATTTCACTCTCTTTGCAGACCGTCAAACAACTGAGGAATTCAGTGTAAATCCCAGGAAGATTCCATATTTTATTGTCATGGTAAAATATGGCTGTTACCGTAATAAAGAGAGTAGTTGTAAATGTCTTTGTCATTATTTCTTTTCTTTAATGCATTTTCTGTCTAGGCTTTATCCTGAATTAAACCTTTACGTCTTCGACATCAGACAAACACTACATTGATTTTCTTGATTTGGAGACGTGAACAGAAAAGAGGAATGAAGCTCTTCACAAAATCATAATTGGCAAAAGTGTTAGCTGGCTTTACAAGACCTAAACGATTAGACAGAGATAATGACCATCATGACACTTATTATCAACTTTATTTTTGATTTAATGTGTGCACGCTTGTAAAACTGGATTTCAGATCAAAAATAAATTGACAAAAGACAACATGTGGCAAGTGAGCAATGCTGCAAAAAGTTACTAATCTTGTTTTCAGGAGATTATATCTAAAAACTGTAGCGTGCATTAGTGAGGACATACTAATACTGACAGGGATTTTAAGCGGTCAAATACTTGAAAGGTTTATGTTGATGCAATTTTTGTCCCAACTTTTCTTTATATTAGCACTACACAGTGAATCACAGTGAGCTTGACAAATGAAGCCTGCATTTGAAAAGATAGGCCTTATTAACTAATTATGGTGTCAAAAAAGTAAAACACTAAAACATCGAAAGAAGAAAAAAATACAGACGTTACAGTTGATAAGTACAATCATGTTTCCATAAAAAAAATGTATGGATACAAATTGCTAAAACAAAACATGCTATTTGAGCTTTACCAGTCCTCGTGTTTTTAATACATTTAAGAATGTAGCTAAAAAACTTTGAGGATTCAAACATGGCACAGACCAAATTTTTTGGCTTTGAAAATACATTCTCTTATCTTTTGCATTTGCGATGAATCACTCCCAAAGTACAGATAACAAAAACAATTGCAGCAATTGCAATTGCAGCAATGGCCCCGGGACCAATACCTAAAGAAGAATTTAAAAAAAATCATAGATGATAAAATATAACAAGATGGGAAATGTACTGAATTAACTGATGAGAACTTACCTGGAGGTTTGTTGACTGTGAAGTATTTAGTCACAGTACCCTGGGAGTTTGAGGCGGTGCAAGTATAGACCCCTGGAAACTCAAATGGTCCAGTCAAAATAGGATAATTCACATCCTGATCCTTGTACGTCTCTTGTGCTGCTTGTGGGAATTGCCAGTGGTATGATGGCAAAGGGTTTCCTGTTGCATTGCAACTTAAAATGTTTTTACCAGCTGGCAAGTCCAGAGTCTCATTTGAAGCGCTGATAAAGGTTGGTTGGTCTGAGGACATATGTGAAATCAAATTGCACACAGAAAAACTTGAAAATGAAAATACAAAGAGAAATATTTTTTTGATTACATTAAGATCATTTTAAAAACTCACAGAGTACAGTCAGAATATGCGCCTCTGAACGCACTGGAAGAGGACGTTGTTCCTCTGGCCACAGGTTTAGTTTTGCTTCACACCAGATCTCAGCTCCATCATCATCTCTATGAGCAGTCAGAGTGAGGACAGATGACTTACTGACGGGAGACGGACTGGACTCATCAAATGTCTGAGAAGACAAGATCTTATTTCCTTTGTGCCAAAGCACAGAGAGATTTCTTGCTGGTGCAACATTAACAATGTCACACTGTATGGCAAACTGTTGGCTTTCCACCACTGCACTTAAATTCTTCAGAGACACACTGTCTGGCATTTCTGAAATAAAAAAAAAATCAAATGAATTAATTTTACCCAGTTATTAAGTACTAATGACATACTTGAAAAGTGTGAGACAAAGTTAAGGCTACTCACTATAAACAGTGACTGGTAACACTTTTGTACACTGATCACCATCACGGAAATTCACATAACACATTGGCTCTATCTCCCACGCTGGCACAGAGTCAATTTTAAAGGGAAGAGAAGTGACATTCTGGGTAAAGTCCACTCCTCCATATGGAGACTCCCATCCCATTCCATCGGTCTGGTTAGATAGTGAGGTGCAGTTAGCTGAAAAGGAGCCTTGATACCTTACCACAACACTAGGAGGGCTTATTTCTAACGGACAGGAAGTGCTCACAGGCTTTCCTAAAACGATACAGGAAAGCTTAAGTTAGGCGTATCATCAAATAGTAAAGAAAAATACTATCAAATGTGCATATGCTGGTAATGTTTCACTGTGAACCGTGGCTAACAGACCTGGAGCAGCAAAATTTACAGTTGGAAAAGCCTTGAGGAGGATACTCAATGTCCAAAGTGATGAATAAAGCCACACTAAATTATATAACTAACATTATCTGGGATCACTGTTGCAGACTCTTCAAGATTTGTTTCAGTTTGAGATCTCCCACCCACCCACTAAACTTGGTGAGGTTACTGCTAATAATTGAATGATTGAATTTACTTCAGTTTCAATGGGCACTCTCTATAGAAAATCTCTGACAAATACTAACAAGAGTAGTAGCTTTACAAGTCTTATTCAGGTTGTAGTGGGTTCACTAGATGTTCTTTGGGCTTTGGGAAGGCCACTCTAGAAGCTTAATGAGACATTTTCAAACAATTGCCGATTCCAAGATCACCAGTTCAAGAAATTGTACATAAATACAAGTTATTCAGATGTGTCACCATAAGAATGAAATTTCTGACCACAACTTTGTGTCACCTTAACATCCTCTATTGCAAATGCTGTCAGAATATAATTCCTTTTAACTGAGTAGATAATTTAACAGCGTATTTCCGTTTGCTTTGTTGCTACACCTGCTGTCACAAGAGTCAGTTCCGGCTATACAGAGCTGTCTGAGTTGAAAAGAAATCTTTGAGCGCACAGTGTCTTCCAGAGATGGACTGGTGAACTGGCATACCGGGCATTTTCCTGTTGGGCGACGCACTTTTGCGCCGATGGGCCAACTGTATTGCCCAATTCAAATCTCCTAGACATACCCAGAGCTAGCCCTCCAATACTTTTGCTTTGCACTTGCGCAACGTGTGGAGCAGTGTTTAGTGCGGAAACAGTGGCGAAAATGTGGAGCTGAAAAGATGAGCGAGAGGAAAAAAAATAGATGCAGGAAAATCTGACACATGTTCACTGTGCAGCTAATATTAGCTGCACAGTGAACAGTACCAGCAACACCTAGTAACAAGCCCTTGTAGTGACAGGACGGCTACCTTCGCAAGTGAGGGCTCACTTGACCGCATGAGATACAGAAAGGTGTAATTAACGTGGTAAGGAAATAAGTTGATTTAAGGATTAAAATCAGGATCCAAGTAAAATGAACGGATACTTTAACCATAGTCACTCCAAATACCTAAACTGTGATTTTTAATTGCCACGTGCTGCTAGCCCAATAACAACTGCGCCAACCTGATCAAAAAGAAAAAAAAGCTTCAATATTAATAATTTAAAAAGTGAATATATTCATAATATATCTGTACATGATATTTTCTGTCTATTTGTGTAGTGCCGACCTCTCCATCGCAGACGTAACGGAAACCCTATACGCAGACTGACACGTGCGGGACTATAAATTCGGGTTTGGGAGACGACTTTCAGGTAATCCAGATTCTCAGCCTACAACTCTTTTTTTTCCCTAAGTCACTGTGAATTACCATCTTTAAGTGTTGTTAGGAAAAGGACATAGGAGGTAGACTACTTTTCGAAAACAGGCCTACATATAATGCTCACAGCTGCTGACACGTGTGCGCAATGTAAATTTAAAAGTTTGTTGTTTGTGGGACTCGTCATGCATATATACCAAAAAAATGATAATAAACGGAACAATCCCAACGGGACCTTTGCACTTTGAGTGCTCAGACCCTAAAAACGGAGTTGATGTAAAAGAAACAGCGCGCTTCATCCGAAAGATGGGTTCCGTTCTGAAACTATAATTTGGTAACTTTAACAAAGTAAAGAGCGCAAAGAAAAAAAATACACTTACCTATCCACGCAATAAAGATGAAGAAAAACATAGTGTTTTTACCAAGCGTACAAAACCCTCAGAAGGAAACTAAAAACGAAGCAGATCCACCTGAACAGCTTTTTCTAAATGTGCGCACACTCGTGCGTTTCTTCCTTTCGTTTTCTTTCGTCAGGCGCAGAAAGACTACGCCCGTGGAGGAAAATGCAGAGTTATTTTGAAGAAGTTAACAGTTTCCTCACTTTCTGATTTGCACAAGCAAAATTCTAAGTATTGCACAGAAGGTTGTAGTTCATACGTTATATTACACGCAATAAAAATGTCTTGCACTTGCTGTGATTTTGCGAAATAAATCCGCCCGAGCATCTAAACACATGAGTGACACCATACTTAGAATAAGAAAGTGTTTGAACAGCGAGTCAAGTTCATTGATTTCTCTTTGTGTTCGGTGAAAACTAAAGAAATAGTTGGGTTTAAGCAGTGTGTATGTGTTGGGGGGGCGTGGATTCTGTTATTTCGCATTTCATGTGCGTCCTGTAAGACCGTTAGACGCTCAGTCGAATAACCCTGTGTTACAATAAACCCTCCTCACTTCACATAGTGTCAATATTAAACATGATATATTTAAAACGCAGCATCAAAACATGTTGCCAACCAAACAAATGAATGAACAAATAAACAGGATGCTACAGTCTGATGTAATAACATCTGTCAAATCCTCTTTCGCAATCACTTCTGCAAAGATCCAGGTGATGAAATGGACAAGAGGCTGTTGGATTTTTGCAAAGATAGTTCAGACGAGGGAAAACGGGACTGTTTTGACAGCAGTATGTACCAGTGACGCAAAATGAGTCAGGACATATGACTGAAACAAAGTCTTCTGTGTAGAAGACGGGAAGAAGCTAAGATTAAATCTGATTAAGGGTTGCATTTGTAAATACATTTACACTCACAATGTTACTCCTAAACAACTACCGTACTGTAAATGCTTAAAGAAAGCTGATGAAATAATGCTTTTTTCTTTCTTTATTTTCAGTTTTGAAGCATGACTGGACTAACCATCCACTGAGCATGCATTCATGCAAATTTCCCCTTAGACTGGTACTCGTGAGGCAGGTTGTCCTTGGAGATGTGGAAAAATTCAGATCTTCCCCTAAATATTAGGAATCGTAAAGAAATCATATAATCACGAGAAACAATTAAATTTTGGCATTCTCTAAAGAAAATAAGATCTCTGACAAATACCATCGTGACTAGTAAATAACAGTTCAGTTTGTTGGTTATTCACATCAGATAACGTGTAAACAGTTCATGTTAATTTCAAAAATTGCAACGTTCCTTCTTTTTTTTCCAGTTCTGCATCTGGTACAGTTGCTTATCTTGGGGCCACTGTTGTTCTTGGGGTTGAATTTGTTGCATTAAACTTCATATGTAAAAAAAACAAAAAAATAATTTTGTTTTCTTATGGAGACTCCGTGCACTTTATATAAATCCAATGAATAGGCTTTGTTGTTCAAAAATAGAAAGGTTTTATGGTCAGAAGATTTTTCATGTTAATCATTTGTACCTCATTCAAAGCTGCAAGGTTAATGGAGCAACTCCATGTGGGCCTTTGCACTTTCAGTGTTAGGAATCTATTTAAAAGGAGCTTATGTAAAATGAATGCACTCTTTGGAAGATGAGTTCCACAACAGCATAGTAGAGATACTATAGAGATAACTTTAAGTAAAAAGCTCAAGAGAAAAAATACTTATGTATCACTGCAAAACAAAAGATGAAGAACTGCATCATGTTTTTACCAAGTTTCACAAGAAAATTAAATATAAAGCAGATCGACCTCAACAGATGTTTTGAAATTTGTGTAGCTGACCCCAAAAGCTGTTTCCTTTGGCTCTGAGTCACAGAAAAAACTGCCCCTATACAAAGAGCTGCAGCATGGTATACATGAAGTAAACATTGACATGGGCGTTGACTCACTCTATCGTTTCCACAAGCAAACGTTCTAAGAAACTACATGCAGTGTGAACATTCAATAAAGACATCTTCCTGTTAGTTTGACAAATAAAACCACAGAGGCTCCTAAAGACAAGAGAAAGGTCCGATGTGGTTTGTAGCGATATAATATTTCAACTGCAAACTCGCGTAAAATGAGTTTGTCGTGTTCTGCTTTCGTTTTCAAAAGACTGAAAGAAGATGTTCTTGAAAAGGTTACAGTACTGAGTATTCACACACAAAACAAAATGGAGTGATAAAAGTGAACTCAAAGAAAGTTGAGTGCAAGAGGAAATCCATCAACGCTCAACCTTTCACGAACCAAGAGGAGCATCAGTACTCATCAGCATTTGTCCGGGAGGGGGACAAGCCAAGGACTAGCCCTTCACCCCCGGACCTAAGCCCGCTGAAGGTTGCCAGGGATTGGCAGATGCAAGTGGACTTGGTTCAGAGGCCATTTTTTCCCACAGAAATTGTAACAACTACTCTGCGACCAGACCTCGCCCTTTGGTCCAACTCCCAAAAACTTGTTTACATCATTGAGCTGACAGTGCCGTGGGAGGATGCAATGGAGGAAGCCTTTGAGTGTAAGAAGCTGCGGTATGCCAACTTGCCAGCTGAGGCAGAGGACAGAGGCTGGAAGATCAAGGTGCACCCGGTAGAAGTGGGGTGCAGAGGCTTTGTTGCCAGTACAATAGCAAAACTGCTTAGAGAGATTGGAATCAGAGGACAGGCCCAACGGCAGAATTGAGAATTAGCATAGAGAATTAGCTCCCGAGAGGACCAGTCACTGGCTGTGGCTAAAGAGTGATGTCAGCCCTCTTTAGCTGTGGGTAAAGAGTGATGTCAGCCCTCTTTGGCTGTGGCTAAAGAGTGATGTCAGCCCTCTTTGGCTGTGGCTAAAGAGGGCTGACATCACTTGAGCAGCTAAAGCAGTCAGCTAACCATGAGACACATGCCCAGGATTGATCAACCCGTGGTGTGCCTGCCACAGGAGAGGGCATCAAAGGGGTAGAAAACCTAACACTAGAAACTTTGCTGTTTGACTGATACAGCTGTCTCAGGGCCTCCTGGAGGCCGTGCAGTTAACCTCATGGTAGTGAAACCTAAAGGAGGAATGGAAGAGAAAAAAGAAAAGGAAAAATGTTCCTGCTCTTCTTCTCTTTTCTGGAAGGCAGTGGGGAGGTAAAGCATACAGCCTGATCCGACAGGGAGGTGTAGGAAGCCAGATCAGGCGCCCCCCTTCCAGCTCACCCGATGAATCCAAGGTCCACTGCTGACGATATGTCCCAAATTTAATATGATAATCTAGATCAGATCTCTAATCCCTAAACGTAACCAAGGAAGGTAAAAAAATAGCAGATTAGCTTGGGATAAAAGACTGAAACACCCTGTGAAGTTGGAGCACACAAAAATGTGTCCAGCTAGTAAAGTTTCTGGGCTGCCTTTCCTCATAACAGGCATCTCTCAAGACTTTCTCCATTTGAAGCAATGTACTATCAGGGATTGTAACATTTAGTCCTTTTACTGAATTTAAAAAAAAGGTATTTCTGTCAAGGTCACATTCAGTTTCATCCACATGTCTGGAGGGTTACCTAGAGAAATCATGAATTCAGTCTACAGTAGAGATCAGTTTATGAATGAGATATCCAAAAAGGTTTCCAAAATCCATCGCTGCTCCTCTCCTGGGTGGGGAAACGAAATCCAAAACCAAGTTTCCAGTTAACCTAAATCATGGGACTGGTTCCAGAATAATCCACAGACTCTACTCTCCAACAAAACTTTCCACAAATGAAGGCTTTGCTGGTGGAGATGAAACATGATTCTTCACACATAGCCAGCTGACTCCCCATGAATCTTGACCAGGAGGACAAGGCAAACTGAGTAAGTCAGAGAATCAAGCAAGACCACGATCTCAAACATAACAAATGCAGCCAAAAGAGTCCGACAATATAATGCAGTGATTTACAAAGTGTTGGCTCAACCCCCTAGTGGGCCATGAAGGCACTGCAGATAGGCCGAAGTGATACAAATTCATTCTGATGAACAGTGACATATATTTATATACAAAAATCAATCAAAACTGGTAGTAGGAGTGGTTTAGTTTGTGATATTAGTCATTACTCTGACCTACATTTACTGCTCTTGCATTGATAATATTAATGTAACATTGCTTCTTTGTACACTGGCACAAAGTCAGTTTTAAGGGGAAGAGAAGAAAAATTGTAGGTAAGGTCCACTCCTCCATATGAACACTCCCATCCCATTCCATCTGTCTGGCAGAAATTTGTAGCCAGCAGCCTGTGAGATTTATGTTTTTTGCATACATTTTTAAAGGAAATGCATCACTTTATGTTGTATTTTGATTAGATTGAGGATTTTATGGTTTTAGTGATGCAGCACTCTTGACTCTTGGAAATGGCTGGTATACAGCAATGACATGGCAGTGATTGACAAGACAAGTTAGTGTGTGTGAGTGTAAAAGAAGCATCAGCTGGAGTTTAAAATGGCCTGTATTTATATAGCGCTTTTTCTAGTCCCTAAGGACCCCAAAGCGCTTTACACAACCAGTCACACACACATTCACACACTGGTGATGGCAAGCTACATTGTAGCCACAGCCACCCTGGGGCACACTGACAGAGGCTGCCGGACACTGGCGCCACCGGGCCCTCTGACCACCACCAGTAGGCAACGGGTGAAGTGTCTTGCCCAAGGACACAACGACCGAGACTGTCCAAGCCGGGGCTCGAACCGGCAACCTTCCGATTACAAGGCAAACTCCCAACTTTCACATTATGAGCTTCAGAACGCACCGGAGGAGGACCTTGTTCGTCTGGCCACAGGTTCAGCTTTGCTTCACACCAGATCTCAGCTCCATCATCATCTCTATGAGCAGTCAGAGTGAGGACAGATGACTTACTGACTGGATGGACTGGTGTAGTGCCAGATTTGTTTTTTCATGTATTAATCACATATTTAATCACTAGTTCGAATGCTTATGGAATGTTAACACAGTGAGGCCATTGTAATGGGAGACGTTAAACAGATAGTGGGACTCCTGCTTATCAGGGATGTAAATCCTTAGGTGATGGCCAAGCAGAAAACAAGGTCATAATTCTCTGTGAGGGAGAAGGTATAGCCCCCCCGTGAGAGGGGCCAACCTGTAAGTTTGTGGAATGTTCTTTGTCTGTGTGTCTGTATATAAGATGTAAGGGCGATGGCCACAATTCAGAGATGGTCCTGGTGTTTCACTGGGATGCTCTCTCCACATTGCAATGTGTTTATTAAACCCACTTCAAATCAAGCTCACTGGGTGTGTTGCAGGTTATTGTTAAAATTTCTACAACACTGGACTCATCAAATGTCTGAGAAGACAAGATTTTATTTCCTTTGTGCTAAACTACTGAAAGATTTTTTGCTGGTGCAACATTAACAATGTCGCACTGTATGGCAAACTGTTGGCCTTCTTCCACTGTACCTAAATTATTCAGAGACACACTGTCTGGCATTTGTGTAACAAAAAGGGATACAATTACAGTTTTTTTTACAGCCGCTAGGACACATTTCACAATACTTAGGTCACTTTTGCAAAACTCTTCACACAATCCTCCTAACTGACCTTCAGCTTGGCAAAGCAGTTCATTTCACATTCAAAATGCACTACAACTACCAAAACACTTTATTCAGGTCTCAAATAAACTCATTCTTCCAGAACACTAGCAAAGGTTGACAGCCGACAAACACACTTTGTCACCCACAAAACAATGACCTAAAAAACACTAACAACATGTAGCATTACACAGCGTTTTCTTGTGTAAAACAAGGACACATCTCTGTTTATAATTTCAATATATGTTACTGGAATGAATCAGACATCATGCAGAATTCGTTAATATTTGTTTATGTACCGTATTTTTATTTTTTTGCACTAAGTAATCCCAAAATACAAGAATTTGTATACACACCATCCACTGATACACATACAATAGTAATGCTAATCTACTCGGTCTTCTCCATTTGGCCACAGGTTCTCATCCACATCACATCTCATGTCATCTAGGGCAATACACCTAGGAAAGAATCTTCTGGCATGCCAGAATTGAAGGAGTTGAAAAATTGAAGGAGTAACACCTGTGTAGATGTTCATCTACAATGAGAATAAGCTGTGGCTGGTTAAACTGCATTTTTAGATTTAAAATATGTTTCAATAAAATATTGCTGTTGAATTTTGCTGTCTTTTTAAGTTTTGCATTGTGTTATTGTTTTGACCATAAGTTTAACAGTTTTGAAAACAGTATGTAAGCACATGCAAAATGTCCTGTACGTACAAAGATTTTTGGCAGTTGTTGTGTCTGAGTGGGAAGATAATTCATGAAATTTGAGAGATGTAGTCATTGAATGCATTTTGTGCCAAAACAATGATAACTGATCCTCAGTTTAGCCCACATAGACTTCTGTTGTGCTCACTGTGTGAGGAGTTTTGCAAAAGTGACCTAAGTATTGAGAAATGTGTCCTAGCGTCTGTAAAAAACTGTAATTCATGTTATTTTCATGTTATTCAGTGAATACTAAAAATTGCGTGCTCAGATAAAGTTAAGGCTACTTACTATAAACAGTGACCGGTAACACTTTTGTACACTGATCACCATCACGGGAATTCATATAACACATTGCTTCTATCTCCCACGCTGGCACAGAGTCCATTTTAAACAGAAGAGAAGTGACGCCCAGGGTAAGGTCCACTCCTCCATATGAAGACTCCCATCCCGCCCATTCCTTCAGTCTGGTCAGACGATGAGGTGCAGTTTGCTGATAAGGAGTCTCCAAACCTTACCACAACTCTAGGAGTGCTAAGTTCTAATGGACAGGAAGTGCTCACAGGCTTTCCTAGAATGATACAGGAAAGCTTAACATAGGCATATAGTATGATACAGCAACATTTAAATTCGGCATGTGGTCAAATAGTAACAATTAAAAATAATAAAATGATAAATTTAGCACATTATTTCAGCTCTGCTGGTATTCTGGATGCATGGATACATTAATTTGCATATCCTTTTAATATTTAGGCTTTGATTTTACTGTGAATTTTCTTTTCTGATCACTATGGTAATGTTTTGCTGTGAAACATAGCTAACAGACCTAGAGGAGCAAGATTTACAACTGCAGAAGCTCTAAGACTGAATAATGTCCAAATGTGTTACGACCCTCCCACTCTCAACAAAACACCGCCTACCATTTTCTGTTGGCTGGTGTGAGAGGATCATCAGCTAATGCAGCTCAACTGTGTCTTCCAGGACTGTTACTGTTTATACTTTTTTAGGCAATGTTGTTAATTGTGCTATGCAGTATGGATTAATACCCATTGTCCGCCATGAGGACTTACACTTTACCTTAGTTGATGTTAGAAACTTTTAATCCTTTACAGGATTTTCATTTTCTCAACCAGAGTGAATTGGTGATACTGGGACAGGAGGTTGAAGTTGCAGTATAATTCTAAAACATTTAATTTCATCTTATAAATGCAAATGAAAACACTTTTTCTTTCTATGCTCTACAGTTAGCTTATTTTAGTTTGTGTGTCAGGAGAACAAAGTGGTCTACAGATTTTTACTACACTTACTTTTCTTCAGTTACAGCACAAGAGTGCGCTAGTGAAATGCAAAATTGTTTATCCAAATAAAAAAAAAGGTCATTAAAATTAAGCAAAAATTGAAAAAAAGAAAAGGTAAAATCACAGACTTAAAAATATAGTTTAAGTGGACAGAAAGGATTATATTTAAAAGGAGAAAAAAAAAGAAAAAAAAAGAAAAAAGACAAAAAAATAAAAGAAAAGAAAGGATTATATTGATTTTAATATTCATACAATAATGCAAACACATAAAGATACTTGCAAAACAGGTCATTTCTTTATTTTATACTTAACCACTTTGTAAATCCTGGTGACTACAGTATTTTTACCAGTATGACTAAATATACTAGGCATAAAAGCCCAAAAACATCAGAAATCCCTTTTGGCAAGTCAAACACTTTGCAGTCAGATCCTAAACTTCAGCAGGCAGCTGTCATGGCGGGGTGTACTGATTAAATTTTGAAACTGGACCCAAAAGCAGGACACGGAGGACGACAAAACTGTGATGAACTAAAAGCGAGCCTCTTCTTGTGGCTGATATAAAACTGTTACAAACAATAAGGCAAAAGCGCATGAGGGAAACTGTGAAGGGATACACCCAAGACTGAACATCATCATGAAACACACTAACATGACATGGGGGATGACAACAGACGACCTGACACAGACCGAACGGAAACACACTGACTAAATGCATACAAGGGGTGCTCAAGGGAAGTGACCACACATGGCGCTGACACAAATTAACATGACACCACAGGAGGAAGTGAAACTAAACACAACAAGCAATGAACACAAGACTCTTTCAAGATAGAACAGGAAACATGGAGACGTAGACATGACACGAACTTAACAAGAACCACACAGACATGAAACATGACAGGTAGACACACGAACCAGGGAGACGACGAAAAAGGGATCTAAGAAACAAAAGACTAAAACAGCAACTAAATGAGCTAAACTGAAACGAAAACACAAAAAAAGGTACATTAAACTCAAAAACTTGGTCACACGACCCAGTATCTTGACAGGCAACAAAGGCAGTGATGAGCAGACAGGCTTATAACATTGTAGCCTGTATTTGTACTTGTATGTGAACTGTAGCCACAGTTTTATTTTGCTAGCCATTAATTATGGGACAGTGCACTTCAGGTCATTTTACTGAGTAACAGGAAAGGAATGTAATACTTTCTTTGTTAAGTAATTAATAACGTACATGTATGTACCCTAACCCACGTGCATTACTTTTAAGAAAAATAATGAGTAATGTGTAGCAAGCCCAACAAAATTGTTATAGCATAACATCCTCAGTTTAACCAGAACATTTTTCTAATAGTTTAACAAGCCCTCTTTTAGATGAAATGATCAAATCATAGAAAATAAATTTTTTTAAAAAAGAGTGAATGTTACCACCTTGAAATGACTGAAACGTAGGAATGAACCAGACCTTACACTAATTCCACAGCTGTGTGCAAAATACAAGTTTTTGAGCATGTTTAGACCCAAAAAATGTGTTTTATTTCCATTAATAACAGTTAAATTGATGAGTGGAGTAATTAAAACCAGAGATTTCCGATTTCAGTGTTTGTCCCCTCTTAAGAAATGGGGATGAAATTAAATTTTTTTAAAAATCATATCCAAATATGAGTTTTTTTATGATTACATTACAACAACAGATTACAACAAAACACACTTATTTATCTAAGCATTGAAACTGCTCAAAATTAAGAACCAAATCAAGTTTTCACCAAGCGTGCATACAATGAAATTAAAAATAAAACTTTCCTCCGTTTTGTGGTGCAGAAAACAAGTCAGCTCATTTCCTGATTTACACATTTAAAAATATGTGTATGTGTAAGCGCGTACGCGGAAATATGTGTGTGTATGTATGTACGCATGCATACATGTGTATATACATATATGTATGTATGTATGTATGTATGTATGTGCGTGTATGTTTATATGGGTGTATCCGTATGTTTGCAGGGGTATGTATAACTTGTACATATCTTTCTTGTGTAAATTTAAATTTGTCTGTGATTGTGTAAATACTTATGCTATTGCGTACTTCACACATGGAGAAATGCCAAACAGCCTTTCATTGTTCTTGTAACAGTGACAATAAAAGCTGTTCTATTGTATATCTAAAAGTTGTAAAGATGTGTGTGGATCATACATTAAATTGAGCACATGAAAAGATGTGAACATGCAATAAAATGTCTTGCATTTCCTGTTTTCTGAGAGAGAAAAACACAGGCGTGCGTAAAGACTTGATAAAAATCACAAGCGGTTTTCTAAAATTAGAATTAGAAAAAGTTTCAGTTGACAGTCAGAGGCAAATTTGTTCCTTCTTATTTCTGTCCAGCGAAAAGTTAAAATAAATGAATAGCTGAGGATGATATCTGATTATTAATCTGTTTTGTTTATACACATGTTTACACTCATAGTGTTGCTGTTAAACACGTTTCTGCTAGATTAAATTTGTTTGTTTGGACAGCAGTCTCTTGATTAGTGGAGCTTTAGCGATAGCTGACAAGATGGTGCATTTTTTCAGCTACAGCTTTAAAACAAGCATGCACCCATTCAAATTTGTTTTATACTGGTACTGATGAGGTAGGTTGTCCTTGGAGATAGTCGCCTTTCTTGCATGAAAATATGCCTCTGTGTGTCGTAAAAACTAGAAAAGCAAGGAAGAGCAGGAGTCCAAAGGCCACAAGTAGTCTGACTATTGCTGTGATGATTGTTTGATCTCCTGTGAGAGATGGGAAAGTTTCTTACATAAAATCAATCGCAAATCCCAAAATAAAGATTTAAACAGACAAAGAACTGCCAAGAACTTACGTGGAGCTTTGGTGATGATAAAGTATTTGGTCACAGTGCCCTGGCTGTTTGAGGCGGTGCAGATATAGACCCCTGGAAACTTAGATGATGGAGTCAAAATAGGATGATTCACATCTTTACTCCTGTACCACACTTGTGTAAAGTTTGGGAATTGCCAATGGTAGGATGGTACTGGATTTCCTCTAGCTGTACAATTTAAAGATATTTTGCTCCCAACTGTCATTTCCAAATTCTCATTTGGATCATTGGTGAAGGTTGGTGGGTGTGAGGACATCCAATCAAAATACAGACAAAGAAAGAAAAGCTCATGTTTTCAGTATGAAATCTTGTGGTGATTAAATTAAGAGCATGTTAAAAACTCACAGAGTACAGTCAGAGTATGAGCTTCTGAACGCACTGGAGGAGGACCTTGTTCCTTTGGCCACAGGTTCAGCTTTGCTTCACACCAGATCTCAGCTCCATCATCATCTCTATGAGCAGTCAGAGTGAGGACAGATGACTTACTGACTGGAGATGGACTGGACTCATCAAATGTCTGAAAAGACAAGGTCTTATTTCCTTTGTGCCAAACTACTGAAAGATTTCTTGCTGGTGCAACATTAACAACATCACACTGTATGGCAAACTGTCGGCCTTCTTCCACTGTACGTAAATTCTTCAGAGACACACTGTCTGGCATTTCTGAAAAAGAAAATAATTTAAAAAATAATAATAAAATGACTCAAAGTTAATCAGTGAAAATATAATAACGATGACCTTCTTAGAAATGTTAGACTAAGTTAAGGCTACTCACTATAAACAGTGACTGGCAATATTTTCACACACTGATCACCATCACGGGAATTCACATAACACATTGGCTCCATCTCCCACACTAGCACAGAGTCAATTTTAAAGGGAAGAGAAGTGACATTCTGGGTAAAGTCCACTGCTCCATATGGAGACTCCCATCCCATTCCATCAGTCTGGTCAGATAGTGAGGTGCAGTTGGCTGAGAAAGAGTCTCCAAATCTCACCACAACTCTAGGAGGGGTTATGTCAAATGGACATGAAGTGCTCACAAGCTTTCCTAAAAATAAATAAATAAATAAAATAAAACAATAATACTGGGAGTAAGGGACTTAAGGCGTGTGATGAGTTTCACTCTACCATCTGAGTTAGGTGAATGTTAATGTGAGTGCAAATGGTTGCCTGTCTCTCTGTGTCAGCCTTGAGACAGACTGGCGATCTGTCTAGGGTGTACCCTGGCTTTCACCCTATGGCAGATGGGATAGGTGACCCTGATAATGATAAGCGGACGAGAATAGATGCATGGACAATATTGCAAATTGGGTGGTTGTAATATACTGACCCGTTTTAGGTGACACGTTCCATTTAACTTTCAAGAGTGGTTTGATTTTTGATCACACTGTTCATAACTCTGGATTTAAAATATAGATGGACATATTTTTATTGTAAAAAACCATGAAATTGTTTGTGTTCCTCTGTTACAACATTCATAGTTTTACTGATACTTAACATAATGGAAGATTTGGAGGTTAAGAGAAATTGATGGAGCTACAGAGGCCTTGAGGCACAAACTAAATGTTGAAAGTGAGATGAAACGGCGAAGTACTTTTTTTGCATAAAGAATAAGTCATACTAAATTACATTAAAATATTTTTAGAAAATCTGTAAATGTCTTAAAATAGGATAAAGGAAAAATGATAGATATAATAAAAACAAACACAGACTAAAAGTAAGTCCCAATATAAAATTATAATATAATTTGGTCACTTTAGTCTCTAAAATACTTTAGCTGCTTTAGAGTTGCTAAATAATGATCCATTCATTGAATTACTGCAATGAAAGAAGCAATTTGTAGCATATTTGGATTGAAGACTTTTGGTCAAATGTCTAATGACCTGCAACTTAGTAAATAATAGGACAATATCTAAAATATAACAGCTGCTAGGCTTTTGGGGGTTGTTTGTTTTTGGAGGCAGCAAATTTACACTAGAAAGACTCCAAGTGATAAATGCTAAAGATTTTAGATAATGACTTCATAAAGTGGATTTAAATTAAACTGATAATCTGAAGAAATAAAAAGCTTATGACCAGTGCTAATGTGGTTGAAGGTTTTCTCCTGAAGAGGAACTGGACTTTGTGTTAAAACTATAGAAATATAATATGGTAACTATATAACAAAGCAACAAGCACAGCAAAAACAAGCAAACAAACAAAACAGACCCACCTGTGCATGCGATTATGCAGCTGAAGATGAAGGGCCGCCACATCATGGCTTCAACAGATGTGTTCACAAGTGCATCAAAGTTCAGAACTTTCCTCCTGAGTCCGAGATTAACAGATGGATATTTTGGTAGATGCAGATACAGTAAGTCTTCTTTAGCCAGAGGCAAATCTATTCTAGCCTGTACTGTTCAAGAAAAGAGAACTCAAAAAAGCCATACTAGTCTTGTGAAGAACCCCGCCCCCCCCAAAAAACCAACAAACTAAAGAAAAGAAAAAAAAAAAACACAACACACACACACACTTGCAGACAAGTTGCGGCGTCTGTTGTTCCGATTTAACACCAGCAGTCTAACAGTCCCTCTGAGAATACTCGTACTTCTGCAAATTACAAGACAGGGAAGGAGCCCTGCTCCACTTACTGGACTTTTTTGTACCATTTTTGTGAATTTTAGTGCAGACAGTCTGAAAACAACTCTGTGCAAATTTAAAATGATTCAAATCACAGTCCACAAGTACTAATTTATGACTGACATAATGAATAGTTATTAGATTACAATGAGTGCTTCACTTGCAAGTATATGGTTTCTTCTCTGTATGACTGTCATGCCAGCTACAAGGTTGGTTGCAAAGCCAACAAAGTTTTAGAGCAGGGTCCCCAAGCCCAGTCCACGAGGGCTGCAGGTTTTAGATCTCACCCTGGGTCAACACACCTGAATCACATGATTAGTTCATCACCAGGCCTCTGGAGAACTTAAAGACATGTTGAGAAGGTAATTTATTCATTTAAATCAGCTGTGATGGATCAAGGACACATCTAAAACCTGCAGGGACACCGGCCCTCGTGGACTGGGATTGGGGACCCCCGTTTTAGAGTCTCCTGTCTATCAGGATGAGTTAAAAAGCTGTCATTTCAAAGTTTCTTAGATGATCAGGGAGTACATTTTACACCCAGTAGAGACATTTGGAGGATTTATCTATTCATTTTAAAGTCTTGTAATATGTGACCCCTGTGTATATTTACTTTTTTAATGTATTTCTAACCCCAAACAGATTCAGTAACAGCAAAGACTGTGGAACAAGCAGCTCAAGGAAAGGTTTTAGTACAGGTCAGACTTTAAACAGTTAAAAACCAAACTCTGCATGTTTTAACATCTGGTGTCCACTGATCTAAGGTTCATTTACAAAATGCTTCAGAATTCAAAGAGATGAGGTTTTTCAACCACTTGGCACCACTTTCTTTGATTCCCGATATATTGATCACACTTGCTGTACATTTACAATAATGAAAACTACAAGTAGAATTTCATAAGATTTATTTGAAATATTACATATAAAAACTACATACAATTTATCCCACATTAGGTGAACATTTAACAACAACAGCAACAACGTCATGATTAAAAGCACATTTAAAACTCAATGTGGAATGGTACTACATAGAAAGTCCATAGCGGCCACTTGGTGACGCCATTAAATCGCAACTTTTAAGAGAAATCATTTCACCAGCACCAGGACTTGCAGAAGTGATTCTTGATGAAATCTTTACACGCTTAATCAGAGAGCTCCATCTTCTCTTGTTTAATGTTCTCTGTGGAGGGAAAGTAAGTAAGTTAAAATAAATTAATTTTAAAAAACAAAACCACACACTTGAATGAGGATTGGTGCATTCAAATCTTAAAAGATAATCATACGATTAAACTGAAAGTCACCTGATGCTTGTTCTTCCTTCATCCTTTCCGTGATGCACCTCTTAATCTCAAGCCCAATGGCCCTGGAGAGCGGAGGGGGCACAGCATTTCCAACCTGGAAGGAAACAGAAGCAATTACTTGGCAAGAAGCTGGGAGAGATGTTTCTGGGCAGCTCATGAAATGCAGTAAAGACATCTTCATTTTGGAACTGCAACTCAGTCCAAGATGATAAAGGCCAAAAATTAAAATGCTGCTTATTTTTGTTATCATTTATGTAACAAACGAAAATAATAACACATTAATTTATCCCCCATCACCTAAATTTATTGCCTCTCACAGACATAAAAACTGTACTAAAACAAAGCAGTTTCAAAGTTTATACTTTGCTAGATTCCTGCTAAAATGTCTCTGCAAGCCTGACCAAGCGACATCTCCTGAAAGAAAATAGTCATCCCTCACGTGACTTGTACAATATTGTGACTAAAACTCGTAGCAAAGTCACTGTTGCCACTCTTACCTTCTTTGTAGCAACTGTAACCACAAAAATTTCTCAGGGATTAAGAAAAGTATTGTGATTCCAGATTGTACCTGTCTGTGTTTGTCCAGGATGTTTCCAAAGAAGCGGTAGGTGTCAGGGAACCCCTGAGAGCGTGCACACTCTCTCACACTGACAACTCTGTGCTGCTCAGGATGGAGTACACGGCCCTGTAATCAAGAGAGCCTAAGGTCAGTTTCTTTCATTTAAGAAGTGTAAACCATTTCCTGAAACACAAATTAGCTTAAGACTTAAATGCAAGTACTCTGTTTTTTCACTCCTATAGTAAATAAATTTGAAGGAATGTTTAATGTAAACAAACTGAAAAAAACAAAAACAAAAAACAAACTTGCGTACCTGCTTGCCCATTGGTTCAGGATTGGTGACTGTTGTGCTGAAGAAACCATCCCATTCCAACCTGCCATAGAGTCCCGCCCAGTGATTATGGCGGTTCCCGGTGTGGGGCAAACACCAGGGGATCAGGGTATTAAACTGCCTGTCTGCAGGGTCACAAGGCTTACCTAAAAAGACATTTGCATGGAAACTATAAGAGATGTATCCCAGATGGAGATTTAAGCTCTACAACTTTTTTTTTTTTAAGTCCTGCATACCTCCTGCACAGGTGCAAACACCTCTGAGTGCACCGGTGCCGCTACGCCCATTCTTCTTATCATGATGTGTGTAACGCAGTTTCTTAGTCAGGGTGCCATCCTTCAGTCGCACCTCGATGTTGGGCAGATCCCTCCAGTCGGAGCCTGGAGCCAAGGGGATGTAACGCATCCGACCCTCAACCAGTGCACTCATATCCTGTAATGCAGATCATGTAACTTCTGTCATAAAGTTATTCTTTAATGACTGAAAGAGTGAGCCAACATGAGAACACCACAACTCACCTTGCAGATATGATCTCTGAGGATAGGCTGGTACTGTGTGCCTCTGATCTGCCTCTGGAACCAAGACTGGGGCTCCCCATTGTAGGAAATCTCCAGTGCAGCTGCACCATTGCGAATCTCTGGCAGGTCAGACATGGTATCCCTGACAGTGATAGTTCTGTAGATTCCACCATTGCCTCTGTAGACAGAAATTAGTGACAATGATGCTTTAATGTCTTGTGAGAAAGATTTGCAACCTAAAAATACAATATAAGCAACCCAGAAGGGGAAAGGGTTTACATTACCGTGTGACATTGCTGACGTATCTCTTTTCACCCACCACAACGCTGAGAGAGCAAGCTCTGGGGGCAAACACATGCAGAGGCTCAGGATAGCGTGGCAGCTTCTCTCCCGGAGCAGCAGCCAGGATGATGGCCCTGCGCCGGGTCTGAGCAACACCGTACTGACCGGCCTAATGAGAGCAGAACGCAGCGCATTAGTGATCTTTTATTGTATGAGAAGGAAAGAAAAACCTTATAGCAAGCTGTTGGTTAACAACACAAGCTCTGAAATTTGTTCCAAGTCAATTTCATTTTAGCTTCACCCAAAATTTCACAGCAGAAAAGAGGTTTAAGGTCTGACCCACCTGCAAGACACCAAAGGTACACTGGTATCCCATTCGCACAAGACAGCGCAGTGTGAGCTTCAGGACCATAGAGTTTTTGAATGACACAAAGTTCCTCACGTTCTCAAGCAGGAAGAATTTGGGTCTGTAGTAGTCACAGTAGCTGCAATAAGAAGAAACAAATAATAATAATAAAAAATAAAAAAAACTATTAATGCGAGGTTAAGAGTTTTTGTGGGAAACAAAAAAGCTTGCTGCACAGTGTCGGCGAAAGTTGATGACTTTAGGCGAACCAACCTAAGATAGGAGACAACAAGTGAGTTCTTGAATTTGGAGTAAGTGCGAGAGTTGAAGCGGTTCATCCCACTGAACCCTTGACAAGGAGGCCCTCCACACAGCATCTCCACATCACCCTTCTGAGGCAGCTTCTGGCCAAGAGAATTTGTTTTCTCTCCAGACATGACCAACTTTAGCAAGATGTTGCAGTCCTCGGTGAACACCGTTGTGCCTGGGTTGTTCAGTCTGAAGGCCTGTGCTGCTGGCTCCCACATCTCTATAGCCCAGAGGGTCTCAGAGATTGCTAAAGGCAACAAGCAGTTACGTTTTTGTACTGCAGTCCCAAAACAAACAAACAAAAAAGATGATTTTAAAACATTTTGTGAGTGGGTTGCAACATTTACCAGCCTGGTGGAATCCCTCAGAAAGTCCACCGCAGCCAGAGAACACATCCAATGTGCGATACTTGGGCACTTTAGGTTTAGGCTGTGAGTCCGGCTGTTCCTGTGCAGCTGAAGCTTTTCCTTTGCCTTTACCTTGGGAAACCAAATTTAATACATTAGGATTTCAGAGACTACTAAAAATCAATTTTTGAAGGAAAATATAAATACAATTTCTACCTTTTCCTTTGCCCTTTCCTTTTCCTTTATGGACAGTTGAACGAGCATGATTTGGGGGATCCTCAAAGCTTTTTGCCTTTGCATTATAGGCCTGTGAAGGAGGCACAGTATGGAAATAAGACTGCAGTTTCTACACTGAATTGAAGACATGTTCAAGACTTTTTCAAATAAATGTTCCAGTATTAGACAAAATCTACCATGTCAACTGTTTTTGCTTTCTTCTATGCACGTGGGGTTGTCATTACAAGAAATTGTTTTTGATGAATTGATAAATAGATGATTAGAGTTTAAAGATTAGAGTAGAAAGAAAGTACTGTACCTCAAGAAAATAGAAGCGCTCAGGTCCAGCACTGGAGTAGTCCTGGATGGATTCATTCAGGTCCTCTGCATATTCTACCTGGCAGCGGCCGAGTACGTCACCCATGTTTACGGTCACTTCTTCATCACTCCAGTACAGCTGATTGATGTCTGTATGGTAACTAGCTTTGACACCTTTGTGTGTGTTCTCAGGCCTGGAAAACAAGATAAAATTTGTTAAAGTCTTAAAATTTGTCCAATTTATAGCAACCCATTAAACTGTTAACAGTTTTTACCTGTAGAACTTGTAGAGTCGCAGTTTGACGTCTGACATCTCGGGTTTCCCATTGCTACGCCTGTGACAGAAGATCTCCTTGATGCGCCCAACACGGAAGGGCTCAGGAGCGTCCAGGTTTGAGCCCTTGATGTAGTCTGAGGACTTCCTGTAATACTCTGGATACAGATCCTCATCCACATCGTCTTTCCTGTGGGATCGCTTCACTGGACTGGCTGGCTTCACACTGAGAACCACATTGTTATAGAGGTAAGTGGTGGCCAAATTTTTTAATATACTTTAATATTAGCCACGATACTCAATCTTCCCTTTTTAATAAAGAACAAAATTTATTCAACCTGAAAAAAATAAAAATATAAACAGGCGACCCGTGTGTAAAGAAGGCTCTCTAGTGGCTGAAGCTGCACTACACATGTAGACTCCTCGTTCATGCAAACTAAGACTGAAACTTCTAAATAGCGTTAGACAGTACATGTGTATTCATCATTCTACAGGTCTGAATAAAAGTAACACTCACCTGAAATTAAAAGCCTCAGGGGGAAGGTAGACGCTGTCCCCCACCCTGAACTGCTCTCCTTTAAAGCAAGCCATAGCATACAAAGCCTTTGTGTCATGGTTTTCATTCTCCAGGGGTTCAAATACACGAGGCTTATCTTTGTCCTCTCGCTCTTTAGTCCTTACACAGCTGCCACAGAACCTGAAGGTGAAAGTAGAGATTTTAAAAATGTAAAAAAAAATAAATCGAGGAAAAGATCACGAGCAGCATAAATGAATGTGTAGCTGGTGCTTACTTGAATTTGCATTCTTCTGATGGAGATGTCTTCGGAGGCATTTCAAACCTGGCATATTCTGTGTCATACCAGAACTGATAGAAAAAACTCTTCCCGTCATCCTCAATCACCTTGAGGTCAACATCCACACCACCCTAAAATTACAGAAGCAACTGTTACATGAAGAAAATTACAATAAAAGCAGCTTCAGATCTTTCTAGCCCCTTTAAAAACTTACCTCCATAAACCAGTTGTTCGATGGGGCTTTATACATAACATCAACTTTGCCTTGGACATAATTGAGCAGCATGTCCTCACATTCATCCACAATGACAAGCTCGAGTGGATCTGAAGTCTCACCGAGCACCGTGTCTATTCCACGAAGGAACCAGTGGGCATGAAACATCTTTCCATTATTATCCTCCCACATTGACGTGATCCTAAGAAAACACCTCATTAGATTTGAGAATTGACCTGAGAATTGAATATTATTATACTATGTCTGAAACGCTTACCTTGCCAGATACAGTGGAATGGATGGATCCTCTGATGAAACTGAGACACAGTCTCCCACCTCCAGCAGTTCATCGTTCAAAGAGACCTTCCTGTAGTATTGCTTCTTCCCTTCAGTCTGAAAGGAGTTAAAGATGAATATTTTTATATGACCAGTGCTGGGAGCCACTGCTGCACTAGAGGGTACTTCTATTAATCTACCACACTGGATGAAAACATACGTGAATAGATTCTCCAATCCATGTAAGTTTGCACTGGGTCTGCTTCTTTCTTTTGGCATGAGGAACCTTTTTAGGCTTCTCCACAGGAACATCTTCCTCCTCAATGTTCTCATCATCTTCAGCCTCCTTGACTGCAAGGTTGGGGCATCTAAACAGAGATAGATAGATTTAAAGAGATTAATACGACTGCAACACCAAGCTGTATATAAAATATCATGTCTGTGTTTTATTCCTTCTTGCTTAAAATATTATGACAGATAAAGTCACTGATGCAAATATCTGGAAAAGCATTTGTAGGCAACACATTCAAAAAAATGCTCACCTTCTCTGCCTACAAGCTTGTTTGCTTTTTCCACTTCCTCCAAATTTGATCATGTCTTTGCAAGCTGCACACTTTCCACAATCAGGAGACTGACAAACCTGTCCACACACACAGAAAAAGAATTCAATATGCATAAGAATTACAGAGGATGGACATCAACATCAGATACTGTACAGATAGTATCCAACTTGCCTCACAGACACCACAGCGCTGTCTTTTCATGGCGCTTTCTTTATCATTCTGCTCTATCTGATCAGAGAAGAATGCATCAAAGATCTGGTAGACCAGCTTTGTAGTGGTTGCTTTAGTTGGTCCCTTACTATCTTTTTCTATCTTTGTTGGGTGACGAATAGCCTGTCTTCTGGCAGCCCTCCTGTCAACAGAACAAAGTGCATGGTCAGAAGACGCAGATTTTACTCTGCACAAATACCTGACGATAAGTGACGTAATGGCATTATGAAGCCCCTGGCCATCAACACACCACAGCATCAGGCCATGCAAAGAAACAAGCAAACCAAACTAAACAAACAGAATGTTCAATGCAGAGTTTCCATCTGATGTAAGAGGCAATAAAGTTCTCTCCGTGGGAAGCAATTGGGCCTGCATGGGAAAAAACAACAACAAAAAAACAAAAACAAAAAACACACCAACATGTGCCAACTTCCTGAGTGTAAAGACTGCTTTGATCTCCTTTGGCTTTTGTTCTTCCTGTCAAAGATATAAATAGCATTCGCTGCAAGAACTCTGAACTCTTAACAAATTCTAACCCATGTTTGAGGAAGTGTCATATTTCTTATTAAACAAGATGGATAACCCTCACCTATATGAAGGCTTTTGAGCGTTAACTCATACAGGCTCTAACTAAATCAAAGTTAATTCCAAATATAAAGAGAATACCCTGACAGCACCACACTCAGGCGATGAAAAGTTTCGTTTTTAATTCTGATGCTTTACAGCTGTGGGGCTGCCCCATGTTCAAACACAAAGCTTGAACTTGGGACTTTCCAAGTCTTCTTGTTCTATGGATTATGAATTTCGTAATGGAAAAAAAAAAAAGTTTACGAGAAAAAGCCTCCGCATAGCCATTATGAAACTTAAAACACTTCTTTCTTCACCTACTATTAAGAGACTGTGCATCTCTTACACAATATGCTCCTTTTCTAAATGTATCATTTTTGAAGCTGCCAGATACAAGATCAGAATCTCAGGAGAACTAGCTTTCTATGAGGAAGCACTGACCAACAACGACACTGCTAGAGGCATGATGACTGTTTTTAACGTTCACATTTGTTTTGCACAAGTGCTTATAAATGTCAGCAACAATCTCACTATACTACTAGCATCAAAGCACCTCAGACTTTAGCAACCCACCCACTGTTGGGTAAGTAAGTCTGTGGTAGAAGTTACTTTTTGAAAGTGAATGCCCTTTCCCAAACCTGCCCGTTTCCAAGGACCACATTCCAGATTGTTCTGTATAACAAATTGGGTATCACAAAATATTAAATATAAACACATCACAAGTGTTCAACGAGTTGAAATGTGAAAAGACGATTTGTATGTTTTAAATAATGTTCTGTTAAACTCGAGTGGGATGTGCCAGTCTAGTTAAGTTGTTTCTGCAAAGTTCGTTTTAATCCTATGACATCTTTAAATAAATCAATCACCGCACTCGCGCCGATTACACAAATCTGATATACGTGGCCAGATTTCAAATCTGCTGGATAAACTAAAAATAAACCACAATGTAAAGCCAAAAAATATAAAATGATTTAAAGTAGAAATAAAACTTTAGCATGAAATCTGGTGTAGTGCTCTTTGTCCATAAAGTTTCTAAATGCTTCACATTAAACACACCACCAAACAAGCTAAAGATGCATTCACAATGAGGCCTACCTACCAGTACAGCAGCATGCTGCATTAGGAAATGTTAAAGGAATGTTAGACATTAGGGAGAACAGGGAGCAGAAATACAGGAATATAAGCACAAATGAAATGGATAGTTTTAAAACCCGAAGGGAGTCAAAATAGCTGCTGATAGAAGAAAAAATAAAAATGGGAAAGCTGAAACTGGATTTTTCATTATAAATTAAGTATGTATTACATGTTTCTTCAATGCACTTCAGATTCAACATTAAGCTATTATTTCAAGTATTTGCAGAATCAATTCAGACCATTTTCTCTGAAATCTCAGAAGACTGCAGATTCACAATCCAACAGATGAGACCAACACCCTTGAAAAATGAATCATTTTAAGTATTGATGCAAAATTATCACTATACATCTAAGCATACAAAACAGAAAGTTGTAACAAAAAAAAACAAAACAAACAAAAAAAAAGTTTAAGCACCTTTTTCCTAGAGTGACTCCTGCAAGCTTGATCAGGTCTCTCATGCAGGGAGTAACAATAATTGGCTGCTCATCCGAATCACCGGCCTCATCGTAGCTCTCCACCTGCTCTACAACAAACTGGGCATGGCGCAGGAGCGTGTCTTCAGTGAAGCAGTTGAAGTTGAGTCCTGCAGGAGGCACAGTTGTCTGAGGGAATGGAAAACAGGGCATAATAAGCTTTGGACATGTCATTAAGAAAAAAATAAATAAAAATTTGATCCCTGTGGGAAACCAACACAGCAACAGGCAGGATCACTTTATATGAATGGAAATATACACAGTAAAACATTTTTTAAAAATTCTCAAACAGATACCACGACAGGAACCCGGATTCAAAGACAAGAGTTTGTTTCATTCACACAAGACTGCACCTCAATCTTATTGAGTAGGTCTTCATAGGTAGCATCAGGATTCTTCTGGAGGAATTCAACCACTATCTTGCTCATATAGATCTTCTCTTGCATCAGTGCAAAGATGGGAGCATACTCCTCACTGGGCTGCATTAAGATGTAGTCAGCAAAAGCTAGATAAGGAAAGAGTTGGATAAACATTAGTGTACTGTATATATGGATTTATTTATTTTAACTAAATGGAGAAGAAAATACACAATTATACTACCTGTAGTGAAACCAATCAAAGCTTTTTCTCCACCATCAAAACCAGTGATCCACCAGGCATTAATGGGTCCCAGCTTTTTGGCAGGAACACCACCTAAAAATACAGGGGGGGAAAAAAAGGTTATAAAAGCTAAAAGACAATGTACAATCATAATGAACTTTCTATAACTGGACAGGTTTTCCATACCATCCATACAAGGGTTGTCATCATAGATGGGTTTGACAACACAGCTGAAGTAAAGCTCAACATTCTTCTCAATAAGTCCAGAGTCGAATGGACAGAGATGGCCACGCTTGTCATAAACACTGCAACACACATTGTTATACCATATGACTGACAAAAACTTTAAGTTTTAGAATATAAAAACAGTCTAATTAGAAGGAACACATCTGTTCTTCTAAACTCCTTTTACTTTAGGGATCACCACAGCAGATCATCTGCCCATCTCTCACTCCATTCCTAACATCGTTCTGTCACGCCAACCCACTGCAAGTCTTCCTTCACCACATCATGGATCTTCTCTATGGTCTCTTGCCCTCCACAAGGTTACTATCCATACTCTGTCCAAACCTTGCGTCTCTAACCCTGTCTGCAAATCTCTGAACCTGATCTGTACTCATTCATAATACTATCAATTCTGGACCCTGACAATTAAAATCTGATTATCTACAGCTCCGCCTCCAGTCTTGTCTGTATGTCTCAATACCATCTTGTAAACCTTCCCTTTCGCTATTGCTGATATCATTCTGTCACGAATCACCCCTGACCCATTTCGAAAGCCTCTCCACCCCTGCCCAACTCCCTTCTTCACCCCTCATGTGCTGTCCTTTGCTTAAGGTTGAGCCAATTTCAATACTACTTGCAGCAGCATTGTTGTGCTTAGATGTCTCCCTTTCACACAGCTTTCATTCTTCTCTCCAGAGCATACCCCCCATTTTTCCACCTCCTTCCTATTGTTACTACAGATCACTATGTCGTCTGCAAACACCCTTCCTGCCTAACCTCATCTGTCAATCTGTCCATCACCACTACAAACAAGAAGGGACTCAGAGCAGATCCCTCATGTAATCCCACCCCTACAATGAACCCATCTCACCAGTATATGTTTTTTTTTAGATCCACAAGGATGCAGTGCAACTCTTCTTGTCATTGGATAGTTCTCCACCACTCTCAAAGCAAACATCAAATCTGTTGTGCTCTTTCTGTGTGAAGCCACATACTTCATGGTATCAAACTTTACCCCACTGTAGTTACTACTACCACCACCTCATCTGACCAACCACCTTTCCAAGCTATCCTTTTCATAGATGCCCTCACCCATTTCCTGCACTTCCTGACCAACAGTTCCCCTCCGTCATTTTCTTCATTCTTGAGTTCCTCAAGGTACTATTTCCACCCTGTCACCACCCTCTTGACATAATAGTACATTTCCAACTCTATCCTGCTGCCCATTCAAGCTTGATGTCTCCCTCTAGCCAGTCACAGATCTTTCTTTCCTTGCAGTTTTGTTTTGTTCCTCTTACCTAACAAGCTGTGTATGTTACCTCACAGGAACAAAACCTTAATAAAGATGGAGAATTACTCACCTGAAGTTTGTGATCTTGTGCTGTGGCAGATCCTCATAGCTCTCAAATCCATCCTCATTGGAGTCAAACAGTGAGAGGCGCTCATCTGTTAACATTTCAGGCTCATCCAGCTGAAACACAGAAATTATGTTTCAGCAGACAGAAAAAAAAAAAAAAAAAAAAAAAAAAAAAAAAAAATAAATAAATAAATAAATATATATATATATATATATATATATATATATATATATATATATATATATATATATATATATATAAATTTAAAACAAACAAAACTGCAGTTTATGTTTGCAAGTTCTCACCGCATTATCAGGATCCCCTTGGAAAAACTTCAGGTCAGAATCATCTAGGTACTGTCTACAGTCTTGACATTTGGGTGGTGGTGTCTGAACAGTAACAAAAACACAATCCAGTCAGCACGAAGCAATAATGCCTTCAAAAATGTTTACAATTCACCTATCTAAATCACTACCTTTACAGCAGAAACCGGCTTTACAATGTCACTCTTGGATTCTTCTGGAGCAGCACTGCATAAAGAAAAGTGTCAACACATTTGCTTGTATAAACTATATCACAATTGTTGCTCTCAAGCTAAAGATACTTACTTGTCATCCGACTCCACTTTGAGACGTTTCTCCTCCCGAGACTACAAACAAATTTGAAAGTATGTGGAGGGTTATTTATCTGACACGGAGGAACTGCAGTTTCTACTCATGTTTTTTTACATTACTTGTACATAACATTACGGTACCTCCTCAATGTCATCATCTTTCTTCAGTTCATTCTGTCCGTTGACAGCTTCTCCATTCAAGTCCTCTGACTTGCGCTTCTGACTGAAAGACATTTATTTCAAGCAGGTTAGAGTGACTGAAGTTTTGTTTTATGCCAAAATACATAAATGAATTAAATATATTCCTATACGCACACTTTAGTGAACATTGACAAGATAGTTGGCTGTTTCCCACTGTTTCTGGTAACCCTGGTACTTGCTGGAGACTCTACAAAAGGAAAAAAATTTATTTTAAAAATTACCTTTGCTTAAATAACTGGAGAAAGCCACTGAATGTGCAGGTGATCTCCATCTTAAGAGATTTAAACGTACTTTTTGTGTCAGAATTTGCCTTGCTCCTCCGTCCACCCTTCCCTTTCGAAGAAGTTGGTGACTTGACAGATTCCTCCTCCTCCTGTACGCTCATGGTTACATCTTCATCATGCTCGTCTTTGTGCGAACCATTTGAAAAGCCATTCGTCTTTCCATTCTTCTCTGCGTCATCAGAGTGGGAGCCATTTTCAAGATGAAGTTCTTTTCCAAGTAGGGCCTTCACTTTAGAGATATAGACCTCCTTTAAAAAACAAAAACAAAAAGCACATGACATATGTCACAAGTTAGATGACAGAAAGTCAAGTACGGTTTTAGGATTAATATCAATTTGGACAACTTACAACTGACTGACCTTTGAGATCTCTGAACTTTTCATTTTTTCCTCCAGACTGGTCAGCTGATCCTGAGCATCAACATGCAGAAAGTCCTGCACCAACTTGAGCTTCTCTTTCACATGTTCCTGAAGTGACATTTTAAAAGAGAATAAGAGCTAATGAATAAAGTCCAAAAAAAAAAAAAAAAGGCAGCACAACTTATGCACTCACAGGCACGGGGATAAACACACAAAACTTAAAGAACACAACTGTCTTAAACTGGATTGCATTACTTAACGAGACAATATGCAACCTGGAAACTATCACATAGTACATATTTAACTTCTCCTGTTGACATCGCACCACTGGTGTCAGTTTCCTTATGCTGTCCACCAGAAACAGCTCAAATAGAAAATGGCACAAAAAAAGAAGACTAAAGCTGATCCTCGTTCATTTTATTTATAACTATTTATGATATAAGGGGAGTGCAATGCGGATTGAGTCTGGAACTTCCCTTTGAGGTGACAGTATAGAAACAGACTAAAATACTAAACATTTAGTTCTTCCACACTAAACTTCCGTTTCAGAACTACTAGATAAGCATGTTTTGAGTCCACAGCTCACCTCATCTGCAGATCCTTCCTCATCCAACCTCTGCAAGCTGTAAACAAAGGAGAATCAAAACAGTGCTGGGGTAAGTCAGAGCGAATGGTGTAGGAGCACATCCTTTGCTATACTGCAGCAATAAAACACTGACAGCGGGAAAGCAGAAACACAGATAACAAAACTTCGTGAGTGGCGCCAAATCTCACACGCTGTCCCATCCATTGGTAGGCTAATGATGCTAACTGGCTAATAGTGCATACCGCATTAGCCCTGTCAATGGCAAAAAGCTAATGTTAGCAACATCTGTTTGCACAGGTAAAAGGGAAACCGCCAGTAACGCTCAGGACAACCACAGAAAGTCTAACCCACCAGGACTGCCATTTCAGCTTTAACAGCCGCTGTTATGGCTTTTGAAATAAAAGCTGCAAGCTAGCTACATCAGTAGAACACTATTAGCATTCATTACAGTACCTTTTCCGGACATCGTCCGGGAGAGGCAGGGACGTCCTGGTTGGCATCGTAAACGAGCGTAAGACACGAGCGACTAAAATGTTTTAAAACCGTTTAAAACTCTACTATCATTAACCACCGCGCAGCTCCACGGTGACTGTCTGTCTGCAGATGGATGCTATAAGCAATTCGGGCGCGCGGGCCGTCTTTTCGCGCGGAAACCCGGGTGTTGTGGACTGTACCACTGTAGCTATGTACAGGTAAAACAGTTTCGATGATGGACTTAATACATCCTTGATGTACGTATCGTTTGTGACCGGAATTACACGTTTATGTCATAAATGTTATTAATAAAAGAAAAATGGGAATTTTTGTCTCTTTTATAAAGAAATAATTTATCTAGAAATGCACAATTAAACCGATCCACCCTTACTGTTTGATAGATGTCGAAGTGGTCTGACCAGGCGGAAGTTGTTGTTTACTAATGAGCTATCGCAGCAAGACATCTGCATCTGTTGTATTACTACTACTTAAAAAAGTACAATTAAAAAAACATTGACTGGATGGCATCGTAAATGTGATACACAATGTAGCTGTTGTATTATTGTAGGGTAACAATAGTTGATTATCCACTGTGGATCACTTCCAGTGCGACTGTACTATCCATGCCTCAGGTCATGATTGCCTTAAGTTGTTTGTAGATATTTTGATTTGGGCGACTGCAATGTCATTATGAGCAAATAAATACGGAGACAAGGTCCTTCAACTATAACCAGCTACGTGCCTATTCCACCACAAGGTGGCAGTGTGTCATCGGTAGAGGATTAATCTCAGGCGGTCAATTTGTTCTTGTACAGTATTTACACATGGAAACCCACCATGTCCGCTTTTACCACCAGCTTTTATTGACACTTGTTTATTCTGTTATTATATTAATTGGTCAGTGTTTAGCTGTGTGTACAGTCACTGCACAGTTGAATAATGTTTAGAAATAGGCGGGGTTTTTGTTCTTTTCCTTTAGTCTAAATTGTAAAGTACTTCAAATTTCGTGCTGTTCTACAGCAATGAGCTTACATGGGCTGTGCTTTATGTGTACACAACTTCACATACAGGTTTCTGAATCTGATGTAATATCCTGCAGCGCTATGGAAAGACTTGGCAGACATCCCAGCAGCACAGCCTCCTGGGGCTGATTCAGCCAGCGTTCCCACCCAGGAATCCTGGATGTCTGACAGGAAACAGGCCCAAATCTCCCAAGGCCTCTATAAGTCAGCCTCCCCCCTCACCCCAAGCATCCCTCTTACCCAGAAAAACCTCTCCCGGGGCTTTTTCTTTATGCTTCTCTCAGACAAACACTTACAAACAGGCCATCTTCTCCACCACACCCCACTTTAAGCCCCCGCACTCTGTCCTCTGCCCAGCTTCCCATCCTTTTCAGGTCTACCTTTAGCCTTAAAGCAAAGCTATATTTTCATCAGGTAAGATAGCCATGATTAATCACAAAGCAGTATTTGCACAAACAATCACAGGCTTTCATGTTGAGGCTAGTGTTTTTCTGACCTTGTCAGAGCATGTTTGGATTTAATGCTGCATTTTAATTCCTTCTAAGATGGATTCACAATAAAAAAAAAAGAGGCAACTCAGGACATGCAGAAAAGTTGCAGCTGCCACACTGGTTGAGTAAAGCTAAAAATCACACGCACACTTTTTTTTCAGTATTTCATTTATTTTTATAAAACTGGAATTAACAAAAAGGCATGTACCTATTAGTGTTTCAGATTGTACCAGTTTAATACAGGAAGCGTGCTACTGGACACACACAACTATTGCACACAAGACATTGCATAAAAAAAGTCATACATACTGTACAAAGACACATACATACAAAACATACACAGTTATTTATATATATATAACATAAAAGTTGGCGAACTCATAGGTACACCGATTTTAAAAAAAAAAAAATGGGGGAAAGGAAACATCACGGAAGCTGCCAAAGTGCGTGTCCATCTAAATTTAGAAGTCAATATAAAAAATAAAATAAAAAATAAAAACACTGACAGGGAGAAGAGTTTTAATTGTGTGTCCATGAGAAGAAGGTTACAGTAAGCCTAAACAACAGGAACCGGACACTGAAAAAATAGAACTTCCTATGGCTGAGGGAAGTTGCGTGTTGTAGGATGTCAGGGAACGAGGATGAAGCTGACCTCCCAGGAGGGCAGATACCTCTCGTGCGTCTGAAACCGGATCTTCTGCTATTTTGTAGACAAGGTGAGGGGTCTTGAGAAACATGAGACAGGTTTGGATCTTTATTTGCACACGGCTTATGGTTTGCAAATTAAACCAAGATGTTCACAACAAATTCTTGTTCATGGTGCTGTTTGAAAATTCACAGTAAGAGTGATCTACCCTGTTTATCCCACTCTCTGTTTGTCAATGACTTTGTAATTCCAAATGATGGTTAATAATACTGTCGACAATGGGGTACATGCCCCGAACACTTCATACATACATTCAGCCTTTTGCCCCCATGAGGAAGGCACAAACAGAGGCAGCACATTGATTCTATGTTACTACAACACTGCAAGGGCATCTGTTCTTTTAGTTAAAGCTTTTAAACAGCTGTTATTGAGTCAAATTTGCCATCTGTGCCTACTCCCTTAAGGAAATGTGCATTCTGATTAGGCCTTCCTCAACGGAAACTGTTTAGATACAAAAGACAACAGTAAAAGCAAGAGGGGCAGATTAAGAGGACAAATGAGGGGAGGGGTGTTAGTGATGGAAGCCGTATCTGGAGTATATCATACATGTTAGCTCTTACAGTCTGAGTTTCATGCATTAAATGTGAGCAGATTACACAAGTTTGTTGTAGTTTATCAAAAGGTACGGTTATATAGGGACTATATAGTCCTGGTTTTGTCAAAGGACTACTTAGTAATTTTGTTTCAGTTGACCACTGCCACTGACTCTGTAAATAATGAGTGATGCAACTTTAAGCTTAATGCATACATATTTCAGTGAGGAAGAGTAATGTGGTTTAATCTTACACAGGGCAGAAATCTCTACAGTAAACTACAAAGTGCAATTTTGCAAGCTTTGCATTGACACAGTTCTTGAAAGTCCCAAACAGCTATTACATAACTATGATATTATGCACATTATTTTTGGCTTTTAAAAGGGTTTAACACATTTAAAAGATGAACATGATCATAGGTATATAAGTGAAAATGGTTTGCTCCACAATCGAGAAAAGTACCCATGAGAACGTTATAGTTTCTCATTTACTACGTTGGTTTCCTCTTGCATTTTTACACCAGCTGCATGGGTGATTTTAATTGCATACCGATTATAAATTCACACAGTATCAATTGTAATGAGAGATTTAAGTCTGTGTCTCAAAGACAGCTTTGTCCCAGCCTCACCCACTTGTCTTAGATCCAGGACGTGCTAGCTTGTTTCTTTTTCTCACACTAATACACATGATATCCTTGGACCCTATCAAACACCCTATCAAACCCTATCAAACACAGGTGGTGCATTCTTTCATAATAGGCATTTTCTGGTGTTCAAGTTTGTTGGTGCAGTGTTCCAGAGAGCTGGAACTCTTTAGAGGAACCAGACAACGTTCAGAAGGCCGCCCACTTTGCAGCACGCCCCAGCAGCAAATCAAACGGAGGAACTCCCTTCTCATGTCCTTACTGCGCAGCGTGTAGATCACTGGGTTAAGCGCAGAATTCAGAGTGGCAATGCAAAAAAAGGTGCTTGATTTGGAGAGGATAGGGCAGGAATATATGCTGCAGGACGAATCCAGAAGGAGAATTGTAAAAGCGGGCAGCCAGCAGACAATGAAGACTCCCACCACTATTGTGACCGTTTTCAAAAGGGAATAAGCTTGTGAGTTGGTTGCTTCCTGGTGGCTGGAGCGTACAATCAAATAGATTTTCACATAGAGGATGACAATAGAGAGTAGTAGGAGGCTGAAAACAGTGACGACAAACACAATGTATTTCTTAGAGTAAAGTGGCAAAACTGCCGAGCATTCAGGGAGGTTGTCGATGCAGTTCCAGCCGATGATGGGGAGTCCTCCAAGAAGGATGGAGGTAACCCAACAGGCTCCAATCAGCAGAAACATTCGGCATGTTTTGTTGGAGCCGTATACCTTTACCTTGGTGATAGCGATATAGCGCTCTATAGCTATTGCCAACAGGCTGAAGACTGAAGCTGCCAGAGCAATGAACACTGTGCCTTCCCTGATGAACCACTGTATTGGGAACAGCTCAAATGTATTTGCCCCTGATAGAAAAATGTTGGCTATATATGCTGAGCCTGCAAGCAGGTCAGAGAATGCCAGGTTACCAATGAAGAAAAACATAGCCGAATGGAACTTCTTGTTGCGGCAGACGGCAGTCAGGACCATCAGATTCTCAAGGATGATGAATGTGCAAAGGATGACGATCAATATTTCGAGACTGGAGGGATGTTCTTTTTTTTTTTTCTCAATTTCTTCCCTCATTTCATCCGTGGTCATGTTTTTAGCATAGGTGTAGTATAAGCGAATCACAGTCTTATTGTAGTACTGGGAATATTTGCTCCCCATGGTGACAGGGTGGCAATGCACAACGGCTTTACGACAAAGATTCATTCACACAGTGTTGTTCAGAGCGTCTATGCCAGTAGTTTCTGCCTTTGAGTAAAGGACAGGAAGGATGCTGGGAGGGAGACTGTCCTACAGTCACGTCTCAGAAGCTCTATGTGGGTCACCTGTAAACACAAAGAAAGAGAGAAGGCCAGGATTACTAACAAAGGAAATGTTGTTGCATCGATGTAATAAACTGTGACAAAGAAAATATATATTTTTAGCAAAGCCACGTGCTCAGCAAAGTCAAAACCTAAAGCAAAACAGAGTATCCAGGAAACATGTTAAGTACAGCGGAAACTAGAAAATTCTTACTTATTCTGACTGTAATAACCCAGGAACAGTAGGATGGCGATAAACAAGAGCTTCAAAAATAAAACCTTTTATTGTCAGAAATCCTTGAGTTGCTTTACAGCAAAACAGATGAAAAATAAAGAATTGGGTGCTACATTTAAACCACAAAGGCAAACCTTGCAGTTTGCAAGGAAAAGAAGTCAACCGCAGAAAGACTTTGCACCTAACCTAAAGAAGAAAAAAAAAGTACTTTAGTTATTAACCTCCACAAGCAGAGATCACCTTCAGGTGAAAGAATAAATGCTTTGTTAGGGCTGGTGCTTAGACAAAGGACTGCACTCCCAGTCTGAAGGGGACATTCCACTAACCCTGTCCAAGCACTCGGCTGTCAACACACGGCATTGTTGTGGGGAGCAGACCATTCCACTCCAGTGAGTTACCTCTTGAAACTTCAGCATAGCATGCGGATCAGCCAGAGCTCTTCATCCTGACAAGCACCAGCCACCCACTTCCAACCAAAAGTTTTGCAGCTAATCAAATAGATACCAGAAAGTTAAAAGTTGGGGCTTTCCTAAGATTTGAAAAACAAGATGTTTTATCTCTACACCACACTTTTACATAATGATTTCTGAATATCATTAGTTTTATGAAAACTGCTGTGGAAAAATTTAACTAATAGGAAAGTTTTATCATGAAATGCCAAAAAAACAAGTCCCAGTGTGAATCGCTAAAATGGATTCAAATTTCGTTTTTTATGCAACAACAAAAAAAAATGGGCCCCAGCTACAGGATCTAAAATAAAGGAAGGTTGGAAGCTCTGGAAATCTAATTAGAAGTGGAGCCGGTGTTTTAAACCTGTCAAAAGAAATATGATCTCTCTGCAGACTAGCTTTCAGAGTAATTCAACACTGATGCGTCCTTGTCTTTGCTAGGGAAAGGGAAGAACTGAGGTAAGTGTTGGCTAAAGAAGAAATGAGTGGAAACTGGGCCTGGATCTCTTCTCTGTTCTAATAGGCTTTGAATCTAAACCTGAGAGCCTAAAAGATAAAGAAGGAACAAGACAAAGCCAGACAGAGAGAGCATGGATGTGGAACGGCATCTGGACACAAAGGCAGGAATCTGAGACATCGCTGTGACGTGCACATACATACACAAACCCATCAATGCATTGCATTGCATTGTAACACACTCGGCTAAATGTGACAGTAGTGTTGCAAAGCATCCTCCTTGCATTCAGACAGGTTCAGCGCACAGCTGCTATAGGCTGCCAGTAATAACCAACACACCGTTTCCTTAAGCAGGAACAAAGAACAATAGTCTCCTTCAGTGTGGATAGCATTGGCCTTCAGCCTTAATAAAGGGACAGCATGCTTCCATTTGGCTACAGCAACTGTATCATAGCAGAAATTTACAGCCAAGCACTCCCTTATCCAACTGCTATCAGAAAAGCCGGGCTCCTCCCCATCCCTTTTAGCTCCAGTAATAGACACAAATAGGAGTGTTTGAGCTTAAGCACATGTGGCATCTGCACTCGGGTAATTATATTAGGTTGTATTATTGCAGCCTATAATGAATTAACTCATGAAAAAGAACCTCTGTGTCTCTGCAGTCTCCTGTCTACTAATGGAGAAAAAAAAATTGGGCTGGCTTTGTTTCACCTTGACTTTTTTCTCTCAGCTCTGTCATTTTTTTTTCCTTTCGGTACGGCACTCTTTTTATCTGTTGTGTAGACAGCTCAAGGTCCGCCTGTCACCAAGGAGTTTTTGGCAACTGTCATCAAGGGATTTCACTTCATGTGGGAAAACTTGACGGGCTGGTTTGCCGAGTGCACCGTCTAAATGTGTTAAACCCTGCCCTGTCGCTCTACCTGCAATACAGTATATCACTCAGATGTTTCTACATTGGCTGATCAACACCTGAACCCCCGCCTCCCTGCCCCTTTGTTGAAGCATTTGACCCAGACAGCACTGTCACACTTCCACAATAAGGGTGACAATGCTAAAAAGTGTTGTCATACCATGACTACCAATGTGTCAATTCTTTTAGACTAGATGTGAACACTTGAAATAATAATCACAAGTAATGTCATAAGAGTAGTATAAAACTAAAACCACTCTAGTCATTTTATTAACTGGCTAATATCAGATTTAAATTCCCCAACTCCCTGAAAAATCTTAATTTTTGATTAATTACAGGAAGAGTAGAAACGTTGGCCTATATTTAAATATATTTCTATATATTTCTATATTTGACATATAAACCACATTTCTGCTTATGTGCACGTTTCTGCACTTAAATGCATCGGTGCAATAAAATACATTACAAACCTGCACCTAAACATAATGCATGCACTTTTAGCTTTCACATGCAGAAGTGCCACTTAAATTGATTCAAGGTGCTTGCTGCTACTACTGCACATTCACCCAATGTGTGTGTGTGTGTGTGTGTGTGTGTGTGTGTGTATATATATATATATATATATATATATATATATATATATATATATATAAAAAATATGTTCTTCCTCTACACCCCCCCCCAATTTTTTTGCACATGTCGAGGAGCGTGTCAGGCTACATTTCACTGTGTGTTATACTTGTATAACTATGCATGTGACAAATAAAGAACCTTGAACCTGCACCTTGAAGGTGGAAACCTACTCTCAACTTTTCTCTGACGCCCCCTCAAGTCATTATAGATTAAAAATTTAATCTGAGGTTGCTTCCAACACATGTACAGCGCATGCAGGTTTTTGAATCAGGTATTGGATGTTTTTCCATCGGAATGACGACAATTTCGTTTTGTTTTTCACAAAGGTGGAGGTGGAGGTGTAGCATGGGTTACCGAAAGACAACATGACATCCTGTCTGGATTTTACAGCAAAGGCCCAACAAGGTGCAAGAGCAGGTGATGAAACAAACGCTGGCAGAGAAGCAACACGTGAATTAAAGACAAAGGAAGCCAAACAAGAGACAGATACCTGTGGCAGGATATCCTATCAGAGAGCTTTGAGATCTGTATCATAATAAATTTCTCATAAATGATGCAAAGGTTCTCACGTAATGCGCCTTTCTCTGCTTTACAGTGTTTGTGATACTTCACAGCTATGTATAGTTTTCACACCACACATGCAAGAAAATGTATGCAGCTGCATTTGACACCGAATTTTTTAAAAAACTTTATTTAGTGTTGCAGGGATATGCGATGCATCATGATAGCGGAAGGCAAGCTACTTTTGAGTGAACATGAACAGAAAAAAAAGGTTCCGATTTTACCATGTAAGCCTTAATTTTTCACACTTATGAGCATTTTTCGCTTAATAGTGTCTGAAAGATGAGAATTATTATCTTACTTTCATTTTACAGCTTAAATTACAAAATAAGTCCAACAGACCTGTATAAATCTTGGGCCATAAAGGGTTTTAAACATGCAAAGATTGCTGGAGATAGAGCCTGACGGTTGCTCTTGAAAGCAGACTCTTGCTCTCTTTGGATTTTAACAAGAGAAAGAGCTTTGTCTTCATCGTGGCACTGACGGTTGAACAAAAGCTTCAGGTGTTTTTCATTAGAAACACACAAGTCCCAGTTTGCACCAGAAAACAAACAAAGCCTCACTTCCTTGTTAAACCTTCTGCTACCTGGCTCCATTTTCACCAGGGGGAAAGCATTTGAAACTCACAGTGATGCTAAACCTCAACAACACAAAAAGATTTCGTTAAAGACCATTTCAGACAACAACAACCATGAACCGTGAATTGAGAAAGTTTATATTTGACTTTTATCTTGGCTGCATTCAAATATGTTTACTGTTTACTTCAAATAATCCTTCAGCGCACTTCACGGTTGAACTGTTTGTGGTCGGAGACATCCTGTGACACATCTTTCTCCATGCGAGCAAGATACCGTAGTGGAAACATATACTCAGACCAGCCTCTGCTGTTCAAAAAAAACTGTATGAAAAAGTTAATGTGTGGATTCTCAAATGTAATCTCTCTTATATGCAATGTGATCTATCTCAAAGTATGCTATCACGGGTGCACAGGAAGCCTCTGGTGCCATTATTTTTTTTTCTTTCCTGTTCAGTTTCTTGTGTGTTAATTATCAGTGTTAATCTAAAATGTGAGTATGATTTGCTGTAAATTTTAGCCAGAGTGACTTACATCTTGCTTCCTTACTTTCCCACATGCACATTCTACTCTACTGTAAATGAAGATCACCACGTTAAAGTAACAAAGACCTTTGTATATGTGTTTTGTTTGGTTTTTTATTTCGACTGAACTAAAAGCAAAAGCTGTGAACATCCCGCGGAGGTGTGAGCAGAGATTCTTAGAGGGAAAATTCCACATGCAACGCACAGCAAATATCAAAGTTTCCCCCAATGTCAAGTGCTAACATGCCAGACATGGGGGGAAAAAAACACCTAGCTCCACCACAAGGTTTCACCACTGCTACCACAGATGCTGAAAGGAAGTGACTAAACCATGCTTACAGAGTTCTGTTTTTTTTTTTTCTACACTTTTAACTTTCTTAAATTTGATCAGTGATGACATAGGAGCCTTCCTCTTTACACTGACAGGTCAAAACACAAGCCATTTGCACACAGGAGCCCACCAAGACCCCACACCCACCCTTGCATCAAGCCCGCAGAAAAAAGAAAAACACAGGATGGACTGTGTCTGCTGGCAGATGGTTCCAGTCCCTCTTTACCAATCAATCAATCATTCACCGCCAGGCCTCCATGAGGAAAATCATTTTATATCAGCACAGCGATGCTATTGATTGTCTGCTGGCAATTACCAGGAAAAGGCAATTATCCCAGTTTCATGGTTTAACGGGAAAGAGGAGGATGCATGGTGTTGCTGTCACATGACTGTCCCAGACTTTAAACGACATTAGGGACAGATTCGCTTATTTGAAGTTTAAAGAAAAACAAAAAAGAACAAGAAAAAAAACTGCTTGAACTTATTTTCCCCTCTCTTTCATGCCCAGCTGCACACAAATTCAGCAACAAGACGGATGCAAAAAAAGCTGTGAAAATAAAGAAGTAACCAATTTAAAAATAAATTGGTTTAGGGTCAGTTGAGCGTAAACAACCTCAATTTCCTGTCACGAGAGAGGCCTCTTACTCCATCAGACTTAGGCCATCAGACTGCTGAACACTTCATAGACACCTCAGCTTCACTACTGGAACTTTAACATTATGCACTCCACACTGTATATAAATGCCACTTGTTTTGCACATATTCAACTCTGTATATTTTATATATTTTATTATTATTATTATTATTATTATTATTATTATTTTATTTTTTTACTATTTAATTTGTAAAAATGTGTATACACACACACACACACACACACACACACAGGAAAATATTTAGTATACACATCCAGAAATGCATACACTATTATATATTGTACATATATTTATTAGTTTCAGGTTGGCCATTCTTGTATTTTGCTCGTTTGTGTTGTTGTGTTTGCACATCTCTGTTGCTTGTGGGGCTCGCACACAAGAATTTCACTCGCATGTGCTGTGCCAGTGTGCCTGCACATGTGATGTGACAATAAAAAGTGATTTGATTTGATTTGATTACTCGTGGTGTGCTGACCTCAAAGGGAAACATGTTACGTGTTACAAATTCACCTGTGTGTTCAAGCAGAAAGATTGAATTAGTAGTTGAGGTGTTATGCACACTTTTTCATCTTTTGTCACTTTTGTTATTTCAGTCAAGTCACAAAGATAGGACAGTGTTTTTGACAGTTGTGACAGCTGATATTTTTGGAGAGCAGCAAAATTCACAGACCCTGACAGTCTGTCGATGATTTTACAAACTTACACATAAGCAGGACACATTGGGCCGAGGATAGACAAGTGGAAAAGTGGCAGATATATAGTCGCTTTTGGATCTGTTGTTTTCAAAAGACCAGCATATCACAACGGTGCTACGCATGAAAACTAAAGCAAGGGGAAATGCGAAAAATGAAGGCTTTTAGCAAGCCCAGTAACACGATCAAGAGGCACAACAGACTGGATGAATATGATAGTTGCTGCAACATGTTACTGTTTATGTGGAGGGGAACTGAACTGAGGAACAACAACGTTAACAGAACAAAAAAAAACCAAAAAAAAAAACATGGCGAGCAATAACCTAGCTTGCTAAACTATGTCACAGACATCTATATATTACATCCCCTTCTGTCATAAAAACACTAACAAAACACAGAAGTATTTAGCACACATTAGTATCGGTGTCACACCTGCATCATAGCATCAAACGAGAGACAAAACACACAGCAGTTCCGTTTTACTGAAAGGTGAAACAGTTCCTCCACTTGAGTTTTCACACTATGTTTTAGGTTTAATTTTAGCTCCAAATAGCAAATGTTTGTCTCTCTTTGTTTGCTACTACACCAACATTAATCACGTGCCACTAAAACCTCATATAAGCGCCTAGATATAGGAGAGCTCGTGTCCCCAATACACGAGATCTGGCATATAATTAGGGATTACCCTTTCGCTCGTCAAACAGTTTGACAGTTTGGGCACAGCCTCTTCTGGGGGTCGCAATCTGGCAAGACATCTCAGTGTGGAAAAAAAAAAGCATTTTTAGCTCACGTCTTATTGTGTCATTTTTCTGCTCCTTTCTGAAGTCACATCACAGTCTCTGCAGCTTGATAATGCTTTATATATCGTGGCTGTTTGTGTGCTTTAGGGTTCTTCGGGTACCAAGTGAACATAGCTGTAGACAAAGAGCTGCAGAAAGAAGGGCATCGTGCAGCCTCGGGAGCTATAACCATCACCCCCACTGCTGCTGTCCCCTCAGTGCTCCACTCTCTCTACTTGGGGGTGGGGGATCTCCAAAGTCGGCGCCTGAGAGGCAATTACTGTAATACGTTCACCCTCAGACCATCCCTGTCAACTTACGTCTCGTTTTCAAATTGTTCATGTTTTTATATTGCCCCATATTTGCATATTCTCCTTTCATGCGGCTCTCCGATTTGCAGAACCACATAATCCTTACTCTGACACCCCTCAACCCACCTCGTATTTTTTAAACTTCACCACAGAGATCAAAAGACGAGGCCACAAAGAGGTGATCAAATGCACATCAAGAGGGATTTATTTAGCCCACATCTGGAGCAAGCATGTTCTTAAAGCCCCCTATTAAAGACTTCATTACAGCACATAGTGCGCAATCAGTTCGACAGAACTGTGTAGCTCTGCACCAATAGACTACATTCTCAGGCAATACACAAATGAGTATAATGTTTTAATCTTTTCAGAAAAAAGCACTATTATTTTAAATTACTTAAATACACACTTAAAGATTATGATTTTCTGAAATACAAAATCTCAGGAAATTTTATAAGACACTTCTCAGAATTTACCCTTCAACATGTGATATGGTTAAACCACTTTTAAAATTGCAAAGCGCAGAATTTGTCGGCGTGCGTGTCTGAAGGTAAGGTAGTGTTAACCACATGGCGCCTTTCTTAGAGATGCTGAACATGTGTGCATCACATATGCGCTCTGCTTTTTTATCTCTGCACTTTGCACAGCTTTCTTTTTTCTTTCTTTTGTGAGTGTCTCTGTGTGTCTTTGTGTGAGTGCATGTCTGTGTACGGCGGCTTAAACCAGCAATGTACGTGCAGGCAATGCCATGCAATGCAGGCAGAGAAGTGAGGTCAGGATTGGTTGGCCTCTTGTGAGAAACCTCATGTGTGAGAGCGAAATTGAGTGACTTGAGTTTCAATCACCATGTGCCTCTAACACCATCCCATAGTTGGGTTTTTTTTTGTTTGTTTGGTTTTTTTTTACAATAAGGTGCCTCCTAATGAAAGGTTTTCAGCCCTCTTTAGTTATCTTTTGTCCCAGCTCACTGTTCCTATTATATCCTGTTTCTAGACTTTCAATTCCACCCCTTCTCATGTTCTCTTGGTAACTGCGCAGATGCTGTGAGAGAATTTGAGATTATTTAATGCATCCGGTGCTAGTGACCACGAGACATGACTGTGTATATCAATGCATGTGTTTGTGTTGATTGGTAGTGCAGAGGGTTCCGTGACTGCGACACTGTGACTGTTTGTTCCACAGATGCTGCAGTGATTTGCAGTGCACTGCACATCATAACAAACAGTCACGGTACACCAGACCATAATCAGTAACGCAAAAAAGGTTTACTGCACAATGAACCGCAACAATGTCTGCAGAGTCGAATGCAAAGAGCCACAAAGCCACCCCGACTGCTCCTGTCTAGTGTCCACTGATAAGTTGATAAATTGACAGTGGCTCTCCATCCCTCCCTATGATCGAGTGTAGGAAAACAACTCCAGACTCCTCTGGCAAACAGAGGTCCATTAACCATAGCTCTGTTTTATGGAGAAAAACACGGTTGCCTAGAGAGGGAACATTGTTGTGTCCACACAGCCCTAACTTGTATCCCAGTATTTTATACAGTTTAGGAATGATTGCATTGAATGGCAGCATTTATGTCTTTGAAATCTCCCCAGCATGAGTGCATCATATGTCAAAACGCGAAGAAATATACTTGTGAGCTGCAAATGTGTGCCTCGGATGTCTAATGTTACACGGTTTCGGCAGTTTCGAAGGTCTGCTTTATATACTGTAGGCATTACATGAGTGCAAATAAATAAACTCAGCAGTTACTAATTTTTCTTTATATACTGCATTATATCCTGGCTCTGGTTAAAGTGGCTTACCACTACGTAATATGTAAACAGCAAACAGTGTAGCTGTTGTCGAACTCTTCGAATAGCAGAAGGCAACTACCGTACTTGACTTTCACTTAGACGAGGCACATTTAAATGAAAACGTCTGAGCAGTTATCATTTAAATAAACGGCATCCACTTCTGCCCCGTCTGTCTGTTCAATTGGAGCTGTCTGGCTTCCATCATGACCCAGCTTGTGTTTTGCTGTAGGTTAAGTCCATCATATCTTTCAGCTTGGAAAGACTTAAGCTGAAGCATTTACAGGATAAACAAACTGAATAGCTAGTTTCAATAAAAATGCCCTCACAGTTGGCCATTTTGTCTAACTTTTAAAGCCTGTGAGTGGATATAACAAAAACCTAGCAACCAAAGAAGCTCATTAGGACGAGAGAGAGCAAATTAACTCTCAGCTCCAAACAAAAGGAACAGCTTCAGGAGGCTTTCACTGGCTGAACAGGGCAATTGAAAACCCAAGAAAACTGTCTCCAGCTTCCTCCTGGGTCTGGGGAGGTGGGGTGTTGAAGTAATCCTGTCAAGTTGTCCAGCTGCACAAACAAAGCTGACCGGATAACAAAGACTTCCAAGAGAGAGGAAGAAAGAGGAGGAGGTGGTCTCCAAAACAACAGCATCTTCATATGTACCTGCCCCGAGATCGCGCAAGAGCGAGCCCTGAAAAGGATCAGAAATGAGAAAACCACGACATGACCACACTAATTAAGCCTGCCACGAGGACAGACTGTACGAGGCTGTTGCCTTTCAGTTCATAAATCACGCTGTCCAATCTAAAGACCGATCCAAAGCCACAGGAGTAACCAGAAACCCTGCATTCAATCCATTCGTCATTGTCTCTGAAAGACCCATGTTGCAAGTTTGTCCTGAAAACCTTTTTTTTTTGCATTGCCACTTATTGGCAGCATCTGAGTATTGTCTCGTCCAAGCTTGAAACTGCAGGAGAATTGGAACAGACTTATCCACACCAGAAAGTGTCAGGAAATCCTGGCATGCTGCTACAAGCATCAGGGCCTGGTCATGGGGGGTCTCATAGTTTGTCCAAGTGGAAAAGGAATGTAAAGAGTCTTTAAAGCTAATGGTTTCTTTCGCTGATTGAAACAGCATTTTAAAATACTCACAGCTATTGTTTCCCCCAACAAAATAAAATCCATATTTGTAAATGTGTTTTTCATAAGAATAATTATTTTTAACTGGAGTGAGTAGGTGTCAGCAAAGAGCAAGCACATCATTTGTAGCTTAAAAAAAAAAAAAAGGCTAAAAGCAAAGCGCACCACATGTATTTCTCTGATCTGAGGCACTCCCAGCTTTGGCTGTGAATCATATAGCAACATGCTGTCAGCTGTGTGTTGTGACTTGCGCCTCGGCAGCTTGCGAACAGAAGTCGTTTATTTTGCTCCAGCTGCCACACCCAAGGAAAGTGTTTTTCACGAAAAAGGACTACCAGCATGAGCGCGTAGAAACCAGATGGCTATCCGCAGACCACTATTAATATCACAGAGAAATCCCAACAGAGGAGTATAAACACAGGCATTGTCCCTCATTATCTGACATGGTTCCTATTCTTTTTAAATGTATGCATTGACCTCTGACTGCTTTTACTGAACCAGGTAAAAGACAGGGCGCCTCTGGCAGGTCATGCCTCTGATCTTTTAGTATTGTTATGAGCCTGATCTGACTGAATAAAGCACAGACAACAAAAGGAAAGACAGCTTCCTCAAAGAAAAGCTTTCTTGCTGCTCCCTATTAGTGGACTGCTCCCAGGCCTTAACTGAAATCTGAGCATCCTTCAGGGATCAACGCCACCCACCCACCACCCATTCCCGACTTTATCCCCCTAGTGACCTGTTCCATTAAAAAAAAAATCCCACAAATTGAGTTCCCACTGCTAAATTACCATTAATTTATTTATCCATCCATGCACTTATACATCTATTTATTTATTTACCCCATCTATCCGTCTTCATTTCTCACGCTATCCCCACTGAAACGGCTCCCATTACAGAGGGCCACTGAGCACAGTGGGCTGGGTCAGCATCGCACAGATCCTGAACTCATGAGGTAATGGGCTGCTGGTCTGTGTAAATGTCCCTACAGTTTAACATAAAACATTTAAGGTTCCTTTATATAGACTGTTAAGACTAATACCATGTGTGCTTCAACTCTGTGAAAGGCATTTAGCCAGTAATTTGATTGACCCTTTTGTTACTCCTGCCAAGGGATGGGGAAGGGGGTGGGTGAGCAAAGAAGCCCGGCACCAGTCAGGCCTGTGGCGGGTGTTGTTCACGTGCAATGAGCCATGTGGTCACATGGGACAAACACAGATGGATGGATGGTTGTGTCATGTCCTATCCAAGAGATGCTGGGAAACACACCTGAGTCCACAGGTGGTCATGCATGCACCAAACAAACCAAGTCGGTCTTGCGCAACACCTGCATCAATGACCCTGTTGACAGCCTGTGCAACACTTGATAGGGTGACCCTATTGCTGCTGACTGTGTTTCCTTTTCACAACTATTCTCGATGTTATCACAGGAAGATGTGTACTTAATTTTAACCGGCTTCAAGCTATTCAACATTTTCAGACGCTGATTTCTCACGGCATTTCTTCAGCTGGTCCTCGAGATAATATGACCACAGACTTTTGTACTTTCAGACAGCCTCCTAATGAGCACCGCACCGTAGACCGACACACTGACCCAGACCAAGCACAGGACAGAGCATGATGGATGGAGGCTTTTATCTGAGCAATAAACATTATTTGCTCTAGCTTATCATCTTATCTCACTTTAACTTAAGCATTCTCCCAGGATGTCTACTGGACTGCTGACACCTATATCCTTCACTTAAGGATTTACTCATTTGGTCAGTATGGAACAATATGTGCTGTGTAGTCAGCATGCTCTCAGCATGCGTGATAAGAAAACCTTCGTTAAATTCAAATCCGGATTTGCAAATTCAGGCCACTTACTTGCAGTTCAGCTGCATCGTATTATTAACGTGTATTCAAATTACATTTCCGTTTTAATTCTCACTCTAAACCACCCATAACAATGCACGAGATTCAGTTAAGGCCATGCTTGTTGAAGCTATGAGCTAGTTTTCACTGAAAAGTCTATCTCCCAAGCCCATAAGATTAACTCCGGTGCACATGGGGATAATGGGGGCTTTTGTCTTATTATTACATCCTTTCAATACAATGCCTTCTTTAGAGTGACGGATGAACAAGCCCCAACAACATCAGGGGTCACAGCGTGGAGGGGGTGCGGGGTTGAACGGGGGGGGCACGGCAAGCTGGCTGTTTGGCTGAGCGCGGTTCCCCCTCAGCCTCGTACAGTACAGCTTCCATACATCAGAGTGCACATACACCCCCACCCGCCCACGTCCAGCTGCCTTGCACGTTAATATTTGACACGACAAATTGTTAATCGTTAAAGGGCGACGTCTAAGAAGCTGTCACGTTGAATCAAATTTAAAGAAGAAGAAAAAAAACATCTCGCGCTGTGCTGTAACTGCTTTCTTGGGACACTTGTGAAAGTGCAGAAGTGACGTTTCTTAACTGCGGCCACGCAGCGAGCTGGCATAGGTACTCATGAGTCATTGTGGCATTTTGAAAAGTTTGCCGAGACTTTCCAAGCATTATTGACACGCTTCACTGCTCATGCAATGAGAGGGACCTCGTGGAGTTTAGATAAGTGTCTGTCTCTGATTTTCAAAGTCCGAGCATCTATAAATATCAGCCTGGTGGAGCGATACAATAGTGCGGATCCCCTTTGTTAGGCTGCTGAAGCACATGCTCTTACTTTTTGCTCTTATCTTTAAATGGTGGGATTACTTACCCCATGAGAGATAGTAGATAGCAGAGTAAAGAGACGCTCCGGCAGTTTGATATTTGTCTTCAGGTGTCCTCACGTATGCGTCAAAGTTCAGCGCCTTCCTCTGTTACTCCAGACCAACGGTGACAATCAAAACTTTGGTAGCGGACCACACGGCGTGCCTTCTCTAGACAGTGGCAAATCCATACCGGTTTGAGAGCCACCACGAAACTGTTCAAAAAGGCGCGATGATCCCCCCACCCCCCAAAAAAGGAGAAGTTATGAAAGTCAAACCAGACTTTTTATGTTAAAAAAGGTTTTAAAAAATGAAGAACTAGCAGTTTCTATTCTGTCGATCTAATCCAGTCGGCTGGCTGTCTGTCTGTCTGTCTGCTCTGCGAGAACAACACTGGGCTGTGGAGCGTCAGTGAGGCACTCACGCAATACGCGCTCACACACCCACACACGCGAGACGCGGCGTGGAGTGTATGGAAACGTCATATTCCCACGAAGAGCCGTGAGTCTCGCTTTTGAAATATAAAACTAAAACGAGGCAGTTCTGCGGCCAACAATTAATATGGAAAATGCCCTTTAAGCTGATTTCTGGACCTTTTCTTCACTTTGGAGCGCTCAAATAAAGTCCAGATGTTCCGCCTCCCCACTTCCTCTTTTCCTAACAGATCCCAACACTTTTCAACTGACAGAGGCCAAGTATTCCTGCACTGTGAAACAATAAATACCACCATTTGATCTGATTTACTGTGTCTTTAATATATTCTTGTTTTTTTTTTTTTTTTTTCAGCTGACCTGTTCTCGTTGACTGTTTGTGGTGACTCATGGCTTTTATTTTTTCCATTTATCCCTCAGGTCTGGGCATATAGGTGCAATAAGATGGGTGAGGTGAAGGTAAGTCAGGACTTGTTAGTCAACAGGGCTGTGCCCACAGCTGGCAGGTGTTCGCCCCAGCGAAAAAGCCTCTTTCCAGCCGCAGGAAAGGTAATAATGTCTTCCCAGTCATTATGTTGAAAGCCAAAGTCGTCCCAAGTGGCCATGATGTCATGCGTCTGTGTAAAAGAAGAAGCTGCATTATGTTACTGCAGCAGTTAAACATCAAAAACTGGACTGGATTTTGTGGGATTGTGAGAGCAGCGTTTGGGATTGTTGAGACACCCTAAATAAATGTTTTGTTTGTTTGTTAAAAAAAACAGATTATTTTTTATAATAGAGAAAAGAAAAATCTGAACGACAAGTGAAAGACTTTGGTTGAAACACAGTGAGTCACTTTCAGATACATTTTCCTCTTAAAAATGACCGCAATCCAAATGGCAGGAAACAGATGGCATTTGTTCATACTTTTGTGTACCAGAATGTGCTTAATGACATCAGAGAGCATTAAAATGAAAAATGACTACATTGCTCTTATGAAGCCCCCCAATAAGAGTGTATGAGACGTAGCGTGCAACAGCCGTCTCCAGATGAGTCTTTGCCTGTCTGTGTCTACAAGACAGTTTGAACAACCTTGACTCATGCTGCGTCTGCTGATGGTTTACTGGGGTTGAGAAAGATTGTGCAATTCTCTCTCAACACACACATGTCTATCATCCTTGCTGTTGATGGTGTGGGGAAATTACTTTCTCTAAAGAAAAAGAAGAACAACTTGTGACAAAAAACATCAACTTTGCAACACTTCTTTTAACGTTGACTAAATCTTCCAATCTGCAATCCCCAAGTGATGGGGTCAATGCGTAAACGGTCTAGTGGTGTATCTCAAATGCTTTTGTTCTCACGGTCCTTCTTCAGCTAGGTGTTTAATGGCTGTGTAGCAGACAGGCTTTATGGACTGGCTGCTCACTGTCAGAGGGTTTATGATTGGACACTGCTCCACTAAAACTGCCCCGCTGCGGTCTCTCTCTCTGAGCCTTTAGGGGAGGGGTCAAGAGCCCTGACCTCACTTCCTGTTGGGGCTCCTCACAAGCATTCCATTGTCTGTGAGAATGTACATGGGCTCTGGGGACTCTGCACATCTGGCAGCTGTTATTAGCAACCTCCTGTACCCACCCCTAAACCCCCGAAGAAGAGTTCCACATGTGCTCATGGATGTGTGCCCCAAAACACACTTCAAAACCAGCTCTCTCCGATGTTGTTTGTCCTTGTGGTACATTTAAGCGTTTATTCTTGACAATAGGAAGGCGAAATGTTGGAAAACATGTTTGTGTTCTTTCTTGCAGTGTTTTTTAAATAATTGATTTGTGGCTTTCTACAGTCTTACTGTTAAAAGCCAGAGATTAGCTCAATAGAAAGGAGCTTGGTTGAATCTGTCTAACTGTAACCTGAACCTCTAAAGTTTTCTGATTAACACATCACACCTTGTTTGTTATTCCAAAACAAGTAGCAGCTTTGCCAGAGGTTTGTGGGCAAACGCTTTATTGTTTGGGATCTGCTTCTAACTGCTCACCTGCTTCTAGGCAGAATTAGAATCTGCCCTATAGATGCTGTTGTTGTACAGAAAAACAAAAAAGATAAGATGTGAAGACATCTGGTGAAATTTGAGGATTGTAATTGGTGGATTTTTGTTACTTGTGACCATGTTTATTGTCCGTGCAGAGCAAAGTGAGCTAACAGCCAGTGCTGAAGAGTAACAGAAAGTACTTAATCTGGTAGTTCAACCATTCATACTTCTATTATACATTTTACTACATGTCCTAACTGAAACCTATTTGACATTTAACAAGTCCTGGTACTTTGTAATTTCGATTACTATGACGTAATGCTTGACGCATTTCTCATTTAACACTATCTGTGACCACACACTTGAACAGTTTATCTGCTAAAATGTCGGGCATTTCAGAGGCATTGTCACCATGAAAATTCCCTAAAATGCCAATATTAACTAATGCCCAGTTCAGTTACTTGGGTAATTGTGCCTGGTGCAATGCCCTCACCTAGACATCACTGTCTAGAACAAAGGTGATGTATATTATGTACACAAAAGAAAAGTTGATATTCATACTTTGTCATTAAACAAAGATTGTTTTTGCAAGCTTGAAACTTTCTTGTTAGTTATTATTATCGTAATTATTTCTTCATTTCTGCATCCACCCACTTTCCTAAGTCGTTTCGAAATAGATTTTTTTCTCCATAGAGATAGAACAGTATATATATATATATATATATATATATATATATATATATATATATATATATATATATATATATATATATACAGATTTTCAGTTTGTCTAAATATATTTACAGAGACAAACTGAAAATGTGTCTCATACACAGGAAGCCTTTATAGAGGTGAGTTGCCCTGTGTTTGACTTACCAGAACTGAGGTACTTAGCAGAAGTGGCACGACTGTACAAAGAGAACACAGCGGATTAGCTTTATTACTCATCACTGGAGGTCTTTGTTGTATGGAACCAGAGAACCAAAACTATAAATGAGTCTATGCAGAGGGGCTAAATATGCTATGTTTCTAATTCTTTGAGCACAATTACACCAAGGAAGTCCTTAGTATTGAGCCTGACTGCTCTCTGGCAGCACCGTGTGAGACACAGGGGCTTTCCATCCCATCTGTATCAACATCTGATAGCATGTAAATTCCAGGTACAGATGAACTGTCATAATGTCACAACAACAACAAAAAAAGATACGTTTTGTATTGTTTTCCAGTAATGAGCGATCTGTTGCTCAAGAAAAAAATTCTGTTAATTAGATTTTGTCGTATTTGCTGTACTGCGTGTTCTTCTTTAAATGGCATTTGATGGGAGTCCTACTATATTTTGTATCTTACATTTATTTTGTATTTTTTATTTTAGGCACTTTGGTGTACTATTTTTTATTCTGGTATTTAAAGATGTATGTAGAGTTTGGTTTCTTTTTTGTTTCAGACTCTTTGTTTTACTCATTATTAGTCTGACAGATGTATATAGAGTTTGTTGGTTGCCTTTTGGTGTATTTTTTGTCTTGGCAAAGCCTTTGAAGCATTTTGAGCTTGTTGTTTGTCTGAAAGGTACTATTGAAGAATTTTGATTGCAAAGAGATAACAAATATGGAAAGTTGACCACAAGGGAAAGATCTTGCATCACTTCCTCTTCCAAGAAAGAAAAAAAATCTTCCAGACATTAGAAAAAATCACTGCTAATACCTTCCTCTTTCCTATAAAGATGTTTTACCAATGTGATATGAGTATTTTTAGCTTCTTGAATGTTCCTCAGATGATCGGGACCCATGATCCAGATGAAAAGGTAATAGCTCATGTGAAACCAACAAAGGATATCTGGCACTTCAGTTCCATAACATGAAGACAATACACAATGACTATCTATGTTTAGCTTATAGTGAAGAACACAAAGCTCTAATAATCACAATCATTGTGAATACAGCATGCAGGCAGACTGCTAGTGGCATATACCTTAGAGCAGGAGTCCTGTCTGGGGTCTAGCAGCTTATCTCTGCCTGCACTCTAAACATCAGACTTAAGTGCTGGCTGTGCCACATGCCTGTGCTGTTCACAGGTTTAGAAGAAATCCGTACACCCTCCATTCACTCCCTGAAAACCTGCAGTGTTATCTTACTGCTTATCTCTGGACCATCTAGAAACTTTTTTTCCCTTCGGCACAAAAGAACTTGATCCGCTCTGTGTGCAGGAGTAAAAGTTTGAATAACTGTTCAGGTCACCTTGTCTGCTCATGCACAAAGGAAATATAGACCTTGTGTTATCTGTCAATGTTTATATTTTCTTGGGCATCATTTAATCCTCTGTGTTTGTGACAAAAACGTTACCAGCATTTTCTTTATTCGTGCAAAACTACAATATGCCATTGTTCCACCCATGTGCAGACGTGTCTCTCACATGGGTATAAAGTTACCATAGTTTTATAGCAAGGTTTAAAAAGCTCGTTCCCATGGTCCAGTTTTGCACTGGTCTGTGTACTGGTTACTATGCTTGGGTATTAGTATTGGATGTCCGTTGTATTCATGATTCACTGGTTTGCTGAGGGAAAAGGTGTTTGTGGATAGTAACATGTGGTGCCCACACAGTCGGGAGGGGGGTTAGTCATGACTCTTGTGGCTTCCTGCAGATTAGGACGGTGTTTATAGAGCCCTGCTAAAGTACCCTTAGTAAAACACATTCAAATCCACACACTCATTATTAGTCTTTTCCATTAACATAACCTAAGCCTGTTTTTAATAGCAGGGGCAGCCAAAGGAGAACTGATACAACTTCTGTCTGCTTTGTGACCAAACAGTCAATTGTTGGTTGAAACTGAGGGGGATTGTCTGAGATGTGGAAACAGCAAAGTTCAGCATCTGGCAGAGCCAGAGATAGGATCCCTGACATTTAATCTTCAGAGGCTTTGCTAAGGGCACGGTTAAAAATCTGATGTTTTGACCTGAAACCATATGGCAGCCATCAGTGGCAAAGAAGCACAACCCTGACATTTCTTGCTAATTTACTGACTAGAAGTTCAAAAGGTTAGTCAGAGGTTTGAATGAACACGTGGGTGTGTTAGTTTTAGAAAATGGTGATATCAGGACAAAAAAAATCAACTCAGTTTTTTCTCTGTTTACGTTGTTATGTGTTTGGAACATGTGATGATAAAAAGATACGTTTTTGCTTTGAACTGAGATTATTTTAGAAGATGACATTATGTTTACTATTCTGGGATTCTGCAAATGTGATAAAAACAGATGCTCTCACTCTTCGACCTTGACTGTTGACGTGGGATTCAAAAAAATGCTACGTGCCTGTCATGGTAAGTAACTTCAATGTGTGTGAAGATGTGGTCACAAGAGACAAAGGAAGTCTCTCATTTTTTTGGTTCTCTCATGCAGAAAGAGAGAAAAACAAAAAAACAAAACGCAGACAAAACCAATGGAGCGGTACACTAAACGTGTCTATAGAGAAATCAGAAAAGAGAAGGATGTTAGGTCGTTTGACAGAGGGTAAACTAAGTTTTCCTAAACCAGGTCAAGCACACACTGAAATTTGGCTATTGTACTGCTGAGACAGGGAAACCAGACTCGGTGATTTAATCCCATGTATTTTTGCTTGAGGCCATACGCTGTTTTTGTTGTTTTTGTTTGCTTAAGTGCGTCTACAAAGGGTGTTTCTCCTGACGTATGAGTCCAAAGGTGCACATTCTCAAGGAGAAACGGCTCTTTTCCCAAAGGGAAGCTGACTGCCTGGGTCAATGTTGGAGGTCATCAGATAAGATGGATCAGGGGCAGGCCATTACTTTAATCCAGCTGTTCTCTCGCATGACCTTCACCCCTTTAGCTAAAGGTGAGCATTCACAGATCCAAATTTTGTTGTCAAAGTTATAACTTGGGCAATGAAAAAACGATGGAAGTGGAGCAGCAGGAGTCTAAATGTCACACCTCCCTGATACAGCCTGAAGCACCTCTGTCTTTAAAACTGGGACAGACACACATAAACATAAACAGAGCAGGAGACAGCCAGACAGTCACAGAGACATGAGAAGAAACCAAAGTTTGAGAAGGGATCAGGACAAATCTGTAAATTCATTTCTTGTAACACTGCAAAACAAATGAGGTAGTTAACAGTTAGATAAAGCAGGGCATTGTTGAATTCATAAAGTAGAATGATGTATTTTTATTGTCCTTTTTTTAAATAGTAGCACTCTTTAAATCACCTTTGAACCAGGGAGAAAACCTCAGAGATTTATTGACTCCACACCGTTGCCTCCCCTGTGTCTAAGCTCTACACACCACCCAGGAAGTGATGCTTTGATCAGCACACTGCACGCATTCTTCCCATCATCATCTCACTTCCCTCCCCGGTGTTTGTTATTGGCTGCAGCTGGAACACCTCAAGTCGCTCAGACCTCACTCCATCAGGGTTGCACTGACAAAATACAGCTCAACAAAGCTGGAATAGCTCACCTCTGTTTGATTTTAACTTTCGTTAGGATATAAAGTCCAAGTCAAACCACTAAAGGGTCTGCGGAGTTTCACAGCAAATGCTTTGTTTACGTCTCCCTGTAAAGCATCATCACTCTGTTACGATAAGCCATCAGAATATGATAGGGGAAAAAATGATGTATGACGTATGAAACAGAAAACAGGTTGGACTATCCATCCATTTGTCCATAAATGAGTGTGTGTGAGAGGAAAAGTACTGTACATAAATCGGGATTTCCTTGGCAAATGTGTGTGTGCACTTTAAATATTTTGATCAGATTGGAAATAAGCAGCAGCAAAGCAGACTAAAACACAGTCTGTCTATGTTAACACACAGTTAACACAACTCTGTGGTTAAAACTAGATGTTAAAAAAAAAAACAACTTTTGGCCCGCCTCCAGTTGTCTGAGGCATCTATTAGAAACGATGAGGCCATTTTCCAGTGAAATTATTTCTCAGTTAACTGTGGTTTCACACCTGTTGATCTCTACTCAGTTACCATGGTAACTCCAGGTAACTCCTGGATAAGACAATAAGCAGTCTGTATTCACCTTCAGTATTGCTATAAACTGATATGGATCGGTTTATGGCTTTTATTCTTTGTAATGTTTAACTTTTGGGTGACAGCTCAAAGACAGAGAGGATAAAGAGGGAGAGAAAGCAAGAGAGACGAGATGAATGTACATGTAAAAGATCTTTGATTCCCATAACATGGCCATATGGCCAAATATGGATATGATTGATCTTCACTTGTTTTAAATTGTTCTTTGCTTTTGAATGAAAATTCACCTGAAATTTTACAGGTGAGCAACAAGAAAACATGGCTCGCCTGGAGTCTGTGATACAAAATGAGAATATCATCAAATATACGTGACTGCCTAAAAAGGAAGTCTTTCTGTCTGAGTCATTTCACAACTCTGAATATTTTTTTAACAGCAAATTTTTATTTATTTTTTAACAGAACTCGTCTCACTTAACATTCTGTTCACTGTAACACCAATCAGTCAGAATGAGTTGACATGTATGGCAATAGTCTTTCCTGTTATGTTAAATGAGTTGACTTGCTGTAGGGCTTTGAGTGCAAAATGTTTGGGATAACAAACAAAAGTACTTTTCGGGAAGTTAAAAAAGGAAATGGCACTGAAGCCAACAGACATGATGCCCTCACTTCTCACATCCCAGTTCAAAATTTTTTGTCACACTATAAAAAATGGAATAAAGGTAGTGATATGGGGTACATATAGAAATGTACACGTACATATGTTTTAAACATTACAGAAAGATTAAAAGCACTGCTGTGAAGGCACAATATAAACAATACTTAAAAGGATCATTAACTGTGGCTAAAGAATCAACATACTTGCTTAAGAATTGGCAGATCTTCCCACATACAGTACGGTAACTCCTAACTCAATTATCTCTAAGCTAGCTAATGACATCGAGCCATCACTACTCCCTGGTAAAGTCCAAGATGAGACATGATGACTACAGTACGACACCTTCTCTTCAACTTCCCCCTGAAGGAGCTTTCACATGCTGATGACTGTTAGCTCATGCTGCTGCTTGCCAGCTGGTCTGGTTTTGCTTGCACATGTGTGAGTCATTGCATTAGAGCTTCAACTGTGCACAGTGAAATAAAAAGACTGCTGCATCATTATCTAATCACCCTGCAGGTTTGATAGGGGCAGTATACACTGTTAAGAACAAAATAAAAACCACTCCATCCGGTTGTTGAGGTGGATCATGGGAAATGCAGAGTCAGAGACATTTAAGTATGCGTAATTTGGCAACATTGCAGCTGCCACAGAGAATGCTCCATAAAACTGACGAATATCGCTGCTGGATAACAAAAAGAAAATGTGGCTTCAATTAACAGCTCGCACAAACTCTTCTGTGACTGGCAGTAATCTCGCTAACCTAAAACAGATTGATTTAGGCATTCCTCCTGATCTGAAAGCACCACCAGGGCTAGTGTTTTTGTTCAACTTGAATAACACTATACAGCCAGACTCTCAGATTTTTGTTTATTCTACTGTCTCTTACCAACCGTGGGACTTTAACCTCTATGTCGAAGAACTGTTTCATTTCCAGATCTCTCCTTTACAGTTTTTTCTGAATGCTTAAACTCTAACTGTGATTCCTGTAGCACAATTCCTAAAACTATTCAGACTTATAGCAAAACCACTCACTGAGTTTGCAAAACCAAAAGCACAAAAACTGCTTTGCACTCAGTTTGCAATTTCGTAACACACACTTTGCAAAACTGTAGGCACAATTCACTGCACAACACTCAATTTCCAAATTTCCAAGACACTCCTAGCAAAAGTATACACATGTATGGCTATCATTAACACTAATTTGCCAACTGTCTGGCACACTTTCACATGTGAAAACTTTTTTAGATAATTCGTTCACTTTGCAATCAGCCTAAGCACTATAATACAGGTAAGCTGTGTGTGCGGAGTACAATGGAGGGAGCAGAAAGAGTGAGAAGTAGAGGAGGCCGAGGAAGAGGACGTGGAGGTGAAGAAGTAGGATGAAGAGGACGACAAGGACAAGGAGGAGCAAGAGGAAGATGAGGAGGGGGTAGAGGAAAATGAGGAGGGGGGAGAGGAAGGGTAGGAAGAGTAAGAAATAGAATTACTGATGACATCAGAGCTACAATAGTGGACCATGTAATCAACCGTGGAATGACCCTGAGGGTAGCTGGCCAACGGGTCCAGCCTAACTCGAGCCGCTACACTGTAGCAAGTACCATAGGGACATCTTGAAATGAGAATCGGTTAGTACAGTCACTTCGCACAAAGACTTGTAGCACTGCCATATGCCAATGAGAAACACACCAATACCATTGATGTAAAAATACTGAAATTGTTACTTTACAGAATTGCTAGATGACCAGATGCTGGGGGCAGAGGAAGCATGTTCACTGCAGACCAAGTAACCCATAGAGTCATTATGGCGATTGCAAATAATCCTATACTTGGAAATAAACACTTGTGTTTGTTTTGATGTGTTTGAATAAACACCAGTACTTGAAGTTTGGATCCCTCTATGCTTATGGATCTATGACAGAAGTATGAGCTCAAACTGACATAGCCTACCTTGTGCACAGAGAAAGCAAAAGCCAGATGTGTTTTGTATTCATACCATCAGTGTGCAGTTGGCGCATTGTGTGCTTAGTAGATGATGGCTTGTGTGTACTGTTTGATACGGAAACACCATTTTTACGAAGGTGTGAAGAGTTAATCTAGCTGTGTTTGCTTTTGCAAGAGAACTACAATGTTTTGATGATTGGGTGACAGGTTTTCTTATTTGTGTGAAGAGTTTTGCAAAATTAGCCAATAGTTACAAAAAATGTGCTTAAGCAATCAGAAAAAACTGTAAATCTGCAGGTTCACTCCACTGACTTTCAGTAGCACGGGCAGGCTTTAACATGCAAGAGAAAATGTTCATTAGCTCTGAATACTCACTTTTTCTGAGAAACATGGATTTGATGGCCCTGTAAAATAGTGCTCTTATCCTGGCTTCATACCAGTCTTGCCCCCTTACCCCTTCCGCAGTCAACCCCTACGCCCCATCTGAGCAACCCCGAATTCCAGGAAAACTTGCAACAAAGTTCTGGCTCGCATTAATCACAGTTCCACTCCCTGTAGAGCACAGAGGGAGAGACATCACCCCCTTCCCTTTCTGTGACCCCCTTCAGCTTCACACACCCACCTTTGACTGTTTTGATGCAGCCAAAAGTAGGAGATGAGAACTTCCTCCCGTTTTACCACAACCTCAACAGGTCTCTGTTTCACTTTGAGTATCTCACAATCTGCTGAGATCTTAACAGCCCCATTTGTCACACCACTGTGGTGACAAAGTCATGCTGCGTCAGTCAGTCTCTCTGCTTTATTTACCTGTTAGTTTTTCTGCATGTGGTCGTATTGTCGTTAACTCTTTATTGCACGCAATCCACTACAATGGTGTTAGCCAGGTCCCACGGGTTGCTACCTCCTGCCAGTTGTTTTATGGTGAACAAACAAGGCAAAGCGTGACTAAAAACTGGTCCAGATGATCCGCTGGAGGGGAGCTCATGTTTCACAAATTTTACACTTAACTGAAAAGGTAATGTGTGCTGAGAAAATGTTCCATGACACAACACAGTTATGTGAGGAAAGAAAAAAAAACATGTTATGCAACCACTGTTTCACACTGCTAATATAAAAGATTTTTATTGATTGGCCCGTGTTTAAGCCTAAAAGGAGTGTGTGAATGCAACGCTGCAGCCCAACCCGTTCCAGTGATAGACCTGTCTCTGCATGCCCATTAGATGCAGGCGAACTGAATAATACACAGGATAGTGTTCTCATCTAAAAAACGTATACATCCCACTGGCTGTGTTTCTGGGACAATATGGCCAAGATCTCTGACGGGAATTCAGAGCACAGCTCTCATGAATAGCACATAAACAGAGAACATCCGTAAACAGTTTGAAGGACTCGTTTGGATTTTGTTCCAAGATGGTGGGTGGGAAGGAGGGATTCAGAAAGGGGACTGAGACAGAAGGCCAAGAGAGTGAAGCACTGCAGCTGATATTCCCTCTATGGCGGCCTGGTTGGGAGGAGCAACATCAAGCTGCCTCTGTTCTCCTTTGGGACGTTCTGCCTGTACAAACAAACCGACCCCGGGCCTCTGGTCTAATGGGAACCAGACCTGCTCGAGGACCAAATCTCCTATGTTTTTTTCTTTCCTTTTCTTCGCTCTCCCTCCCACCCCCACCCCCACCCCTATTCCCCCCTCTCTCAACAACCAACGCTCCGTTGACACGCACTCCAGCTGAAGGACGCACTTCAATTATTCTAAACAGACCTGAAAAAATTCCCCTTCCCTTTATCAAGCTTTCCCACACAGCAATTTTACATGACATTCCAAGTTTGTACATCAACGCTGACCTTCTTGATCCTCAAGGAATCAGATTCCAGTGACCTGTACTTATCACCACAGACACACTTTCTCTCACTTTTGCATACTTTCTTTATCACTCTTCCCCATTCCCTCTCTCTGTGTCACATGTGCACACACAGAGCTTCCCATGCATCTGTTTGCAAAAACGTCAGTCTTTTTGACAGAGTGTGAGTACATTTCTGCACCCAAGTACATGCATAACTAGAGAGTTCCACCAAATGACGAAAGCATAGGATTAGAGGCACCAAGGTGATGTGTTGGCTGCTGTATGAAAGAATGTCATCCCTGGCTACAAAGTCTGAATGTTCTCACTGTTAAGGTTCAGAGTTTATCAGTGAATGTCCTCCCAGTCTCACTGGTGTCTCTATCTGAATGTTCTGTTTTACCAAAGTATGAATACTGGCACAGAGTCAGACGGGGGGAAAAAAGGCTCTTAAAACACATAGAGCCTCCACATTGACAGCACATCTGATTCAAAGAGGCCTGATTGTGATACGGCCTGGTGACACTGCTCCTAACAAACATGTGGAGCTGTTTAAATTGCTTCATTTCATCACTATAGTCTCCTTCCTGCAAGATAAGGCTGGGATAAAAATCCAATACTTCCTTCTGTTTTTAATTTTTCTTTTCTATTTAAATCTGCATACGATCTGTAGTCAGGTCACTGACGCCAAGTGCATGGAAAGGCAGATTTATTGACAAGAATGAACCATGTCTGAAGATGTGGAAAAAACTCACAAACACTGGATATGACTGTTCAGCTCTGTCTTCCTCCCACACATCTGGGCACAAACCCGTCAATGTCCCTCAGGCAAAGATCGCTGATGAACTGAGCTGTCTTGCTGCCCAGTTCACAGTCATTCAACCCCACCATCCCCTGAAAAAAGTGTGTGCAAACACTCACGCTCAATCCACACCCTTACATTAGATTTTTGCCCGATCTTGTGAGCTGGTCTGGGCTTCTCTCTCTTTCTCCATGGGATTGCTCTGGGATTTCTGGCAGTGTTTACTTCTTTGTGCTCTACAAGCCTGGAGCGGCCAAGCCCAGGCACACACTCACTTCTATGGAAGGGTAGGTTTTTCTGCACTGTCAGCACAAAGTGTTAACAAACGTGTTGCAACTTATGGCTCTGTGGAAGCGTGTAGGAGTCAGAGTTATATACAGGATGTGAAACAGAAACCACTCAGATATTGGGGTCACTTGGAAATGTCCTCATTTACAAAAGAAAACTGAATTGCTTTTCAGCACATATCGGCTCATGAACCATAAACAGCTAATTTTCAGCAACCATTGTAACATCCTGTGTCATATTCTATCATCACAAGTTTCAGCTGTTGATTACAGAAGCAATCATTTTAGCTACTTTGTGTCTGCAGCATCTACCTTTGCAGGTTTGAATACAGGCTGAATCAGTGAAAGGAAAAAAAGAACTTTCACCTGAATTGTTGCTTTAACAAATACGGCCAAAGAATTAACAATTGATTTCATACAACAGTGTGTACTGTTCCTTTCACACACAAAAACCACAAACAGCTTTAAAACAGAGCAGAGAGAAAAATAGGAGGATCCCAAGATAACAAAACATCTGTGTTTCTACTTACTAAACATAGCAAGTCTTCTGTTTGCTTTGTTTGATGGTAGTCGCATAATGCCAAGGCTAATGTCAGCAACAAATTAATAGATGCTGGCTTTGTGAGCAAAGCTGGAAAAGAAAATATGTATCAGAAAGCAGTTCATAACTGAAAACAATATTAAATGAGCAAAAGAACAAGCACCAACAATATATTAAGCCCACCTGCACCATACTGTGTATGGTGAATCTTCCCCCTGTGCTTCCAAAGCATCTCTCACATGTCAGGACATGGACACAGGACCCCTGAAGGTGTCGTGTAGTGTCTGGCACCAAGACTTTGGCAGCAGGTCTGTAGGATACAAGCTGGGGCCTCTGAGGATCAGGCTTGTTCAAACATATCCCTCAGATACTCAGTCATATTGAGATCAGGGGGAATTTGGAGGCTAGATCAATGCCTAGAGCAATCTGTCATGATGCATGATCTGTTCTTGAGTAGTTTTCTTTGGTAATGTTTAGGTGGGTTGGACATGCCTGCAATGATTTTACTGTTGTTGCTGTGCCCAGGCTATGATTATCACTTCTCATTTGCATTTGGTAGCGTGCGTTTGTGAGCCTTTGTGATTGGATGATACAGCTCCAGGGCATATTTAATTGGTGTGTCATTGATCTGCTGTTTTCATGTACTCACATGTCACGTAGTCCTGTTACATGAAATAGAGATGGATCAATGCATTAACGCTATCGGGGTCTGAACATTTCAAAAGTTTGTTTGGGGACTATATAGTTGGTTGTTACAGTGTAATAACACACTGTAATGTGACTTTGTCTGCTTTTACAATATCAATAAAACACACTGAATGAAAGATATGTTGAAATCTTGCAACATAACCGCAAAGTAATAATGTCTTATGGTATTAGTGATGACACCAGGCGGGTGTGTCCAGGCAGGAGTTAATGCCGTACTTGTTTATATTCTCACTGATGTAATTTGTTGAGGCAACAGAACTTTGGCAGGAAGGGACTGACAAACAGTCAAGGTCATTGACCCAGTTCAGGGAAAAAGCCACCAATCAGCTGTGTGTCCCTGATGTTTCAAATTAACGATTAGTTCTTGATATAGGACAGTAGATGGGGCAACAGGGCTGTCTTTGTTTGTTAATGATCACACAGCACTATGACCAATAATGGTTAACCACACATAACATCTTTCACCATTTTTTTTTAAAACCTCCTTCCGCTTCTTGTCTTTCTTTTCCTCTATATTGTTCCACTGCCACGTTGCAACTATTCCGAGTTTGGGAAGTAGAGACACCTGGATTTAGCCTTTTTTTTTTCGCCCCCAGAAAATGTCTTCCTTCCAGGGTAGGTACGCCAAAGGCTATGGCCATGTGATGACAATGATGATGTGGCATGGTCTGATAGTGAGAAAGTATTGAGCGTGGGGACTCCACACCCCCATGGCCTCGCAACGCTCCCCTATCCTGAATCAAATACACAGAGATGTGTGGGATTACTCTCACAGGAGGCACTTGAACCCTTTGACTTCCTGCCCGCTCATGAGTTCACTGGTCTCAGTGGGAGTGTCTGTGAAATGCATGCGCAATAACAGCCGAATGAAGGCAAGAGAGACCAGAAGGAGGAACGGGACGTGCTGTGAAGGAAGAGGAGTGAATGACAGGTTAGTGGGGGAGGTAGAGAAGGAGGATGAGAGGTGGGGGGAAAGACCATCCAGGGTCTGTCTATAACGAGCCTGAGGCTGTTGGCAGCAATAGCATGTGTTATGGAGAGGACTCAGTTCTCTCTTAAAAAACTGGACGAAGGGGGTGGGGGTGCGAATGCTGCGCAGCCAGGAAAAATTCACAAAATAACAAAAAAAAAAGTTCCTCAGCTGTCTGACAAAATGGTCTGTTTTTCATTAATACGGGCAAGTTGCTATTTTGAGGCAGAGCTTCCATGTAAAATATGACCTTAAGTTTTAATCTGTTGGGTGCAGATAAAGATCTGGACTCTATTTGCTAAACACGCTGCATCAGCCTTTAGCAAGCCTCGTGACAGCCTGTTATGCTTTCTACGTCCATCATGTGCCACAGTAAAGCATTTTGCGCTTATAATATTGTACAAGGGCCGATAACGTGTGGTATCATGTGCTGGTCCCTGACAGCTTGCTTGTCTCTCACTGTCTCCCAGCTAATATTAGAGCAGCGCTGATTAAAGAGAGGGCTGATTTTGGTCCCAGTGAAGGTCAAAGTACTTAAAGTGGCAGCATCGAAGTGCTGTGAGGCTAACAAGAGTGAGCACCTGGTGTCCAATGCCTGCAGCTCGAAAGGTAAGGTTTTTAGAAGGAAGGGAGGGGGCAGGATGATGATCTTATATACAAAGCCAGCTTGTTTGAGACCAGGCTCATATGGAGCTGCTCTGCCAAGGGTCCAGGGCTCTACATCCTGCCGCGCACTGAAAGACCCAGTCTTCAAATAAGTCACACGAACAAAGAGCCATACAGGCTGTAATCACCCATAAGCAACCCCATACACACATAGAAAGAGTACACTGTACTTCTCTATCTCCTTTGTTTTGTTTTTACTGTTTGCAGTGCCACCCATTAAGCTCCGAGTATTTCTCAAGAAGTCCCGGTTTTAAAATCGAACTCACAAATCAGTGCAATTAAGTCATTCTCCACAAAACACACACGCATACACACAAACACACTAACTCCCCCGTCATCGTCTCCCCGTGTTTCACCCTCAGGCAGCAACTGCGTAATGCCTTCCAGATGTTGGGATGCTGTATTCTCTGGCCTACCAAACCTTGGAAGTCAGTGCCCCTCTCTCATGGTGTTAATGGTGCCCAGGAGGCCTTTGAGGGGGGAAGGGAGGGGAGTCACAAGACCTTTCAACCTCCTATAGAGAATACAAAAAAGACCTCAGGATCCTTTCCCTTTCACAGGGTAATCGGTCAGCTGTCTTCTCTTTGCATTGATCAGCAGGGTTTCAAATGGAATTCCTGATGAGAAACCTGGGTGTGGTTTAAAAAGACATCCTAGTAACAGTGGAGGCAGGAAGGTGTGCTTACAAACAGGATAACAAAGTCCTCTGCAGCTGTTCTTTCTCCAGATGGGTAGTGGTGGTGAACACTATTAGATTTCATATATCAGCTTCCTTGGGCTGAGTATCTTGTGTCAGCTGCTCCTTGTCAACTTATTGCAAACCTGCCATATTATTCCTTTTTCTGAGTCTTAATAAATGAGTCTTGGTATAAAAAAATCAATGGCTACTCTCTTGAGTTAGCTTGTGTTTCCATCTTTCCATTTCTCTCTCCCTATGAGCTCCACTAAATGATCCTCTGTCACAGTCTCAGTTTTATGTTCCATACTTTACTCCAAGCTGAATGGCCAATCATTGGGGTCCTATCTATTTCGCAGTACAGACCATAAAACAGTATAAGACATGGTAGACAGCCACAGTCCCTCAGGGAATATTTTTTAAAAACAATATTAAAACCAGTGTTGGAACTTTTCCAGTCATGGTTATTCATTTATGTTCTTTTACTATGGAGGTTTGCGGTGATTGGATGACGAATGCAACCATCAGGGATGCAGGACAACTTCCAAAGATGGCTTTGGGGTGTTTCTGTTATTCTGGCAACTTGCACCATATAAAGGATAGATCACTCAAATGCACCAGCATGGCTCAGGCAAAGGGTGCAAACCAAGTGATCCCTAGACTAAAACCAAAAGAGGAGTGAGTGAGCTGAAGCGAGAAGAAAAAAGCTCCAGGCCGAGGATCTCTGTGAGAAAGTGTCCATCTGCAGCACACGCTGGAAACGACCCAAAACAAACAGGTTAAAATTAAACCACAGAGTGAAAGCCAATCTGTGTGTTTAACGTTCTTACAAACAGAGGATTACCGTGTTACCATTTCAAAGGTCTGAGAAATTGTCAGTTTTGTGGTTTATCCCACCACAATACAACCAATAATCTATGTAGTAGCCCCCCACTGGCTGACGCACAGAGAGATAGGGCATTTTGGAGAAAGATAGAACTAAAAAGAAAGTTAAAAAGTCACATGTAGGAAGGTCTTCAAACTTTGGCATTCTGTTTAATTATTAAAAAAAACCACTTTTTAAAAACTAGAATGATAAATTCTCCTGCTATAATTTATAGCATAACATATTTAACTTTTACAGTACAGTTATTGTAATAATTGCAGGTATAAGTTCCAAAGAAAAGCATATTTGTTACGCAGAGATAAAGTATGAATACAAATCAAGCCAAAGCTTGCAGATTGTTTTTTTAGACTTTGACATAGGTCATGAAGCTACTTGAGATGTGAGCTTTTCCCACTAACTCCACTGCATGTACCAGCAGGTTGAGTAATATTTTTGCCATTTTTGGATGATAATGTAACATTTCTCTAGAAATTTCTCTAGTAGAAACACAGACGCTCTGTCTTTGCATCTTTTTAATCTGCCTAACGGGCATCCCATCTTTCTAACCAGTTGATTCTGACTTTCCTAATTGGGTTTGGGCTTTGTTATGAAAGTATGTGGTTGCTGCGGTTGCCACCGCAGATGTTTCCCAATTCCATAAGTACTGCATTCCCCTCCTTTTTCAAAAGCCATGTCAGCCCCACAAGTTACTGCACAGCCATAGGGGATCAAATTTGTTCAGCTGCTAAGGACAAAGTGTACTTCTGAGCGGTGGTGATTTGACACTTTGCTGCCATCTAGTGTTGACTAATGGGTCTGGATTTAGAGTTGTGTCTTCCGATAGTATTGGAAAACAGTGGGAAACCATTTATAAATGAGATATCTGTATAACTGTAGCCATTCGTTAAAATAAAATCTAATATTTAAGGTGTGATTCACAGTGAAGACATGTAAAGTGCTGGATAATAATAATAATGATGGCATTCATTATTATTTTGTTGGCTGTGGCTCCAGAGGGAGCCAGAGATAAAGGGACTAAAGTGAGCTGGTTAACAGATATTCAGTAGAGATTCAGCAATAATAAATTAAACAGTTAAAAATTCACATGCAATATTGTGCAAAGGTATTGAGGAACTCATCTTTTCATTATTTTTTGCTTCCAAGCAGCCAGATTTTCTTGTAATTTTTAAAGTGCTCTTGAGCAATCGTTATAGAATTTCTTAAGGTCTCTCAAAGTTTTTCTTCTTTGCTTTTTCTGACCATTTTCCATGGAATGTTTTTTTTTTAACCCTAACACTGACCCAGGAATCATTCGAACATAAAAAATGGCAGTTAGGTCAAGGAATGAGCCAGGTTTGGGTCTACACATAACAGAAAACTTAGCCAAGAATCAGTTTTAAATTGCATCTTTTGTTGCTTGCATCTTTTGTTGCTTGCAGCTTGTTGCGACACAAGCTGTTTGTTACAATTGTTTTTGTTTAACCTACAAAAAAAAATAAATACAGTTTGACAGTTTGAAAGTGTCAAACTGCTGATGTTGACGTGATCTAGCTAGCTAGCTAGCAAAGACCTCACACAGGACCTGGGAAATGCATGTGGTCCTTCAGTTGATCCACGTACTGGTTGCTGAAGCCTCATCAGAAATGGTCTCAGTGAAAGGGTGCCAGCCAAGAAGCCATTCCTGAGGAAGGGAAACTGGGAAAAAAAGACTGAGCTGTGCTAAATTACACAACAACTGAGATGAAAATCAGTGGCAACAGGTCTTATGGAGTGATGAATCCATATTTGAAATTTGTGGTTCAAATCATTGTCAGTATCCACAGAGGAGGTCGAGACAAATGTACAACATTCCTAGCAAGCAAGCTACTTTCAGCTGCTGCCGTGCCACGAGAGGTTGCCACAGCAGTTAGCTCTGCATATCTGGTATGACAGATGTCTGATGTACACAAAGAAAATTTTTGTCTCCAGCTGGAAGTCATCTGTAAAACACAGTGGAGAATCTGTCGTTCCAGCCAGTGGCGTTGGACTTCTGAACACAAAAAACTACGGTATGATTTAGATCCACCATGCAATACCATCTGGAAAACATTTGATTTATACCAACTTAATTTTTCAGCATTACAGTGTTCCCAAACACAATGCCAGTGGAGTAAAAGCATACCCGGAGAGCAAAACACACAATGGAACACTGTCAGTCATGGATTGGTCTCCCCAGAACCCAGACCTCAACATTAACGAAGCAGTGTGTGATCACTTTGACAGAGAACAGAACAAAAGGCAGTCAACATCCAAGAAGAGTGAATGTCCTTGTCTGGAGAACTATTCCTGAGAACTACTTCAGTTCAAGCTGTGTTGCAAAATAAAGACAATCATACCAAATATTGACTTTAATGCTTGCTAGAATTATGCAAACTTTGGTTTTATTTACCTTATATATTGCATTTCCATGTATGTTTGCACATATTTGAGCAAATTGCTGTATCTTTTTCCCATTTTTCTTGCAAAATATAAAGAAATAAAAGGAGACTTTTTTGCAGCAGTGTTCCCCATTCTCCTTGTTGATGCATCTGAACCCATAAAACATATCTGTTGCTGGAGAATATCATGCCAAGGGTTTGATGGTCTTTCCACCCAGATGATGTAGCAGAGCATTTGCCGTTCAGCTGGAAAAGTATTTACAGTTTATAAATCCCAGACTGCATGACATCATTTTTTGCATCCTCTGCACACACCTCTCCTAAACCCAGAGTCTAAAGTTACCAAAGTCCAGATAAATAAATAAATGCATAAACAGACAACCTGGTGCTGCAGTGAGTCGACCAAAGTTTTCTGCGCTTTAAAATTCTTCAAGGCTTGTAGATAAAAAAAAATTACTGCATAGAGGAAACTGAATGCACTTCTGTCACAGCTCTTTATCTATCTGTCTATCTATCCCCACTATAATGTTGCTAAACGTTTCCATGTGTCTATGATGTCAAGCTTAGTTCCAGAGTAACAATCCTCTACTGGGTCCATCGGGCCCAGATAGATTGTCCCTCAACAGAGGGAGTGAAACCTGCTGTCAAAACACATTTTTCTTGCTACACGTGCTTTGTATTTTCTCAGAAAATGCATTTCACACGAAGAGAAATTTCAAAAAAAAAAAAAAGGGAAAGAAATGGTTTTGCTCTGGAATCTGTGTGACATTGTAAGAAATCTAAATATGGGTCTTTTTTAAAACATTTCATTCCTTCTGTGGTAATCAGCAGAAGTGATTTGACAGATCACCAAACTTATCTCCCCTGAGCCACCTAGGAGTGTTTTGGTTGACTCTGATAGTTGTGGGTAAACAGTTGAGCAAAAACAGGGGCCTGGAAGAGGAAGATTGTTCTTGGACAAGCTTTCTGCCCTGACTCAGCTGGACAGCAGGCATCCCATCATTGCAAAACAATAAAGAAACAATGTCATCACTCTGAAAAGAGGCCTTTGGTCTGAGCCAAGGCTCTGAGTAACACAGCTTAATTTCCAAGTGAAGAGAGCTGTTGCATTTTAAAGCACACGGGAGAAAGGAGCAGACAGAGGATATATGGTGTGAAAGCAAGGGTAGAGTAAGTTAAAACAAAAGAAGTCAAGACAAGAGAAGGATTTAGGTTAGCAGACAGGTCATAATCCAAATGTGCTCAGCAAAAGCTCAAAGCACAGGATGTACTGCCTTCATTAGCAAGCACAGGTAGTGGAGAGGGTGGAAAAGTGGACTGAGTGTGAAGGAAACAAAAAAAGATAACTAGGAGATAACAGACAGGAGTTTTAACCGTGAATAAGATCCAAACATGGGATCCAGGAAGCAGAAATAGCCCACCTTCACTGCTTCTCGCGCTGCTTTGAACAATCAGATTTATGCCTTTTCTCTACGGACTCATTAAGCCTGTTTACTACTAATGACTTCCTGTTTGTTATCTGGCTCCTGCACACTTACACGTTTACACATTCCTATCTAACATCCTAAAAGACTTTCATTGCCATGTGACAGACTTACATCTTCACGTTGATTGTTGGACCGAGCTTGTTTTGGTATGTTTTACCAAAACATCCCCATAAGAGAGTCTGCCAGAATCAATTACTTACTTTTCTTGATTATAATCAACCTCATATGGCTGCTAATGGCTTTGACGGTCCAAGGGTCCAAACTACTGACACTCCAGCTTCAGCTTATACATTTTAATTGATAATTGGGAAATGTTAGCCTGCTAAAACAATAAACTCCAACTGTATATCCACTTGACTTACCAGTGCAATGTATGGATTTTGACAGGACAGAGATGCCTCAAGTCAAATATGGGAAATTATGCGCTTACTGGAAATGAAGATAAAACTGTGGCAAATAAAAGACAAGCAACAAATCACATGCATGTGCTAAAACAGTAGATAACAGCCTCTGTGCTTTATTATTGTGTACTACTATTTCAGAAGTAATTCAGCAGGAGCTTATCTACACAGTTTATAGCCGACTAATGTAAAGCGACGACAGTTTTCCCCAGTTTTGTTATTGTTGTCTCACTCCATGAGAGACTCATTTCCCACAAAATATCTGCTAGGTTCGACTTGAGTCACTCATTTAAGTGCATTTAGGCTTTTGTCACATTGTTGAGTGAAGCACTGGACGCGGGTGAACCGCTGAGGACTTTAGTCTTTAGTCTTATCGTCGACTGCTTCGTCTTCTTTCTCTCTCAGCTTCTCCGTTCCTCTCAGCTTTCAGACCTTAAGTTAAAGCTAGACGCTGCACTCAATTGCATCACTTGCCCCACGCTTTCCTTTGCAAGTGTAATTTGTGGCTGGCCTGTTTGAGTCTTAGTGGTTTTGTGCTCTAGTTTAGTTGTACAATCAGAGGACTGTTTGTACAACGTACAACCTTTACCCAGGGTGTCACAGGAAATAGTGTAAAAGTGAGGTATTACCAACCTACAAAATTTAATTCAAAAATACTAAACACTTTTCAGAATATACATCAGAGTCACCATTTATTCACAAAGTAACAGTGAAAACAACAACAACAACAACAACAACAACAACAACAAAAGGATAAAGAAATGAAAACATGAATAAAAAAGAAGAAAAACAGCCTTCTGGGGCCTCAAAGGTGAAAATAGCAAACATAAGTACCTTTCTTTTTACACACAAATAACAAAAAGCAATAAAGCTACAGCATGAAAAAAATACTACAAAATAGGCCCCGTGTCTAACCACAGAAATGGACAAAAAGAAAGAAATTCCCAGAGGAACCCACCCGAGGGATTAATAAAGTTTTATCTTATCTTCTATCTTTTATCTTATCTTAAATAAAATTACTGACTTCCCACCAAGCTTCCACTGCCTTAAGGTTAGGTTTAAACAAACAGAAAAGAACAGGAACTAAGATTTTACAGGTTTTCAAATTCAAGAAGTACATTTTAGGTCACACAAAATAACCCTAAAGCCTCGGTGCAGAGGCTAGAAATACACCTTCACTACCAAAATTTTCTGCTGTAGCCTGCCTACAGCACACAGACACATGGAAACACACTCTCTCTCTTTCTCTCTCTCTCTCTCACACACACACACACACACACACACACACACACACACACGCACACACACACACACATATATGATCACCAATGCTGAGAATTGAGCAGCATTCCCCCCCAAAAAATCAGTTTATAAAAGACGGAGCTTGGACAATAGCTACCTGGTCAGATAAGTGAAGCCAAAGCTTCATGTTAAACCTGCTTTAATTCTGCAGCTCAAAATGTGAAAAAGAAGTCCAGTTGGACAGAAGTCGAACAGTAAGTGAACCTTCATTTCCTCTAACTGTGACCTCAGGAGACACTGTCCTTGGTGAGTTTGTGGTCACAGTCACAGTTTCAAATCATATTCAAACTAACAATCATTAAAGTTAAAAAGGAGGTTAAAGCAGGTTATCTGACCTACCTTGCTTTAATTTATTTTAATCATACTCACACCTCGAGGAATCATTAAATTGAAAGGTAATGACTTTACATTATTAGACAGAAAACCCTAACAAGGAAATCCCCTATAAGGAAGCGCTTGAGGTCAGAGGGAAGAATGAACTCTCTTTAAACAGGAAGAGACGTAAACCAGACTCCAGGAGCAGCAGCTATCTGTCAAAAACAGACAGTTATAGTTAAAGGGCATGCTCAAATATCGACACCATTTGAGCGTGCCCTCTGTACCCCTCTCAGAGACTACATCCACACTAGCCTGAATAGATTTGAAAACGGCTTTTTCGTCTAAAAGCGCTCCGCCATACTCCGCATCCACACTAGCGTTTTCAGTCATTTTCACAGAGTTGTGCACCGAAAACACTTACGTTCCAGTACTGCGCATGCGTGAAACGCAAGAAGATTCGACCTGCCTCATTTCTGTCTGCCGCTTATTTACTTAAAATGTTGAGGAAACGCACCAAGTTTTTAAAATGGACTAACAATGAGGTGGAGTTGTTGCTGCGAGTAACGCAAAAGTACAAAGTTGCAAAAGCGAATGAGAGTTAAAGAATTTGGAGAAAAGCTATTTGAAGCATGTACAAACTGATATTAATCTTTAATAGGGCTGTCAAAATTGAGAGCAAACAAAACAACTGTGCAATGCCCTCCACTATCTTAGTTTAATTGGTCACATGACTGCATCATATGACTAACATGTATCATCGTTTTAGAAAGCCTCCGTTTTCGCTGTCCACACTGCATACGTTTTCAAACGTATGCGTTTTCGAGAGCGTTTCCAGAACGCTGCGTTTTCCTAGAACGTGGTCTCAGTGTGGACGGGAGGCCAAAACAGAGAGAGAGCGATGCGTTTCCAAACGAAAACACATTAGTGTGGACATAGCCAGATTCATTCCTCATTCGTCACATCCAGTCTCAAGACACAAAGACAATACTCTAGACTCAGGGTTTCACACATCCACCGTTTATATACAGTCTATGTCCCAAACGTACATTTTTGACTACTCTGACGGCACCACACTTGTACTCATAGTGCACGTCATGCAGCTGTATTTTACAGTATGAATGCAATGAAAATGGTAAGTGTGGAAGTATGCAATTTGAGACACCGCATAAGTTAACATTGCAGTTGTTAATCAGTATGTTAGCATCCTGAAGTTAATCGTACTCTAAACATAAAGTGGATTTGCTCAAATTAAGGCTGGGTGTGTGCAGACTAACTTCAGTATTCACCTACAAAAGGTTTGGATAACCTCTAATTCTGGGAGTCTTTCCAAGAATGTCTGTTTACAATCACATGTAGCCTAATATATACAATATCTTTCGCAAAAGTACACACACAGGAGGTAAAGAATGCAATCTTTGGCAGGGGAATTGATGTTTCTCAGTACTGTGGCATGTAGCATATTACAGTTTTTTACAGCCGCTAGGACACATTTCACAATACTTAGGTCACTTTTGCAAAACTCTTCACACAATCCTCCTAACTGACCTTCAGCTTGGCAAAGCAGTTCATTTCACATTCAAAATGCACTACAACTACCAAAACACTTTATTCAGGTCTCAAATAAACTCATTCTTCCAGAACACTAGCAAAGGTTGACAGCCGACAAACACACTTTGTCACCCACAAAACAATGACCTAAAAAACACTAACAACATGTAGCATTACACAGCGTTTTCTTGTGTAAAACAAGGACACATCTCTGTTTAGAATTTCAATATATGTTACTGGAATGAATCAGACATCATGCAGAATTCGTTACAGTTTTTTCTGAATGCTTAAACCCTAACTGTGATTCCTGTAGCACAATTTCTAAAACTATTCAGACTTATAGCAAAACCACTCACTGAGTTTGCAAAACTAAAAGCACAAAAACTTTAGGGTGACCGTGGCTCAGGGGGTTAGGGAATCGCATCTGTAACCGGAAGGTCGCCGGTTCGATCCCTGGGCTCTCTGTCCTGGTTGTTGTGTCCCTGGGCAAGACACTTTACCCTACTTGCCTACTGGTGTTGGCCAGAGGGGCCGATGGCGCGATATGGCAGCCTCGCTTCTGTCAGTCTGCCCCAGGGCAGCTGTGGCTACAACTGTAGCTTGCCTACACCAGTGTATGAATGTGAGAGTGAATGAATAGTGGTATTGTAAAGCGCTTTGGGTGCCTTGAAAAGCGCTATATAAATCCAATCCATTATTATTAAAAACTGCTTTGCACTCAGTTTGCAATTTTGTAACACACACTTTGCAAAACTGTAGGCACAATTCACTGCACAACACTCAATTACCAAATTTCCAACACACTCCTAGCAAAAGTATACACATGTATGGCTATCATTAACACTAATTTGCCAACTGTCTGGCACACTTTCACATGTGAAAACTTTTTTAGATAATTCGTTCACTTTGCAGTCAGCCTAAGCACTATAATACAGGTAAGCTGTGTGTGCGGAGTACAATGGAGGGAGCAGAAAGAGTGAGAAGTAGAGGAGGCCGAGGAAGAGGACGTGGAGGTGAAGAAGTAGGATGAAGAGGACGACAAGGACAAGGAGGAGCAAGAGGAAGATGAGGAGGGGGTAGAGGAAGATGAGGAGGGGGGAGAGGAAGGGTAAGAAGAGTAAGAAATAGAATTGCTGATGACATCAGAGCTACAATCATAGCTGGACTGGCCATCGGGCATACCGGGCATTTGCCCGGTGGGCCGCTGGCGATTTTTTGTTTTTATGGGCCGATGGATTTTTTTTTTTTTTTTTTTTTTTTTAGGAAGGGTATATATAATGAAAGGTGTTGGATTGGCCAATTGGTCATGATCGACTCTGGGCTGGACCAATTACAGCCGAGGAGGCCGGATGCACCCTCCCCCCTGTTTAGCAATCACGTGATTTTCGCGCATTGCATGCCGGGAACTCGTGGCAAAACAATCCAAGTACCGCATCAAATGCAAGAATTTGCAGCACCGCAAGACGTTCATTCTCCGGTTCCAATACCTTCTTGTTTTTTCTTTGCCGCACAAAAAAGGAATGTACAGAACAAAAGGAGAACAATGCCGGTCCGTACAAAGACAGACTCGACGAAAAGACAAAGAAAAGATACGAGGAAAAATCAAACCAGTGAAAGGGTCAGACCCTTACGAGCACACAGAGGGACAAAATACGTTAGCGTGCTGCCCAACTTTCACTACGCTCATATTTATAATTATACGGTTCTTGGAGTGAGTGCATACACTCATGAAGTTTAGTAACTTCAGGTCACTGCAACAAGCCCAGGAACAGTTTACTGACGGATGGGTACAGGACCTTGAAATGCACCATGTAGAACGAAAGACCATCGTACGAACAAAGGTAAGTTTACCAGTCTCACAAATTGTCGTCATAAATACACATTCGTTAACCGTTTATTAATATAACCTTTGAGCTCAACGGTAATTAATTAGTAGTGGAAATAATTTCTGGTAGGCATTACAGAAATGTAGCAGTGACAATAATATTGTATGCTGTAATCGCACTGGACAATTAGTGATACAAAACAACTGTTTTATCCTGTGAATAAAAGTATATGTTTTTGTCAATGTACCATAATAACAGAAGCGAAACGCAATATTGTGTCAGGACAATTTACTATTTATGCACAATAAATAAAGGAGCATAGCGCGACAATTTCTGTTCAGCGCCAGACTTGTAACCTATATCACCAATTATGTTAAGAAAAAGGACGTATTAACTACTACAAAACTCTGATCTTTGTGGGAATGCTTGGAGCAGACTAACATGTGAGCTGGAGTGTTCTGGGACGTTATATTTGGTATATCCAGACCATCCGTCGGCTCTTACTTCGGAAACATGGCTTAAAAAATTTCTCTTCAACTACGTAATCCGATAAAAAAAAAAACGATCTCTTTACCCGTCGGCTTTCCATGGCTGTCATGCGACCAGCAGTTAATAATACAACAGCTTCTTGGCATTTTTGGGGTTTCTTTTTTTATCGCTAGTACCTCTTGCCACAAGTTCCCAGAATCCTTTGCGGTTTTACCCCTGAATGACGTCACATTTTCAATCTTTATCCTGGTGGGCCGGTCTCTAGTCAAAATGCCCGGGCCGATTTTTTGTCCCAGTCCAGCCCTGGCTACAATAGTGGACCATGTAATCAACCGTGGAATGACCCTGAGGGTAGCTGGCCAACGGGTCCAGCCTAACTCGAGCCGCTACACTGTAGCAAGTACCATAAGGACATCTTGAAATGAGAATCGGTTAGTACAGTCACTTCGCACAAAGATTTGTAGCACTGCCATATGCCAATGAGAAACACACCAATACCATTGATGTAAAAATACTGAAATTGTTACTTTACAGAATTGCTAGATGACCAGATGCTGGGGGCAGAGGAAGCATGTTCACTGCAGACCAAGTAACCCATATAGTCATTATGGCGATTGCAAATAATCCTATACTTGGAAATAAACACTTGTGTTTGTTTTGATGTGTTTGAATAAACACCAGTACTTGAAGTTTGGATCCCTCTATGCTTATGGATCTATGACAGACGTATGAGCTCAAACTGACATAGCCTACCTTGTGCACAGAGAAAGCAAAAGCCAGATGTGTTTTGTATTCATACCATCAGTGTGCAGTTGGCGCATTATGTGCTTAGTAGATGATGGCTTGTGTGTACTGTTTGATACGGAAACACCATTTTTACGAAGGTGTGAAGAGTTAATCTAGCTGTGTTTGCTTTTGCAAGAGAACTACAATGTTTTGATGATTGGGTGACAGGTTTTCTTATTTGTGTGAAGAGTTTTGCAAAATTAGCCAATAGTTACAAAAAATGTGCTTAAGCAATCAGAAAAAACTGTAATATTTGTTTATGTACCGTATTTTTATTTTTTTTGCACTAAGTAATCCCAAAATACAAGAATTTGTATACACACCATCCACTGATACACATACAATAGTAATGCTAATCTACTCGGTCTTCTCCATTTGGCCACAGGTTCTCATCCACATCACATCTCATGTCATCTAGGGCAATACACCTAGGAAAGAATCTTCTGGCATGCCAGAATTGAAGGAGTTGAAAAATTGAAGGAGTAACACCTGTGTAGATGTTCATCTACAATGAGAATCAGCTGTGGCTGGTTAAACTGCATTTTTAGATTTAAAATATGTTTCAATAAAATATTGCTGTTGAATTTTGCTGTCTTTTTAAGTTTTGCATTGTGTTATTGTTTTGGCCATAAGTTTAACAGTTTTGAAAACAGTATGTAAGCACATGCAAAATGTCCTGTACGTACAAAGATTTTTGGCAGTTGTTGTGTCTGAGTGAGAAAATAATTCATGAAATTTGAGAGATGTAGTCATTGAATGCATTTTGTGCCAAAACAATGATAACTGATCCTCAGTTTAGCCCACATAGACTTCTGTTGTGCTCACTGTGTGAGGAGTTTTGCAAAAGTGACCTAAGTATTGAGAAATGTGTCCTAGCGTCTGTAAAAAACTGTAACTTTCGTAGGGCAGTTTGTGAAGAGTGAAGTTTGCACAGAAATCAAACGTATTAAAACCAAAGTGGAAACAGTGACAAACTGCTTCCTCCAGTGACAAATTAATTCTCAAAAACAAGTTGTAAGAATTAGTCAGAAATTGCTTTGAGATTCTGATAAAGTTAGGAAGAATTTTCCACACTGGATACAAGATGAGTAAGCTGCTGTTTGACTTAATCATGAATTTCCCAGCAGGAAAGAAAAAATTACTCTATACTGCAGTCAGGATAGGGCATATCTGATGTTATGTGTGTAACAAAGAATTTTAGGGAATTTTGTCTCCCCAGTCTCCCTGACACTGATGCAATGTGTCTTGCATAAAGTAAAGAAAATGCCAAAGAAGAAAATGCCAGCAGAGAAACAAGGAATCTGTGGACACAGAGGGTCCTCTGTTAGACTCATGAATCTTCCAAGATCACGTTACAACAAGCCGAGCTTCAGTAAGTAAATGGAGATATTGTTGCACTGTGAATGTCTCTGTTGTTTTTCTGTGTTTTCACAAATGAAGTCGATGGACACTGGTTGCTTGCTCGGTTTTATAACGGGGTGAGGAAAGTGCATCTGGTCTCCAAAAGAACTGATGGAATTTCTCTCTAGCAGAACAATGCCATCTTGTCAGTGGTAAGATATATGATCAGTTCCTGGGTGTTAGTACAGGACTGGCATTAAAACTGCAGGATACAGTCAAGTGCCTTTTTCCTTAGGACTTTGTCAAATTTGAACGGACACTTCCCTTTTGTCACTAGAAAATTCATTCTTTTTATAACAAGCTGTAGTAAAAAGGCCAACATTGTCACATCAGCCTCACGAACATTTGTCACGCCACTAATTGCTCTGTGATTTATTCTAGTAAACGCCCGAGTCCAGTTAATCTCAGTGTCCTTGAAATCCTTCAAGGCCAGCTGATGAATGTGGTTCCTGCACATTCTTAGACTTGAACAGGAAGTACCCTTATTAAATGAAACTGATAGCGATCACAGCGTGGCTTCATGAAATGTAAGTGAACCGCACAAACGTTTGAACATTTCTGTTAGGTTTGGCAGCACTTAGCTTGGATTTCAAATGGACTTTGTTGCTGGGAAACACACACCATTTGTCAAGAGAATCAAGCTGGAATGAGACCAGTATTAGTCCAGTGAAATTTTAATAGCAGCCTTTTAAGTCTGATATGTGTATAAACCTCCAGGAGAGAGAAAAAAGAAGACAGAGGGGGGTGTAATCCTTGCTTGCTTTTTCTGCAGCATGACTGGAATTTCAATGCTTG